>NW_025767224.1:180000-1652127 GCF_003918875.1 Haliotis rubra | reverse complement strand
AATTGACAATGTATTTTTTATATTTACACATATCACGGGTTTGAAATTTACATCATAACACGGAAGAACTCTCCTGTGTGTAAATACGTCCCCGTCCAATTTGACAAAAAGGGGAATCGGACATACATGATGTACATTTGATGTTTTTTTGTTCTCTGTGTCTATGTTGCATGAGTTATAAAACCATGTACTACCAGTTGATCACTTCAACAACAGACGTTTAACAAGCCATGGGAAATCGTTTCAGTGAACATGGTGGTGAACTGTTGGCCCTACACACAAGTGACATTATGGATTCTGATGTAGAGGGGACATTGAGAATAGATCTGGATCAATATGATTTTTGTTCCACACTAAGTTTTGTTGACAGATCAAACTCCAAAAGGACTCCATAATGAAGATGTATTCGAGACAAATACGTACCTGTTACCGATGGCGAGAGAGTAGTAAGAATATCATGCACTGCAAGACAGTATTATGACTCTTATGATATTGTGTGTGTCTCATGTAATTGTACTGCTGACTCCTCGACCCTTTTTGATAGCGACATTTCACCTCTTGTGAACTAATGCGCTTATTCTTGTACACCGAGCGCCGGTAGGTCTGTTTGTCTAAAGGGGTTGCTAATGAGTTTTCCAGGCATTAGTTGTTGTGTGGTCTCTCTGGACTCACATGCGGGATAACATCTTCCAAATGTTAATTAATCAGAGCATGACTTTATTAGGATGATTTTAATTTGCATTACAATTAAAATGGATCTCCATTATCATGACTAAATAATTTCAGTAATGCATTTTAAGCCCTGTGGGTTGTGATACTCCCTGAAGTGGAGTGCGTTTTACTATTGACATTCAGTACAGTTCCGCCGACACTGTCTGCATGACGTGTATATTCATCTCATGAACTCAAACATTTCTTGCTGCATCGTGCAGCTGTATCTTTATTGAATAGTGATATTTCAGACGGCTGAGTAGTTCGGGGGTCGAACCCTGGTCTTCGCGTGACGAGTAAAGGTTTTAACCACTAGGCTACTCTAGAGTACACTTGGATGATCCCCCTTAGTCATTTTCATGATCTAACAGCAAACCGTTAACCTTTGATGTCAGTTCTGATACATAATTTGTTATTTTTAGATTTTAATGAGATTTGTGAGGACGATATTTTCCCTCTCAAGGAAGATTTTAATGGCAGTTGTTAACTTTTCCCCAACAGAGCCAGTATATACTGATGTTGAATATGTTTTTTTGCACAGTTAACCAAGATGATTCCCGTGTTGTTGGCTGATTGCGCGTGACGTCCCAACTACGTGGTTCGACGTTGATGATGTCAACCACTGCATAGTTTGGTCGAGGATCCATCATGTACAGACCGGCATCTTATTGTGGAATAAACAGCTTATTACGGGGTTAAACAACAAACAAAACAACTGAAGTTGGTTCCAAGAAGGAAACACATGTTAGGATATGACTATCTGTACTTGACTGAACTGTGTACCTCCAGCCTCAACCAGCAGGGGACGGGCCAGAATAGTTGATATGAATGGAAAAATTTAAAGCACTGTTTGTCACTAATTGAGTGACTTTTTTTCTGAAATCTTAAAATCAATATCACTTTGTAATAGTCTATAAATCAATGTATGAATCGTGTAGGTGGGGTCGATTTGTTTCAAAAACATTTTTTAAATATATGTTGATGGAGACAGATCACGGTGACCTGTTTTGTCTCGTTTTCACTGTGCAAGGCCATAAGAATAGTTTCTACCACATAAAGTCATAAATTTCCACAGCGGCATCGAAAACAGACAAGTAAAACACCTATATTATTTCGTGTCGAAATGAAAATTCAGGGACGTCGGGAGAGGGCAAAAACAGAAAAAAGGACAGCCTAAGTTTGATTCCATTTTATGAATAAAAACAATGATCGAAAATTCTCCGAAATCAGGGTAGAAAGATGTACCGTTTGAAGACAAACTTTGTGAAGAAGATAAACCTTCTTCAACATATATATGTTTTACCAATGTTAAATTCAATAACAGATGATGAACGGAGCATGCTATTTGAAACCAAACCACAGATAATGTTTCTTTCATCATGCCTGCATAGTGTCACAACATTCGCCATGCATCATTCAAATGACAACCAGTAAAACTTCATGGATGATGAAAAATAACTGCTGCTGTGAGTATAGTGTCAAGTGAGGCCACAATATCAAACACATGTATAACTGCGCCGACAAAGAGTCTGCTTTTGGCAGAGATCTCTTATGAATGTGGAAAGGGTTTTGTCGTTTCTAGTTCCAGCATGCAGCAAATCAAACTTTCATACATGGGAACAAATGTCGAGATTCCAGTGGAAGAATTGTTGTCTTTGTGCTCATCATGCCCTGACTTATGTCGTGTTACATACACCAGCTGCTGAAGGCCTCGGTTCCAAACAAAAATATCCCAGCTACAGTTTGTCTTCCTCAAATCTTATAGAGGATTTGGTTTATCTTCTAATTTGGTTTATTGTGTGTCCCTTAATTCCTTTTGGGGAGTTTAGTATGGAACCATGTGAAGCCCGTACATGGATTGGTGATGCTATTTCCCATCACACTTCGGGTAGTGGATAAATCATTCGTTCGTCAGTCTGTAGGCCTTGGTTCAATTGCCTTCATAATATATATGTGTGAGGCCAATTTATTGCTTGTATAATGCTACAAGCGGCATAAAAAACATTTTAACTCTCTTTGTTCCACCTAACATTAGTCTTACAATCGGTGTGTGTTCTGCTGACTGTCAGGCATTCCATTGCAACGTTTGTAATTAGCCTACAATTCGTAATGTATCCACAGGAAGTGATTATTCTTGGTGTCGAACACTGTTTATTTTTTGTTTTGAGCTTCATCGCGGAAGTGACTTGGGAGGTCTCTGTTTTGGGAATGTCTTTAAACCATCATTTATTGGATCGGAGTCATTACGTTGTAACTGCATCTTTCACAATGACGTCACATCTGATATATTAGGTGATGTTTATTTTCCTGACGAAATAATCGAAAGTTAGAAATGAACATTTTAATGATTGTTTATTGTCGGATTAATTCAAATTGACCAGAGACGGCGACTCAGAATAACATAAATCACAGTACAATGGCCGCAGCTGGCTGGTTCTCGCCTCTGTTGCTTCGGCAGTCGACAAATCTGGGGGATTAACGACCAAATAAGGTTATTAATATCTTATGTTTCCACAAACCTTGTATAGGAAGGTCTTCCTGTTGTCATCTGGCATGAATCCAGGTTTTAATCCGATTCTCTCACAGCGGATGAATGTTTCATGACGTATGATGTGGTCCGAATATTAGACTTCCTAAATCTGATTTCCAGCTGATGCAATACCAGCAGGATGATTCAACATAGTTACAATACGTGATAAATACAGCGATTTACTAACTTGAATATGCCAACTTAGAACATAACACGTAACACCGAGCCGTCTTCACGTACACGCCATTGATTAATGATACTTGACAGGTTCCCTAGCCTACATGTAGACACGATTTAATCCATACTTCATTTCTACATGAAATTATAGTAGGATTGCGTGAATCATTATCTTGTTCAGTGTGTTGAAAAAATCGCGTAATGAAGACAAGCAATAATAAAGTGAGTGGTAAGGGAGACAGTCTGCCATATTGGAACCGGAAATGGGTTTTGGGGTATTGGTTATATCCTCTGATACCATTGCACTTCTAGAAGTAACCAATGAAAGTTCCGTCTGAGCCGTGTTATAACCTAGTGTTTAAGCATTCATTCCCCACCTTTCTGTCATTTTCCTAAATTGACTAAACTACCTATAACCATAATTTTCCCACAGGAAGCGATTATTCTTGGTGTCAAATACTGTTAATTTTTATGTTTTGAGCCTCATCGCGGAAGTCACTTGGGAGGTCTCTGTTTTGGGAATGTCTTTAAACCATCTTTTATTGGATCGGAGTCATTACGTTGTAACTGCATCTTTCACAATGACGTCACATCTGATATATTAAGTGATGTTTATTTTCCTGACGAAATAATCGAAAGTTAGAAATGAACATTTTAATGATTGTTTATTGTCGGATTAATTCAAATTGACCAGAGACGGCGGCTCAGAATAACATAAATCACAGTAAGAATACGTTTCATCCTTGTACCAGGTTTCCCTTCCTTAACGCCCTTACCTCTGGAATCCTTGTTTCTCTCTAACTCAGCAAACCATCTATATTTCCAAACAAGAACAACATCTTTATTTGCCTTTGGCATTCCAGGGTTCCACCTCACGATATTTCCTGATTTAACATCAGATTAACAGTTACGACCTTTCAGACATGTTTGCTTACATTGATGTTTGTTCTACTGATTGTCAGACTACACTCAATTGCATTCTTTCGCCATCAGCCCTCCAGGCTTCCAGGCGACACCGCACATGCATCAAGTACCAGACTCGCCGTCCAAGATTCTTAGATCCATTTAAACCAGCGGCCGGTGATATTAGGTGGTGTCGGGACATATAACTACATGCATGCTTGATGGCGATCGAAATGTCTGTACCATGGCCGCAGCTGGCTGGTTCTCGTCTCTGTTGCTGCGACAGTCGACAAATCCGGGGATTAACGACCAAATAAGGTTATTGATATCTTATGTTTCCACAAATCTTGTATGAGATGAAGGTCTTGAAGTTGTCATCTGGCATGAATCCAAGTTTTCATCCGATTCTCTCACAGCGGATGAATGTTTCATGACGTATGATGTGGTCCGAATAATATACTTCCTAAATCTGATTTCCAGCTGATGCAATACCATGTGGATGATTCAACATAGTTACAATACGTGATAAATACAGCGATTTACTAACTTGAATATGCCAACTTAGAACATAACACGTAACACCGAGCCGTCTTCACGTACATGCCATTGATTAATGATACTTGACAGGTTCCCTAGCCTACATGTAGACACGATTTAACCCATACTCCATTTCTACATGAAATTATAGTAGGATTGCGTGAATCATTATCTTGTTCAGTGTGTTGAAAAAATTCGCGTAATGAATACAAGCAATAAAAAAAGTGAGTGGTAAGGGAGACAGTCTACCATATTGAAACCGGAAATGGGTTTTGGGGTATTGGTTATATCCTCTGATAACATTGCACTTCAAGAAGTAACCAATGAAAGTTTCGTCTGGTCCGTGTTATAACCTAGTGTTTAAGCCTTCAGTCGAAACATTGACGACGTGGTTTAATTCCCCGCCTTTCATGTAACATGCACCCTGCTGTAAACGTACTTCAACACAGATTTGTAAAAAATCATAACACGTTTCTTTTGTGAAGGCAAGATTAACATATTCAGAAAGTTGTTTGACATCGATATGACTTTGGATGTCACAAGCTCTTTCAAGTCCTTCATATTGGGAAGGATGTGTATACATTGAAGTATTTCTACATATTCTTTCTTAGATTTGCAGAATGATAAATGCTCACATTTAAGTTCTTTCATCTGTTTGTAACATTGCACGTAACAATTTGAACGCCAAAAGCAAAATAGTACAACATATGCACGTTAATGATCTCTTTAAAACACACAATGTTATAGAATATAGAATAATGCATATGTTGCAAACACTTTGAAGTATTGGCATTTTGATGTGAAAACCATAAAGGATCCTAAATGTCCTATCTGAAAAGTCATCAATTGTCTTTGCTCTCCATAATTCATTTCAAACAACAACTTCTTCACAAATGATATCACCATTGTTTGCAATTACATTAGACGCCAAGCTTGATACAACGAAACAGTGCTCTCAACTGGATGTACATTCAGAGAAGTAACAAGAATGATATCAAATTGATCTTCCCTAGTTCCATGAATTACCAATCTGTTCCAGTAAAGACAGTTGATGGAACAACTAGCTGCTCGCAAAGACATCCTTGTATGTTCACCATGCACCATCGGAAAGAAAATATACTAGTATACAGATGGATGAAATATCAATAACTGTTTTGTACACTCAGCATATGATCAAGTAGTTTTGAGGTGAGGTGAGGTGAAATAGGGTTTAACGTCGCACTTAAAAATATTTCGCTCATATGAAGACGTACATGTGTGTGTATGTGTGGCTGCTTGTAGCCTAGACTTAAGCTGGTTTTATAGTTCTAGCTCTGAAATACCATGCCGCAGTTAGGCATGAATACCCCACTCATTATACTGAGTCCTTGTTGTACCCAGTTATGCCGTGCGCCAGACAGGGACCATATTTTAACGTCTTTTGGTATGACGCTGCCGGGGACCGAACCAGCGACCTTCCACTCTTCGATCGAACGCTCTAACGACATCACAGAGACGGTCCAACTAGTTTTGAAAAATAGGCCGGAAATATCTCAGATTGAGGATATAGTTCAACAGTTACAAATCTAAACAATCGTTGATGGTGCCTTGCAAAAACATACATGTTTGTTTACCCTGCACTTTCTAGCAGATTCATTGGGTTTCTTTATATCAACTTGGTGTGTAATATTCAAAGCAGTTGGGCAAATGTTCATAATGAAAATGAAAAACTTCGTGCATAGCATACAGTATTTCAATATCAAAGTGTTGAAATGAATATTGTAAAAGTCCAAGAGAAGATGTTTGAGTTACGAGCGCAAAAGAGCTCTGAATTTTAGCACTGTGACATACAAATAACAATTCAGAAGCGAAAAACTGGAATACAAGAGGAAGAGAATATTTGAGATTTTTATCTTCGAAACAAGATTGACAAGATTTAAAATGAGAGGGATGAGTTTGGCGGTAGGACGTAGAAGAGGCACACAACACTGTGGTCGTGTTGACGGTAACCTTATAATTAGTCACTCCATCTTGAAGATTAGGGAAATCGGTTGTCATAAATGACATGATACATGGTCACAGAAACTAAGAGGATTGACTTGCCTTTGCATGTGTTTGTGAAGGGCACCATCGATGGCACAGGACGCACTAATCCTTTCACCAACACCTGTTTCACAGTGATTCATAAACGCGGGCCAATGATATAGACTGAATCGTACATTGTACTGCCTTTTAAGTAGACATTTGTAAACTTTATTTATTCATGTCATCAGAAATCAATGCTAATATTTTCTATTCAAGATCCGTGATACGTCTCCTGACAAAAGTAAGGTTGATACTTTAACCTGTTGATGTTATACGGCTGGCTCTCAGGATTCAGGTGATATCACTGAGTGCACAAATCCTTGTGACAGCTGGACTGGTGTATGAAACCGAAAAATATTGAGAAAACCAGTTGTATAAGAAATGCAAAAGCAAAACGCCTGTTATTCAGGTACCTTACTGTTACATTGAGGTAGGGTTTGAGAAGTTCGATAATGTTTGAACAATTCTTCAACATCAAAGACATTTACTTTGTGCGAGAATGCATGGAAGGGAAAAACACATCCAAGGGCCACTTTCTTCCATGTGTTATCTCAACAAGGCAGTCATCATGCGCTGGTATTGATATCCCGCCACACGGAGCTACTCCGTAGTCTGTCTGTAAACACAGGATCTTTAATTGAAACGGCGTTTTCTGGAAATTGTGCAACGGTTATAAACATTCCGAAAACGTCGGTTAGGGAATTACAGCTTAACCAGCGCACAATGAAGGTTATATTTTATGTTGATTCTAGAAGCGAACGTTTATAGCAAGTCTCAATAAAGTGCAGTGATTTGCTTCTGTCTTGGATCTGTAGGACTGAACGCATGTCAAGGTGACGCTGGTTGTAGTTGTTTAAGGGTTTGGTGTAATCGACAAGACCTTTCACAAGAGTGTTCGTAATTGCTCTTCAAACAGAATAAACTCACGATCATATGAAAAACATATATCACAGTTTCATCAAAATCAGACAGTTTAATTGGAATCAATACCGCTCTGAGGACAGCTTCATAGGTTGTTGCGTTGAGTGAACCATTGGCGAGATTTAGACGACCAATCTAAGTAAATGATGTATGGGTTATTGAGGCCAATCATATTTTAGCTTCCTCCACACATTCAGCTTCATTTGTTTATCCCCTAAAATGTCAGTTCTAATTAACCAATCAAAATCCCAGTTGTACTATATTGCTCCTTATTGGGTGTAGATGCGTAGAGAATATCTACAATCATATAATGATGTGAATTGTATCATTTCAATTCGGAACTTTTCCGACTGATTTCGTTTTCATTTCGAAATCGTATATGTTTGTCCGAACGTTACTTTCATTCGTTCGGGATTTTACAAGCCTCGACGCTGATTGGCTGATTAATCAGATCAACACACGTGACCATATATGGAGGTAACTCCAGATTTTCACACAGAGAGGTCTTGTGTCGCTGTAAAATATCTCAGTATAATGAGTTTGTTTATGTCTCTATTGACTTTCCTTATATTGTAACACCGACACTATGTATCGGTTGTGTTGTATGTGAATACACAATCATATCACTACCCACTGAAAACATATATCATGCTATTTAACCTTGACCAAAATGCTAGTGATATTAGAAACAAAAATAATTTGACTTCTCTGTTAAAAATCACACTTTATGAATTAGGACTTGGTTCTGCATGGATTGAACAAGGGGTAGGAAAGCCAACAGAACTGGAGCGGCGACTTGAAACAAAATACATGTTTGTACACAATGTATTTGCGAAATGGACTTCTATTTATAAACATTAAGTCAGTGAGGGCATCATTAGCCCACTTCCGTTGTTGAAATTATGATTTCATTGTTTATAAAGGAACATTTCATGCAGTTGAAAATATACTGAGAGAAACAGTGCTGCGTACCACCTAACTTCAGAGGAATAATACACTTGAATATCATTCATAGACCAGGTAGTGTTGCGGGTATATTTACAAAGGAACATTTCACTCAGAGTTGAGACAGTGCTACATACCACTTAACTTTAATCCAAGCAAACCTTTTGTATTCTTATATCAACGCCAAACCGGAACCTATTATGTAACCTTGCATTGTTCGTTCATCGTAACCTTTGTAAAGCCGACGGCCAACAATTCAGAAAAGTAAATCACCTGAATATGATTTATAGACCAGGTAATGGTGCGGGCATTCATCCCGAGTGCGTCAAGGAGCTGGTGTTTTTACAGTCACCATGTTCCCCCCTGAGTGTCAGATAAGTTATAACCCATGTCACCAGCGTCTGGTTGGGTGTTAATATTGAGCTGCGATGGTTGACTTTGAACACTACGGTTGCCTTGGCGCTGGTAGGTTGACGCTAATCTAAAAAGTGAGATGTAACCTGAGGCACCGTGATCCCAGAGATACTTCTCTTCTGCTGACACAGTGGAAGTAAGTGGACCATCTCTGTATTATCCAGGAAAGTGTAATTGACAATATATTTTTCATGTTTACACATATGTTGGGTTAAGAATTTACATCATCACACGGAAGTACTTTCCTGTGTGTAAATACGTCCCCGTCCAATTTGACAAAAAGGGGAATCGGACATACATGATGTACATGTGTTGCTTTTTCGTTCTCTGTGTCATGTTGCCTTAGTTATAAATCCATGTGGGGCGGTGAGTTTAGTGGTTAAAGCGTTCGCTCGTCACGCCGAAGACCCGGGTTCGATTCCCCGCATGGGTACAATGTGTGAAGCCCATTTCTGGTGTCCCCCGCCGTGATATAGCTGGAATATTGTTAAAAGCGGCGTAAAACTGAACTCACTATAAAACCATGTACTACCAGTTGATCACTTCAACAGACGTTTAACAAGCCATGGAAAATCGTTTCAGTGAACATGGTGGTGAACTGTTGGCCCTACACACAAGTGACATTATGAATTCTGATGTAGAGGGGACATTGAGAATAGATCTGGATCAATATGATTTTTGTTCCACACCAACTTTGGTCGACAGATCAAACTCCAAAAGGACTCCATAACGAAGATGTATTCGAGACAAATACGTACCTTTTACCTTTCAATGGGGAGAGAACAGTAAGAATATCATGCACTGCAAGAGTGCTTCAGAGTGAGTGAGTGAGTTTAGTTTTACGCCGCACTCAGCAATATTCCAGCTATATGGCGGCGGTCTGTAAATAATCGAGCTTGGTCCAGACAATCCAGTGATCAACACAATGAGCATCGATCTGCGCAATTGCGAACCGATGACATGTGTCAACCAAGTCAGCGAGCCTGACCACCCGATCCCGTCAGTCGCATCTTACGACAAGCATGGGTTACTGAAGGTTCATTCTAATCCGGACCTTCACGGGTAAGAGTGGCTTCAGAAAGACAATATTATGATTCTTATGATATTGTGTCTCATGTAATTGTACTGCTGACTCCTCGACCCTTTTTGATAGCGACATTTCACCTCTTGTGAACTAATGTGCTTATTCTTGTACACCGAGCGCCGGTAGGTCTGTTTGTCTAAAGGGGTTTCTAATGAGTTTTCCAGGCATTAGTTGTTGTGTGGTCTCTCTGGACTCACATGCGGGATAACATCTTCCAAATGTTAATTAATCAGAGCATGACTTTATTAGGATGATTTTAATTTGCATTACGATTTACATGTCACCCCTTATCATGGCTATATATTTTCAGTCATGCATTCTCAGCCCTACATTCCATTTCAAAGTTTTGCAATTAGCATTCCGTACTCCTAGGAAACACCGTGCATGTATAAACTATCAGACACTCAGTCAAGCAGGTCCATTTAAACCACTTGCCGGTTGATATTAGTTGGTGTCAGGACATATAACCACATGCATGCTTGATGGCGATCGAAATGTCTGTACGATGGCCGCAGCTGGCTGGTTCTCGTCTCTGTTGCTGCGACAGTCGACAAATCCGGGGTAGTAAGGACCAAACAAGGTTATTGATATCTTATGTTTCCACAGATCTTGTATGAGAAGGCCTTGAAGTTGTCATCTGGCATGAATCCAAGTTTTCATCCGATTCTCTCACAGCGGATGAATGTTTCATGACGTATGATGTGGTCCGAATATTAGACTTCCTAAATCTGATTTGCAGCTGATGCAATACCAGCAGGATGATTCAACATAGCTACAATACGTGATAACTACAGCGATTTACTAACTTGAATATGCCAACTTAGAACATAACACGTAGCACCGAGCCGTCTTCACGTACACGCCTTTGATTAATGATACTTGACAGGTTCCCTAGCCTACATGTAGACACGATTTAATCCATACTTCATTTCTACATGAATCTTTTTAGGATTGCGTGAATCATTATCTTATTCACTGTTTTGAAAGAATTCGCGTAATGAAGACAAGCAATAATAAAGTGAGTGGTAAGGGAGACAGTCTGCCATATTGGAACCGGAAATAGGTTTTGGGGTATTGGCTATATCCTCTGATACCATTGCACTTCTAGAAGTAACCAATGAAAGTTCCGTCTGAGCCGTGTTATAACCTAGTGTTTAAGCATTAATTCTCCACCTTTCTGTCAATTTCCTAAATTGACTAAACTATCCATTACCATAATTTTCCCACAGGAAGTGATTATTCTTGGTGTCAAACACTGTTAATTTTTATGTTTTGAGCTTCATCGCGGAAGTCACTTGGGAGGTCTCTGTTTTGGGAATGTTTTTAAACCATCTTTTATTGGATCGAAGACGTTGTAACTGCATCTTTCACAATGACGTCACATCTGATATATTAGGGGATATTTATTTTCCTGACGAAATAATCAAAAGTTAGAAATGAACATTTTAATGATTGTCTATTCTTGGATTAATTGACCAGAGACGGCGGTTTTTGCAGTCGCCATGTTCCCCACTGAGTGTCAGATAAGGCATAACCCATGTCACCAGCGTCTGGTTGGGTGTTAATATTGAGCCGAGATAGTTCACCTTTTGCACTTGGTCTGCCTTGACACTGGTAGGTTGACGCTAATCTGAAAAGTGAGATGTATTCTGGAACACTGCGATCCAAGAGCTTCTTCTTGTCTGTTGACACAGTGAAAGTAAATGGACCAGCACTGTGTTATCCAGGGAAATGTAATTGAAAAGATCGCTTGTTTCTCTTACACGCATTCAGGCTTCACAATTCACATGACTACACGTGCATGTCAGGAACACTGTCCGACAGCTGCAAAGAACTGCAGTGCTATTAATTATATTCTTCACATTAACCTGAACATATGTGGACTGGTTAGGGCTTTTTGAACACCTTCATTTGAACAACATCATATCTTTGTTTCAGTTTTCAATAGCTACGACTCAAGGCTGATTTTGGTGGTGGCCGTTGAGGCATCATATAACTTTGTGCGGTGCCTTCTATCGCAATAAAATGGTAGCTAATAACCAGATACAGATACACTGTCCTTCGGCATAGACACAACAGTTCTCACGGTACACATGGACGTGTTTCAGGTTCCGCTTCCTAAACGCCCTTACCTCTGGAATCCTTGTTTCTCTCTAACTCAGCAAACCATCTATATTGCCATACAAGAACAACATCTTTATTTGCCTTTGGCATTCCAGGGTTCCACCTCACGATATTTCCTGATTTAACATCAGACTAACAGTTACGACCTTTCAGACATGTTTGCTTACATTGATGTTTGTTCTACTGATTGTCAGACTACACTTAATCGCATTCTTTCACCATCAGCCCTCCAGGCTTCCAGGAGACACCGCGCATGCGTCAAGTACCAGACACACCGTCCAAGACACTTAGATCCATGTGTACCACTGGCCGGTTGATATTAGTTGGTGGTCAGGACATATAACCACATGCATGCTTGATGGCGATCGAAATGTCTGTACGATGGCCGCAGCTGGCTGGTTCTCGTCTCTGTTTGCTGCGACAGTCGACAAATCCGGCCATTAACGACCAAACAAGGTTATTGATATCTTATGTTTCCACAGATCTTGTATGAGAAGGTCTTGAAGTTTTCATCTGGCATGAACCTAGGTTTTCTTCTGAATCCCTCACAGCGGATGAATGTTTCATGATGTATGATGTGGTCCGAATAATTGACTTAAAAAATGACATTTGCCTGGTTTCCTGTTCTATACATACTATTTTTATAGATACATTTGATAGGTAGAAGGCATTGACAGTGACAACATACCGTGAGAACCTTGTGTCACACTACAATGAGAACCTACAGTGAGAACATACCGTGAGAACCTTGTGTCGCACTACAATGAGAACCTACAGTGAGAACATACCGTGAGAACCTTGTGTCGCACTACAATGAGAACCTACAGTGAGAACATACCGTGAGAACCTTGTGTCGCACTACAATGAGAACCTACAGTGAGAACATACCGTGAGAACCTTGTGTCACACTACAATGAGAACCTACAGTGAGAACATACCGTGAGAACCTTGTGTCGCACTACAATGAGAACCTACAGTGAGAACATACCGTGAGAACCTTGTGTCGCACTACAACAAACATACTGTGAGAACCTTGAGAACCTACAGTGAGAACATACCGTGAGAACCTTGTGTCGCACTACAATGAGAACCTACAGTGAGAACATACCGTGAGAACCTTGTGTCGCACTACAATGAGAACCTACAGTGAGAACATACCGTGAGAACCTTGTGTCGCACTACAATGAGAACCTACAGTGGAGAACATACCGTGAGAACCTTGTGTCACACTACAATGAGAACCTACAGTGAGAACATACCGTGAGAACCTTGTGTCGCACTACAATGAGAACCTACAGTGAGAACATACCGTGAGAACCTTGTGTCACACTACAATGAGAACCTACAGTGAGGAACATACCGTGAGAACCTTGTGTCACACTACAATGAGAACCTACAGTGAGAACATACCGTGAGAACCTTGTGTCACACTACAATGAGAACCTACAGTGAGAACATACCGTGAGAACCTTGTGTCACTACAATGAGAACCTGAGAACCTACAGTGAGAACATACCGTGAGAACCTTGTGTCACACTACAATGAGAACCTACAGTGGGAACATACCGTGAGAACCTTGTGTCACACTACAATGAGAACCTACAGTGAGAACATACTGTGAGAACCTTGCGTCACACTACAATGAGAACCTACAGTGAGAACATACTGTGAGAACCTTGTGTCGCACTACAATGAGAACCTACAGTGAGAAACATACCGTGAGAACCTTGTGTCGCACTACAATGAGAACCTACAGTGAACCTTGGAACATACCGTGAGAACCTTGCGAACACTACAATGAGAACCTACAGTGGGAACATACCGTACCGTGAGAACCTTGTGTCACACTACAATGAGAACCTACAGTGAGAACATACCGTGAGAACCTTGTGTCACACTACAATGAGAACCTACAGTGAGAACATACCGTGAGAACCTTGTGTCACACTACAATGAGAACCTACAGTGAGAACATACCGTGAGAACCTTGTGTCGCACTACAATGAGAACCTACAGTGAGAACATACCGTGAGAACCTTGCGTCACACTAGAATGAGAACCTACAGTGTGAATGTTACTGGGGGTCTAAACCTTACTAGAAATACCAAGGGGCGCACAATACCTACCCAGAGCTACAAATACCGGGTCAGAAAGAAAAGTCTGAACAGGTTTTGTAATCCGAGAAGGAAAGAAACGTTTAACATTATGAGAGGCCGTATTGTGCCGAGTAATCGATGACCACCGTACCTCCTACAACAGTTATCAATTAGGTGTTTCATTGTAAAGACCTCTGTCCAGTTTAGATGCATTCATTATATTCAAAGTGGTTGTGCAATAAGGAGAGGTTAATAACACAATTACGGTACAATAAGAATTACATGACGAAAAGTAAAGATAGGATATCTATTAGGTATTTAGCATATAGTGACAAGGTATATATCGATGTTAGATTTTGCAGCAAAGTACTGAGAGGGTATTCATTTCCTAATATTGATATGCATCGTGCATGGGATTCTCACGTCAATACATAATATAAGAGATGTATAATGAAGTTGGACGAACATGAATACATTACACGTTTTAATGGATAACAAGAATAAAAAGAAGTTGTTATTCATAAAAGCGTATCATGTATTCATAAGAGATGCAATTGGCAAATGCAAACAAATTACCAAGAAACTACAAATACCCTAAGGCTTTAAGATAACCGATTGCATTTATTATAAGGTTGTCTTTGTTTCTTTCTATCTCTCGCTCCTTTCCCCATCTCGTATCTTCCCTGAATTTGTATTCCGACGTGAAATAATGAAATGTCTTCTTATCTCAATTTCCTACCGCCGGGGGAAATGCCCGGATGCGATAGAAAATAGTCCTTGGACACTCATGAAAGGTCCAGATCAGTGTTATCTTTCTTCATCTGCATTTATTAAACATATGTTTCCGAAGCAAAGCAATTAGATCTAAACAGTTTTACCAAGTGACGTAAATTTTGAAATTTCATGAAATAAGTGATTTATTGTTTTGCACTCTTGCTGGTCGAGGTTGAAGATAACATTCGCATAAGATGATACTGATGGGCAAGGAAAGTAGATGTCTATTCTTTTAGACCGATGTTTAACCAAATACAACAAGGAAGGTTTTGACACAGTGGAACCAAGAAACTAAGGCATAGTGGAATGAAGTATATGGACCATGGTGGGTGTTACGTGGACACTGGTCAGCAAGTATCTCTGATGATAATGAGAACTGGTTCCACAAACACTTCGCCAATAGGTCTTCAGTTGGTTGCCGTGAGTGTTGACATGGGCACCTGGGACCTTGTGTAGCGAACTCATCTCCATCCATCATTAGCGGTAATCCTGTCAAGTCGATTGGGACGAAGATCATGCCATTGATTTTGTATCAGCACCCTGTCCACCAGAGACACACAGATGGATTTAGCCGAGAGGCTAGCAGAATAGGAACGGAAACAATTGTCAGTATTTCGCATGTCAGTTGAAATACATACACTTTATTTATATCCACCTCTTGAAACCTTACATCTGTCTGCGGAAATTGTAAGGGAGTAGATCGGAAGAAAGTACATTTCAGCGGAACATCTGACCCTGGTTTATTTTCCTGTTCCTGTCAATGGCTCATTATGTTTGTACACATCAAGAGCAGGTTCTGGTTTTAAAATAATCATTATGACCATAATATCATACTTCGGGAATGTTTCTGATATCTATGTTCTGAATAGGTTCAGGTTTGTAATGTACATCCGCCTAAAACAGAGACGGCAATTTAACAGCTATGGTTAAACTGATACGCATAAGAAATATCGCTCTGGAGACACACACATTGGTGTCTGAGGACTTAAATCCAACTTGCAAGTACTACCCACATCCCTCAAATGTCGCCACACGTCCGTGAGGGGTTAACGTATAGGCTAAACTATGGGACATTTGCAGCCATAGCTGGCTTGCTCCAGGTCATTCGAACAACCACTGTCCTTATTGTCCGCTAACTCGAGTTTCCTGATCGAGATCAATCTAGCATATAAACCATTTCTTTTCCATTTTCACAGTAGGAATCAATTACAGTGTTTGAAACTAAGCAGAAAATGGGCCTGTATATCCCGTAAAACCTTTGGCGGTTTAACAATTCAGTTACTTGAACATTCCGATTGAAAATGAAACAAGAGTCAATGCTGACACTCAGAAAGCAAAGCGCCTGTTTGTGTTATCGCAGATTGTACGATATTATTTTTTTAACTTTTGTCCCGTGTGTATTAGTAGTGCTGGTAGAGCTGCGATGTATCGGATACAGTGTTTACCGAGAACGCTTTAACATGCGTTATTTTAAATCATTCAATACATCGACCAAAACGTGTACGATCCCGCGGATAGAGCCAGAACCTGAATTCGTGCTCACAATACACAGTGTTAAATTAGCGCACTGTAACCAGAGTGAGGAGTTCGGAAGCCAGTCATAGAGGTCGTGTTTCTTCTTCCTGGGTGTAACGTTGCCATGGTGAGCACGTGATCAGTCATATGTGTCAGCTCACTGCGGGATTAATGCAACTTCTCGGAAGATGAGTTTAAATTATTGAGTTAGCAGAACACGTCGTGTTTCCTGTATGCTAATAGATCGATCTGGAGAGTGATGATTATCACAGCAGCCGCTAGGACGATGGGAGAATGTCGTGAGGGACGCCCATTCATCCATAGATCAAATCGAAATACTTAGTGATCCGCTCCTCGTTGTTCAGCAGTAGTGCTACGCGAGCTGAAAAGGAAATTAATTTCATGTCTTTCATGGTATACGTCAAATGACAGGTTGGGATATTTATAAGAAGTATGTATTCGTAAATAGATCTGGTAATAGTGATTTGCGCTAGTGGCGCCATATGTTAGGGTTTCTATCACACCCCCAGCCATACGTACAAACCTCCAGTTGAATCAGAGGTAGTAAACCAGTGATTTCATGTAGACACGCGAGAACTGAGCGAGACAAGCGCCGCCATCTTATTACAATAGCAGTAAAAAAAAACAACTGCCGTGTAAACAAGTAATAATGAGACAGTGAGTTGTGGTTAACGCTGTTTAATCCTGATTTGAACGGTTTATAACGCTGCGTATCAGTCTGACGTCGGGGAACGCTGCAAATGTTACAGACGGTGACGTTAACAACATGGTGCTGGTAGACAGACGATGGTAATGTGGACGGATCCTGGGCCTAGATTTTCGAAGCTCTTTTAGCGCTAAGATAGTCGTAAGTTAATTTTAATGTATGGCACTTACGACTATCTTAGCGCTAAAAGAGCTTCGAAAATCTGGGCCCAGGAGTCGAACCTACAAAAGACTCGCCCTGAACAAGGGACGCAACTCTGCAGATTTAGATTCGGCCTCTTTGTAGCTGCACTACCTCAGATATGAACTAAACGTAGCAACAAAATGCCAGCGTCAATCTCACTCAGTTCTGTGTAGATAATATATAACATGTGTTGCTAATTTGTAATTCCCATGTGTCAGACTTTCCCCAGTCGATGGCCCAGCTATATGTATAGTCCATGTATAATTTGTACTTTATAAAGTATGTTAGCCATTAGATGCATACATCAGATGCATGTTAGCGGAAATATGTAGTGCATAAATTGAATAAATGTGCATCTTGCCTGTGGTCTCCTGGGTCGCAGTTCGCTATGCAGAGTTACGTTCCCTAGACGTGCGTTGTCCCTGTTTTATCAACACCTGCAGAGTTACGCCCCCTAGATGTGTAGTGTCCCTGCTCTATCATCATCACCTGTCTCGCAGATACCCCCAAAGTCACGTCCTGCGTAAACTGAGTGAGTCAGCAGTGGTCCAACAATATCACTGCGGTGTATCCATGTGGGGATTCGAACCCTGGTCTTGACAGCGACTTTAATCGCTAAACTACCCCACCTGACCTGCGTAAACTGAACCTTTGAAAACTGCCACCGATGACACAACAAGTATAAAGTTCAGTGTGGCGATTAACCCAGCTCACTCACTCTGGACGTTTATATAATGTATCTTCTTCCCCGTCTCATCCAGAACCCATGAAATTGGTATATAATTTATATACATGTATATGATTGCGGAGAGATGGGCACAAGTAAGTATCTTATGCAATAATTATCAGTTGAAATAGTATGCTTAGGTAATATAAATCATAAGAACAGGCTGCACCTATAGAAAAACACTTGCCTATTACAAGGACAGAATTACTATCCTTGGACGTATCATTTAGTGGAATTTCTGAGCAAGGTTATGTAATGCTACAGCTCGAGGAGGTGCAAAATTCTTCTTACAGTTATTGACTTGATCTCCTCAGCAGCGAGATTGTGTCTCTCTCCCCATGTGAACTGAGTAAGTCCTTTACATCCACTCTGCTCCACTCGGCTAGGTCCGTCATCAAAACAACACTTCGGGCAGCAATGGGGTACTGCCATTGCACGGGACGGGATCTTCCTAATTGTAGGGTCGAGTTCGAACAATCTCAAGCGCGATTATGTTGAAAGGATAATGCATTTTGGACAGAAATTATGCAGACACTGATTTCTGAATAAACAACTGAAATATATTATCAGGTTCTAAGGTCCCATTGGGCGTGAGTGCCGGTTATTGCAACGAAAAGTATTGTACAGAGTTGCGATCCTTTGGCTAATCAGGATCTTATAACCTGGGGTACGAATCCTTTATGATGATCGTTCGTGTTTCCGGTTTCACGTGCATCATCCCCACATGTATACATAACCGAAACACCACCTTACTGGCAGGTCCAGTTGTGTCATGTGACAGTCACGTGACCTGGCACCAGCATGGTGTCCACCATAGACCACAAAACTACTGAATATAGTAATCCACCATTTTACTAAAAAGCTAAATAACAACTTTAATGTAGTAATCGTGCACTGTCGTCGATGAATAAATAATATAAACGGC
This sequence comes from Haliotis rubra, assembly GCF_003918875.1. Lineage (NCBI taxonomy): Eukaryota > Metazoa > Mollusca > Gastropoda > Lepetellida > Haliotidae > Haliotis > Haliotis rubra. The sequence goes on along the minus strand of NW_025767224.1, from coordinate 1,632,770 downwards.
AAATGTACATGTCGCACTCATCGAACCCAGTAATAAGAGTCTCACTCAAATGCTGATATGATGTCTGTGCAGTGATGCTCGCCACAGACATCTGCACATACTGAGGTATAGACGGGCAGGGAGGAGCTCATTACGTTCGCAGGAGCAAGGGTACCGGCAGATGGTGGCCTGAAATCTATGATTTTATCTCTTTTGTTTGTTTGCTGTAAGTAATTGCGACTCTACAATCCAGTGATTGATGTTATGAGCCACGATCAATGGAATCCGGATACGACGACAAAGTCAACTAGCTTGACCATCCAATCCACGAAGTGCCTCATGTAAAAATATCGGAACTATTCTAACCCGCTAACCTGATGTGGTTCTTTCTGAGGGAAAAGTTCAACGGATTTGTTCTTTCACTACAAAGTAAAGCCTCGTTGTCCGGATGCTACCGATTGAGGTGAAACTGTCCGGATTGACAAAAGTCTGTGTGTTGAGACTAGGTAGAGTTTTTGTGTTTACACATGGTCGGAGTAACTAGGTGGCTTGATATATGTACTGACGTATGATCCTCATACCTTATAACATCCATCAAACCCTTGTGATTTACGATAGTCCGAAACGGGCTTCCCGCCGAGGTGCACATTAAATGGGTCGGACCAACTGTACCAACTGTATCGGTTAATATGACATGAGTCCCAGGTCCACAACACCACGGAGTCGACAGACCGGTTGGTCTGCTGTTGTCCACACCACCACGGAGTCGACAGACCGGTTGGTCTGCTGTTGTCCACACCACCACGGAGTCGACAGACCGGTTGGTCTGCTGTTGTCCACAACACCACGGAGTCGACAGACCGGTTGGTCTGCTGTTGTCCACAACACCACGGAGTCGACAGACCGGTTGGTCTGCTGTTGCATGTCCGCTCGTCTGTGTGTCGTTGTAGTTTTAGAAGTTACATGCATAATTGATCTAACACTCACACAACTCACAACACATCTTATTGTAATGCACGACAACAGTGACACATTCGAGGATACAAAACGTGACGAGCGATCGTCGTAGGGGTGTGTAGTCACATACACAACATGCCAGCCAATATAGTGTAAGATCCATCATAGAAGCTTCTCACAACACAGATTCACAATAGTCGGTATAGGTGTACAGCCCTGTACACGGGGTTCATGACCTTGCTGGACATGACCTTGAGGGGTCACACAAATGTCTGACTCTCATGTTCCTGGATATTGCTCAGTCTGCCCGACACAAAGTACTTGTTCTCTATCACTCTCATGCTGGACCCGTCCAGTCGCGGCATTGACTCTGGGTCACTTGATCTGCAGCAACAGTAACAGCAGCAGCAGCACATGTCTCGGAACCCGCGTCTCACGTCAGGGAGGATGAGCCACAGAAGAGGCGTAATGGCGGAGTTTGCGTAGGCGACCCATAGCATGAGGCTGAAGGAAGGATGACTACCCAGGTTCAGACTTGACAAGAACTGTGTGACGCCATACGGCGCCCACATAAGAACAAACACTACGGAGATCACACACGACGCTGTTGTCTGCTGTCGCACCGTCTTACGCCGTTCCTGAGAATGTATGATTGCCGCCGGGGGTCGCTGTAGGAACAACATGATTATTATAACAAGCGCGAGACACAGCACCACGGCGGCTGGAACTATGAACGTGACAAGTGGAATGACAAACTCCAGATCGGAAAACTGTGCCCTGCAGTCAGGTATGTTGCTGAAGTCAGCCCGCAACAGGAAGAATGGTATGATGAACGCTGCTCCAATGATCCATGGTCCGGCGATGAGTACAGCCCACAGAGGCAGTGTGGACCCTGGACTGAGGTCTGGGATAGCTAAGTCAACAGATCCTTCTGCAACCAACACCAACACAATGAGAATGGACACCGTCGTCAGGAGCTTGTCGATCATGAGCCAGAACTGGCAGATCTCCGCGCCAAAGTTCCACTCATCATTTACAAACATGTCCACCTTCACCGGAAGTACAGTGCAGCCAAACAGGAAGTCGGTCATGGCAAGGTTGATGATGTGGAAGTTGTAGGTGTTGTTGCGACGGTCCTTCCGTTTGAGCAGCCCCAGGACCAGGAGTCCGTTCATCAGGATGATCCAGATGGTGAAGGCGATGAGGAGGTTCACCTGCAACACAACATACTTTACTCGAAATATTCAGTCACTTCTGCTATATCGTGGGTGAGTTGATGAGTGAGTGCATGGGTGAGTGGGTGAGTGAGTGAGTGGATGGGTGGGTGAGTCGGTGAGTGAGTGGGTGAGTGGGTGAGTGAGTGAGTGAGTGAGTAGGTGAGTGGGTGAGTGGGTGAGTGAGTGGGTGAGTGAGTGGATGAGTGGGTGAGTGAGTGAGTGAGTGAGTGAGTGAGTGAGTGAGTGAGTGAGTGGGTGGAGTGAGTGAGTGAGTGAGTGAGTGAGTGAGTGAGTGAGTGAGTGGGTGAGTGAGTGGGTGAGTGAGTGGGTGAGTGAGTGAGTGAGTGAGTGAGTGAGTGGGTGGAGTGAGTGAGTGAGTGGATGAGTGAGTGGATGAATGGGTGGGTGGGTGAGTGAGGAGGCTTTCACTTTGCCTTTTGTGGTAGGCAACAGTCGAGCTACAGGCGACGAGGGCAAGCATTTTCCTCGTTATATACAGTCTTTAGTTTAACGAGCACACAATTAACAACTGGGCTAACCCCTCCTCCCAACGGAACGTCTAGAATATAAGCAAACGAACAGTACTCCTTATCCTTACTGTGATCCCAAATGAGAAAGGTCCCCAGTACCTCCTACACATACAGTGCAGGTGAGAGTTCGCTAGTTCTAAACCCGATATTCCATTCTATATTCTCATAGGTACTGTGGGGCTACAGACCCATGGTACAAATCAGTATTTGGAAACGATACGACGTGTTATTGAGGCGGTGTATTGCCATTTGAGCAGACGATGAGCGATCAGCTCCTATGGGGATAATTCCAGATATTAAGGCCACACTGTGTGACTACAATTACTACATACAGGCAGCATTATGTGACAAGTAAGAGTTACTGGGGACCTATTCTGCACTTTAACATCCATGGGGAAGATCAACCTTTCATCAACAGCGTCATAGAAACACAATCTCGGTGGTGTTGCCTCACCTTCCACACCACAGCCGCCGGGAACATGTTTCCAGACTCCGAGAGCACCACCTCCTCATGCGGGGGACTGTCAAGTGAGGACATCCTTGCTTACTGCATGCTCTGAAATATATATCATGTTAACACAGTAAGAAACGGATACTAATTGATGCAACACACTATCCCTGTAGTTTAGAGGCTGGATTTACACCATCATCATGGTTTTAGGTTCACGCACTGTACACATCACGGGATTCGAACCCAGGCCATGTGTGATCTGAATGCACCGGTTGCCAGAGCCCTACCCAAGAATAGACGTAATGAGTAATGGGATGTAACTAAGCGCTGCTTAGGGGAATTATGTAATGGTTATCGATTGAAATTACTAACAGACTTAAAACATCTCAAAGTGTAAACTCAGCTTAATTCGCACATATAATTAATAACATCGCACTGTTTATATATGTCTTGCAATTATTATTTTTTAAAAACTGGTCTTACCTTTTGAGTGACGTGGGAGACGTAATTGAGAAACGTTCTAACAGTTTCTGTTGAATGCTAAATACACGAGAGATAATATAGGACACTGAAACAACCTATCCTCTAGCAATCTATTACGTGAGGCGGAACTTCCGCTTCATTAACCTGTAACACCGCCTGCTGGGAGTAATTATATGAAGTATATATTCGCTGTTGGTGCGAACCAAAGTCATTTCACAAAACCGTCTCCTGTAAGCAGTTCCCTTACCAAAACTCTGTGACCACGGTTTATTTGTCTGATCACTATTCTCCAGTCTGAAACGTTGGTTGGTGTCCTGACAGTCTGCTTGTTAAAATCCTTCCTCAGTTATTATCTGTCAACATAAGCTGTTTGCATACGCCCTGCATGTATAGCTGTCAATACGCCCTGCATGTACTGCTGCCCAAACACCCTACATGTACATGTATTGCTGCCAATACGCCCTGCATCTATAGCTGTCAATACGCCCTGCATCTGTAGCTGCCAATACACCCTGCATCTGTAGCTGCCAATACGCCCTGCATCTGTAGCTGCGTATACGCTCTGCATCTATAGCTGTCAATACGCCCTGCATCTGTAGCTGCCAATACACCCTGCATCTATAGCTGCCAATACGCCCTGCATCTGTAGCTGCCAATACGCTCTGCATGTATTGCTGCCAATACGCCCTGCATCTGAAGCTGCCACCTGTATTGCTGCCAATACGCCCAGCACCTGTAGCTGCCAATACGCCCTGCATGTATTGCTGCCAATATGCCCGCACTGTAGCTGCCAATACGCCCTGCAATTATAGCTGCCAATATGCCCTGCACCTATAGCTGCCAATACGCCCTGCATCTGTAGCTGCCAATACGCCCTGCATCTATGATTGCCAATATGCCCTGCATCTATAGCTGCCAATATGCCTTGCATCTATATCTGCCAATACGCCCTGCATCTATGACTGCCAATACGCCCTGCATCTATAACTGCCAATACGCCCTGCATCTATAGCTGCCAATACGTCCTGCATCTTTGACTGCCAATACGCCCTGCATCTATGATTGCCAATACGCCCTGCATGTACTGCTGCCAATATGCCTTGCATCTATAGCTGCCAATATGCCCTGCATGTATTGCTGCCAATATGCTCTGCATGTATTGCTGCCAATATGCCCTGCATCTATAGCTGCCAATACGCCCTGCATGTATTGCTGCCAATATGCCCTGCATCTTTGACTGCCAATACGCCCTGCATCTATGATTGCCAATACGCCATGCATGTATTGCTGCCAATACGCCCTGCATGTATTGCTGCCAATATGCCCTGCATGTATTGCTGCCAATATTCCCTGCATGTATTGCTGCCAATATGCCCTGCATCTATGACTGCCAATACGCCCTGCATCTATGACTGCAAATACGCCCTGCATCTATAACTGCAAATACGCCCTGCATCTATAACTGCAAATACGCCCTGCGTGTATAGCTGCCAATACACCCACACTTGTCCATGTTATGGTGACCATGACCTTACTCAATATTTGAAGTTTGTTTGAAGATGTTATGGTTATGAGGTGGTCCTAAATATAAGTTGTGTTACAACAAGAGTGATTGATTATATATTTCAGGCACTCTGATGCCTTGCGTCTCTCAGCCATGTTGCTCAAGCGTAATCAGCAGGCCGCTCAACACTGCAAAACTCTCGCCACAATCCTCGGAGTGCCTCCTCTTGCAATAACTGCCTCAAGAAATAATTACTGCGTAAAGAGACAATAAAAAAAATCTGCCTGCCCTTTCAAGTGCATTTTAGAGGACAAAACGTGCACAACAAAAGCCAGAAATACCATATCCCATCGTTTACACGCTGTGCCGTTGCACAAAGACACTTCCGTCAACGTCGAACGTCGTCCTCAAACAGCTGCTGATTACCACTCCATCACTCTGTCTGAAACATGTCACCTGTGCCCAGTTCCCAGAATAACGGTAACCCACTAGTGCTGTTGGTCAACGCTCACTGGCCTGAGTACTGGAGTGAGTGAGTGAGTGAGTACGGTTTTACGTCATTTTTAGCAATATTCCAGCAAAATCACGGCGGGGGACACCACAAATGGGCTTCATACATTGTGCCCATTTTGGGAATCGAACCCGGGTCTTCGGCGAACGCTTTAACCACTAGGCTACCCAACCGCCCCGTGAGTACTGGAACTTACGTTTGACCGATTCGTATATCCGTGCGTTGGTTGTTAATCATCACGTAGATGGGCTACATGTTGGGCTGACTGATTCCCCGGGGTCAACACATGGCACCGCGGCAACCTGGTAATAACTTGTAATTTATCCCCTAGATAATGTTGGATTATTAGCGAAGGGTACAGATTGGAAGTTGCCAGTCAGCTGATTGTTTGTCGTTTAGTTACCTTAATAACAGTGTTGAACAAACGCCTCAGAATAAGGATCTTCGTGTCCTGACATGGCTAAGGGAGGTAACTCAGCAAAGGGAATAGCGGTGTAATAGACAATTGGGCAGCCAGGGATAATGAAAGTTCGGTTAACGGTTAAAAGTTGAAAGGAAGATTTAAGCTAACTGGTATCCAAATCAATCAAAAGTTTGCGTTTCTTCAGAAACTTTGGGAATATAATGAAATTCTAAAGCATAGCCCTTTTTTACGTTTTCTCTAATCCGAGCCAGTGAGTCATTACTCATTTCAAAGGACTTTCAGTAGAACAAAGAAATATCCTGAACATATTCAACCTTACACTAATAACTATTAATGACCGTCGTGAAAAAACCTCCAACCGGGATTGTCTGTAATCTGGAGGCAGTGGAGGAGGGTCGAACTCATCTCGAACCCTAGCCAGTTTACTCCTCCTCTTAACTGCGTATAGCCGGGGGCGCGGCCGACGCACGGAAGGGGGTCGAACTCATCAGGATTTTCACTGAAGGACTTTGATCCCTGTAAGTTTGCCAGCGGCGGTCTTCTGTAATCACCTCAGCCTCGTTCACATCAGCCGGTGTGTGAGGCACTATTAAAAATCAGCTGTTTTTACACACAGTTGAGTGGGTCATAGTTGGAGATAAATGGAAATGACGGCATTACGTTGGCACAACTCCATGAGGTTTTCTTTCCAGGAAAGCAAGGATCACGCAACACAATGCTGCCTCTGTGTAAACGTTAGCGGAGCCTTCTTGCAAAATGATCGTGCTTTAGACATAGATACAACGAAGACAGTGTTGTCTCTTGCTAGTTCCACGGGCAACGGGACATACGGTGCAGGACGTCCTCGTCTCACTGTTAACTCACTACATTACACAGTAAGCATGTAATTGTATACAATGACACGGCCGTACCCATAGGTCTAAAGATACCATTTCCTTACAGCTGAAAATTTCTTACAAATATATTGTAAGCAGGAAAATCGGATTAATTGTGGATAAATCTTGTTAAAGCTACTTTAAAATAGATTAATTAATTGTAATGGAACATTTTTTCGGAAATAGATGGGCTTTTATCAATTACATGAAATTATATGAAAGCTCCATAATCCGTAATTACCAGTTTACAGAAAGTGAACTTTGGTTAAAATAATTGTAATTTTAATTTCAAACGAAATAAAATAAAACGTATCTGGAAGTAGATAATCTTATTTTGGAGCTAATTTGAGAGGTAGAAAATGCTATGTGAATCTTTCAGCACTTTCAGCAATTCCCTTCCGAACGCACGATCTGTAGAGCCAGCTGGACTGATACTGACTCGAAGTACAGATAAAGAGATCGGTACCTGCAGTATCCGGACAAAATAATACATCGCACTATCCTCGGTATATCTCAGTATCAAGCACTGGCACCCAGCCTTTCAGCATAAAGTGGCGATATTACTGCAGGACAAAAGAAGGTATACACCTGAAAAAAAGGATTTGACCCCCAAATTATATAAATGTTCAAAACTTAACTTGGCTGAAATGTTACCGAAACACTGCTTAAGACCCAAAATACAGCTGTGATATCCGTAACAAATGCACCCCGAATAGCCATTTCGTGTCTGTATCATTTTGAGCCACCAGGAAACACCGACGTGTACCTTTCTTTTGTCCGTCAGTTTAGTTTTAGCGTAACAGAGCTTCAGAGTCAGCCACGAACGTCAACGCCGGACCGTTATTACTTTTTGTTGTAATCACTCGAGTTATTCGTCATAAAGAATTCCAAACATAATCATTAAGCATTCGGGGTAATAACGCCGCGTTTGATTTGCTGCACATTGACAGAATTCAATGAAACAAGTAAATATGCACAGGTTTGAAATCAAATACACGTGTATTGAATCGCCCTAGCATCTATTGCTCCACCGATTCAGATGTTTAACCGCGAAACGGCTTCAAAGAAAGACAAGCAATTACAGCCAGCTTTTGATTAAACCCCGGCATATCCAGAACGTCAAATATCACCGACTGATCTTGTGGGAGTGGGATATCATTATTTATCCCCTGACTTCAAGGTAGGAGTGTAAGATCGTTGTTAATCAATGTAGTCCCCAACCCTGATAAACCAATCCCGACTTACAGGACCGAATGTATTGATTATATGACATGGTATATCTTGTGTACTTCATGTAATCTCAGACACTATTTACATGGGGATGATAGGACTGGATTTTACGTCTCTCACCACAAGTTGATTTAGTTGTGTTTGGCCATGAGTGAGTGAGTGAGTTTGATTTCAAACCACACATGGTAACAGTCAAGCCATAAGACAAGAAACATGCATCACTCACAGTAGGTATACGTGGAATCGAACCTGGGAATCTTTGGCATTTTCGTAAGTGTTTCCCATATGTGAAGATGTTCGTCTGTACCCTCCAAAGATTATGACCATAAAAGCTTTTTTAAACTCAATATACTCACCGCCGTCATATTGCTGGAATATTGCTGAGTATGGCGTTAAACACCAACCAATATGCTCATGTATTTGTCCATTTCTGGTGTCCCCCGCCGTGATATTGCTGGAATATTGCTAAAAGCGGCGTAAACCCACACTCACTCCATGTCTTCGACAGTCCCTGTTAAGGTTACAATGAGTATTTGCACTCTAACGTATATTTAAGCCTTTAGTTTTACTTATATTTACTTAATTTTGCATGAAGGCCAAGGTATTGCCATGGACTGTGATATAACATTTCGCTGTGTGCTTATATGAGGTAAGAACGTGTTAGGGGTTTACACCGCATATTCAGTGAAGGATTTGTCTAACAGTTGTTTTGTATAGTATTGCAAGTTTCCGCATTGAATCTTTGGACGAATAACACCCGTACTGATGAATACGGACATAGATTCGATGTTCAATAACCCCCGTGTTATTCGTTATAAATGTTATTGAAAGCTTGAATTAGAGTAACACCTACTGACTTTTAATTAGTGACAGATATCAGCTTGCTACTACACGAAGAGGAGACAGCATCTGACACTGGAGCATCTACATACTTATTAGAGCTAGGTACAGTCACTATACAGTGAGTGAGTTTGGTTTTACGCCGCTTTAGCAATGATCCGGCAATATCACGTCAGGGGACACCAGAAATGGGCTTCACACATTGTACCCACGCAGGGAATAGAACCCGGGCCTTCGGCGTGACGAACGACAACACTTTAACCACAAGGCTACCCCACCAGTCACTATGCAGCTGAGAGAACTACTTCAGTACTAAAGTAGTGGAAGTGAGAACAACAGAACACATCAACAGTGAAACAGTACATGCAGTTGTTATGTGTCTGGTGACGGCTGGAACACAGTTCTTGAAGACAACGTATTACTGGATGAGCGTGGAGGACTATTTGTCTGTCACCAGTTTATAATACCCGGTAATCAGGGTGTTGAGGTGAGCAGCTTCAGACCCATTAACCAAGTGCATTAGGTGAACTGCTTCCGATCCATGAGCCAGGCTGTTGAGATTAAATACTTCGGATTACAATGGTGTAGTTTCACTGATGAACGAATGTCAAGGGGTCAGGGAGAATGGATAGCGCTGCTCAGTGCTATTCCCGCAGTGTCATGGCAGAGGACAATGAGACAGGGGGAATGTGGGGAATCGAACCCGGGTCCTCGCCATGTCGAGCGAACACTTTCACCACGTGTGCCAAGCTACCTAAACACCCCGAATGTTGTCTAAACCTCACATCTGAGATCTGACCATTAAAGACATTGGTTCATTTGTTATTGTCAGTCAGACATTGTTCTGCAGTTTGTCAGCACTGACACAATATCGGGGAAGACAAAGTAGTGTTTGATATGCACAAAGATATAGATCCTTTATGTCTGGAACGTATGTGTCCCGATCAGTGTCATTTGTCAGAGACAGTTTGTCTTCAGGGGAAGATCCTAACTGTCAGAGAACGTCTGTGTTTGGGAGATCCTTGGCGTTAGTGAACATATGTCTTCAGGAGGAGGTCCTTGGCGCTAGAGAACGTTTGTTTCAGAGAGGGACTTGGCATCAGAGAACGTTTGTCTTAATGGCGCTGGAGAACGTTTCTCTTAGGGAGGTACTTTGTGTTAGAGAACGTTTGTCTCGGGAGGAGGTCCTTGGCGCTAGAAAACGTTTGTCTCAGGGATGATAGTGGCGCGTCAGAACGTTTGTCTTGCGGAGGTACTTGGCGTCAGAGAACGTTTGTCTTTGGGAGGATGGTCCTTGGCGCTGGAGAACGTTTGTCCTTGGGAGGAAGTTGGCATCGTCGGTTACTGATCACCGATGTAACAGACGGACTGTCTCTAGCGAGAGGTTCCAGATCCAGTTGACGTCTGTCTTCATATCCAGATACATATAGTCACAAAAAGGTTTATACAAATTAGAGAACATTTTGGTCAAAGCTGGAGCATTTTCATGATGTCCTGGGGATCCTTTGCTACAGACTTGAGGTCCTAGGTGTTGTTGCACTACAACCATCTGCGACAGATCCTAGGTATTAGACAACTGTTCACTCAGCCAGTTCAGGGAGAGTTTTAAGATCAGTTCTTGCAAAGAATAAGAATACTCTGTAAATGAGTCTACAAACCCACGTAAGATTTCTAAAAACATAATAATATAACGACTTATTTATGTTTTAAATTATCATCAGTTTTGTGCTGAACATCACCTCGGTGTTATTTTAGTCCTAACGGACAATTATAAAATATTGTAGTAGTAGCAGCAACAGCAGCAGCAGCAGTAGTAGTAGTAGTAGTATAGTAGTAGTAGTAGTAGTAGTAGTAGTAGTAGTAGTAGTAGTAGTAGTAGTAGTAGTAGTAGTAGTAGTAGTAGTAGTAGTAGTAGTAGTAGTAGTAGTAGTAGCAGCAGCAATAACAGTAGCTATTGTTTAAAGTGACATTCTTTGTCTTGTCTCTCACCCCAACAACCTTTACTGAGATTCAATGCAGTGCTTGGCGTCGATTTAGGTGTTTGTTGCACACGGATCAAACATGGACTTGGTGCTAAAATACTTGAGGTTCATATAGTATGTAAATATCTTCTATGTTATAGAGGTGTTTGTAAAACACGTTGAACAAGACAAGTGACAGGCGGCCGATGTGGAGGTAGATGTAGGGGCGGTCGCCAATAGCGCAGTATAATACATCTCCTTGGACGGCTTCAACAAATTACAGAACTCATTATCTGCAAAACAGGTGATCAATAGGTTGCAGTGTTTCTCTCGTTTCTATGGATGCAAATACCGATATTTCCTTTGAATTCAATACTCTACAAGAAAATTTAATGTATAAAATTTAATGAAACAATATCATAAAAGAGAATTGTTCTTTCAACATTAAAGACAACAGTGTAGCGACGAGGCAAGACTTTAAGAAATCCATTATCCTATCTTCGGTCACAAATGCGGGAAGAAAAAATTCCGATATTCGCACAAAAAACGTAACTGTACAATTTAGCAATATTGATTATATTGTTAAGATGGAAACCCCTTTTAAGACATTTTCTATTTCGGATCTCATCTGAGGTGCATTTAGTGCTTCCGTCCTCGAAGGAAGCATTCCTTCATTATTTATTTAATGCTGGTAATAAAGTCGAAACTCACGGTCTGTCAACTTTGTTCAAATAACGGCCTTGATGTGGACGTGTATGTATTTCAACCTGGCAAGGCTACCTCCCATCATCCGGTTGGAGGGAAACATATACAGACCACTGTAAGTGTTTTACGTCTTTGTCAGTGTACCAGGTGACGATTATCTCCCTTCGGTGCACATCCTTATTTCATTGATGAGTGAGGGAGGGAGTGGGTGAGTTTAGGTTTACGCCGCATTCAGCAATATTCCAGCTATATGGCGGCTATATATATCAAGTCTGGACCAGACAATCCAGTGATCAGCAGCATGAACATCGATCTACACAATTGCGATACGATGACATGTGTCAACCAAGTCAGCTAGCCTGACCACCCGATCCTGTTAATCGCCTCTAAGCATGGATTACTGAAGATCACGCGTCTTCACGGGTCCCATAATGAAGAGTGAACATAAAATGCGACATGAAATGTGCATGAACACCTGAAGTCGTGCTGGCAATATCACACTTCGCTAATGAGACGTCCACATCATAATCAGATCCATTCAAGAATATTCAGTGGCTGAAAGCATGAACAGGTCACTGGAACGGTGACACAAGAACAGCATAGTGACATTGTGTGACTAATCCCATCCCACTTACTGACAGACGGTTACAGTTGATACGATGCATTATCTCCCACTTACTGACAGACAGTTACATGCAGTGGATATGGTGTATAATCTCCCACGTACTGACAGAGAGTTACATGCAGTGGATATCATGCATTATCTCCCATTTACTGACAGACAGTTACATGCAGTGGATATGATGCATAATCCCCACGTACTGACAGACAGTTATATACAGTGGATACGATGCATTATCTCCCACTTACTGACAGACAGTTACAGTGGATATGATGCATAATCCCCCACGTACTGACAGACAGTTATATACAGTGGATACGATGCATTATCTCCCATTTACTGACAGACAGTTACAGTGGATATGATGCATAATCCCCCACGTACTGACAGACAGTTATATACAGTTGATACGATGTATTATCTCCCACTTACTGACAGACAGTTACAGTGGATATGATGCATAATCCCCCACGTACTGACAGACAGTTATATACAGTTGATACGATGCATTATCTCCCACTTACTGACAGACAGTTACAGTGGATATGATGCATAATCCCCCACGTACTGACAGACAGTTATATACAGTGGATACGATGCATTATCTCCCATTTACTGACAGACAGTTACAGTGGATATGATGCATAATCCCCCACGTACTGACAGACAGTTATATACAGTTGATACGATGCATTATCTCCCACTTACTGACAGACAGTTACAGTGGATATGATGCATAATCCCCACGTACTGACAGACAGTTATATACAGTTGATACGATGCATTATCTCCCACTTACTGACAGACAGTTACAGTGGATATGATGCATAATCCCCCACGTACTGACAGACAGTTATATACAGTGGATACGATGCATTATCTCCCATTTACTGACAGACAGTTATAGTGGATATGATGCATAATCCCCCACGTACTGACAGACAGTTATATACAGTTGATACGATGCATTATCTCCCACTTACTGACAGACAGTTACAGTGGATATGATGCATAATCCCCCACGTACTGACAGACAGTTATATACAGTTGATACGATGCATTATCTCCCACTTACTGACAGACAGTTACAGTGGATATGATGCATAATCCCCCACGTACTGACAGACAGTTATATACAGTGGATACGATGCATTATCTCCCACTTACTGACAGACAGTTACAGTGGATATGATGCATAATCCCCATGACAGACAGTTATATACAGTTGATACGATATTATCTCCCACTTACTGACAGACAGTTACAGTGGATATGATGCATAATCTCGACGTGACAGACAGTTATATACAGTGGATACGATGCATTATCTTCACTTACTGACAGACAGTTACAGTGGATATGATGCATAATCTTCCACGTACTGACAGACAGTTATATACAGTGGATACGATGTAACTGTCTGTCAGTACGTGGGAGATAATGCATCGTATCAACTGTAACTGTCTGTCAGTAAGTGGGAGATAATGCATCGTATCAACTGTATATAACTGTCTGTCAGTACGTGGGGATTATGCATCGTATCCACTGTAACTGTCTGTCAGTGAGTGGGAGATAATGCATCGTATCAACTGTATATAACTGTCTGTCAGTAAATGGGAGATAATGCATCGTATCCACTGTAACTGTCTGTCAGTGAGTGGGAGATAATGCATCGTATCAACTGTATATAACTGTATGTCAGTACGTAGGAGATTACACATCATATCCACTGTAACTGTCTGTCAGTGAGTGGGAGATAATGCATCGTATCAACTGTATATAACTGTATGTCAGTGAGTGGGAGATAATGCATCGTATCAACTGTATATGACTGTAGGTCAGTAAGTGGAAGATAATGCATCGTATCAACTATAACTGTCTGTCAGTAAGTGGAGATAACGCATAGTATCAACTGTAACTGTCTGTCAGTAAGTGGGAGATTATGCATCATATCCGCTGTAACTGTCTGTCAGTGAGTGGGAGATAATGCATCGTATCGACTGTATATAACTGTCTGTCAGTAAGTGGGGACAATGCATAGTATCAACTGTAACTGTCTGTCAGTAAGTGGAGACAACGCATCGTATCAACTGCATGTAACTGTCTGTCAGTACGTGTTGGTTATCTTCATATCAACTGTGTATACATGGCAGGGCTCGATTTAAGAGATGATAACCTACTTGCACCAGGTGCAACCTGAGATAAAAACCTAGTTGCACCAGTCAAATTCCAGTTGCACTGCTTTTATGGTAATATGTAATGAATGGAATATGCTATTGAATTATTTAGATGTTTTATTCAGAAGTTTACCCACTCACAAATTGACCTGCACCTGGTGCAAGTTAGACTAATAACTACGTTGCACTTTGTAATATTGGCTAGCATCAGTGCAAGTAACAAAGCACTAAATCGAGCCCTGCATGGTAATCAACAAATCTCAATAAAACTTGTCATGACTATATATATATGGATTTTGAAGAAAATGCTGTTGAAATATATATATTTTTCATATTGAACCATGTATTATAGTCTTGGTGATAAATAATAATTGAGAAAAACTAATATTTTAGGAAATTTAAACATTTGGTGAAAGAGGGAACTTTGAATAATTATACTTAGGCTTTTCGAAAATCTTTTTAGAAAATTCCAACTGAAAAAGATGCAAATGGAAGTTCAAAGGGAATAAGAAAGCAATAATAGAAAACTGAATTGAATTGAAAGAATTAGAAATACAAGAGGTGAGAGAAAGCTAAAATTCAGATCGGGGGAAATGGTATTTCGAAACTAAAATAATTCAGCACCAAATTATAAAAATTTCTTTGATCTGAATAAAAATCTCAGATTAGGCCTTTTTATTTTCAGGGAGGAAGTTGACAACAAATTTGAAATGGCCAAAAAAGCATTGGACATTGATGTTGTAGAGTGTATTTAAAGGAAGAGGAGTACATGTGTTTCATTTCGTTAGATCTTGTTCCGCTTAAAGATAATATTTACCCGAATATATATTGGGAGGGCATTGGGTCACTCCATTATTTAGTGTAATAAGTCGTCCACTGCCTTGGCTGCTTTAATGCTGCGTTTTGGTGGAGATACTAGATCGCCTCTCCGTTTTGTGATTTGCAGTCAGATTTGGTAAAGGGTTTGGTGAAGTTGGTTTCAAGGCGCTGCTTGTTGGTAATGACTGAGCAAGTCCAGGGTATTGCCTGATCCATACCTTATCATTGAACCAAATACTTCTGAGAGCACTGAATCACTTCAGAAACAGAAGTATTCTGACTTGATCTGAGACAACACGACCTCCCTGGAGAATTCCAACAACACATTTATGGATCATGCTATTCAGGATACCTTTTTCTCCCATTGAGATTACCCGTATTTTGTTCCGAGTTTGTTTAGCCAGATGCTTGTGGCTCCCCAGTGAATCCGTCAACAAGGGATGAGTTCGACCCATGAACTTCAGTGGCTGGTCATTTGGGTGTTGAGGAAGTAACTTGTGTTGAGATTAGAGTTATTTTTCTCCTGCCTAATTCGCATTAGGATGTGTCACGCGTTTGTAAGATTTGCAATGCATGTCTGGTGATAAACAAACCTAGCCAGGAAATTGCACCTGCCCCTATGAAGTACATACCAGCGTTTGAGGAGCATTCAGTTTGGTAACTATTTTTTATGATGATCCCTTGTCTGAAACTAAGTCTGGTAATCAGTATTTGTTGACAACCATGTACAAGATTACAAGTCATGTCATAGAGGAAAGGTATTGTAAAGGACTTGTTCCAGATTTTTTAGCGTGCTTGGCCGACCCAAGTTCTTCAGTCTGACCAAAGGTCGACTTTAGACAGATCAAAAACATATGCGTATCATCATCATACGTCACAAAGGGCATTGAAAGATTCCATTACACTTTAAAAATAGTATTAGGAAACCGAGAAGTGGAAGGAAGGCATGGGTTGTTTGTAGCTGGAAACAAAGTTCAGGAATTTGTAGGGGATTACTAGGTCCCACTCACTGAAAGTTCAAACAAGATTTCTACTTTTGATACTCCAGACGGATGCTATCGGTACAAAGTTATACAATTTGGTTGTAAAATGCGCCAGCCACCTTTCAGTATTTCACCAATGACATCACAGCAGGCCATCAAGGTATATACAAGACACTTCAAGTCATTCATTGCAGTTTGAAGACGTTCATTTGGATAACAATCCCTGGCAAACTTGACTGTAAATCGAGCAAAACGTGAACTTGCTCGGGCACAAGTTGGTCGGTCAGCGTCTGGTATAACCGATCAAATTATAAGCAGATGCTGTTGTAAATTTCCAACTTCCAGCAAACAAAACTAAATCTGATGCTGAGGTTCCTCTTACCAGAAACAAATTCTCTTTGGAAGAACTACTGACATGCAGCTTTAGAAAAACAAAAACTAAACCACACACATCCAGTCTTAAAATCAACAGATTTGAGAAAACATTTAAGCTCGCAGTTGATGCAAATGACATTGGTGATGCTGATGTTTGGTTACTGCAAGATGCAAGCGACATCGATCACCCGATGCGTTACTTTTCAAAGACATTTGCTAAGCACCGGAAAAAATACTCCACATTCGAGACAAAAACAGGTCTCCATATTGACAGTGCAACCTTTTGAGGTGTATTCGGGCACTACAAAGTATCCCATTGAAGTGTTCACTGATCACAATCCGCTGCCTGAACGAAATCAGTGACTGATGAGGGAGAGCTTGTCATTGCAAGAGATTAATCATGAGATCAAGCATATCAGGGGTAAAGACGGATGTTCTTTTCAGAGTCGGTTGATTGGATCAGTACACAAATGCTGTTTTGCTAATCATTCAGATAGCATGTTCTTTAATTGAGGGTGTTATGTACATTTTCGTCCTTGAAGTTATCCATTCAAAAGAAAGCTTTTTACTGCATTCACGATTACGTGGCCTGACTGTGTAAGTAACGTTAGTTATGGTTAAAACAGTTGATGGTATATTTGGTTATTGTACTGGCAGCTGATCATGAATTGGACTTATTACGGAAAGGTGCCAGGTGGTGTTGTGGCTGGATTTGAGCAGTTGTCAGAAGAAGCGAGTAGAATGTTCCAAAATTGTTTTGTATTGGTAGAATTGGAGTAGTCTGCCCTTGCTGTACACATGAGTATAACAGGTATGATCGTTCGAGAAGTTTCTGAATGGGCAGTTTCTAACTAGACGGCCAGCTGTGCCTATCTAAAAGTGACAATTTTTTCTACCTGACTTGGCGCAATGTTTTTAAAAGACGCACCAAATATGGTTTGGAACCCATTTGGAAACACCGAATTAGTGCCAGCTTCCGAGTCTATTCTGGATCCAAGGTTGAAGACAGGCTTCAAGACGTTCAACAGTGACCCTATTCAGAAGTCCATAGTATAATAACCTGCGACAGTTATTTGACCTATTGTCTTGCCTATTGTAAACAGAGATCGTGTATTTAAATATGACTTATTGATTAGATGTAGCTGTCAGTCAGTCAGTGGGGACACAACAGCGGCTTTATATACCTGACAGGCTTGGGATACTCGATAGAGAGCAGAGCATGAAATGAGCACACACTGATCCATCGATCGGGATAATAGGAGCAGAGCTTGGGAATGCCCGTGTGGTGTGGTGCGCAATGTAAAATGGCGTATTGTTAAATGTAAATTGGCGTATATAGAAGTTAGTAGCAGCAGTAGTAATAGCATTGAAGTAGTAGTATAGAAGTCGTAGTAGCAGTAGTAGTAATAGCAGTAGTAGTAGTAATAGCAGTAGTAGTAGTAGTAGTCGTAGTAGCTGTAGTAGTAATAACAGTAGAAGTAGTAGTCCTAGCACCAGCAAACACACACTTATACAATATTGTAGTAGTAGAAGTAGTAGCAGTAGTAGTGATACTACTACTACTACTACTAGTAGTAGTAGTAGTAGTACTAGTGGTACCAGTAGTAGCAGTAGCAGCAATAGTAGCAGCAGCAACAGCAGCAGCAGTAGTTGTAGATACTTAAATCTACATTGTCTCAGTTCACCCAGCTATAAAAAGGGTACCCGTGAGGATGTTCTGGCAATGTGAGTATTTAGTTCATTGCGCCTAACAGGCAGCATGGCTGTAGGCTTCCTGGGGAGTTGAAAAAGTATCGGAAAGTTCGATAGTGTCCTATGACACCGTGAGCAGGCAATGTGCCTGGATATGAGCGCCATATAAGCGGACTATTACTACTACTACTACTACTACTACTACTAGTAGGATTTATTATGTACAGGTCGTATATAATATACGTTGTAAGGCGCAACTTAATGGCATTTTTGAACAGGCAACTTAATGGTATTTTTGAACTGGCATCGAAATGACATTTTCGAACAGGCATTTCCTCGACCATTTCAGCGTTAAAGATACACGCCTTACTTGTGTAAAGGTATCAGGTGCCGTGCCATTATGTCCCGCACCCATGCCAGTACGTGTGGTGCCGATATGTGCTCGATTTGGAACCTGTCTTGGCGAGGAACGCTGGTGGCTGAGTAGATATCTATGACAATACACTAAACCACACACATCCAGTCTTAAAATCAACAGATTTGAGAAAACATTTAAGCTCGCAGTTGATGCAAATGACATTGGTGATGCTGGTGTTTGGTTACTGCAAGATGCAAGCGACATCGATCACCCAATGCGTTACTTTTCAAAGACATTTGCTAAGCACCGGAAAAAATACTCCACATTCGAGACAAAAACAGGTCTCCATATTGACAGTGCAACCTTTTTAGGTGTATTCGGGCACTACAAAGTATCCCATTGAAGTGTTCACTGATCACAATCCGCTGCCTGAACGAAATCAGTGACTGATGAGGGAGAGCTTGTCATTGCAAGAGATTAATCATGAGATCAAGCACATCAGGGGTAAAGACGGATGTTCTTTTCAGAGTCGGTTGATGGATCAGTACACAAATGCTGTTTTGCTAATCATTCAGATAGCATGTTCTTTAATTGAGGGTGTTATGTACATTTTCGTCCTTGAAGTTATCCATTCAAAAGAAAGCTTTTCACTGCATTCACGATTACGTGGCTTGACTGTGTAAGTAACGTTAGTTATGGTTAAAACAGTTGATGGTATATTTGGTTATTGTACTGGCAGCTGATCATGAATTGGACTTATTACAGAAAGGTGCCAGGTGCTGTAGTGGCTGGATTTGAGCAGTTGTCAGAAGAAGCGAGTAGAACGTTCCAAAATTGTTTTGTATTGGTAGAATTGGAGTAGTCTGCCCTTGCTGTACACATGAGTATAACAGGTATGATCGTTCGAGAAGTTTCTGAATGGGCAGTTTCTAACTAGACGGCCAGCTGTGCCTATCTAAAAGTGACAATTTTTTCTACCTGACTTGGCGCAATGTTTTTAAAAGACGCACCAAATATGGTTTGGAACCCATTTGGAAACACCGAATTAGTGCCAGCTTCCGAGTCTATTCTGGATCCAAGGTTGAAGACAGGCTTCAAGACGTTCAACAGTGACCCTATTCAGAGGTCCATAGTATAATAACCTGCGACAGTTATTTGACCTATTGTCTTGCCTATTGTAAACAGAGATCGTGTATTTAAATATGACTTATTGATTAGATGTAGCTGTCAGTCAGTCAGTGGGGACACAACAGCGGCTTTATATACCTGACAGGCTTGGGATACTCGATAGAGAGCAGAGCATGAAATGAGCACACACTGATCCATCGATCGGGATAATAGGAGCAGAGCTTGGGAATGCCCGTGTGGTAATAAAGCGCAATGTAAATGGCGTATTGTTAATAGCAGCTGTAATATTGGTAGTATATAGAAGTCGTAGTAGCAGTAGTAGTAATAGCAGTAGAAGTAGTAGTAGTAGTAGTCGTAGTAGCTGTAGTAGTAATAACAGTAGAAGTAGTAGTCCTAGCAGCAGCAAACACACACTTATACAATATTGTAGTAGTAGAAGTAGTAGCAGTAGTAGTAGTGATACTACTACTACTACTAGTAGTAGTAGTAGTAGTAGTAGTAGTAGTACTAGTGGTACCAGTAGTAGCAGTAGTAGCAGCAGCAACAGCAGCAGCAGTAGTTGTAGATACTTAAATCTACATTGTCTCAGTTCACCCAGCTATAAAAAGGGTACCCGTGAGGATGTTCTGGCAATGTGAGTATTTAGTTCATTGCGCCTAACAGGCAGCATGGCTGTAGGCTTCCTGGGGAGTTGAAAAAGTATCGGAAAGTTCGATAGTGTCCTATGACACCGTGAGCAGGCAATGTGCCTGGATATGAGCGCCAAATAAGCGGACTATTACTACTACTACTACTACTTAGTAGTAGTAGTAGTAGTAGTAGTAGATAACCATACACTTACACTCTGGTATCTTTACTTCAGAACATTAGTACTAGTCGTAGTAACAACAGACGTAGTAGTAGTAGTAGTAGTAGTAGTAGTAGTAGTAGTAGTAGCAGTAGCAGTAGCAGTAGTAGTAGTAGTAGTAGTAGTAGTAGTAGTAGTAGTAGTAGTAGTAGTAGTAGTAGTAGTAGTAGTAGTAGTAGTAGTAGTAGTAGTAGTAGTCGTAGCAGCAGAGTAGTAGTAGTCGTCGTAGCAGCAGCAACAGCAGCAGTAGTAGTCAGTCGGAAATTCAGCAGCATATAAACTGACAATACCTGTCGGTCCTTCAGCGTGTTTATGCTTCACATTAACTATAAACAGCTGCACTAATTCTTTGTTTATTAAAGAGTATGACATTATAAAGCTATTTTCATTTGGAAATAAAATCTATATTTTCCAACATTCATAGAACGTGACTTTGCAAAAGGCAACAATTTGAGCTAAAAAAAGTCCTGCACAAGTGCCTTGTTACAGCGCGCATTGGAGGCAGAGTATTTCGTGACGTGATTATTTTCTTCGAGACGTTTTATTGGTTGTGTGAGCGAGGTAAAGCGGTTGCCGCATGCTGCTTACGGGCACGTGTAAACTGCAGCGTCAGCAGCGGTAATTCCACCACCCTCCCTAGCTTACAGCGGCGGAGGCAGATCTCAACAATTGCACTCTCTGTCCCGTCTTACTATAACTGCTGCATACTGGAGGTCAAGGTCAGAATGTGCGCTCATGAATGTGCAGGATAGTTAAAGTCCGTTCCTTACAAGTGCATCTCTTTCACGTAATGATTATCAACGATTATTGATAATTTTCAGTTATCGGGAGACACCTATGAACTCTGATACCTTGAGTTGAGACAAGTGTAGAGCTGTCATGTATATATTCAAAGCGATGTTATTGTACGCCATATCTAATATATATCACAACCAAATATGTGTACACATGAAAACCTTTGAGAATTTCTCTCGTTGAAAAGTCAATTAATAGGCACGAGAAGTATTTGTACCGCCGACCATCTGTCAGGACAAAATACCTGAGCCCCCTTTCACACACCTGGAAGGATGGGGGAGCAGGGGGGTGGGGGGTCCACACACCTGGGAGGATGAGGCATTCCATGCTCAGGGTTTTGCAGCGAAGCCAAACTTCCCTCGTTAGACAGTATCTCGTCCATGTCGCTCTCCCGATGATAGGGAACACTTTACGAAACTATTAACTGGGCGAGGAGGATTTTAGATTTGAGCTTAACGAGCTTGCTATAATGGAGTATTTATGTTTACTTTAACGGCACATGTAGATCCATTTATTATGTACAGGTCGTATATAATATACGTTGTAAGGCGCAACTTAATGGCATTTTTGAACAGGCAACTTAATGGTATTTTTGAACTGGCATCGAAATGACATTTTCGAACAGGCATTTCCTCGACCATTTCAGCGTTAAAGATACACGCCTTACTTGTGTAAAGGTATCAGGTGCCGTGCCATTATGTCCTGCACCCATGCCAGTACGTGTGGTGCCGATATGTGCTCGATTTGGAACCTGTCTTGGCGAGGAACGCTGGTGGATGAGTTGATATCTATGACAATACACTAAATAAACCATGATAACGTTGACACCGCGGCGACGCTTTTTATAGGTAGTGACGGCGATCTGTAAAACACGTTGGAGCAGATGTTCGTGCGGCGGGGTTATTTCGCTCCGGTTATAATGATTTGCTACTTGATACACTATTTACATTACACGAAGGTCAAATCTTTGGTAGCTACGCAATAGCTGCCATACTTAAAAAACTACATCAAAAACGGGTTGGAATAAAATTTTGAAGTTTGATGACATTTTCGCAAACACAAACAATGTCTTCGTAATATTATTTCACAAAGTAGTTAGCATGCACTCAAACCGCTAACCTTGAACCATATATAGGTATCCACACATGGAAATCACTACACAAACGGTCTGAATGAAACATGTTTTTTTCATAGAAAACTCATGCCAAGAAACTGACACGTGATCATGCACGCCCATGCACCCCGAGATGTAGGGCGTGGTTGCCTCGTCACACTACTCACCTCCGAGACGTTGTAAAGTATCCACGTGTAGCCTGGAGCAGCACCGGACGCTGTTTACCTGTGCATGTGCATTGTTGGTCTAGGTATAAGTTGGCATCGCTGCAGGCACCGACCAAGGTAACTTATTCCGTTGCTGCCACTGACACAGCACACGCTAGGTTTGCAAGAAGTGTAATCTGTCTATTTTAAAACACCACAGGCATTCCAGTATAGCAGCGCGGAGAGGACCAGTGTAGATTTCCTGGCGTGTTTTCTTGCTGGCTCGAGCATCTCTTAGCTTCTTTTAACAGTAGTGTTGGTGAGATCGCGCGGCGGCTCATCTCTCCTACTTCCGTGTAACGTGCAAGCGGCGTCCATTGATCGACACTAGCAGGAGGTACCGCGAGATGCGGACACTATACCACTAACTTGTAATTACGTGCAAAGTGGCGACTCGAGGGACAACCAACTTCGTCCTTCCTCAATTTTCTGAAGCAATTTGAACATGAATTGGCGGGTTGAGTTAGCTTTGTGTTTAGACGACTGAGCCGCCGAGGCTCAATTACTGCTCATTAATAATCTACTACTGGAAGCGCATGGGCTGGATTCAGGCATGTGACTCAGTAGCAAGGTTGTACTGTGTACAGTGTCCGAGTGAGTGAGTGAGTGACTTTAGCTTCAGCAATATTCCAGCTATGTGGCGGCGGTCTGTAAATAATCGAGTCTGGACCAAGCAATCCAGTGATCAACACACAGTGTCCGAGAATAAATTCAGCCCAAGGGGTAAACGATTAAATTTCATCTACCTGTCTTCGGATATATTAAGACCTATTGAGGATATCGTAACAAAAAAGCACCGAACATAGGCCCCAGGAGGATCTGTTACACTTACTGGGATATCCCTGACTACGGCGGAAAGCATCATGCACTCAGTGCTCAGTCACTCACTTGAACGAGCTTGTAACGCGCAGCTGATTAACGAAATAGTATAATGTGTTTGAAGTGAGTGAGTGAGTTGGTTTGATTAACGTATAAGTAGGTCAGACGTTAGTTATATCAATAAGTTATATTGAGACATGGTGCGACATGGAAACTCGTAGTGATGCAGGTATATGTTGTGTAATACACTGGTAAAACCCTCGAGAACAGACTGGTACTGACAAACGTAGGCACATACTCAGGGCCAGTCTGAGATTGTCGTCGACCCCCCGGCCTCCCCTGGCCCAGACTAGTGTGCATGATGAGTATGGTAGTGATTGACTGGGCGAGTGAATGTGGGACAAAATACCTTTGCACGCTGAAAAAAACCAACAAAAATAAAAACAGCAACAAACAGATCAGCTTGATCCTTGTTCATCTACACGAAGTTAAAAATCATTTTCGAAGGAAATCAATTCAACCTTCGTCAGAAAGTGGCTATTACCAAGTGATCTGAATGTTAAAAATTTCTTAAATTAAGTTACACAATTTGTGAAAAAAACCAACACTTTTTCCATAAATATCTCTCTATTCTTTTCGCACTTTCTCTCTCTTGCTCGTTTTGGCTGGAGATGAAAAACAGATAAAAAGACAGGGGTGGCCTATACACCTCTCCAAAACTACAACAGAATAGCGGTCGTCTCGATAACTATCTTATCCATCTACCCTCGCTCTATCACCTGTCGACTATCCACTTCCATCAGCCACGAGTCACACAATCCCTACAAGACAAGATGAGAACTCGTCCCACGGGGACCTTTCAGCCTCTTTTGGTGAAATCCAATGGGGAAATAACTGTCAGTAAGCGATTCCTAATTGATTTTGTATATAAAAGGCTTTTTCGAAGTATCGAGGTCGATATGAGTCGGTTGCAGCGTTGACAACTACCGTCTATGCGAGTACACGAAAGACACACTACGTCAATCCCCAAAGTGACCAAATGACCAGATCTGAATTGACTAAAGAGGCATTGATTAGGGTATTAAAGGCCCCAGGCCTATAGTTCCCCAGCAAACGAAAATCTCCGATAATACTAGTGTTTACTCCCGTGTGAATACGCTAACATCATCAGGACGAACTGATCTCTGAAATGGGTGATGTTTAATTCTTTACCACAGAACGTTACTCTGGAAACGTCCGAGCTTATGAGAGAGTTATTTGTGTAAATATATGTTCAGACACTTCTCAGCACAACACTATTGTAATTGACCTTAACCCTGTCTGCCATTGCCATTGTACAGCAATCAATACAACATTGACAGTAAAGGAACAACAATTCCAATTTTGAACCGAATCATGAAATTATAACGTTTATGAATTATTGTTTGTTTGTTTCTGTAATACGGACTTGTTTGATCACCACAGATTATATGTTGTTCTCCCTTATCTAATATCTATGTTTTCTGTTTTAAATGACGTTATCAAGGCCCTAGTATGACGTGACATGCATGCAGCACCAAGGCTATAACGACAATCTGTAAGATGACGTCCTTGTTTTTGTCAGTTCTACTCGATGTCCTTGGGATATAAGGGCAGTGTTCTACCTGTACGTACCCCAAGGACCGTGTACTTATAACGTGATGCGCGAAGTTGCACCCCATGGCGATCCAGGTTACAATCGTTCCTCACCCGTTGCCTGCGTAAGAAGCCATAAACAGGATCTGGTGGTCTGTTCTCTGAATTGATTGATCATGTTATCATATTCCAGCTAGATTTATGCTCATGATGTCAATCACTCGATTGTCCAAACTCGTACATTTTCTGACCAATAATATAACTGGAATATTGCTGAGTTCGGCGTGAAACAACGACCACAGCAAAGTGGTTCATCATACTCGTTTGTCGGGCCAGATTATTTCAATACTGTTGCGTGAACAACATTCACTCAGTCTGTCACTCCCTCAGTCCGTCTGTCACTCCCTCAGTCCGTCTGTCACTCCCTCAGTCCGTCTGTCACTCCGTCATACAGTCTGTCACTGCCCCTTAGTCCGTCTGTCACTCCCCTCAGTCCGTCTGTCACTCCGTCATACAGTCTGTCACTCCCTCAGTCCGTCTGTCAGTCCGTCTGTCACTCCGTCTAGTCTGTCCTTAGTCTGTCACTCATACAGTCTGTCACTCCTTAGTGTCACTCCCTCAGTCCGTCTGTCAGTCCGTCTGTCACTCCCTCAGTCCGTCTGTCACTCCCTCATACAGTCTGTCACTCCCTCAGTCGCAGTGCTCCATCATTCCCAAGTACCAAGGAGACTGTACCATCTGTGCCATCTTACTCTATTTACGTACAATACAGCTGTTATAAAATGATCATGTTCTTTCCGTCTGGTTGACGGAGCATTCGTTGACGACCTTTTCTCAAACTGGATCAGTTTCAGTTTTATCAAAACATAAATATCAACACTGAAATATACATTATACGTGCCATTTAGGGTTTCAGCACAATTCTTTCTAAAATGTTCTGAAGCTCCAATATCTTTTCCCGCATAAACATGTGCTCGATTATTTCTATATCAAAAACAATAACAATGATGAACTGTAATACCTTGAAACATTTATGTGGTCAGCTAAACGATTTCAACAAGAAGACACAGTCATCAATATCCCCCACAATGGTTTAAAAATACTCTTCAAGAATATACCAACTAGAGTTCTGCTCTGGAAAAGAGCACTACCACCAATTTCAGTCGAAGTCAAACTTGTTGCTATGGAAACACAAATATTATTTTATTCAGAAATCCAAAACTACCAAAAGGCACCAGTTTACCACTGGACCTATCTATGTGTCAAGTCTGGTGAAGAAATATTTAACGGCTGTTATGTTCTGCTCCGGAAAAGACGCATTTGCACGGACGGACGGAGTCTAAAATAATATCCCGCAAAACGCGTTGCGGGGGATGATTAAAATGGGCTAATATTTTTGGAAAGAATGGGCCCCGAAAATCAGATGTTTGCAGATGTGTACTTCCCTTCCTGATTCACATCTGAATAAAGACAGCTGCAGATCGATGGCAACATAAAATAGCCTACGTTTTTTCTAAAAGCTGTAAATATTGCCTCCGTAATGTCATTGTACAAAACACACAAATCATGTAGTGATAAGAGTTTTCACAAGTGTCGTCAGTTAATGTGGATTAGCGTGCTGCGCGCGGCCTCTCCCCGGCGTCTGACGTCAACAGCCTCGACAGCGATGCCAGGTCGGCGGATCAGCGGGTTCACCGAGCAAGCTCAAACGGATATAGAAATCCAGGAAGGTTCCATCGTCTGTATGAATAATATAAGCATTGGGAAATAAGACATCAGACATGGATTCTGTGCATAGTACTGTTGACATTTTATCGGTAATCTATGTCACGTGATCTTCGATCGTTCTAAAACCGGCATGGCACCAGACACATTTAAAGAGCAATCCTCATTATGAAACATCTGCTGGTGTTGAAACATCATCGTAGTCGTCACCATCATTATTGTTAGTATTTACAGATAAAATAGATGCAGCAAAGAGGGTTTGGGCACAGTCAATCTAGTCAGGGTCATCATCATCTCAGGGCCCACGCCCCCCTCTACACGCAACCAAGACAGCAAATGGGACTTCTCCCAGGAACCAAGTTGAACCGGTTAAGAACGTTTCAGAGAATGCGTAGACTCCCCGACTCTGCAGCCGTCTGCATTACCTAGAGTGTCAGAAAGAGTGTGCAAACCCAGGCACTCTCCCAATGTCAGTCTGAAAATTGGGAGGTTTCAAGCCTTAGGCACCGAGAACAATGAGGAGGCAGACACCTTGTTAATTGGAATGCAAACGTTTCATTTCGTAATCGAGGTGCGCATTTTTGTCATGTTTTTCTTGTCAATTACATTTTTGTCAAAAGGGACAGGAAATACAATTATATAAATTCTTTATTGGTTTTATCCAAAACGAAAAGGTTATGTTTGATGGCTTGGATACGTCTCAAGCTGTTATGTGGGCCTATTCCAGAGAATTAATACAACTGTCATTTTCCATGACTACCCCTACATATTTTGGTTCCTACCATGGATGGAACTGAGTGAAAACCACAAACATGGCCAAGACGGTAATACATGAGTACGATCATGTCGCTACAGATATTGTGTCTGTGCCAACGCCAGGCATCCACTGACATGGTACTGGACAGTCTCGTTAAATTCAGCACATACTGTACATTTCGTCTATTTTCTTAACCAAAATCACACATCAATTGAGAGTTACAAGTGCGAAGTGACTGAGTAGCAAAGATAAAGGTTCCTGTTTCACATTTAAGACCAGCCGACTTCATCCACGTAACGAACTCGGCAGGGTGGCTCTTTTTCCCAACACTCTGCATATAGACTTGGTCGTTCAGTGAGTTTACCGTTCAAACACTGAGCCTGTGCTGATCTAATATGACACTTCACTTCTTTGACACTCGTTCCTGTAGTGTCTAGCAGGACTGAACCATCAACAAAATCAACATGGACATTGAGATTGTGTATCACATCCTTGGCTCGTTTATAAAAACTGTGGAATACCTCGTTTTGACATGGCACACAAGAGGATCATCCTGAAAATGGATTAACACTTTGTCATGAAAAGTCTCCACGTTTATCAAATCACGCTGAATTTCTTGTTTCGCACAATCCACAACACCAAAATAATGTGATAGGACGGGCACAACATACGTAACTATTCATGGCTTTGACCTAATTGATCTGAACTCCAAGTTCTACATTTGTAGTCTACCATTTGTTTCTGTATGTGGGCTTTCTGGATTTGTCTCTAACCTGAATCTCTAAGTATGTTTTGGCCTGACCTTCCACGAGATGGTCAATAGAAGTACCCCGAAGTAATTTGAGGATACCCCTTCTTTTAAGATCAAGATAGTTGCATGTTATGAGCCATGACATGGATAAGGAATCCACAAAAGAATATTTGTTTCAGTGTGGGATCTCCATGTGAAGGAGGCGAGTAAGAGGTGTCTGGTATCTGTGCTGAGGAGGTCCAGGAGGATAACCTTCCTCTTTGTTCGGCGCAAAACGTAAAGGATTGATTGACAAAGAGAAACCGAAATAACTAAGAGAATAGCACCTGAAATACTGTCGTTAACAGAAATGGGCTCTGAAGTTAGCACCTGCCCATGCAAATTCTTCTCAGGTCTACCAACAATTCATAAAAGACTTAAGTGAAACAATATTCACTCAGGCAGGTCAATACATTCCAGGGACCTCCATCATCCATTCTGAGGTACAGAATCATTAGCTTTTCTGTTGTCTATCCAACACTTTGAAAGCTGACTTTTTGCCTCGATAATTTTTGTAGCCAACCAGTGATCTTTGCAACCCCATCGTCCCTATCTGCTCCATAGAAATGATGTCACTGATGATACAAGATGCGTTAGTCAGCTTGTAATGTTCTCGTAATGTGTATTCAGACACGAGATAGGGCAGAAGCTTTCAGAATCACCTTTCTTTTGAAGAAGTGCACAACCAAGACGGAAACTGCCGTGTATCCACGAGAGAATCTAGACAGGGAAGAAATGGCATTTTTGGGTTGTCGGATTCGGAAGGAAACTCAAAATCGTGGCCATTGATGCTTCAGTGATTTGCCTTTAAGCTGTGGAATTTCTGTCTATCTTGCTGCTTTTTATCTATTACCTATAACAAAAACAATAATTTTCTTTAAATGACAGGTAATGCTATGTTTCTGAATATTCGGATAGCTTTATCTATGCTGATGGGCCCCATGTCTGAGGCGCAGTTGCGTCCCTTAGTTGTGCCGGAAACTTGTGATCGTTGGTCCGCATCCCGGTTATGGTTGGGTCTTTTTCTGCACCATACCAGTGATAGTGTATTTCACTAACGAACTGTGCACATACAATCTGTCAGTTGTCCACTCATGGTCTCTGGTCGGGATGGTCTGGTATCATCACTGACATGCAGTTACATCTTTCTGATTCTTTCATTGCTACGCGATGCTGAGATCCAAGCTGCTTCACCTCCTTACATTTACCCAAGATGGGAACTTATTCAGCTCTTATCACTTATTTCGCATCAATATTTCACATCCGGGTCAATATGCGGCTAAGGTCAGCTGGTCGGCTAAGTGGCTACATTAAACCATGATTTGACAACTGAATGCTGTAGATAGGGAGAATTAGTACGAGTATGTATACCTCGCTCGTCTTAGCGGCCTCGCCACGAAAGGTAGACCCAGTATAGGGGCAATAAAGGTCGTACAAGGAGCCATCGATCTGTGTGTCGCCGACCGACCAACACTGCGCTCCCGCAAGTTTAATGATTTTCATAAAACACCAATAAAGGGGATTTCTTTGAATGAATAGCTTCCATGATCACATTTTAAGGATCATTAAAGGAAGAGTGATTTTTAAAAAAATAAAATCTTTAATGAAAGCAACAAAGCTAACTGATACAAAATTTTATTTAATTGCCAAGCGCAGCCATGGTGACGTGACAGTTACCGCCCAGGAATAACTCACTTGCCAGTTGCAACCTTCAGTTCTGAGCATTTCTTCTTATTTATTGATTCGTTCACTAGCTAGCAGACATTGTTGTTTTTGTCTTCGACTTCTTCTAGTAAAACCAATTATTCTACAGGATATAGCAGCAAAATTGGACTAATATTCCCCCATAAAATATTCAAACCGATTGACTTTTTCTCGCGGGTTCAGCATGCGGTACAAACTAAATGTCGGAGAATAATTACACTCCGGACGAATGTCATGTTCTGCTTCGAATATCTCCGCTTCTCATGAGTCGTATTGACTTCGATAAGCTTTCTGCAAATGTGGTATTACTGTGGCGACAAGTGTTAACTTCAGTCTAAGTGCCTGTTGAAAACGTGTCTGTTACATTTAGCTCCTCTTAACCCCAACTCAAGACACTAAGGCAACGGGTGCCCGGTATATGTAGCTCCCATTATTTATTAAGACGTCGGTGCCCGTTACCTATAGCTCCCCTCAATACTAAGACGTCGGTGTCCGTTACCTATTGCACCCCTCAATACTACGACGTCGGTGTCCGTTACCTATTGCACCCCTCAATACTAAGACGTCGGTGTCCGTTACCTATTGTACCCCTCAATACTAAGACGTCGGTGTCCGTTACCTATTGCACCCCTCAATACTAAGACGTCGGTGTCCGTTACCTATTGCACCCCTCAATACTAAGACGTCGGTGTCCGTTACCTATTGCACCCCTCAATACTAAGACGTCGGTGTCCGTTACCTATTGCATCCCTCAATACTAAGACGTCGGTGTCCGTTACCTATTGCACCCCTCAATACTAAGACGTCGGTGTCCGTTACCTATTGCACCCCTCAATACTAGGACGTCGATGTCCGTTACCTATTGCATCCCTCAATACTAGGACGTCGATGTCCGTTACCTATTGCACCCCTCAATACTAAGACGTCGGTGTCCGTTACCTATTGCACCCCTCAATAACGTCGGTGTCCGTTACCTATTGCACCCCTCAATAACACTCCTCTTCTATGTCTCTCCCATTGACTGGATTCCATCTATCGTACTACTTACATGTACTAAAAACCAAAAGCGACACCTGATCAACTCTAGGCGGCATCAAGATGATAGGTCGGGCGGACTGTGCCATCCCCTTACGATTCCTATACTCTAACGTCTCAGCAACACACAGTATTCTGACTAGTCCCGGAACCCAGGAAAAGTAACAAAATGTACCGTCTATTAACGTCACTTTATGTGACGCGGTTGGGAATCGATCCACCGACCTAAAGACTCTCCTGGCCACCACTATATCCACTACACCACGGGGACGGTCTCTTACTTTGTTGCGTCAATGGCATCTTGTTTGATTTCTGTGTAGTTGGAGGGACTTTCAGCTCATACAGTTTGTAATATGCTCGTAAAACCATCCAGCTCCAAGCTCTGCGTTGCTGTTGCTAGGACCCGGCCATGGCGGCGAAGGTAGAAGGACGGTAGTAACAACAAATCTCCCCCAGCGACCACTGACCACAGCCCATCTCCGACACAGACATGTCTACAGACACCTAGGAGATTGTATTGACATGCAGTCACAGAGCATGCATTCTATAATTAAAGATGCGATATAGTGAAGATTCATTACAGGCGGATAACGATTCCATGTCTACTGGGGCTGATCGATACGTTCTGAGCTTTACATATGAGAAACAGCAGTAATATATGACATAGAGGCATATCACAAACATGAGACAGTTGTGCAACATGTGTCGCTGTGACAAGACAGTGAATTGAGAAGGTGTTTGTAAACTTTTGAAACCGTACACACAAAAGGAACGTACAGTGATCATGATGACATAATTCCTGAAAAAAGGACTATACATCAAAAACCACCCCCTGGGAAATGAGTATATCACTAAACGTGGTACAGAAGGCCTGAAGACGACCCTGTTCTTGAAGACTTGTGGCGTCATCAACACCAAGCAGGTCATGGCTGACCGGCGTATCGCTCAGTGCAATATATACTGAACCACAAAAGAAACGTCGCTTTGCAAAACCAATTTTGTTCTTGCAAGGTGGTGTTTTTATTATGTTTGTAAAGTTTTCTTAACATGTTTTTCAATCCAAATTGACAGTTATTACCAACATTAGTGTGTTTTCTGATGAAAACGCATATCGACCAAACGCACCGAAAAAGGCAGACATGGTAAAGGTTCCGTATGACATTCATGAAAATGAAAATGACAACCCTACCAATGAAATCGGGTTCCAAGCTCGCCTGAAATCATTTTTGTTTTGACACTACCACCATGCCACGTCTTACGACTGCACGGAGGGTAGCCAGTCATTTTAATGTTCACGTTAGGACAGCAGGAGTGGTATCAGGTCACTTAGAGCATTCAAGACCGTCAACGCAGTGGGCGACCTTCAGTAACATCACAACGTCAAGAATGACAGGCTGTGCGCAACCATCTGCAGGATCGCTTCCCCAGAGCGACGGAAACAGCACGCCAGACAATTTCTTACTCAAAACAGACCCATCAGTGCCGATACAGAGGTCGACGTTTGCGCGGAAGAAACCTCTGCTGTTACAGATCATATCGTAGTCCTGTCCTCACCGCTCATCACCGCCAAAACCAACCAAAATGGGCAACTCAGCATCGAAATTGGCGTTATCGACATTGGAGAACTGTGCTGTTATCTCATGAAAGCCGATATTGTGTTTCAACAGTCGATGGCAGAGTGAGAGTATGGCGAGGGCGTGGTGAAATGTTTTCCAGGATGAGGAAATGACATGACAGCTGCTCTCTATATTGATTAAATCATAAGACCCCACGTTGTACCACATTTTGGACGTTACAGAAATCACATCTTCCAGCAAGACAATGGTCGTGCCCACACTGCCACAGCAACATTGGACTTCCTAAGACAACATGGCATCCAAACCCTACAATACCCTGCACTCAGTCCGAATTTAAGTCGAGTAGAACACCTTTGGGACGAGATTCAAAGAAGACTGAATGACCTCCAACCAAGGCCGACAACTGCGGCTGGACTCGATCAGGCATTTCGCATAGTATGGACCTGCCTATGTCCTCCTTCGACCGGCTAATTTCATTCCATGTACAGACGATGCAACGATTTCATCGATGCCCATAGAGGCCACACACGATGCTCACTTTGGGGTATCTTAATGGTACCATTTTTGGTGATTTGTTCGTGTGAACTCTAAATGTGATTCCCGAAAATGTGTTAACCATAATTGTCAAGTTTGTTTGAACATTTAGAAGTCCCTATCAGTGCGACATTTCTTTCTGGTTCAGTCCCCCTCATTGATTGTTAATTAGAGTGAATTAAAGTGTGTGCTTTTAGAAATCCCTATCAGTGCGACATTTCTTTTCTGGTTCAGTATATGTAATTCAGTTGATATTTCTCAGTACATTCTATTACCACATAAACGTTGGTGGTGAGCAGGTCATCTCCTAGATGTTTGGTTGGTGGTGAGCAGGTCATCTCCTAGATGTTTGGTTGGTGGTGAGCAGGTCATCTCCTAGATGTTTGGTTGGTGGTGAGCAGGTCATCTCCTAGATGTTTGGTTGGTGGTGAGCAGGTCATCTCCTAGATGTTTGATGTTTGGTGGTGAGCAGGTCATCTCCTAGATGTTTGGTTGGTGGTGAGCAGGTCATCTCCTAGATGTTTGGTTGGTGGTGAGCAGGTCATCTCCTAGATGTTTGGTTGGTGGTGAGCAGGTCATCTCCTAGATGTTTGGCACTACCACTATAACTTCTACTACCAATGAGGCAAACACCGCAAACCTTCCCATTAGCTGGACTATTCGTGTTCTCCATGCAGAGGGTGGCATCAGAGTGGGCTTTCTTGGAAAAGACTAGACGACAGACTGAACATGTTTAATTTTATTTTTGGGTAATTATGGTGCGAAATTCAGGCTTAGAGACACGGGAAACTCAAGCACTGTGTCCTATAAAACAGGACAATACACAAATCAGTCGTTTCCATGGCTTCAGTCCACGAGGATGGCTTTACGCTCCTTCAGATTCCACCTTATTCCCCTGAACTAGCTGCGTCAGGCCCATCTCTTGCCAGCTCCGGCTGGAACCGTTTAGAACCAAACGATGACCTCATGGCAACTGTGGTCATATTTGGACAGCCTAATGAATGAACCAGAAATAAACTCCGGCTAACATCACGTCAACAAATAGGTTTTAATGAAGGGTCTGTGTAGAAATAAATATCTCTAGGTCAAGCTGTTCCAGGTGTGGCTCAGAATATATCGGTCACCCATGTAATTTTATACACCGTGTAATGACAGCTGAAATAATTGACATTTTTTGTGTCAGAGAATAAGTGACTAATTGATCTTTCATGTAAACATAGGTTAATACACAAAGGAATACCAACAATCGGTCTTCGCTAAATGTAACATTAACATTTCTACAGTCGCCATTAGGCTACAGGTCATGGATGTGAAAATCAGTTGCTCGTAATATCTAAAACCGGCTCTTGAAAGCAACCAGAGTTACCTACTTTTCTGCCTTTTCTAAATTAGCTAAAATCTGGAAAATATCTTCATGTAACATTTTAAACGAATTTAGTCTCATATATTTCTTCGGTTTGCGTTGTAGTGAATCTTTTTTCAAATCCTTGACTGTTGTAAGTTTTTTAAGTACCGCGTTTAAAAGCGGCTGCAATACATGGTGAATGGCATGTGGGTTTGCACACATCTGTCAAACCCATGCCAACAACGGAGTCCCTCTGAAACGATGGCAACGATGCTGTCTCCCAGGGGTAAAATGTGAGTGGTGCAACCCCCGGGGCTGTGTCCCCACCGTGGACATTTCTGTGTTAATCTGTACAGAGTGCGACTCAAGCGTTTACGAAAGGCAATGAGCTGGATATTTATTTAATTTCAATATTCTGTGGACGCAGAGAGAAAAGTTAAATAGATTAGGAAAGTCAAGTTTATAAGTAACTGTTGTACCATTTTGTCGGATAAAAACGCATATGTAACACTTAGGCAAGAGAGATTTAACCGACTGTTATTATTGAGTTTTACTGTATTTTTGTCGGAGTAATCCCACAGATGGGACATTTGCCAGAAGACTTCTCCAACAACGTGTCACTACTCCTTGAAAACCGCATGTGACGTTATGCGGCCAAGTTCTGCAGGGATATTCCTAGTGTGCTGATGAGAACTGAACCAGACTGTCTGGGCAAAGTTGTCGTGTAAAGACACGTCCGTGCTGACATCGAATCGATGCAATTTCTGCATAAATCTATTGTGAGTACAGGCTCCGGATTGCGACCAAATATCCTAACATTATGACGTGGTCCAGGTGCCGAAACCTTCGCAATATGCAATACAGATCTAGAGTTGCACCCCTTCCCTAACTCAGGATCCGCTGCTGGTGGAATACAGTACTGGATCTTATCATCCTCAGTCAGTCAGCGCCATACTCATGCTCGCTGGTTCCCCGAGTTAGTGTTCAACCTGCATTACTTTGGGCTCTCCTCCAATTTAAAGTTTAAACGCCATGATGTAACTGGCACACATTTGAAAGCGAAGTAAAACCAGCTTCTTTCATTTACTGTGCTACACTTGGGTCCGATAAATGAGGATTTAATCCAGCTTCACTGATTACTGGAGCATCGTTTGGCCTTTTCTTGGGGTAACGTCTTCATTCAGAGGGATAGTGAGTTTGTATTATCACCGTCCATTGATCAGATCTATTTCTTGAGAAACGTTAGCGAGTGAGTGAATGGTGCTCAACGCCGCACTCAGTTAGACTCCAGATTGCTGACACATGTCATCGTATCCCAATTGTGTAGATCGATGCTCATGATGTTGATCACTGGATTATCTGGTCTAGACTCGATTATATACAGACCGCCAACATATAGCTGGAATATTGCTGAGTGCGGCGTTAAACAACAACCAACTCCAAGCCCAAATCCATTCTGGTATATACATGTATTGCTATCACTGCCCTGGTATTATATTACCTTTGAATTTGTACACCCATTCTATTTCGTGGGGCGGTGGGGTAGCCTAGTGGTTAAAGCGTTGGCTCGTCACGCCGAAGACCCGGGTTCGAATCCCCACATGGGTAAAATGTGTGAAGCCCATTTCTGGTGTCCCCCGCCGTGGTGTTGCTGGAATATTGCTAAAAGCGGCGTAAAACCAAACTCAGTCAGTCGTTCTGCCATAATGATACCTGTGTACTGATTTGTGAGCATAATTGATGTTAGATAACTATTAACTGTTAACAGCATCACATAGCTTTGTGGTTTGCTTGTTTCACATCTGTATATATTACGGACTGATTCCTGGTTGACATTTCAGTATCAACTTTGGAATCAACATGCAACAACGCAGAATTTAGTTTTCAAAGCATACACAGCAACATGTAGTGTTTTCGTACTGATAATGTCAAGAAGAGTGTGTGGTGCTTGATTAATACCGTGGCTGTAACGTCAGTGTTGAAACAAGTAGGTCTAGAGCAAACAAATAAAAATCAACAACGGCCCATGTCAACGAACTCTGTTGACACTCAATCCGCCAAGTAGCAGAGCCTGGTCTAATGATCCCCATTGTAGTCAGGAATAACGCCAAACATGAGGCAATGCGGATTATGCCGTTCCTGACATCCTCCCTTCTCCCAACTCTCCACAAGAACATCATTCCTGGCTTTTATCGAATTTAACTTGCGGAAACACAAGCCCGTCCATTATCGCATTCAAACAACGTATCGTGGTCAGGTGGGAAGTTGCACTGTTTTTCACGTGGTTTAGAGATGCGTTGATATTAAACGCTAATACACGTTTTTACGCACTAACGGAACATGTTTGAACTCCAATTTCGGTAATAGAGTGAATAATCATTCAACCTAAATTGTAAATCCCACTTGGGTAACCATTATCGTGTTAAAAAATATAAATTGACGGAAAATAGATCCCTACAGTGATTGTCAGAGATTGTGTCACACGGGATGAAGTCGTGCAGCAATCAAGCTGTGATCTCTACTGAAATTGTCTTTTAAAGAGAGGATCTTCGACAACAGTGCCAAGCTGCTGTGTAAGTGGTGAGACATTTTCATATCTCACACCATCTAAAAACGATTGAAATACAGAAGTAACCGTTTGATGCTATAAAGAAAAGTGACACTATCAGTATAAATGATTAATCCACGTGGGAAAGAAGAGAGAAACTCGTGGCGGTGTTGTGGTTTGATGAGCGCTGTAGGGAGATCGACCCTTGTTTTACGTGTAGCGGGCAAGCGTACATTGTGGTAATGGATTGAGTGACAGTCCTATCATTTCGACCGCCGCACTAATACCCTGCAGCGATGTCATCAGGGAGTGTGGCCCTCATCTGGGTGTATTCATGATTGAGTTGGAATGGATAACAGATTCTGATCGTAGACAAATGGCCTGTCACTTTACCGGGACTTAGATGATGGCCGTTATTAGTCGTGTCTCAGCAGTGATGGCGGCTGGGTTGGAAGTGGTGTGTGTGTGCGTTCGTGTTTGCGTGCGTGTGTATGTGTGGGTGATAGGCTCTATGCTGTGAGTGAGTGGATAGAGTTGTATACGCCGCGCTTTAGCAATATTAGCAGTAATATCACTACGGGGACACCAGAAATCTGCTTCACACATTGTGCTCATATGGGGAATTGAACTCGGGTCATCGGCGTGATGAGCGAGCTCTTTAACCACTAGGCTATCCCACCGCCCCTTAAGTTGTTAAGGTAGCCTGTGTGTGTGGTAGCCTGGGCTGTTCCCTGAGCCCGAAGTAATGGTGTAGTGTACATGA
Organism: Haliotis rubra; assembly: GCF_003918875.1. Lineage (NCBI taxonomy): Eukaryota > Metazoa > Mollusca > Gastropoda > Lepetellida > Haliotidae > Haliotis > Haliotis rubra. The sequence goes on along the minus strand of NW_025767224.1, from coordinate 1,594,776 downwards.
TATATAAGCTGTTCCTAAATAAAATGTTACTCGCTTGTAGAGCCAATCAGAAAACGACATTTATGTAAGATAAGTGTTTATGTTTTGGTTGTATACATGTTACGTTGGTGTAGTATCTGTATTTTCAGCATGTTTGAGTGGGTAAGTTGGTGACATGGCACTGGTTTGGTGCCTAAAAGAACATGATCGGGGTGCGCCGTGATTCGAACCTTCACTCATTGGTTTCTGGTCTGTCGGTTAATTTCATAGTGTCTGGACACGATAGGGACCGACGGTTAATTTCATATAGTGTCTGGACACGATAGGAACCGACGGTTAATGTCATAGTGTCTGAACACGATAGGGACCGACGGTTAATGTCATAGTGTCTGGACACGATAGGGACCGACGGTTAATGTCATAGTGTCTGGACAAGATAGGGACCGACGGTTAATTTCATATAGTGTCTGGACACGATAGGGACCGACGGTTAATTTCATATAGTGTCTGGACACGATAGGGACCGACGGTTAATTTCATATAGTGTCTGGACACGATAGGGACCGACGGTTAATGTCATAGTGTCTGGACACGATAGGGACCGACGGTTAATTTCATATAGTGTCTGGACACGATAGGGACCGACAGTTAATGTCATAGTGTCTGGACAAGATAGGGACCGACGGTTAATGTCATAGTGTCTGGACACGATATGGACCGACGGTTAATTTCATATAGTGTCTGGACACGATAGGGACCGACGGTTAATTTCATATAGTGTCTGGACACGATAGGGACCGACGGTTAATGTCATAGTGTCTGGACACGATAGGGACCGACGGTTAATTTCATATAGTGTCTGGACACGATAGGGACCGACGGTTAATTTCATATAGTGTCTGGACACGATAGGGACCGACGGTTAATGTCATAGTGTCGCTGGACACGATAGGGACCGACGGTTAATTTCATAGTGTCTGGACACGATAGGGACCGACGGTTAATTTCATATAGTGTCTGGACACGATAGGGACCGACGGTTAATTTCATAGTGTCTGGACACGATAGGGACCGACGGTTAATTTCATATAGTGTCTGGACACGATAGGGACCGACGGTTAATTTCATATAGTGTCTGGACACGATAGGGACCGACGGTTAATTTCATATAGTGTCTGGACACGATAGGGACCGACGGTTAATTTCATATAGTGTCTGGACACGATAGGGACCGACGGTTAAATTCATAGTGTCTGGACACGATAGGGACCGACGGTTAATTTCATAGTGTCTGGACACGATAGGGACCGACGGTTAATTTCTGCTGCATTTTCTAAATTATTTCCTACCATATCGTGCATATTTTTTATCCGTACATACGCCGATACGGCCCTTATCTGGAGCCCTGTTAGTTACGTTACAATAGGACGTAACACTCACACGTTACAATAGGACGTAACACTTACACGTTACAATAGGACGTAACACTTACACGTTACAATAGGACGTAACACTTACATGATTCAAAGACCGCACATTATTGCCGTGGTTACAGTTACCAGGGCTGTTACACGTTACAATAGGACGTAACACTTACACGTTACAATAGGACGTAACACTTACACGTTACAATAGGACGTAACACTCACACGTTACAATAGGACGTAACACTCACACGTTACAATAGGACGTAACACTTACACGTTACAATAGGACGTAACACTCACACGTTACAATAGGACGTAACACTTACACGTTACAATAGGACGTAACACTTACACGTTACAATAGGACGTAACACTTACGACCGCTTTTTGGATCGGGACCCGGGAGCTTGTAACTAAAACAACTCGACAAAACACTAACACCGGTCCCCCGTCAGGGACAATAGATACCTTAATGATCTTTTTTTCGTTACCAGTCCGGTGGATTTCGTTTTCGATCCGACGTATTTTCAGAAAATCTCATCTCCAACGTATGGATTATTGGACGTAGCATGACTCAGGCAAGCCATGAGCAGTGTCGTCACATATATAATTAGCAAACAAATACAAAAAAACAACCAAAAAGTGTGCTCTAATGTTTGTTGGTGGTTAAAACTGAAACAAACAGATGGTTATTGGGTGTTGATGTATTTCATAATGGTATCGTGGTTGTGTGTGGACTTGAAAACTGATGTGTTTCGGCAACTGATAAAAACAGAGAATCGTTTAACGCTTGTCAATTTGCTGGTCAAATCGAATTTTCAAGTGATCACTTTCTTTGGATACATATTTTTTCTGTCTAATGATGATTAGTTACCAGGTGAAACGAGACAGCAGCCAAAACACTCTTTCTGTACTAAAGCTGAATACACAAGAGATTTCAAATAAGCGACTCATTTCAGAAGTCAGATTCCTTGACAGCGGTTGACGTGTGACAAGGGAGGTAACTCCTTCAAAATATGTGGTTTAGAGTTGAAGATGCGTGCATAAAATCAAATCAGCGTGCACAAATTATTGAGTTGACACGTATTACGTTTATGACGAACATGCTTATGGCGAGCTGACGGATATAACGAACTGATATTAGTTCGTTATAAACGTAGTCTACTGTATTTCAAAGTAAATACACTGTACGTACGTCCACAGTTCACATGTACAGTCACGTCTTCTAGCAAATATTTGACAATCACACCGATGCCTTTTTCTGCATAGATTGGTGGTATACTTTATCACTGACCGCACTGGTTGGAGCACTTGAGTATTTTTTGATTGATCGAGTGAGTTAATTAATGAAAATTGCTTTACGCCGCTTTTAGCAATATTCCATCAATATCACAGTGGGGAACACCAGAAATGGGCTTTACACATTGTACCCATGTGTGGAATCGAACCCTGGTCATCGGCGTGACGAGCGAAAGGTTTCACCACTCTGCTGCCCCCACCGCCACGAGTATCATTGGAAGAGAGAACGACGTGTGATGAAAGTGATGCTGTTCTGTGACATTTACCACCCTCGTACAGAGACTGATGCTGACAAATACAAGAAACATAATCGGGGAGAGTATGTCACGTACGTCACCTGGTCACAGGTTTCTGTCACCCTGCAGAGATGCAACTCCGCACAGCAAACTGCGGTACCATGGAGAACTTCGGAAACACTGACGTTCTAGTCTGTCTCACAGTCCCTGAACCACATTATTTTCCCTACTGCCAAGCCCTCTCTGCAGTGCTAAAGCCCTAAATAAAGCAAGTCTAGATTTTCTCAGGTTCAGGATTCTGAATCTCTGGTCTCCCTAAGGCTCCTTTTCAATATAAATGGGCTTGTTTGTTACTATCAAAATTATATATATTCAGAGACTAAGCCTTAGTCTACTGACGTTCCTGTGATTCAGTTCACGTAGTTCCACGGCTGTAGTGTGTCACCTTCATGCATGACACTGATTACAATGTCTAGACACAGATTGTGGAGTTTGTCTTAAATCGTCACAGGTGTCCTTTTAGCTCTGGTCATATCTCACCACCAGTCTTACACAGAACGTACGTCAGCATAGAGACGTATTTGAAAGATTGATATATTCACTGTGTCAGTGATTATCATCATTCCAATTCCATCGCTTCGACTCCTTTGTTGCATTCATTTCAGGCCGTCTCATCTTACCCCATTGACTGACATTAATAATCTCCTCATTTATTACTTCTATTTCTGGTTCTATTGCTAAATAAATAATATATTGGTTAGTCAGTCTGATATTACTGTACGTAGAAATCTATATGTCCTCTGTGATGTCCATAGCGAATGTAAAAGATGACGAAGTTACTGGAATTTGTGGCAGATAACTAACAGCCCGCGAATATTGCGTCTGATATTAGAGAATGTCAAGTTATGAGCACGCCATTTCACGTGAAGGGTACAAAATACTGCTTGCTTGTTTGGTGTTTAAAGCCACACTCAGCAATATTCCAGCTATATGACGGTGGACTGTAAATAATCGAGTCTGGACTAGACAATCCAGTGATCAACAGCATGAGCATCGATCTACGTAATTGGGATACGATGGCCAGCTGATCCTGTCAGTCGATTCTTACGACAAACATGGGTTGCTGAAGACCAATTCTAACCCGGATCTTCACGGGTCACAGAATACTGCCTGATCAGATTTACAAAACAGTCTAAAAAATAATAAACAACAAATAATTGAAAAGAATACACAACACACAAACGCGCGGAAATTCCATGCGTACATTCGAAATAAATGAGAATCTGTCACTGCGTGGTTCGATGCCACTGCTGGATCTGAATTGCTGCATGTGCATTTTGTACAATCTGGTCGTTGTAGTCAGTACATGTCAGTCGAATGTCCCCACAGAGACAAATGAATCAAGGCCAAATGCTTCACCCAAACCGAGCTGTTAAAACTGGAAGAAGACAGCCCGTGAAGATCCCAGTTAGACTTGATCTTCATCAGCATATGGTTAAGGCGACGAAGAGGCGACTGACGGGTCAGGTCAGGCTCGCTGACACATGTTATCGTATCCCAATTACGCAGATCGATAATCATGATGTTGATCACTGGATTGTCTGGTCCAGTGCGGCGTTAGACCACACGCACAATGTGTCCTTGGTGACCTACACTTGTAAAATGCTTCAGTTAAGTCTCTGGCTATGATTTGGATAAATATAACAATCCACATTTAATATAATATAAACTCCAGTAACTATCAACGCGACTTCGGGCTGCAACTGTATATACTGGCATGTATGCATTGTATCCCCGTACCTATATATTGGTACATCTATCAGTACATCTAGGAGATCAAGCCACTGTGTTTTGAAGTTAGAGATAGTATAAAAGATTTACAATACCTCTAAGTTTAATGTAAAATTTTTATAGCTATAACGTGTGTTTATAGATGTCTTATGTGTATTTCATGTACATTTAAAATGTGCAAGTGCAAATGACAATTGTATAAACTATGCACAATATGCAATTTACTATTTCTACTACGTACCCTACTACTGCCACTGCTGCTACTATTACCACTACTACTACAGCTACTACTACTCCGCCATATAACTGCGGCGGTTCCTTAAAAATGTATTTCTATTGAGATGTAAATGGAAATAGAAATATTGCTGTATTGTTCACCACGTGACATGTGTTCTATCAAATACAATTGTATTCTAGGCTATGAGGCCGAAATACTGAATAAATATATATCATATCGTTAAACAACAGATAATACAAACTACTACTACTACTACTACTACTACCACCACTACTACTACTACTATTACTACCACTACTACTACTACTAACACTGACACTACTATTACTACTACTACTATTACTAGACTACTACCACCACTACTACTACTACTACTACTACTACTACTACTACTACTATTACTACTACTACTATTACTACTACCACCACCACTACTACTACTACTACCACTACTATTACTAACAGGAAGTTTAATATACTACTACTACTACCACTACTACTACTACTACTATTACTACTACCACCACCACTACTACTACTACTACTACTACTACTATTACTACTACCACTACAACTACTACTACCACCACCCACCACTACTCAATTACACTGTATTACTACGGACTACCAACTATATATCATTGTTATAATATACTACCACTACCACTACTTACTTCACTACTTACTTACACCACCACCACTACCACTCACTACTACTACTACCACCACTACCACCACCACTACTAACACCACCACCACTACTACTACTAATACTACTACTACTACCACCACAACTACTACCACTACTACCACTACTGCAACCCACTACTACTACCACTACTACTACTACCACTACCACCACTACTACTACCCACTATCACTACTATACCATTACACTCCACCACTGCTACTACTACTACCACCACCACCACCACTACTACTACTACCACTACTACCACTACCACTACTACTACTACTACTACCACTGCACTTACTACACTACCACTACTACCACCACCACCACTACTACCACTACTACTACTACCACACCACCACTACCACCACTACCACTACCTACTACTACCACCACTACTACTACTACTACTACTACTACTACTACTACACTACCTCAATACTACTACACCACTCACTACTACTACCTCACCTCAGTACCACTACACTACCACCACCAGAGACCACTCACTACTATTGACTACCACCCCACTACCACCCACCACTATTACTACACCACCACTACCACTACTGACTGACCACTACTACCACTACCACTGCTTACTACTACACTACCACCACCACTACCACCACTACTACTACCACTACTACTACCACCACCACTACTACACCACCACACCACCACCATATATGACCACTCACTAGATGCTACCACTACCACCACCACCACCACCACCACTACCACTACTTCCACCACTACCACCACTACCACCACACCACCACTACCACCACACCACTCACCACCAACCAGACTGAGACAACTACTACTGATAATTACTAATGACTACTACTACCACCACTACTCTACCACTACTTCCACTACTACTACTAGCACCAACTAACACCAATTACCACCTCCACTACTACTACTACTACTACTACTACTACTACTACTACTACTACTACAGCTTTTAACACCAATTAAGAGCTGTAACTAACATGTACCGTAACCATGTGCCTCAATCCGGTCTGTATTGACACTGGCAATATAGTTCCCATGGGAACCTGTTAAAGTCTGTAGATGGAGCGTGTGTCGATAAACGCTTAGATTACAATGTTGATCGATGTACTTAATGGTATAACCTGATAGCAATCAAGCATGTTTAAGGCAGATTTCGATCTCGATGTGTTGATCCAGTCATCATGATTACAGACAAAGCACTGAATATCAACACAAAAGTTAATCTGGTAGATTGTTAAACAACACTATAATGAGACATCGCCTCTAAGATCGGATACCGCACACACGTGTAAACGTGATAGGGTGTTGGGTGAGGGGGTATTAGGGTGGGGGTTGGTACTTGAGATACATAAAGTTGACAACGGTCAGGTCACAGAATCGTCGAAACAAAAAAAGAATAGCGTACCCCAGTATAGACTTGGGAAGGCAAAGGCTTGTATTAACCGACTAATAAATATCGGGTGGATATAACGTGTAACCATAGTTTCTGTGTCTCATCGTATCCTGGCGGTATAGGTAGATTAACGTGCTGAAATATCGCCGAATGAGAACTTCGCACAAATCGCCCACTCCTCACTCAATAGTGTGGAGATGGATCTTCCTTTATGGTATTTAAGGTGTTGCCATCTTTCTCGGGGAATTGGGTGCGGACCTCGATGGTGCACGCGGTGTAGAGATAGGCCGCTGACCTACTGCTTGACAAGTGCCCAGTAGAGGTACAACAAGGAGGAAGCCAGATCACATGTGAGATATCGATATGAGGAACTGAGGACCGACATTAAAACTTCCTGCTTTTAAAGAATACAGAATGCCGTTCCTGCTCCACTGCAGGCCCGGACTGTGACGCACGGCGTTGTCAGTGCAGGTGCATAACATATAAATCCTGACTGTACACTAATCAGATAACATGTACAAGGGAGAGGGACATATTTGCACTGCCTTTGTCAGTTTTATCACCACAGGAAAAAACCGGACCAATGTCTGCCGGTAAATCAGAAAACTATGTGTCGGTCTTAGTAAACAAACAATGGACCCCCGAGTGACCTTTGTCTGTCCTATGGCACAGGTAATATCAGGTGCGTGATGACCCCGAGCCAGCTACCTATCTATGCGTCTACAGTCCTCCCCTTACTCCCCCCTTCCAGTCCCCCGTCACTCTCCCTCCCACCTACTGTTTATGCTGAGGACACAGCAACTCCGGGTCAGACACGGCTGTGTTTGGGAGATACGTTATGCACTCTTGTTTTGTTATGGGAAACATGGTACTTTTCCGATGGTGTTGGTTATATATGCTCTGTTTCGTTGACAGATTTTGATTGTTTCACTTTAGTAATGACGTCAGTTGTAGTGATGCTGTCGACCGTCGGGGAATCATCCCTTTTGGCGTGAGTCACTCAATGCTTGATTCTCTCAGACGTCGACATGACCTCAGTTGATCAGCAACATAGCCCTGAGCGTCGGGTTCACCAAAGTGGAAAATGTCTGAGATGAAGCCACATACAGCATGAAATATTTAAGAAACAAATAGCCAACGTTGCAACTAATGTAACACGATATTGGAATAATAGTTTCAGATAAAATATATTTCGATCGTTGCATCAGAATACCCTCAAGTTATATATATGAAACTTTCTTGACCGAAACACCGGTAGACCCGGGTGAGAATTGCTTACGAGACAACGGAAGTGGTCAGAGGCGAGCATCTGCGCATGTGTCGTGCATCGTTACTGCTGCCACAGGGCGTCTCGATGTATCAGTCGCCCTTATACCAGGGAGGACAGAAGACGTAGATTATCCCTGCTTATACCGACAGTGATCGTCAGTGATAATCTACTGCTGAGGTCAGGCCGTCGATATATCTATGGTCTCTGGTCTGAGACCTCCTCCAACAATGAACTTTTTCATATATATATATATGAAACAGGGAATTTCGTCAGTCTGAAAGAAGACAATTTCTCAGGGGGTTCATTTTTAAAAAACAAAACCAAAACAGCCATTCTGGGGAGAGTTGATTTTGTTGAAGTTCGCATGTTCTATTGTCCTGAAAACAAACTAACATAACATCTGAGCGTCACAAGGTCACGGGTGACACTTTTGATGCATAGTAGCACAATTCATCTCAGGTCCCGATATTTAGTGCATTTTTAGATGAAAAAGAGCTGATAGCATCAAGATTACTTATACTAAATGGAGTATCGTTTGTGAATTGACCGTCTTTATTTCGGTATGAAGATTGTTATCTATATGTCCTTTTGGCAGGATCGCATGCTAGTTTTACACACAAGTTATTCTACGTGGTCCAGTTTGCATCACGTTTCTGGTTTCGGATGCATTCGACAAAACGCAACATTGCATTCAACAGGTTGCGAAGCTCGCTTCGTCGTGGGATGAACATGTATTCGCAGGAAGGTGCAACGTATTCACACGTCGATGTAACCTTAGACCAGCGTCGGTATTACTGACATCTATAACACCACTGTAACACGGTTCCGCTTCAGTGACCGGGTCAGTCAACCGGGAACACTTCAACACAACCCCTTCCTGGGCAACATCTGTCTGCCACTCGACGCGGCCTGGCTCGCTGTGACACACACTCTCGTACCTGTATCTTCACTACAGGTAACACAGGTGAGGAGATATTTGATACATTATTATCAGGTTTGGGTTATCTATATACAGGTGTGTATGTCTAAGGGAGACGACGTGAAGCTAGATCGATGTGATGTCCAACTCTGCTATGGACGTGCGGAGTGTCATGTATTGAGGCCGTCTACAGCTGGTACATATGTGTATATATAAGTCTTACAATGTATAGAGTTGTATTGTATAGGTACGTAGTTACATACACAAAAGCTCTGCGGCGCTTTATATATAATCGTTGAATCATTTAAGCGTAAGATGTGTTTAGTTGATACCTGGAATTTCTTTGGTGTACAAATCACTGCAGTGCGGGTATGGCCTGTTGCGTTACACTAGGTATATTATGTAAATACACACTCTCACGCGCTCATATATATGGATTATATTATTTACCTGTGCAGATAAGTTTTTAGTACTATTATTGAATGCGTACGTTCGTTTATTTTGTGGTACATATTTCTGTACATGGGTGTATCTCTTTGCCGTTGCATGTGTTTATGACGCGGTGTATATGTCAGGTAAATACTAACAGGTGGGTCGATTGCGTGTGTCAGTCTAGGTTCTTCAGTGTTTGTACATTGGGTTAAGGTCTAAATAAGTACGATCAATGTTTTATAACAATCATTTAAAATTTCGTATTAACAAGATCCAATTATCTGACATAATAATGATTCATGAAATCCGTTTCTTGATTGGAAAGAACGCTGGAACAGGTATTCCAGCCAACTGCCTGTATATCCAGGGACAACGTACAACCGCGAACTGACTGAATGGTTTTGAACGCTGCTTTGTACTCTGTCAAATGATGCGTGGCGTTTCCTAAAATCGTGATCCCTATGCTCACAAAGTTCCCGTTATTGTTTGTGCCTTTTAACAAAAGGTCTACAGAGGATTACCATTGTTGTCGTAACGTGTGGTGTCAGAACGTACTGTGAAACCTCTTTAATCAGGAGAGTACATTTCCAGTCCGGATTATCATTTCTTCGGATTAACAAAGGATACGGAGTAGTTTTCCCATAGAATATACAAAGATGTTAAGAATAGGATGGTCCATATAAACAGTAGACAAAGTTATACGTGTAATTGGAACCAAGTGTGGTTGCCCTGTACAGACCCAGGACTAACCCGACGGCCAGATAGAACTGATCAGACATTATAGGTTGATTGAAACATATTTTATTCAATTAAGAAACGGATTGGGCACAAGTTATCCAACTTAAATAAGCCCTCTCCACATAGTTACAAGTGTATATTACAACAAGAGGCGGACAAAGGGTATAGATATGTACAGACAGAGTTATTTAAATCGTTTAGTGTTATGGATGTAGATATGTACACTTTTAAAAACATTTTGATTTTCGCTTAGCGAGAGACCTGCATTGCCATTTAAGATGAGATTAATATCAATACATGCTCTATTATTCACTATATTTTCTAAAGAGGTTAACATTTGTTCTCTTTGAATTATATATAATGGACATTCAAGAAAATAATGAAAAGCATTTTCACAATTATGGCCACACTGACAAAGTGCATCATTTCTAACATTAATTCTGAATAAATCATAATTAAGTGTACTTGTCATATATCTTAATCTTGTATGCAAAACATTTAGTTTCCTTTTCCCATATGAGAAATATACGGGTGCACATTTTGTTTAACTTGAACTGCAGTTTTAAAAGACACAACAGATTTACAGTTTCTGATAGCTAAGGTGATGTTATTCCACAGTTTAATTGTTGATGGAAAAAGGATAGAGTCGAATATCGTAGTCTTGTACAGGGTTGAGTGTAATTACTGGAGTTTCTTAATTCATAATTTGTTCGACTACCTACTACAGGAGGGAGTAAATCATAAAGAAAACTTGAGCAAGGCCTGTATGTATCTTATAAAATAACGATAATTTTTCACCCTTCTTCTCTCAGATAGTAAATCCCATCCCGTTTCAAAGTATAATGATGTCCAAGTTATGGAATGTGTCACGGTGAGATATAGGCGCTGTGGGGCGTTAGAGAAGAAGCATATCTCTGCAGACCAGTAACTATACGAGCCGCTTCAAGTTGTAACTTTTCTAATCTATTAGATTCTTCAATAGAACACCTGTCCCATACTTCAGATGCGTAATACTCGATAAATGTGGTCTGTTTATGAATACAGTATATATCATACTTGACAATGTTGTTCAATATTCAGGAGAAACTTTAACTTTCGAAATGCTCCAATCATTTTCAGAAGTTCATTTTTATCCTTATTTCAGTCAGAGAACTTCATTCAATAGAGATGGTGCCTACCACAGTACTCTCCTCCGTAATTTTACAGGCGCATTTCGTGTAAGCCCGATTTTTTAAAAATACTTTCAATATGATGGTGCCAACCCCATTACATGAAAATGTTAGTCCTTATGATGGTAGCCATATGTTTATGTCAACCGACATTTACATGACACCATGTTACGACAGGTCGTAACGTTAACGCTTTGGTGGATCGGGACTCAGGTCTTTCAGATTAAAGTCAACCGGTTTTACATGACAATTGTCAAATTTCAGATTAATGTCTGTTTGGCCATCGTCGTAAATAGCATAGCTTCCGTTTTGTCCGGATTGTAAGAAATTAGCCAGTCCTTTGCCCAATTACATAATATTTGTAGATTTTCTTTCATTATTCTTTCCATCAAATGCTTTTCTTTTGACAAGGCTCCCAGTGACGTGTCGTCAGCGAAAAGCCGAGTTATACAATGTAGTTTATCTGCTATCTCATTTACATACACAATGAAAAGAAAGGGACCTAAAACTGATCCCTGTGGAACTCCTGCTTTTAAAACCAAAGGCTTAGATAACGAGCCATGAACAGAAACTGATTGATTGCGACCTCTTACATAACTATCAAACCAATCAAGTAACTTTCCACTTACTCCGTACCTCTCCAATTTAAGCATAAGCCCTCTGTGCCAAACTCTATCAAAGGCCTTAGATACATCGCAAAAGACCACACAACAGTGTATACATTATAGGTATAGCGTAGGGGTGAGATTGATTTAGCTAGAACGCTAATATATTTTGCCCCCCGCGCCCCCTCCCAACACACCCTGACCCCATTTTAAGAATTATCTAGTCCCTAATTATTGTTGAAGTTTATAATTAAAACAACTATAAACAGAAATTCCAGCCCGCCCCTTGGCTATATCAATCGAAAAGTCGGTGTATGACTTGTGATTGACTGAGACACATGTTTACTATTGCAGCGTTTGTTTGCGCATGCTCTGTTCCGACTGGGTTGTTTGATATACCGCTCACACCGTTATGCATTGCAGTCATACTGATGGTATTTCGAGCATCCCAGCCTAGCGCCAAATGTCCGAATTGATCGTCAAATATTTCAAGTGTTTGGAATAAGGCCAGGTGTGGGTGATGTAATGTCCCTGATTGATGTAATGTATCCCGGTGATGTCCAAGTTATGTAATGTGTCACGGTGAGATATAGGCGCTGTGGGGTTGCTGTTCGAGGATGGCTGATGTATGTAGAGTTAAGGAGCAGCTGATACAAGCTTCACTACACCGCCACAGACAGAATAGGTCAATCCTGGCGGTGTTGGAAGTTTGAATGGATGTTATTTCCATGACAACTGTTTTCCGGCAGGTGGTGCAGTCGAGTGTTTACCGTAGTCACAGCTGCAACAAAGGGGATAAATGGGCCACTTTAGTTCTGTTTATGAATTAATCCGGAAGAATAAGCCAATTCACTTCAACGGTGGAACAGTGGCAATCTGTCGTCGATCAGCAGTGATGAACAGTATTTATGAACAGCATAAATATATGGTATTTCCGCCAGATCAGGATTTCAAAGAACGCATGTGGGTGTATCTAATTTTCGGTGTACATGTTAAACCATGGCGAAATGTATCACGGGTGTTTTCTGTTCATTTGAATCCTTATTTGTGTCAGTATTGATTCATTCGTTAGGGAGATTCACTGTGTGAGTGTCAAAACTGTAGCCTACACAGTACTTCCGTAATTTTACAGGCGCGTAGCAAGCCAGTTTGTTCGTGTAAGCCCGATAGGTTGCAAAACTTTATATTTAGACAGTATTGAGGGCTTGCCCTACCTTTTTAGGAACAATCATGTGTTAGCCCGGGCTTTGTTTATGATGGTAGCTACGCCCCTGCGTAAAGATATTATGTTCGTGACGTAAATTGGGTCCCGATCCACAAAGCGTTCATAGCGCTACGACATTCGTAAGCCTATGTTAAACCATAGAGTTACGACAGGTCGTAACGTTACGAACGCTTTGTGGATCGGGACTCAGGTCTTTCGGATATATGTTAGAGAGTTACCACTTTTGGTGAAAGCCACGGACCGGGGTATGGTGCTGAAAATCAAGAAACATAAGTTTGGCGGATCGGGATTCGAACTCGAGATCATAGCTTTCTGGCATTCCTAGGAGAGCTAACTCGGCGATTTGCAGTGCCCTAGACGGCTGAGACGCTCGTCCTGATGAAAGATTTGTACATTTGATATGTGTGAATTTTTGATGTTGCAAAAACGATTGTGTCATTTCAGTGACATGAAGTGAGAAAGTGTAAATGCCACTTCAGCACTATTTTCGCTCCAAAGAGACGAGTCGCTGAGGCGTATAGCGGCGTAAAGGAATACCCACCCACTCATACCAACTGGAATATACTGGGGAGGGTCAAGTGGTGGAATCAAGGGTTGGGTTTGCCATAGTTACGAAAAGAGCTATTCCACACGTGTTTCCGTTCACATTTATCAGCGAGGGTTTCTTCAACGTGGTAAACGTCTGTCACCTGTGTTACTTCGGGTTTTCCTCCCCCATCCAGGTGACTCATTGTGATACAATTGGAATACTGTGTAAAGCAGTTCTCGCCCACAATAACTCTAATTTCAGTATTGCTGCACGTTAATTTATTTATTACGGCACATTTTCACGAAGTCGAAAAATATGACGACCATACCTGTAAACCCACCGTCTCTCTATTAGCATAAATAAGACAGGTATTGACTATGTGTAACACATCTGAAATAACGTGTACCTTTTATGATGGGAAATGGTATTGGTTTTCCGAATCCGGCGCCATATGTTATTACGAATGTATTATAATCGATTTTTCAGAATTATCTCAACGGAACCTTTATCATAATGGACAATGCACGAGAAACCAAAAATAGTGAACATAACGGTTTCCGAATACATCACCAAAATGTAGCCCTGATGTTGGACATAAAACTATTTTTAAAGCAGAAATTCTTTTCCGAAATCTCTTGAATGTTGTCTTGCTTCTATTTGGATTTTGTTAAAATCGTTCGTGAATCGATTCATTCTTTGTCATACGGGACTGTGTCGCTTTCATTTCAACTATGTAGTCCCCATTTCTTCGTTACCTCAGGTCCAAATGATGGGTTTGCGTGACCTGAATCACGTTGCCGTGCCGTAATATACCTTATGCGTTCTGGAAGTGGTGTGTTTGTAAACACCAACATGTTTACCAGGTCGCGCTGACCCGTCCTCTCCGCTGTAAACACGACCAACTCAAGGCCAGAGCAGCGCAGCGCGATCTTGTCTCGTTGCGCAGTACTGGGGGAGTTATTTTAGGATATTTACAGGAAATGCTAAATGTGTTTATGGATGACATGATTCAGATGTATGTTTCTAAATGGCAGTGTGCTGTTTATGTCTGTTGTGAAGACACCTGCCAGCTTGAAGTCAAGAAAAAGAAATGTTTATTTAAATATAACGTTAGTTTTAGACGGAGCGTGGCTGCACCCTACACACGCTCATTTCTCAGTCTTGTCATCTGTTTTAGACGGCGTTGGGTACGCCACTTCGCAAAAGAAAACCCCGTTCAAAACGTGCACACACCACTCAACAGGATTTTCCTATATCAGATGAACATCATCCGATAGGTGTTACGTATCACCATGAAACTGGCACATTGCCAGCATTTTTTTAATTTAGAACATGTACATGTTTCTATTGTTGACAAACAGTTTCAGTTTACAAACAGAATCTAATACATCGTTTCTTTGTCAAATGTTGAGAAATAACGGGGCCATGACACATATGTGCCAATGTGTCCCTGGCAGATCCGGCATTAATTATTATTGATTATAGGATATACAGAATAATAATGGATGTTTAATCAGAACATTAAAACATCTGCAAGGAAGAGGGTCAAGTTTTAAAACGTAATCATCGAGTCACGCTCGATGGCTGGCAGACCTGACACAACGCCTGACCTAGATGGGTTATCCCCTTTCTGTATAACTCATCACTAAACATCCAGAACACACATATCTTGTATACAAAGTGTAGTTACATAAACATTATATTGTATCCGGTGTTGTTATCACACAAAGTCGATACCCACACAGGTAGTGAAATATCCGCTGTAAGTGATTTGGAAAGAAGCTGTTTGTAATGGATTATAATGTACGTAGACACTGACCGTCAGGCTACTTAGTGTAGTCGCTGTTTATAGAGTTGGGAGAAATGGTAGTGACGTGGCCGGGAGATCTAGCTAGAGTGGAGATTGATGTGCGCAGATGTCGCAATACATACTGTGTCTGATAAATGGAACATCGCTGGAAGAGATGGTCATTGCTTGAGATAAATAACGGCGGTGTTTGTGTCAAGTTTCGGGGCTGTGATGTTATTGGTGTTGCCGTACATTGCGGTCATGAGGTGTTCTTAGTACGGATGTACAAAAAAGCAACCTCTTAAGACACTAAGGCATAGTATAACGGCAGGTGGTGGTGGGTTTTTACACTACGTTCTGAGCACTTGTGTGACCAGCTCCTCTCCATCATAAAAGCGACATTGTCGACCTCAGGGAGATGTCGTGCACGATGGAGGCTCTGCTGCCAAACCTCAAGGTAACCTTTTTACATCAAAATCCCTTTCCACGTATCTACGTAATGATGGATAAGATATCGGGCATGGCGCGGGGGCGATGACAACGCCTACATCTTGGTGACGGGTTCAAGGCCGGTTTCTGTTTGGCCACACACAGTGGTGTGGGTGGTAAGTGGGTGTAAGTGACCGCCTGTGTCGTATATGACCGCCTGTGTCGGTCATGTGGATAGGTGAAGGTAGGTTTTACATAGTGAAGTGGTTGGTACATAGGTAAAGGTATGTTTTATACTGTGTAATGTTTGGTAGATAGATGAAGGTAGGTTTTATACATATATAGTGAATTCAGTGGTTGGTATATAGGTGAAGGTACTAGGTTTTATATAGTGAAGTGGTTGGTAGATATCATAGGTGAAGGTAGGTGTTACATAGTGAAGTGGTTGGTAGATAGCTGAAGGTAGGTGTTATATAGTGAAGTGGTTGGTAGATAGATGAAGGTATGTTTTTACATAGTGTAGTGTTTGGTAGATATGTGAGGGAAGGTTATATATAATGAAGTGGTTGGTAGATTCGTGAAGTTAGTTTTATAGGGTACATTTACCGGTACCACTAAATGTATTTTCTGCGCATGATCGGAGGGAAGCTTAAGGTTAGGGTTAGCAGGGTTGGAGTTAGCAGGGTTGGAGTTAGCAAGGTTGGAGTTAGCAGGGTTAGAGTTAGCAGGGTTAGAGTGAGCAGGTAAGGGTTAGCAGGGTTAGAGTTAGCAGGGTAATGGTTAGCTGGGTAATGGTTAGCAGGGTTAGAGTTAGCAGGGTTAGAGTGAGCAGGGTAAGGGTTAGCAGGGTTAGAGTTAGCAGGGTAAGGGTTAGCAGGGGAGTAAGGGTTAGCAGGGTTAGAGTTAGCAGGGTTAGAGTTAGCAGGGTTAGAGGGTTAGAGTTAGCAGGGTAAGGTTAGTTAGCAGGGTTAGAGTTAGCAGGGAGTTAGCAGGGTTAGAGTTAGCAGGGTTAGAGTTAGCTGGGTAAGGGTTAGCAGGGTTAGCAGGGTTAGAGTTAGCAGGGTTAGAGTTAGCAGGGTAAGGAGTTAGCAGGGTTAGAGTTAGCAGGGTTAGAGTTAGCAGGGTTAGAGTTAGCAGGTTAGAGTTAGCTGGGTAAGGGTTAGCAGGGTTAGAGTTAGCAGGTTAGAGTTAGCTGGGTAAGGGTTAGCAGGGTTAGAGTTAGCTGGGTTAGAGTTAGCAGGGTTAGAGTTAGCAGGTTAGAGTTAGAGGGTTAAGGGTTAGCAGGGTTAGAGTTATCGGGTTAAGGGTTAGCAGGGTTAGAGTTAGGGTTAAATTAGGGTTAGACTTCTATATACAACAACCGGAAGAAGCTAAAACAATGGTACGGGTATAAGTGAAGTGCTCCGTTTTATATGACCACGTATGTGGGTGTTGTAGGTGGTAGATAGGTGAAGGTAGGTTGGTTTTATCGTCTCTCTATGAGTGGGCATGTAAAACTGGGCACGTGGTTGTGTAGGCTTGGTTTATGGGTCCTTGGAGTTTGTTATATCCATGATGTACATTAGTTGCAAGACACACCAGACCTTGGTCAGTCGATGTTCCGCTTGGCTCTGTGCTCTGTGGTGTGTGTTTCTAGCACCCGTTACACGAGCTTGAGTTGTGCCATGTCAGTGGATTATTTCACCACGGTTTCACCATGTTTACTGCAGGATGTCTCCCGTTGCTATTTACACGTATAGCCAAGGGAGCCTGGGACTCTTCCTGTTGCACTTTAGTTAAGGAAGCCATTGTCTAGTTCTGAAGCACTTTAGATAAGGGAGACTTGGACTAGTTCTGTAACACTTTGGTTAAGGGAGCCTTGGTCTTGGCCTTTAGCATTTTAGTTAAGGGAGCCTTAGACTAGTTTGGAGCAATCTAGTGTTTAGCAACTAGTGTAAAGGGAGTTAGACTAGTTCTGGAGCAATCTAGTGTAAAGGAGCCTTAGACTAGTTCTGGAGCAATCTAGTGTAAAGGAGCCTTAGACTAGTTCTGGAGCAATCTAGTGTAAAGGAGCCCTGGAGCCTAGTTCTACAGGACTTAGTGTATGGGAGACTCAGACTCGTGTTGTAGCAATGGTATACAACGGAAACGGCATGCTTCAGTCCAACAAGCCGATGCGTTTAGAAGGAAACACAACAATAACATTCCTGCAATGTTGACATATGCTGTTATCACAGTACTCCAGTGTACCGCAATGTAGGTTACACACCGCGGTATATAACTAGTATTGATGAGGTCACCCTGGTAGCTGCCAATGGTGTCACACTGCCCGTACTGCCCCCCTTTACCATCAGCGTTACAACCTGATAACATCTCCCTAGAAGGCTAGGTCATCCTGGTAGCTGCCAATGGTGTCACACTGCCCGTACTGCCTCCCTTTACCATCAGCGTTACAACCTGATAACATCTCCCTAGAAGGCTAGGTCATCCTGGTAGCTGCCAATGGTGTCACACTGCCCGTACTGCCCCTTTACCATCAGCGTTACAACCTGAGAACATCTCCCTAGAAGGCTAGGTCATCCTGGTAGCTGCCAATGGTGTCACACTGCCCGTACTGCCTCCCTTTACCATCAGCGTTACAACCTGAGAACATCTCCCTAGAAGGCTAGGTCATCCTGGTAGCTGCCAATGGTGTCACACTGCCCGTACTGCCTCCCTTTACCATCAGCGTTACAACCTGAGAACATCTCCCTAGAAGGCAGGTCATCCTGGTAGCTGCCAATGGTGTCACACTGCCCGTACTGCCCCCTTTACCATCAGCGTTACAACCTGAGAACATCTCCCTAGAAGGCTAGGTCATCCTGGTAGCTGCCAATGGTGTCACACTGCCCGTACTGCCTCCCTTTACCATCAGCGTTACAACCTGAGAACATCTCCCTAGAAGGCTAGGTCATCCTGGTAGCTGCCAATGGTGTCACACTGCCCGTACTGCCTCCCTTTACCATCAGCGTTACAACCTGATAACATCTCCCTAGAAGGCTAGGTCATCCTGGTAGCTGCCAATGGTGTCACACTGCCCGTACTGCCTCCCTTTACCATCAGCGTTACAACCTGAGAACATCTCCCTTGAAGGCCCTGACAGACCCGTTTCACGAAGAGCGCATGAACCAATCCGCTGTCTGCTTTCTAATCTGGTTCGGCTTCAGTTTTCGTAATTTTACTGTATATTCGGAAGTATTGTATTTGTACAGACAGGAACATTGCATTTTGAGTGAAAGTATTTGACTGCAAGAGAAATTAAATATCTGAAACAATTTCTGATGGCGCCGCTATACGATTGCCTTGCGTAATTTGTCGTTTTAGTTGGAGCCTCGACGCTGATTGGCTGATCGGTCGGTTTTCTATGATGAATGGGTTTTAACATGAATGGGAATATACCATATTATTAGTTATGATGTTAAACTGTTTACTGTGTGTTGATAATAGCCTATCGTTTTTGTTTTGATAGTAGAATAAGCTGGAAGTGTCTTAAGAGTCTTATATATATATATATATATATATCATATTGTTTCAGGTGAGGCAAGATGGTTGCAGTGGGCACGTTGCCTGACAACGGCACAATGGCGGACGACTCAAGCAGCTTGGGCGTGGGGGTGTTCGGCGTCCTTCTCACCATATGGATCATCGTCTGCAACTCCGCCCTCATCATCAGCATCCTCATGGACGACATCAGACGTCGCAGCATCTTCTGCCTCCACATCGTCAACCTGGCAGTTGCTGACCTTCTTGTGGGTGTAGTGGTGGTCCCCATCATGGCGGACTACCTACTGGGAGGCTCGTGGGACCTAGGTGAAGACGTGTGCCAGTTCTGGCTCATCTCCGACGTACTGCTCTGCACTGTGTCTATAATCGCTCTGGTTATGATCAGCTGTGACCGCTTCATGTATCTCACCTGTCCTCGGATGTTCCTGGAAAACAGTCGATACATCCTGTGTTGCCTCATGATCATGTTGCCATGGATTATCGGCATGGCGCTCGTCCTGCCGCTATGGATCATGGGTAAAAGGGAAATAATCAACCCAGAGAACGATTGCATGCTGCTTCTGAGACAAGATTATAAAATATCGTCGTTGTTTGTCAGTTTCTTTGTGCCGGCGTTTTTGGCAATTGGAGTCAACATTGCCATTCTCCTGATGCTGTTTGTGTTGAGGCACAGACTAGATGATCTCCCCCTCAAGAGGAAGAACGAGAACCCGAAAAGACAGATCTTCTGTGTGTGTATCGTCAGCGTGGTCTTCACAGTAATGTGGGCTCCATTCTTTGTGGTCTCTCTTCTAATGGCGGTAGCGGAGTATCACCCCCCTCGGGCCATCATCACATTCACTATCTGGATGGGGTACTGTAACTCGGGGATCAACCCCCTTCTGTGGCTGGTGTTTCCCCCAATACGGGAGGGGTACAAGGCGTTGCTGTGCTGTTGCAGACAGAAGGAAGAGGAGGAGGAGGACGATTCAGACGAGGCTGATGAGGATGAGGCGAGAAGGTCCATGATGGATGATAACGATGAGGTGTTTGAGCTGAAGGATACAGAGACATGATCATCTAGTCAGGGGCGATAGTAGCGCCCTCTACGCGTCCCAGAGTATATGGCCAGGGCTTCTTCGTCCGTATTGTGTTTCTAGGTTTGTCAGATGAATTTCTTGGTCGTGGATTTCACCAAAGATGAACGTGTTAGACGTGTGTCACTTCGGACTTCCATCGAGCTTCGAGCCTCAATGCCTGGATATAACAGTCGGAAGCGGCGTCAAGCCAAAGTCACTCGCTCTCTCGAACATTCTGTGGGTAAAGGATGACATGTTCCTGTTTCTTCGAAACTAGAGTCTCCGGAACTGTTGACTGATACTCATTTAGTTATGATGTGTGAACGAAGCAGGATGGCAACAGGATACAGCCAGGTCCGTTGCTGAAGTACAAGAGTGCCAAAGCACTCGCAAACGGTTCAAACACGTTGAAGTGCGGCAGTCGTTCGGAACTTAGAATATCATTTGGTGACAGGAAAGTGTTGATAATGCCCTGCTTGTACGTTACTAGGAACCTTGAACTCTCTTGGCTCCAATCAACCTTGAATCGGTGTGGGAAAGGGAGTGTAGTGGAGGAGACAGTGTGGAATACACAGTTTATTGTGTCCGGCAACCAGTCCTTGTATTTGACTAGGAACCTTGAATTCCCTTGGCTCCAAATCAACCTTGAATCTGTGTATAAAGACAGTGTAACTTTATTTGTTGGATGACGTGTCGTATATCACCCGACTAGAAACCACTGGTTTGGCAGTATTGCTCCTGAACGTGTGTGTGTGGATAGAGATTATGGAGAAGCCAAGATGGTTCTACCAGTATGGATATGCCCAGTACAATGGCGGATCCGGGAAAGTGTGAGTTCGGCTCCCTAGGAACCATATAAAGGTCCGAATGATATAAACACGAGTATTTTTATATGATTGAAATACACATGTGCGTTCCAAAATTGTGTTACTCCTTGCAGTTTAGAAATAGAGAATCTCACCTGAGTGGCTGTTTATGTCAACATTTGTTTGTTTAACACTGAACAGTTACTGTTCGGCAATCATCAGTGATATCTATCTTTGTCATTTATAAATTTGACTTGTTCTTCACACATTTATCGACGAGTGATATGTTGCAAAAGATACGAAGGGACGATTCTGTAAATATGTCCAATCCAATGCCTTGCGTGTAAAGAGAACAGTTGTTCAGCTTTAGTGGCAGAGAGATTTTGTCATTTGATTGTGCCAGCATAGTAACCAATGACGTCACAATGATAAGTAAAGCATTATCACGTCCATCAAGATCCCTGTTCTGTTCTGTTATTGTTTTGTGTCTTATTGTTATATATACTTGTGTTTTTCTATGTTCCAACTGTAACATACCCCAGCCGACCCCCTATCTCCCAGGACCCTCTTCCCCTACCCATAGTAAAATATATCAATAAACACACACACATAAAATACAATTACCACACTCCCCTTATCATACATATTGTTGATTCATCATGGCAATTCATGAGCAAATCAATAGAGTTACCTCCCCTCAACAGAACAGCAACGTTTCAATATTGGACTTCCGCGCCCGTCCCTCGGTTTCATAAACGAGATTAGAATGTTGGTATTGCAAGTCTGAATGTAATTAACGCCGAGATAGTAACGTACTCCGTTGTGTGGCACTAGTGCATAATTTGACAACATGAAACTACGTGATTTAATACTGGAAACAGGAGCTTATTTAGCCCAGACATACATAGTTGAGACGGAGGCGCGTGATGACACTCTTGGTGGACCAACAAACAGATTTAGAGTGTACACGAGTACACTTGCATTCAGTTCGGCTCAGAGCAGCCGTATCCACAACGACAGACATAAAGGAAACAGTTCCATATAAAAAACATTCGGGAATCTCGGCTCTGTAATAGTAATGCATATGCATAGAAACTTAAACTTTCAGGTATTTTTGTGATATTTTTATAATCAGTTCTTAGTTAAATTTGCCGTGTATGTATTCTCATGACTTAATTAAAACCGTTTGTGTTCTGCTTGGTGTTAAGACGCCCTTTTGTAGTAAGGAAACACTTTGAATACAATGTAAGTTATTTCTTAACGAAACTGGCATACGGTGACAGTTTTAGCTAATGCCCAATTAGATCGTGGGTAAAATCTGAGGGTACCACAGGTCTGGCGACCAATCCTCTACGTATGGTGGCAACCACACCTCGACAGACTGATACATCTGTGTCTTCACATAGTATGTACGTTTGTCTATCTCTACTCTCGCGCATAGTTACCCCTACACCCACTACCGCAGAACAACCCCTAGTAGCCCCTCCAACGCGCATACAGTCCTCTAGCAGCATCTCTCACGTGCATTCAATCCCCTGGTAGCCCGTCACTTGTCCCTCGCCTACCCTGGTAGCCTCCCTTCAGCCTCAGGCAAACCAACCTCGTGTACCCTATTCTCGTGCATTCAGCTCTCTCTCAGCCCCTTCATCGTACATCGCATGCCCAGGGAGCCCACCCTCCAGTTTGTTTCCTGTCACGAAAGACATCGGACAGCTGAACAAGTACTCTCTGTCTTTATCGCCAGTATTTACCTGATTTTGATAATAAAGTCTTGAATATCTATGTGTGTTGTGTTCATATAGGTATCACTCGTTCTGACCAAAATACAGTAAATGGTTAAATACCTTTACGTCGAACCCAGACGTATCTTGACAGATGATGTGTTCAAATGGCAACACTGAAAAAAGTGTGTAAGTTGGATTTCACGTATATTTGAAACCAGTGACATTTTGTTTGAGGGTGGGTAAATCGTGGGAGGAAAATTCAAGGCAGCTTATTGATTGGCGCCACAGTTTAAAATGTCAAACATAGTGATACGTCAAATGGCAACACTGAAAAAAGTGTGTAAGTTGGATTTCACGTATATTTGAAACCAGTGACATTTTGTTTGACGGTGGGTAAATCGTGGGAGGAAAATTCAAGGCAGCTTATTGATTGGCGCCACAGTTTAAAATGTCAAACACAGTGATACGTCAAAGACTGATATAAATTACAGTCATGTTCGTTTTTTGAAAATGGTACAGCTAATTGTAGAACTTTAATGTATTAAGACAAGAATGACTACAGTATTCTTGGATTTCTCGTTTACTCCAACTCAAATGATCCCTAAAAATATGTCAAGTCCGCCACGAGATCGGATGACATTAACCCCAGGGTAACTGGCAGGTGGAAAATGTATCAAGTCCGCCATGTCGAACACGGGATCAGATGACATTAACCCCATTTAAAGTATTCGTTTGTCATGGGTACATATGCATCATATCAACTTTGTACAGCTGACAAAAATGGTGGAGATCATATTTATAACATGGAAATGCGTCGTGCACCGAGCTCACGATCATTAACATAATACCTGATTTCACGACTTGCTGAACACAATGTTCAGCACGTTTCAATGTAACAGAATTCATGATTCGGTCTGTTGTGTACGGTGTTTTACCGTAATGAGCGATTCAAC
Source organism: Haliotis rubra (assembly GCF_003918875.1). NCBI lineage: Eukaryota > Metazoa > Mollusca > Gastropoda > Lepetellida > Haliotidae > Haliotis > Haliotis rubra. The sequence goes on along the minus strand of NW_025767224.1, from coordinate 1,570,530 downwards.
ACATTCCTGTGATTACTCTGACGGTAACCGTGTAATGTCTCATATTAAAATTATGACTCACTATAATTGTAGCTACCGGAGGTTTTCACTTGTTAAAACTGCGCGTAGAGAACTGCCAGTAACCGCCCTACTCAACCGCAATAACAACAGCGTGACGTTGGTCATAATAGTTTAGATTGTGCAATAGGTCGACCAGCTGCAGCCAGTAGTTACATCCGGGCGTTTCGTCATACGTGAGAGTTGAGAGGCAGTGGTTAGGTCGGGGTGGTCGTTCATGATCTATCTTACTGAATATAATCAGTGACAGATAAATATTGTAAAATTCTAACCAATAAAAGATGCTGCAGCAGTTCACACAGGGGTTTTCTCTGTGTGGAGCTGGTGAATGGGATTTACTGCCACAGCTAACATGTCCGCGCGATCTAGTGGATTGAGTGTCTGCGCGGATGGCCTGAGGTCGATGACTCGATCCGGTGTTCGCTCCATCAACATGAAAAAGGATGGTACTTGGTGTTACCTTAGCTTTCGTTCGGGATTAAGGGGATGTTACAAGTTCTGGTGGGCACGGAGTCAGAAAAAAGGTGTGAGCCGTTTTATATTGTGTCATGCTATCAGTGGCTGGCAGAGTAAAATCGGAGTCAGACCTGAATAGTATAAGCCCACAAGCACACACGCACACATGCATGTACGTCACTCGTTATGAGCAATAATCTTTCGCATGACGTCAGAGCCCATTTGACCCCATTCTCTTTCAGCCTGTTTCTTACGAAGAATGGTCAATCCTCGTGGAACCGCTCATGTTGTTAGAGCCGACCATTGAAGGTACGCGGTTACATATGAATACACAAAATGGCGCTTAGAAAGTGGTCAACTGGAAACACGTTACGCTGGGGATAACACTATCTTAGTACAGTACGAATTCTGGAATTTCTTGGACTGAATTTCATTCGGGATTCGAACCCACACTTTCAGTATGGTCACTCTCTGAGTGTGTGTACGAATGACAAGTATAAACTATTTGCTATGGTGACGTATTACTGACTTCGGTGATAACAATTGTTGTTCGAAATGTTATTTGTTGGATGTGCTCAATACTCCGGGTCACACTAGAATTGATCTTTAGTTACCCATGCTTGTCGTAAAAGACGACTAGCGGGATCGGGTGGTCAGGCTCGCCGACTTAGTTGACACGTGTCATCGTATCACAATTGCATAGATCGATGCTCATGCTGTTGATCACTGGATTGTCTGGTCAAAACTCGTTTATTTACAGACCGCCGCCATAGCTGAAATATTGCTGAGCTCGGCGTAAAAATAAACTAAACTCACTCACTTTTGGAGGGGAGCTGGGTCTGGATAGTGCAGATCTGAATGTCAGCGAAGCATTTGACACCATTATTACACGAAGTAAAGATAAGTGCTCTCATTAAAGTAAACTGCCCTAATTAACCCACAATCAGCGTTGTCGGCCATAGCCCGCGCTGGTCGGAGAGAATTTGGACGACTATGTGGTCAGTTAGCATTGCCAGCAGCTGGGTGTATCAACTCTGTTCGGCGGAGAGGTAGTGTTTGGCCGCTTCTACAGCCACCAACTTCCCTACAGGTACGTTTAAACTCTCCATTTCTGATAACCCTAATGTAATCATTAATGAATCAGGATCAACGGAACGTATCCATCCAAATGGCAAAAGTTACTTTTGACTTGAAGATAATTGTACAATAACTGACTTTGTCTTTTCTGTGTGAATTAGCTGACAAGACTGATCCATTTTTCGTAGTACATTAAAGTTTCTCAGCTTCCACCCAAAGGTCCGAAGTAACTGAAACGACACTAGACTAAGTTAAAAACAGCATCTTTTGAAGAGAACACGGGAGTTTACAATACCAACGGCAGTACAATTACACTGCAACGACCCTAATTTGGCAACAATGCAACCTTTTCATACAAGTTAAAGCCACGTAATTAGCGTTCCTCTGTTTGCTATTTATATAGCCGTCCTACATCGTGTGGTGTAAATGAATGGAGTGTCAAGCATTCTGTTGTTGTTAGCTCTTTTCCGTCTTAGAAGGGAATACTTAAGTTTGTATTTAGCAGAAATTTGTTCCTTCATTCCTGAGGGAGTGACTGAGTTTTTACAACGCATTTAGCAATATTACATTTTCATGACGGCGGGAGACTACAGAAAATACATTATACCTAAAGCTCGGGTCTTCGGCTTGACGTTCGCAAGCTTTAACCACTAGGCTACCCCGGCCCTTCTTCCTGACAGTTCCTGTAACGAGTATATTGCCATCATGTGATGACAGGGGTTTATACTTATACACTCAACAAGATGTAACAGGGGGTAAACGGTAACAATCAACAGAATTGATATTTCAAGCTGTTTTAATGTTCTCTGTTTTGCAGCTTCGTCATGGAATCATTGGATTGGAACCAGACCGACAGTTACGTCTCAAATACGGTCGACTTCAGTGACAGAATTATTGGTATATTTGGCGTCATCCTCGCCATATGGATCACTGTCTCCAATGTCACCTTCATCATCAGCATACTCAGGGACGGCGTCAGACGCCGCAACCTCTTCTGGCTTCTCATCATCAACCTTGCGGTCGCTGACGTACTGGTAGGTGTGGGGGTTGTGCCATATGCCGCGCTCTACTACTACAAAGGATTCTGGATATTTGGAGAACGTTTTTGTCACGTTTGGGTCACGTCCGACTGGATGCTGGGTATTGTTTCTATCGTCACTCTGGTAGTCATCAGTTCTGAACGCTTGGTGAACATCAAACATGGCAGCCGGACGACGACTGGGACGACCAAGTGCGGCATCGTTTGTCTGCTGATGGCGCTGCCGTGGGCGATAGGTGCGGCTATCTCCATATTCTTAACTGTCGTTATAAATGAAGTTGAGAAGTACCAGGACCAATGCTATTTCATCGTGGAACCGCCTCAAAAAATATTATCTCCAGTGATAAGTTTCTTTATCCCGATATTTGTATGTATCGGCGTCGATATCGGTATCCTAATGAAATGGCGTGAGTTGAGACAAGAGCAGGGCGAATACCCAAGGAAACAGACTGTGGGAGTTCTCTTGGTGTGTACTGCCTATATATTGATGCGAGCACCTTTCTATGTAATATTCCCTCTAAGCGCGATGGGTGTATATGCCCCGCTCAAGGCAGTTTCGATATCGAACTGGCTGGCATATGCCAACTCGGGAGTGAACCCCCTTCTATGGCTGGTGTCCCCCAAAGTAAGGGAGGGGTACTGGGCGTTACTGTGCTGTCGAGGAAGAGGGCAGTAGAGGAGGGCAGAGAAAAGTGATGAGGTTATCAGGTCGCCTGTGAGTTGAAATGGTCTTCAGAGAGTCATAGAATCAATGCCTCAATGTTAACGAAAGTCTTGAAAATGTGTACTACGCACGGTCCGTTTGTAACCAGATGAGAATGATAAAATGCAAAATACCTCAAAGTAGGGAATCACCTATCAAGCGTCAGTGCGGTACATGACAATGAATACCCTGTACCCAACAATGTCTGCTGTTTGGTATTTGAAAACTCATCACTGGTAAAAGTTGTTAAGAAACTGCCATGTAGTCTGTCTCACTGTCCCTGAACCACATTATTTTCCCTACTGCCAAGCCCTCTCTGCAGTGCTTAAGCTCTCTGGTCTCCCTGGGGCTCCTTTTCAATTAAAATGGGGCTTGTTTGTTACCATCAAAAGTATATATATTCAGAGACTAAGCATTAGTCTAACTGCAATGCTGTCCAAGTTGACACCTTTAGCGGAGGGTGGAAACACGTTCTGTTCGTGCTGCATAGTATATATACATATGTGATCGTCATTTGGTAACAAACGGACAGTATGTCTTTGAGACACGTACTTCAACACAAAATCGATGAGAACTTTTCAGGTCCTTGCCCTTCATTCACTCACAGAGAAGCAAACTGTTTCCATGAGACAGTAAATAGAGTCAGTGACGTTTAGAAAAATAGTTGACGTATATGCATTGTTCAGAAATTTGCAGAAAAGGGACTTAACACCTAAAGCCACCCATGAGCATATGAATACAAAGGTGACGAAATGTGCTCCTTCGTATACCACTACAAAGAGATGGACAACAGAGCTTTCTAAATATGAGAGATAGCTTTGCAGGTGGCCCCGCTAGAGCAGGAACACCAGAAATTATGCAGAAGTCCACAGTATGACGACGGCGTATAGATAGTTCTGTTGTCATTCTCAGGTTAAAGTACTTCCATTTTCACATACCCTTTGCAGTTAAGAAAGTGTCATGTCCTTGGGGTCCAAAGATTCTAATATCAGACCAAAAACTCCCCAAGCACATCTTATGATAATCTAGCTCTGTTTGAAGCTGATCCAGAGGGGTTCTTGCGACGACATGTAACTGTGGATAAAACCTTGGTTCGTCACTATCAGGACGAGTACAAAACAACAATAAAATATGGAACATGTAACATCACTACGGAAGAAGGCAGCGGCTCTTCAATCAGCTGGAACGTTCATGACCTGCTGCGGTGTCGTCTTGGCAGACTATCTTCCAAACGTGCAAATTGGCTGCACCTTTGCTGCAAATGCGGTATGAAATTAGGAGACGTAAGAAGAAAAGATGTCATCTTCCATTAAGACAATGCGCACGTGTACAAATTAGATATTGCCATGGCTTCAGTCCACGAGTCTTGCTTCGAATGTCTGCTCTGGCTCCAAGTGTTCAGATACCTGAAGAAATCTCCAGCCGAAACTCATATCGATGTAAACGATTACTTCCCAGCATCTGTGGAGACCTCTTTGGACAGCCGGGAGAAAAGAATTTTTATCTTATAATTATAATGTCTTAGGGTCGTCTTTTTGACTGAAGTACAGATAATAAATGGTATACCTTATGCTCAGATAGAATCGTTCCTCGTATCTTGTGTCTATGTTTCTTACATAACCCTTTGCATTACAATTTATACCTTTTGCATTGTAATTAAATCTCGTGTACTTCTGTTAAATCCGAAGATCATTTTGACATTCATGTGACACCTGTAACCTGCTTGCCTTGAACTATCAATTACCCTAAATAAACACTTTCTGGCGCATAAGACTTTGGACTTTTTCAATCTTGAAAGATGTTCGCCTTTCTTATACCTGCATGCCAAGACTGCATGTTTTGCCTTACTGGATTATCGATTTTAAAACGTAATAACATGTCATATTGGTGGATAGACTGTATGAGGAAGACCAATGGTATTTTAGCCGATTTTGATATGTCATTATACTTTACTTATTGGAGGAAGAATCTACCTTTGAAAGACATTGAAGTGAAGTTTGCCGTAGATGCCATGAAGTGAAGTTCGCTAAATTCAATATGTGAAACATACCGAAAACAACAGCATTGACAATCCATCCATCATCCACGTGCTATCATTAACCCGAAATACTGGACTTTTCTGTATATTTTAAAAGCTAGTTTTCTTCTTTCTCATACCGAGTTAGCATCTTGTGGCGGTTTACCCCGAATGTTATAGGATGCCAGCGTTGGGCCTCGGGAGGAGGAAGGTGTGAGTGAAGGAATCATTTGTCAAACTGAATACAACACGGCACACGTTGATGTTTTCATACACTTTATTCAAGGTTTGACCAAGTGACAATGTCAATGATTCCGCTGGTTGTGAGTCTCTTAGAGTTAGTGAGTGTTCAACAGTATGCTGCAGTGTCAGTTTAAACTAAGCAAAGGTCAAGTTAGTACCACCATGAGTACGTCCGTAGTGTGACAATCCAATGGTACAGATCAAGCTGAACCCAGGACCAATGAAACCTTGCAGGTAACGAGAACATATAAGAGTTCCGCTTCCTTAAAGTTGGGGATCAGCAGTTGTCGTGTCCAAATGGATGATCAAGAATGCTGCTTTAGTGGATGATATGGGCTTGCTGGATAGGTTCAACCGTGTTGTATTTAACAAGGTTATTAAAGTTGTACTTGAAGGTTAAAGTGTAATGATGACAATTCACAGCAGCAGCAACCAGGACCACCTTTGACAGACATACACATTTATATGATACTTGATATTTGCTATTACCCCATGGCCAAACATGATATATGTCAAAACATGAGATGGACAACGTGAGCGTATCAGCATCGACAATATCTACCCGATTCTAGCGACGGGATGACGTGGTACCCTGATAAAAACAATATACATGAATACATAAGTGACCTGTTCAATGAGTGAGTGAGGTGCCCACCAAGACCTGTGTAGGGGAAGAGAACCAATGGGAGACGAGGTGAGTGACGTGACCACCGTGAACACTGTCGGGAATAGAGGCATGGTTGACGCGGTTTGTGAGTGTGGTGTGACTTCTACGGGAAACAGAATCGTGGTGGGTGAGGGGAGAGTGGTGTGTCCACCGTGAAGGCTGTGGGGATAGAACCGTGGTGGACGAGATGAGAGTGGAGAGTCTACCGTGAAGGCTGTGGGGATAGAACCGCGGTGGGAGAGATGAGAGTGGGGTGTCCACCGTGAAGGCTGTGGGGATAGAACCGTGGTGGACGAGGTGAGAGTGGGGTGTCTACAGTGAAGGCTGTGGGGATAGAACCGTGGTGGACGAGGTGAGAGTGGGGTGTCTACCGTGAAGGCTGTGGGGATAGAACCGTGGTGGGTGAGGTGAGAGTGGAGAGTCTACCGTGAAGGCGGTGGGGATAGAACCGTGGTGGACGAGGTGAGAGTGGGGTGTCTACCGTGAATGCTGTGGGGATAGAACCGTGGTGGGTGAGGTGAGAGTGGGGTGTCCACCGTGAAGGCTGTGGGGATAAAATGTCTCAATGACGAACGGCTGAGACGTTTGTATCAAAACGATTTTAGCCTAACATAATTTACATACAGTGAAATATTGTCACAAGCATTAACTATCGCAACATTCTCTAGCAATAATCATGATTTGACATCAGCTTTTGATATCAGCTCGAACATTCAACATCACTGTACATAAACATGGATTCTTTCAAACAGTAATTAGCCAAGTGATTGGCCAGAGCGTCGGCTTGCAGTGCCAACATGTGAATGGAATTTTCCATGACACCCAGCTATACTGTTTACCGTTAGGATTGTAAGCACTGATATACATAGCTGTATCAGTCTGCTCCAGCTGTTGTCGAAGTTATGGTAACTATGCGAGAGAGAGCTTTAACAAACACATACCACTTTCAATGTTGTCTACATTACTGAAAGTAATTTGTCAAATGGAGGCTGATTTAGAAAACGTGTGGACACGAGGATCACTAGGACTGGAATTAGTGATTACTCAAAGAAGTTAGTCATTATAATCATTATAATTATAATAAATGTTATGTTTAATTGTCAACATACGTTACCTATTAACATCCTATAAGAAATTACTTCAAAAAAATATCTGTTCAGACATGTGTTTTGTTTTCAACCAATTATTCGCTAAACTCTAATTGGAGTTGATTCGACTCCGGAACGCACTGGTTTCGTCACGATGATGGTCCCGGTATCAAATATTGCATTCGTTTCTGAGCCAGGGATGCTCAAGGTGTGACCCCTTCATAAAACAGGGATCACAGTGGGAGCACAGCCTTTCTCCATCGATACCCTGAAACAGTTCTCTTTGGCATTGTAAATGCAACAACAATGCTATATACATATATACACTGATATAGAAATAGACATCTGTAAAATATATGGTCACACCATTTCCTATCACAGACATATACGTAATGAGTTGGGCACTAAAGTTAACAGTTGTGTCAAGCATCTGACCCTAACGCTGTTTCCTTGTCTCCTGTCATGTATTGCTTGCTCAGTTGGTCTGCGTGCAAAAAGTGAATCCTCTCCTCACGGGACCCGGAAGTCATAAACAGCTGTTCCACTTCTTCAAGACTTTTGTCTTTAGTCTCTGGGAGGAATATGACCACGAAGATAAAGCCTACCACGCACATGCCTCCATACAGCCAGAACGTTCCTGTAAGACATGAAATCAAGTCTCATTGATAAGATAAACTAATCAATCCATGATTATATACTATCAATGAATCAACAGTTCGATCTTCAGTTACCCTCATGACGTGTTTACATTGATATACAGTTTACTGATATTGTTTTCAATGTCATGATCTGTTAACTGTATGGCAAGAATACCTAACCATTCATGACCGAGTTATTCTTAACGACCAGTATTTATGTTCTGAAAGCACTTAACCATAAGGTAATCATACTGCCCCTACTGGGACGAGAGTGAGAGCAGTTGCGAGTACCCTTACTAATTTAAACAATATTTCACTCCGTCATACAAAAGTAGGATACACCATTAGTAGTGACGCCACACATCCCTAGGGAGTAATCAGGCGATATTACATCCGTGTCCTACGATGCCATGATACCACAAAATGGCGATCACAATGGGGACAAACCTTAAACTCAAAACCTTTATGACCGCCATTTCGTGACGTCATCATCTGAACAAATGTCAGTCAGAACTTTCCGAGGTGTTGCATGGGCGGATCCTGGAATTTTGAAAGGGGTTGGGGGGTGGGGGTTTCGACAGACGGTGACACACTACATGGCAATGCAGGCCTTCAACTCACCATACTTTGTAATGGCCTCTGTGAGGGTCAAGAACGTGAGGGAGATGAGCAGATTGAATGACCAGTTTGTGGCTCCTGCAATGGCCGTGCACGTGCCACGTGCCCACAGGGGATATATCTCCGCGTTCACGGTCCATGGTATTGGTCCAAGACCTTGAAAACATGACCAGAACATGGTCAGTATCGTTGTCTGATATACGATGTATAGTCTAGGACAAAATATCAGATCATACTAGCGGTAAGATTTCCTGATTTTAACAAATAGAAATCAAAATGTTTATATAAATTGAAATAATATGATAATGTAAGAAGAATGCAAAACATCTGGCTCCTTGAATTTATGTAATATTGTGTATTCCACGTGGAGCTGAGACTACGACTGATATTCAGGCAGAATAGTAACGACATGCTTCGATCACACGCAACACAGAATCTGATTTGTTTGTTTAACGCCGCACTCGGCGATATTCCAGCCAAAGGGTGGCAGCAGCATGGAGTCTTTTTCTTTATCATATCAGTATATGGAATACTTAACATATGAAACATTACACCTGAAATTATTACGTTAGAAAATACACTTTGGTTCTTACCTGGTGCAAATGAGAACACAAAGAGCACCATCCCAAGGACAGGCATCCATGAATAGTTGTTAGGACAATATCCGTAGGCGAACGTGAAGCTGGACACTGATTGGTCACTTGCATTACACCGACCAACCAATGAGCGACCATTGTCGTTAGAATCAACAGGAAGACAGGAACCATCTGTAGAGACGTCATAGCAGAAGCCGCAGTCGGTGTTCGTGGTGCACTGATCGCAGTTGCTGACGACATGAAACAAACGCTGTTAACTGTGGCTGACTCATGTCTCGGTCACAGGGACATTCACTAAATATGTGCTGTCAGCCTGTTACACACTGAGGAGGATTTTAGCAATATTCCAGCAATATCACGACGGGGGACGCCAGAAATCGGATTCACACATTGTACCCATTTGGGAAATCGAACCCGGGCCTTCGGCGTGACGAGCGAACGCTTTAACCACTATGCTACCCCAACACCCCTAAACTATGTAGAGGTTACCTGTACAGTTTGTTACAAGCGCCGGTATAGGTCTCATTGTTGAATGTCTCCGTGACGTTGATTGATGGAGAATTAATGGCGGCGAGTTGAAAGCCGGTAGCCAGGACACCAAGAGAGATGAACACACCTGAAGCATGTTTTTTAAAATAAATTGGATCCTTATTAATTAGAAATTTTATATTTTATAATATGTTATGTGAAAGGATTATTTTTTTCGCCCAACTAAATTTATTACATCGCTGCTTGCTGATTACAGCAATTACTGTATAGTATGACCAGAATTTATTGAGAATTTTAGGAATATGTTTAATTGGATTTCTAGTATAAACAACCTTGACCAGCTATCAAGTGCCTGGTTTCATTCAAGAGAGACAACTCCGTTAATCCTTTTTCATTAGTTTGTGAAGAGTTATCCCCCTTTGTTTACTTGCTAGCAGACGACATTTTCAGTGATCCTCAGTATGATGATTAAGAGAAGAGGAAGTTGATTTTAGAGTATTATATCAAGGACATCAGATCAGCTAAAGTGATTTCAAGTAGGACAGGCATCCCTTTGTCCACTGTTTATCGTGTTTTGAAAAATATTGCAAATGGATATGGCACTGAGCACCAGGGAGGCGCAGGTAGGCCCTGAAAATTGACTGTCGGTGACAAGAGGCGGCTTGGTATTCTTGTTTCTAAAAGCAAACGAAGGAGTTTAAAAAACGTAAGGCTGGATATGATTGATAGAGGGACTGTGGCTGTCTGTAAGGAGACAATTAGAACTGAGCTGCATGCAATGGGTTGGCAGAAAAGTCGAGGAATTCCATCACCGATCATGAAACATGAACAAAAGGAGCGAAGGTTGAACTGGTGTTTACAGCAAAGAAATTTCAACTGGGACAATGTGATTTTCTTAGATGAAAGTTCTGTGTGGCTGTTTCCTAATCCACTGAAATTCTGAACCAAATAAACTGAAAAACCTTTGTATCAGCGCCCAAAGTACAGTCCGAAATTTAACGTGTGGTGTAGTCTGTCTCAGTCCCTGAACCACATTAATTTCCCTACTGCCAAGCCCTCTCTGCAGTGCTAAAGCCATAAATAAAGCAAGTCTAGATTTCCTCAGGTTCTGAATCTCTGGTCTCCCTAGGGCTCCTTTTCAATATAAATGGGCTTGTTTGTTACTATCAAAATTATATATATTCAGAGACTAAGCCTTAGTCTACGTGTGGTGTGGCATATCTGTGTTAGGGGCAACGCCCCTCTGTGTATTTGAAGGGAATATGAACAGTGAGCGGTACACAGATATTCTCGAGGGACATTTACTTCCATCTGCTCACGTGTTCTATGGAAAGTTTTGGATTTTCCAGCAGGACAACGACCCAAAACATCGTTCAAAGCATTCACAGGCCTGGTTTCGGACCCAAAATATGACATTATTAGATTGGCCAAGCTATAGCCCTGACCTAAATCCAATAGAAAATGTTTGGGGACATATGAAGGAAAGTGTCAATAAGAAAAATCTGACAAATATTGCTGACATGAAAGAAGAGGTGGTCCGATATTGGGACAGCATGGACCACGACTTTCTAACTTCTTTCATCAGTAGTATGCTCCGCCGCATTGAAGCCTGCATTGCTGCCCATGTTGACTTGACAAAATACTAACTGTTCACCTGTCTTTGAATCTGGAGTTATGTTCTGCTAATATTCACATTTAATACGTGAGTAATGAGTGAAATTTCTTTGAATAATTGCTCAACACCTTCTGTGCCCAAAGTCACCTGTGTTCAATCTCATCACTGTTTCACTGTTCAATGCAATGTTTTCTTCACCCCCTCTTTCCCCCAGTCACACATCCCCTCAATAACCACCTCCAAACTACTCCTCTACCTACCCACGAAGCTGCATAGAAGCAACACCTTCCTGCCCAGCTTGTCGATGAGGTACATGCCGATGAAGGTGGCGAGGAAGTTGACAGCGTTGGGTGCCACAACTAGCCAGATGGCATATCGCACAGGAAACCCCGCCATCACCATGATGGTCGCACTGTAGTATCTGGAATATTGGACAACCAGTGATGAGTATACACCTTGTATCAAATCTCCCTCTGTGTTGATATATGCGTTACATAACCGACATAAAACGAATTTCTCTCAATTTATCAATCATCAAATAATTTTGTGAGGTGAGGTGAAATTGGGTTTAACGTCGTGCTTGAGAATATTTCGCTCATATGACGACGTGCATGCGTGTGTATGTGTATGTGCGGCTGCTTGTACTAGCCCAGACTTAAGCTGGTTTTATAGTGCTAGCCCACTGAGATACCATGCGGCAGTGAAGCATGAATACCCCACACAGACACATTATACTGACTCCGAGCCGACCAGTCCTTGTTGTACCCATTAATGCCGAGCGCCAGGCAGGGACCAACAAGTGCGCCATAGTTTAACGTCTTTTGGTATGACGCGGTCGGGGATCGAACCCGCGACCTTCCGCTCTCCGGGCGGACGCTCTAACCACTACATCACGTAGGCGGTAAATAATTTTGTAAAAACAAAATTTTCAGATAAAAGTTTAAAACGTTTGCGACCGAAATTTTTTATTACACTTTGAAGCAATTGGAATACAAAATGTTCAAACATTTCAAATCTTTCTGAGCGACGTTCTGTTACAAAAGGCGTTCCTTTTAACAATTTTTGGGGACATCCGGCATGTCAAATGATCCCCATCCCCAATACACCCAGAAGCATTGTACATGTATTCTGAAGCAGACTGCCCCTGATGGAGGGTGAAGCTACTGACGTCTGAACTTACATAACGGTATTGATGCCGCAGACTTGCTGGAAGAACTGGAGCCCGGCACCGACAAACAGACTCCGCCTGACGTGGGGGGTGGTGAGCACCTGGCTCAGGGTACACCCGTTGTCTGAAACATGGGTATAAGGTCAATATCTCGTGTATGGTGGTACAGTCAGACCACTACAAAGCCTATACACAGTCACGGCCTATAACTTATCATAGGCCTGCGATTAGCGTAGCTACGAACGCTTACTGACCGAAGCTGCTACCTTGCTGTCTTTGCAGGTGTTTTGGGGACTGAATCCGTTCATAAAAGCTCCAATTTTCACATATATTCTTTCCTCAACCCGGCTGTTAACACAAAACCTTTGACGACTTTACATTTGCAAAAATTGAAGTTACGTGCTGTACATGAAACATCTACAGTTGTGTGTTCTAAGTTTTTTCAATAATAAGCGCAATAACTAACCAGCTCGGGCGCTGTGGTACACCCGTAAAAGGAACTTTGGTCTTTGTTTAGTTTCAGTGTGTATGACCACACCACTTTAAATGTTTCATTTCCGCCTTTGAATAACGAACCCGCTGCTAGCATGTTTTGCGTTATTTGTAAAACGAATAACGAAAAACGACCCGCTGCTAACATCAGCCTGCCAACAGCTAATGCTGTGTGTCAGACAGACATATTGGGTGACGTCGCCAAGAAAGAGAGAACTGTTTAACTACTACAGTAATGTTCGCAAGGACAGATGTGTCGCTGTTTTATCAAACTTTGATAAAACCAGAGGAATTATAGAGTATGCATGCGTGTCCCGATTGATTGCCTATTTGAAAGCATTTGGCAACACTGATACAAGAGCGTACAGTTAGCTGTTATCCAATATTCAGGGTTAGTCAACGTATTTATAATCCAGGTGAGTCATATGAAGTCACCTTTCGTAAAACAGATTTGGTTAAATGATATAACAGTGAGTGAGTGAGTGAGTTGGGTTTTACGCCGCTTTTAGCAATATTCCAGCAATATCACGGCGGGAAATGATATAACAAGAAGAACAATTGAATTAGCGCTGACAGCGTCTGACGCTCCATAACGAACCACAAACGTCATGAACATTCATAACATATATGTAATGTGATGCCAAATTTGTAGAAATTACTTTGCTTTTGAAATTTTGGTATTTCTTTGACATTGAACTTCTGTTTTGAGTCATTGCTTTCCATCTCTTTCATTAACATGGCGTGTTATGATTTGTCCTTTGAATGAACGATGTTTGAGATCTCACTGATTGAAGAGGCTTTCCTGGATTCCTCCAGTTTCTGTTTAATGGCCGTCATTTCCTCCTCGACATCCAACGTTCCGCGAATCTGCACGAGGATTTCACGAGCCTTTCCCTCGTTCCCTGAATCGAGCATCCATCGGGGACTCTCGGGGAGGAAGAGGAACCCCACAAACTGTACAATACCGGGGACAGCAGCCAGCCCCAGCATGTACCTAGTGAAACACAGAAACACACCTCGTTATAAAGCCTAGTTCCAGCACATGTTATACAACATCAGTATATCACCTTGTTATAACATCTGGTTATAGAGGATGAACGTGACTTACAGAAGGGTATCTACTGTGTACGAACAATATGAGAGTTAGAAAGTTTGCATGGGGTGTTTTGGCGACCAGCGCATGTTCTTATCGCTCAGAAAGGCAATGTCAACCTCGACCTCGATCAGAGGCTATAGCTAACACTGGATCACAGGGTCGCAAATGCATTATACTACATACTAGGACCTTTTCTTCATAATTCCACTCTGCATGTTGCATGAATTATGCATTATGATACATAACAATTTCACATTACAACACTCGAAACCTGAAGCCCTACAGAAACAGTGATATACATGGCACAAACTAGTGCACTCAGCTCCAAAAGAAACGCGATGTTTCCCTCTGATTATTTGAAGTGGTAACATTAATTTGCTATAAACAGTATAGAAACCTTTCTTCAGTGCTTGGTCTGCCAAAGTTACGACGACACTGTGATCTGACACTAGATCTGATGTTAATATAGATAGCCATGAAAGTAGCCATTGTAGTAATTTGGGGGTTGAATCATATTCGGGATTCGAACCCACAATCTCAAAGTGAGACACCTGATCTCTAGCACGTAAAACGACATCGCCAAAAAGGATTCGCGTTTCTTTCAGAGTTGAGTGTACTACTGCCTTTGATAAGAAATCTAATTCCAGCCTGCTTGCCTCACTTCACTTGTATCAGAGCTACAGTAGTTAATGCTACGCATTCCCTGGTTCATTCTGCATGCACGTTTAACGCGGAATTTAACTGTATAGCACATCGCTTTGACGCGTGAACTGCTACAGGGCATGACAACCTTTACAGCTATGCAGGGGCGCCCAAACGTGAACGATATGTTACAGGACGTTACTGGTTCAACACCATTGGTACAATGCGCCATTGTCAACACCATTGGTACAATGTACCATTGTCAACACCATTGTAAACACCATTGGTACAATGTACCATTGTCAACACCATTGGTACAATGTACCATTGTCAACACCATTGGTACAATGCACCATTGTAAACACCATTGGTACAATGTACCATTGTCAACACCATTGGTACAATGCACCATTGTCAACACCATTGGTACAATGCACCATTGTCAACACCATTGGTACAATGTACCATTGTCAACATCATTGCTACAGATTGTCAAATGCGTAAACACCATTGTCACGGTAAGCCACCATCAACATATTTGATGCAGGGCGTTAGGACAATATTGTTACATAGCGTCACAGATGAAAAAGACATTGACAGTGGCAACAGCAGTCCAACAGGGCGTTACAATATTCACGGCATTGATCGCCACAGCGTCCAAAGCAGCATTGCTGCTCCACGTCATAGGATAAACGTCCTAGCTACAGGGTGTCACAGCGTCAACAGCTGTGCTTCCACCATCATGATTCCAGCAACACCATTGCTACATGGCGTCACAGCGTCAACAGCAGTGCTTCCACCATCATGATTCCAGCAACACCATTGCTACATGGCGTCACGGTGTTAAGAGCTTGGCTGCAATACGATTCATCGTCAACAACATTGCTGCACGACGTCATAACGTCTGTCCGCATTGGCTCAGGGCGTCACAACGTCAACAGAATTGCTACAGGGCGTCAGGTGTTCCGTTAACAGTGCTACAGGACCTCAGAGCACCGGTAACGACATTGTTACTGCGACAACTGCATTGTACTTTGGTGCGACAACCGCATCACAATGATTAACTGATGACGGGGGAAATTGAGAGTCTGTGTCCAGCAAAGATATCAAAAGTTACAATGTTGAAAGTGACAACGGGATACTGAAAAGGTGATTCAACTTTTAATATTGAAATTTCTATAATTCTAATCACCTCCACCCCGTGTCAGGAAGGTGGCTGAAGGCGCCGGCGATGATGGAGGAGATGAGGATGCCGATGGTGATGAAGAGCTGGTTCAAGGTCACCAGCATCCCCCGGGTGTTCCTGGGGGCCACTTCCGCCACGTACACGGGGACTGTCACCGATGCAAACCCTGACAAGCAGACATGGTGTATATTCTGTCATATCTCAGCCGAACTGGAGAACATGGGGCGACCAGCTAATTGACCGCAACAAGCTGTCAAGAGTTGTGCCCCTTGCTAAATGGTTTGTGCAAATATCCGCAATTCATGGATCCTTTATTCACCCCGAATATAATCCTACCTAAATATATATTGTAAAAAGCAATACTGTTAAAAGATGTAGTGAATGTGGCAGCGGGTTTCTGAAACTCTTTTTTTAACAAAACGCTCATGGTCTTGTGGATGGAATGGCTGATCAGATAGCTGTAGAACAGCCAGGTAATCAACAAGTGTGTGCAGGGAAATTTCAATTTCACACATATAACTCGCACACCTGGCTGTTTTACCAGCAAGTGGTCCCCCCTCGTAAGAAATAGCGAAAAGTGACAACAAAATATTGATCGTTTGTAAAACAACTTTTTATTCGGGTGTCCAAAATTATGAGACAAATCATCAGAGTTGGTCTGACGATTTCATGTGACTGTGCAAAATTTGGTTTTGTTGTAATTATTAGATTTTGTGTTAGTGAGCAATTCAACGGTCTCAAATGAAATCAAACGGACTATAACATACAACCCAACATAAAGTGGTGTCTGGGAACCGTGCTCGTTGCAATACCTGCAGGATTCCCTCACTTAAACAGTGTTATATGTACGTTCATATTTTAAGGTGGGAAAATTTCAAGAAAAGAACACGTGAAATGTCAGCTACATTGGTCTTGTCGAGATATTTACAGTGAGAGAAAATGCATTTTGGAAGAATTAAGAAGCACGTGACAGTGACAGGTAAATAATGGTAAATATAGAATGTGAAGGAAACATAAATTAATCCCGAACATGTGATAGATCCCATTTTCTACAACTCATGTAAGAAATTTCATTCCATTTCATAAGCAAATGCCTCGGCAAACCTAGAATAAATCACACATTTCACTTTGGTCGAAGTTGCTAAGGTCAAATAGAGAACTGACTGAATGCAAAACAATGTCCCACTGCTAACATAATAAATACCATCTCATTTCAAATGTCATGTGAGACGAAAATGGCCGAGCCATCATGGCAATAGATTGAGTGTTCATTATGAGTAGATATTGTAGTTAGTTTTGGTAGTTATGGCGACGAACTGTATACAGAGTCCCTGATTAAATATTTAATCTATATAACAACATCATGCATTTTTAATTTGATAATCACACAAACTTTATGTCAACAGGCGAAAGTGACGTCAAATGGCACATGCCGGGGGGACGGGGGTGTTATTTGGTATTGAGGGTTGGGAAGTGACAAGGGGATGACAATGGGTATTCTGTCTCTCAGTCCCTGAACTGCATAATTATTTTCCTTTCCTTTCCTAACCCTTTCTGCAGTGTTCAAGCACTATTTGAAGCAAGTCTAGATTTCCTCATGTTCAGGATCTCGCTTCTCACTGGGGCTCCTTTTCAATTTAAACTGAATTGTTTGTTTCTACCTAAATTATATATATTCAGAGACATGGGGATAGATCTGAGAAAGGTCGGCGTAGGGTGTTTTGAGAATGAGTTAAATGTTAGATGATGTCGCTCAGAGAAACTTCTAAATGTAGAATGAATATTATTGAAAAGTATTTGCAGACACTTTCTTTGGACCAAGTAACTAACTGATAAACTTGTAGAACCCTAGTCGCGAGCAGAATTTCTGGAGATTTCATGTCATCTGCCTGTGATAATGTATAGCTTGCAATGTGTAATCTCTATACGTATTTTCATAAACGGTACTGTTGTATGTACATAAATATGCATTATACAAATAGTATTTAAAAAATACACACAAAATTAAAAACGCCCAGAATTTCTAATTATGTTATATATGTAAAGGTGAGCTACACAACATACCTATCCCGATTCCTATGATGATTCTCCCAACCAGAAGTAGCTCCTTATCAGGAGCAACACCCATGACCACAGCGCCGACAGTGAACACGACACTGGCCGCCATGATAGCTCGCCTTCTTCCAATATAATCTGCCAGGTATCCTCCACATAACGAAAAGACGGCCGCCGAGGCAACCGTCCCACTTACTATCACCTCCGTCCATATTGTATCCAACTTGAAATATGGCCTAATTAGGAGCATAGACCCGGAAACGATCCCTGTGTCATAGCCGAAAAGAAAGCCGCCGAGCGTAGCGAATAGCGATACCACGTAAACAAACTTGGAGTTAGCAACCCGCCCTGCCTCACTCCCCTCTCGTCCATGATCGTCTCCGACAGCGTTATCACTTTCTTCCCTCATCACGACATGTTACTGCTTGATTACTTGGTCCCGTGATCGACTGACAGGACAAGTCAGACCCTGGAGGTTAAAGGTTGTGTGTTCACGTTTCACCAGGAGAAGTATGTTATAACGCCGTGTATTGATTTCCGCGTAGAAATATTCCGCTCTTTAGGCGTGTAACAGATGTGCGAGTTCAACCATGCAGCTGTACGTTTTGATATTCTGTTCATAAATGCCCCGTGGTATATTGACGTGATTACATCAATTGTTTTTGCGCGTTTATTTGTTCGTTATAACTGCATTTCGTTAAACGCAAGGCAACTAAAGTATACGGTGGCCGGGACCATAACTCAGTTCGTTATAAGCGTGTTGGTATAAGAGTGTTATAAGCGTAGCTTACTGTGACTGTGTCTGGCGTCACTGAAATGTACGCAAAATATAAAAGGAAAGGCACAAAAACGTTATCTGTATTGAAACATGCACTGAAGGAAATATAACTAGGTTATCTGTATGTATCTGAGCTTATCAAGCTACAAGTGCATACATATTCATGGAATTACATTATTTCCGTATTATCTCATACATTGTCAGTAACGGCAATCATAATGCATGAACATTGCCTTCAAACGAGCTATTTATACTGGATGACACTGGCTCATAATAATGCCCGGCTTCAATATTCGAGCAATGTCACTGCAAGACAAGCAAAGAAAACTCTTCGAAAACGTTACCGGTGTTTACAACCGAAATCGGATCTTTGACGTGAACACAATGTCATTTCAGCTGTAGACTGGAAATGTCTTAGTTGTTGACTCAGATAATGTTCCATTATTACAAGTATTGTTCATGTTATCGTTATATGAAGTTGTTCTAAAGCTACGCAGGCCATGCACGGGGTATGGTATTAACAACCCAAGGATAATAATCCTAGTGTATCTAGGAATTCGAACTCACGATCAAACGAGGGAACCTCTGCACTGCAAATTTCGACCCCACTGACATTTGTATATAGATGCTTACGATTAGTACTGTAGTTATAACAATTTAGTCTGTTCTGAAATCACAAGGCAGCACATTAGTCATCCTCCTCTCCTTGTGACAGCCTTCTATGGACTTTCTTTTGCGGCGACATGAACAGCTCCTCCACCTCCTCCAGGGTCTTGTCCTTCGTCTCTGGGAGGAAGATGTAGATAAAGATGAGGCCAAGCACAGAGACACCGCTGAACATCCAGAATGTGCCTGAGGGCAACAGACAATATATCGGAAATATGATCCTCTACATAATGTGGGTTAAAATGGAGAGTGAATTAAACCACAGACGCTTGAAAACGTATTTGTAAGCTTTAAATTAATCATATAATTGTTGTTATCTGTTATAAAATGTCACCGATTGATTCAGTTGTATCTCTCATACTTTAAGACGATTCGTATGCATAGTGAATAATTTAAGATACTTTGTAGTGCAAGCATGAGCGCGCGCGTGTGTGTGTATGTGAGTGAGTGTGTGTGAGTGCCCATCTGACTGCCCAGGGTTACAGGGATGAAGCATTGAGACGTTTTGTGGTTCCCTCTATTCGACAACAGCCAAGAGGGGCCATTCTGCAGCATGACATCGCAATGACTCACACCGCCAGAATTGTTCGAGAATACCCCGAACAGCGTTAACGTGAACGTTCTGCCTTGGCCAGCGCTTCGCCAGAACCTCCTTGAACATGTCTGGGATCATCCGAGGCATCTCTAGAGAACCGACAGGAACTTGAACAGATGGAACAGGATTCCTGCAGACGTCATCCGTCGACTGACGACGTAAATGGGGAGATGTGTGTTGGATGCTCAGGGTGGTCAGACTCGCTATTGATGACGTGTCTCCTGCCTTCTATCTCATTATGCACTTTTTGAATGAACTCTGATTTGTGTTATTTATAATCCCCCCCCCCCCCCTTTAATTGCGGCAAATGCAAGACCAGCATCACAATGAATTTTCAGTCGTTTTACTGGAAAATGATTTATGTTTGTTAAATAATCATCATAAATTTCACATACATTTTTTAGTTTCTTCATTTTTGGGGGCCAAGTGTAGTCGGTAAACTTTCTTCTGTCCGATAGTTTATAAATATCAAATAATCGTCAACTTCTCACAATATAAGTTGAAAGAATTCACGTGGGCGAGCACTTTACACACATGCAAGACACCTGTTTATGAATATATAAAGCGTAATATTAAAAATATATTGGTTAATATGAAATATGAACGTAACACACTCCAACTGGCGCCAACTGTTCACTTATGCCAGTTGCGCAATGCTGTTTCTGCGTGTGCAGCTAATGGTGTGATGAGCGTAACTAACCATGCTTGGTGATGAGTTCTGTGAAGGTGAGGAATGTCATAGACACGATGAAATTACATATCCACACAGTGGCTGTGGTGACCGAGTTGCACGTGCTTCTCGCCCACAGTGGGTATATCTCCGAGTTGACAGTCCAAGGCATTGGTCCCAGGCCTGTACATGAACATATACATCATCTGGTTGATATATGCAAGACCAAACATGTGTTATATGACAGTTAATGCGGCATGAAGTTAATGGTCTGTGTGGAGAACTCAACGAAACGTGCGATAATATAGCGTGTCATCAAACCAAGAAAATTTTTGAGAATAGCTCATCTGTATTTTCTGTATATATTCCAAGTGCAATAAATAGAAGGATTAAATTTTGTCGCTATAGTTCCAGCAATATATCCCTTCTTGGGGTGGGGTGGGCGGACACCAGAGATGGCCCCCATGGGCTTCACACGATATACCCATGCGGGTAGCCTTCCCCGGGATACCCGGAACAGAAAATGATTATTGCTATTGCATTTTATATTATTATTATTATATTTTACAGATTAAAGATAGTATGCAGCAGAGAGGGTTCGGGTGATCCTGGCACAGTCAGGCTGGCAAGGCTCATCATCAGCTCAGGGCCCTTGCCCCCTCTACACGCAGCCCAGACAGCGAATGGGACTTCTCCCAGGAAACGCTGCCTAGTCGAACCCACCAAGAACTTTCCGGAGAATATGAAGGCTCCCCAACACTGCAGCCTTCTGCATTACCCAGAGTGTCAGAAGGGCTGTGCCTGTGATTCATGCCTCAATGCCTGTGCCTGCGTGTATGCTTGGGGTTTGTGACTACTCCACCGGGGCAGTTTTTAATGAATCATTGCGAAAAAGGTTTTGTACTACCAGAGATCGCGTTATATTTGCACACAAAAACGTAAACCTTGTTGGATTCTTTTCAGGTCAAATATATACTTTTTTGACCACACAACTCTACAAAAGGACTTGCTGCGTCTTTGACGACTGGCCCCCAATAGAGAGAAGAAGAAGAGGGATAGTATAATATTATCCCCTGAGTGTCTGGGGTGAATGAAAAATAAAAAGCAGAAAAATTACCCGGTGCAAATGCAAGGACAAACATGGTCATGCCGACAACCGATATCCACGTGTAGTCATTTGGACAGTAGCCATAAGCCCACGTGAATTCTGACACCCCTGCGCTGGTTGAATTACACGGACCAATCAGTGAGGCTGTTTCATCTCTGGCCGGGAGACAGGTCGCTTCCTTGGTGCCGCTCTGGCAGAAGCCACACTCCATGTGATGGATGCACTCTTCACATGTCCTGTGTGTCAGAAAACATTGTGCATGCCATATTTACGTCTGTCACGTGTGACACACACCGTTTAGGTGTGAAAAAACACTGTTTATGAAATTATGACATACTTCAGGTGACAGGTGACATCAATTAGTCTTATGCAGATGTCGTGGTACAGGATACGAACACTTACCTGAACGGTTGCAGGCAGAGGTGCTGTGTGGTAATGTTGGTGTCGCTGAATGTTGTCAATGTAGAGTTTGTAGCCCCATGGTTGAGTCGAGGCGAGTAAACGTACGCCAGTTGGAAGCCGATCGCAAGCGTCGCCAACGATACAATCACACCTGTTGAAGAGAGTGGTTCATATTTACAATACTGCGTGGGAGCTTGATGGGGAGGAAAACCCGAAGTAATGCATGTCTTACCTAGCCACTTCACTATAATAGACTGGTACAGTGATGACAAGCCTCGATCAGGGGGAATTTAGGATTGGAACCCACGAGAATAAGCTAACGTAAAAGGGAGACAACACATTGCGAATAGCGGCGCCTTAGACGACTGGAACCCTCGACCACACCAACCCCACCTACACCATCCCAACACACACAGGCACGCTCATATACGCACGCACGTACGAAAGTACATATATTGCTTGCCATATGTAAGGGATACACAGGAATGAACGAGGCGGCAGAGTGTGAGAACTTCAGTATGGCGTTCCATGTTAGATAGATTTACCCTACGTCAATAATATTCATGATCCATCGTATCATATCATTTCTGGTGTCCCCCGCTGTGATATTGCTGGAATATTGCTAAAACGGCGTAAAACCCAACACACTCACTCTCTCACTCTTATCATATATCATATCACTTGCAGTCTGTTTGAAGAAGTTTTTAATCCTTCAGACCCATATGGTTGTCGATCTGATGTTTTATACGAAGATGTCGAAGGGCATGATGCAACTGTTACCCAGGAGTGATAACAACATTCGTCAGTTAATCATTCAAACAGTGTTGTGGCAGACAAGTGAAGCCTATTTACAAATTAGACTTATTTGTTCTTTTTTGACTTCCTTGCTTTTAAAGGGGAATAATTGGCTTGCCTGTACATGTGTTTGTGACTGGTGACTTCGATACGCTTACCTTATTACGTAATTGGTGTTATCCTATTTGATAGTAATTCATGAATCGTACTGTGAACTTTTTGTAGTTTGGAAATGGTTTTGTCACAAATACAAACATCTGAACTTCACTTAACTATGACGTAAAGCAATAGAAACAATGGATGACGAACAATGATCAACTGTGATCAGCTAAGTTTGTGATCAATCCTCTTACCGAACACACTGATGAGTAGAAGTCGTCGCCTGCCCAGCCTCTCCACCAGCCACAAGCCAATGAACGTAGCCAGGAAGTTGACGACGTTGGGCACAACAACCAACCAGATAGCGTGCTTCACCGGAAACCCCGCCATCTTGAGAATCGTACCACTGTAGTATCTGCAGGGGAACATAAGTTTTCTTGTGCAAGGCTGTCGTGGAAACAGAAACCCTGGTATGTTTGGTTCATTGTACCTTTACGATAACAACTCCACAGAATTCTGGTCCCCATTTCTGTCCAGTTTTAAACAACTAAACACAGACTCGAAATTCCCCAGCCAAGGCCCAAGTTCAGCAATAACTGATCAATTATTTTGTGAATACCCGAACAACTTCAACATATACTGCCAAAGACACCTGATCAGCGACAAGAAATACTCCATCCTTTATTGATGTTGGCGGTGCATAAATCAGACAACAACGTGTATCTGATGGTGAGGTATCTGATACGGGTCCCACTATTGTTTTATTGACCTTTTAGTTTGCAGTGTTGTGGTGACTGTTTTCAAACAAGTAACGTTTTGATCATTCGTCTGTCCAATCACATTTCAAGTGAATACTTCTGTTGCCTGACTGTTTTCAAACAAGTAACGTTTTGATCATTCGTCTGTCCAATCACATTTCAAGTGAATACTTCTGTTGCCTGACTGTTTTCAAACAAGTAACGTTTTGATCATTCGTCTGTCCAATCACATTTCAAGTGAATACTTCTGTTTGCCTGACTGTTTTCTAACAAGTAACGTTTTGATCATTCGTCTGTCCAATCACATTTCAAGTGAATACTTCTGTTGCCTGACTGTTTTCAAACAAGTAACGTTTTGATCATTCGTCTGTCCAATCACATTTCAAGTGAATACTTCTGTTGCCTGACAATTTACATAATAAAGACATAACAGGCCAGAACATGTTATACGACTACATAGTATTTGTAGCTGGGGTAAATGCAGTCAAGCTGGAAACAAAATGTTAATGCATTTTAAGATGCAGAATTAACAAGTATATGGACATTAATGTGCGTTTGGTAACAATCTTGTTACATTGAGCCACTTGTCGACATTTTACGATTTCTCACCGATACCCTTCAAAAGCATTTTATGCCTCAAAAGACAACGGACATTTCAGGTGAAATTGCTTTCAAAGTATCTTGTTATTTTGTTACAATCTTTGTAAACTGCGATCTGAGATGTTCTTCGTGTACCTGACCTTTCCACCTGATATCTATGTATAATAAAACCACCATTACTATTACTGATTGTCGTAGACAATGTAAAATATATGTCCCTTAAAGGTCTCACAAATAGCCATTATACACTAAATGATCATCAATGAAAACAGTTAAACTTCCTTAAATGTTGAAACGCACCGAAATAGGATAATACTAGAGGCTGCTTCTGTCTAAAATGCCCTTTACTTGACGTGGGCTTGAGACAATTCTTCATGATAATTGTTGTAAGCTTGAAGTTATGAAGAATATATAACAGCCTAAAATAACCAACCAAACAGCCACAAAACTGTACTTTGAAACACTGCTTTCAAAATTTACAAATGTGACTATGACACTCCATTGACTAGAAGCCAAGATCGCGGCCCAAGGTCTCACCTTGGACAAATATTCTGTCAGTGCTGCCGGACATTCAATCATCTGGTGTTATCCTTGCGGACGTATTATTGGAAAGATTAAATGCAAAATGATCCTAGGTATGTGTTCACATATATCTGGCGATGTTTAGTGTCGTGACATTGTTTGTATTTCCTAAGTTCAAACGATCTTGTTCAGTTTTCGAAACAAACTTTTATCGAAATAAAAGGAAAGGTGATGGCACCAAATGATATTCAAGCATATTTCTAAGATGATAAATGTATGGATGAGCAGAACGCACATTACGGTGTTTATACCACACAGTTGCTGGAAGACTGACAGACCCCCGCCAATCATCAGAGCCTTCCGCACGTGAGGGGTTGACAGCACTCGGAGAATCACCGGTCGACCACCTGTAAGGTAGATAGTACAATGCATTGGAACACTGTTGATGCAGAAGCCCGAGTCGCCTTCTGGCACAGTGGTGTGTACATACGTAAAACAAAGGTGTATTACTCTAACCGGAACCCAAACAGTGTTAATTCTGATGACGTGGCTTTGAAAGCAGTTCCTCCTGGATTATCATATGGTCCCAGCCTCCAGAGTTAGATCCTTGTCGTGCACATTTAGGTGCCCGCATCCATATTGTGCTAACAGCATGCACTGCGGTATTAACATTTTTCTTCATTTAGAAAACTGAAATGTGAGAACATTTAGAAAACATATTATTCCTAGCTAGTGGTTTTAGTCAAGTAAACTGACTGAGGGATACCTGCATTAAATTCATCAATGGTGACATAGGCACGTTTTTCTATGCTTGTGCCCAGGAGCGTCCTTCGTTGGGGTTACTCTCGGATGGTAGTTCAGGATGGTGGACAAGAGACGGAAGACAAGTCAGGTGTGAAGTTGAAGACAGCAGCAGCCATGTTTATTATGGTTGGGGAATAATGGTAGAAATGGAACATAAGATGGAAATCACGTGACAGAACGCACATCAGGACCGAGTGGCCAATGTTCCCGATGAGGAGACCCGCTCTGTCACTTACACACATTCAGAAGTCGGACAGCGGTTCTTCATCGTCGACGTAGTCGTTGGTGAGCCGACGGCCTTGGCCGACGCCCCTCCTGCCGCACAATCCGTCCGCTCCTGTTGATGATCTGGGCCCGTCTCGTCGCCTCGTCTCGGACTGGTTTCCCTACTTGAATTGGTCTCCATGAGTCAGGTTTATACACAGGGACATTACGCCACGATATGCAAGGTCACTGACCTATGCACATGTACATACGTAAGATCCGCTGACGTAGTGAGGTGTTGATTGGCAATTACTGATAGCATTAAGAATCAAGGGACCTCCCCGGAGGGGGGGTTTATGATAAGAGGGCTACACCGCTCGGAATGATTGCTGAACACATTAAACAGACAAAGGGGATAGAATTTTGGTGCACTGTGGATATATATTGAAACACTTGCGTTGTTTGAATATATGAAATTTTACAGAAACTTATTGAAATGGTATCCTCTATGACACTTGTATTATTGGAAAAAAGCATAACAAAACTGGTCCCTGTTAACTGAACTGTAATGTGTAATAATTTATTCCACAGGTTATGGCTTATCTCCTCGTGGTCATCTAGGTTACATTAGCCCTTTGCTGCTAAAGAAACCTACACGGGATTATTTTGACATAATCAGGTAGAGTCACCTTACCTTTTGTGGTACTGCTTGCGTCAGTCACTGATGAACGGATGTCTGCTAGTTCTACCGATATGTCTTCCCCACCTCGGATACGTGTGAGAACTGCACGTGCTAAATCACCACGCCCTTTGTTCATCAGCCATCTTGGACTCTCCGGAAGAAAGAAGAATCCAGTAAACTGGAAGATGGCGAAGATCCCCGCCAGAGCAAGCATGTACCTGTTGATCAACAACAACAATACAGGTGATGGAGAAGGTGAACACCCTGCCAGTGCTAACATGTACCTGTTCATAAACAAAAATACAGGTGATGGAGAAGGTGAACACCCTGCCAGTGCTAACATGTATGTGTTGATAAACAACAACAAAACAAGTGATGGAGAAGGTGAACACCCCGCCAGTGCTAACATGCACCTGTTGATAAACAACAACAAAACAAGTGATGGAGAAGGTGAACACCCCGCCAGTGCTAACATGCACCTGTTGATAAACAACAACAAAACAAGTGATGGAGAAGATGAACACCCCGCCAGTGCTAACATGCACCTGTTGATAAACAACAACAAAACAAGTGATGGAGAAGGTGAACACCCCGCCAGTGCTAACATGTACCTGTTGATAAACAACAACAAAACGGGTGATGGAGAAGATGAACACCCCGCCAGTGCTAACATGTACCTGTTGATAAACAACAACAAACAAGTGATGGAGAAGGTGAACAGGCCCGCCAGTGCTAACATGCACCTGTTGATAAACAACAACAAAACAGGTGATGGAGAAGATGAACACCCCGCCAGTGCTAACATGCACCTGTTGATAAATAACAAGAAAACAAGTGATGGAGAAGGTGAACACCCCGCCAGTGCTAACATGCACCTGTTGATAAACAACAAGAAAACAAGTGATGGAGAGAAGATGAACACCCCGCCAGTGCTAACATGCACCTGTTGATAAACAACAACAAAACAAGTGATGGAGAAGGTGAACACCCCGCCAGTGCTAACATGCACCTGTTGATAAACAACAACAAAACAGGTGATGGAGAAGATGAACACCCCGCCAGTGCTAACATGCACCTGTTGATAAATAACAAGAAAACAAGTGATGGAGAAGGTGAACACCCCGCCAGTGCTAACATGTACCTGTTGATAAACAACAACAAAACAAGTGATGGAGAAGGTGAACACCCGCCAGTGCTAACATGTACCTGTTGATAAATAACAAGAAAACAGAAGTGATGGAGAAGGTGAACACCCCGCCAGTGCTAACATGCACCTGTTGATAAAACAACAACAAAACAAGTGATGGAGAAGGTGAACACCCCGCCAGTGCTAACATGCACCTGTTGATAAACAACAACAAAACAAGTGATGGAGAAGATGAACACCCCGCCAGTGCTAACATGCACCTGTTGATAAACAACAAGAAAACAAGTGATGGAGAAGGTGAACACCCCCGCCAGTGCTAACATGCACCTGTTGATAAACAACAACAAAACAAGTGATGGAGAAGGTGAACACCCCCGCCAGTGCTAACATGCACCTGTTGATAAATAAACAAAAAACAAGTGATGGAGAAGGTGAACACCCCGCCAGTGCTAACATGCACCTGTTGATAAACAACAACAAAACAAGTGATGGAGAAGGTGAACACCCCGCCAGTGCTAACATGCACCTGTTGATAAACAACAACAAAACAAGTGATGGAGAAGGTGAACACCCCGCCAGTGCTAACATGCACCTGTTGATAAACAACAACAAAACAGGTGATGGAGAAGATGAACACCCCGCCAGTGCTAACATGCACCTGTTGATAAACAACAACAAAACAAGTGATGGAGAAGGTGAACACCCCGCCAGTGCTAACATGTACCTGTTGATAAACAACAACAAAACAAGTGATGGAGAAGGTGAACACCCCGCCAGTGCTAACATGCACCTGTTGATAAACAACAACAAAACAAGTGATGGAGAAGGTGAACACCCCGCCAGTGCTAACATGCACCTGTTGATACAACAACAAAACAAGTGATGGAGAAGGTGAACACCCCGCCAGTGCTAACATGTACCTGTTGATAAATAACAACAAAACACAAGTGATGGAGAAGGTGAACACCCCCGCCAGTGCTAACATGCACCTGTTGATAAATAACAACAAAACAAGTGATGGAGAAGGTGAACACCCCCGCCAGTGCTAACATGTACCTGTTGATAAATAACAAGAAAACAAGTGATGGAGAAGGTGAACACCCCCGCCAGTGCTAACATGTACCTGTTGATAAATAACAACAAAACAAGTGATGGAGAAGGTGAACACCCCGCCAGTGCTAACATGCACCTGTTGATAAATAACAAGAAAACAAGTGATGGAGAAGGTGAACACCCCCGCCAGTGCTAACATGTACCTGTTGATAAACAACAACAAAACAAGTGATGGAGAAGGTGAACACCCCGCTAGTGAGTGAGTTTACGTCGCTTTTAGCAATTTTCCACCAAAATCACAGCGGGGGACACCAGAAATGGGCTTCACACATTGTACCCATGTAGGGAGTCGAACCCGGGTCGTCGGTGTGACGAGCGAATGCGTTAACAACTAGACTACCCAACCGCCCCCAGACAGTGATGAAAAAGGTGAACACCTCTCCAGTGCCAACACCCTCACTGACACAGACAATATAGGTTCAGGCATTGTGCACGTCTGTCCAGATTAATGAGCTTCAGGAACACTGTGGACTGTGTCTGCCAACCCTCTTGTTGCTTCAGTTCTGGTAAACAACTGAAATAGGTGATAAAGATGACAAAACTCTCCATTATATAAACTGACAATCATGGTGTGGGATGCCTAATTGACACTAAAGACAGCGTTTTTCAAGATCGTCTTCCTGTTCCCACCCATCCCACCTAAATTAGTTCATGTCGGCCCAAGATGGGTAGTACACCATCCACCCATCCCTCCACACAATCCCCAAGCATGGCTCCCAGCCAACCTAATGCTCTCCTTCAGTCCCCACCTCCACCCCGTCTCCTGGAGTTCGCTGAAGGCGCCGGCGATGATGGAGGAGATGAGGATCCCGATGGTGATGAAGAGCTGGTTCAAGGTCACCAGACGTCCCCGGATGTGTTTCGGGGCAGCTTCCGCCACGTACACCGGCACAGCCACAGAGGCCAGACCTGACACGGGGTAAATGTGGAGGATTCAAAATTGTGGACCCAAATACTGACACCACTTTCTCATCATTGTCCACCTGCAGTGCTACAGCCATTGCTTTACAGGGAACCGGAAACCCAACAGGCCCATATTACCTTCAATTTGTATGTGTATTGTTTAACGCCGCACTCATCAGTATTCCAGCTATATGGCAGCGGTCTGGACATCATTGAGTCTGGACCAGACAACGTAGTGATAGACAGCATGAGCATCGATCAACGCAACTGGGATACGATGACATGTGTCAACCTGACTTCAGCCCGTTAGTCGCCTGTTATGACAAACATGGGTTGCTGAAGATCGATTCTCGTGAGTGATTGAGTTTAGTTTTACGCCGCTTTAAGCAATATTCCAACAATATCACGCCGTGGACACCAGAAATGGGTTTCACAGAGGATAACCACTGATTAGATCGAATTTGATAAAGTGCAAAGCTAGTTGTCTAAATAGTAACCAAATTTAAATAATTTTCACACAAACCCTGTTTTCAAGTAACGAACACATATGCTTTCATTAACCTCGATGACATAAAAGCATTTTGAAATATACCGACATACCGACTCCAACCCCTACGACAATCCTTCCTGCCAGCAACATCTCCTTCGACGACGCCGCACCCATCACCACGGACCCCAACACGAAGACAACGCTAGCAGACATTATCGTCTTTTTACGCCCAACCCAGTCAGCCATGACGCCGGCCACCAGAGCAAACACCACCGCCGCAATGATTGTACCGCTGACAACCAGCTCCTGCCACAGTGTCGACAGTTGGAAATACGGTTGAATCAGCAACATCGACCCCGACACGATCCCGATGTCATATCCGAACAGAAGACCACCAAGTGTTGCAAATGACGTCAGAATGTAGACGAAACATGTATTTGGCTGTGGTCGACTCCCTTCAACGAACGGCGATACTGCGTCCCCATCCATTTTGGCTGGAGGCTCATGGGAGAATGCGTGTTGTGATGAAGGTTTTTTTTTGTTAGGAACCTGATATCTTAAAGGGAACAGGTTTACTAGAGTTACTCGTATGTTCAGTGTACTCGTCATTCATTCCGTGTGAAAACAGTGTGCTGGTTTCGTTAAGGCAGAAGATCTGGTGTAATCTGTGACAATCACTCACCCACCCTTTCACAAATCTAAATTGTGATGGATTAATCTTTAGGCTAGTGTGTCGGGTATTAGGAATATATGCGGAATGATGTGCTACAATAGGCGGAAATATTCTACACAACCATTTGCTTCATCTTCAGCCCCTTGCTGGTCATATGTAGCCAGTGACGGGGTCACTGATTGGATCACTGACGAGGTTGAGGTATGCCATGTTCACGATGTCAGTCACATGGCGGTAGGACAGCCTAATAGTTAAATACGAGGTCACTCATCACGCCGAAGATCCGAGTTCGATTCCAGATATGGATAAAAGTTTTGAAGCGTATAATGATGTCTCCCGGCGTGAAATAAATGCAACTTAGCTAAAAGCGTCGAAAAACCCTACAACTATACGCCTTGATTTCAATTACTGTTGTTGGCTGCTCAAAACTCGTCAAAATACGTCATTTAGATGTTACATATTGAGTGGCGACATAAACTCTGTCAAAAGAAACGCAACCCTGTATTTTAGAGATTTTGATCTGAAGTTTTAGGACGACACGGCATTTTATTATTTAAGACAGAAGTCTGAAATTTGGCAGAATAATAACCCAGATGGGCATGTTTAAAATTGTCATTTCAAAAGTCATCTCACAGACACCAGTTTGTCACCAGGGGCGTCTTTCTCAGTATCTCGTATGAGCACCACGCGCTGCAATCACTGCACGGCATCTCCTTGGACAAGAACGGATAAGACGCCGGATTCTTTCCTGGGGAATGGCTCTCCACTCCTCCTGCAGTGCAACGGCGAGCTGTTGCAGCGTCTGTGGCGGCGGCTGACGTTGACGTACGCGTCGATCCAGAGTATCCCACAGGTGTTCAATAGGGTTGAGGTCTGGTGATTTAGAGGGTCATGGCAAGACATTGACGTTGGAATTCTGCAGAAAGTTCATTGTTGCACGTGCAGTATGAGGCCGGGCGTTGTCCCATTGAAAATCTGTGTCTGTTGGTCAATAATCGGGAGAAGGTGAAGCTCTAACACGTGGTTGATGTAACGTTGGGCTGTCAGGTTCCCTGGAACGATCACCAAGTCTGATTTCTGGTTGTATGAGATGGTTCCCCAAACCATGACGCTTCTCCGCCAAATCTGTCCACCTGTCGGACGCAGATGGGCGCAAAACGTTTATGACGTCTCCTATACAGACGCTGTCTTCCGTCGTGACGTTGCAAAGAAAACGTGATTCATCAGAAAACCAGATTCGCCTCCAGTTTTGTAAAGTCCGTATCCTTACGTTGTTGCACCACCTGAGTCGTCGGCGTCGATGTAGGGGCGTAGTACAGGTCCAACAACTGGTCTACAGGCACGTAAACCCGCTTCTTTCAGACGGTTCCTAATCGTTTGAGCTGACACTCTCCTCAAACCTGGTATTTGTGTGGCAGTCACGGTTGGTAGGGCATGCCGATTACGCAGGTGATGGACCCGGATGTACCGATCTTGAAGGGGGGTCGTGATTCTTGGCCTTCCACTTCTCGGGCGATCGTTGGTCAAATTGCAGTTGTTGTAGCGGCTCCAAAGTCGGGATATCGTTGTTTTGTGAACATTTAGGTGCCGTGCAACAGTTCCAAAACTTTCTCCGGCTTGAACACGACCAATGGCGATATTTCGGTCGGCAGCACTCAATCGTGGCATTTTAACACAGCTTTTCGGCGACAAATGAATGAATATAATACGGAAGCACATGGGCTTTTATACACCCCTACATTAACTGCCATTTTCATGATTTGCATGTGTTTTTTGTGCAGAAGTCACCATGAGGGTCATTTCATGCGTTGTGACGGAATAAGCAATAAAATACACTTATGCGTACAAATGCAGTTGTTTGGATGGTAATCTTCATTAATTACGTGTATCATTTCAATACATTCGAATAAAATTTAGTTTGGAAGCAATAACTTCATTCAAAACGAATTTTTCATATCTGAGGACAGGGGTTGCGTTTCTTTTTTGACAGAGTTTACATGCAAAACTCTCCTCAGGTCAGCACGTGTGCTCAGTTTGGTTTCACTTCTCATTCTCTATACATACTGATGACGAAATGATATAATACCAGAACCCTTTAAAGTCAGGATATATAACATATTATATATATACTCTCCCAAAAAAGAAACGCATTATGAAAATAGCAATTTCATGTAGAAATGAATTAATACATGATTCATTTTACAAAAGGTTTTGCTCTGTTTATGAGTCCTATGGTGTTTATGTTTTGAAACATCACAACAAAACGCACCATCCGTAAAATACCCGTATTTAACAGCATGATTTTCAAGTTCGGCGTGTAGTGTCACAGAATACACAATTCACATGCAATGCACGTGAAAGTTGGGGATCAGATAGTCTCAATGATGGGTATAAAAGGTTGATCGCTGTCTGTCGATTATTCACTGTATTTGGAATATTGTTGACGAACGCAAAATTGGTTTGCTTGAAGCTGGCCAGTCTCAACGTGCAGTTGCCCGACGCATGAATGTTCACCAAAGAACCATTTCACGGCTCTGGGAGAGATATCGCCGGCAGAATGCGGTAGCAGATGCCCCTCGTAGTGGGCGACCTCGAGCGACCACTGCGGCGCAGGATTGCTACATCTGGGTACATCACCTGCGTCATCGAACAGCTACGGCGACCAGTACCACTCGACAAATACCCGGATTGAGGAGGCTTTCTGCACAGACCGTCAGGAACAGGTTGAGAGAGGCTGGTTTACGTGCCAGAAGACCTTATTTTGGCCCTGTGCTTCAACAACATCGTCGACATCGAGTTCAATGGTGCACCAACGTTCAGGCCTGGAACCTACCGAATTGGCGTAGAATCTGGTTCAGTGATGAATCACGATTTCTATTGGAACGACGCGATGGAAGAATGCGGGTGTACAGACGTCGACGTGAACGTTTCGCCGACGCTTGCGTTCCCCAGGTGGACAGATTCGGCCGGGACAGTGTTATGATGTGGGGGGAGATCACCTGCAGTAGGAGAAGTGATTTGGTGATGATCCAGGGCAACCTGACAGCTCAACGGTACTGTGACGAAATCCTACGCCCACACCTCCTTCCAATCATTGATCGCCAGAGGGAGTTGTTTCAACAGGACAATGCCAGGCCCCACACAGCACGTCACACTAGAGACTTCCTCCAGAACCACAACATCAATGTGCTCCCCTGGCCCTCAAGATCACCGGACTTAAACCCGATTGAACATCTGTGGGATGCCCTGGACAGACGGGTGCGACGCCGTAACCCTCAGCCCCAGACATTTCAGCAACTCGCACAGGCACTACAGGCACAGTGGGCTGCGATTGGGCAACACGAGATTCTGAGACTTATTCGTTCGATGCCGAGGCGATGCCGTGCAGTTCTGGATGCCCACGGTGGTCACACGAGGTATCGCCACCACACGTCTCCATGTGACACTCAAACTGACTTTCCTCGAGTTGGTGCCAAAGACGGATAAGTTTGCATTCCCAGTGTGCAATTTCGCTATATTCCATTGACTCATAAAGCCCACAAAATGATTCAAAATAAACATAAAAATACAGTTGAAATTCCTATATGCGTTTCTTTTTTGGGAGAGTATATATACCATGTTAGTTGATACATGACATTGACACGGCGATGTCTCATACTTTATCCTCTTTATATTAGTTTGAGTATTTACGTCAAGTGAGCTACAGTGCCTACCACTCTATATATTTCAAATGGAAAGAACAAAGCGATTTCAAACATCTGTTTATAATGCAGGAATCCATGTATGCATCAATGTAATATACCTATACTTGTTCAGCTGGAACGGCTGATACCAATCTGAATGAAACACATTGTTCCATCTGGAATTGGAAAGAAAATAAATACAACTAATTAAGCTGGATTGGAGTATTGGTTTAAATAACTTGAAATAACTATGTGTATGTATGTGTGTTTCTATGTATGAGAATATATTTCAGATGGAAGTACTTGTCTGTATAGACGGAGAGAGGGGGGTGAGGGAGAGAGAGAGAGAGAAATGTACTCCCATCTGAATTATATTCTCATTTCACTTACAAATATTGATAACACAGAAATATTAGTTTATCTTTTTCTGCAATAATCTATTTCCTAAACCTATTAGCTACCATCCTTTGTGACACTACAAGCCCCATCTCACCTTTCACTGGCCTGACGGGGTGGTGGGGTAGCCTAATGGTTAAAGCGTTGGCTCGTCACGCCGAAGACCCGGGTTCGAATCCCCACATGGGTACAATGTGTGAAGCCCATTTCTGGTGTCCCCCCGCCGTGATGTTGCTGGAATATTGCTAAAAGCGGCGTAAAACCAAACTCAGTCAGTCAGTTCACTGGCCTGACGCAGAATGTCTCGTTCATGTGTTTGGAATATACAACCAGCCCAAATGTCGCCAGTTCGGCACAGATCTACATCGAGCACCTGAGCAAACCTTCTATGTATTTAAATCACAGTGACTGTAAACTTGAAAATAATGCTGGTAAAGATGCCTTCATGAGTAATTACACGGGGAAAGGCAAGTCGTGTTAAAACAACTTCCGGTTGTATTTGC
This sequence comes from Haliotis rubra, assembly GCF_003918875.1. Taxonomy (NCBI): domain Eukaryota; kingdom Metazoa; phylum Mollusca; class Gastropoda; order Lepetellida; family Haliotidae; genus Haliotis; species Haliotis rubra. The sequence goes on along the minus strand of NW_025767224.1, from coordinate 1,534,997 downwards.
GACGTCACGCAAACGTTCAGTCGATGTCTGGTGATTACCGAGACTTATTGAAATCAAGAACAGTGTAATTTGACTGGATATGTGTTTCTAGTGTGCTGGCTATTGTACTGGCCCCGAACTGCCCGAAGCAAACTTCATGTGGTGAATAGGTCAAGGTAAGCATCATACCGGAGTTGAAGTGTGACACACTTGATAGTCGAAGATGTTCCCACTGTGACGTCATATCATAATGATGGTACTATATATTACTATATTTTGATTGGTCAATCAAAGGTTTCAAAAAGCTCATCTGACGGAAACAACTAAATTATCGGCAACATCACTGCGAACACATAGGTGATATATATCTATTAATTTGAAGATATTTACGAATTATCATTAAGTGAGTGAGTGAGTTTAGAGTTACGCCGCACTCAGCTATATTCCAGCTATATGGCGGAGGTCTGTAAATGATCGAGCCTGGACCAGACAATCCAGTGATCAACAGCAAGAGCACCGATCTGCGCATAGGGAACCGATGACATGTGTCAACCAAGCCAGCGAGCCTGTCCACCCGATCCCGTTAGTCGCCTCTTACGACAAGTATGGGTTACTGAAGGTTCATTCTAACCCGGATCTTCACGGATATCTTAAAATGAAAACCTGTGTAAATCTATGCATTAGGCTGCATAAACACACGTGAAGAATGAACTTGATGCTACAAAACTGATAATGACATTGGTGGAATCATCAAGGATCAAATGTATACTACCCATCAAAAGTTTAGACTCACTTAAAGCACTCACTATATGTTATGCATATATGTGTGGTTACATCGAAGATGAATTTCTCCACTAACTTTGGGGAACCAACTGCAAACTTTATACAGATGATTTGCACGAGGATCATGCATTAAATTGCTAAAAAGCATGTGCAAATATCGTGCATGTGAACAGCTGTGTTGTGGTGTAAAATTTTCACTCATCATTTTTTTAACTCATGACAATCATTTTTTCAACGTTACGAATTTGTTTTACAATACATCAGTTCAAGTGTAAACAGTACCTTTTAGAAGTTTAGAAGAGTTGACTTAAGTAAGTGGCTACATTTACACTAGTGAGTCTAAACTTTTGATGGGGAGTATATAACCACACGCAAGTCACCCTAACAATAGAGAGAAGGAATTGGCGGGGGGGTTGCCGAATACCGGAACGGTGACTGTCAGTCTTTGTCCAGCTGCCATCACAGCGCGATTACTTCTCCTGAAGACTGTTGAACCCAGGGTTTCTGATGTGTGACTGGGCACCAAGTCTAGGATTTCGTAGCAACACCATGATATGTCCCGCTACCTGACTATCCCAGGAGTACGCCATATAGGCTCCGACAACTGACAATTCAAATCTCCAGGCGACCATATCTCTTCATTTAAAACACACTATTTCAGCCAATCATATATCAGTTTGCTAAAATAATACGGCTTCATGTATTTGCCTCCTTAATGAGAAAATCTCGTACTGTGCCGTAGAAAATCGCCAGCGAATACTAACATACCCTGTACAGGAATCATTTAGAGGTGACTCTATAAAATACCTGAAACATTCGATATCTAAACTATTCGATTGTATTGAATTCTCACATAGGGAAATGAGATACGACTCTCTGAATTTAGAATCCTAGACGCTGATGTTGCTTTGACGCGACATGCAATGAACGCAGAGAGGTATGGTTTTGCACTAAACTGTCTGGTGTTTTAGCTATGCTTTATTCATGTACACTTACCATATTCATACCTTACCAATACATTGGTCATGCTGCACTATACAAGTTAACTGTGTCTATGGCGACAGTATACTCGACGAAAAGACCAGTGAAGACAGGCATAGTTTATAACAACTAGTCACCAGATGTGGGTCATGATGAGTTGGAATGTGCCAGCAGGCGTGACGCCATGAAACCACTTTTAACATATGACACCTGGAGCCAAATGTACGCCGTTAACGACATATAATCATTGTGATTATTGCTATAATAACTCCTCTTGTATTTTGTACTGCCATACAATGTTATACTACCAAAGTGATAACTTCATATTGGTTTGTATGGATTTGTGAACTTTTTTATATTAATGTACATTTGTTAGTTAAATCGCATTGCAGTATTTGTTAGCTGTTCCTAGTTCTCATACGGGCTGGTTCCTGGCTCACCTTTTAGTTTCAACAATGAAATCACCACCTGACAATTGCATAATACTATGAATTTATGCGTTTTACAAGCGAAGTGATATCATTTTGAACAGTATTTCATCATTTCATTGATGTGCACCAATAACCGCATCTCATTGATTTCCAAGCAGCTGTTGGATATACTCAAACAGAACCGTCGATAACATGTGCGCGCTTATACATTGACAACTGCAACTGCGGCTGATATCTCTATTCATGTTCCAGGGACGTTCTTGATTATGGACTCACAGTCGGGCCAAGCGGAACCATCCTAGCTCCATGTCAAATACAAGTTTGTCCTTAATAAAACAAAACGTATTTATTCAAACGTTCATTTACATGATTGACATCTCACGATACAGCGTTCCATGAAACACGCAGAAATATTTCACGTACTATTGACGCCGTTCAGACATCTATGAAACACCTTCATCACACAGGGTGGTAGACTGTTCTGGTGTCCTGTGAAACACCTTCATCACACAGGGTGGTAGACTGTTCTGGTGTCCTGTGAAACACCTTCATCACACAGGGTGGTAGACTGTTCTGGTGTCCTGTGAAACACCTTCATCACACAGGGTGGTAGACTGTTCTGGTGTCCTGTGAAACACCTTCATCACACAGGGTGGTAGACTGTTCTGGTGTCCTGTGAAACACCTTCATCACACAGGGTGGTAGACTGTTCTGGTGTCCTGTGAAACACCTTCATCACACAGGGTGGTAGACTGTTCTGGTGTCCTGTGAAACACCTTCATCACACAGGGTGGTAGACTGTTCTGGTGTCCTGTGAAACACCTTCATCACACAGGTGGTAGTAGACTGTTCTGGTGTCCTGTGAAACACCTTCATCACACAAGGTGATAGACTGTTCTGGTGTCCTCTGAAACACCTTCATCACACAGGGTGTTAGACTGATCTGTGTCCTGTGAAACACCTTCATCACACAGGGTGGTAGACTGTTCTGATTTCCTATGAAACACCTTCATCACACAGGGTGGTAGACTGTTCTGGTGTCCTGAAACACTTTCATCACACAAGGTAGACTGTTCTATGAAACACCTTCATCACACTGGTGTCCTGTGAAACACCTTCATCACACAGGGTGGTAGACTGTTCTGGTGTCCTGTGAAACACCTTCATCACACAGGGTGGTAGACTGTTCTGGTGTCCTGTGAAACACCTTCATCATACAAGGTGGTAGACTGTTCTGGTGTCCTGTGAAACACCTTCATCACACAGGGTGGTAGACTGTTCAGTGTCCAGTGAAACACCTGTGAAACACCTTCATCACACAGGACGATAGACTGTGCTAACGTCTTGTAAAACACCTTCAACACACAAGCATCTACCACCTGTTTCCTAATCAGCAATAACCGCCAAGTTACCCCATCGCCCTGCTATTGTACAGCTAAAGATGATCACTGTCATCGCACTCTGTAAATTATATACACACGTCAGGTTACATTCACCCTGAACATAAATAATATATTCCTATTTCTGTTCCACATTCATCACAAAAGACTGGTCCATGTCCATTTTTGGTTGACACTGTCCTGGCAGTCTTCAGAGTTGAGCGAGATCTTGTCCGCTCCAACAGCTAGACACTTGTTCCTATGCCAACGGAGATGCTGGTCCTGCCAACATGGAAACACGCAACATTCATTCATCTCAATATGCGGGCAAGAAGTGGAGGGGTGTACGTTAATTCAAATAATGAGGCCCAACAATTTCAATTTTCAGGTTGTCATTTTATGTGCGCTTCTCGATAAGAGGAAATGCCCCCTAAAATGTTACACATAACAAAATCTAGCTATATTGAAAAAAACCCAACCCATCATGGCCTATTCTGCTTTGTACGTCATAATTGTCCCTTTTTACAATTTGTGTTACCAGATCGAACCACTGAACGTTTAGCACATCTAATATTGTAACATATTTATCCCTCGTTATGTAAGACACGTGTTGGGTAGGTATATGGCCTTCCAGTTCATGAAGCCTTGGACGCCCCCTAGTGACTCACGTAGGCCACAATAATGTGCAGTCCTGGGAGAACAGGTCACCGTGCATTGCCCTACAACATACGCCCAGCGTGACGGCATACAAAACTGCTGCAGCACTCTGCAATCTGTTGTTTCACGATTTGAGATATATAGCAAGAGAGTTGATTGTTCGATGTTTACAGGCATATTCAGCAATATTCCATCTATCTGGCGGTGACCTGTTTATACAATAGGATGGAATATAGATACTGATATTATGAAAAACGCCTGCAAAGGCATTTACCAAGATGTGTACGATCTATGTCTCTGCCTGTACTGTTCTGTTTCAATGTATAGCCCATGTAACCACTGTTTAGTACTGTCTAGTACTGTGTTGTGTCCCAGTGTATAACATATGTATTCACTGCCTAAATCTATGTTTTGCCCCAGTGTTTTACATGTGTTCACTATCTAAATCTATGTTTTGCCCCGGAGTATAAGTGTATTTGTTCACTATCTAAATCTATGTTTGCCCTGGAGTATAAGTGTATGTATTCACTGTCTAAATCCATATGTTTTGTCCCGGAGTATAAGTATATGTGTTCACTATCTAATCTATGTTTGCCCCGGAGTATAAGTATATGTGTTCACTCTCTAAATCTATGTTTTGCCCCGGAGTATAAGTATATGTGTTCACTATCTAAATCTATGTTTTGCCCCAGAGTATAAGTATAGTTCACTATCTAGTATAAGTATATGTGTTCACTATCTAAATCTAATCTATGTGTTCACTATCTAAATCGCCTTGCCCCGGAGTATAAGTATATGTGTTCACTATCTAAATCTATGTTTCTATAAGTATATTGTTAACTATCTAAATCTATGTTTGGTAGTATAAGTATATGTGTTCACTATCTAAATCTATGTTTGCCCGGAGTATAAGTATATGTGTTCACTATCTAAATCTATGTTTTGCCCAGGAGTATAAGTATATGTGTGTTCACTATCTAAATCTATGTTTTAACTATCTAAATCTATAAATCTATGTTTGCCCAGGAGTATAAGTATATGTGTTCACTATCTAAATCTATGTTTTTCCCCGGAGTATAAGTATATGTGTTCACTATCTAAATCTATGTTTCCCCGGGTATAAGGAGTGTTCAAGTAAATATATGTTTGCCCCGGAGTATCATATGTGTTTACTATCTAACTCTAATATATGTTTGTTCCTATCTAAATCTATGTTTGCCCCGGAGTATAAGTATATGTGTTCACTATCTAAATCTATGTTTGCCCCGGAGTATAAGTATATGTGTTCACTATCTAAATCTATGTTTGCCATGGAGTATAAGTATATGTGTTCACTATCTTAATCTATGTTTTGCCCCGGAGTATAAGTATATGTGTTCACTATCTAAATCTATGTTTTCCCCGGAGTATAAGCATATGTGTACTCTAACTAAATCTATGTTTGCCCCGGAGTATAAGCATATGTGTTTACTATCTAACTCTATGTTTTCCCCAGAGTATAAGTATATGTGTTTACTATCTAAATCTATGTTTTCCCCGGAGTATAAGTATATGTGTTCACTATCTAAATCTATGTTTGCCCCGGAGTATAAGTATATGTGTTCACTATCTAAATCTATGTTTTGCCCCGGAGTATAAGTATATGTGTTCACTATCTTAATCTATGTTTTGCCCCGGAGTATAAGTATATGTGTTCACTATCTAAATCTATGTTTTGCCCGGAGTATAAGTATATGTGTTCACTATCTAAATCTCTATGTTTTCCCCAGAGTATAAGTATATGTGTTCACTATCTAAATCTATGTTTGCCCCGGAGTATAAGTATATGTGTTCATTATCTAAATCTATGTTTTGCCCCGACACATGTATGCACATATAGCGTGTTGTGTCCCTTCCTTGTAGTCTTTTGTATTTCCTGGCATATCGTATCTGTGTCCTTCCACAGTACCGTGCTGCTTCCCGGTGTAAACAGCATGGAAACACTTTTCAGTAGTGCGCAGTGCACCAGTGTTTGTCACAACCGTCACGCTAAGCCTGAGTTGGGGTTTTGATCAGTGACGTACCTTGTAGAGAAATTCCTGCCTGCCACGCCCTCCCCTGCCTGTACACTGCTGAAGGGTGATATGGTCATTGCCGTGGTCAATACAGTATACACCTGTCATCACCTCGTGCAGATCGGTGTAGTTCCACACCTGTTAAAACAGATCAAGCATGGATAAATGGATAGTCTCTATATCTAAGCATGGATAATGTTTCTATCTATGCATGGATGATATATTTCCTGCGGTCCCCGCGGTGATTTTCCTGGCTGAGCACGCAAGACAGCATAACAACATGAATGAATTATATACAAATGTATATGGAAATTGCATTTTATGACTTTCAGGTTTCATTCGTGCTTTGATTGGCAAACTGATTCGATAGCTCCACAATGATAGGCATCACTGTCAGCTCGTCAACAAATCATGATAACAAACTAGGTCAAGATTTCACGAATGAGTATGGTTTTACGCCGCCTTTAGCAATATTTCAGCGATATCACGGCTAGGGACACCAGAAATAGGCTTCACACATTGTACTCATGTCGGGAATTGAACCCGGGTTTTCGGCGAGACGTGAGAACGCTGTAACCAATATGCGACTCTAAAGAGGGTTGATGACACCGCAAAATCTAACAACATTTTCTCATACTCAACGACATTCCACGCTGCTGTACTCACTGGAACAATATAATGATATTCATTGTCTGTTCATATTTTTGCTATATTCCGTGAGAACACCTTAAACCGGAGGGTTTGAAGACTCGCTTCCTGGTCACTGATACGGATCATTGATCTGAGCAATGTATCTTTATACACGTCTCGCCAGAATTGTTCGCATAGCACAGTTTCCAGTATATCGAAGGCCGAGATATTGCTAATACAGACTGACCTGTTGGTACACCTTGTCGTCACATGGCTGTATGTATAGCCGGGGGGTGTCGTCTTTGGTAGATGAGGCCAGACAGGCATTAGGAGTACCAACACTTTGCAGCTGAAAATATTTGGATAAAATACAACACAGCGTACACCCTATCCCGAACAACTGATTGTAATCACCAGTACATAAAGATTCACAACCACGGAATATCTTGGGGGCATGGATACAATTGGGTCGATTTTATTTCATTTCGCCGTGACTCTTCTGAATGGTGTTAAAACATAAAGGGGATAACATGAGACAGACTGAAGTACGGCTACTACTTTCATAGACGCCCCTTAAATCGCCGTTACATATTCTTGATCAGTCAATGGAAGACGCCAGTGCGTTAAGTGGAGGAGAATGTAGGCTTATGTGTAGTATATGTTAATGCATCCTCTTGATAGAAACAAGCAGCAGCCAGAGCTCACATGCCGGTGGTGTTAGAGTTACCTGTCCAGTTAATAGAGGCTTGATGCTGATGTTGTACTCGGGGTAGATGTTTTCTATGTACCAGCTGAACGGATGACACTGGAGACTCTCCCTGAGCCGCCGCCGTTCCGAGACGTCGCCGGGATCCTTCGTTGTCAAAGAGGAGAGGCGAACAATTAAACAGTACTGATTAAATCAGTTGAAGTTAAACAATGTCATCCCGAAAATGCGTGAAAACATATTGGCAATGAATACACATGTCAATGTCACTTGGAAAGTGGTCAAATGCAACATATGTTATATTTGGGATTACACTTTCTTAGTAGAGTACAAATTCTAGTACTTTTGTTGGAATGGGTCCCATCCGGGATTCGAACCCACACCCTCAGAGCCAGGCACCTAATCGCCAGCACACAAGGTCAGCCGCCTAACCTGCTCAGCGGGTTACTACGTGGAAGCCGCGGTAAGATTATTATGTATAAATAAGTTGAGTATATAGATTATTACAGTGATAGTTATACAAATGAGTGTTTCTTCTATTCAGGCAGTAAACAACCCTCAGTATATTGAACGGGAAAACCTATACTGCTTACTAAGCCATACTGCTTGTGTAGTTCAAAGTATACATTGATGGTTATGATGTTACCCTGTGCTCTGCAATATTCCATCTCCGGATGGCCTTGATGTATCCGAGTGGGGACCATGTCAACAAAACTGTAAATACACCTATCATGAGAGGCATCTAACGATATCGGGTGGGTGGAATCGCTGACATGGTTGACACATGTCATCGTATCCCATTTGGGTAGATCATTCATTCATTCATTCACAAATCAATACAAGTCCAATAATTTTGACCGTGACGATTCACCTCACCTCACCTCACCTCACCTCACCTCACCTCACCTCACCTCACCTCACCTCACCTCACCTCACCTCACCTCACCTCATACTTACATATATTCTTGGGTTATGCTTTATTCTGAATTTTTCGTAATATCGCCGGAAGTCATCCATCCAGACCTCGGCCACACGAGCGTAGTTCCGGATGGAGGCTCTGACGCCGTTGCTGACGGGGTAGTTGCTGTGGGAGTGGAAGACGTGACCAATATGGGAACATGGAGCTACCTCAATCCTCCCCCCGCACATCCACACCTGGAACACAAATACAGGGTCATGACGGTCGGGAACGGTGGGTTAGAACTGATCTTCAGTAACCCATGATTGTCGTAAGAGACGACTGACAAGTCTGAACCAGACAATCCAGTGATCAACAGCATGAGCACCGATTTACGCAGTTGGGATACGATGACATGTGTCAACCAAGCCAGCGAGTCTGACCACCCGATCTTGTTAGATTATTTTTTTCAGGGTGCAAATATAGTTGTGTCTTTTAGCAGAAAGTATTGTATGACAAAGTAGTGGGTTAGTACTTACAGTACCAAACAAAACGTGAAATTTAACAACTGCAATTCCTGTATGTTTTGATTGATCCAAATTTGAAGTTCATTCCAAAAGTCTCTTGTTTCCTCACATTCCCAATATATATGACATATGTTATGTCATCTTGAAAACAACTGTGATGAATCTATATGGGTTCAAGTATTTATCCCACAAAAGCCGCTTGTGTTATGTGTCACCTACAGACCACAATACCAAGGTTTAGAATACTGGAGTGCTTGTGTTATGTGTCACCTACAGACCACAATACCAAGGTTTAGAATACTGGAGTGCTTGTGTTATGTGTCACCTACAGACCACAATACCAAGGTTTAGAATACTGGAGTGCTTGTGTTATGTGTCATCTCAGACCCTACAGACCTACAGACCACAATACCAAGGTTTAGAATACTGGAGTGCTTGTGTTATGTGTCACCTACAGACCACAATACCAAGGTTTAGAATACTGGAGTGCTTGTGTTATGTGTCACCTACAGACCACAATACCAAGGTTTAGAATACTGGAGTGCTTGTGTTATGTGTCACCTACAGACCACAATACCAAGGTTTAGAATACTGGAGTGCTTGTGTTATGTGTCACCTACAGACCACAATACCAGGGGTTAGAATACTGGAGTGCTTGTGTTATGTGTCACCTACAGACCACAATACCAGGGTTTAGAATACTGGAGTGCTTGTGTTATGTGTCACCTACAGACCACAATACCAAGGTTTAGAATACTGGAGGAGTGTTATGTGTCACCTACAGACCACAATTGTGGAGTGCTTATGTGTCACCTACAGACCACAATACCAAGGTTGTAGACCAATACTGGAGGCTTGTGTTATGTGTCACCTACAGACCACAATACCAAGGTTTAGAATACTGGAGTGCTTGTGTTATGTGTCACCTACAGACCACAATACCAAGGTTTAGAATACTGGAGTGCTTGTGTTATGTGTCACCTACAGACCACAATACCAAGGTTTAGAATACTGGAGTGCTTGTGTTATGTGTCACCTACAGACCACAATACCAGGGTTTAGAATACTGGAGTGCTTGTGTTATGTGTCACCTACAGACCACAATACCTGGAGTGCTTGTGTTATGTGTCACCTACAGACCACAATACCAAGGTTTAGAATACTGGAGTGCTTGTGTTATGTGTCACCTACAGACCACAATACCAAGGTTTACAATACTGGACCCGGCTTGATAGTAGCATTGAGACTGCATTAGATATCTCGGGTAAAGTTACCGTTGTTGGCGATCTTAATGCAAACCTTTTGTCGAATAATAACACGTATCTACATGATTTAATAGCCAGGAAACATCTGAAAAATGTTATTAAAGAACCAACGAGAGTAACAAAAACAACGAACACACTGCTTGATCCCATCATTATATCTGAAGATGTTGATGTTTTAGACAGTGGTGTTGTAGATTTATGTAAAAGTATAAGTGATCACAACGATACACATATCACCGTTAATGCTCATGTAAATACCAGGTTAGCCTACAAAAGAAGCGCATTATGTTATGAAAGAGGTGACTATGAGAAACTCAATGCTATGATGAATGAGCCATATGGATTGGGATAAGATTTCATTTATATTATCATATTCAATAGTGTTTTAGTATAATATAATTTCCATGCCTTCAAGACATCCCTCCAAAAAGGATTAATTTTCAATTTCAACAATATTCTGAAAATTTGCGCCATACTTTACTATATATTTGGATGGAAAATAGCATGGATTACTTACATTTGCTTTTCTGACATACAGTCTGAGTATGGATAGTTTCATGGCATTAACAAAGGTTTTGATATCAATCATGCGTCTGATTATGTCAATTTTATTATCCCAAATAAATCTGAAAAATATTATCTCTAGGGAAGTAATAAATTCATCTGGTGGTTTACGGAAAGTATTAAAGATATGCACCAGTATTGAAAGAGCCAGTGTTTTAATAACAGTAATTTTGCCAAGCAATGTTAATTTTCTCTTTTTCTCTACGTCGCTAGTAATCTATTAATGTCTTCTAGTCTTTTTCTTGTGTTGAGACAGAGACAGAGACAGAGTTTATTTGCAGTAAAAGGCCACTTGTGTTGATGACCCACAGACCATTTAAGTCAGGAGTAAATTTAATTCCTAAGACTTCGAATTCATTTCTTTGCCATTCTATATTCAAGTCTTGACAAAGTATGTCTCTGCCTCCAGCTTTAGAGCCAATCCAGATTGCCTTAGTCTTATCTATATTTATTTTTAGACATTTTGTAGAAAGTATTAATTGTATCAATCGCAGCATATAAACTATCCTCTGAGCCATTCAAAAATAATTCTGTATCATCAGCATATTGGCCTAACTTATATTCTTGCTCATCGATTACAATACAATGCCTTATCATACATCCAAGGATTTCAGCCACAAATAGAAACAAATATGGTGATAATGGATCACCTTGCCTGCAACCCCGCTTGTAAGGGAAGAACTCAGAGAGATGTTCATGCTGAATAACACATGAGGTTGTATCATAAGTTAACAAATTAATCCAGCGTATACTTTCTGGACCGAAAACAAATTTTAATAAGACAGAATTAATAAAATCTTTAGAAACTGTGTCGAAAGCTTTTTCAAAATCAGTCAAAACCAATAAACCCGGTATATCTCGTTTCTTAGTTTCAAACATAATATCATACAGTAATCTTGTATTTTCACTTAGTATTCTGCCTGGTATAAATCCAGCCTGGTTATCATGTATTAGAGAATTTAAGGTTATTTTTAATCGGTTAGAGATACAGGCATTTATTATTTTATACAGAGCATTTAATAAAGTAACTGGTCTCCAGTTCTTTAATTGGTTTCTGTTTTTATTACCTTTTGGTATACAGGTGATAACGCCTCTATTCATGGTAAGAGACATCTTATTTCTTACAGAAACATCTTTAATAAATCTGAAAATCCAAACTTTAAGATCTTCCCAAGACATTTCATATTTAATTTAAAATAATAACAGACCAAACGATTACATAATAATGAACCCGAGAGTGACTGAGTGATCCAACGCACAACAACAGGGGAACATGAGCCAGAGTCATCGACAATTTCCTCATGCAATTCGGTACAACAGAGACGGTAATGCTATTTAATCAATAAAGTCGTTCAGGTCCATATATCATGTATACAATTTCATCACAATAGCAATAGCTGGCTGAAACGAAACATTTACAGCTGTTGGACATTGGCTTTGTGTCGCTGTTTAGATTTCAGTTTTGTGACCTTCGTGTCTAGAAACAGCTATCATAGTGTTTCTCTCACTAAAAGTAACATTTGGTATCATTCTCGTGACGTATGCTATGTTATAGTATTGATGAAACTGCTAAAAACCCGAACTACCCGTTAATGGGTTTTCTATTATATTGAAACTATGTCTGCCAAGTTTGTTTGCTTTGCAGAAACTCCTTGGCGTTTAGAAGTTCTACACATAGAGAGGAACATTGATGGACGTCAAGTATTGCATAATCGGTATGAAGGCCATCATGTTGAAGGAGGAACAGTATACTCCTCATAACACAGACATGATTACGTCTTCCACCCTGCAGCAAAGAAGAAGCTGAAATTGTGTGGACATTCTGTTGGTCATTGAAATCCCATCACAGTATATCCTGGGAACCAGGCTGTATGTCTGGACAAAGGCATGTGTGTGTGCGTGTGTGTGTGTGTGCGTGCGTGCGTGCGTGCGTGCGTGTGTGCGTGTGTGTGTATGTGCGTGTGTGCGTGCACAGTTCAGAAAGAGGGGTGGGTAGTACACAGTTTATTTTCACCCACCATTTTCACCGGTTTCATGATCATTTAATAAACTAACAGAACAAAAGGGGGTGGGGTTGCGCACCCCTGCATGGATCCGCTGACAGATATTGGCATGTGATGCTTACCTTGAAGGACATCTCAATGTTTTCTCCTCCCCAGTGCGACATTCCAGGATCGAAGGCTCCCAGTCGGATGAAGAAGTCTTTGGAGATGGAGAAGAGACCGCCTGCCATGCCGGGGCTCCTGAGAGAGATATATAGAACACTGATACAGGTTACACACAGGGACACACAACCAGGACGGGCAACCATTGAGGAGATAAACCAACTACGTTTGAAAACCGAATTGATAGTTTCTAAAATTAAAAGCGTGGCGTAGTTTGACAGACATGGTATGCTTATCTCCATCTCCGATATATTATGGGCGAGTGGACAGTCACTGTGAGTAATCTTGAAATTAAAATGCCAAGAAAGGCGCTCCTAGTATTCTCCCTGTAATGTGTGGTCATTGCGTTCTTCTTGATAACATATGGTGTTTTGTGTTTTGTGACGTTTAGAGTGACGTCATATAACTGTTTCAACAGGAACGTAATAAACATATTGGAGTGACGCTTTAAAAGTATTATTAATGGCCATTTGTTATGCGCTATTAATCTAAACACCAGTGCATGCTCAAAGCGAAGGGGGAATGGGAGAGACGTATGAAAGTAAATAAGTGACGAAATAAACGTATTTTAGCTTCGTAATAAAAATATTGGAGTGACGTAATAAAAATAGTAGAGTGACGTACTAAAGGTATTTTAGAGACGTATATAAATTTTAGAATGACGTAAAGTAACTGTTGGTTCAGTGTTACAACCTGATGGTGTCGGTCGCCCGCTTCCTTCTCCTCCGTTCCCTGTCCGGAATGTAAGAAGCCCCGGCCGTTAGGCTGCCGAGATGGAAGAAATACAGCTGGATCTCACCTACAGACAAGCTGAAATCCTCCTTGTTGATGTAGTCGATGGCCGGTGCTATCACGACGTTGCCGTCAGCTACAATCGGAGCCAGAAGGGGCTCCAACCATCCTGTAGAAGACAACGTCAAGCAAGTGACCATTTCTCCAGGGATCGATGGCTCGTCCTTCAGTCATCATCAGTGTATGACCCTTGGACAGTTATCTAGACAACCAGTATATATGGCGGCGGTCTGTAAATAATCGAGTCTGGACCAGACAATCCAGTGATAAGCAGCATAATCATCGATCTGCGCAACTGGGATAGGATGACATGTGTCAACCAAGTCAGCGAGCCTGATCACCCGATCCCGTTAGTCGCCTCTTACGACAAGCATGGGTTGCTGAAGACCAATTCTAACCCGGATCTTCACGGGTAAGATAATGTTTACCTCAACAGAGTAACCGGCACTCTGGTTTCATTAAAGAGCTGGCATGCAAAGTATGATGGCGAGATACCTGGCGTACACTCGGTGTGGGAGTCGAGGAAGGTGACGATGGGTGCAGTGGCATTGTAGAAGCCTGTCATCCGGGCGTGCATCAGACCCTTCCTGACGTCGGAACGTAAGATGCGTATTTTGGAGTTTGTCTTGAAATAATCCTCGAGAGGCTTTCCTAAAAATTCTGTAAAAAGAGACACAAAATAATGCTCCTGCTGTAGTTATATCGCATCCTTCATAAGAACACAAACTGGTTGGCAGATAATGGTTTTAACCCACATCAACCAGGACTGAGGTATTATAATGTTATTATAATCTTCTCAACATATTCTGATATAATACCAGTATCAAATATTATTAAGGGAGCCGAGGATCGTATTTTTTTTTTTCCTTGATACAACTCAAATATGACTCATGAGTTACGACAAAGTTGCAAAGCCAACAACTTTTTTCTTTCCACTTTATCTAAACTCATTCATACTCACCCCATTCTGAGTGGTCGTCAACCAGGATGACCTCTTTCACCAGATGGGGCGGGGCGTTGTCAAGCGCACTATGGATTGTCCTTAGCAACGTAGACCACGCCTCATTCAGGAAGCAAATAACGATGCTGGTCTGAGGTAGATTTTGGTCCGTATAACGCTCGCTGCAGCTGAAGGAGATATACCTCGCCTGCTCAAAGTCTGGATTGTATGGATGGGTATGTTAAGGCATGTCATCCCAACGATATGCATCGATGCTCATGATGTCAATCACTTCATTGTCTGGTATGATATTGTTAGCGTCCATACTGTCACACTCACATCACGAGGTTGATATATTGAACGTATGTAATTATATTGATTCATATTTGTGTATTGGACAAACACAGAATCAACAAAATGTTTTACACGTCATGGACGAATACCACCATCACATCAGATTTAGGTGAATATTATTCGTTATTACACATTGAGGAGAATTAATGTTGAATAATATCTGCTGTGAACATTTTTATCATCATCTTTAAACATTACAGTCAAATGCTTTGCAAAAGATTGTGACTTCATCGTTATCATAATAGCCACATTTGAACATATAAACCCTCTATTTCGCATACCACCCTGTTAAAAATAACATACACAATCACTATTTCTTGGATGGTATTAATTGAACCCATATCATAAAATTTCTGAAATTACCTCCTGGTGATATATATTTACTTGCAGTGGTCCATGGAGGGTACATATTTATAATTACCTTTTGATGTATATATAATTACCCGTTGGGCCTGACGTCAGGCAGCTGTCTGTGTACCGGAATCAGGTTACTGACGTACTCGTTCATGGAATGTCTCTTGTGGGCATTGTGGAATTTAGCCTTCTCCTCCTTTGGCAACAGGCTGGCATTGATAGTCAGGGGTCGACCCATCCGTCCTGATCCAGAAAAAGCTTATATTTGCTGCTGCTGTGTGTGTGTATGTGTCTGTGTGTATGTGTGTGTCTGTGTTTCTGTGTCTGTGTGTATGTGTGTGTCTGTTGGTTTTGCCATGAATGCGTGTATATAATTGTGTGGTGTGTGTATGTTGGTGTGACTGCGTATATACGATAGTGTGGTGTGGTGTGGTGTGTATGTTGGTGTGACTGCGTGTATATGATAGCATGGTGTGGTGTGTGTGTTGGTGTGACTGCGTGTATATGCTTGTGTGTGGTGTGTGTGTGCGTGTATTGGTGTTGTGTGTGTTGGCGTGATATGTATATGATTGTGTGGTGTGTATGTTGGTGTTGGTGTGACTGCGTGTATATGATTGTGTGGTGTGTGTATGTTGGTGTTGGTGTGACTGCGTGTATATGATTGTGTGGTGTGTGTGTTGGTGTTGGTGTGACTGCGTGTATATGATGTGTGTGTGTTGGTGTTGTGTGTCTATTGGCGTTGGTGTGACTGCGTGTATATGATTGTGTTGTGTGTGTCTATTGGTGTTGGTGTGACTGCGTGTATATGATTGTGTGGTGTGTGTCTATTGGTGTTGGTGTGACTGCGTGATTATATGATTGTGGTGTGTGTGTTGGTGTTGGTGTGCATTTGGTGTTGGTGTTGGTGTGACTGCGTGTATATGATTGTGTGTGTGTGTGTATTGGTGTTGGTGTGACTGCGTGTATATGATTGTGTGGTGTGTGTCTATTGGTGTTGGTGTGACTGCGTGTATATGATTGTGTGTGTGTGTGTGCGTGTGACTGCGTGTATATATGATTGTGATTGTATTGGTGTTGGTGTGACTGCGTGTATATGATTGTGTGGTGTGTGTATGTTGGTGTTGGTGTGACTGCGTGTATATAATTGTGTGTGTGTGTGTTGGTGTTGGTGTGACTGCGTGTATATGATTGTGTGGTGTGTATGTTGGTGTTGGTGTGACTGCGTGTATATGCTTGTGTGGTGTGTATGTTGGTGTTGGTGTGACTGCGTGTATATGGTTGTGTGGTGTGTGTCTGGCCACAGAACTATTGGAACCTCTGTCTTTGTCAGGTAGATATATACATGCAGCTAAAACTACGCATATATTGCTCTATGTGTACAGCTGAAACATTTATCCTAGATTTAAACTGTTTATGGACAATAGTTTAAATGAATACGTAAGTGACTGGTATCTATCAGCATATTTGCAAGAAGTCCGCTGTTTTGTGAAGATCGACAGCTCAGGCACACACCACTGGGCTACCTCACTACCAACAGCTTATTGAAATTATCTCGGAGTAGAGTAAATCGAAAGAACAAACCTGCGTCACTGATGTCAAACAATCGGGACACAATGGACATATTGGGCAGAAATAGGCTTGATGGATGAGGCCATGTCGTCAGGAGCCGTTTAACGGCAGCCTCGTTCCTGTGCGGGAGATCTTTACCTTGACCTTGTTTCTCAGTCTGACTGTGGTGGGGATGTGGAAATGTAGGGATGACTCCGTGACTCAGGGAATCTGAGGGTTTAGAGGTGGTGTCTTTGTGAGGTAGGCGGTGCGGTGCTGAATGGTTGTCGTCCCTGAGAGGAAGAGAATGGGTGGGTCTGGGGTTGGCCTTTCTGGGATGGAAGGGGTCAAGGATAGAGGAAGCATCTCTCACAGGCAGATGCGCGTAGTGCATTAAAGGATCGTGAAATGAGTAGACGAAAAAGTCCATGAAACGATAGCCCACACGAAAAGAAATCCAATGCACACGTTTGAACTAAACCACAGTTGTACTCTTCTCGAAGTACACATCACGTATATTTCCAAGTTCCAATCTACGGGAAATCCAGATACCCACTCACCCCGTGTTTACTATCCTGTGAAGTAGACGTGCCACATGCACCGTGCCATATATTTCAGTGACTTGTACCACGCTGCTGGCGACGCTAGCAGTCTAAATACGTCTACCGCCAGCTGTTGGTGGAGCCCATCGATTTACATGTTGTAGTTTCATTGTTCACGACATGATCGAATATTTCCTTGATATGTACCAGTCTTTACTGGCATTTGCTTGAGTATATAATCTGTTTTAAACCCACACTTGCTTTTGTCAGTCACTGGTAACGTCATTCCACCAGTCCTTAGGGCAGATTCTGCCTTTCAAGAAAGAAACATTTATGTGTTATGTGAATAAGATCAGTGACTTGGTATGCAAAGGAATAGGAACATTCCTTAGTTATCTCCCTTTACCACTTCGCGTCATTAGCTATGAGGATAGAAAACGAAAGAACGAAAACTGAAGCACTTCATGTTGTCCGCGTAATCAGGTCAAGGCTAACGGTATTTGTTGAACGCTGATTGCAGTGTAAACTAAACCTATGTTCTATCAACTATTACGACACAAATACTGCGACTGTGTCATGTGACATAAAGGGGAGTACTCAGTTGGACGAATTTACAAAGCAACTGCTCAGTAAGACATTCCGAGAAACGGCAATATTACAAATACCGTTCTATTAGCATTATTTTTCGTCCAAACACGCTAGTTCTTCGAGCTTTCAGCACAGTCTTCAGGTCTACAGTCAGGGCAACTTCCAGTTTCTGTACATGTAATTCGTAATATAAGAATTACAGAGAAAAAAAGAAGGTTTTATGTCGATTGAAGTTTAGGCTTGGTCGATAGGCCAATATTCCAGTATCATAGTGACGGCGACTGTTGTTGGACCGTAACTACCGGCGGGCACGCGGGCAAGGGGGCGCAACTCCAGAAATTATATACAGTCAGACCTCGTTAATACGAACACTTTGGTTCCGGTACCGAGCATATATTTCTGGATTGAAGTCTTTCCCAAAACAGCGTGGTCGTCGAAATTTCCCTATCACTTATGATAAAGGGACCAAAGGGATGAGTCGCTAAACAAACAACGTGTCAGCAGCGCGGTCAACTTCAATCGTTCGGATTAACGCAGCTATTTACAACTTAATTAGTCCAATCCGTTCCGACTGACCAGCGTTCGGAGGCGGAAACTGAATCATCGGACTAACGAGGTGTCAATTATATACAATATACAATATATAGGGAGATGATTTGGTGCCCAGTGAGTAGCGTTCGGAAGTCGGTGGATTCGGATTAACGAGGACCGGATTACCGCGGCCTGACTGTATATATATATATATATGGATTAGGCAAGGCTGCATTTTAAGTCCTTATCTGTTTACCTTCTTCATAATGAATTATCCCCGCAAATCCATATTCGGTTACAAACTGATTAATCTATTACTATTTGCAGATGGTATGCTTCTATTTTTTGTCCTCTGTAAATGATTTACATAAACAAATACATGAGCTTGAAACTTAACATATTTATATATACATGTATTTGGAATTACACTTTCTTAGTAAAGTACAGATTCTAGTACTTTTGTAGGGTTGAGTCCCATCCGGTATTCGAACCCACACCCTCAGAGTCATGCACCTAATCGCCAGCACACAAAGTCAGAAGCCTACCCCACAGGCCCTCGTGTCTTTGCGAGGATTAAAGATTAAAAAAAGATTGTTTTTGAGATGACTCCCGACTCGAAATGCATCACAGTACAATACATCATGATGTTTTTCCTGTCGGGGGGTCATCTCAAATTTTAATATATTTTAAAAAAATCTTTAATCCTCGCAAAGACACGAGGGCCTTAGGCCTACCCCGCTCAGCCACCGCGGGTCGAACTGACGTACGCAGATCTACTTGCCGCTCCCTTTGACAGGGGCTGCTGGTCGTCCTGCACCGCCCCTCTCGTTCATACCTGTGTGACAAGACACCGGGGGGAGATCCCGACAACAGATCAGCGAACAGGTCACGGAGCAGGTATGTAGTTAACGCAAACTTTATCATGCAGTCTTAGGTGATTGTCATCCTGTAAATATAACAAGTTTCTACACATTGTCGTCAACGAGTCCTGATCGGTCTGCACTGATGGCGATGGGCGGGGCTTAAAAGCAGATATAATAGCTCAACTTGTTCTAGGTTGATTAGTTTGAGCATTGAGGTATCAGGATTAATATTCCATTATGCACAGATAATCACGTTGTTTATACTACAGTTTCAGAAGCGCGTTTTTACCGTTTGTTTACATATAGTTTGATGCCTTGTATTAGTGTTGCCTACACATTTGTATGGCTGAAATACATTGTTTCGCTAAGTCGTACTCACATTTCTCTATCTCCCAAAACTGCCTTAGTATCCCTTAGGTTTCTTTGCCTAAGTCTCTATTGCTACAGCTCTTTATGAACAAGTTGCACTTTGCAAATATTCCATTGCCATATTTCTGTCAGGTCAAATTCAGTCATTTCATTGTGCAACACCCGTAAACATTCACAAACTGGGTCAAGTTCGACACAGCGACATGCAGCCGTATGCCGTGCCTGTAGCAGTGTAGACACGCTACATACACTACTTTAACGGCATGTCTGCATGGAGAGTATTCAAGGGGAACGAGAGTTGGGGTGTTGAGCCTGTCACTGTACCAGCCACACTATTACTGGGTGATTTACATGCTGGGAGTTTCACGGTCGTGGACGGGGGTATGCCAATATAAAGGAGGGAGGGAGTATTGACGTGATTTTTAAAATATATATATTTTTTTTATCTGTAATAGACACTATGCATATTTCATATTTATGCGCTAATGAACTCACGATGGACCGACATATTTCGTGCACAAATTCAGGCAGATCAGTCACTTTCATAATTTCCTATATATCACGGTAGCACTAAGCTATCATGGACAGTAGCATATGTACAGTCGCACATAGTGAAGACAATCCAGCAATTATTACTCTCCATGTTTTATGTTCAAAGATCTTTATTATGCATGAAGGCCACCGGCCCATATACATATAACATATGTACAATCAAAATATATTGGAAACATGATGTAAACCAATTAAGAGTTTAACAAAGTCTGTCTCTTTTTATAAGCAGTATATATGAATTTGCATAGATTTAATAATGCTTCATTTGAAGAAGAAGTTAGCAGGTTTTTGAATATAAATATATTTCGAATCCGGTTGTAAATATGTGGAAAATAATAGAATCTTTCTTCAGAATAATATTTGCATACTAAATGAAAATGGAATTCATCCTCTATGCCGAGTTTACAGACAGGACATGTGCGTAGAGATACATCAATATTTAACCATCTTCCTTCATTTATTTTTAATCGTAATATGCCTGCTCGGAATTTTATAAGAATATTATGTTCATTGTGTGTAAATACTGTATGTAATGATATACTGAAGTAGACTTGGTGTACCAGTGTTCTGGATGCATCTTTACTGTTGCCTGGCACATCTGTTGTGGTACCTTGGTTCTGAAAGTGTTATACACTCGCCACCCTTGTACTATACCCGTGGGGAGTTTCCATTGTAACGCATATGCTTGCTTGTATGGGGAATGTATTCCTCTCTGTGCGGAAACTGGGTAATGTAAACAATTGGAAATATGTAGATTTGGTCAATATTTATAAAGCCGATATAGACCAAACATTATAGCTTTTATACTACCCTAAGACCTACAACGCCGAAATATAACATATCAAATATCACATTAGCTTGAAAACATACCAAGGGGTATTTCAAAACTGACACAATTTTTTCTAATATTTATGTATTACCCGTCCACCTCCGGTACATTAAATTCATACACCTGTTCTTACATTAGACGGAGACATATTACCGTGACCTTTCACTGTCAACATTGCCTCAACGACAAGCACAGTCAAGGGGTCACAGTGAGGATAGTGTCTCCTTCAGAGGTGTTATAGTTGTAGTATCGAACAGGTAGGAGATTTGTTTGGATAGGTGTTTGATATTAACCCATTTCAGTGGGTTCAGCATATTTTGCATTTGACCCCAATACATTAATTATCGCTGGCAGCAAAATATACCTCCTAGAAATACAATATCTACTGTAGAGGTGGCCGGATTAAACAGCAGCAAGTGGAGTTTTCAGAATACATTAATTGTACTATATAGAGAGTACAGTAGAGGTATTTCGCCGTGGTTGTTTACTTGAGCCACAGGTTTGATCGTTCGAGAAACTTCTGAACGCGTTTACAAACAAACAAAACTCGTTCAAGGGAAACCTTTGAGTATCCCTTGGAATTAGCTTATACCAACATGCATTCCTAAAGCTTGTTTAATGGTCCCGTTTGTGAATTGTACATCACTACAATAATTCACCACTCATGGTATTCAGTGATATATGACATTAATATGAAACCTGTACAAAGCTGCATTGTATGTATTCGTAATGTCTCATCACACATACAGCTGCATTGTTTCGCTTTCATCACCCATACAGTGATACATAGATAATCTCACCCAAGTGTCTACTGATATCAATTATATCAACACAAGTTGATAAAGTTACAAATATCCGAGGCTTGCCGAGGATATTTTATTTTTATAAACAAGTGTTGATATAATTGATATCGGAAGACACGAGGGTGAATTCTATTTATCATCCAAAATCACTCTTCATTAGTTTTCAATGAAACATGTACATTTCTTAACACTGTACTGCCATTAGACTTGCAGAGCAGCGATGTCATAGCATTGTGACGTCATCAAGTTCATGACGTCATAGCATTGTCAGGGCATTGTACAAAATCTACTGTCAAAACGATATCTCCTAGGAGATATCGTTTGACCTCACACAAGCGATATCTCCTGTGGAACACAGTTTTGGATGATAAACTGAATATCGCATCAATAATGCATCACCTGTATATATGTAGTAAAATATCGTATATCTAAACATCTATCGTGTAAACATCTCATCACAAACACAGTTAACCACTGTAATGCATACATACTAACATTTGTATAGCGCCGATATCCAGCTCAGCTGCTCAAAGGTCTAATGTCTAACGTCCTAACGTCAAAGGCCTAACGTCTCATCATCAAAGAGTAACGTATAGTCTTGGTATACATCATGGTATATCTTCTTAACATCCCATCATCTGTATAGTGCCTCATTGTATATATAATATCTCGCACTAGGCTGTTGTGTTTGGGCGTTTGCATCAAACATGCTGCTGGTGTGTTTCAGCGCCCTTGTTTTTCGCTGTTATTATAATGTTTCATTTCACTCAAACACAACGAATATTGAATCAGTTGCTTCACTGCATGTTCCAACATGTCGTTTAAAGTGTCCATTAAGCACACACAAAGTTGCATTTACCTTAGAGTATGCATGACCTCACCACGTGTAAGTCTATATATGACTATCAAATTTTAGAGTGTTCCTATACTTTTTGTTTGTAGTATATATTCATCAGTAACCCCAATATCCCCTGTACGCTAATATATTGTATATCGTCTTAATGTCTCATAACCTAGGTAGTTTTGCCGCAATGTCATCCCCTCTACAGCCAAACTATTTATTTGGTGTAGCATTCCATCACCTATGTACTTGTCAATTGTATGTCAATACAAAATGTCATCATTTGTACGTTTCAACATGTAGATGGTATACCACTGTAATATCTCACCATCTATACACGTAAGACAACATACATCACTGACTAATCATGCTTTATTGCATAATATATCGTTCTAATATCTCACCATTCATACAACTAATACAATATACAATATGTACTAATAATGCAATCATACATTATATATTGCTGTATTATCTTAATAGTCACACAGTGCGATAACAAACTATATATCACAGGACACATCTGTCATACTATATAGCATATCTCATCATGAGTGTTATTACATATATCTTGACGTTTTCTGTTTGTTATTTGCAGATACATCAACAATGGCATACAACAGTGAGTCGAGACTGACGTCGGCCGACGTCGGCGTCGTCATTGGTTACTTCGTCCTTGTTATCGGTGTGGGCATCTTTGTAAGTTCCAATTATCATAAATGATCATTCCATGTCTGAACTGACCGTTCCTGCATGTGCCTGTGAAAAGACACGCGTCTCAGTAACACGTCAAATAATCAAGCAATTATAAAGCATAGTTAGTAAATGGAAGATAGTATAGTGCAGTACAGATGCAACATAGTACACTACCGTGCATTACGACCCAGTACAGTACAGTATGTTATAGTAGGATACACTATATTGAAGTACATAATTGTATAGTAAAGTATAAGTTAAGTACAGTATAATATAGTGCAATCTAACATAGCATATGATCATTCCTCGTAACATCAGCCATATGGCTTTAGATTCTGATTCCTTCCAGGCGATGTACCGTGCCAAGAGGAACACAGTCAGTGGCTACTTTCTGGCAGGGAGGTCAATGTCTTTTCTACCGGTAAGCTGGTATAGCGTTGTTGGTCCATATTGTTTGTACCTTTTAAGTTGTGTATAGCGTTGTTGGTCCATATTGTTTGTACCTTTTAAGTTGTGTATAGCGTTGTTGGTCCATATTGTTTTTACCTTTTAAGTTGTGTATAGCATGGTTGGTCCATATTGTTTGTACCTTGTAAGTTGTGTATAGCATGGTTGGTCAATATTGTTTTTACTTTTTACTTTTTAAGTTGTGTATAGCATGGTTGGTCAATATTGTTTGTACCTTTTAAGTTGTGTATAGCATGGTTGGTCCATATTGTTTGTACCTTTTAAGTTGTGTATAGCGTTGTTGGTCCATATTGTTTGTACCTTTTAAGTTGTGTATAGCGTTGTTGGTCCGATATTGTTTGTACCTTTTAAGTTGTGTATAGCATGGTTGGTCAATATTGTTTTTACTTTTTAAGTTGTGCATAGCATGGTTGGTCCATATTGTTTCTGCCGGTAAGCTGGTATAGCGTTGTTGGTCCATATTGTTTGTACCTTTTAAGTTGTGTATAGCGTTGTTGGTCCATATTGTTTCTGCCGGTAAGCTGGTATAGCGTTCTTGGTCCATATTGTTTGTACCTTTTAAGTTGTGTATAGCATGGTTGTGTATAGCGTTGTTGGTCCATATTGTTTGTACCTTTTAAGTTGTGTATAGCGTTGTTGGTATTGTTTCTGCCGGTAAGCTGGTATAGCGTTGTTGGTCCATATTGTTTGTACCTTTTAAGTTGTGTATAGCATGGTTTCTCCATATTGTTTCTGCCGGTAAGCTGGTATAGCGTTGTTGGTCCATATTGTTTTTACCTTTTAAGTTGTGTATAGCGTTGTTGGTCCATATTGTTTGTACCTTTTAAGTTGTGTATAGCATGGTTGGTCAATATTGTTTTTACTTTTTAAGTTGTGTATAGCATGGTTGGTCCATATTGTTTCTGCCGGTAAGCTGGTATAGTTGGTCCCATATTGTATACCTGGTTTAAGTTTTGCCGGTAAGCTGGTATGCGTTTTTGGTCCATATTGTTTGTACCTTTTAAGTTGTGTATAGCGTTGTTGGTCCATATTGTTTTGCCGGTAGCTGGTATAGCGTTTTTTTAAGTTGTGTATAGCATGGTTGGTCCATTGTTTGTAAGCGTTGTTAAGTTGTGTATAGCGTTGTTGGTCCATATTGTTTGTACCTTTTAAGTTGTGTATAGCGTTGTTGGTCCATATTGTTTTGTATAGCGCTGTTGTCCATATTGTTTGTACCTTGTAATTTGTGTATAGCATGGTTGGTCAATATTGTTTTTACTTTTTAAGTTGTGTATAGCATGGTTGGTCCATGTGGATTGTACATTTTAAGTTGTGTATAGCGTTTTTGATCCATATTGTTTGTACCTTCTATGTTGTGTATAGCGTTGTTGGTCCTTATTCGGCTGTGGTTGTTGTCACGACTTGTGATTCGTCAATGGAACATCAGTCCATCTATTCATATAATTGTTTGCACTATTTGGTCCTTTATGTCAAATTGAATCTTTATCAGCAGATAATGGAGACTGGTTACTGCCTGACGTTGACGACTTCTATACATAGTGCTATGGTTTCAGATCGGAGCCTCCCTGTTTGTCAGCAACATTGGCACCGAGCACTTCATCGGCCTCGCAGGCTCTGGAGCCGGAAATGGTATCAGTGTTGGGGCGTGGGAGCTTAACGTGAGTACCCAGAGACACAGAGGCTGCATCTTCTGGACTGTGTGGTACATACACCATTGAACAGCAAGTCATTGACATATTAATATGCTTTTCTGTAATAATTATTGTAGATTACACTATATTTATAATGAAAAGCTAATCGTATAAAACAATTGCAGTGCTACAATTGTTGTAAATCCCTGAAATTAAGCTTCGGCTCCAATCGCCATTCTCTTGCACAATGTGATTGTGGGCTAAGATAGTTTGTAACTAGAAATGCGCTATGCTAGTGGGCCCTGCTGTCCACGGTATTTTGTCTGCTCTGGTACTGACTTCATATCAGAGTTAGTGAGTGAGTGAGTGAGTATGTTCCATCTGTGAGTGAATGAGAGACCAATATTACGGCGGGGGAGACCAGAAATGAGCACGATTTTGCACAAGGTACAATTTTTGTGAAGCTCATTTCTGGTCTCCACAAAAAAATTTACCTTTGTGCAAAATCGAACCCAAGTCCTCATCGTGACGACCGAATGCTTTAACCGGTGGCTACACCGAAGCCTCCATTTCACCTTGAGATACACACGGGATAGGAATCACGATGCTTTTTCAGTAAGTTACTGCCTTTATGTACAGTAGACCACACTCACTCACTCATTCCCTCACTCACTCTTCCACACAGGCCCTGATGCTTCTACAGCTCCTTGGGTGGATCTTCGTACCCGTGTATATTGCATGTGGGGTAAGTGGAGGTGCTAGTCACAGACCAAGAACGAAGGTTCTATTAGTTGTAAGGAGATCATTATAACCTATTGATTTATAGAATTACCAGAGAATGTATCTGCATCACGTGCAACGTATGTAAGGCTTTCTGTATTTGTTCTTTTCCAACATCCTGCTTTCCCTGAATTTTCCAGTGTGAAATGATATAAAGTTGTGTAAGCTCAATTATCCAGCTGATGTGGATATACTCTGACTTGATAACAAATACTGTTATCACACAAATACTGTTATCACACTAATACTGTTATCATTGCAAACTCGCAAAAAACAGGCCAAGGTGGCCCTTCTCCATGTCCATTAAATCATAAAAAGTGACCGAAGCAAAATTAATCATAATCTAATTTACACACAATTAGTCAAAACACTCGTACTCAAAAATTTTTTTAATTTTAAGAGTTATTTATTTCGCCCGCCAGCTAGCGGGTGTTGGAGATGAGAAACACATAAAACTTACTGATGGTCTTACCACCTTTTCTATTTCCAGTTTGCAATGAAACTTAATTAATATACCCTGTCCAATCTAGATTTTTGGCTTGCAAAATGTCTACAACGTCCACTAAACCCCTCTGTCTCTTCTGTACAGACCTACACCATGCCCGAGTATCTCTCCAAGAGATTTGGGGGAACCAGGATGAGAGTGTACTTCGCCTTTCTCTCCCTCATCCTCTACATCTTCACGAAATGCTCTGTAAGTACCGTGTTCAAGGTTATTAACATACAGACTACTGTGCAGCATTGGCTTAATAAGCTTGCCTCTATCATTAGGCTGCTGGTACATCTTCACAAGGTTCCATGCTGAGCGAAAAGCGGTTAGAGAAAATGCATTGAGTTAAGAGAGTGAGTGAAGAAAATATAGAATGAATCAAGAGAATATGTTTAATGCTGCAATATTCCACAATGTATATAATGAGGTCTGGATCAGACAATCCAGTGATTGACATCATGAGCATCCATCCACGCAACTGGGATACGATAACATGCATCGACCAAGTCAGTGCGGTTTGACCTCCCAATGCCGTTAGTTGCCTCTTATCAGAAGCATGGGTTTCTGAAGACCAGGGCCTCCTTTCACAAAGCACCAAGGTGATCGTAAGTCACTAAGGTAACCTTAGTGCAATGTTAAAGAATGGGAGTTAAGGTTAACCTTAGTAAAGGTTGCTTCCTGAAAAGAGCCCCAGATCCTCACGGGTCAAAAGATGAAATAAAGTGAAGAGAAAGTGGAGTAAGTTTATGGAGTGAGTACAGAGGCCATCTATTTACTACAGAATACATAAGTCGAAGGTTTGAACCAAGGCAGTAATGTACATACAGGCACACACAGCTTTAGCGTCTCAATCCGTTACGTGTGTGTTGCAGGGGGACCTGTTCACCGGTGCCCTCTTCATACAGCAGTCTCTCAAGTGGGACCTGTACCTGAGTATCGTGCTTCTGGTTCTCATCACAGCTGTCCTCACAATTACAGGTAACTACACCGTGTGTTGTCAGCATACACAGAAGACCTACGTGCATGGGTCTCTGGGTCATGACGTCTTTGAGCGGCATTTTTAGAAGTTTGAGAGTTGAACAACTTCTCTATTCAGGTGATGCGACGTTTCGATACAAGAATCTGTTTCGAAACTACACCTGTTTGACAACGATACAAGAATCTGTATCGAAACTATATCTGTTTGACAACGATACAAGAATCTGTATCGAAACTATATCTGCTTGACAACGATACAAGAATCTGTATCGAAACTATATCTGCTTGACAATGATACAAGAACGTAACATATGTTATATTTGGGATTGCACTTTCTTAGTAAAGTACAGATTGTAGTACTTTTGTTGGGTTGAGTCCCATCTGGGATTCGAACCCACACCCTCAGAGTGGATGGCGATGGGACTCAACCCCACAAAAGTACTAGAATCTGTACTTTACTAAGAATGTGCAATCCCAAATATAACATATGTTACATTTGTCCACTTTCTAAATGGCATTGTGTATTTCAACGATACAAGAATCTGTATCGAAACGTCTCATCACCTGAATAAAGAAGTTGTTCATCCATAAAGTGGATCGTGTTTACCACTGTGGGTATGGTGACACATGGTCAAGTATTGACCAGGACATCCCCAGTGTGTACTGTTATATAACAGTCAGTACCTGCAGTGGACAGTCTTGACCACCTTAGTGTTTTTATAGTTATTACCATCGGCAAACTGAAGGTAAACTGTACTTAACATGCTTCTCTTCCCATCTTCTCGAAGTGGCACTTCAGAACCTGGTATGACGAAGACGAACACGTATTATGATAAGACAACTTCTTTATTGCAATGGATGCAAAATTTCGGTGTAGCTATAGATGCTAACACCGTTATCAAGATAAAACATGTTCATCTTCTTTCCGTCATGTGTGAACACGTGAACATGTACATGTATTGACTCAGTGATTTGACTCAGCATTCTCCTGCTAAAAGGGTACATTTTGTAGCCTTAACGTTACTACAAACAATAAGGAAATTGAAGTCTTGAAATAGAAGTGATACAAATATTGGGGAATTTATAGATGTCAGTTGGTAAAAAGGGAAACACGACTTACGGAGTATGTCCTTACAATTTTGATCAGGCGATATGGGGTGAGAATGTATTCTGAAACGTCGTGTTCCTCGCATTGCATGATTTGACATCCCTACATTGACACTTTAATTAGGACGTTGTCAGTAACAGCTTCATGTCTACATGATACATGATGTTGCGACAATATGCGATGATAATCATGTACTTGTCAACAGGTGGTCTGACGGCTGTAATCTACACAGACACGCTGCAGGCGATTCTCATGCTGACGGGAGCAGTGTATCTCACTGGAGTAGGTAAGACTCGGGTGCCAGTGAATGTTGGATATTGTACGAGCGCTTCACCTATATCTGAGCAACAGCAAGACGTCTTGACGAGAGAGTGTGTTTGTGTATTGACTTTCATGCATCTTCAAATAATATTTCAGCTATATCACAACGTATCACCAGATTGGTATATTGGTGGAAAGGCCTTATGGAAGGAGGTGTTACACATCTCCGAGTATATGATATGAATGTTAGACAACAACGCCAGTCGAACATTGGGCGTAAAGGACAACAAAGAGACGAAAAATACTCGAATCGAGCACATGAGCAATGACAAAGATATCGCAAAACACAAGATAAACCGTAAGCGAACTTACTAATGATGTTAATCGAATGATTCTAGGATTCCAATCTAGGACTTGGGCACAGCTTCTGGTCACCTGTTATACAGTTGGTGTACGTTAACTTCTTTTGAAGTCCAGTGTCATCTATCATCAAGTAGTCGTATCTGTCTCTCAGTCTGTTTTAAACGTGAAACATACAAAAGTAATTGTTATATATTGCAGGGTTTAATGAGATCGGTGGCTTTAGTGGACTATTGGAAAAGTACCCCCAGGCCGTGCCAAGGAACGCCAGCTCCATCGTCCCCGGGACGACGTGTCACCACCCCGACAAGCAGGCGTTCAGGATGCTGCGGGAGGTGGACGACGACTACATGCCGTGGCTCGGATTCCTGCTCGGACAGACCCCGGGTTCCATCTGGTACTGGTGCACTGACCAGGTGGGTCACAGGACACTGAAATGATCATCCATTGATTATGTTGGTATAGTGACAACGTTAAGTTTCCAACCATACACGGTGTGTTCAATTCTTTCTTCATGTCGTGTTTTCTCAGGTCATCGTGCAACGTGCACTGGCCGCGAAGAGTGTCTCCCATGCCCAAGGGGCTACCCTGATGGCCGGCTTCATCAAAATCCTCCCCATGTTCATCATGGTCATGCCAGGCATGGTTAGCAGGATCCTGTATCCAGGTACGTGAAATACAGGTGTACCAAGTATACAACTATGTGGAATACAGGTGTAAAATGCTATGTAGATTACAGGTGTACCAAGTGCGCACACCTATGTGGCATACAGGTGTACCAGGTGTAAACTTCTATGTAGATTACAGGGCCTTTATTCTCGAAACGTTCGTAGCTCTAAGAATTCTTAACTTTGATCGTAGCCAATATGTTAAGAATGGGCTTAAGAAGTTCGTAGGGCTATGAACGTTTTGAGAATAGCTAGCCAGGTGTACGAAGTGCGCACACCTATGTGGACCAGGTTACCAGGCAGGTGTACACAGCTATATGGAATACAAGTGTCCAAACAGACACAGCTGTGCTGAATACATGTTTACCAAGTGTAGTCAGCTATGTAGAATAAGGTGTACACTGCAAAGTGGAATATAGGTGTGAGGGGTGTACCTAGGAACGCTGGATAGATGTTTCTGTTTCTTTGTTGTTTGAGGCGTCACCCAGCAATATTCTGGTTTGATATAAAACAAGTCATAATATGTTACCTCCATGTGTTACTCGCGTCTGAACGGCTTAAATACTGTGAAGCCATTCGATACTGTGATGCTTGAAAAGGGCAAGTTTACACGAAAATTAACCTTTTTGTCTTGCACATTTTCATCATAAAACGTGTTTGTCAAGTAGTTTTATAGACAAAACAGTACAAATATCAGAAGT
Source organism: Haliotis rubra (assembly GCF_003918875.1). NCBI lineage: Eukaryota > Metazoa > Mollusca > Gastropoda > Lepetellida > Haliotidae > Haliotis > Haliotis rubra. The sequence goes on along the minus strand of NW_025767224.1, from coordinate 1,503,931 downwards.
AACTAATTTATTTTTTGCGTTATATCGATTCAAATTTTCCACATTTACCGAGTGTTCTATGTCCACAGTAAACACACCATGGCTTATGTCCCTTGGAAATGACGTCATTGGTGCCAAACCGATAAACGAATGACGTTGTTAGACACATTTCACGTGATGCAGGTATAGGTGTGGTTCTAGTGTCTCGATGCGCAGGCTACTGTTTTAATCCAGCTGTTGCCTGGCCGTCAGCTGGCTATGTGGTCAGTTCCACACTGTGATGACGTTGCAGTTGTATACAAAAACGTATACATTGTACAAACAGTGTTACCACGTAACCAAATACTACAACATTCAACCTGAGTCGGTCGTCATTCAACAGTATCGTTTTTCACAAAAACTAAAACGTTTATGCACTACACCTAGCTTGCCATCAGTGAATGTTTGTTACTTAATTCCTACATAAATCCACTCTTCCTACCTATCGATACCATAATTATCCAAATACATCACGAAGATAAATGAAGTGGCAGTTTTTAATTCTGTTTGAAATTCGTTTTTCTATGACACCATTTCTATGACGCCCATTGTAAGGCAAATATACTGAAAATTACATGCATCGTAAATCTGGCCAGTTTGGACAGATTACGAAATCCCCATTCACTGTGTTTTGCGTAATTTATAGTATTGACCAGATGTCTTAATTCAAATGTCAAATTTTGCTGGGAGAATTGAATTTAAGAGACAAAAAACAACAACACCAAAAACCCGTATCATTGTGATCATCGGTATTTGTTGTTGTTTGATCGAATCACCAATGCTCGTTCTGAAACATTGTCGATTCAACAGAGAATCGCTGAGAATGTTTTTAAAATACGCACAGTTAACGTCAAAGTGAATTTTCAGCCATATTGCAGAGTGTTTATAAAATCACGTCATACGTACACTTACACGAATCCCGGAATTCCTCATACAGTTCAAAATAATATGACAAATGGCCTTCCACTACCAAGTGTTTCAGTAAAAACTAACGAAATATATCAGATGCCGCGCTGGGAAAGGACCACTTGTTTGTAATGTAAACAAAGTCAATCTCAGATTTCACTCTGTGTATCTGTTCGCCTACTTTTGTTGCATACACTTGCTCATTAGTTTTATACCATGCACGGGAATGGTATAGTAGCAAGCGGTAGTTAAATAAAATAGGTGTATTCCAATGATTTCCGAGATTCATCACAACATATTATAGTTTCTGAAAGCGTGACGCCATGATTGACGCAAACTCACGAACACCCAAGATGGAAATTCTCCTCCCTTGGTCACAATGAAAACAAAAGGAAAATAACAACCAGCAGATTGTCAGAATGTTTCGGACTACTTACATGTCACATTTATGTATATACGTTGCTTGAAACAACGAAATTTTCCCTCGAAAAATCCGGTGTACTCGTGTCAGTGAACACGCCATTTTTTGCTTAAGAAATGAGCTCTGTCCTCGTGCTTTAACTATAATAGTTCAGGGCAAAAAGTGTGTTTTATTACACTATACATGGTGGTAGGGCGAAGTGTATTTCTTTTCTAAGATGCCAAATTTAATACTTTCTAAAGATAATTAAGAGATTAACCTACTGTGTGGGAAAATCAGAGGTATATAACGAAATTATAATAGCTCTAAATTTCATTTAAAACCGAACGCGTAGCGTGAGGTTTTAAATGAGTAATTAGAGCTATTATAATTTCGTTATATACTCTCTGATTTTCCCACACAGGGTTTTATCTCCATTCTACCATGACTATTTTATGAACAATTTCAGGTGGAATTCTTTCTTTGGTTATGAGTCAATACTCGCATTCCAATCTCAAGTGGCATCGCCCGAAACGGGTGATTGGTGGCAGACCGTCAATAACTAACAAACTCCAGATTCAGTAATAACAAATCACGGTTTGTTTTTTCAATGCATTAATCATCGATCATTAACTGATAAGTTGGAAAACATATATCAAATAAGTTTAAAAAGCTTGGTTCACATTTGAAAATTCGACCGTAGACCCTTTCCCCACCAGAATAATGGCAGCAAATGTTTACATTTACGTGCAAATTTGAAAAGATGCGACAGGAGAGCCTCTGACAGTTTGCGCAGGGTTAACCTGATTGTATGACTGAGATAGTCTTTGATATCTAATTACTGGTACTGGTACAAAATTTAAGAGTAGAGGCGCTTTTGCTGTAACGAGAAGTCCGTGTTGTACCGAATTTAGATACTGTTGAATTTTGCGCCCTGTCAACTTGACGATTTCACGCACCTCTACGTCTGCGTGCGACAGCTGTGGTGACCCTTACACACTCATGTGTGTACTTTGTGCTCAAATTCGATTCTACGGATATTATTTTTTACATTTTGGAAAGTGTTTTGTGACCTAGTGGCTTCAAAGTGTAGTGAATTCAAATTGAATCGGATTCGCTGGCATGTTCGCGAGGCTGTTGACAAAGAGCCAGATTTGTGGTGATATTTCCGAAAGGATGGAACAGGACATGAGGGTGTACCTCTGGCATAAACACGGTAAGGTAATTAATTATACTTTAATAGACTACTTTAGATCAAGCAGTGTAATGGATAAGAGGGATCAAGCTAAATAACCTTTTCAACGATATTATACTTTTAGAAAAATATGTTGGGCTAAGCAGAACGGTTTGCAGATTCTGTAATTACTACCGCTAAATTTGAAACAAGTACAAATTTCAAAATATCATTTTGTTTGAACTGATAACCCAACTGTTTATTTATGTGGACGGAAGGGATTCAAATTTCTTCGGCGTTCGATGTTAATGCATCCTCCGTTACCGGATCAAGATCAGTAGCGATATCGTTGACGAAAGCTGATAATAAATTTAACACGGAAATTATGTAGCAGTCTATTGCTGGATCTATTCTGACATAACATAGAATCAACGTAAACATATTTGTTCTTGCTGATTTTTATTCGGAAAGCAGACGATGTTTTGATCTTGTTCGACTGAGTATTTGTTTCCATGCTTTCGAAGTACTTTTGTATGTATAAACACCTATTGCTGTGATTTACGCAAGTATTGAGTCGAGCCCGTCATCGCTAAATCCATCTTTAAAGACATATGTGTAATTTCAGGACAGCAAGATCGCCGTAATTTATCGATGCATCGGTAGGTTGTTTGGTGTCCGCCATGTTGGGTGGGCAGACAAAAATAGTGCATTACCGTAAACCATGTATAATTGCGCACGGAAAATCAGAGACCAAGTATAACGTGATTATAAACCTCTGAATGACTTTAATTAACCAATCACAATCCAGTGTTTACTGAAGTCATGGTAGAATTACGATTAATTTAAGGCAGAAAACAAACGACGGTGTCGGTGACCTAAAGTAAGAATTCTCGCACAGGGCTAACTGGCGCGCTGTTCTATTGATGTGTCTGCCACCTACGTTAAGAGGTGAAAGAACGTTACCAGAAAAAACAAATGATAACAGTTTGATGACGGTTTACGTTCGGATTAAATATCTTCTCTGAATTATTTTAATTACATCTGTCATTAACGTAAACCATATGGGGCAATATGAACGTTGCATTTCTACTACCAGCGTAAGTTTAGATCAGTACATCCAGAGGAAGTTGAGTGGTAAAGCTTACATTCCACAATTGCATTGTGGAATGTAAACATTACGAACGTTACCGTGTCGCTTCTGAAAACTTGTGAGTCGAAATGACACATTTTAACCGTCGTAAAACATAAACGTATTGTTTCCACCAGTGATGTTAGCTGCGTGAAGCAACAGCAAACCAAGAAACTGGATGCAATGGTGTAGCTTACTGTAGGAGGCCGTACGAGGCGATGACAACTGACATGCATCGTGACGTCGCTTACATTGTGACGTAATGTAAAATGGTTCGATTACGAGGGGGCACACTAGAGAATGGCGCAGTGACGGGAAAACGTCATTCAATTGTTACGTCATCAAAAACTATACCTTAATTGTCTGATAATGTATTTTTTTTCGATTGTTCTAACCGCTAGGGATCTTAGAATTCTCAATAGTGATGCCATACGTAGTTACACATTGTTACACATATTTGGTATTTTCATCGAGGTGAGGTTATGAATGAAAATACACACGATCAATCTGTCCTGCTGATTACATTTTCAGTTCTTATGCTTCTTTCGTATTTTCACAAACTTTTCTCACGTGATAAATTTCAGTATTATTATCTTTTGATTTGGGACTAGACAGGAGACCAGTCTAAAATCAAGTGGCACCAAAATTACGTCATAATCAAAGGGCGGTAACTCTGACCTGTTTAGCTCGGCATTTAGGGCCGCATAAACATAATGGCATAACATTTCAGCACTTATTTTGAGGGTTATACTGTCATTGTAAGAAAAATGAGTGTATAATTTCAAACAGTGATATTAAATAATTAAAATATTTCAGTTTGGTTCACATAAGAATAAATGTGATTTTATCGTGTACACTTCCCCTTTAATGTACTAAATTGATCGTTCATAGATACTAGTGCACTGACATGAATTTACCCATGTGTCCACAGACGAGGTAGCCTGCACCAATCCCGACTTCTGTATGGAGGTGTGTCAGAGCAAGGCTGGGTGTACAAACATCGCCTTCCCTCGACTCGTCCTGGGTCTCATGCCAGACGGTAAGTTGGAGTGCTGTAAAGTAATATTTGTTAAACTCTCAGGTGTCAAAATCCTGTTGAGTTATTTCCTCGTGTTACACCCGGAGTTCAAGAGTAACTGAAAGAAAAAATGATGTCATAACCGGTTATGTTGTGCATCATTCAGGATATAACATAAATGTGTGACAATGTGTCTATGATTGCCCTGATTCCTCCTGAGTTTGATTCGTGCTTGTTAATGTCCAAAGCTGTTAATGCCCAAGAACTTCATGACTTCAAACACACATCCCACCCCCAACCCCATAAATCTGACACAGCTTGATAAAAGGAAATACTGTCCGAAGAGCGGGTAAACCTCCTACATGTTGTCCTACATGCAGGTGCCCGCGGCCTCATGATGGCGGTGATGGTGGCAGCTTTAATGAGTGACCTTGACTCCATCTTCAACAGCGCTAGTACTCTCTTCACCATCGACATATGGAAGAGGTTCCGACAGAGGGCGTCAGTTACGGAACTCATGATAGTCGGGCGGTATGTTGGTTCTTATACTCGTCAAGCTTAGAACTATTGGGATAAAGTATCCAATAACTACACATACCGTCCTGTCTTATGGCTCATTGGTGTGGACTGTGCAACGTGGAGCAAGGAGTAATAGTAGTGTATGGTGAGACATGTAGGTGTATAGTGATGTAGGGGGTTGATAGTGATGCATGGGGTTGATAGTGATGTATGGGTGTTGATAGTGATGCATGGGGTTGATAGTGATGTATGGGGTTGATCGTGATGCATGGGGTTGATAGTGATGTATGGGGTTGATAGTGATGCCTGGGTGTTGATCGTCATGTATGGGTGTTGATCGCGATGCATGTGGTTGATAGTGATGCATGGGGTTGATCGTGATGTATGGGTGTTGATAGTGATGTATGAGTGTTGATAGTGATGCATGGGGTTGATAGTGATGTATGGGGTTGATAGTGATGCATGGGGTTGATAGTGATGTATGGGGTTGATAGTGATGCATGGGGTTGATAGTGATGCATGGGGTTGATAGTGATGAATGGGGTTGATAGTGATGCATGGGGTTGATAGTGATGTATGGGGTTGATAGTGATGCATGGGCTTTGACCGTGATGTATGGGTGTTGATAGTGATGCCTGGGCGTTGACCGTGATGTATGGGTGTTGATAGTGATGCATGTGGTTGATAGTGATGCATGGGGTTGATAGTGATGTATGGGGTTGATAGTGATGCATGGGTGTTGATAGTGATGAATGGGATTGATGGTGATGCATGGGGTTGATAGTGATGCATGGGCTTGACCGTGATGTATGGGTGTTAATAGTGATGCATGGGGTTGATAGTGATACATGAGGTTGATAGTGATGTATGGGGTTGATAGTGATGCATGGGGTTGATAGTGATGTTTGGTGTCGATAGTGATGCGTAAGAGGGAGTTGATGGTGACATATATGGGGTTGATAGTGATGCATGGGGTTCATAGTGATGTATATAGGGTTCATAGTGATGAATGGGGTTGATAATAGTGATGCATGGGGTTGATAGTGATGTATAGGGTTGATAGTGATGCATGGGGTTGATAGTGATGTATGGTGTCGATAGTGATGCGTGGGAGTTGATAGTGATGTATGGGGTTGATAGTGATGCATGGGGTTGATAGTGATGCATAGGGTTGATAGTGATGCATGTGGTTGAAAGTGATGCATGGGGTTGTTAGTGATGCATTAGGGTTGATAGTGATGCATGTGGTTGATCGTGATGCATGGGGTTGATTGTGATGTATGGTGTTGATAGTGATGCGTAGGAGTTGATAGTGGTGCATGGGGTTGATAGTGATGCATGGGGTTGATCCTGATGTATTAAAAATTGTTGATGGTGATGCATGGGTGTTGATAGTGATGCATGGGGTTGATAGTGATATATAGGGTTGATAGTGATGCATGGGGTTGATAGTGATGCATGGGGTTGATAGTGGTGCATAGGGTTGATAATGATGCATGGGGTTGATCCTGATGTATAGGTGTTCATGGTGATGCATGGGTGTTGATAGGGACATATGGAAGAGGTTCCGACAGAAGGGCGTCACTTACGGAACTCATGATAGTCGGGCGGTATGTTGGTTCTTATACTCGTCAAGCTTAGAACTATTGGGATAAAGTATCAAATAACTACACATACCGTCCTGTCTTATGGCTCATTGGTGAGGACTGTGGAGCAAGGAGTAATAGTAGTGTATGGTGAGACATGTAGGTGTATAGTGATGTATGGGGTTGATAGTGATGTATGGGGTTGATAGTGATGCATGGGGTTGATAGTGATGCCTGGGTGTTGATCGTGATGCATGTGGTTGATAGTGATGCATGGGGTTGATCGTGATGTATGGGTGTTGATAGTGATGCCTGGGTGTTGATCGTGATGTATGGGTGTTGATCGTGATGCATGTGGTTGATAGTGATGCATGGGGTTGATCGTGATGTATGGGTGTTGATAGTGATGTTTGGGGTTGATAGTGATGCCTGGGCGTTGACCGTGATGTATGGAGTGTTGATAGTGATGCATGTGGTTGATAGTGATGCATAGGGGTTGATAGTGATGCATGGGGTTGACCGTGATGTATGGGTGTTAATAGTGATGCATTGGTTTGATAGTGATACATGAGGTTGATAGTGATGTATGGGGTTGATAGTGATGCATAGGGTTGATAGTGATGTATGGTGTTGATAGTGATGCATGGGATTAATAGTGATGTATGGTGTTGATAGTGATGCATTAGGAGTTGATAGTGATGTATTGGGTTCATAGTGATGCATGGGGTTGATAGTGATGTATAGGGTTGATAGTGATATATGGGGTTGATAGTGCTGCATGGGGTTGATAGTGATGCATGGGGTTTATCGTGATGTATGGGTGTTGATAGTGATGCCTGGGTGTTGATCGTGATGTATGGGTGTTGATCGTGATGCATGTGGTTGATAGTGATGCATGTGGTTGATAGTGATGTATGGGTGTTGATAGTGATGTATGGGGTTGATAGTGATGCCTGGGCGTTGACCATGATGTATGGGTGTTGATAGTGATGCATGTGGTTGATAGTGATGCATGGGGTTGATAGTGATACATGGGGTTGATAGTGATGTATGGGGTTGATAGTGATGCATGGGGTTGATAGTGATGTATGGGTGTTGATGGTGATGCATGGGGTTGATAGTGATGCATGGGGTTGATAGTGATGCATGAGGTTGATAGTGATGTATGGGGTTGATAGTGATGCATGGGGTTGATAGTGATGTATGGGGTTGATAGTGATGAATGGGGTTGATAGTGATGTATGGGGTTGATAGTGATGCGTGGGAGTTGATAGTGATGTATGGGGTTGATAGTGATGCATGGGGTTGATAGTGATGTATGGGGTTGATAGTGATGAATGGGGTTGATAGTGATGCATGGGGTTGATAGTGATGCATGGGGTTGTTAGTGATGCATGGGGTTGATAGTGATGCATGGGGTTGATAGTGATGCCTGGGTGTTGATCGTGATGTATGGGTGTTGATAGTGATGCATGTGGTTGATAGTGATGCATGGGGTTGATAGTGATGTATGGTGTTGATAGTGATGTATGGGGTTGATAGTGATGTATGGGGTTGATAGTGATGCATGGGGTTGATAGTGATGCATGGGGTTGATCGTGATGTATGGGTGTTGATGGTGATGCATGGGTGTTGATAGTGATGTATGGTGTTGATAGTGATGCGTGGGAGTTGATAGTGATGTATGGGGTTGATAGTGATGTATGGTGTTGATAGTGATGCGTAAGGAGTTGATAGTGGTGCATGGGGTTGATAGTAATGCATGGGGTTGATCCTGATGTATGGGTGTTGATAGTGATGCATGGGTGTTGATAGTGATGCATGGGGTTGATAGTGATATATGGGGTTGATAGTGATGCATGGGGTTGATAGTGATGCAAGGGGTTGATAGTGGTGCATGGGGTTGATAGTGATGCATGGGGTTGATCCTGATGTATGGGTGTTCATGGTGATGCATGGGTGTTGATAGGGACATATGGAAGAGGTTCCGACAGAGGGCGTCACTTACGGAACTCATGATAGTCGGGCGGTATGTTGGTTCTTATACTCGTCAAGCTTAGAATTATTGGGATAAAGTATCCGATAACACATACCGTCCTGTCTTATGGCTCATTGGTGAGGACTGTCGAGCAAGGAGTAATAGTAGTGTATGGTGAGACATGTAGGTGTATAGTGATGTATGGGGTTGATAGTGATGTATGGGGTTGATAGTGATGCATGGGGTTGATAGTGATGCCTGGGTGTTGATCGTGATGCATGTGGTTGATAGTGATGCATGGGTTGATCGTGATGTATGGGTGTTGATAGTGATGTATGGGTGTTGATAGTGATGCATGTGGTTGATCGTGATGTATGGGTGTTGATAGTGATGTATGGGGTTGATAGTGATGCATGGGGTTGATAGTGATGCATGGGGTTGATAGTGATGCATGGGGTTGATCGTGATGTATGGGTGTTGATAGTGATGTATGGGTGTTGATAGTGATGCATGGGGTTGATAGTGATGCATGGGTGTTGATAGTGATGCATGGGGTTGATAGTGATGCATGGGGTTGATGGTGATGCATGGGGTTGATAGTGATGCATGGGGTTGATAGTGATGCATGGGGTTTAATGTAACGCATGGGGTTTATTGTGACGCATGGTGAGCCGTTGTGGTTTATGGTGGTACCTAGTTGTGCATGGGATCGGATAGTGCCGCAAGAGCACATGGAGTGCATGTTGGGTTATAGGTTCTAAGAGTGCCCATAAATACGATTTTGAGTATTGGCTATTTTCGTGGTCTTCATACAGTTGTTTCCTTAAGTCTTGATTTGAAAAAGAAACATAATATCTCTCTGTAGTGTATGTTGTATTACATGGATGTGAATAATGTCCCAATTATTGGCCTATGGTGACGCTAGGGTGTTTATCGTGGTGATGGTGGGCGTGTCTATCGCGTGGGTCCCTGTCATCAAAGAGAGCCAGGGTGGCCAGGTGTTCATCTACATCCAGGAGATCACCAACTACATCGCCCCACCGTTTACAGCAGTCTTCCTGCTTGCCATCCTCGTACCCAGGGTCAACGAGAAGGTTTGTCCGAGCTCATAAAGTCATACAAGCGAATCTTAATACAAGCTTTTATGATTAACACATTGTGACCGCGCTTCTTTCAAACAAAACCCCATGCTGTTTGTCCTCCCAATGCTTTGTCCTACATGCTGCTATAATGTCATACCCACCTGGAGAACCTGCTATAATGTCATACCCACCTGGAGAACCTGCTATAATGTCATACCCACCTGGAGAACCTGCTAATGTTGTATTGCCCATCGTATAATCATGCCGTGTGCTTCCACCCTGTAACACTGACGAGCTTCTGATATGCCTGTGTGGAACGAGGTCCGGACATCCTCAGTGTTAGGTCTTGAGATTGTGTGACCTGATCTTAGGGGTGGTACTTGTCCCAGTCGTATAACCCGAAGTTGTATTTACAGTAATCTACGTTTGTTACCAACACGCTTAATACGAACTGACGGATATAACGAACTGCATTTTGCGTCACTCGCTATTATGTTTAGCCAGAATGCGTATATTAGTGGTCCCTTCGAGTTCGAGATAACCGTAGTTTACTGCATTGACCTCAGATCCATGTGTGTCTTCCTGGTTGTTATTTCCGTGGTGTTTATAGCTCTGTTTTCACATCTCCACTGGTCACACTTTACTGTTTCGTGTTGCATTTCCTGAACGATGAACGTGGGCTGCCGGTTTCAACAATAGGGTCCATTACAGAATGTCATTTGGTACCCGCCTTTTCTAATTTAATTATATTAGGTGTTTCGGGAGCTGTAACACTCATTGTATTTGTCAAATCTTATATACTTTTAGACACCTGTTTTTCAGTTTGAATATATACTGTATATATTTGAAGAAGCTCTGATGTTACTGTTTTATTTTAGGGCGCCTTCTGGTCTCTAATGGTGGCTTTTGTAATTGGCATGGTGCGTCTGTTCGTGGTGATGGTGTACCAGTTTGAAGGGGAGACCTACTGCGGGGCCAAGAACACTGGCTATCAGCTGCCTGGCATCGTGAAGAACTTCCACTACATGTACTTCTCACTCTTCATCACACTCGTCACCGCAGCCCTCGCCATCGTCATCAGCCTCTGCACCGAAAAACCAGACGATAAATATGTACGTTTGTTTTCAAATTCATGCTCGAGTGGGTATATTTGCAGAAGAAGATTGTCAGAAGATTTAAATCTTCATTTTCTGAAAACTGTAGTGCAATTTGTTAGTTTTGCATTTTCAAAGTAATAAGACAAAGAGTACCACGTTATCTTTTGACCGATATTTATAAATGCACATCACATATCATATTTTTTTGCCTGCAGTTAATTCGAACCACATACTGGACACGTCATGATCCACGGAAACCGGATGTCCTTGACATTGAGCTGAGCAGAGGTCAAGGTAAAAAGGCAGAGCAAGTTGAAAAGGCAGGGGTAGACAATCCGGCTGTAGAGATGAACGATGTAGAGGTCAAGGTCGCCGATGGAGACGAGAAAAAAGTGTTCAGATCACCGGATTTGACCGAAACACCGACAGAACGTGAGTGACTTTAGCCTCTCCACCACACCCATATCGCGACAGGCCATAACAACATTGGGTTGACTCTGATGGCATATCAAACCCGGGTTGTTTATGTGATGAGCGAATGCTTTCATCATTATCTCTGCACATCTCGTCTTCGTATAGGTTCGTCCGATCAGGTGACAACATCCAGGCCATCCTCAGTGTGAGATGATTTAACCTCTTTGTAGAATGACCAAAGTTGAATCACAGAACAAAATGCGTTCATAACGTAAACTTATTATCAAAATGTGTATTTATATGAACTTAGGTTTAAAAATGAGGCAAGTAACTCTAAACAACGCATTTTCACAGAGGATCTGCATGACCATTCTACACCATTTGTCTAAGTATTGTCTGATCACGTGATGTCTGATCTTCTTGTCGATGTGTAAAATGAAACATTTTTATCAACACTGATGCTACTACACCGAGAAATTTAATTACTTTAGTATCTACCTATGTGATCCACGTAATTTAATCTAATCACGAATAATAAAGATCAAAGGTAAAAATGTAGATTAGGATCGATTCCGTGGAATATGGATTGTTACAGTGAAGTATTTGAAATATCCATTTCGTAGCATTTTTAATATTTTCGTTGACTGAAGTATTATCAGATATCGGTGTGAAACGATTCACAGCGGTTTCCAAACTAGGCAGGTCTTCAGCGGCTCTCGGACACGGGTCAATTAATGACCCGACTACATGTATAAAGCGACACGAAGCCATTGAGATCAAGTCCTTGCTACAGTGTCCTTGACATATTACAAAGTTCTTAATTTGTCCATCAGGTGACTGCTGTAACTGTTTCAGGTTTTGGTGTACCTGACAAGGGTTTGGTGTATTACAGACCAACAAAAATGATCTTTACATCTTAGATTCAACGTTGTTCTGTCACACATTTCCTCCATCTTGAATCGAAATAGGCATTCTTGTTGTTGTGTATACAAATAAACTGAAGTGTGGTTTTGGCATATTGAAGTCGAAGACGAAATGACTATTTCGTGTCCTGTCATATTAATTATATATACACAGTGGTCGGTAAGGTAGCCCTATTGGTCAAAGCGTTCACCATTCACGTGGAAGGTCCAGGTTCGATTCTCATCAAGTGTTCAGACGAGTTCTGGCGTACCCTGTCGCATAAGTTGCTGGAATTAAACCATACACCTGGAGTAAAACCATGCATACACATTGACTATCGATAGACACCTTCAATAGTCCGTTAGTCCGAGACAAGTGACAATCCAAACGGACTAAATATTCCTCCAAAATCTAGTTTGACGTAACCACTAACCTCCAGATTAGGACCGCCTCCGTGGTGTAGTGGTTAGAGCGTCCGCCCGGAGTGCGGAAGGTCACGGGTTCGATCCCCGACCGCGTCATACCAAAAGACGTTAAAATATGGGACTTGTTGGTCCCTGCCTGGCGCTCGGCATTAACGGGTACAACAAGGACTGGTCGGCTCGGAGTCAGTATAATGTGTCTGAGTGGGGTATTCATGCTTCACTGCGGCATGGTATCTCAGTGGGCTAGCACTATAAAACCAGCTTCAGTCTGGGCTAGTACAAGCAGCCTCACACACACATACACACGCATGCACGTCGTCATATGAGCGAAATATTCTCAAGCACGACGTTAAACCCAATTCCACCACCTCCAGATTTGACCGTTGGTGTGTATCCTGTTACCCATCAAGCCAACTTATGACGTTTACTGTGTTCATTGTTTCCTATTTTACGATATCTAGAATCTCCTGGCGTCGGGCGTCGCATTTTCAACTACCTGTGCGGGGTCGGCAGCATCGACGAAGATGAATCAAAAACCCAAGCAATGATGGACCATCTGGAGGACATGGCCAGTTTGAAGCAGAACAAGTGGGTTAAAATCGGGCTGACCGTTGGCCTCTGTACTATCATGGGGATAGGGATTGCCTTGTACATATTCTGGTCACTGTACCAGTTTGACACGCCCCCGTTTTATCCAGAGGGCGCTGCTTCTCTTCTTCCTGGAGACTATAATTCGTCTATGACAACAATGAATGTTACAGTGTAATATACACTCGGTTTGACGACAGATTTCATATGTATATCTTCGAGTATCCAGAGATTTGGGGCACCTGAGGTATAGATGCTTCGGCGCCGTCATTCGCTGTGCACAGTTGCCTCCCCTGGGCCCACCAGAATACTGTGATCGTTGGTTTCTTGGTTTGTTGTAATCGTCTAAGGCCTGCATCACTTTGGGATTTCTCCGAATTCAGCTGACACAGGAATATATAACAGGAAAACTGTTTAAAAAGCGGCGTTTAACGTAACCCTTGTACTCACTCATTCACTCTCTCGAAACTGACGTCGCCATTTTTATTTCTCTCATTACTCTCGTTCGCTTCCCTTATGATTGCAATTTGATTCGACTTCTTTTTTTACTTTAATTAGAATGTCAATCCGACTCAGAAACGAAGCTATTATAGTCTCAAATAGGATCCTTTATCAAAATAGAATGGAAATAAAATATACTGGAGGATCGAGGGTGTCGTATTCATGTTTCAAATAGTTATGTGGAAGACCGTTCATACGGAGAGTTTATATTGATTTTATTACTGTCGTATGTGGTGATGATTTGGTTGTCGTGGCATGTATTTCATCATGTACATTTGTTAACATCTGGACATTTGATGATTAGTTCTCTTATCTCAACACGTGGGTACAATGTTGCCATGACAACAGCAAAGGTGGCAATAACCTTCATGACATGTAATATCACAAAAGATGTGACACTTGATGAACTCCCGCACCTGCCATTGAGCCCTTTATGAGGTAACATTTGAGACAAGCAACCATAGCATTTCAAAACATAATAAGCAGTAAACTTACAATCATTAAGCCTATTACCTTTTCTACATGGTATTATGAATCCAATATAGAATATTAATCCTGAAAACATTTCTTCTACCCTCTATCGTTTAACTGTGTTTTGGGGTATGAATGAACTACAAGCGATCGCTTCCTGGCGTCCAGTTTGTTTATCAACAAGGCGATTCAATTCATCATCGGAATATATATAAAACAGCACTACCAATTAGTCAAAAGAGAACTGAAGAATGTAAATAGAAAACTGAAAAGTAATTTGTTGTTTCAGTGGTTTAACAAATTTAGGATTTCGTATCAATGTAGTATAATAAACTTTTTTAGGTTGAGGATATTCTTTCTTGTGCAACTTTTGTATCAATACCAAATGCCCTCCTGAAGAAGGTCACTGAAATAAAGAGGAAACTGTTTCAAATTACATCGTTTCGTTTTTCTTACGGCTGGACGTGTTTACACCTACATGTACACACCTCACCGTAGACACCTACACGTACACACCTCGCCGTAGACACCTACACGTACACACCTCACCGTAGACAACTACACGTACACACCTCACCGTAGACACCTACACGTACACACCTCACCGTAGACACCTACATGTACACACCTCACCGTAGACACCTACATGTACACACCTCACCGTAGACACCTACACGTACACACCTCACCGTAGACACCTACACGTACACACCTCACCGTAGACACCTACACGTACACACCTCACCGTAGACACCTGCATGTAAACCTCACTCACACTCACCGTAGACACCTGTGCGCGCGCGCACGCGCACTCACACACACACACACACACACACTTCACCTGAAACACCTACACAGACATTCGACGACAGTCTTTTGCTACGTCTTCCAACACACTGAGCAACCGCTTCAGATCAGTAGGAATGGCGTCGAGTAAAGTTATCAAAAAGCCCCTACTGACAGATCACCTCAAGAGGTTCTTGTCCCCATGTCGACAGGTACCCAGAACTAGGTCATGGGTCATAGCGCCAGACGACATCGTCCCCAGGCAGTGGCAGCCTACCTACAGCCCGGTTGAAGCACTTTTGGGCCCTTCTTGGCCGTCACAAACAGTCACTGGATCCTCCTGTAAAGAATCTGTCTGAACTCGACAAAGGTCTGCATCGATCAGACTAGCTGCAGTTGCTCCTTCATGACATCCAGGGCAGGATGGTGGTTGTCATACGGGCACTATAGGGTAGACTCGCTACTGATCTTTGGGTGCCATGTGCGGACGTTTGTGTTGAGAATTAGCCACCTCCGCTAGTTTGAAATCTGCAGCTCCATATGCCAAAGGGATATTGTTATAGTGTGTTATAAACTTTTTTTATGAGTGAGCGTCACTGTTGAAAGTCGAACCTACAAACCCATGGTACAACCATCAGCAGTGGTCCACGTCATGTTGACAAATAATTACTCCGAGCCTGAACACGAAAAGCTTCGTTTCGGTTGTTCAAGGTCCACATACAGGATCGTATACTTGGAGTACCATATAACAATATATCTTAACAATTTTTTCAGCTCTTTCAAGCCTTTGAGAAAAACACTTTTTGCTAACATTTTCATACATATTCGTGTATTTGGCCCAACTTTAAAATCATGTTCACTCTGGGGGTGTGAACTCTACAGATGCTATTTCTATTTCAAAGACCGTCCCACCGGCTTGTCGCGATTCACTGGTAGCTAGTTCGAATCCCAGATTTGCTTCTATTATGATCGTCGGTTTCATCAAGAAAGTGATCTGCTACCTTTGTCCCAGCAACAAACAACAGCTGTCGCGTTGTAATATAGCAAACATTTCAGCGTTCAAAATTAACCTTTTAATTTCAAGCAACGGATTCTTTCAAGCAAATTCGATATAAATTACAATAATTCTGAATCTACTGTAAGTGAACGGAAAACTGGAAGAATGACTTTGAAAGTTTAAAACTCAATTTTTACGTTGTGTCTTTCCAATGTAACAACAGCGTCCACGAAAGTTTAAATGTCTTCGACAGTTTCATCGATTCATGGTAACAGTTTTTATGTAAAACATAGTTCCGATGAAATCCTCCATTTGTTCCTTTCAGTTCTGTTAAATATGAGACGAGTATGATCAGTGTCTGAATATATCCTAGATATCTGAGTAGGTATATGGTTACAACATACCGCGATACTTTATCAAATGGAAATATATACAATGGTGTCATTTCATCGCGAATGATTGATTTCATTTGTGTAATGGCACACAAGTATGGCATCTATCCGATCCACGTGTCATATGTCGCATCGTTATCTGTACGGCAGATCCCTGCTTCATGACAGAACATGCGTGTGTTTTGCAGAGTTCTACCGTTCCCTGGAGCAACAACTGAAAGGGTAGTTCTGAAACGAACCCATGCATCTAGCTATTTTCACCATCCCACGTAAAGATTCCTGATCACTGGCTGGACTCTCATATCATCTGTCGCTGTAGATAACATATTTGTGATGGCTCGATGCATGAAATGAGATACTGGACATGCCATTAAGCAGCATATGAAAGAGACAACGCTGTTAAGTAGCTTACAACGAAGTCAGCAGCTTAGCACTATGATAGGAACTGCTCATGACGATCTATTTTTGATATATTTCTCAGTTCGAATCAAAGAAATGTCTAGAACGTTTCATCTTGCACACATGTCACTACTCGCCCATACCGCCCTGTGGTAGAATAATGTGACGCTGATGTCCAGTAGTCGCTTACTCTTGCAAGAAGCTATCCATGGTGTGATAGGTAACCGGAGTTAACTGTACTGATCATGAACATAATATCTGAAGTAGCGCGCGCGTCATGGTTCTGTTGACAAGACATCCTACTCCGTCAGCCAGCCTAATTGTCTTTAGAACATTCAAGCAGTAAACAGATCGAGCCAGAGTGCGGGCTTCACACGGTGCCTTTGGGGTTTCGTCTCGGTAGAGATAAGCGTCAGTCTTGTCCCCTTGATCGTCTGTGTGTCCCTTTTAGTCTTCCTTCATATCGGTGTAATAGAACATGTGTTTTCATCCCCTAGAGATTGTGCCTTCATCACCAAGAGTGTCTTCACCCGCGTGTTCTTTCTTTGAGCGCCAGCATTCATCTCAGTGCGTAACAGCAATCTTCAATGTAGTTATTCACATCCTTCTTCATCACATATACTTGCAGAATGGCATGATCATTTAACGTCCGTTTTCATAGAGTAGAAGCGTTGTGTTAAAAAGAAAAACCTGCTATCTCATGACCAGCGGGGAGGACGCAGAGCGTGTCTTCACCTCAATGATGTAGAACGCAGTGCACGTCTTCATCCCAATCGGTTGGAAGCAATTCGCGTCTTCATCTCAGAAGGTAGAGCGCAGTGTCCGCATCATTTCAGTGTCCTACCGTACATGTCATAGTAGTTAGATGCAGGGGCGTTGTCAGACGAGTGAGTAGAACGCATTGCGCGTCTTTATCACTGTGCGGGCCCAGTGCGCTGTGGTGGGTAGAGCGTCTTCATCCCACAGACACGGAGTGTTTGTGCATCTGTCTCCACGAGAGCTTGTCCTCGTCCCAGAGCGGTGGATTTAGTTTTGTCCGGTCTAAGATTCAATATGTCACTAGCTGAGGTGATGAAGTCAACCTGGATCAATGGACTCGAATACATGAAGGTGAGAACGTGTGGTTTACTTGCTTCATATTTTCTTTATGTTTCACCTGCAAGCACATTTAATTCCATTTTTGTTCTATTCGCAAACTCTTGGTGTCATCACTGATTGCCAGTTATCCATTCATATAATTCTCACAACCGTTTTGCCGCCGTTTACGTCAAATAGAAGCCGGTAGTATGCGGATTTGACGTGTTATGCTTGCCGTTGTTGTAATTTCAGCGGATGGATGTACTTGTATAGTAAGGATTTTACTGTCCCTACTCATTTAAGTTAGCTATCAGTTGGTTCTTATGACTCACAAGAAGTGTATCTTTTCAATTTCTCACAAAAAGTGTAACTCTCTGAAAGAAGAACACTGACCCTTCATAACCCGACACCCAAGATCATACACTCTGGGAATCACGCGGGGGACATTGTTTTACGCAGCTTTTAGCAATATTCCCGCAACATCAGGGCGGAGAACACCAGAAATGGGCTTCTTACAATTTACCCATTGTGGGGAATGGAACCCGGCGTGGCCAACGAAAGCTTAAACCAAGATGTTGCTGCCCCACAAGAGGAGAGAACACGTTAAACACGTGCAACACGTGTATTACACACAGTCGATGTTCACTGACATGGAACTGTAGTGCTATAAGCCATGCACACTCTTCAAACAAAGTAGGGCAAATTCGCAAAATCTTAGAACTCCAAACTTGTAAAAGATATTGGTTGTATGATGAAAGTGAAAGAATTGGCAACGCATTACCTGGGGTAGTCAACTAGGACGGTACAAGTCATGACCGCCAATGATCTTGAAAGACGATACAGGGAAAGACGTGAAGTTTCAAATTTCTAAATACCAGTTGTCAACATTACATTTCATGATCTTCGACTTCTCCTGACGAGTATAGAATAACAAAGGTAGTATGTGTCATAGAAAGCTATTTAATACTCTGGGTGTGCTAAAGAATAACTGATTTATGAAAAAGAATAATTTTATATATGTTTGCCTTGAAACGCTGAACACTAGGGTGTGTGCTAAAATACTGTTGGCATCACAGTTACTCATTCTTTCACAATTTTCTTTTCTGGTCCGAATCTTGAAATCGGTTCCAGTGTCTCCAGAACACAACCTCTTGACTATGATGTACGTACCAACAGTTGTCAGGCAGACCACGGTCGCGTCATTTGGCTACGGCAAAGATTAACAACAGCATTATCTTCAACGGCACAAGTCCAGAGTGCTAAGGATATCTGACCAGGCATGGTGAGGGCAAGTGCCCAAGGTGACGGCAAGTGCCCAAGGTGAGGCAAGTGCCCAAGGTGAGGGCAAGTGCCCAAGGTGAGGCAAGTGTCCAAGGTGAGACAAGTGCCCAAGGTGAGACAAGTGCCCAAGGTGAGGCAGGTGTCCAAGTTGAGGCAAGTGCCCAAGGTGAGGCAAGTGCCCAAGGTGAGGGCAAGTGCCCAAGGTGATGCAAGATCCTAGCCACCCACCACGCCAGTAGGGTTGGGGGGCCTGGGTAGCATGCTGGTTGAACCGTTCACTGGTCACGTCGAAGGCTACAGTCCGATTCTCCACATGGGTGCAATGTCTGATGCCCATTTCAGCCGTGATAATGGCGCAATAGTTCTAAATGAAGAGTACAAACGTTCTCACTCAGTTGTGTCAAGCGCATGGCCCAACCTGTAATGGAGAACTGTTAGGTTCGGCGATAAGTCAAGGTGTATAGTGCACTGAGCTGATGAGTGAACCAGGGAGTTCACGTCACAATAAACGTTTTACGTCGAATGTAGAAACGGGAAGTCGACATATGTGATGATGAATGTGTAATGATGTGAGCGACACTCAAACACTCAATAAAACAATCTTATCGCAAATGTGTTGAAGTCTCACAGCTGCACGTTGCACCGATAATGAACCATCGCAAAATTGCTTATACCACCTTTTAACTCAAGGTATGACGTCATCATCTGTACGGAGCCAAAGGCGTCTTGGATGTGACGTCTTGTCCATACACGACCTTAGCTAGTTTACCCTTGACCACAAAGTTTAGAATCAAGATTAAATTTTATCTGAGAAACCGTTTTAGAACGGTGACGTCAAGGGCAGCGAAAACACTAGGAAACCGTATCAGTCGACATACGGTATACCGGCGACTAAGAGAATATGGTATTTTAAACCAAAAGTCACTGCGTTCTTTAATCTGATTGGTTGAAAAACATGATCGAACAGTATTCGATTCCCTGAAATAGCGAGACTATTTGCTGCGTATTAATGAATTCAGCAGTAAAAAAAAGTCAATACGAATGTAACATTAGTTAGGTACTGGAATCAAATCATTACAGAAATGGACATAATAAGCAGACCAAAAACGTTTTTTGTGTACAATATCCTGACACATCAATGAATAACTCAGCACAATTGCAAGACATTACATTAACGTTTGCAGTCCATTCAGACCCTTGACTTCAGTATCTAGTGTGACCACCACGAGCGGCAATAACTGCAGCACGGCATCTATGCATGGAGTGCACCAATCGATTGATGAAGGCCATTAGCACCTGGAACCACACTCTGAGAAAGGCCTGGCGCAATAAAACGGCTGTGTTCGGCCTTGGTATGACATTATTCAGTCTCTCTGAATTTCATCCCAAAGATGTTCAATTGGGTTTAAATCAGGACTAAGGGCTGGCCACAGCATAATGTTGACACCGTTCTGCTGTAGGAAGTCCCGTGTAGCTCTGGCAGTATGGGCCCGGGCGTTATCATGCTGGAAAATGTTGTTTCGGTGACGTGTGAAATGTGGTATGACGTGGGGTCTGAGAGCTTGGTCGATGTAGCGCACCGCTGTGATGCCGCCTCCTCTCCCTGGACCAAAGTTCTGGAACACCACAGGACCCACTCTCTGGTTCAGGCCTATTCCACCCCATACCATGATGCTTGCACCTCCCCATGAGCCTCTTTCCATAACACATTAGTCTGAGTAACGATGGCCACGTCGTCGCCTTATTCTTGTTCTGCCATCTGCAGTTGATACGCAGTACCGATCTGTGAACAGAACAGTTCTCCATTGCTTGCATCGCCAGTTTTGTTGTTGTAGAGCAAACTGTAGACGTTCACGCCGATGACGAGGGGTGAGGATAGGTCCACGGTAAGGTCTACGGCAATGGAGGTTCGCGCTGTTAAGACGTCGGCGTACTGTATCAGTACTGATTGGTCTTCCGTGTGTTCCCACTGTCTGGCGTGCTGTTTCGGATGCCTGCATGAAGGGATTCTGTACATGCTGTCGCACAACATGGCGGTCTTGTCGTCTTGTGGTCACCCTTGGTCTGCCAGTACGGGGCTGATCATTCGTGGTGTCGGTGGCCCGGAAACGTTGCTGCAGCCTGTAGATGGTCCGAACGTTGACCTGGAAGTGATTGGCAACGGCTTGTGCAGTGTGGCCAGCTTCAAGTCTTCCTAGCGCCTGGTTCCTCCTGCTGACGTTGTAATGTGAATGTTGCAGTCAGGTTTGGGGATGCATTTTATAGGGCTGGTCCTTGTGAACAGCACGTGCAGCATGAGTAGCATGAAAAACATGGAGAACACCGTACCATCTCCGAGATCAGGTGGCGTTTTTGACACCATTTCCTGGGTTCAATTCTGAGTTTGGGAAAGAATGACTTTGCTCGGGTAAAGTTGGAGATGTTGTCAAATATATATATCAAAACATGAAAGGAGTTTAAAGTTATCCGTTTCTGCGAAGGAAAATTCCAAACTGACGTTTCTTTTGCTGCCTAGTATACGTACAGTTATCTTATCTTCATGTAAGACACTTTAATTTCATTGTTCAATGATGCTTTAACGAGTTTCCGTGTCAACCCTCCCAGGAGGGTGACAAGTGGAAATAATATTACCCGCTACTACGGCAAATGCCAAACTATCCGCCGAGAAGCTGCATCGCTAACAACCGCATGACGTCATAATATTACGCATGCAGTGCACGGAGTTCGAAAACCGTTCGATTAACTGTTTTTGAGTTCACTATGTACACATTTATATTACCGACTTTCACTGCTTTATTTATACATTGAATCGTTTGCACACTCATCTTAAACATAATTAAGCATTTTTAAAGCAGTTTTAAGCCTGTCAGAATATGTTTCACTGATTTTAAAACTCAAGTCGAGAGGCAGACGCCATTTTCTTTACATGTCATGTAGTCGTTAGCGAGCTTAGATCTATCGATCTTTAAAATAAAATAAAATGATATTTTGTATAGTTAACATGGCGGTAAGATAAATACGTTGTATGCTTCTCGGGTAATGCGGTACAATCATACAATTTATAATATCGCACACGCAGTGGTGACGTCATTCAAATCATATTGTGACGTAAAGTCAGAATGACGTTACAAATGAGCAGTTCCAGATGCTATCATAGGATACAGCCGAAGCGGCCGGCAGATGACACTTCACTGCTGTACCCGTACTCGATGTCAATGAGTGCAGACAGGAAAAACACGTATAGCCTTTTGGTTTACTTTTGTGTTTACAATGTTGATAAACATCATGTGTTGGCCAATTTCTAGTTTTTTTCTGACTCTTCAAAACCGTCGTCGACCATTGACATGGACCAGGCGAGCTCGACGTTGGCAGATCTATGCGTGACTGGTGACGTGTAATGTTCACCGAAGAGGGTATGTTTTTTCAGTACAGTAATGACGGTCGGGCTCGTGATTACAGACGAGTAGGTGAATTCAGCAACTCCGACCGTTTGGAGCCGGTAGTGTGATGCTGTAAGGGGGATCTGCGGCGATCTGCGGCGATCTCAAAACGAGACTTGTGATTATTCAGGGCAACCTGAATGCTCGAAGATACAGGGATGAAGTCTTGCGACCAGTTGTTTTGCCATTTATCCAGCAACAACCACGTGGCATTGTATACCAATACGATCACGCAAGGTCTCACACAGCAAGACTGACAAACGTTTTGCCGCCGCCAGCATGTTCTCCCGTCATGAATCCGATAGAAGCACACTTATGGGACTCCCTGGATCGACAAACCGGAAGACTACCAGCGCCACCTGTCACCGCTCAACATCTGGAACAATGTCTCCTACAGCAATGGCAGCAGATCACGCACTCTCCTACCCAGAGTTCCATGATAAGTCATCACTGCGCCGGAGTGTGCAGATCACGCCAAACGCCATTCGTCGTCGTACGTCACCAATGCGCCGACATGTTTTGGCGTGTATTGAAGCAAATGGTGTCACACTCACTATTAATTCAACATTTTATAACATTTTGCAGAGAAAACCGCCTTGTTGATTTGTGTAAAAGTTCAGACTATGATACTACGTGTCTTTCAGTGTCAGCCACCGTGGTGTAGTGGTTAGAGCGTCCGCCCGGACTGCGGAAGGTCGCGGGTTCGATCCCCGACCGCGTCATACCAAAAGACGTTAAAATATGGTACTTGTTGGTCCCTGCCTGGCGCTCGGCATTAATGGGTACAACAAGGACTGGTCGGCTCGGAGTCAGTATAATGTGTCTGAGTGGGGTATTCATGCTTCACTGCGGCATGGTATCTCAGTGGGCTAGCACTATAAAACCAGCTTCAGTCTGGGCTAGTACAAGCAGCCGCACATACACATACACACGCATGCACGTCGTCATATGAGCGAAATATTCTCAAGCACGACGTTAATTCAATTTCACCTCACGTCAGCCAAACGGTGATTTTAACTTTGTATGAAATGAATACTTTTTTTGAGTACTAGTATATGTTCGACATTGATTTCGTACGTTTAATTGCGAGTTGGTTTTCATTCAGGTAACGTGAGACAAATTGGAAAAAAGGATACGAGCAGTTATTATCTGACTTCCATTTCTTCAATAATTCATTTTGCCACGGCTTCCTGTTACACGTTGTTTTTATCCATTTAAGAATAGGAAGGTAGCTCTAAGCTGCTTTAACATTTTATCTGCGGTATGACATTTACAGTTTACACACCGGCGTTTCCAGTGATGTCCTAATTTCTTGCTCGCTATCTTAGACTTGAAAGGATCTGGTATACGTTGGCGCATCGTGTTACTTACAGAACTCAGTGAGGATTTCTATTTGACTGGAAATAATTAGAAATATATCGCCAGGAATATATGTAGATGATTTTATAACAATATAGACTGAAGATATAAAGATGTTAATATTGAAATATAATACCGAAATGATGTAGAGATTTACGATAAATGTCCATAGTAATAACTGACGCAGCCGAGGTTATTTTTCTCATCAACATCTATACACCTTAAGAAGTAAAAGTAATAATTTCAGAAAAGAAATCTCAGTACGTTATCCCCGGTTATTTATAATTTGTTACGGTTGTAAACACAATTATCCTTAATCAGTGCAGCAAGGTGATTGTTGGAAAAGTAGGAAAGGCTAAAAATACATCTTTGGCGTTCACCAATGTTACATGTGAAAATACATTTAAATATATTCCACTGCTTCTGGCTTATGGTTTACATATTGCATTATTTACCCAGTTTATTATATATCCTTTATTCGCCGAACTATATATTTGGTAATAAAGCTTCCAAACAATTAATTGTTAGGTGTTGAATGTGTGGTACCTGCATCACTTCACTGGATTTCCACTCACATTAAACTCACAGGCGGTGATGCAACTGGAATATTAAGAAGTGAAACACTCAACTCACTCACTCATTAACCTCTCAACATATCAACATTCGTATTTACTGAACGTGACGTAGAACAATATTGTAGCGAGAAATATCATTATCTTACCTTCATGTAAAATACTTTAATTTCATTGGTCAATGACGCTTTAACAAATTTCCGTGTCACCCCTCCCACACTTACATTTTAATGCAGATTGCTTGTTATATTTTTTTTAGAAAATTCTGTTTGTGTATACCCATGAAGGTCCGGGTTAGAATTGATCTTCAGTAACCCATGTTTGTCGTAAGAGGCGACTAACGGGGTCGGGTGGTCACTCGCTCACTGACTTGGCTGACACATGTCATCGGTTCCCAATTGCGCAGATCGATGCTCATGCTGTTGATCACTAGATTATCGGGTCCAGACTCGATTATTTACAGACCGCCGCCATATAGCTGGAATATTGCTGAGTGCGGCGTAAAACTGAACTCACAAACTCACTCTGTTTATGTATTGCTTCACGCCGTACTCAATGTACCAACTTCAAGAAGGCGGTTTGTAAATTTGTCGAGTCTAACCAGACAACGATGTGATTGATCTACGCACTGCCTGGATACGATGGCAGGAAATTGCGTTAGTGGTGGGTGCAACTGGCAAGGCAGGACACGCTGTCCTTTCGCGAACACCTGGTGTCATCACTGATTTTCAGTGGTATTGGGATTGTGTTAATGTGCGCGCAACAGAATCTGCGTCGCCAGATAATCAAGACTAGTAGTTCCCTGGCGTAGACTTTGTATTTTCACAAAATCCCAACTATTCTTACCAATGTACCGTTACGGAAACGGTTTTAGCAGTTCATCAAACCAGGGATAATCTAGTCTTCTATTCTCCCTGATCAAACATGTATAACAATCTTGAAACAAAAGCCAATATAAGTATCTCTGAAAACTGTAACCAAATAACATCTGACATTTGATGGCAATAAAAGTGTGAAGCTGTATGATATTATTATTCATAACTTGATTGTAAATTGTAAAACCGGCGTGTTAAAACGAAAAAAGACATTTCTTCTCAAATTTGTCCTTATTTCAGATTTATAACACAATGGCCTCCCTTGAGAACGTTTTCCGTGTTCATGGCGTCACAGAAATACAGCTTCGACAATAGATATTCCGCCAAGCTTGGCAACATCCCGTTATCAAGATCTAAACCATTGATCAGACACATGGACCGTTTCATTTATAACCAATGTTGCTGTTTCCTCTGGTGGTTTATTACCCACGCCGAAAGTTAATGTACTGATAATTAGTTTCTCATGGTTGGAATGACTTTTCCTCTGCATAGTAACGCATATATTCGGAATGAAACCGGAGGAGTTAAAATCCGGCAACCATCACCCCTATCAGCTGAAAATAGACTCGCCCTCTACGACATGGCGGCTTACTTGAAGTAATCGGGCCGGGCTGAAAATATGTCCGAATATGAACTCCGTAAACTCGAGCAGATGCAAAGCACGACCGAGTGCAAGTGTAATGGCACGCCAACCTATGAACACATTTAATCAACAAACAGCTTCTAGAAGAGTCGTCCCACTCCTCAACTGGTAACTGCCAGTAGACTTATCTTGGAACGGGGATCTTGCGGTGAACAGTAAGTGATTGAAGTGTTGAATTTCAACACGTCATCGATACAAGTTTTGTTTTATTCGTTTTGTTGGCAGTACATGTAAATACGTTGTTACAAATGTGGGGAGATTAGTACAACACGTATTAACTGTTGTACACCAACGAGACTTTTCAATGAGTCCCCATGCTTCTGAATATTTTTATTTAGAGGGTAAGGGTGAATTACCTCCCTTACTTCCTAAATCACTCAGCTGCTCATTTGATATCATTTGAGGCACAAGTTTTACTCGCAGAGTTTTAGCTTAAAAAGGGTCAAATATGTGTGAGATTAACTTTTAATTTAGATGTCAATTAACAGATCTTGAAAACAGAAACAATGCTTTTGTGGATCTAGCTTGTTTTTTAACAACTTTTAAAGAAAAGTTTTGTAAACAATCACTAGTCAGTCAGGTACATACAAGCATTTGCAACTTTGAAGAAAGAGGTGAAGTGAGGTGAAATGGGGAGTAATGTCGTAAGAATATTTTCCTCACATGACGAAGTGCATACGTGTGTATGTGTGGCTGCTTGTACTAGATTTGAGCTGGTCTTAAAGTGCTAGCTCACTGAGATACCATGCCTCAGTTAAGCTAATGCTTAGTCTCTGAATAAATAATTTTCATAGTAACAGACAAGCCCATTTATATTGAAAAGGAGCCCAAGAGAGACCAGAGATTCAGAACCTGAGGAAATCTAGACTTGCTTTATTTAGTGCTTTAGCACTGCAGAGAGGGCTTGGCAGTAGGGAAAATAATGTGGTTCAGGGACTGTGAGACAGACTACAATTCAGCATTAATAGCCCACTCGGTAAGAGTTCCTTACGTACCCCCCACCTAATTTTTAACTATAAACTATTAAACTATAGACTAAACCATAGTGTTTGCTCATCACAAAAATAGGCGGGGATTACGTAAGGAACTCTTTCCGCCCACTCAGACACATTATACTGACTCCGAGCCGACTAGTCCTTGTTGTACCCATAAATGCTGTGTGCCAGGCAGGCACCAACAAGTACCATATTTTAATGTCGTGGCTGGGGATCAAACCAGTGGCCTAGCTTCTACTCTAACCACTACACCACAAAGGCGGTCCCATTGAAGAAAGAGTAATTAATCATGATATTTACTAGTTAGAATGAAATATTGTTTTCTCAGTTTCTAGTCAATAATGTGTTCGTCAATGTCATGTCAGTATTTAACAGCTGTTGTTGTATTGTTTGCAGCATCGGTGTTGTCATTCAGAAACAGTGAAATATGAAATTGCACTTGCTTTCAGATTAGATTTGGGTTGGTTGTACTCCGTAAAGGTCTGCAAGGTTTCCATCAAACAAAGTTTTTCATTCAATATTTTTCAAGTCAAGTTAATATGTAAGAGGTCTAATGATGTTTGTACAGAATCACCACAGCAGGTAAAACAAGGTGAAATATTTAAAACCTACCCCCACCCCAAATTGATCATGACGTCACCATTTTACATAGCCACTACTATTGTAACAGGGTGTGGAGTCATCCCATAGATGAAATCCTTACCTTGTCAGCTTACTGACAGGGTTAACCTCTTTTATCATGTGGACAAGGTGCCCGACCTCAGATCAGAAGACCCGTGGTTCGAATCCCAGCATGGGACTCAGAAATGTTATTTCCATTACTGTAAAGATATGTTGGATATACCTCTACCTTTATGCAATGTGCAGGAACTGATTGTTCTGTCTTGTCAGCTATTTACAATAATCTGAAGATTAAATTTAAAAGGAACAACACTCATATTTATAGTGTTGTCGTCTATGTCAGGAATATTTCGTGCAGATATCTTGAGCATGAGTTGAACAATGTACTACACTGAACTAGAGGGTCATCTCATGTTTCTGCATCAAAACAGAAGATATGTTTACACATAATAAAGTCATTCAGCCATACATGTTCTGTGTAAGCGATGCTGATTTTGCATCTGTGATCAACCACTCTGATAATAAATTCATTTCCATCATCAAAAAGGTTATTTTTAGCTATTGATGATAGTAAATTGTCCTTAAAAAATGATTCATAATATTTGTGGTCTATACTTGGTTCCAGTGTGTTCAAGATGTTGTTACAACTGTTTCTGTAGTTTCGACAATCATCATGACACAAAACTCAACACAGAGCAAGCCTGAACAGATAAAGGGCACTCTCTTAACACACATCAATAATATATTTATCATTTTAATTTTAGTACTTTTAGTCAGAAAATACATTTTCAAGCCACTCTCATTTTGTATCCATGATATGTTTTTTCCCATATCTGTTTATCTCCAAGATCACAGAGACATTATTACCTTGAAAAATCAATTGAACTGAAGCAGGTTCTGGTAAATGAAAACATTGTGATATTAGTCTATTAGAAACACCAGTTAAGACAGAGTACAATTTGATTAACAATGTGTCACGTGTCAGTAACTTTGTTCATTTCAACTAGACATGAACATATTTCACTATACAGTGTCCTCAATACCTAACGAGCAGTATTCATCATCAATGGATCAAATATTCATCAGGTTTTTTTACCTGCAGCATATGGATCTAGTGAAGAGAAAACATTGCATTAATGATTAAGGGGTAACTCGACACCCAGATCTATGTCCTGCCTGCCAGTGGCTATATTATTTATTGTGAGACGAGGGAGTATTTGACGCCACCCTCACTTGGAACAGATGTGGGAACAGCACAGGTAGAACGGTAACGGCATCTTGAATACCTGGTTTGTTTGATTTGAATATTGGATAGAATGTTGTGTTTTGTGATATGACATGTGGAATATATCCAACCTTTCAAGATATTGTTTACATAAAGCTTTAACTATATACATGTTTACACCTAGCCTGTGATTATGTTCAGTGATGTGTATTGCTGTTTTTGACGTTTGCCTGCCATATTGTAGGATTTGTTTTATCAGGGATACTCTACAACAGGGATAGGTGACTCGCTTGCTTTCTTTACCATTTGTACTAATTAGCGTGTGCCTCGTCATGCTCCAACGCACACAGTGACTTGGTTCGGTCCCAGCGCAACTTCGGCTGCGTTTAACAGTACTTCAGCCAGTGTATTGTATAGGTCGGAATTTTACAATGAATGAATGAATGAATTAAGAGCAAGAATTTTATGTGAATGAATGAAAGAAATTAAGAAAAAGAACAAAAGAAAAAGAACATATGTGAATGAATGAAAGAATAAATGATACACCACGGCCATCCCTCCCCAAACATGTTAAAGAACATAAAACTATCGGTAGAACACATGTTAACATCAGCTGTCCTTTTTATAAAAATCTACTTTGAGACATTTTTTTACATTAGTAACTAATTCAGATATCTTATTGCATGTGTGGAATGACATGGGCATTGACAGAATGTTAACTGACACTGTCACAGACCCCTCAAGAACAGAAAGTTTAGAACTATCACAAAGCCTTGCAAACACCTTTCCAGTTTTGTCAAATACTAAGATCAACAAGAAAGAAAGAAGTTTTAGAACTATAACACTCAAGCATCACAAGCACCAATGCATGATCAGAACAGATCGGTGATATGTCATATTTTTCACACACCTCAAATACACACTAACAAAAAAAATAAATAAAACTATCACTATTACTTGCAAAAAACTTTCACCTGATGGTATATTCCCCTCATAAAAATTAAAGGTGTATGTGAAAGATGTTTTAGAACAATAACTAGAAACACTCAAACAACGCCCTGTAGTATTTCAATGGCAGATCGTGATATGTCATATTTTTCACACACCTCAAATACACACTAACATTTTTTTTTTTTAAATTATAAAACTATTACTATTACTTGCAAACACCTTTCACCTGATGGTATATTCCCCTCATAAAAATTAAAGGTGTATGTGAAAGATGTTTTTGAACACTAACTAGAAACACTCAAACAACGCCCTGTAGTATTTCAATGGCAGATCGTGATATGTCATATTTTGTACACACCTCAAATACACACTAACAATTTTTTTTTAAATTATAAAACTATTACTATTACTTGCAAACACCTTTCACCTGATGGTATATTCCCTCATAAAAATTGAAGGTGTATGTGAAGATGTTTTGAACACTAACTAGAAACACTCAAACAACGCCCTGTAGTATTTCAATGGCAGATTCGGTGATATGTCATATTTTTCACACACCTCAAATACACCCTAACAAATTTTTTTAGTTATAAAAATATCACTATTACTTGCAAACACCTTTTAACAAAAGGTATATTTCCCTTCTAAAAATTAAACGAATATGTGAAAGAAGTTTTTAGCGATATAAGTTAGTCTTTCTTCGCTGTGTACTGAGAATTGAAGCCAGTGAGCTACAACATGCCCACTTGAAACTTTACTACAAAGCTACTGTACTTATACTGACACTAATAACAAGTATTTGACTTAAAATGAAGTGACAGAATAGGTAACTTATCTTCTACATGTAGGTTTTCAGTTGTCACAACACTCAGCGTATGTAATCAGCTGTTGAAAATAAACCGGGCTCAATCTTAAAAACTACGCTGCCGCCATATTGGCTGCACTGGTCACGTGACGAGCCGAGGCATAGCTTAGGAGCTTTCCGAGGAGTGACCACTCCCCCTTATAGAGTCTCCCTGGTTTTATTAATGAGTTTACTGATGGGAATGTTCCCCACTTATATGTCTCTCCACGAAAGATTAACTGATATTTGTTAGTTTTTGATGGCGTCAATCTTCTCTTAGTGATAAACAAGATGGGCGGCACAGGTGTCTAAGGTGCAGTAGTTTGTTGTGTGGAGTTGTGTTCTTTGAACAAAAGACCTTTGTTTTTGATTTCCCCCGATTATGTTTGTTAGAGTGTGACCACACACTAGAGCTCATGGGTTTCACTAAAGTAGTAAACATCACTGAAGGCTTCCCCACAGTAACACACCATGGTATAACTGGAAGCACTCACCCACCCAGGTGGATACACCTAGCCTGTGATTATATTCAGTGATATGTATTGCACTCACTCACTCACCCACCCAACCACCCACTCACTCACTCACTTATCCACCCACTCACTCACTCATTCATCCACCTACCCACTCACTCATTCACCCACTAACCTACTCACTCACCCACTCACCAACTCACTTACTCCATGATCCAAGTTTTCTGTGTGAGTCACTTCACAACATCTGTTTGATTGACATTTTACTTTATGACAGTTTGTTTCTCTCAATCCAGTTTGTGTGACTGGTTTCAGACTTGTTCAACTGGTATTTTCTTTTCTGGCAAGTCATATAGAGGGTATCCATCTGTCCAGGCTTTTGCTGGTGAGAAATGTTAGATTATTGTTATGTTATGTTTCCAACATAAGTCTGACTTTTCCCAAATGATGTTGGGATTCATTTCTGTAAGAAACCCATGTATGGTGTTTTAGGCAAGGGACTTTGTTGGAAATATGTCCCTGTTCACCAAGCTGATAAGATGTTTATAACGCGCATACAATGGAATATCAAACTGTTTCAATTGTTTTGATAGCAAGATATTGATAAATATTGATGACAACATCATCCCAGGAAATAGCTGCAATAGTGATTGCTGACAGCTATGTGACTGTTAACCCTCCAGCACCTCACAGGCAACTGGAGCTGTACACTGCCAGGGTGCTCAGACAGAACGTCTGCCCAGGTTATTAATCATAATGCATGACCACCTTTCTCTTGGTGTATGGAATGTAGCACATGATTAATGGACTGAAGCCATTCAGTTGTTCGTTGAATGCATTGTGAGCTGTGTGTGGATCGGTCAAGTGTTCCACTGTTATAATGACAGGGAATCTTAGCAATTTTAAGTACTCTTGATTTGAGGAAATAAGGACTTAAAAATCCACATATTTAACAATATTTTGTGTATCAATCCCAAGTTCTCTGCTAAGGGCACTCCTTGATAAATCCTTGTTAACTCATAAACAACATTATTCTTCTATCTTTCTACTTTATATGCAGAGCCAGGATACCGTTATATATTTTTCACTACCTGCACCAGGTGCAAGAGAATAAATTACTGAGTCTGCACCATGTTCTCAACAATCCGTTTGTAGACGCTGACAGCAGATGATTGGTGAGCAGACTGAGATTGATATTCATGGCTGACTTCAATATCATCAGAACTAAGGGACCGTTCATAATTTATGGCTAGGGGCGTTTTTGTGTGAGTCACTCGGAACTGTAATATGTCTTGAAAAAGAATGTTTTTAACATTCTCTTAAATGTACAGATTTCCTCTGCACATTTAATGCCCAATGGGATGATGTTGCAAAGATAGGACCTGCTTTTGCAAAACATCTGTCTCCAAATGTCTTCGTCCTCGTACGCGGCACAACTAGTAACTGGGCACTACTAGAACGTAGGGAACGGGACGGTTGATGGCACTGGATCAGTTCGTTGATGTACGATTGGCAAATACCGTGAACAGCTTTGTATACAAGCACAATAATCTTAAATTCTTAAATTCTATCCGGTTGACTATTTATCTCTGCTTGACCATAGTTTACAAAATTTACTTTACATTACAAGTAACAGATTTTACAGTGACCTCAGAACTTCCATGAAATGTCATAAGATTGCGTACACAGTGGGTGTTCCATTTAGTAACGCTGGTCAATACAAGAAACTTATATATCAGTAAAACTGCTGCAATAAACTTGTCAAAAATGTTGTCTGATCTGGGTGCAACCTGTCAATACAAGTTCCCTGCACCAGCAATATTTTACCTGCACTGGTGATGATTGGATACGTTGAAATCAATCGCTGAGATCATACCTTATTTTTGCCTTGATGGTCAAACATTTGTTTTTCTAATGACCTCTACATTAACACTTATGCTTGAATGAACTTTGTCCAGATGACTTGTTTTGGCACATTTATTGTGATGTGTAGTATTTCAACTTGATGCCTCTCTGTGTTAGATCACCTTTGTAGATGCGCACTGCAGGAGAACCCTTCCTGAACCTTGAACACACAATCTTACTTCCATCCTCGATGCAGATTCAAATTTATCCCAAATAAATGCATACAGTTCCCTCATATAATAAAGTACAAAAAATTGTTGAGTAGTAGAAATGTAAAAGAAATCAAGAACATTGCACAATTCATCTGTATAATAGATAAGTGCCTTCGACATGAGTACAGAATTTCTGATGCGGATTTTATATTTATCTGTCTAGATTTATACATTCATCATTGTTTTCAGTCACAATATCTTAATGTCGCCAATTATCTGTACAACATAACCGCCATCATGTAAAGTACAAATTATTGTTATTTTTGGAAAACTTTTCTCCTGTACCACCGTGGGTGGTTCTTTTTGAGAATAAAATGAATTGAATTGATAACCTCCAGGGTATTCATTCCGATAAACATCCACTTTCAGGATATGTGGGTTCTTTAGCCAATAAGTTGTCAGCTTTCTGTGGTGATGTGTCTTCGTATCGTTATCACCTGGATACAGATATTTCCCTTCCAACAAAAGCGAACTCGACTCAGAACACAAATATTGCCTTGCTGGTCATTAGGTGTCGATACCAGTGTGATCAGAAACAACAGGGTGTGTAAGATATGGCATGGTGATATTTATCTACATTTGTAAGCTGTCATTTCAGTGCTACAGAAATAGTACTTCAATTGAGTACTTCACTCTATTGTACCAAGGATTCAGAAGCCTTGGCACTCAGCATTGATTAGAAATGTTGACTTTGTATGACCTCTTGTTGAGATGGCTTCAGATCCTCGTGCGAAGAATAAGTTATGTCAGTTGTCAAGGTCACCTCATAGGTAATTGTCGAAAGTAGTTGCCTATATTTTCCTTTCAATAATGAAGAAATATTATCAGTTTTAAAGGGTCTCCAACAAAGAACTATTGGAATAGAAAGTGATTTTCAAACTGTTCTGTTTTCAGCCAGACCTCAGGATGGAGATGGACTTTGATCCCGAGTTTTACGAGGATTATGACGAGGCAGACTTGATGCGGTACTTAGAAGATGAGGAATATGGCCCTGAGTTGGCGGAACTGTTGGCTTCATATAAACAAGAGATGGGATCTGATCCAGAATACACCCGTGTGCCTTTCATGGACCTGTACGAGAACTGCCTCCACCCAACCATAACCCAGGCCGTCCAGAACTTGCTGACTCTCCTCATCATGTGCTTGTCTTTCAGAATTGTGTGCCTTCTGGGTGCCAGGGGTAAGTAGCAGAGGGTCACGTGATTTTATAGAGAGTTCTGTGGACTCAAGGTCACTTGTCTGGGATTGCTTGTCAATTCTATGTCTGTTTTCATTTTAAAAGCCACACAGGGATACATCTTGGCAGCAGGATTGTGGGATACACGCAGTTGTGTCATTACTTTTAAAAGTGGAGTTTTTGTTTGTTGAGAAGACATGTCTTCAGATTTTAGTTTCAATTTGCTGGTGCTAATATCTTGCTAAGTACCTCCTTAAAAATATTTCTGAAGTGTAACCGAAGATGCTAGATTACAAAGTTAGCCTTTATCTGTGTCCCTTCTGTCTGTTTACCAGTATGTGGTGGCTCCTCCAAAGTAATCTGTCAAACAGGTCTAGCTGTCGATACAGATCTTAGAGATCAATAAATATACAAATATCAGTGGTAAATGATAAATATCAGAGACGTATCAGGGTGTGGAGTCATCCTTACCATGTCAGCTTGCTTTGGTCATGTGGACAAGGTGTCCGACTTAGGATCAGGGGGTATGTGGTTCCAATCCCAGCGCATGACTCAACAATTTTATGGGAGCTATAAATGCAAAGTAGTGCATTCAAACAGGAAACACGGGACTGGCAGATTCTGTTCTGTCTAAGGCACAAGTCTGTTATGGTAAATTAATACTTTCATCACAATAGTTTATGTAAGATATTGATATACGATTGATGACACATTTTTCTTATTGATATTCTTTTACAATGCTTCCCATCAAGGAGAGTAATACCCATCACTGTAAGGCTAAACCTTACATTTGACATTAACAGTGATTGTACCCAGGGGTTGAAAAATACCATTGCCCGACGCCTGGAGCGAGTGGAATTCTCTGGTCGGTCAAGTAAACATCCACATTCAACTTTACTGTGGTACAGTATGGCCAAACTACTGAAATATTTTGATATATGTATTTTGATGATGAAACAAAAATGCAATTGCTACCAATTGAAAAGGATTATTTGCAAAAGAAACCAATAATTAATTGTGGTCAAGTGTCCAGTGGAGTTTTGAAAAAAATTTCACAGGGTACCAGGGTACATTGAGACATTCTATGCTGTGTACTGCCCACCTCTTTACAGTGACACTGGAAGGGGCGCCCAATCCTTGTGTTGTACCATTTCTTCGTAGATGAAATGGGGCGGTTGGGTAGCCTAGTGGTTGAAGCGTTTGCTCGTCATGCCGAAGACCCGGGTTCGATTCCCCACATGGATAAACTGTGTGAAGCCCATTTCTGGTGTCCCCCCACCATGATATTGCTGGAATACTGCTAAAAGTGGCGTAAACCCATACTCACTCACTCGTAGATGAAATTGGCATCTGGTGTTAACCCCTTTTTTGTACTATAGCATACATACATATCTCCTCAGGACATGTTGTGTGGTGTCCAGTGAGTTAATAGAAAAGTATTGGTAGTTTCATTGACCAATGTTTTGTTGGTCTTTTCAATAAAATATGTGTTGAATTGCAAGCAATATGACCTGACCATGTTAGGACCAGGTATATATGTTATTTAGTATATCGCTATACACATGTTATTTCCCAGTTGGTGTGTATATCTCCAGGCTCTGGTGAACTTGGTGCTCCCCCTTGGTTCCTGCATCTGTCCAGTGCCATGTTTGGTATCATCGTCCTGCACAACTTCTTCAACATCTCCCTCTTGTACCTCCTTGCTGGCTGCGCTGTTGCCTACATCGCTCTGGTAGTCACCAGTGTCTATTGGCGCCATCTCTGTGGCGCCACTGTCTCCATAGTGATTGTTGTATATATCATAGTATGGTACGTGGATTAATCTATGAATGAAAACAATATCAATGTATGGAGTTCAACTTTATTATTCTTTCATTGTGATATTTCAGTGTATTTGCTGGTACATTTTTCATTTGTTTGATACAGGCATCAACATCTTTACTGAAATTTCACCTTCAAAGGTTAATAAAGTTGAATCCCACACACTGATCCTGATTTCACATCTATATTAAAGATACAGCTCTGTGATCGCTGCCTACGGAGAAGATTATTAATAAGATATGAAGTTACTTTACTGATTAATGTCATGTTGCATGTTGATTCCCAAGTTGAAACTATAGTTAACCAAGAATCAGTCCATACGAGAACTATGTGTGAAACCAACAGACAAGGAAATTTGTAATTTCCAATTGTATTCTAAACTTCACCAAATCAATACAAAGGTATCCCTATGGGAGTACAAATCAATACAAAGGTGTCCCTATGGAAGTACAAATCAATACAAAGGTGTCCCTATGGGAGTAAAAATCAATACAAAGGTGTCCTATGGGAGTACAAATCAATACAAAGGTGTCCCTATGGGAGTACAAATCAATACAAAGGTGTCCCTATGGGAGTACAAATCAATACAAAGGTGTCCCTATGGGAGTACAAATCAATACAAAGGTGTCCCTATGGGAGTACAAATCAATACAAAGGTGTCCCTATGGGAGTACAAATCAATACAAAGGTGTCCCTATGGGAGTACAAATCAATACAAAGGTGTCCCTATGGGAGTACAAATCAATACAAAGGTGTCCCTATGGGAGTACAAATCAATACAAAGGTCTATGGGAGTACAAATCAATACAAAGGTCCCTATGGGATACAAATCAATACAAATCAATCCCAAAGGTGTACAAATCAATACAAAGGTGTCCCTATGGGGAGGTACAAATCAATACAAAGGGGGAGTACAAATCAATACAAAGGTGTCCCTATGGGAGTACAAATCAATACAAAGGTGTCCCTATGGGAGTACAAATCAATACAAAGGTGTCCCTATGGGAGTACAAATCAATACAAAGGTGTCCCTATGGAAGGTATCCCATGGGAGTACAATACAATACAAAGGTGTCCCTATGGGAGTACAAATCAATACAAAGGTGTCCCTATACAAAGGTGTCCCTATTGCAAATCAATACAAAGGTGTCCCTATGGGAGTACAAATCAATACAAAGGTGTCCCTATGGAGTACAAATCAATACAAAGGTGTCCCTATGGGAGTACAAATCAATACAAAGGTGTCCCTATGGGAGTACTAATCAATACAAAGGTGTGTCCTATGGAATCAATACAAATCCCTAATACAAAGGTAGGTGTCCTATGGGAGTACAAATCAAAATACAAAGGTGTCCTATGGGAGTACAAATCAATACAAAGGTGTCCCTATGGGAGTACAAATCAATACAAAGGTGTCCCTATGGGTACAAATCAATAATCAAATGGAATACACAAATGGGAATACAAATCCAATCCCTATGGAGTACAAATCCTATGGGAATACAAAGGTGTCCCTAAAGTACAAATCAATACAAAGGTGTCCTATGGGAGTACAAATCAATACAAAGGTGTCCCTATGGGAGTACAAATCAATACAAAGGTGTCCCTATGGGAGTACAAATCAATACAAAGGTATCCCTATGGGAGTACAAATCAATACAAAGGTATCCCTATGGGAGTATTGTGTAGCAGTACACATTCAGAGGTAATCTGATACAAGAGCAGTGATTCTACCAGAAAAGACAATGATGGTGATACTCATCTCTCAGCAACAATAATCCAACTTCGCAGATAGGGTTCGGCAGGGAATATAAATGGGTATGATGCTCACTCACATACAATACTAGTCTTCTTGTGGCTTGAGATGTAATGTGGCAGGGTACAGGGGCAGTGAGGTAGCCTAGTTGTTGAAGTGTTTGCTCGTCACGCTGAAGACCCGGGTTTGATCCCCACCTGGGTACAATGTGTAAAGCCCATTTTTGGTGATCCCTGCTGTGATATTGCTGGAATATTTCCAAAAGCATTTGAAACTCTCACTCACTCACTCACTCATATGCTACATATATTTTCTTTGCAGTGAATTCTTGATAGATAATACCACCTGGCATATGATACGAGGTTAGTATGTTTACTTCATCAGAACTTGGAGCTTAAACAAATATTGAATAACTCTTTTGTATGCTGAATAGAATAAATACATGTAATACAATTTTGTGACAAATTGACACTTTGTCTAAGTTCTTGAATGCTGATTGTATTTGCACTTCAACATTCCAGGTGCTCAGATGATTCTGTCCATGAAGATTATATCGGTGTCGTTTGACCTTGGTAACGGTGCTGTTATGTCTCTTCCAACTATATTTGAATTCCTTGGCTACTGTCTGAATGTTGGAACTGTGGTGTTTGGACCGTGGGTCAGCTACCAGGATTATGTGACAACATTAGAACAGAGCACACAAACAATAGTGAGTACAGATCTTCAGCATCGGTTATTAGAGGTGCACTTTTCAAAAACAGAATTGATCTTCACATGCATCAAGTCCCTCATCAGGATATTTCTCAACAATGCAGCATACTTAAACTAAAGTTTTGAAGCATGTTATAATTGTATTAATATCTGTTCTAAAGCATTACCCTCGGTGAGAAGAAATTGAAATAGTGGCTTCGATTTCATAATGACTCATGATGACGTGTCCAATTTTCAGCCTCAATCTAGATGTATTGTAAATGACACGCATGAAACAGAGATGTTCTATTTATGTAATTATTGCAATTATTATCTGCTACACAGAAGCATCACGTGTTTAGAGTTTACTTTACTGGGTTTGCTTGTCCACTACGCCTCGTCTGACTTTCATGTTGAGTCAGTGCTGATGAATCTTTGGAAATGTCTTTTGATTTAAAATATTTGAACTTTTATCAACTAGTGTTGATATGTCTGATATCAAAACAGACTTTGTTGAGATTCTTTCAACTCTTTCAGTTTGTACATAACCAAGACCTTGACAGTAAATGCTACAGGTGGCCATCTTCAGTTTTAGAGAGATTAGTGATGGCATTTCATTGTGATGTCATAAGAAGTGATGACATCACAGCTAGTTGAAAAAGCATTGTGATGCAAATTCATCAATTCTCCTTGGAGATTGCTCTGAGATAATGTACCAAGGATTGTAATCACGAAGTGTTTCTTGATTTTAGGAATATGGCAGTATACTGACATGTCTAGTAGTTTCTAGGTCTGTGTCAATGGAGAGCCATGTTGTGTGACCTGCCTGTATCTTCCTGCAGTCTCTCTCATGGATGTGGAAGGTGGTGTCCAGCGCAGTGCTCTCCCTTGTCTGTCTCATCTACTCAACCTGTTTCACCCAGTGGTTCATCCTCGACAGTGCTAACAAGTCAGTAGCCATGTAGCTGCGTTACAATGTAGCCATGTAGCTGTGTTACAATGTAGCCATGTAGCTGCGTTACAATGTAGCCATGTAGCTGTGTTACAATGTAGCCATGTAGCTGCGTTACAGTGTAGCCATGTAGCTGTGTTACAATGTAGCCATGTAGCTGCGTTACAATGTAGCCATGTAGCTGTGTTACAGTGTAGCCATGTAGCTGTTACAATGTAGCCATGTAGCTGCGTTACAATGTAGCCATGTAGCTGTGTTACAATGTAGCCATGTAGCTGCGTTACAATGTAGCCATGTAGCTGTGTTACAATGTAGCCATGTAGCTGCGTTACAATGTAGCCATGTAGTGATATATCCAGTCAGAAATATAGCAGTACAATAATAGGGCCATGTAGTAAGTTAGTAAAATGGCAATGTAATGATATATTCATGTTGTAATACTGGCTTGTAGTAGTATCGCTCTGTTGCACCATGCAGCAGTAAACCCAGTGTGATTTGTTAGCATTATATTGCACTGTAGAGATATTGGAATATGGTCCTGAATATGCATGAATCAGTGAGATATGAGCTATCTAAGGTTTCTTGTTTGTAGATCAGAAGGAAAACAATTACATTATTTAAAGAAACTAATGTGTTCAGTTGTCATTAGAGGGTGTGTGTGTTTCAGGTGGATGATAGCCTATCGGGATGCACAGTCCTTCCGCTTCAGCCACTACTTCGTCAGCTACATCTCCGAGACAACGTCGACGCTGTCTGGTCTGGGTTCGACTGTTGTGGAGGACCAGGTTCTATGGTGAGAGCTAGGTCCCAGTATATACAATCTACCACTACATGAATAGATGCAATGATCTGTAAAGTTGGTTGATGTAATGGTAGCCTTGTGTACCTCCCTTAGTTGTGTCAGGATGTGCTGATTGTTGGTTTGAATCCCACATTTTTCCTGATCATCGTTCTTGGTTTGCCAGCACCAATGCCATACTTGGTGGTTTCACTGAAGCGGTAAACATCGGCATCACTTCAGCCTTCCATCACACATTAATCTGACATCTGTACCCTAAAACCTGTAGAGATGTTACTTCTTGTTATCATGTTAACTGGCACTCTGTATTAAGGGAATGAAACATGAACTGGTCGACTTCAGAGTCGTCAACTGTGTCTGAGTGGGGTACTAGTACTGTTCCAGTATTACATGTTCCAGAGGATTCTGAAATAACTGTCTGTAAAAGTCCCCCTCCTCCCTACCTGAACTAAGCTGGTCTTTGTTGGTTGATTGTAGCGCCAGAACAAATCGTCGGCACACAGTCAAGATTTTCTCAACAATACTCCAGGTGTTCCTCACAAAGTGCATCAAATCACTTCAACACCATGGTTAATGGCATGAAAAGATTTATTAAAGTATCTGCGTATGAGCGGTTGTAACCATCCAATATCTACACTGCAATCACCATTCTGTTTATGAACAAACTTGCTGTTAATATTGATTTCGTGATTTTGATAAGACTATGTGTAGAATCTGGCCAAGATACTGAATAACTAAAGCCAAATTTGTCCGGGTCTGAAACTGGACCCTTCATTCTGAGTAAACTTCTTTCCTTGGTTATATGTACATCCCCACATCTTTTCCTAGGGAGAAGTCTGTGGCTCGGCCGTTGAGCATGGAGCTGCCCAGATCGCTGGTAGACGTAGTGCGGAACTGGAACCTCCCAATGCATTACTGGCTGAAAACATGTGAGTAGCCTTCGAGGGGGTCTTTTACATGATCATGTTGACAAGTGCGATGATATATTTCTTGGTCTAACAAGCTGTTCTCCTTTTTTTTCTGAGTTGAAAGTAAGTAGTGATAAATGTCTATAAGGTCTCTGTTAATATGGTCTGTTATAAATATCTAGGAAACTACCTTGAGATCAACATAATATACAGTCAACCATGGAAGCTGATGTTTAAATCTGAAATTGTTCAGAAACTTGTATATGTGCAGTAGAACAGTGTGTACAACAATAATGTGTGTACTTACATTGTGCTGACATAAACACAATAGGTATATGTTTAAAGCGCTAACAATATTACCTCGCTCAATGTGCTCTGCAACCCAAGCTGCCTGTGAGGCGCTAGAAGGTTCGATGGTCTTATGACCATGTATCCCATTGTACCATTGGGAGAACAGAGGTAAGTTTTTACAAGTTCACCTTCCCAAGGTAAGACTACATGTGTCACCACCCTCCAACACCCGCTGTAAACATGTAATTTTGTTGTTCTCCTATGTTTCAGATGTAAAACATGCCCCTGGGTAATTTTTTGTTGTTCTCCTATGTTTCAGATGTATTTAAATCAGCGAGGTTATACTATGTGGGGTAAGGTTTTATTGCTGTCCTGTTATACTATGTGATAAGCAGAGGTTATACCATGCCAGTAGGGAGGTTATATGTGGATAAGTAGGGCTCCATCTTACATGTAAGTAGGGAGGTTATACTATGTGGATAAGTGGATAAGTAGGGAGGTTATACTATGTGGATAAGTAGGGAGGTTATACTATGTGGATAAGTAGGGAGGTTATACTATGTGGATAAGTAGGGAGGTTATACTATGTGGATAAGTAGGGAGGTTATACTATGTGGATAAGTAGGGAGGTTATACTATGTGGATAAGTAGGGAGGTAGGAGGTTAGACAGTAGGAAAGATACACCATGTGGATAAGTAGGAAGGAATTATTACATTTCTTAGCTTGTAGAACTGACATGACATGAAATTTGCCCTGGATGTCTGACCCCAAATGCGTTATACCCAATAGTTGTCAGGAAGACAAGACATCTATTTGTTGTGTACGGCTCTGGGTGTGCCATGGCTCACTAAGGAAAAGTGTCTGACTGACTCATTTCATGCTATGATTAATTTGTATGATGTTGGTTGAATCAGACTGGCTCAAGATTGCAGGCTTACAGAAAAAAAACCTTTCCCCTCATATCATTTCGTTACCAATGATACATAAAAATAAAATAAATATTCCAGCTGACAAAGAATATAATATAACTTCATTCAGTTGTTTGCGATATAATTCAACTCCAAGCACAGTTGTGGTCCTGGGCCTAGATTTTCGAAGCTCTCTTAGAGCTAAGATAGTCGTAAGTGCCATACATTAACATTAACTTACGACTGTCTTAGCGTTAAGAGAGCTTCGGAAATCTAGGCCCTGGCATCAAGTCAAAGATGTCATGTTGCAGACAGAGCTATTGACACACACACCGTGACCCACATCTGGTCTCTAATCTGCTGAACCGCATTTATCAGTTGGAGCATCTCAGCTGAAGTAGTGAAAATAGGTTGTAAAGTCAGCCTATATTGGAATGAAGTTTCTTCATAATAACGGCTATTCTAGCAATATGTCCATGTTCTCTATATATATGCACTTGACAGCACTGTCACTTTGAACTACAACAAAGTAGAAGGATAACAAAAAAACATGATTGTTGTATTTGCTACTTGTATACTGGCGTCAGTGATGATCCAGGGAGGTAAATGAAGGTGTCAGCTGCAGGGAAAGGAGCTTGAGCTACCACAGAACAAGGGAAATAACTCTGCATTGTTCCACTGAGTCTAGTCTGTTCTTGAAGTGTGGTGGCGTAGCTCAGTGGTTACAAATGTTTTCTTGTCACCCTACTCACCCTGAAGTATCAATCCTGCATGCTGTGGAACAGTTATCAACACAAATATGTTTAACCTTTAAACCAGCAATATATTTTTTTTCAAGTTTGTAAAAGCTGTTATTTCTTTCATATCTGGATGTAGACTCAAAGTGACTTTGTTGTACCTTACCAAAATACTGATCCACAGGATCTCCCCTTCATATCCTCAAACTATTAAAGCAGTGTATCAACCTTCCAAAAATGTTTGTTCAGCTGATAAATTCCTGCTTTTTGTACCTCCCTACTAATAGAAGACATTTGGTGCCAGGTCCACCACTTCAATTCCGATTCAAACACTCTCCTACCGTGCTATGGAACTCTCTTCACCTTAGATGTGCTCCTTCCTTAACTACCTCAAAATCTGGCCTAAAGAACCATCTGTTCCTTACTGACCATTGTTCATGTTTTTCATTTTGTGTGCTTGGAACATGCCCGTGTGGCGTGGACTTCAGTGCCATATAAGTGGTCAGATTATTATTGGAGCATTGTAAGACATTGTTTTTACTTGATACATCAGTCAACTATGTTTAAATGGTTTGATCATTCATCATGAAGAGTGTTGCTGTAAAGTCAGTTACACATGTGTTGTTTGTTGCAGGGCCTGAACTTCCAGTTAGCAGCAGTTTTACTTTCATTAGGATTTTATACCTACACAGAATATGGTGAGCTATGGATATATTCATTACTCTCACTTTGCTTTGACGATTTGAATAATGATGCTTGCACTTCTTGATTGGAAGAGGTAGAACATTAACGAAGCTGCAATATTCACTCATTCACTTTCTTCCTGTTTCACTATTTTAACATAGATTAGAGACATCATTACAGTATGTCAAATGTTTATCGCAAATTGAAATAATGTGTTTTTCTCTGTTTCAGTTCTTAGAAATAAATTGTCCCGAATATTTAGTGCTTGCGTTCAGGCAAGACACTGCAAAGAAAACTGTGAGCATACATACAAACAAGTAAGTTGATGAATGTTGAGGACAGAAACAATATGTCCTGGAGCAGACAATGCTCTATGATATAAACATAGTTATGTATAAATGAAGGTCCATGTAAAGTGCACTGTATTTTGGTCCGTGTATTAGGACTTCAGTTTTGAACTTTTGTTTTTGCCTTTGGCTTTTTTTGCCAGCAGTAAATTCAAATGAAGGTTTTTAGGTTAACTGTCCTAGTCTTGTCAGTTTCAGATCTGTGCTGAAACTGTTAGCGAATCAGCCTTACCACCAGGCTTGTCACCAACGTGGGTCTGTGTGTGTCTGTTACAGGACCACCCTCTAGTGCTACTCACCAGTGTGTGTCTGTTACAGAGCCACCCTCTAGTGCTACTCATCAACGTGTGTCTATGTGTGTCTGTTACAGGACCACCCTCTAGTGCTACTGACCAATGTGTGTCTATGTGTGTCTGTTACAGGACCACTCTCTAGTGCTACTCACCAACGTGTGTGTCTATGTTTGTCTGTTTCAGGACCACCCTCTAGTGCTACTCACCAACGTGTGTCTGGGTCTCGTCTCTGTCTTTCACCTTGCATACCTGGGACTTATGTTTGATAGTAGTCCAGAAGAGGAAAAGGTA
Organism: Haliotis rubra; assembly: GCF_003918875.1. Taxonomy (NCBI): domain Eukaryota; kingdom Metazoa; phylum Mollusca; class Gastropoda; order Lepetellida; family Haliotidae; genus Haliotis; species Haliotis rubra. The sequence continues at coordinate 1,459,020 of NW_025767224.1, read as the reverse complement.
AGTCTTTGATACGATTCCTCCAGGTGAGAATTTGTTGAAAGCCTTATGGAAGCTTTGACCTTCATTGAGTTTGCTATGTTGCCAATTGCATGCTTTGTCTAACATTAGCATCTAAAGACTAGAAATTGCTTAGGTCTTTATGCTGATGACTCAGGCACCCTGTAGACACTGCTTGTTTGTTGGCAGGGAGACACAATGACTCACACCCTACGGAAGTGGTCAGCCTTGGACTATGCCAGCCACTGGACAGCGCTGGGGACCTTCGTCTTCTTCTGGATGATCTAACTCAGCATCACAAATCCTCCACAAGTCTGCTGGTTCTCTCAAGGACAGTCTGCCTCTGATAGGTCAGGGCTGTGGCATACTGGCTGTGCAGGTGTATAAATGTGTTATTGCAGAGAATGTTTCATGTGTTACAAGCTATAGCTGACCCTGAGGTACAATTCAGTCTGGGACAGTGTACCAATCAAAACACTCCCCTGATAGGGGTAGTCAGGCTGTGCAGGTGTATAAATGTGTTATTGCAGAGAATGTTTCATGTGTTACAAGCTATAGCAGAGATACAGTTCAGTCTGGGACAGTGTACCAATCAATACACTTCCCTGACAGGGGTAGTCAGGCTGTACAAGGTGTATAAATAACAAACTGCTGAGAATGTTCAGTGAGTAATTGGCTTGTGTAATTGTGTAAATTGTATTTCTGTTCCAGCCAACTTATCCTGGTAGAACTAAATGTTGCTGAGAGAATATGATCAGAACACCATTATTAGGTCTATGCATTGATAATGATAGATCACTGATAACTGATACTTGGCTGATAACTGATACTAGTTCAATAACTGATACTTGGCTGGTAACTGATACTTGGCTGATAACTGATATATGGATAGGTACTTCATGGAAAGCATTGTGGATGTCTAGTATGAAATTCAGAGATGCCAACCCATACAATTTTATCGTATTCGTAATGAAAAAATAACACAAAACACGTGACTATGATAGCACAAAAAATATACATTGAATCAAATTATCAAATAGCATACGTAACATACACAATAAATTTCAACCACATTTTATTCAGTATCAAGCCGTGCGTGGATACTTAGTACTGATTTAGGTGAGTACACTGTTATTAACAATCTCTTAGACTATCAGTGTATTTTTCATTTAAAAGTTAATACTAATTTTTTATCAGGCCTGTGGCCTCTTCAGTACTGAATAAACGGACTGATCAGTTTTTCGCCAAAAATACTAATTGGGCTAAATTAGGGTTGGCATATCTGGGAATCTGGCCATGGAGTGTTGTGTGATTTAGCAGTCCCGAGTTCCTAATCAACTTGTATAACAACATGTACTGGGATGTGATAAAAGCATCGATGTATTCTTACATGTCTTTAGGTTTTGTCAGAAGTACAGAAATGAATTTCTGCCAAAAACAGTTTCCATGTAGGACAATATTTTCAAAGTAGGAAAATGCCACTGTGGATAAAAAGCCCAAAGAATGCAGAATTGGTGCTGTTGTTTTCTCATATTGTCATAATACAGTGATACTTGTTGTAAAAACTGGTTGACTTGTCCACCAAACAACAAAAACCCTCTCTCATGAGGACAACAATGCTGATCTTTAACGACCAGGTTTGACAAATAGCACAGGTAACAGATAGGGTAAATCATAACGTATATTATAAATTCTGATTATACTCATTTAGTAAGTACAGATTCTGGTACATTTTGGGTATATTGGGGGTTCTCTTTGTGTTATCAGTGGTGAATCTGTAAAGAAATTATGTGCTCAATTTGAAGCTATACATTGATGTCACAGATCCTGAAAAGGTGCTATCTTTTACACATATCGGACACCATTGAATCAAATTATTTTGACAAGAGTTCATGTATCTCACTGACCAACAAGGCGAGCGATTTGGGACACAACAAATACTTTGTACCAGTTGTCCAACATGACACATTTAGTCATGCAGAGTTATCTCCCATGTGGCTTTTCCTCCCTGATCAAACTGCTGTCGTTTCATGTGTGTGCTTGTTTGTGTGGGGTCACTGTGATGGTGCGTCTTCAGGAGTTGATGTGTCTGATCAGATATATGTGTGGGGTTGATGTGAAGTGTGTCTGAGTTGATTTAGACAATCAGATGTTTATTTATGTCTGGCGTGGAGGATGCTGTCAAGGGGCTGATGTAACTTATGTCCTATACAGACACACTTTCATGCCCTATCGAATCAAAGTATCTGTGAAGTTGTTAGGGAATCAGATTCAATTATTGAAAAAGATAACCTATATTTGAAGAGTTGTGTGAGGGACATTTGCTAATGATTAGTGTTGGTGAAATCAAACTGAAGAAATATGTGGTTGATCAAAAGATACAACTAGAACGTTTTTGAGAAACATATTTCCTGCTTTTGCAGTCTTTACATTCAGAATATCCTGTTTACATGTGTTGATGGAAACATGCTCTGAATGCTTCAGTTGGTCGTACGAGGAATTGAGAAGCTTCACCTGAGTGGTTGGATCAGATTTAATAAACAAGGAACCTTAAAAAACTCTATCATTTATACTGTGAACACATTTTCTTAATTGTCTCCCTGTTTGGTATTATAGTAGCAGCTGCAACAGCTGCATGTGATATATTGGTCTTCAGCCTTTTGGGAGCAATTTTGTATTGTGTAGTTTCAGAAGTGATTTGTGTGTTATAACCGCTGATCAGTGGCCTCAAGATACTCATTTCTGTTGTGTATTACTTGTGATCTTCAAGAACAATATGGATGACTTCTGTAAGTAGATGTGTAATATCTTGAATAAATATATGTGAATGATAGCTCCTCTTTTTCGGAATGTGTAGGGATTTAAACTTACTGGGTAACCCTTCTGATAGTACTAGTATCTAGCTACCTGATGAAGATAATGATAGTGTGAAAATTGTCAAGCAATGTTTTACATGTTCAAAGCATTATTAAAATTGGACCTGTGTGATACAGCTGTAAATATCACTAACCTGGACCTGTGTCATATATATGTAATATCACTAACTTGGACCCGTGTGATACAGCTGTAAATCTCACTAACTTGGACCCGTGTGATACAGCTGTAAATATCACTAACGTGGACCCATGTGATACAGCTGTAAATATCACTAAACGTGGACCCGTGTGATAAGCTGTAAACATCACTAACGTGGACCCGTGTGATACAGCTGTAAATATCACTAACGTGGACGTGGACCCGTGTGATCAGCTGTAAACATCACTAACGTGGACCCGTGTGATACAGCTGTAAATATCACTAACGTGGACCCGTGTGATAAGCTGTAAACATCACTAACGTGGACCCGTGTGATACAGCTGTAAATATCACTAACGTGGACCTGTGTGATACAGCTGTAAATATCACTAACGTGGACCTGTGTGATACAGCTGTAAATATCACTAACGTGGACCTGTGTGATACAGCTGTAAATCTCACTAACTGGGACCTGTGTGATACAGCTGTAATGTCACTAAATCACTCCAGTTTGATGTAATTGTCATATTACTAATATAGACCATTGTTAAATAATCATCTCTTGGACCATTGTACCCGTGAGGGTCCGGGTTAGAATATTGATCTTCAGTAACCCATGCTTGTCGTATGAGGCGACTAACGGGATCGGATGGTCAGGCTCACTGACTGGGTTGACACATGTCATCGGTTCCCAATTGCGCAGATCGATGCTCATGCTGTTGATCACTGGATTGTCTGATCCAGACTCGATTATTTACAGATCGCCACCATATGGCTGGAATATTGCTGAGTGCGACGTAAAACTAAACTCACTCACTCACTTGGATCAGTGTTATGCTGCTGTAATATCACCAGCTCAGATCATTGTGGTTTATAAACCAATTGCTATATCAGCTTTATACAGATGTATGATAGTAGTATGCCTTATTAGAACATGTTGCATCATGTGCCAAAGTTGACCAATGTAATGGATGTGGTGAATGGATATATACACATACTGAAGGCTACATAATATTTATATATTCATGTACTTGTGCTACGCTGAGGTTTTTGTTGAACAACCAAACAACCAAGTAAATAAGCTTAAATATTGACAATCGCTCTTTATACTTCCTCCTGGAGAGTCAGACCATTTCATTGTTGATAGGTATGTATATTGCTCTCAGACAAACTTTTAGCAGGATTATATTTCGATTTCTAGAATTCTCCCTGCAGCTTACTGTGCGCTTCCTGTTATCTAACTTTTCCTTGTTAGGAAGAAAAATATATTTGTTATTTTTATTATATTTTATTGTGATTTAATGAATATAATAATATCTGTTTAAGAGTGGTTTTTTATTTCAGGTATGTCAATGTATGATCAAATATACCAATCATATATTGTGAAACGTTCAGATGAGTTCATGTCAGAACCTGATTGCCCTGAATGTGTCATGCCTGCTTGTACCTATACTTAGTCCTTTGATGAGTGAGTGAGTATTGTTCGATCACTTTTACCAATATTCCAGCAATATCACTGCGAGGGACACCACAAATCAGCTTCACTCACTGTACTCATGTGGGGAATCGAACCTGGGCCTTCAGCGTGACAAAGGAATGCTTTAACACACACACGGACGCACGCCACGCATGGGCCTTGCCTTGCGACGACGACGCACACACACGCACACACACACACCTTGTGGTCTGACCTGATGCCAAACCAAAGGACCTTTGATGACCCTAATGAAAACAATGTGAGAAGTCCAGACCTGGGCCTTCAGCGTGACAAAGGAATGCTTTAACACACACACACGCACACACACACCTTGTGGTCTGACCTGATGCCAAACCAAAGGACCTTTGATGGCCCTAATGAAAACAATGTGAGAAGTCCATTTCTGGTGCGGCCTGATATAGCTGGAATATTGCAAAGAGCTGTGTAAGACTATGCTCACTCAGATCTATTTACATAACTAAGATATGGCTGTAGAACTTCTGATTGGGACACAAAACATTCACTCTCCCACAGTTGTAAGCGCCAAACCAAAGCGTCACACCAAGTGTAGTTTCTCCATTACAAAATGGGTCAGATTGAATAATCCATACTGGTATTTTAAGAAACTCCTTTAAATATTGTAATTAGAATGGACTTGTGTATGTGTACAGGCTTTGTCTGGTGGCTGTATGGCTGAAATAATGCTGATGCCATGTAAAACTTTAAGTGACTCGCTCACCCCCCATACTGGCCATTAGGGACCTCTCATGAATATTTCTGTATCGAATAACACATTATATCACGAAGAGTCATAGATCTGATTTTAGTCACAGAGGTGTCAAATCAGCACAATTGCTCATATTCTTGCAATTAATGCGAGGATGTAATTAGTGCCAAAAGACCTTATTTGTCTCTGCCCTAATCAAACTACGATTCTAGACAGTATGTAATAGTGATGGCAGGAGAAAGGTTGATGTTAACTTCTAGAAATAAACCAATCTGATTTATATCAACAAAAGTAAATAAGTAGCTATATGTATATAGAATCCCAAAAGAGCCCAGACCAGTCCAGATTTCAGCCTAGAGTAGATGCAATCTAGATCTTACCAATCATACTAAGCTGGAGTTGGGACTCTGGGAGTCTGACGATAGAAAGCTCTTCTTGTAGCAGCATGCCTCTTCATGTGCAGTCGGGGCGGTGGGGTAGCCTAGTGGTTAAAGCGTTGGCTCGTCACGCCGAAGACCCGGGTTCGATTCCCCACATGGGTACAATGTGTGAAGCCCATTTCTGGTGTCCCCCGCTGTGATGTTGCTGGAATATTGCTAAAAGCGGCGTAAAACCAAACTCAGTCAGTCAGTCAGTCATGTGCAGTCTTTGAACATGAGAGATAGGCTGTCATGTTGCAGGGATCATGTGGTTTACAAGTCTGTTGTGCTGTCAGGTAGAAGGGTGCTGACAAGGTTGATCTATTCAGGTGAGGAGGATGTGGTGGTGTAATTAGCTCCCTGAGTTACCTGTGTTGGGTGCAGGAGGTACTAGGTTAAGAACATACATGGGTACATTCTCTGAGGTCCCTGGTGTCCGGTATTGTGAGGGATATTGCAAACAGTGGGGTAAGCTATATTTAACCACGCCTAGTGTGGAAAGGGGTAACATTCATCTGGTGTTGAGTATGTGGTTATCAGGATCATCAACGGTAATCGATATCTTTCGGTGGGTATGTGAGGTTATTAACACTGTTTATTATATATGTGATGCTATTCATATTGTTGAGGGTATGAGATTGAATGGATGTTAGAGCCACCTGTATAGACAATAAAGAGGAATCTCATTTTGTAATACCCAGTGTTTTGTTTGTAATTAATTCACAATTGAGAAACGAAGGTCTGAGAAACACAGAGGCGTATATGATGTATCACTGATAGACAGAAACATATCAAATACACAATGTAAATACGTGCATTTTATTATATAAATTAGAACTGAAGAATTGCAAGGTCGATATAAAAAATGAATTGTATACTTTTAGACACTTCACTTTCACCTGAAGGTGGTTTCCAGTCTCAAGGACACTACAACTTAGAACAGCTAAATATGAGAGTGGTTAATGAAGACATAATATTTCCACGTGTATTCAACATTCACATCACATACGTTTCATTAATTCCTTAAAACAAACAGGCTCGAGTAATATACATGTATTCTGTGTAAGGTCATCTATTATAGTGGCATATGTAGATCGATCCTACAAGAAACATGTTAAGATAGACAAAGTAACCATAATGTAGGCTAAGTCCTTGAACCCCGAGGATGGTAGTGGACAGGGCATATGCTGGTGTGATTGTACTTGCTCGTTGGTTCAGTAGTAGGACAGGTCAGGCGATGTCTTCTCCTCGATCCAGTCCAGGAACATGTCCACTCTGGTGAAGACGCTGTAGGTTACAGGTCCCTGGCAGGGGCGTTCAGAGGTCCAGCTGACGATACCCTCCAGGTACCAACGTCGTTCTGAAACATCAGACAGATGGGTTTAATGCTGTTTCAACACTATGCCAGTTGGACCAGGGCTTGTCATCTTTCTGTGAATGAAAAGCCAATAGTGATGCAGGTGACAGACGGCTACACTTTGATGAAAACAGATATAGAACGCCTGTGCAAAAGAACACCCATCAGGATCAAACTCCGTTTGGTGTACTGGGAAAACCTAGAAACATAAATCAGGGCAGGGACTGGAAGACACGACCATTGGTAGCAGAAACAAGGGGCGCAACTCTCAACAGCGTATTGTGGTGCCTCAGACGACAGGGCCACCCATGTCTGCGAAGATGCCATCAGACCCTGCCGGAGACAGTTATAGCGGAGTGAGATGTAAAGAGATTGCTGCCGCTATGTAACTGAAATACTGTTCAAAGCGGCACAAAGTAATTTATCTGGGAGGTCGTGATGTTTGTGTGTTGTTTAACGCCGCACTCGGCAAGATTCCAGCTATATGCCGGCAATCTGTACATAATGGACCAGACAACCGCATGGGCGGATCAAGAGGGGTGGGGGTGGGTTGTGTTGTCAGTGGGTTCGAACCCCCCTTTTGAAAATGACATGGGACCACATTGAAGATTTTCTTTTTGCGTTGGCGGAGCGAGGGGGGAGGGTGGGCAAAACTCCCTGACCCCCCCCTCAAAATTCCTGGACCCGCCCATGCAACCCAGTGAACAACAGCATGAGCATCGATCTATACAATTACGATACGATGACTTGTGTCAACCAAGTCAGATCGCCTGACCTTATTAATAACAATACTGAAAATGTATATAGCACTAAATCCACTTTGGGTGCTCAAAGTGGGTTACAAAATAATAATGTATGGGTAGATTTAATAGTGCAGTGAAAAGGGATGCGTGTAAGATGGGATTTGAACGTAGCAAAAGATGGAGACACTTTTAAGGCAAGGGGCAGTTCAATCCACAGCGATGTAGCACAAACACTGACAGAACGTTTTCCATGAGAGGCCAGCCTATAAGAAGGAGTTTTCAGTAAGAATTTGCTTTCAGATCGCAGTTGTTTGGGTGGTTTGTAGGGGGTTAGCAGTTCACTTATGATATCAGATATTCTGGTGTCATGTCATTTAGACTCGTATATGATACAGAGTACATTAAAACGCGTCAACTGGACACCAGTGTAATGACTACAGTATCGGCGTAATGTGAGAGTACCTTGGGGCACATGTAACGATTCTTGCCGCTGCATTTTGGACTTTTTGAAGTCTCCTCAGTGATTCTCTGCTGAAGCCTAGAAGCAAACTGTTCAACCCCGAGAGTTCCAAACACTGTACTAATGTCTTGGCTGTATCAAGCGGTATCAGATGACGAATTTGACTAATGCATCTGAGATGATAAAGACAGGTCTTACACAAATTGTCACCTTGAGAATCTATGGACAACTCGGAGTCAAAATAGACACCAAGGTTTTTTACCCGGGGTGGGAAATTTATAACAGAGTTACCTAACACAACTTTTAAGCTCTGTCAGTTGACATCTGAAGCTTTTGCCTAGAGCCTACCAACCTCAGATTTTTCCATGTTAAGTTTCAATTTGCTAAATGTCATCCGTGACTTTATATCTTATCCACTTACACTTGTTTTCTGAAAAGATTCAGCAACTTGTGAAAGTTCAAATCTATCCAGGACTTGTGCATCATCAGCTTATGATTGGTGACCGAGATCATGTCGTTTTAAGATTCCACCAAGCTGATTGGTATATATCACAAAGGGTCCGAACCAAGAACCGATCCCTGTGGTACTCCACATGTAAGATTGGCACATCAAGATTGTTTGTCTCCTATGATAACATTCTGCCTTCGGCTGTCGAGATAGGATTGGATCCAGGTTAGTCGGGTCTTAAGAGATGACCAATTTTAACCCTGAGCTTCACGACTGGGTCTTAATGATGTGTAGACATGACTTACGTCCATATCTGGTCTGTCTGACGAGCGGCCCTCCGGAATCTCCTGCACAGGGGTGTTTATTCTCAACCACATTATCGGCACAGAGCATATTCCTAGTGACGCTGTTGTTCACTGAAACATATAAAAATACGTTGGCATGGATGATGACGCCAAGTAGGATGCGACAGCCCCACGATAGTTTTCAGCAGTAGTCTCTGCTGCGTAGCATAATACTGTGTATTAAACGTTCTTGTAATATGTTGTAGATGATTGATAACGGGCTGTTCCATCGCCGTCACCCTTATCATAAATGACCTACCCCTTATTTTTATAGTATATGTTTTCATGTAATGAAATGCAAAGTAGGATCACCATGTTAATGAAATGTTTCTATTTTTAGTGTTACCTCCGTCTTTACTCAGAACCTTCTCACAGTGTTTGTTGTCTGGCTCCACCTGGAGATCAGCTGAGCGCAGCGTCTGCGAATACTCGGCGTTGGCCACCTTGCCGAATCCGGTCACGACGTAGCGGGGCAGAATCTGATCAGATCGATTGGTCTGGTTGCCTCGAGAACTCCGCTCTTTGGAAAGACAGGCAGGCTGAACTCGTGCGTTCACAGTCACAGATTTCTTCAGTTTCAAAAGGGCAATGTCGGAGTCGTATGTCCTTGAATTGTAATTGTCATTTACGTAGATTTTGGTAATCTGAAGAGGAAACACAATGTTGTGTATGAGGCAACTAAAACATTACAGCTGCGTTGACACAAGTGCAATGCATGAGTACAACTTTCTGTCACCCGGTATCCAGCCAAGTGAGTTAAATTATCCAATTCAGAAGAACTTTGATCGCGTGGTAGTTAGTCAACAACATCTTTAATACAATTTAAGCCATACCTAACCGAGGGGAGAATCGAACCCGGGTCTTCAGAGGGACGAGCCAACAGTTTCACCACTAGGCTACCCCGCCGCAGCAGATTGAAACTGGCCTGAAGGTCATTGACCTGAGCAGTATTGCTGTCAGCTGCCCGAACAAAGATTTACGACTGGAAGACTGTCAGTCATTCGACAATAAGAAGCCAAATCGTCGTCTTCGTGTGTTGTGCGCTTTCCCTCCTCGCGGAATTCTAGATAACCAGTTTCTGTAATTCTGACTGGGAATCTGTGTTCGAATTCCAGACTCGCCCTGATTCTGCTTTAGTTTCTTGAACACCAGACCCATTCTCGTGGGTCTCGCTTCTGTGGTAAATCTAACGTCTGCTTCACTACCACGTCAAGCAGACGCATGGATATATCACTGGAACATTATTGAAAGCAACGTAAAACCAAATTTGTTGACTCTCACTCACTCACTCACTCTTACCCCTCTGCTTTGAATGGGCTGATCTCTTATTGATTCGTTCACATGTGACACTCCGAACTCCACCACGATGTCCGAGTGGTCAAGCGGGACTGTGGTCTTGTCCACCGTGACGCAGTGAGCGGCTGTGACGACCCAGGAGTCCCCCAGGAGACACCCTCCACACACGTGTTGCCACTCCTTCTTCGACATCTTCTTCTTGACCACAACATGCCAGGGCCAGTCTTGGATCTTGGACTCATTGCCCCCGGAGATGAGGGCAGTGATTCCTTTTGTTGGTTTTCCGCACTCTGACAGAGAATCGATTCTTATGCTTAATATACTCTACCAAAAAAGAAATGCATAGGTAATATTGATATGTGAAACTTCAAATATTTTTCAAACATCAGTTTTCGAGTGTAATAATTGCGCCATTACAATGCTGGTTTGTGTATATGGCACGAATGCACAGCGCTAAAACTAATCTTCGGAATGTTTAATGCACGTTTACGTTCGAAACTTGCATGAAAATGTATTGGAGAAACTGGTTCGCAATATGCACGTGCAGTTCTGAGGAATCGTGAGCAAGGACATTGTGTATATCAGGCCGTTTTGCTTTTAGACGGTCATTGGCGTTTTTTAGCTAAATGAAAGAACATCGTTATGACGCGACTCATTGCCATTGGACGCCTGGATCCTGGGAAGTAAATCTGCCAAGACACCTCAATGTTCACCAGAGTGCTGTCAGTCATGTATGGACCAATAGCAACAAACTAATTCTACTCATGATCGGTCTCGAAGCGGTAGACCTCGGATTACCATTGCAGGTACATCCGGGTACTTCATTTGCGGAATCGAACTGTCACAGCAACTGCAACTGCAAGTGATTTGAGGAGAGAGTCTGGAATCTACAAAACTGGACACGAGTATGGTTCAGTGACGAATCACGCTTTCTGCTTCAGTGCCGTGACGGAAGAGCACGTGTCTATCGACGCCGAAATGGACATTTTCTTCCAGAATTGTGTTGCCCAGGTTGACCGATATGGTGGTGAGTGTGTCGCTATATCCTACACGCAGACATCTAACATAGTCAGCCTTCAGGGCAATTTAACCGCTATTCGTTATAGAGAGGAAATCTGAATGATTCATATGGTTCCGATGATTGGCCTTCCGAATCTCCCGACCACAACCCCATCGAGCATTTGTGGGATAACCTCGGCCGACACGTACATGCATGTCAACCAGACGTTATAGATCAACTGTCGCAGGCCAGAATTCCACAAAGTCGAATTCAAAGGCGAATACATATACCTTATAATCGCCAAATGCAATAGAGCGGTTGTTGGTGAAGTTATTTTCAGTTCTCGGAACCATGCAATAGGTGTTGTTAGAAGCGTGTCAGTTGCCAACAATAGCCCTTACAGTTGACCCAACTCCTACCTGGAACACAGTGGGGCAGGTTGGCCGTCCAGGTACCGTCCTCCTGGCAACGTCTAAACTTGGGACCATTCATGTTGTAAGCTTGGTTACACTTGTAGTTGACGCGGACGCCCTCCCCATAGATGTCCTCCGGCAGGAACACGGTCTCGTTCCCAACAGTCACGTTAGATGTTGACGGGCACGTGGAGTTGCGAAAGCTAGTAACGAATGACACAACTTAACACTGTTTGGAAGTTAAACTGTTGGAATTTTAAACCCATGTCGACCTTGGTGAAGCTGGGATCACCAAGGTACTAATAATGGTAAATTTGTTTCAATCATGTTTGCATGTGTTAAACATCCTGCATCGGATGCGTTCCCTCTTCCTTTTGAAATGTCCTACTTTAACATAGACTTACGACATTCGTCGCGCTACAAGTGGTGACAGTATGTTTCTGTACATCTAGGAACTATCGTGACATATAAGAAATGATCGCAAACAGAGGACGGTTTGCAACAGAACAATACTAGCTAGGTATACATTGTTGATGAAACATGCTTTCTTTGTTTGTTTGTTTGTTAAAAGCCGAACTCATCAACACCCCGCTATATGGCGGCGATCTGTAAATATCCCAGTGAGTCTTTCAAATTGCAGTACCTGCGTAATTATCGCCCATTTATTAACATATCACGTCACCAAATAAACAGATATAACATATTTAATATTATCCCAACTGTGAAATAGTATGACCTGGTAGCACCATTGACAGTAACGTTAACAATGTTAACCTGTTCTAATATACCTAAAAGGCGATCATATTTGCATAACAATGACTTACCATCCGTTGCCAAAACAACGAGTCCCTTTCCTTGGCTTGCCCGGATCAGGACAGGTCACCACTGAATTCAGATAACACCATTGTACACATTATTGGATGGCATTTAGAAGTGATACGCGTAAAGGAAAGGGGAGGAGATTTATAGTTGTCAACTCGTGTAATGAAGATGTTTCAGAGTATATTTTTACTCCCTCGTTTCTTAAACGTCATGTTTCTCATATTTCAGAAGTTGACATCCATAAATTCACATCACACACACAAGCACGCACAATCACACGCGCACACGCACGCACCCACACACGCACGCACACACGCAGAAAAAGTAGTTAACGCTATGCTGGTTTTTAAAAACCGCGTTCAGCGGAATTTCTGTTTTATTTCGACCTGATCAGAGATCCACGCCGATCTAGTACATCAACAACCAAGTGACCGAGCCTGACAACCCGATCCATATCGTCACCTCTCATCACCATCATACATTGTTGGGGACATTCTAGCTTGTGAGTTTGTGAAGCTGACTCCGATGTTTATTATATATAACACTTTTAATCATGCTTAATTCAAGATGCAATTTTGCATGATTTACCTGAGACGCATTTGGGCTGCACCGGAGGATACCACGTCCCGTCGATGTGGCAATAACGCTCAGGTATGTTGGGATGCAGAACAAACCCCTCATCACACTCGTACACGACCCTGGAGGTCAGGTGACAATGCAACAGACACATATATAATATAGGGACACATACATCTGACTGTCCGATGCTACCCTAACGTAAAGAGAGTCTTTACGGTAGCAGTCGCCGTTTACCACTGCCCGGATGAATGAATATGGCGATGGGCAAGGCTATATTCTCGGGTAGTTCTCCCAAAACACAAGATGTAAGTTTTATCTTGATAACTGCGAACATTTTGTTTACAGCTATAGAGTAACTATAGTGTGCTGTCATTTTAATCATTTCACCGAGGAACAGTTAAAATATCAGGAAAAAGTGAGTGCAATTGAAATTGTCTCGTTACAATTTATTAGAATAATCATTCACAACTTATAATGTCAAATGTTCTATTTGTATGTTACACATTGCAATAGAACCCGCCCTGGTGCCTCGTGACGCTGCAAGGGCATGTATGTCAAATAGTTGCCAAATATCTGAACGTTTGTCTAATTGGAAAAAAGAAAGCAAAAATGTCTAAAGAATTGTTGTGAATATATAAGTAGACCATGTGCCTCTTGCGGGACTGCGGATTTTGTAGCTCACCTGATTCCGGGCACGTTCTTGTCAATCGGGGATTCAGGGCCCCGAGTCAGGGTTCCGTTACCCAGCGCTTTCAGAGGAGGACACATGACTTTGGGTAATTGTTCCACCTCCTCGCACCTGCGGAGAGCAACATGGGTTACCATGGAGATATGTAAATAATGAAGAGTTAATGCCGAGTGTATTCCATCACTACAGATCAACGCGTGTATGTCCGACTGTGGTCATGTGTTACGCCAACTATACGGTATGTAGATGGCCACACAAAGAAAATATTGTTTTACGCCATGTTTTATATAATCCAACAATCTCACAGTAGGAGAAACCCCTCATGAGTCCCACAGCGTCTAAGAGTGTGTGTATGGGTTTATGCCACTTTTAGCAGTATTCCAGCTACATATGTCATGACTGTGGCCCCAGTAAATGGTCTCGCACATTGTATCAATATTGACAGCTGAAGCTGGGTGTTTGGTGGGTTCTCATAGCCAATCACTGCCATTTATATTAAGCGATTTTCTCAAAGGCGAAAGGAAGTTAAACGGACTAGAATAGAATGTAAGTGTGCTTTTATGTTGTTTTTAGCAACATTACAGCAATATCATTCAAGCAATGGACGTCATGATAAGATGGTAATTGAACCCAGTTCTTCGTCTTAACTTAAACGACATCAACGTTTATCAGTCACACATGATATCTGCGATATCTGGAATGTGTTACCTGGGTGTCTGGTGATTCCAGGTCCCATCCTCCTGGCAGACCATCGAGTAGCGTCCCTTCAACACATAGCCAGAGTTACACTCGTAGATCACCTCCGTCCCTTCGTAGTACCTGTCATCGCGGACTTCTTCAAACGTCTGATGGATGCCATTGGCTACAAGACTGGGAGGTGTGCAGGTTACGCGCGCTTCTGAAACACGAAATGCCAACACCCATCCATATTTGCTGAATGCAGGATGTATTTTAAGTCCAGCGACATTGTGATTGCCTTCTTGTACTGAATGGAGTCGGCTTCATGGGGAGGAGTCTGGGGGACTTACACAGCGGCCAGAGGGTTAACTTCATCAGCTGACATTCATTAACTTGAAGAAATCTTAGTTAATGATTGGATAAAACGTCTTCGGACTTATTTTATAAACTTTGAAAGTAAAATGCTATTTTAGGAAAAATCGTACTTTTTGTGGCCGCTTATATCCGATTCATACGCTTGGAAGAATTAAACCTGATAAATGACGTCTTAAACGGATAAGCTGATTTATTTCAATTGAGGTTGCTACGTTTTTTGTATCATCTCAACTAGTTGTCTTGTGTAAACCGTAGAAAATACATACCACATCTGGGCATAGAGGACCATTTGCCGTCAAGGTTGCAGTAGATGGATCGTGCACCCACCACCCTGTAGCCGTCGTCACATTTGACCTTCACCTTGGCTAGAGCAGTGAAGGGCGCTGAAAACAAAATGTATTTTTTATTTCGTTTTAAAGACATTGTTTCGCTTCGGTGTCAAGGCACCATTTACCTGGTATCGGCGTGTTATACACTGAGGGGTTTTCACGTGAGTTTCACGCTGATTTCATTCATGTTCACAAACTGTAACGTTGTTTCGCTTCACGCGACCATCTTGGTTTTCCATAATCATACAAAATACGAACATAGACGACTGCACGGGTTCGTCCTTCCAGAGTGAATCACCAACAAACATTAATCACGCGGTAGGCTCAAGCACAATCGAGCCTATAACTTGATAATGACATCATTTATAGACATTATAGCCTGCTAATTGCATTACACTATCAGCAGAGTTTTATAGTGATGACCCATCCCTATATATGCAAGGCAGTTACTTAAGAACAAAGGAAAACAAGTAGTTACTGATTCGAAGCCTCAATACCCATCAGTCACCACTATCACTCTCTCGCCACGACGTGCCACTTGAATACTTAGCTATAAGTCAGCATAGGGGTTTGATGTCATGTTAAGTATGCCCCGTTATATTCCCGATATATCTGCAACTCAACGAATATGTTGTATGGCTGACAAGCATTTCTAATGTCATTTCATCACGTTCGGAATATGTTTGAATGATCCTGTCACTTTGAAACCCTGTTGTTATGTTAAGGCATGTTCTTTGTTATTCGAATTAATTTCAAACTTATGTGAAACTGTTCAGATAAACTTCTTTCTTTCCATTATGGTCAGGCACCGTTATGAATTCATGGAAATACTTCAATTCATGAGCCCTCATTCCAAACATGTGGCACATGAAGACACACTTGCAGATGCCGGGATCAATTCCCATGGGTGTCTGTAGTCATAGAAACCAACAATTCCAAACCTTTTTCTAAGGGATCACACGTAAATGCACTATTTCATGCAGTGTCCAGTCACGACAGAGTTACGACTCTTAACTGTGCCAGGATAAAGGCAATGCACTATTCCATGCAGTGGTCAGGGTCCCGTTTCACAAAGCGTTCGTAGCGCTAAGGTGATCGTAGTTCCCATACTTTAACATAGACTTACGACAGTCGTAGCGCTAAGGTGATCGTAACTCCGATACTTTAACATAGACTTACGACAGTCGTAGCGCTAAGATGATCGTAACTCCCATACTTTAACATAGACTTACGACAGTCGTAGCGCTAAGATGATCGTAACTCCCATACTTTAACCTAGACTTACGACAGTCGTAGCGCTTTGTGGCACGGAGCCCAGGTGATATTCTAAACAAAACATAACACAAATTTAAAGTAGACTCTTTCGGGACGGGGGTTTAACTGATCCAATGTTGCGATTGAACACTTAAATTTCATAGTCTTCGAACGCACGGCTCAAAACCAAGGGGCCTGTGCCCCGTTCCACGAAGTTATCGAAGCGCTAAGGTGATCGTAGCTCCCATACTTTAACCTAAAGTACGACAGTCGTAGAGCTACGATCGCTTTGTGAAACGGGGCCAATTTGCAAGATACGACAGTTACCACTCTTAACAGAGCCAGGATACACCGGTCATGAGTTCTAATCCATGGTTCGTCTGCAGTGGCAACTACACAGACCGGTGCACCAACACGATAGCACTCCGAGACAGTTCAAAGCAACTGAAGTCTTCTGTGTGGTGAATGCTCTGGGTAAGGTCATTCGAGAATATTAGTTTCCATGGAAATTTGTTCATAATAACCGTTAACGCCCTACAACATGTCTCTAGGTAGTGAAAACATCTCACCTTCATCTTGGTCCAGTCTTTCCCTGGCAAAGTACATGTGGTCACTGACATTGGGATGGCTGCAGATTGGCTCTGCAATGAAATCATGCAATATACTTGGACACAGGACTGTGGAGCACATAGACAGTTACTAAGGCCGTTTCAACCAATATGGCCATTATCTCAACATCCACAAGTTCTGACGACCCTACTTGACAGACTGCAATGATCAACATCAGCGTGTCCTGACTTTCTGTTGTAACGTAATCATTATTATGGCCACGCAACTGTTGAATATCCGACATTGTGTGACGTAGGTACATATTACAGATTATACCATTACGTGTGTGACGTATGTCACCTATCACCTAGTTTGTCATAACGTGTGTGACGTAAGTACTTTAACCTAGTTTGTCATAACGAGTGTGTGACGTAAGTACTTATCACCTAGTTTGTCATAACGAGTGTGACGTAAGTACTTATCACCTAGTTTGTCATTAGGTGTGTGACGTTAGTACTTATCACCTAGTTTGTCATAACGAGTGTGACGTAAGTACTTATCACCTTGTTTGTCATAACGTGTGTGACGTAAGTACTTATCACCTAGTTTGTCATCAAACGAGTGTGACGTATAAGTACTTATCACCTAGTTTGTCATAACGTGGTGTGACGTAAGTACTTATCACCTAGTTTGTCATAACGGTGTGACGTGTGACGTAAGTACTATCACCCTAGTTTGTCATAATCACTTATCACCTAGTTTGTCATAACGTGTGTGACGTAAGTACTTATCACCTAGTTTGTCATAACGTGTGTGACGTAAGTACTTATCACCTAGTTTGTCATAACGTGTGTGACGTAAGTACTTATCACCTAGTTTGTCATAACGAGTGTGACGTAAGTACTTATCACCTAGTTTGTCATAACGTGTGTGACGTAAGTACTTATCACCTAGTTTGTCATAACGTGTGTGACGTAAGTACTTATCACCTAGTTTGTCATAACGTGTGTGACGTAAGTACTTATCACCTAGTTTGTCATAACGTGTGTGACGTAAAGTACTTATCACCTAGTTTGTCATAACGAGTGTGACGTAAGTACTTATCACCCTAGTTTGTCATAACGAGTGTGACGTAAGTACTTATCACCTAGTTTGTCATAACGAGTGTGACGTAAGTACTTATCACCTAGTTTGTCATAACGTGTGTGTGACGTAAGTACTTATCACCTAGTTTGTCATAACGAGTGTGACGTAAGTACTTATCACCTAGTTTGTCATTAGGTGTGACGTGACGTAAGTACTTATCACCTAGTTTGTCATAACGAGTGTGACGTAAGTACTTATCACCTAGTTTGTCATAACGTGTGTGACGTAAGTACTTATCACCTAGTTTGTCATAACGTGTGTGACGTAAGTACTTATCACCTAGTTTGTCATAACGTGAGTGTGTGTGACGTAAGTGACGTAATACTTTATAGTTTGTCATAACGAGTGTGACGTAAGTAGTTTTATCACCTAGTTTGTCATAACGTGTGTGACGTAAGTACTTATCACCTAGTTTGTCATAACGTGTGTGACGTAAGTACTTATCACCTAGTTTGTCATAACGAGTGTGACGTAAGTACTTATCACCTAGTTTGTCATAACGTGTGTGACGTAAGTACTTATCACCTAGTTTGTCATAACGTGTGTGACGTAAGTACTTATCACCTAGTTTGTCATAAGGGTGTGACGTAAGTACTTATCACCTAGTTTGTCATAACGTGTGTGACGTAAGTACTTATCACCTAGTTTGTCATAACGTGTGTGACGTAAGTACTTATCACCTAGTTTGTCATAACGTGTGTGACGTAAGTACTTATCACCTAGTTTGTCATAACGAGTGTGTGACGTAAGTACTTATCACCTAGTTTGTCATAACTTAGTGTGTGACGTAAGTACTTATCACCTAGTTTGTCATAACGAGTGTGACGTAAGTACTTATCATCACCTAGTTTGTCATAACGTGTGTGACGTAAGTACTTATCACCTAGTTTGTCATAACGAGTGTGACGTAAGTACTTATCACCTAGTTTGTCATAACGTGTGTGACGTAAGTACTTATCACCTAGTTTGTCATAACGAGTGTGACGTAAGTACTTATCACCTAGTTTGTCATAACGTGTGTGACGTAAGTACTTATCACCTAGTTTGTCATAACGAGTGTGACGTAAGTACTTATCACCTAGTTTGTCATAACGAGTGTGACGTAAGTACTTATCACCTAGTTTGTCATAACGTGTGTGACGTAAGTACTTATCACCTAGTTTGTCATAACGGAGTGTGACGTAAGTACTTATCACCTAGTTTGTCATAACGTGTGTGACGTAAGTACTTATCACCTAGTTTGTCATAACGTGTGTGACGTAAGTACTTATCACCTAGTTTGTCATAACGTGTGTGACGTAAGTACTTATCACCTAGTTTGTCATAACGAGTGTGACGTAAGTACTTATCACCTAGTTTGTCATAACGTGTGTGACGTAAGTACTTATCACCTAGTTTGTCATAACGAGTGTGACGTAAGTACTTATCACCTAGTTTGTCATAACGTGTGTGACGTAAGTACTTATCACCTAGTTTGTCATAACGAGTGTGACGTAAACTTATCACCTTATCACCTAGTTTGTCATAACGTTTGTCATAACGTGACGTAAGTACTTATCACCTAGTTTGTCATAACGAGTGTGACGTAAGTACTTATCACCTAGTTTGTCATAACGTGTGTGACGTAAGTACTTATCACCTAGTTTGTCATAACGAGTGTGACGTAAGAGTTTGTCGTGTGACGTAAGTACTTATCATCACCTAGTTTGTCATAACGTGTGTGACGTAAGTACTTATCACCTAGTTTGTCATAACGAGTGTGACGTAAGTACTTATCACCTAGTTTGTCATAACGTGTGTGACGTAAGTACTTATCACCTAGTTTGTCATAACGTGTGTGACGTAAGTACTTATCACCTAGTTTGTCATAACGTGTGTGACGTAAGTACTTATCACCTAGTTTGTCATAACGTGTGACGTGACGTAAGTACTTATCACCTAGTTTGTCATAACGTGTGTGACGTAAGTACTTATCACCTAGTTTGTCATAACGTACTTATCACCTAGTTTGTGTGTGACGTAAGTACTTATCACCTAGTTTGTCATAACGTGTGTGACGTAAGTACTTATCACCTAGTTTGTCATAACGTGTGTGACGTAAGTACTTATCACCTAGTTTGTCATAACGAGTGTGACGTAAGTACTTATCACCTAGTTTGTCATAACGTGTGTGACGTAAGTACTTATCACCTAGTTTGTCATAACGTGTGTGACGTAAGTACTTATCACCTAGTTTGTCATAACGTGTGTGACGTAAGTACTTATCACCTAGTTTGTCATAACGAGTGTGTTTGACGTAAGTACTTATCACCTAGTTTGTCATAACGTGTGTGACGTAAGTACTTATCACCTAGTTTGTCATAACGAGTGTGACGTAAGTACTTATCACCTAGTTTGTCATAACGAGTGTGACGTAAGTACTTATCACCTAGTTTGTCATAACGTGTGTGACGTAAGTACTTATCACCTAGTTTGTCATAACGTGTGTGACGTAAGTACTTATCACCTAGTTTGTCATAACGTGTGTGACGTAAGTACTTATCACCTAGTTTGTCATAACGTGTGTGACGTAAGTACTTATCACCTAGTTTGTCATAACGAAGTGTGACGTAAGTGTGACGTGACGTAAGTACTTAACCTAGTTTACGTTATCACCTAGTTTGTCATAACGTGTGTGACGTAAGTACTTATCACCTAGTTTGTCATAACGTGTGTGACGTAAGTACTTATCACCTAGTTTGTCATAACGTGTGTGACGTAAGTACTTATCACCTAGTTTGTCATAACGTGTGTGACGTAAGTACTTATCACCTAGTTTGTCATAGTTTGTCATAACGTGTGACGTAAGTACTTATCACCTAGTTTGTCATAACGTGTGTGACGTAAGTACTTATCACCTAGTTTGTCATAACGTGTGTGACGTAAGTACTTATCACCTAGTTTGTCATAACGTGTGTGACGTAACTACTTATCACCTAGTTTGTCATAATATGTGTGACATAAGTACTCATCACACAGTCCGCCAGGGCATGTGTAATGCATGTAGCCTAGCACAGAATCCGTCATAACTTGTGTGACATATGTAACCTACCATTCATGACGTGTGTAACGTAACCTACCAAAGAGTGCGTCATAACGTGTGTGGCATATTGTGACGTATATTACCTTCCACAATCCGTCATAACGTGTGTGGCATATTGCGACGTATATTACCTTCCACAATCCGTCATAACGTGTGTGGCATATTGTGACGTATATTACCTTCCACAATCCGTCATAACGTGTGTGGCATATTGCGACGTATATTACCTTCCACAATCCGTCATAAGGTGTGAGGCATATTGCGACGTATATTACCTTCCACAATCCGTCATAACGTGTGTAATGTATTGTGACGTATATTGCCTTGCACAATCCGTCATGACGTGTGTAATGTATTGTGACGTATATTGCCTTCCACAATCCGTCATGAGGTGTGTAATGTATTGTGACGTGTATTGCCTTCCACAATCCGTCATGACGTGTGTAATGTATTGTGACGTATATTGCCTTGCACAATCCGTCATGACGTGTGTAATGTATTGTGACGTATATTGCCTTCCACAATCCGTCATGAGGTGTGTAATGTATTGTGACGTATATTGCCTTCCACAATCCGTCATGACGTGTGTAATGTATTGTGACGTATATTGCCTTGTAATGTATTGTGACGTATATTGCCTTCCACAATCCGTCATGAGGTGTGTAATGTATTGTGACGTATATTGCCTTCCACAATCCGTCATGACGTGTGTAATGTATTGTAATGTACATTGTCTTCCACAATCCGTCATAACGTGTGTGGCATATTGCGACGTGTATTACCTTCCACAACCCTTCATGACGTGTTTAATGTATTGTGACGTATGTTAGCTTCAACAATCCGTCGTGATGTGTGTAATGTGTTGTGCCGTATATTGCCTTCCACAATCCGTCATGACGTGTGTAATGTATTGTAACGTATATTGCTTTCCACAATTCGTCATGACGTATGTAATGTTTTGTGACGTATATTGCCTTCCACAATCCGTCATGACGTGTGTAATGTATTGTGACGTATATTACCTTCCACAATCCTTCATGACGTGTGTAATGTATTGTGACGTATATTGCCCTCCACAATCCGTCATGAGGTGTGTAATGTATTGTGACGTATGTTACCTTCACAAAATCCGTCATGACGTGTGTAATGTATTGTGACGTATGTTACCTTCCAAAATCCGTCATGACGTGTGTAATGTGACGTATATTGCCTTCCACAATCCGTCATGACGTGTGTAATGTATTGTGACGTATATTACCTTCCACAATCCTTCATGACGTCTGTAATGTATTGTGACGTATGTTACCTTCCACAATCCGTCATGACGTGTGTAATGTATTGTGACGTATGTTACCTTCCACAATCCGTCATGACGTGTGTAATGTATTGTGACGTATGTTACCTTCCACAATCCGTCATGACGTGTGTAATGTATTGTGACGTATGTTACCTTCCACAATCCGTCATGACGTGTGTGACGTATGTTACCTACCACTGAGTCTATCGTCACGACTGTGGCGTATGTAGCTTACATAAGGCCGTTATGATATGGTACCTACCACAATATGGCGACTCCGATGACCACGTGCCGTTCGGCCTACACTGCAGAATATGCTGACCCACTAGTGCGTAACCATGGGAACAGGTGTACGTCGCTGTCTTTCCCGACACTTCAACATCACCGTGAGCGGGCTTCGTGACAATACGACATTCCGTACCTGGAGTGAGATGGACAGGTACAGCCATAACAACAGATATGTATAAAGATGTACATATGTCATGTCAGAGATCTTGGCAGGAAAAATGGACAAAGAATTGTTGAGGCAAACTGAAGATCTTTAGAAAGGGATATGGACGATGGGCTGCACGATACCCTTTTAATAAAAATACCTTTGGCCGTAGGGTATTTAGACATATGCACATCATGCTGTGTGGATAGTTCACGACTCAGTCTATGTGAAAGCTGGATAGGCACAGCAGAGAGTGTTTGAATACCACGCGCACTGATAGTGAAGGTTGTCAAGGCACATCATGAGGGAGTTCGTACAACACGGCACACTTAAGTCGCATCATAGCTCTGACAATTAACTGAAACATATGCCTTCATTTGACAGTAAATAACAGTACATCACAGCGTCATATATAGTTAACAGAAGTGACAAAACCATGTCCCTATCTACAAGGAATCTCAAACAAAGCGGCTTCCATTGTACGACTCTGACTTGGTGACGGGCAGTACCTGTTTGACACCGATCCCCTGTGAAACCATCTGGACATCGACACTGGTTGTTGATACACGTTCCTCCGTTGAAACACAATGAACTGCAGTCTGAAGACACAAAGAAGGAAGGATAGCACACAAAAAATAAATATTGAACATGCGTGCAAGTGATCAATAATGAACTTACAGTATACTTATTACAACAAATGTCTTTAACAGTGTACAGTTGTTTTTGTATTTATAAGGGGCGCAGGGGTAGCCTAGAGGTTAAAGCGTTCGCTCCTTACGCCGAAGAACCGGGTTCGATTCCATGTACAATGTGTGAAGCATTTCTGGTGTTCCCCGCCGTGCTGGAATATTGCTAAAAGCGGCGTAAAAACCATACTCACTCACTCGTTTTATAGCCACGCCATTTTGGGGTAATCTAGTGAGCGAACATACTAGTTTCATCACACCGGCTTGCAAATAGAGACAGACAAATGAGTGGTTGACGGTATGAACTCGCTGTTACACGACATACAATCAGGTCTCAACACAAGAAGCGGTTATAGCGTATTTTCAGTGTTTCCCATCTCCCGCCCGCCCTCATTGCCGATAGAGAAAGTCTGTTATCCTAATTCTCCTCTCAGCCCAGATGTGACAAAAAGCTCGCCTATCTTTGCACACTCTTGCTTAATCTGTCTTTATTTATATACACAGCGATTCGCTCTTTGTCATAATTTTAAATTATTTTAATGTCTTCCAACAAGTGATCTAAATTCAAAACATTACATAAAATGTAGTTACACAATCAATAAAAAACTCTTTTTTCATTTCCTTTTTTCGTCCGCCCGCCCGCTCTTGCAGATTGAAGTGGAGGTGTGAAACACAAACAATACATAGATGGTCCAATGAACAACCTTTGATATGTCAGATTCAAGACCGATGCTCTCCGAAACATATAAATGCAATAAGGGTAATTTCAGTAGAAGACCTGTCTTTCATTATAGACAATTACATTTGGACAGCCACACCCACCTTTAGTGCATCGCGGACCATATTTGTTTGGAGGACAGGTGCCACACCCCTCACTGTTACACGTGGAGCAATGGCGATACCGAGGGCACAGTACACGCTTCAGCTTCCGGCGGGGCGTACAGTAGTCACAGTAGGATTCGTGTCCATCAAAGAGGCTACACCTGAGACGACATTATCATCATCATCATCATCATCATCATCATCAACAGCATCATCATCATCAACATAATCATCGTCATCATCATCATCATCACCAACAACATCATCACCAACATCATCACCATCAGCAGCAACATACGTACCATCATTGCGTCATACAGAAGTTGCTGTGCCAGTGAACAAGGTTTAACTTTAGGACTTCAACTTCGATATATCAATACAGGCGCTGGATAAACATATGTCATGTAAGTGATTAACAACAGTGTATGGTTGTACAGTTGGAATCAGTGTCGATTCAATGTCTTCACTGAAGCTTGCTGACGTAGGTGAAGCATTTACAGATTTGGTTTGTTTGTTTGTTGTTTAAGGCCACACTCAGCAATATTCCAGCTATATGACATTTACAAGTTACTATTCACCTAGGTTGTTTGAGAGGCATTTTAGAAGTTGTGAAGATGAAGGAAAACCAAGTGCTCTGGATAGTCAACTTCTTTTTTTGCAATGAGTGCGACGTTTCGGAGTAGGTTCTAAGTACTAACACTGTTATCAAGCACGTGATCTTAGCCGAAACGTCGCACTCATTGCAAAAACAGAAGTTGACAATCCAGAGCACTTGGTTTTCCTTCATCTTCACCTAATGTGTTATTTTCAAGACATTCATAAAAGCTTCAGACGTTTCTGCAATTGTTCGATATCAATAACAGTAAGAAAAACAATTGCTTAAACGTGGACGTCGAAAAATGTGATATTCATATCCAATTGCAGTAGTATATTTTCTTTGTGCATTGATCTAGTAGTTCCTTTAGGAAGCCGATGATCCGAACATCCAGTTTGATATATACGCAAGTCCAGTTGTCGACCAAGAAGAAAAGCAGACAAAATACTAACTACGGGTTTGCCTAGCCCAGACCCGATGATGTCCGCTGTGTTGGAGCTGAACGTTTTGTCTGCGGCGTAAAACAAAAGCCAACATACGATTGGGAATGCCGTTGTTGCCATAGTGATATCTGATGGTCACGTATTAAGAGATATGATCAAAGTAGCCTATAGCATTACCTTCTGACTGATATCCGAATTCTCTCCCTTTGCTGACCACACTTGCAGGTAACGTGCCCACGTGAGCATTTCTCCGCCCCAGAGTGAAATGCCAAGGCGGAAGTGCTGACTAGACAAGATAGTCCCAACAAGCAGATGCATCCGGACACCGGGACTGTGGAGGACAGATAGATCAGTAGATGTACACACATCATGGTAAACAACATCAAGTATTTCAGTTGTATCACGGTGTGCCTGTTGGCGTGGTAGCAAGCCCAAAGTAGTGCATGTGATAGACGTTTGTCTCTTCGGTCAAATCCATGGATATGGTACTGACCAACCTATACACGTAAGCAGGGCGAATGTGGGATTCGAACCCACGATTTTAGGACACGAGTGATGCAATTCTGCAAAACGAATTGCGGCGAATCAGACGACTGGGTCTCTCTTAGGAAAGTAGGGACTAGCAATCAAATATAAAAAGCATATCTCAAATATGCACTGTCAATCTGGTTAAAATATACATTTGTATAAATGATTTCCGCCGTTTTATTCACACGTAATGCGACCATGCATGTTAATACCAGTTTCTAAAACATTTGGCTATGAACACCTTAGGCTAAGAACACTTTCATACGGAATGAGAAAATAATATTGTATTAAATGCGCATGTCATTTAATAAATACATCCGTGCGTGTTATCTCAAGTACTTCGATGAACATTCAACACGAGATACAATCTCTATTAAACCGTTATCGTGTATATGGAGCCTCTATCGCTGTGTGACCCGTCGCTCACATATGTAGTAGGCCTCTGATACGCATCTATGCTATGATACTATGTGAGCTCTTTCCTTATTTAGGTACACTCAAACACTTTTCAGGTAAATTTCTCTAAGGGTTGAACCCACCCGATGTTCTCTGCGCATGCGTGTCCATGAATGAACACACGAGAACGTATCCACGCGTACCGAATACACCCGAATACACCCGAATACACCCGAATACCTCCGAATACACCGCTGCTTAAACCTTTTGAATCCATTAAATCGGATGTATACATACATTAAGTGTTAATCCATATTAAAGATTATGCATATTTAAACCCATTTCCTTAAACCAGTCTATACGTGAAACCACTTATACTGATATATATGTATGTTTCAATCGATGTGAAAACGCTTGTGTGCAAACCCTCAGTGTGTAGATACCCTTTCTTTGCCTGAATACACCTACCTGCAGGGACACGGAACAGACATGACATAAGTTGAAGTATGCCCACAGTGGTAAGCACCATACAGTTCCCCACCCCTCATCGCCAGCTGTAATGCAGACTCTGGTCCCCATGTTGGGACATACCCCTCAACAACACATGAATCACAAAACGTTGGCAACATTTTAAATACATGAATCACATTAGCAAAACACCTTTGGATACACATCACCTTCATACAGACGAAGCTACACGGTAAATGTGTAAGCTATTGCATAAGGAATGTTATCGACCAACTAAACAACGTATGTATGTGTCGATGTGTATTTACGTGTTAGACGTTGCGTACTTACAGAGCATGTCATGTGTTGTGTACTTGCAGAGCATGCCATGTGTTGTGTACTTACAGAGCATGCCAGGTGTGTACTTACAGAGCATGTTACGTGTGTACTTACAGAGCATGTCATGTGTTGTGTACTTACAGAGCATGTCAGGTGTGTACTTACAGAGCATGTCAGGTGTTGTGTACTTACAGAGCATGTCAGGTGGTGTGTACTTACAGAGCATGTCAGGTGTTGTGTACTTACAGAGCATGTCATGTGTTGTGTACTTACAGAGCATGTCAGGTGTTGTGTACTTACAGAGCATGTCAGGTGTTGTGTACTTACAGAGCATGTCAGGTGCTGTGTACTTACAGAGCATGTCAGGTGCTGTGTACTTACAGAGCATGTCAGGTGGTGTGTACTTACAGAGCATGTCAGGTGGTGTGTACTTACAGAGCATGTCAGGTGTTGTGTACTTACAGAGCATGTCAGGTGTTGTGTACTTACAGAGCATGTCAGGTGCTGTGTACTTACAGAGCATGTTACGTGTGTACTTACAGAGCATGTCATGTGTTGTGTACTTACAGAGCATGTCAGGTGGTGTGTACTTACAGAGCATGTCAGGTGTTGTGTACTTACAGAGCATGTCATGTGTTGTGTACTTACAGAGCATGTCAGGTGCTCTGTACTTACAGAGCATGTCAGGTGTTGTGTACTTACAGAGCATGTCAGGTGTTGTGTACTTACAGAGCATGTCAGGCGTGTACTTACAGAGCATGTCAGGTGCTGTGTACTTACAGAGCATGTCAGGTGTTGTGTACTTACAGAGCATGTCAGGTGGTGTGTACTTACAGAGCATGTCAGGTGTTGTGTACTTACAGAGCATGTCAGGTGTTGTGTACTTACAGAGCATGTCAGGTGGTGTGTACTTACAGAGCATGTCAGGTGGTGTGTACTTACAGAGCATGTCAGGTGTTGTGTACTTACAGAGCATGTCATGTGTTGTGTACTTACAGAGCATGTCAGGTGCTGTGTACTTACAGAGCATGTCAGGTGTTGTGTACTTACAGAGCATGTCATGTGGTGTGTACTTACAGAGCATGTCAGGTGTTGTGTACTTACAGAGCATGTCAGGTGCTGTGTACTTACAGAGCATGTTACGTGTGTACTTACAGAGCATGTCAGGTGTTGTGTACTTACAGAGCATGTCAGGTGGTGTGTACTTACAGAGCATGTCAGGTGTTGTGTACTTACAGAGCATGTCAGGTGTTGTGTACTTACAGAGCATGTCAGGTGCTCTGTACTTACAGAGCATGTCAGGTGTTGTGTACTTACAGAGCATGTCAGGTGTTGTGTACTTACAGAGCATGTCAGGCGTGTACTTACAGAGCATGTCAGGTGTTGTGTACTTACATAGCATGTCAGGTGTTGTGTACTTACAGAGCATGTCAGGTGGTGTGTACTTACAGAGCATGTCAGGTGTTGTGTGTGCCACAGAGAATGTCAGGTGTTGTGTACTTACAGAGCATGTCAGGTGTTGTGTACTTACAGAGCATGTCAGGTGGTGTGTACTTACAGAGCATGTCAGGTGTTGTGTACTTACAGAGCATGTCAGGTGTTGTGTACTTACAGAGCATGTCAGGTGTTGTGTACTTACAGAGCATGTCAGGTGTTGTGTACTTACAGAGCATGTCATGTGTTGTGTACTTACAGAGCATGTCAGGTGCTGTGTGCCTTACAGAGCATGTCAGGTGTTGTGTACTTACAGAGCATGTCATGTGGTGTGTACTTACAGAGCATGTCAGGTGTTGTGTACTTACAGAGCATGTCAGGTGTTGTGTACTTACAGAGCATGTCAGGCGTGTACTTACAGAGCATGTCATGTGTTGTGTACTTACAGAACATGTCAGGTGTTATGTACTTACAGAGCATGTCATGTGTTGTGTACTTACAGAGCATGTCATGTGTTGTGTACTTGCAGAGCATGTCATGTGTTGTGTACTTACAGAGCATGTCAGGTGTTGTGTACTTACAGAGCATGTCATGTGTTGTGTACTTACAGAGCATGTCAGGTGTTGTGTACTTACAGAGCATGTCAGGTGGTGTGTACTTACAGAGCATGTCATGTGTTGTGTACTTACAGAGCATGTCAGATGTTGTGTACTTACAGAGCATGTCAGGCGTGTACTTACAGAGCATGTCAGGTGTGTACTTACAGAGCATGTCATGTGTTGTGTACTTACAGAGCATGTCAGGTGTGTACTTACAGAGCATGTCAGGTGTGTACTTGCAGAGCATGTCAGGTGTGTACTTACAGAGCATGTCAGGTGTTGTGTACTTACAGAGCATGTCAGGTGTGTACTTACAGAGCATGCCAGGTGTGTACTTACAGAGCATGTCAGGTGTGTACTTACAGAGCATGTCAGGTGTTGTGTACTTACAGAGCATGCCAGGTGTGTACTTACAGAGCATGTCAGATGTTGTATACTTACAGAGCATGTTTAGGACATCCAGGTAGCCAAATGGACACAGCGAGCGCCGGAGATCCCACGACTTGTGTACAGCTCTGACGCCAGGGACGTAGCGGTAGCGGTATGAAACAGAAAGGAGGAAGTAGACGGGGCTCCCCATATTGTGGCGAGATCAATAGCTCCTAACCTGAACGATCCTCTACACAATGCTTTGTGTGACTGCTCCATCACGTGAACCAGGTTTTGTCATTGGTAAGGCAGAGTATTTTCCGGTCTTTACAAATCTGTTTGTGATTTTATATTATTTTAAAAAAAAATGTTTTTGGGAGTGGTGGGTTTTAGGGATTTTTAAAGAAAGGGTTATCTAAATTTAACAAAACACTATGTACTCCAAGCCCTGTTAGTGCATAGGTATATTGCAGGTAGGAAGTCTCTTACCCTGTTGGCAAAATGTCATCAACGAATCACGTGTGCTGTTTCGTGATCAAGGAAATACGGTTCGTTGTTCTGTTGGATGGGTTTTTTCTGTCTATTTCCTTCTTATTTTCAAGGAAGAGGGTTTGTGGGTGGGGTTTCGGAGGTATTTTGACCAATATAGCCAAATTAACTTGAGCTTAGAGCATATAAATATTCAATACACGTGACATTAAAGGCGGATGTTGGTCAAAGGATACAGCTGGCTATTCGCATCTCCGTGAGACTCTGACATCATCTGTTGTCGTACATCGGCGACATCGCCTCTTCCCCTACTCTGCTCCTGCTCACGCATCCAGTGTTCATCATTATGATGACATTTATGCATAGGCAACATCAAAATGGTAATGAAAGTCCCCACAAAACCGACTCTGGATGTGACTCGTCATGTGACTTACTACATGCAGTACGTCCCTTACGTCAGTAATGTTTTACGGTTTTGCTGAAAATTTGATAGTAAAGAGAACCCTGTAGTTTATTGTTTGTGACATACGGCATTCAAGCCCTTTCACCGTTTCCTTTCTAATGCAATTATGCGCTCAATATCATTGGGTGCCATGTAAACATTGCCTTAGTTACGTAAAGATCTCCGTACGAGATGGGATGGGGAATGTATATCAGCCTTAGACACAGTGACATACATTCCATGATAATTCTCAGATATAAGGCTGGCCATTTTTCCCCGTGTTTCCATCTCGCGCCCGCGCTGAATTTTCATTCTGCCGTGAAATAATAAAAATAATGTCTCGTTTCAGTTTTCTACGCCGCTGTGTAAATTAATGCCAGGTATGATAACACATGCAACATGCACTAACACTTGCTCATTCATAAATAACCAGGTCATCTTGATCTTTCTACATTAGTGAAAAGGTTTCCGAAGCAAAGCGACTAGATCTGCGTTATACATGTATATCATTGTAGGACCATCAACAAATTATATTAATCAACTGATCATATTTTTCGCCCGCCCGATCTCTTATTGGTTATTGTTGCAGAAACACATAACCAAATACTGATGGTTTTATAAGAATCAATAAGATGGTCTTACCAGAATCAATACACTCGCAAGCAAGAATAGCATGAGTTCACGAGAACTGGAATTCCCGAGGAACTGACCTGGGTTACCTAACCTCGATCAATGTATTACACTGTCAGGAATTGGTGCCACCGTGCTCTGGAGACAATCAATATAACCTGGTTCGCCGTGACATAAAGGCTGACCCACTGCATGACATGTAGGTCTCGTGTTTTGTGTCACGTGATTCGTCTGACAGTAACGTCACGTTGACCCACCTGACGCCACGTGGTGTCTATGAGGGGTGTTTGACCCACCTGACGCCACGTGGTGTCTATGAGGGGTGTTTGACCCACCTGACGCCACGTGGTGTCTATGAGGGGTGTTTGAGGGGTGTTTGAGGGGTGTTTGATTCATCTGGATGCCCAACTAAAGGAAACTGCGCATTATTAGAAAGCAAGACCATTGTGACATTCCTTGTGCTTGAATCCATGTTTGGAACTGGTTCAAAAAGAGCACTATGGGAGTTGACTTCTATTTCAAGGTTTTTCCCTTCTCAGTGTTACTCCGGAAAAGGTCATCGTAGAAACCAGGTCACAGAAACCATGTTATGTTATAAAATTATATTTATATATCCTGGAATACACAAATAATTTGACTGAGGTAAATTTGTTATTTTATAATTAGGAATGCATTTTGTTTTACGCTCACGTGGATAGAACCCATGTTGGTTGGCGTGTTGGTGAGTGCTGGCGTGGGTTGGTGTGTGGTGGAGTGGGTTGGTGTGTGGAGGAGTGGATTGGTGTGGTGGAGGAGTGGGTTTGTGTGTGGTGGAGTGGGTTGGTGTGTGGTGGAGTGGATTGGTGTGTGGAGGAGTGGGTTTGTGTGTGGTGGAGTGGGTTTGTGTGTGGTTGAACGGGTTTGTGTGTGGTGGAGTGGGTTTGTATTTGGGGGAGTGGGTTGGTGGTGTGGTGGAGGGGGTTGGTGTGTGGTGGAGCGGGTTTGGTGTGGTGGTGGCGTGGGTTGGTGTGTGGTGGAGTAGGTTGGTGTGTGGTGGAGCAGGGTTGGTGTGTGGTGGAGTGGTGTGTTGGTGTGTGGTGGAGTGGGTTGGGTGTGTAGTGGAGCGGGTTGGTGTGTAGTGGAGTTGGGTTGGTGTGTGGAAGATGGAGCAGGGTTGGGTTGGTGTGTGGTGGTGTGGGTTGGTGTGGTGGAGTGGGTTGTGTGTGTGGTGGAGTGGGGGTTGGTGTGTGATGGAGCAGGATTGTGTGTGGTGGAGCAGGGGTGTGTGTGTGAGCGGGCAGGATTGTGTGGTGGAGTGGGTTGGGTGTGGTGGTGGTGTGTGATGGGCAGGTGTGTGTGGTGGAGCGGGTTGGTGTGTGGTGGTGGCGGGTTGATTGTGTGTGGTGGAAGAGGGTTGGTGTGTGTGTGTGGAGCAGGTTGGGTTAGTGTGTAGTGGGGTTCAGGTGTGTGGTGGTGTGTGGTGGAGTTGGATTAGTGTGTGTGGTGGAGTGGAGTGGAGTGTGCTGTTGGGCAGGGTGGTGTGTGGAAAAGCGGGTTGGTGTGTAGTGGAGCGGGTTGGTGTGTGTGGTGGAGGGTCGTGGTGTGTGGTGGAAGCGGGTTGATGTGTGGAAGTGGAGCAGGGTTGGTGTGTGAGTGGAGCAGGTTGGTGTGTGGTGGCAGGTTGGTGTGTGGTGGAAGCGAGTGTGGTGGTGTGTGTGTGTGGAGTGGGTTGTGTGTAGTGGAGAAGGGTTGGTGTGTAGTGAGCGGGTTGGTGTGTAGTGGAGCAGGTTGGTGTGTGTGGTGGGCAGGTTGGTGTGGAGTGTGTGTGGAAGCGGGGTTTGTGTGTGGTGGAGCGGGTTTGTGTGTGTGAAGAAGCAGGTTGGTGTGTGGTGGATCAGGGTTGGTGTGTGGTGGAGGGTTGGTGTGCGTGGTGCAGCGGGTTGATGTGTAGTGGGCAGGTTGGTGTGTAGTGGAGCGGAGGTGTGTGTGGTGGAGTGGGTTGGTGTGTGGTGGGGCAGTTGGGTGTGTGGTCGAGTAGGGATTGTGTGTGTGGTGGAGTGGGTTGGTGTGTAGTGGAGCAGGTTGGTGTGTAGAGTAGAGCGAGAGTTGGTGTGTAGTGGAGCAGGTTGGTGTGTGGTGGAGCAGGTTGGTGTGTGGTGGAGCAGGTTGGTGTGTGGTGGAGCAGGTTGGTGTGTGGAAGAAGCAGGTTGGTGTGTGGTGGAGGGGTTGGTGTGTGGTGGAGGGTTGGTGTGTGTGGTGGAGCAGGTTGATGTGTTGTGAAGTGGGTTCGTGTGGTGGAGTGGGTTGGTGTGTGTGGTGGGGCAGTTGGTGTGGTCGAGAGTGGGATGGTGTGTGTGAGTGGGTTGGTGTGTTGGGCAGGTTGTGTGTGTAGTGGCAGGTTGGTGGTGTGTAGTGGAGCAGGTTGGTGTGTAGTGGAGCAGGTTGGTGTGTGGTGGAGCAGGTTGGTGTGTGGTGGAGCAGGTTGGTGTGTGTGGTGGAAGCAGGGTTGGTGTGTGTGGTTGGAAGCAGGTGGGTTGTGTGTGTGAGTGGATCAGGTTTGTGTGGTGAGGAGGGTTGGTGCGTGAGTGCATGGGTTGATGTGTAGTGAGCAGGTTGGTGTGTAGTGGAGCAGATTCGTGTAGTGGAAGTAGGTTGGTGTGTGGTGGGGCGGTTGGTGTGGTCGAGTGGGATTGTGTGTGGTGGACTGGGTTGGTGTGTAGTGGAGCGGGTTGGTGTGTAGTGAGCGGGTTGGTGTGTAGTGGAGCGGGTTGGTGTGTGGTGGAGCGGGTTGGTGTGTGGTGGAGCGGGTTGGTGTGTGGTGGAGCGGGTTGGTGTGTGGTGGAGCGGGTTGGTGTGTGGTGGAGGGGTTGGTGTGTGGGATATGTTTGTTGTTACACTACCTGATATATATGTATACCCCCTACCGGGCATGCAGGGCAGCGCGTGAATGTGAGCATTCTCTGCCTGACCTGACACAAGTGCCGCTTAGCCTACTGGCCTACTTTTAATACTGCCAGCCATCTTGTAACATATCGTTCTCATCATCTCATCAATACGTATTGTATCCAAGTACAATCTCGGAATTCCCTGGATGACACGCCCGTGCACGCTGTGCCCAAGTATTTACTATGATTCCAAGCGGTAACGCCCATGTACATTACAGTTTAACCTTTGAAACCTTTTGAAAATGTAAAACGTGTAGGCATAATCATTATTAATGATAATAATTAAACCTCTAGAGACACTCACGATGACGACCAGATATATATTGTCTCCGCGGTTGGAATGCTCGTGCTTGGTCCAGCTTGAGACTAACCTTTGATCAAAGCGGGTTTCTCTTCATAGAACATACATGTTATTGTTACTGCTCTGATGGATTTTTCGTTCACCTGAACCATATCCATATTTGGTTGTATTTGTTATTTTGGGGGGTTCTTTTTGCGTTTTGCATATATACCTTGCAAAACAAAAAATAATAATGATAATAATCCTAGTTTTCGAAAAAGATGGTCTTGTACAGTTGGACAATACAGGGATGAGTACCAACCAAGCGAAGGGTCGTATCACACCAGCACCGGTTAAGTTATTACAAGAGAAGACTCTCTCAAACGACCACTGCACCGGTACCGAGTTTATGTGTTGAGGAGAAGAGAACCCCTGATGTGTCCTTCGCCTGGATGAAGTCGACTGGCCAGAAAAGTGAAACAGAAGGCTTTCTGTTTTGCGATAACATAGCAATCATTTCCCACTAGCAACCGTCAATGTAAATGTGGTTTGTGTAATGAATTCAACGAGACTGTCCAACACCTTGTCAGTAGATGCCCTGAGATGGCTCAGCCACATCATCTTAAGCGACATGATGGCGAGGGTCGTTCCTTTTAGACGGACAGACAATTTATTTCGAGTATTCAAGGCCATGGCCCATATTACAAAAGGGTTTTAACAGGCGTATTCATGCTGGTCATATTACAGGTATCTTGTCACCGGACGAGACAAAAAAAAAAGCTCTCGTAAAACAACAACAGAGATGCTACACTAAACTATCACACAATATTTCAGCATATAGACTGAAAATCTAATTATAATTTGTTGTATTTCTTATCCTAAAGGCTTTATATAAAAACCTTGCCAAACTTAATATTACAATCTTTTCAGTGCTTGACATAATTCTAACAAAATTGTCCATAGGAGGGCTATTTCTTATACTATTATGAAGACATTCCCTTCTTTCGGCTTCATAACGCTGACAGATCATCAAGACATCCTTTTATTACTACATGCATATGCTTGGGCTTTTGACTCAGAATGTGTAGAGGGCGTCATGGAAAAAGATAAATGTACATGGAATGAGCCCATATACAGCCTGGGACGTCCAAGCCAACACATCGAACACATTATTCA
This sequence comes from Haliotis rubra, assembly GCF_003918875.1. NCBI lineage: Eukaryota > Metazoa > Mollusca > Gastropoda > Lepetellida > Haliotidae > Haliotis > Haliotis rubra. The sequence continues at coordinate 1,423,493 of NW_025767224.1, read as the reverse complement.
TATCATTGGATTTGCTGCCCTTCTTGGCATTCATGTGATTGAAAAGATTCAGGAAACCTCACTCAAGAAATACCAGACTTGCTCCGCAAGTGCCAAGTTGTCAGACTCACCATTGTCCTTGGTGTTTTCGGTTTGGTACCTGCCAATCGAGATCTCTTGGATAACACAGGGAGAGTACCTGGGTTTGCTTCCATGATAACTGGACTTACGACACTCTCAGTAATGATTACAACAGTGTTTGGGGAGTCTCCATATCTCTCGAAACGTTCCCTTTGGGTTCGACTAGGCAGCAATTAATAGAAGATGTCTGGGCTGCCTGTAAAGGGGACCAGGCCAAGCCAACCTTGACTCCCAAGATCAACCCTCTTTTGGTGCACTAATCTATTTTAACGTGTCAATGATAAACACACATTCCCATTTAAGCATGTGTAATGTCTTATAACTGCAGGGTGTTTTGGATGACAACTTGTTCCGTTGATCAGGACATATTTTGCCTTTTCATGAACTTTGATTTTCAGGGATCAATTCGCACATTTACACCGACGTTTTGGCTTTTACACCCAATGGAATCTATTTCATGGGAGATTATGTATAATGATATGATAGGTTGATATATTAGTGGTGTATACTGTTACGTGTCGAGTTCGTAGTTGCAACAATAAGTTCACCCAGAAATCTATGCGTGAAAAAATCCATGTTAGGACAAAGAACGTTACTCAATTAACAGCTACATTCCTACATAACATGGTTTAAAGATCAATACAAATAATTACAGTGGCAGTAGACAAAAGACTGGCAGCGCAATTACTGGCAGAATGAAACAACTGCAGCAGTAATGGCAACAAAGGCAGTTGGAGCAGAGCAGACCAACCTGCACACAGCTGCCCGGTCCTGGAGAACACAAAAACAATGCCATACAGTTACAGCATTGCTTAACAATGGTTTACATTTCACCTTCCTTTATAGCATCGATGTTTCATAACTGAATATTTCATATATGATGTACTACAGTTATATCACATCAAAGTCGGACAGCGTTCTTCCTGGTTCTGTGGTTTGCCGGAACATCAACAAACGCCTAACATTTGAAGAATTTCAACATATGGACACTATTGACGATAAAGGGAAACGTGCACTTTGAGTTGTTGTATTGGAGAAATGATGCACTCTTAGCGGGAAGTTCACACAGCGTGTTCAGGAACAACAATTACGCATTTAGTGCTTCTCCTACAAGGAGGGAACAGCCCGAGTGTGTCCGTAGTGTCGATTTCAAATATCTACATCTCAAAAGTTATCCAGCTCTGAAATCTGTGTCTTAAATCTGAAGGGCATTAAAATTTGTAAAGTGCTATGACATGTTAGTACTGATGTGGTTGCTCTGTGATAGAGTGAGTGAGTTTAGTTTTACGCCGCACTCAGCAATATTCCAGCTATATGGCGGCGGTCTGTAAGTAATCGAGTCTGGTCCAGACAATCCAGTGATCATGAACATCGATCTGCGCAATTGGGAACCGATGACATGTGTCAAACAAGTCAGCGAGCCTGACCACCCGATCCCGTTAGCCGCCTCTTACGACAAGCAAAGTCGCCTTTTGTGGCAAGCATGGGTTGCCGAAGACCTATTCTACCCCGGATCTTCACAAACCGAAACATGAGTCTCATTAACCTATTCAGACAATGACCTACTTTTCAGCCGATCCCAATTTTCTCGTGTGAAAGTGAAAAGAGACACCACAAACAACTATGGTTACACTGAATTCCAATTCCTTGCTGGAAAATGGTATTTACAAGTTAATTTTAATTTCAAACTTTAATAACATCGTATTTCTGTATTTTATGGCGAGGTGTAGGTGTAAGACGTCACGGACTGCCCTTGTTTGATGAGGTCGTAATGATTCACAATTCATCTGGCTCACTGGTTACACCTGTTATGTGTTCTTTGCGCTTATCCAATGTAGTTTTGTAATGGACAATGTGAGTGATATAATATCAAGTCCGTACCAGACCGCCAAACGTTTCTAGGGGCAGAGCCTCGTTTTGAAATGTCCACGATTTCCAGATTTTCGTTTGTCAGCGCACGCTGAACGACAGAGCACGCTGCACGACGTGTTTGCAAGGATTAGAAGGAGCGTGGTGTTGCAATATACAAGTGGTTAGATGTATCAAATAATACTGAATATTTATGTATCCAGCTGAATGCATTTGTATCAAAATTATGGACTGGTTATTGTACTAAGTTGCCCAATAGGACGGAACCCAGTCAGCAGGAAACGAGACTGATGTGTAATCAATGTTTTGACTTGGGGACCCATACCCGTAGTAGTAGTAGTAGTAGTAGTAGTAGTAGTAGTAGTAGTAGTAGTAGTAGTAGTAGTAGTAGTAGTAGTAGTATGTTATGGGTGAATAATTATGTTTTTTAGTTATATTCCAGCAATATCACAACGTGGGACACAAACGGGTTTCACACATTGAACCCATATGGGGAATCGAACCCGGGTCTTCTGCGTGACGAGCTAACACTTTAACCACTAGGCTACACCTACCTCAGTAGTATATTGTTGTCGTGTTTGTGATTGTTGTTGCTAGTGTTGTGGCTCGGTGACTTGGTGTGCCAGTGGTCTAAGACGATACAGTTCTCTGCGTTGAGTTGTGTCCCTTGCGCACGACAGGAACCTTTGAGTCTTGCTTCGAATTTCATGTTTCTTGTTTTGTCAGCGCTATAGCCGCGGTCGTTGGTTTCACCAGAGTGATGGAGACCTACCTTACCTCGGGCTTTAGGAGACCTACCTTACCTCGGGCCTTACCTCGGGCTTTAGGAGACCTACCTTACCTCGGGCTTTAAGAGACCTACCTTACCTCGGGCTTTCCTCTCACATTAAGGTGACTGATGCGTTGTGATACAAGCGGCGTCGAACGTAACACACTCACTCATTGACTATTGGCGTGTCAACATGGCTTGGTCTTTGCTCATTACATTATAGTTACTGATGTCTTGTCTCCTTTGGTGGTGTAGATATAAACAGTTTTTAATTATTTTCTTTTTAAACCGACCGCCCCAACTTTAGATCCCAGTGGCAACGCGAAACGCATGCACCAAATGCTGTCCCTATTGTTGTCCATTTGAGGAATCATATATTCGTGGAAGGTGCAATAAAATGTGTGTCAAAACAAACAGAATGAAACCAGGATAGCTAAATATAAATATATGCTGAAACATTGTTGATTAAAACAGTTGATGTGCACAAGGCGGAACAGCCATCAACGTGGATCGTTCTCAGGTGCACGCGCCCTAAAGAGGCGTGTCCACTCTAACGTTGTTCCTCCCCGTAAACTCGAACCAGACAAGAATGCAGAACTCTGATCTATGACGTCATTCTGGGCTCTCATTCAATGCATTGTTTGACTTTCCTGGTGAAAGGATACAATTACAGCGAGCACCATAGAATGAAGTTATGTTATGTCACGTCCAAGTCAGTATTGTGAAATACATTCATCTTCCCCAAGAATCTGCTTCCTGATGTTGCTATTCCAGCCCCCGTAGACGTTGTCCTGACGTTCCGGGCGGCGCCCCGTACCGTGTGAATTTCCATCTTCATCCGTGTACATCCTATTTTGGTGTCGATGACTATCCGGAGTTCACGAACACGCGATAAGCTGCTGAAGGTGTAAGGGAAAAGCACAATAATAGATGAAAATGAAGATTATCTGATTTGTTATGTGGTTTGACGGGTAATACATAGTAAACAAAGAACCAAGATGAACCAAGATGAATATTATGCAAATTTCTTACGGGAACTAATTGAAATAATCCCCTTTCTGTTTTTCCTTATATGTACAACATACACTTGCCTCAAGTACTTGTTGTAGCTTTAGTAAAGTCGTTAATTATGTTTAAGACAAAATATTATAGATGTCAACTTCTTCTTTATTGTAAACACAACGTTTCCTTGTCCCTTCGTCAGGTTAATTATGTTGTTCCGATTATAGTATTTATGTTTATTCCTGTTTTGATATTAGAAAGCAGCTTTTTAAATGTTTCATAGAAACGTTTTAATTAATAGTATAATATACCGATGTTATTGCTGCAAAACTGACTTTATTGTACAGGTGAAAACTTATCATACCCATCACCACAATAGCCAGATCAGTTTCATGGGTCCACCTTTAAACCTAAACCATACTTTTCTCGTCTTTCTTCAAAGTCAAAAGGTGTGATGTAATCAACGGATCATTTCAACTTTGGCATTTCATTCATGGCGCTAAATATTTGACATACTAGCGCATGCGTGTTTCATGTAACCGGAACGCAGTCATTTCCGACAAGTGGGCAGTGGGGATTTATAAATGGCCAGTTGGCGCTAAAGCCTGGTGTATATTCTCCTTAAATTTCCAGGCACACTCTTCTTGTATTCCCAGTGATAGAGCGCCGAGTTTAAAGGCATCGCTCTTCCGTCAGGGTGTTGGGATGACACCCTTAATCAATGTTGCATTTGCAGTTGTGAGTATACTTTGATATATTGTTTTACATCCCTTGTTCATTATAATAATGATGCGTTTTCTCTGACATAAGTCCTAGGGGGCGTGAATACACTGGTTTGTTTTGCCACTTTGTTGGTGTACGGTACAGCAAGTTACACTTCAGGTTTGAAGTGCGTGATATCCTTTGTTTAAGTGTTTCTACTACACGATCTAATGTAACCAAAGCTGGCTGTTTGTTCATGTGAGCAGTGTGTGTTCTCTTGTATGATGTGTGTATAGTGATATATCAGGATACAGCTGTACTAAGTTGTGTGACAAGTCTTACTTTATGTACTGTGAATTACCTCTAATGCGTCTGTCAAATTGTCTCCACAGAGAGCATGCAACAGAGTCATTGTAACACGCGTTAAGGAGAAATGACTCACTGAAGTTAAATATATTTGTGGACAAAACCGCTCCTCTGTTGTATGTTTATCGCGTGTTTATAGGCATTAATAGTGGATACAAACACACTCTGCGGATGTAATATGTGACCTTGCATATGGAAAATGTGACCCAGATGAGCAAGTGCGTGAAGTTTGTGACACTTTATGTTCCGTTTCGCAGACATTATGTTTCCTTTCCTTCTGTCATGCAATATTTATCAAAAACTGAAATTACGTGAATTGCAGCTTATTATAAACTAATTATATTTAGGTTTGGGTTTGATATAACTGAAACTATGTCATAATTTCTAACTTTGTTGATAACATTAATTTTCAAAATGTTGGGACCCTGGTTTGCCTGGGGTCTATACTCTTCGGTTAACTTGCAGACTTGCCTCCCTTAGGTGAGCCAGGATCCATTGATCATTGTTTCGATTTCTATTTGCCTTTTATCTTTGATTTGTTAGCACCTTACCCCTTACTTCTTGGGATTCGCCAAACAGACAGATGTTTTTATGCCAGTCACTTTGGGCCTTTTGCTCTAGTAATAAGGGGAGGCAGGGTGGTGTAGTGGGTAAACGTTCCGGCTGGTCACGCCGAAGGCTTGTGTTCGATTCCCCACATAAATACACTGTATGAACCTCAAGTTTGGTGTCTCCGCCGTGCTATTCCCGTAAGATTACCAAAAAGGGTCTATAACCACACCCCTTCACTCCAATAATGAACTGACATGTCGTGAAACATTCACATCAGCGCCACTGTCTCATTTTAAGAGGCTGCAATGTCAGCGACATGCTGGCCGACACGACGCATGCTTCAGTTACCCGAGTTATTACACTTTTAACCGCTTCCTACCTTACCATCCCCCGAATTGTGATATTTCCTCTAATGCAATCCCCCACATAGTTACAATGTTTAAAACCCATTTCTGGTGTCCCCCGTCGTGATAATGCTGGAATATTGCTAAAAGCGGCGTAAAGCCTCACTCACTCATAAGAAAGTTATCATTCATCTAGAAGCACGTCTCACGTTGAATGAAACTGTATGTAGAATGTTTACGACCCACGGGCAGGAAGTGCTGCCACGGAGAAAGCGTGTTCCAGTTGTTTTTGAGTCCCTCCCTTATTGCGGGGGCAGCGTTCCGTAGACGGGGTGCACCTGGACGCCATGTGCCATCTTCTTTGTGTTTTCAGACTGTGTGGCATATTTTCTCTGCAAATAGTTCCGACATCTATATTTAGTTTTAACTTACTGAAATGTTTTCATGGTTAATTTTACAATATTATGTAAAGGTCAGCTGTGACAAGCACATATACATATAAGACTTTGCACGTCGAATTATTCCGCCTGGCACATGCATGTGGACATTGATTTCCGTGTGGCTATAAAACAGATATTTCCCCATTGTTCAGTTTATTTGTGGAGATAACGGAAATGTATAACGCACCGACCTTCGTTACTCATCAGCGAGATTACAGTGTGTTGCATCCTGCAGTGAAGGCAGCGCCATGTAATAACACGTACCAGGTCTTGACCTAAAGGTTTGTTAAAGGTCTGTTAAAGGTTTGTTAAAGGTCTGTAGGGTTTAAGAGCCAAGTTTCGCAGCCCAGAGGTTTAAACTCTGACGCCGGTCAGCGCAGTGTGTGACTAATTGTCTGACCATTCATCTCGACTAATTTTGTGCCTCATCTCTCGGCTCACTCAATGGCTGAAACAGCAAAAAGATGATTATTCTCTCACATAGTCACGCCTAACTCACTCACTCACTCACCCAAACTCACTCACACGCACGTCTCACTCACTCATTCACACCTCACTCACTCACTCATTCAAACACACTAACTAACCAAAACTCACTCGCACGCACCGTACTCATGCAAATCTCACTCACTCACTCACTCACCACCCATCCACCCAAACTCACTCACTCACTCACTCAGTCAGTCAGTCAGTCAAACAAACCCATTCACTTACTCACTCACTCATCCACGCTCACTCACTTACTCATTCCCCCGCCGTGATGTCACTGGAATATTGCTAAAAGCGGCGTAAAACTAAACTCACTGATTCATTCACTTATATGCTGACACACGCCTCACTAACACAAACAAGTCACTCACTCACTTCGTCCACTTCAGGTGTACTGTGTGGTGTATGGTGAAGCGGGCCCTCCAGCGCTGAGACTGCAGGCTCCGGGGAGAGAACGGTCCAGAGGTAGGAGTTCTGAACATTCCAGATACGGTACAGATAACTGACTCTCAAAAGTTGTGTGAACAGAGTTACAACTTTGAAAGTATCAGTGAAACAGTCTTGTTTAATGGCGGACATGTGGTGGACGACATTTCTAAGTGTGACGCATCCCATGCAGTTTCCTGTTTCCCAGTGTCCCGCGTACTCTTGTCATGAGTGAGGGGTGCCACCGTAGGTGCAGGAAACACACGTCCTTTCACAAACACCATATAAATTACTCATGAATATATAGCACACACCACAGATTCCAATGTGTTTTGTCTGCCGAAATTCATTGCACTTTGCGTAAACGTCTAAACGGTTTTGCAAATTCTGTAAAGGAATCACAGAAGTTGTTTGCATGTCTTGATATGACGGTACCTCCACATATGCCTACAATCGGAATCGCATAGTGGACGTTTCTTCTGACAGAGGTATGTTATAATCATGAAAATGTTTGGTTTGGTTTTGTTTGCTGGATTTTGTTTTGACATATTACTAGGGTAAGGGGCTATGATTTGCATTTTATGACTAATAACGATGTCTTGCTATGTTAGAATTGCAATCGTGATGTTCACATTTAACATTAAACCTACCATATTCAAGATGTTCAAATATGACGTCTAAATACGGAATTCATGATATAGGGCCCGTAAGTAGGTCACATCGCAAGACCTTACGTTGTTTAGTACTTCCGGTGACAAACAACGTTACATTCCATTTTAAGTGGTCTCATAGTTGTCAGTAAGTAACCGATAACCCTTGCAGGAATATCAAATTTTCGATCTAACCGCCCCCAAATTAACCAACTATTACGACTGTGTCGACAGCCATGCATGGTTGTACACTTGGTCCGGTCTAGTAAAGGTCATATTTGGCGGTCGCGCAATTTGGAACCAGAACTGGTTTTTGAATATACGTTTGTCACCGGAAATTAGGGACCGGAAGTAAGCTGGGCACCGTAACGCATTTCGCAGGTTGTCCGGGAACCAGCGTAGTTCCGGAAGTAGCGCAACGCGTGACTTACCTATTTAAATATTTAATACGATATTGTATCTTTTCAGGCTGCGTCCAAGGAGCAGAGGTCATGGGAGGTCAGTATAACTTACCCTTTACCACTCTGGTGTATCCTCATCATTACTGTAGCACTGGACTGGGAGAGATAATGTCGTCGGTCATCAAACTATTTCTTTAACGATCATAAATTTCATGATGATCTCTATTCATGTAAGTTATATATGTTTTCTTACAATTTATGTGCTTATGGTGAATTGGTTTTAGCTAATTTGGATATGTCGATCATACCGATCTTGTGCTCTCTACAGAGTACGAGAGGGTTTTATTACTATGGAGCGTGTGATCCTTCAAAGCGCCATATTGAAACCTGCACAATATAAACATAACTGTACGGCTACTCAACAAACCTAAACCAGAGTTTAGTCTCTGGACATATGCACTTTTGATAAAAACCAGCAACTGCGTTTAAACTGAAAAGGAGAAGAAATCACGTTTGTTTTAAACATATTGTATTGTCCAAAAGACAAAGGGATTAAAAATCAAGTCTTTCAGAAAGGGCTGGACGAAAGGAAAATAGAATGGTTTAGGGACACTGGGCCAGACAATGAGCAAACCTTGCGGTATCCCTATGATAACACAAGCGTAGTAGAGGATCGGTTGACTCAATTACTGTACGAGCCACCCATGAGGATTCGTGTTCAACTTCTTCGGCCTGTTATTGTTTGTCAGAAACTACAGGTGCCCGTTGGGGTCGCCAGTGACGCATAAGACTTTATAGACACACGTACTGGAATTTTGTTTGTCAGAAGCTACAGGTGCCCGTTGGGGTCACCAGTGACGTATAAGACTTTATAGACACACGTACTGGAATATTGTTTGTCAGAAACTACAGGTGCCCGTTGGGGTCACCAGTGACGTATAATACTGTATAGACACTCGTACTGGAATATTGTTTGTCAGAAGCTACAGGTGCCCGTTGGGGTCACCAGTGACGTATAAGACTTTATAGACACACGTATTGGAATATTGTTTGTCAGAACCTACAGGTGCTCGTTGGGGTCACCAGTGACGTATAAGACTGTATAGACACTCGTATTGGAATATTGTTTGTCAGAAGCTACAGGTGCTCGTTGGGGTCACCAGTGACGTATAAGACTTTATAGACACACGTACTGGAATATTGTTTGTCAGAAGCTACAGGTGCCCGTTGGGGTCACCAGTGACGTATAAGACTTTATAGACACACGTACTGGAATATTGTTTGTCAGAAGCTACAGGTGCCCGTTGGGGTCACCAGTGACGTATAAGACTTTATAGACACACGTACTGGAATATTGTTTGTCAGAAGCTACAGGTGCCCGTTAGGGTCACCAGTGACGTATATAAGACTTTATAGAACACACGTACTGGAATATTGTTTGTCAGAAGCTACAGGTGCCCGTTGGGGTCACCAGTGACGTATAATACTGTATAGACACTCGTACTGGAATATTGTTTGTCAGAACCTACAGGTGCTCGTTGGGGTCACCAGTGACATATATAAGACTTTATAGACACTCGTACTGGAATATTGTTTGTCAGAAGCTACAGGTGCTCGTTGGGGTCACCAGTGACGTATAAGACTTTATAGACACACGTACTGGAATATTGTTTGTCAGAAAGCTACAGACTTTATAGACACGCACGTACTCGTTCAGAAGCTACAGGGGTCACCAGTGACGTATAAGACTTTATAGACACACGTACTGGAATATTGTTTGTCAGAAGCTACAGGTGCCCGTTAGGGTCACCAGTGACGTATAAGACTGTATAGACACACGTATTGGAATATTGTTTGTCAGAAGCTACAGGTGCCCGTTGGGGTCACCAGTGACGTATAAGACTTTATAGACACGCGTACTGGAATATTGTTTGTCAGAAGCTACAGGTGCCCATTGGGGTCACCAGTGACGCATAAGACTTTATAGACACACGTATTGGAATATTGTTTGTCAGAAGCTACAGGTGCCCGTTGGGGTCACCAGTGACGTATAAGACTTTATAGACACACGTATTGGAATATTGTTTGTCAGAAGCTACAGGTGCCCGTTGGGGTCACCAATGACGCATAAGAGTTTATAGACACACGTACTGGAATATAAGTACACTATCAGTATCAAGAATCATGGATACATTAAACTAACCAGTTGGTGTTTTCTGATTTCAGGAGCATTCGCAGACCTTCCTCCATGTCCTCCCTGGGTAGACGACAAAGAAAGGTGCCGCATCGGGGATACCATCCTCAGTCGCAGTCAATGCCTGGACATCATGACGGAGAAAGAATACCTTGCACTGTCCCGAAGTCGACCGGAGACCATGTCCCTCCCTCCTTCCCCGCCCCGTCCCGTAAACATCATGGTCAGCCCTCCTGGATGGCCCAGCGGAGGAAGTCCACCAGGGGGATGGGCCCAGAGCCACCCTCCTAGCCCTCCAGGGTCTCATTTTGGCCCCCCAGGGAGCAGTTCTGACTCTATGATGAAGGACAGCGACATCCTTGCCCCAGGACACAAGAACAGCCGCTGGTACAGCCGAGGACGCAGCTCATCCTTAGGCTCCATGCCCGGGTCAGCCCCGTCGTCCCCGGGGAGGAACGGCCCGAACCAGATGGTGAGAGCTGTCCAAAGGAGGAACTGGAGAAGGAGGGCTCCAAAGACCTGGACGAGGAGGAGGTCCGGTAACAGGAGAAGTCGCAAACAAAATCGAGAACAGAGAGGCAGGTCTTCGAGGAGGCGGAGCAGGAAGGCAAGAAAGTACGGAGGGCTATCGGCACCACCAAGAGCGCATCAACTCTAATGTCAAGACAATGGCAACACATATATAACTTTCATCCCTTTCATAGTGTGACTGGTTTAATGTCATACCTCTTAGGTTCATGGTCACGGGTGTGGCAAAATATATGATATGGATATATATTCCGATTGTTTGAATTTCTTACGGTGTATATTTACGAAAGAACGGTAATTCCTCTTGTGTCTGTCACTACAGAATTCACTGCCTGTTGCTGGTAATTGACAACAGAGCTAGTGCGCCTGATGATGGTGTGTGGGAATGTATGTAAGATATGTAGTATCACTACACGAAACATGTGACTGTATTTATAGCAAGTCGCGAACTATGGCCACACGGATGGTTTTGTTATAACAAACACAGCGTGAAGCACCGACAGTGGCATGTCACACCGGGACTCGTTGTTCTACACTATATTCTGTTATATACCTCTCTTGGAACACATAGTGTTGGCAAATCCTATAACTGTATACTGTTATTTTAATAAAAATACTTTTGTACATAGAAAAGCTCAGTCTATTATTGATCGATGCTACTGAATGAATCACTGAAGACTCGCCAGGATTAGGCTGTAAGAAAGGCAATGTAAAAACACTATTTGGGAGAGAGAAGAGATGAGATTATATGAATCTTCAGTTCCCTCTCTGAATGACGTTTGTATTTGTGAGAGAACTACAGTAACACACTTTGGGGGGAGGGGTAGTAGTGATAACGAAGGGGAGGAACGTATCACGACTAAAGATGGGTTCGGGAGCGGAGCACAAAATAATGAAAATTGTCCTTTATTGAAATCGGCGTCCTATTGGGGTCTGATCATGTTAAATAGAAAAAGCAGGCTTGGCAGAAGGAGTTGTCATAACAAAATATTACATTTGTTCAGAGGGTGTGAGCAGTTAACGGGAAAGGGCAGGGGATCACCCACTGTCATACATTATTAGTCCCCCGGAATATCCATTATATACTGTTATATTGTTCCAGTGTCGGTAGATACTGTTCCACCATGTAGTAGCAAAGGGTGTGAGTGAGGCGTGACACCGGGTGTTCAGTCGATGTTGATACAAAGCCCAAACACAGTGCAATGTGGCGTTTACCAACGTTAACAATATTTCAGTCACTAGTGTTTGCCTGTGTCAGGTAAAGTGGACTGAAAGCCAAACGCATACCCCAGGCGGACAAACAGGCGTGTGGTGCCGACAGACTAAGGGTCATAATCAGGGCTAAGCTACCAAGGGATGCAACTCTGAACGGCAAATTACGACCCTTAGATCACTTAACTTGTCCCGAATATGTAAAGAAATGCGTTTACTGCTTCCTTGTTGTACGGAACCCACTGGCAGTTGTTTCTTTGGTGGACTGCTATATTTATGAAAAACAGCCTGATTCCCGGGTTCTGCTGTCGAAGCGTTAGCGCAGCAAATTGATTCCCCGCTTCCTTGTGTTGGTGAGACGGAGCCCAGTCATAACTAAGCTGGACCGCTATACCAACAAGCTTTGAAACATATGCGGAAATTTAGACCTTGCCTCTTTATATGCAACCAGACACTTCGCCCGGCAGTTGTTATCGTCGCAGACGAAAGAGTAACTCTCACAGGTAACCAGTCCTGTTTGTATGCAAAGACATCGAAGCAGCAGTAAAATCGTCAGTAGGCCTCGGGACGGCCTGTTATGAAAATATCCAGTAACTAACACAAACATAATAATGTTCAAGCAAAACCGAAAACCAAATACAGAAGTGATTTAAATAGAGAATAATTTGTTATCAAGCAAGAAGCGAACACAATGCTATATTACATGAATATTATAGCTCATCGCCACCGCCGACGCTATTCTGGGTTAAGTTTCAATGCGTGATTAAACTAAACATGTCCCAAAGATCCTCAGGATTAACAACGTCACACGTAAAAGAATTCATTTTCTACGGCGAAATAAACATACACTGTGAAATTTAGTTTGTAGTGAAGATGGTGGTAAATTACAATGGACTCAAGCCTCCAATTTGAATTGGTGATACACAAGGATGTCAATAGGTTCCCCGACTATAAAGGAGTAGGTAATATTTTTAATATTCTTCTATCCTTCTAGAGAAATAAAAGTAATGAAAAGAGTAATGGCAATTGGTTACTTGTGTACATGTCACAGCACATCCAGTTTACATTTTCCTGTGTCATAACCCTGAAGATCCGGGTTAGAATATTGATCTTCAGTAACCCATGTTTGTCGTAAGAGGCAACTAACAGGATCGTGTGGTCAGGCTCGTTGGCTTGGTTGACACATGTAATCGTATCAAATTTGCATAGATCGATGCTCATGATGTTGATCACTGGATTGTCTGGTCCAGACTCGATTATTTGTAGATCGCCGTCATATAGCTGGAATATTGCTGAGTGCGGCGTAAAACAGAAACAACGCCCGTGTCAGTACGAAATTGACCCTGTGCTTGTCGTAGGTTACAACGTGTCACATGACTCCTGTGTGATGTCCCCAATGCCGTTGGTCGTCGTTCATGGTATCCAGACTGCCTCAGTTACTCCAAGTAGTCCGAGATACAGCTAGCCATCACCACACACTACACACTGCAGGCATCACCACACACTACACACTGCAGGCATCACCACACACTACACACTGCAGGCATCACCACACACTACACACTGCAGGCATCACCACACACTACACACTGCAGGCATACTTGGCTGCATGCCAGTTCACTTGCGCACCTGTATCGTGGTATAAATCTTCCATACAGGCCAGCGGTCTATGTCAAGTTCATATTTATTTGGCCGAGTGTCATGCCGGTGAGCTCTTGAGCGGAATGTAGCTCCAATTAGGCTCTGGATGACTCCCACATTGCGGTAAGCGGGGGTTTAAAACATGGACTGACACAATCGGGTCAGTGTATCTCTGATAAAGCACGCTACAGATAACGAGCCTCCTCTCTATTGCTGCTGAGATTTCTCAGCAATATTCCAGCTATATGATGGTAGTCTTTAAATAATCAACTCTGGACCAGACAATCCAGTGATTGATAGCCCGAGCATCGACCTATGGAATTGGGATATTCTACCATCACCATGACAACTGGAATCTTGTCTCGGCAAGAATTGGTTAGTGGATACTTTCAACCCGAATCTTCACTAAGGGAGACAAGTATGCGTTGCTGAAGTCCAATTACCGTTATGCGTTGATTTATTCAGTTAAACTGGAAGAGAGATGCCAGACAAGGGACGTTCACTGGCTTGTTCAGCAACACAGATGTTAGCCAGGATAGATTGATACAGGTTGTTTGGTATACTGTATGTTTGTTTTCTTGTTAGACCGTTATTTTAATTGCTCCAACATTAGCCTCACTCCTGTTGAAACATAGTTGTCATCATCAAGGGGGATCTTTGTAGATGTTCTGTTGATAAATAGACTCACATGGATTTCTAAATGAGGGTACGAGTGTGGCATATTTTCGCTTTTAGGAATATTAATGCATGGCCACAACAGGAATTGGCTTCATGCATGGAAGCCATGTGAGAATCGAACACTGGCCTTCCGTGTGAGGAGCGAGTGCATTGACCACTAGACCATCCCATCACTCTTGGTATAATTACATTTTTACAACCCCCCAAAAGATAGTTAATTCTTTAAAACTGGAAACCCATCTTTGTTTCAAGATTGTCTAAACTAAGGAGTATCAGTGTTGCTGCCGGTTACAAAGGAATTGGAAAGTCTAATACCTGCATTCAACAGGGTTTATTCCATATAGACGAATTCTCGATCATACAAGACTAGAATACCTTATCACGTTTGGGACAGTAAATATGAAGTGTTTCTTCTGAGTTATTTCGAAAAGGCGTTTGTCTTCTGATATTAAGATTTCGTTATTAAAGGTCTATGAAATAGACTGTCACTCCCATCTACCCTTCTAGTTTATATAGGCTGTGGGAAAGATTATGTGGAATAAGAAGCGGGGCGTCATCACACAGATGAAATCCTTAACTTGTCAGCTGGCTGATGGGTTTGACTTCCTTGGTCATGTGGATTAGGCGTTCGTCTTCGGACCAGAACGGTCGTGGTTCGAATCCCATCAGCGACTGGAAACATTATGGTTGCTCCATTGACGTGGTTAATCGATTGTCTGTGCTGGTTGAGTCTGTGCTGTATTTCCACATCACCTGAGTACCCCTTGATGTGTTTGCATCAACGGAAAGGTTTCAGTGATGCCTAATGACGTCATGTTCTCCTGTTCCACAAGGTCATACCATTTGTAAAATGCTAATACTTTTCATAGCAGGATTAAGGAGCGCTTCTGAACATATCATGAATATGCATAAACGTTTTTAAATGTAATCATATAACATTTTGCAAGCATAACATATTCTAAAAACTATGTGTGTACATGTGCATTGACAGTTAACTGTTAAATTGATGTTCGAAAATATAGGTCCCATTATGACCCCATAAACTTCAACTACCTTATGTTACATGGTGATGACCAAACGACAAAACTGTTAAAATCAAGACTCGACATTTCAAATCTTCCAAACATCACTGAACTGAAGTGAGCCTAATTCACTTTACCTCGTACCCCCACCCCCTCCCCACCCACCCCCATATGGTACCAGTGATACTGCATGCATGCATGTCTGTTGCTGACGTACCCAGGTGATTGCATGCATGTCTGTTACTGACGTACCCAGGTGAATGCATGCATGCCTGTTGCTGACGTACCCAGGTGAATGCATGCATGCCTGTTGCTGACGTACCCAGGTGAATGCATGCATGCCTGCAGCTGTTGCTGACGTACCCAGGTGAATGCATGCATGCCTGTTGCTGACGTACCCACGGTAATGCATGCATGCATGTCTGTTGCTGACGTACCCACGGTAATGCATGCATGCATGCCTGTTGCTGACGTACCCACGGTAATGCATGCATGCATGTCTGTTGCTGACGTACCCACGGTAATGCATGCATGCATGTCTGTTGCTGACGTACCCACGGTAATGCATGCATGGATGTCTGTTGCTGACGTACCCAGGTGAATGCATGCATGTCTGTTGCTGACGTACCCAGGTGAATGCATGCATGCATGTCTGTTGCTGACGTACCAAGGTGAATGCATGCATGTCTGTTGCTGACGTACCCACGTTAATGCATGGATGGATGTTTGTTGCTGACGTATTTAGGGTGTTCGTTTCAGATGTCATTACTCGTCATATAGAACGAGACATCTGACGATGGATATCAATGTCAATGACCCATCACACAACGGCAGGTCGAGGAGATCCATTTTCATCCAGCTGGATGTACAAGGCTATATTCTGAGCCCGGGAGACATAATGCCTCAAAGATTATGTACATATTGTAACTAAAACAAAATCGAAGAACAGTATCAATTCACTCTTATATGCTTAACAGGCATTTGAAAGCAAAACATTCCGAATGAATATTTAATTCGACCGTCAGTCTAATACTATATTCGCCTTAAAAGCAGGAATTATTAATCATATAGTATATTTAAAAATAGCCCTTCAAGAACATAAACGCACGTACATAACACACTATACTGTTTGTAGATGATCTTGTACAGTATCGTATTCAACTCACATATACTCTCCCAAAAAAGAAACGCATATAGGAATTTCAACTGTATTTTTATGTTTATTTTGACTGACTCAGTTTGGTTTTACGCCGCTTTTAGCAATATTCCAGCAACGTGACGGCGGGGGACACCAGAAATGGACTTCACAAATTGTACCCATGTGGGGATCCGAACCCGGTGTAGCAGCCCAGAATAACCCCCCACCAGATTATACCCCGGGGTAAACTATAGGCTAGCCCAGTTTATACCCCGGGGGTATATTCTGGACCAGGCCAAAGTATACCCCTCCAGCCCAGACTATACCCCTAAAAATTATGTTGACAATTCACTCAATATGAGTGTGTGACTCGGGCAATGGTCTTGGTGTCATTTAAAGGAATTTGTAGGTGCATTTCATTTACATTACTGCATAATACAAAATTTATTAAGTATTTGTTGAGTGCCTCTCTGCAATATGATATTTTCGACTTTGCGTAACCCAGCCATGCTGATATATCAAGGTTAGTAGTTAGTTATTTGCTTTATTTAGCGTCGCACACACAACTAAGGTATTTCGGCAACGGGGTAGTACAACATGAACAGATTAACTACGGGCACACTCTACTCATCAATCTAATTAGAGCTGTACCATTATGGAGGTGGGTGTTGTCTTAATTAATACCCTACTCCACTGTCTAGTACCATTATGGAGGTGGGTGTTGTCTTTAATTAATACCCTACTCCACTGTCTAGTACCATTATGGAGGTGGGTGTTGTCTTAATTAATACCCTACTCCACTGTCTAGTACCATTATGGAGGTGGGTATTGTCTTAATTAATACCCTACTCCACTGTCTAGTACCATTATGGAGGTTAGTATTGTCTTAATTAATACCCTACTCCACTGTCTAGTACCATTATGGAGGTGGGTATTGTCTTAATTAATACCCTACTCTTCTGTCTAGTACCATTATGGAGGTGGGTGTTGTCTTAATTAATACCCTACTCCACTGTCTAGTACCATTATGGAGGTGGGTGTTGTCTTAATTAATACCCTACTCCACTGTCTAGTACCATTATGGAGGTGGGTGTTGTCTTAATTAATACCCTACTCCACTGTCTAGTACCATTATGGAGGTGGGTGTTGTCTTAATTAATACCCTGCTCCACTGTCTAGTACCATTATGGAGGTGGGTATTGTCTTAATTAATACCCTACTCCACTGTCTAGTACCATTATGGAGGTGGGTATTGTCTTAATTAATACCCTACTCCACTGTCTAGTACCATTATGGAGGTAGGTGTTGTCTTAATTAATACCCTACTCCACTGTCTAGTACCATTATGGAGGTGGGTGTTGTCTTAATTAATACCCTACTCCACTGTCTAGTACCATTATGGAGGTTGGTGTTCTCTTAATTAATACCCTACTCCACTGTCTAGTACCATTATGGAGGTGGGTATTGTCTTAATTAATACCCTACTCCACTGTCTAGTACCATTATGGAGGTAGGTGTTGTCTTAATTAATACCCTACTCCACTGTCTAGTACCATTATGGAGGTGGGTCTTGTCTTAATTAATACCCTACTCCACTGTCTAGTGCCATTATGGAGGTGGGTGTTGTCTTAATTAATACCCTACTCCACTGTCTAGTACCATTATGGAGGTGGGTGTTGTCTTAATTAATACCCTACTCCAGTGTCTAGTACCCTTACCATTATCCGGAAAATGTATCGGACCATTTCAATGTTGTAACCAGTGTTTAATTGTGTGAGAAGTACAATAAAATTATAGTAGTATCCTTAATCACTTGTTTTCTGTAGGGGTATAATCTGGGCTAGGGGGTATACTATGGCCGGGTCTTCGGCCTGACGAGCTAACTTTTTAACCACTAGGCTACCCCACCGCCCCTGTTTATTTTGAAACATCTTGTAGGCTTTATGAGTCAATGAAATATAGCGAAATTGCACACTGGGAATGCAGACTTATCCGTCTTTGGCACCAACTCGAGGAAAGTCAGTTTGAGTGTCACATGGAGACGTGTGGCGGCGCTGTTGTGGTTCTGGAGGAAGTCTCTAGTGTGACGTGCTGTGTGGGGCCTGGCATTGTCCTGTTGAAACAACTCCCTCTGGCGATCAATGCTTGGAAGGAGGTGTGGGCGTAGGATTTCGTCACAGTACCGTTGAGCTGTCAGGTTGCCCTGGATCATCACCAAATCACTTCTCCTACGGCAGGTGATCGCTCCCCACATCATAACACCTCCCCGGCCGAATCTGTCCACCTGGGGAACAAAAGCGTCGGCGAAACGTTCACGTCGACGTCTGTACACCCGCATTCTTCCATCGCGTCGTTCCAATAGAAATCGTGATTCATCACTGAACCAGATTCTACGCCAATTCGGTAGGTTCCAGGCCTGAACGTTGGTGCACCATTGAACTCGATATCGACGATGTTGTTGTCGAAGCACAGGGCCAAAATAAGGTCTTCTGGCACGTAAACCAGCCTCTCTCAACCTGTTCCTGATGGTCTGTGCAGAAAGCCTCCTCAATCCGGGTATTTGTCGAGCGGTACTGGTCGCCGTAGCTGTTCGATGACGCAGGTGATGAACCGGGATGTAGCGATCCTGCGCCGCAGTGGTCGCTCGAGGTCGCCCACTACGAGGGGCATCTGCTACCGCATTCTGCCGGCGATATCTCTCCCAGAGCCGTGAAATGGTGCTTTCGTGAACATTCATGCGTCAGGCAACTGCACGTTGAGACTGGCCAGCTTCAAGCAAACCAATGGCGATGTGACGGTTGGTCTTCACTTGGACGTGGCATTTTGCGTTCGTCAACAATATTCCAAATACATTGAATAATCGACAGACAGCGATCAACCTTTTATACCCATCATTGAGACTATTTGATCCCCAACTTTCGTGCATTGCGTGCATTCTGTATTCTGTGACACTACACGCCGAAATTGAAAATCATGCTGTTAAATACGGGTATTTTACTTATGGTGCGTTTTGTTGTGATGTTTCAAAACATAAACACCATAGGACTCATAAACAGAGCAAAACCTTTTGTAAAATGAATCACGTTTTAGTTCATTGCTACATGAAATCGCTATTTTCATGATGGGTTTCTTTTGGGAGAGTACATTTCTGCATATAGACTTTATACAATAAACGTTTGAGTTTGAATATCTCTTTGAATAACTGTGTGTCCTGTCACCTTGAACGTTGAACACGTGAATTATGCACTGACAATTATCACAAGCGGAGCGGTTGTAATGATTAAACAAATGTTTCTACCCATACATACTAACTGTAGAAGATGAAATGTTATGATGCTGATGCGGTACACTCACTCACTCACCCGCTCACCTACCCACCCACCCACTCACTCATTCCACATCAGTCGAGTTACTGTGGGACCTTAGCTGGCTGTTGGAGTGTATAGCATTATGCGAAACAATCGTAATTCGTAATTATGTGAATATACAATTCTTCATGTTGGTATGGCTCGGTAACATTTGACTGTTTGCAATAATTTTAGTTTTAGGGATTTAGCTCCTATTGCTAAATTCTTGCAGTAACATTGACAGTGTACAGGAGGGGGTATAAACGTTTCTGATTACAGGACAATTAATCATTTAATATTGATGATTTACATGTCGGTTGAAACACATGTCAAGTCGAGTCATCATACACTTTGTGTGAGAGATACCTGGCTATGTATCCCTTAGGTGTTGTTTACGGACACCCTGGTTTTGAATAACGGACACCCTAGCTAGTGGTAATAATGGACACCATGGTTTTAATAACGGAGACCCTGGTGGGAATAACGGACACCCTGGTGGGAATAACGGACACCTGGTGGTAATAACGGACACCCTGGTGGTAATAACGGACACCCTGGTGGTTATAACGGACACCATTGATTAAATAACGGACACTTCGGGTGGTAATAACGGACACCCTGGTGGTAATAACGGACATCCTGATGTTGAGAATGGATATCCTGGTGGTAATAACGGACATCCTGATGTTGAGAACGGATATCCTGGTGGTAATAACGGACACCCTGATGTTGAGAACGGGTATCCTGGTGGTAATAACGGACATCCTGATGTTGAGAACGGGTATCCTGGTGGTAATAACGGACATCCTGATGTTGAGAACGGGTATCCTGGTGGTAATAACGGACATCCTGATGTTGAGAACGGGTATCCTGGTGGTAATAACGGACATCCTGATGTTGAGAACGGATATCCTGGTGGTAATAACGGACACCCTGATGTGGAGAACGGGTATCCTGGTGGTAATAACGGACATCCTGATGTTGAGAACGGATATCCTGGTGGTAATAACGGACACCCTGATGTTAATAACGGATATCCTGGTGGTAATAACGGACACCCTGATGTTGAGAACGGGTATCCTGGTGGTAATAACGGACATCCTGATGTTGAGAACGGGTATCCTGGTGGTAATAACGGACATCCTGATGTTGAGAACGGATATCCTGGTGGTAATAACGGACATCCTGATGTTAATAACGGATATCCTGGTGGTAATCGCTGACAACCTTTTGGCATCATTAAACATCATGACGGGTGTCGACATGAGACGTCAGAGTATGGAGTAATGGACAGGCTATAGGTTATAGCCACGTCATAACTTCCCATTCAGACCTAGATGATATTATATTTTCTAAAGGGGCACACGACCAACTCGTCTCTGTAGTCACTCTTATACATGTGACCTTGACCTCACGCTGACAAACAAATGCACGTGTAGTGTGCCAGTATCTTAGGGACATTAACTTAGAATGTTAACACCACATTTTGTACAATTTATCTAGACGAGCGGGTATAAGGTACCATCATTCTTCAGACGGTCTTTCTGTAACCATGGTAACACATCTTTGTTTCTTGTCGGTGCTTGAAAGTAATGCGTTTCTTTGTATCCAGTTTATCTTGAATTGCTTATTTATTCAATTAATCTTACCCTTTCTTACAGATGGATATATTTAGAGTTGTGTTTGGCTGAGGAATGAATGACTCACTCATGTTTTCAGTTTCAGCAGCAGGGCTTGCTTGTGGGCAGGGTGACTGGTGCTGTACGGGCCTAGAGTGCAAAAGGTCTGCACGGACCTCGGGGCATAAGTGAGTGAGTGAGTGAGTTTTGTTTACGCCGCACTCAGCAATATTCCAGCTATATGGCGGTGGTCTGTAAATAATCGGATCTGGACCAGACAATCCAACAGCATGAACATCAATCTACGCAACACGGATACGATGACATGTGTCAACCAAGTCAGTGACCTTGACCACCAGATTCCGTTAGTTGCCTCTTACAACAAGCAATGGCTACTGAAGATCAATTCTAACCTGGATCTTCACCGGCCTCGACTTATAAGGGTTACGGGGTGACTGGGCTACACGGACCTCGGGGTATAAGGGTAATCGGATGACTAGGCTGCACGGACCTCGGGGTATAAGGGTTACGGGGTGACTACGGCTGCACGGACCTCAGCGTATAAGGGTTATGGGGTGACTGGGCTGCACGGACCTTGGTGTATAAGAGTTATGGGGTGACTGGGCTGCACGGACCTCGGGGTATAAGGGTGACGGGGTGACTGGGCTACACGGACCTCAGGGTATAAGGGTTACACTGGGGTGACTGGGCTGCACGGATCTCGGGGTAATGGGGTGACTGGGCTGCATGGACCTCGGGGTATAATGGTTACAGGGTGACTGGGCTGCACGGACCTCGGGGTATAAGGGTTACGTGGTGACTGGGCTGCACGGACCTAGGGGTATAAGGGTTAAGGAGTGACTGGGCTACACGGACCTCGGCTTATTAGGGTTATGGGGTGACTGGGCTGCACGGACCTCGGGGTATAATGGTCACGGTTACTTGGCTGCACGGACCTCGGGGTATAAGGTTTACAGGGTGACTTAGGCTGCACGGACCTCGGCTTAAGGGTTAAGGGTTACGGGATGACATGGGCTGCACGGACCTCGGCGTATTTAAGGGTTATGGGGTGACTGGGCTGCACGGACCTCGGCTTATAAGGGTTACGGGGTGACTGGGCTGCACGGACCTCGGCTTATAAGGGTTACAGGGGTGACTGGGGCTGCACGGACCTCGGCTTATAAGGGTTATGGGATGACATGGGCTGCACGGACCTTGGCGTATAAGGGTTATGGGGTGACTGGGCTGCACGGACCTCGGGGTATAAGGGTTACAGGGTGACTGGGCTGCACGGACCTAGGGCTTATAAGGGTTACAGGGTGACTGGGGCTGCACGGACCTCCTCGGCGTATAAGGGTTATGGGGTGACTGGGCTGCACGGATCTCGGGGTATAAAGGTTACGGGGTGACTTGGCTGCACGGACCTTGGGGTATAAGGGTTACGGGGCGACTGGGCTGCACGGACCTAGGGGTTGTGATCAGTGGTGTTACAAAGGCCTAGAGTGCTAGGGTTACAATAGACTAACGCTAAGTTTGTGAAAGTATATATTTTATAAAGATACAAATGAAACGTTTATAATGAAAAGGAACCCCAGTGAGATGTGACATTCAGACCTGCATCATGTAGGGTGTTGCATAATGGGCTAGGAAGAAGGAAAACTAATATGGTTCAGGGATTGTGAGACAGACCAGGAAGATGTGTCAGACCTTTAAGCAAGCGTTTGGGGAAAGGCGCAAGAAAGTATTTTGGTCACCACTAGAATCAAACGTAGATATTAAAGTGTCAGCTCTCAATATATTGTAAACAGTGCCAGTTTGAATATCTGGACACCATGTTTTTGAAAGATTAAAATGGGGGTGTCCTTTAAAACAGCTCTGTCTAATATAAATCAAGCAATCCAAATGTTAGAATGTTGATTATGACGGGAAGTCATCCAATACTATAATGGACATATGTTATATGATAATATCTGAGGGCATACCATTATCCAAGAGGTACCTAATGACAGATCATATTTCACTTTCTGCAATTTTGAAAGAAATATTGTGATGACTAATATCTCGTTAACCACATTACCCACATATGTGAAATTTTGGATATGGCTTTGCTAATGATACCTTCAAAATCAAATGGAAGTTCTCTAACATTGGGGGGGCGGTGGGGTAGCCTAATGGTTAAAGCGTTGGCTCGTCACGCTGAAGACCCGGGTTCGAATGCCCACATGGGTACAATGTGTGAAGCTCATTTCTGGTGTCCCCCGCCATGATGTAGCTGGAATATTGCTAAAAGCGGCGTAAAACCAAACTCAGTCAGTCAGTCTCTAACATTGGACATCGAGAATATAGTTATAGTCCGTTTGGAGCAAAAGCGGACCGATGAAATGCAATGTAACTCGAAAACTTATAAACATATAATACTCAATGAAACGCTGATCATAATCAAAACATCAGACCAACTCTGTGGTTTGTTTGCAGAATTTATGTCCTTAAATTTAAAAAGTTGTTTTACAAACTATCATTAAAATTTTGACACAGTTCGCTATTTGTTACGAGGGAGGAGTGCGGAGAAAGGGACAGCCAGGTGTTAGAGAAGTACGTGCAAAAGTGCCCACCAAGTTATTGATTCATTAACCTGTGCTGTGCCGTCTCCATCCTTTCTCGCACACCTGGCTGTCCCTTTCTCTGCACTCCTCCCTCGTAACAAATAGTGAACTGTGTCAAAACTTTAATGATAGTTTGTTAAACAACTTTTTATTTTTAGGATATAAATTCTTCAAAAACCTCACAGAGTTGGTCTGACGTTTTAATTATCGTTTCATTGAGTATTATATGTTTATTAGTTTTCGAGTTAGATTGCAATTCATCGGTCCGATTTTGAGCCAAACGGACTATAGGCCGACTACTTTTGGAACAACCCTCGTATTTCCACACAATTTTAAAGGGTCGCGTTTGTTTATGTCATTAAGGTAAGGGCCATAAATGTAGTATGTATATGTTTCTGTAACTCACTCACTCGCAAAGCAATGCCTGTGAACAGAATAGTACCGGGACACCCGTGTGCGCTAACGTGTTTGTGAGGGTGTTGGGCATGATATCAACATCCGCCACAGGGGTTGTAATGTATAGGTCTGTCAGTAAAAACATATGACATGTGTCAGAACGTATTTAATGTCAAGTTGCGCTGTGCTCGCGTGCAGCCGACGATACAGTAAATTATTGTCACTCAATATATAGATACACAGATATATTACAACTATAATGAAATATGATCATATTTAATTATGTTATTGTTAGATTATTGTCTTAATCACCATGGAAGGTGTGTGATTATATCTGACAATATTGCCCGTTTTGGCAGCTTAATAAGTCGAAGGACCAGGTTTAGTGACTTGGTATATTAAATGTCATCATACCTGGGGATTGAGGACTTTTGTACAGAAGCATATTAGGGGTCTATCGTCTGAGATAATGTGCTTTGAGTCTTCACAGATTTCAATGCGAACATGCTGACGATAACTGGTATATATTTAAAGTAAAGCCCAACGCACCACTCACAAAATCTAGCCTCGATACTGGAAATATGTCGTCAAAATTCTACAATTTTGAAACTGTATATAGTATAAAGTTAAATACATTTTACCACGAAGCGGTTTCCTTTACCCCAAGTTATTGCCACCTCAAGTTATCTAAAACAACAAATCAAGCAGTAACGTTCCACAAAAGCCTACGCCTGTGTTCAGGTATTAACTACCTTGTACAACAGTTAAACCTGTCAAAGGAAACACCACTTGACATAAGGCATTAGTAAGCATCACAAAGGAAACAATACTAGGTCCTGGGAAATATATCAGTACTTACGATTCAAGTAGACCAGCCAGGCACTATGTCGTACGTACAGTACTGGACATCGCCTGGTGCCGCTGCTTCTGAACGCGGCCCTCTGTACCCGTGTCCAGATCGGCGACACAAGTACTGAGGACGTGCTGAAACACTCCACTATACGTGCAACATTTCACTCACGTGTGTAGACGATGCTATCACGTGGAAGTCAAGCTTTCATTTGACCTTCTGGCATACGGAACAGTCGATGGTTCATGCATTATTGAAAAGTAGTCTCAAGTATCAGCAAAACTGTTGGCAAACGCCGTGGGAACATGTCGTCGATGTGTGTGTCGTTGGTGGCTGCGTATGTCGTCGTAACTGACCTTGTTTGGCTGCACGTACATGCAGGTGAGTTAGCTACCGTCACGTGTCTACAACGACGTGCACGTCTTGGCACAAACCACAGGATAGCCCTCAGAAGACTCACAGTGAGTATCTGAAATCAAAATGTCAGATTGAAGACAAGAGCATCATGACAACTGTCTTTATGTAACGGAAGATGATGTTTTACTCTTTTCAAACAATCTACATTTGTATATACTTGGTTGTTTTCACTGAGCAATATCCCGGGTATGACCGAGTCAGAAACTCTACTGACATCATGAGCTAAGATTGGGGATTGCAAGTGAAGGATCGAGCCTGACTACCCGATACCGTTAGTCGCCTCTTATGGCAGACATTAGAGGCAGCAGATCAGTCCTAACCCGTGTCTTGACTGCGATTTACGTGCACGTACTGCTTTTTAGTAATGTAATGGAGACTGGTTATTGTCAGGCAGTGACGTTTTTGTAAGCTATACGTCATCTGTCTGCCCAATGAATGCATCATATGGTTGGTAACATACTAGATACTTGACAGAGAATGAATATTAGTCGAGTGTGGTATCGTATCACGTATCTGAAAATAGAAATGAATATTTAATTCTTAGTTTATATGTGATATTTCCGATACGAAACAAATGGGTATGTTTGTAAGCATTGAGTACCATTCTTATGATAATAGAAAATAGTTCCCATTCCCTCAAGTATACTATTCACACTTTGCTAAGGATCAAATCATTGATGCAACAGAAAACTATGATGTGGGGTCTAATTTGGTTTAAGTATCATAGCTTATTGTAAGCATGGATCCTAGGTTTCGGTATGTGACTCCATCTTGTGGATCTCATACCTACTATTGACAGGTGTTGTGTACTTGTCAATAACTCGTTCTATGATTTGCAAAATGGTTGATTGGTGCCATGAAAACCATTTTTATTGTTACTCATGTATCAGTTGCATAAGGTTAGAGTAAAGTGGCTGTTTGCCTAAGAGGTGTTACCATATCATTATCTATCCTGTTTTAAATGAATACAATTTAAAATTATAAATCTATGTTTAAGTAAAGTTGGGAATTTTGTGATCCTTAGCAAAGTGTGAGTAGTATATTTTCAGAAAGCCCGCAGTATTGCAGTGATTGTGGAAACCATTCCCTTCATTACCATATTGGCATATGATTTGCAGCCATATGTATGTGCATTATCTGTCACTTACAACTCGGGGAACCTCTTTCTGTCAAGGGGCGGTGGGGTAGCCTAGTGGTTAAAGCGTTCGATCGTCACGTCGAAAACCCGGGTTCGATTCCCAACGTTGGTAATGTGTGTGAAGCCCATTCCTGGTGTCCCCCGTTGTGATATTGCTGGAATATTGCTAAATTGGCTGTAAAACCATACTCACTCACTCACTCTTCCTGTCAAACTCAAATTCTACGTGTGTATAGTTTCTTTTGCCTAGCTGTATATTCGATTTTACTGAGGGTCGCCCATTATACTGAAATTCACATCAAGGACCTACTATAGTTCATTGTGTCCTAAAGTTCTTTATGTCCTAGTAATTCTTAGCAAAGTGCTCAGACACAAATAGATTTATCATATAATTATGCGTGTTATTATTCATTTATTATAATATTACGTGGAGGTCTGAATGGTCGCTGGGCTCATCTATCTTACGGTGGCTTGAACATTGCATTGTGTATCATTATATTATCAACTTCAGACGTAGGAACGTTTTCCAATTTTTTTAAATATAGCCTCAACAGGGAAATACACAAACGTGAGATTTTACCATTACGGTTGACCTTGTCTGGTGTGGTAAATACTTTGCCTTGTGACAATACAAATTTAAAGCAACGCGCATTCCAAGGTCAGGCAAAACTATAACGTTAGTAGTCGTATATATGTCACTATCCTACAAGTTTTGAATGGGGAATCCTATGTTAAAATTTTCGCAAAAAAGAGGTCCCCAATTAGCGAGCTCTGCCGCGGCGAGCAACCGCCGCCCGCTAATTAAACACATCGCGCCGCGTAGGGTAAACACCAGCCCCGGGAAGCTAGCGAGAAAAGTACACAGACGTCCGATATCGAGACGTAGCTAAAAGTATTTTAATGAGACCGCTGTTAATTAATTAGACATGCACGCGGTCTTATAGTATGAACAGAACAACCAAACTGTAGAACTTGAAAACGACAATTAAATGTGAATGATATCGGTAGTTAATTAGTTATGGGCGCAGAGTCTTAAGAGTCATATGAGTTTGAATATCTCGCCGAGAAGTGTTACGCGCGCACCAACGCCATTCGAGAGTGCCTAGGCTTTAGTGTAAAATGTCCTACCTGTGTGACTCGTGTTCTGGTCTGCTTCCAGTGGACGCAAACGGTGAAGATTACCAAGGTCTATTTACTTGTGTGTATTGCAAGACCAAACTGAAATACACAAACCATCGTTTCTTAACGCATAGCAACAAGTGTGTTGCGAAGAAAAAGGTGTCTTCAAAGATTCACTCCTGCTCGTGTAAGAGAGTGTACTACACAGACTAATCCTGGTATACAAGAAATTTTGGTGTCAGTACAGAGACTATAGACTGATGTCATTCCGCTAGCGCCATCGGACACTGTACATATCAACCAAAGCTCCTAGTATTCTCGTGTGAATACATGTACACAACTGTTCAACATCAACAACAACCAACGAAAGGTACTCGCACACTCACACACACATTCATGCGAAACATAGGAAAATAGTGACATTTCATATACCGTTAAATAAAGCTACAATATATATAATACATCTTAAGTTTTCCCCCTACGCATGCCCACACGTGCACACACACACACACACGCACGCACATTAAATGGAGAGAATAGTTAATATATAATTGTTACATCTTAAGTTGTATCTACCTTTCTCGCGACTTTTTCTTGGAACCGCAGGTTTCTCGATGATGCAAATGTATATTTTTGGATGTAAATCATACCAGCATCGATCTTGATTGAAATCTTTCTGGAGATAGTGTCCTTTAAAGTGAAGTGTACCGCGTTGGGGTTGCCGAAGTCGTAGTCGTTGTCGTCACTGTCATCGCTTAACAGGATAACATCGCTGGTAGCGTCATCGTCGTAGTAAGCGCTCTGTTTTTGAGTTAGGTTACTCAGCGCGTAGACATCGTCATCGTCACAGATCACTATATCAGTATCTTGTGAGGAGCATTCCTCTGCTGTCTTTGGGTCCTCGGGCTCGTCGTCCTTCCAGTTCACCGCTCTCTTTTTCGTTTTCTTCGAAGAAGAATTCGATTCAGCTACTTGTGGTGCCTTACGTTTCACATCTCTCTTCTCGGCTTTGGCGTTGCTGCTTGTGTTGAATTTCTTCTTCAAGATGTCCATCACGTCGTCGTGCTGAGGTGGCGAGTTGTATGGTCTGAAGAGAGAATCGGGTAGCTTTTATATCCTTACACATAATACAAACACATGAAAAGAATAACAATTAGCGGTAGGATGCGAGGGGGAGAATAACAATTAGCGACGGGATGCGCGGTGCAGGAAAACATAATCGAAGCAAAATGACCAATTGTTACTAGGGTGGACGGTTTGGGGTCAAAAAGGAGCTTATGGGACGTAGATGTTTGCACGTGTCTACAGAAAGGAACATAACGAATACACTTACTCGCGCACGATGTAGATATAGTCGGGAAAGACCAATATCCTTTCTCATTACACGTCTCGGTATATCTTCTCCATAAACAACTGAGGTTTAACGATGTGTATCGTCAAAAAACAGGACTTCTCGAGGGTTTGAGTTAATTAATGCACGTGCTCACTTCAACGCCTCTAGATGTATCGTCAAAAAACACGAATCTACGGGTGTTTATGTGATAACTAATCCACGAAATTACTTCCATGGTTTACCCTAGCTCGAGCAAGGTGGGTGAGCGTTATTAGACGCTATATCAGAGTAACGAGCAATTTGCGAGTAATTAACAGTGGTATCTTTGACTGACCGTGTCCGCTGTGAGCGTGTTTTGATTGCTAATTTGTTGATTGATCCGCGTCCGAGGGATGACAATCAAAAGAGGGTGAGTCTCAGTAGCTGTATTTACACACCCTCAGTTATAATACTCGTTAACGACGTATTTTCAAAATTCGTAAATGACCCCCGACAATTTGTTGATAAAATACTACGAGATCCACCTCTCGTCACTGAGCATAGACGACGTCGCACTGGTGCAGCACGTCGCCATCCCCGAAGACTACTCGACAAAGTGTACCGCCAGTGCGTCTTACGTACTATTAACATCAACCACCATTACCTAGCTCTGTATACCTAACTTCGTGTTTATAAT
This sequence comes from Haliotis rubra, assembly GCF_003918875.1. NCBI lineage: Eukaryota > Metazoa > Mollusca > Gastropoda > Lepetellida > Haliotidae > Haliotis > Haliotis rubra. Next base: position 1,393,452 of record NW_025767224.1, on the reverse strand, counting down.
ACGTGCGTGTGTGTGTGTGTGTGTGTGTGTGAGAGAGAGAGAGGGGGGGAGAGAGTAGCGCGCGTGAAAACTAGATTCGTCTACATTCATGAATAATTATCTTATGAGTGTTTATTCATGTATCATTATGTGCGTGTGTATACTAGATTCATGTTTATTCATGTATAATTATGTGATGAGTGTTTATTCATATATCATTTTGTGTGTGTGTGTGCGTGCGCGCGCGTGAGTATGTGGATGTGATTTATAAGTAATAAAAAAAATGAAACACAGTATTACAAGTAAATAATAATAATAATAATAATAAATGTGAATTCTTACCTTCAGACGTTGTTGTTGTTGTTGATATTGTAGAACATATGGTTACACATCCTGTATTAGTATCGCCTACATTAGATGAATACACACCCTCACCGTCTATTATAATCTACGACTGCTACTTGATTCCATGTATATCTACAGTTCATCGCGAGCGATGCGATGTTGTATTGTATCAGAGACCATATAATATGGTCTCTGATTGTATGTACCCATTCTGATAGCTGCTCCTTTAATTTGTTCAGATTTGTTTCCACTGATATTGTTAAAGGATTCGTCTCCTTTTTCTCTTCTAAAGTGCTTTATGAATGTCAAGTATTCATCGCGTAAGCGATATTGATATACATTGTAGTTCGAATTGCTCAACGCTTCGTTCTTCAACTGGATCTCTGAGAGTTTTCCTGTGGGTACATACTGACAGCGGAGTATCCAAAGAGAATACGTAGTCACAGTTCCATTGTGGAAAGTTTAGTTTAGTTTCCTCCGCTTCACTCAAGACACAACTCTCTCTGAATGATGTTATGTTGTGCATTTTGCACAGGGTTTGGTGAATACCTTAGCCGAATGGATACCTCTCTCCATCAAAACGACATCATAAGTTGAACACAATATTCGCTGCTGAGTGACCAGTATTTGTATTATCCATCTGGCCACGTGTTTGTCCCTTCGTTATACAGTTGACACACTAGGTTTTGACGTTCACCGAGACTAGAGCTATTTGTATTTACTACATACTACCCTCTTCAACTCGTGAATATTCATTGAAATCACACTAATGATGTTTCGGGATGAAATGGGGAATATTAACTCGTGCGTGAGGGTGTGACAATAGAGACATCATGTGTTTGTAATTAACCACGTGTAGAAAATAAGTGGTTGAGGTTTTGGTGGGAGTAATGTTATTCATTCCATTAGTACTCTGGGGTTTATAAGTCGTGACTATTTCGAAACTTTTCCTTCTCAATAGACTTGTGGTGAGTGATACAACTGATGATGATGATGATGGCTAATAACGGTAGTGACTCGGCAAGGTCTGAAGGCCTTGATGTTAGGGCCGACCGACTCGGAAAATACTCTACCACCACTTGGACGTGACAAATTGAAACAGGTGGAGGTTACTCATGTCGATTCCATGTCCAAAACATGGCTCTGTAGTGGTATCGCCTGTTGGACGCTGGATAGTGAAAGAACTAGCTCGTGGTCCCATATTACCGCCGCCTGTTGGACGCGCTAAATGGAGAGAAAACGTGAAAGACTCTTTGATGATTACTCCTATAGACTACCTCGAAGTCTCTCGGCAGCGTATATTGCTGGCCCTGTGTTGGCGTGTCGTCCACCTTCGCCCCCGATTAATCAACGATCCCGCAACGAAAATAACAGAGTTGTGGGACGAGTGGCAGCGGAGCAGAGCCAATTGCAAGAGCCTAGTATAGGGCACGGAAAACGATTATGCAAAAGTACGTATTATCTTCCATTATTAATTATTCATCTTATAACATAATGCTGCTCAATTCATCTAACATAACGTCATATTGAATATATCACCTCTCATCACAGTACGTATTATCTTCCATTATTAATTATTCATCACACACACACACACACACACACACACACACACACACACACACACACACACACACACCTCTATTACCTCTTCTACTACAGGTGTTGATGTTATTAATATTATGGAGAAAAAACATTTTCATGAAGTGTTTATCAAACCGCGCAATTATTCGCATATTGAATATATCACCTTCTCTTGCATCGAACATTTCTTCTACTATACAGACTAATGATATTAATATGACAAACGAAACTTCTCACATTGCGTATTGATAAAATATGTCTTACCTCATCTATTTTTTTTCCGGTGTGCCATTTTCAAAGCTTTCGTGATTTTGATGATCGCTCAATCCCGTGCCCCTAATAATCGTCGTAGGGTTCTGTTTTTCTGTGTCTGCTTAGGATCCGTGTGTATATGGCATTGCTTTAGATGATGGTTTTGTGGGAACCCATGCATGATAAGACCTTTGAACATGTTTCTTTTTCCTTACAGCGTCCCTGCTGAAGACCTCGTTTGATGTTTATGACGTTTTAAAGCGATACATCGATGATGCGGGCACAAAACAAACTTCCTATAAGTTCAAGATAAAAATGAAGATGACAAAATAAATAAATAATGCACTTCCTAACAGTACCTTTCATTGGTTGTTGTTGATGTTGAACAGTTGTGTACATGTATTCACACGAGAATACTAGGAGCTTTGGTTGATATGTACAGTGTCCGATGGCGCTAGCGGAATGACATCAGTCTATAGTCTCTGTACTGACACCAAAATTTCTTGTATATCAGGATTAGTCTGTGTAGTACACTCTCTTACACGAGCAGGAGTGAATCTTTGAAGACACCTTTTTCTTCGCAACACACTTGTTGCTATGCGTTAAGAAACGATGGTTTGTGTATTTCAGTTTGGTCTTGCAATACACACAAGTAAATAGACCTTGGTAATCTTCACCGTTTGCGTCCACTGGAAGCAGACCAGAACACGAGTCACACAGGTAGGACATTTTACACTAAAGCCTAGGCACTCTCGAATGGCGTTGGTGCGCGCGTAACACTTCTCGGCGAGATATTCAAACTCATATGACTCTTAAGACTCTGCGCCCATAACTAATTAACTACCGATATCATTCACATTTAATTGTCGTTTTCAAGTTCTACAGTTTGGTTGTTCTGTTCATACTATAAGACCGCGTGCATGTCTAATTAATTAACAGCGGTCTCATTAAAATACTTTTAGCTACGTCTCGATATCGGACGTCTGTGTACTTTTCTCGCTAGCTTCCCGGGGCTGGTGTTTACCCTACGCGGCGCGATGTGTTTAATTAGTGGGCGGCGGTTGCTCGCCGCGGCAGAGCTCGCTAATTGGGGACCTCTTTTTTGCGAAAATTTTAACATAGGATTCCCCATTCAAAACTTGTAGGATAGTGACATATATACGACTACTAACGTTATTGCCATTAAAGCAGGAGCAGCACTTGAAGCTGAGACGTCATTGATTGGGTTAACATAACCTGACGAAAGTTCACAGTTACGGTTTTAGATGGCATGAAAACTTGTATTATTATTATTTTAAATCTATTTAATTATAACTAAATAACTAAATAAAACTTTAAATCAAAATGTCATTACCGCAATGGCGGCAAAAATACTGATTTTGGAAAATCTACTAGTAGTCATAAATTTTGCTTAAAAACAGCTACGAAATGGAAAGAGTTAGGCGTTACATATGTGGCTGTTTTTAGTAGATTTGGGCAATAAATGGTCATTCTTCTAAAAACAATCTTTAGGGTTTTTTTTACTTTTTATCATGAAAGTAAACATAATAACTGAGGCAACAATAGCTCCTATGTCAAACAGTCACGGAAAAAACAGAAACGGATACAACATTGAATTGACCCTCCCATAAGTTAAAATGCTTCAAAGAAAAAACGGGTTGTATAATCATAAATAATTCGTAAAAGGTGTTTGAGTACATACGTGAGGCAGTTAGTTTGCGCGATCTGGACTTTTCTCCACGAACAATTCAACTGGATTTCTATATTTTACATAATGAATATTTCACATTATTTACGGTAACATGGATTAGCTAATAGCACATTGCCGGGAGAGCCACATTCACACGATCACTCAAACACGCCCATTGTCAGTTGAGCCACACCATTTTCATCTCTGTTTTTCTTAAATGTTGCTTTCCCGGCACCGGGGTTTGTGCTTGAAATGTGGCTTTAGCGGCAATTTGTATTTTCCAAATGTGGCTTTCCCATTTTAACACATTATAGAGTAATAAATGTTTAGCTAACAACATATAATTGTTGAAGGTGTACTGTTCTTCATTCAGATTGGTGTTCTGAAAAACGTTGATGCAGGTAAATATCCTCAAAGCCAGAATGTTAAATATGTATGTATGTATATATATATATATATATATATATATATATATATATATGTCTATATATCTCTATATATCTGTGTCTCTGTCTGTGTCTCTCTGTCTCTGTCTCTCTCTCTCTCTGTCTCTCTCTCTGTCTCTCTCTCTCTCTCTCTCTCTCTCTCTCTCTGTCTCTCTCTCTCTCTCTCTCTCTCTCTCTCTCTCTCTCTCTCTCTCAGGCCACCATTATACACACCTAGATACGTATGATAGTAATGGTCATTTAAGAAACATTAGTAGTATTATGATAATCTTCAAAACCATTTCAAGCTATTGCCATGGCGATGGTACAAACGGTGAGCCCTACAGCGTGATCATAGGTCACGAGTTATAACTCAGAGGTATACCTAGACACATTTCAACTTGTTTCTTAACTACACTGTACGTCTGAGTTTCAGCTCGTGTAGTTACCACCAAGACGGACGGGAAGGCCAAGTTTGTTCTCGGCAATGATTTCGGCGTCCCCGTCGGTGGTCACACGTCCTTGACCTTTCAAGTGAAGTCCTGCGGCAACGTGTATGTCCTGTTGACGGAGAAGATCAAGGTGGCGCCCACAAAAGGAAACTATTATTTCATTTCCCTGGGTGTCACCAAGTCCCACCGAATCTCTGGCATCATCGAGGGCTGCTACTCCTGCAATACGTTCCCGAACTACAAGCTCAAAACGGTGCTGAACTGTACAGAATACAACACGTTCTGGGTAGCCTGGGATGGACAGGGGTCAGTCAGCATTGGGAGGGAAGGGGACTTGAGGACAAAACCTCTCCTGCAGTTTAAAGGAAAGAAAAAGTATCCAATCAACTTTTTCCAGGTCACATCGTATAACTTTACCGCAGAGTTCAGGTTCCACCTTCGTAAGTATCACCAGTTCATAAGCATGGTCATCAGCGCCGAGTCAAACCACCTTGGTACAAATTCAACTTCTCATTAGCCATTAGTATATCTTAAGCACAGTGTCATTTCCGCTCTTTGTGATAACGTGACCAACGCATGCCAACAAGGCTTTGTTTCACAAGTGAGGCCAATCCATCTCTTAACGCATAGTTTATTAATTTGAGTTGCTATTTAAGCGTGGTGGTTGCGATTTGGTCCTTGTGGATTTATTATAATAGAGTGGACATATCATAGCATTTATTAAAGAGTACAGAGGACATTTGAAATTGTTTTCCTGTGGAATCAGTTTCGTTTCGATCTGATCCCATATTCCCGTATATGGAGTAAGGAAGGGAAACTATTCGAGGGAGCCATGTATACTGACGGGATTGAAAAGGACAACATTCTCGGGACATTTACATGGATACAATTTCGTTACCTAGTTTTCTTTCGCAGCCTGCGATGGCGGCACTTACGGCGACAACTGCACCGATGTGTGTGGCCACTGCAGATTCGGCCTTGCGTGCGACTCGGATAGCGGAGAGTGCCCACATGGATGTCAAACTGGCTGGACCGGTTCTCTCTGTGCTGAGGGTAAGATAGTAGGGAATCAACCCCAGGACGATCGAGGGCCTTTAATCAAACGGCTATTTCTGTCGCCCCAGTTAATATATACATATACAACCCGCCAATATACATATGTGCACGTGACAGATCGGGGTGCTTTGTACGTTCACCTGTGTGATAAAGTTGGGAAGTTCTAAAAGCTGTTAGAACCAGCATTAAACCAGCTCACTCACTCACTCACTCCCACAAACAAACAAAAAGTACCTTCGGATAGTGCCTTTATTAGATATCATCGGAGAGTTATCTACCTCCATTACAGAGTGCGGTAACAACACATACGGGCCTGAATGTACTCCCTGTGGACGATGTCGTGAAAGATGTGAAGTGGACACAGGACGTTGCCCCAATAGTATATGCCAGCCTGGCTGGGTCGGCGACAGGTGTGACAGAGGTAAGGGGTATGGCAGGATAGAATATACTGTTACACCATTCCACTGATCTACCATATATACTACCCATCAAAAGTTTAGACTCACCTAAAGCACTCACTATATGTATATATGTTACAGGGAATGTGTGAAACCATGGATTTCATGTATTCCCTAAAATTTGCAGGGATTTCATAAAATTACTGATTTTATTGGTGTTCCACTACACACATTCCCTGTTAGGATATCAGTGAATGTGTGAAAATAATGTTTGTAGCTTAAAACTTTACTGCTGAGTCTCATTTCATCCCTTAGTTCTTTGGAGTTAAAAACTTTGACAATTTATTTTTCAAACCATATATTTCATGTTTGTCCTCAGCGTCTTCTTTCTACGAATGATGTGACAATGGACAAAGAACCGTTTCTCCACACAGCTGTGATTTTCAAGTCGAATTGTGGTGGTCAGGGTTTCCAGAAATGTAACTGTTGTCCTAACCAGTGTAAATCAATACGTTGTAAATGTTTTAAAGTGCTACTGAAGTGTAATAGCTTGTATGATAACACTCTATCTTGTCCCAACAAATGAATTTTATCAGGAAATACTCTGTACTCGCATTATAAATTTGGTGTTCTCTATTTCAATAAGGGCTTACAGGGATTTCATGAAATCACTGAGCTAATATTTCAGTAATTTCATGGAACCCTGGAAATTTTAGGGAATACATGAAGTCCCTGGGGGTCACAGGGATTTCATGAAATCACTGACTCTTTCTAACTTAAAGGTACATAAACCCTAGGGGTACAAATACATAAATCACTAACTGGCATCGTTATGGGTAAATTATCGTGTTTACAGGCTTGTATAAACCTGAAATCGTGACAATTGTTGTGGAAAATGAAAGCTATATGTTCTCACAATCTACTGTCATTTAATTTTGTCTCCTGCTTTGCCTAGTTTCCGAGTTACAACTTGTTTTCATAGACGATTCTGTCAAAATCGATTGGTGTCGTTAGGCCCTATTTGTATAATGACTGATCCAAATTGATCCCATTTCTGTGTTGTTTTACCTCGATATTTAATCATGTCATGTAAAAATCTGTTTGTATTCTCAAAACAGTGTCGGCCCATAAGTTTTTCACATGCAATACAGAAATTAATACTCCCTCGTTGTAACCCGTGTTAGGTGGTATAAACCTACACATGTTATTTGTCATCATTCACTTGATGGTCAGTTAATGAATTTATAACAGGTATAATTAGTGGTAACACACTTAGATTACCCGACAAAGGTTCCCATTTGGCATTTCTTGTGTCTGGAGTAAATATTCAACATTATAAACATCGATCAAAGGGATTAACCGATAACACGCTGATTGATTAATTACTTTTATCTTACACAGCGGAATTGTCAAAAGGTAGTGTTTATGTATGTAGATTTACTAATCTATACTGAATACACTCTGTCGTGTCGGTGTCTGCGTAAAACAACGTCCTTCTTTCAAAGGATTAACCGGCAATACATTGATTGATTGCCCATTATTGGCTAACTAAATTACTGTTTTAAAGAAAGGCGGACATTATGCAATTAGTTGCCAGGTGTGCTATCTTGGGTGACCAATGAGACTATACACCAATACCTGAAAAGATTTATCACTTTTTCGTATATTAAACTGTTAAAAGGCACATCATTTGGAACAGTTTTGTGGATATTGATGGATACATTCCTCGAACAAGGTAATGGCCTGATATTGTTCCTATAACTTTAATCTGTTTTAATTTTAATATTTGCATTTTGTTTTTATTCATTTGTCGTAGCATTCAACAGAATCATTGTTTTCGCCGTGAAGTGTAATGAGACAGACAACATGCACTAGGGTGTGTGTGCGAATTATGATTCACATTGGCAAACTATAAAATGTCTAGATATTACAGTTCTGTTATAAATTCACTATAAGTATCAGCAGATCGTCTGCTTTTTATTTAGTTTCAAAATGCATACAAGTGTGATAATAAACTAATTAGGATTATAAGACCAAATATAAAGACGCACATTGACTAGTATCTACATACTGGTGAGTGGACATTAACCATGGAATGTAGCAAGAAATTTATCGCGCAGTATTGTGACTTCGACCCCCACCTCGCTTCCGTGGAAGAAATCGTTATGTTATAAGTTGTGTCATGCAAAATCCGTTTGGTTATGATTCCAATACATATTTAACAACGAGTAGAAAGTAGTCTTGATTTTCTAACTTGATGAAAACAAACTATAATCTCATTAATTCTAACAGATTTTTTTATTTTAAAATGGCGGCGCCCTGTCGGGAACATCCGCCAGTCTGAGGATAAATGGTATTTAGGTTTGTTTTCACCGAGTTACAAAATCAAAACTACTTTCTACTGGTAGTAAAATATGTATTTTATTGATGGCCAATAGGATTTTGCATGACATAGCGTATATCATAACAATTTCTCTCGTGGCAGCGAGGTGGGTGTCAATATAATACTACTTACAATATTATTGTTACTTCGACCACAACCTCAGTTCCGAGGAAGAAATCGTTATGTTACAAGTTGTGTCATAGAAAATCTTTATGGTCATCAATCGTATGCATATTTTACTACAACTAGTAAGTAGTTTTGATTCTTTAACTTCCGTGAAGCGATCTGAACACAAGTAAGATATCGTTTCAGGCTTCCACAACGCTCGCTTCGCACTCACAAACATAACCCATTTAGCACGAACTGCGGGTCCTGTGGAAATCTGTGCATGGGGACACCATCGCCCGACCACTAGGAGCAATTGACGACAAAGCAACGATTCGGCATGTCGTCGTTGATGTCGAGAAATCATCAAAATGATGAGCGTGCTACACATTTTCTATACAACTAACTGAAAATCGTTCCTCATATGACGTCACTGCAGTGCTCTGGCGACAGAGTTACGTAACCTGTCTGTGGTTTCGTTGGCGGGCGAGAGGGAAGCAGGCGACTTTTTGGCCACTTTTAATCGCTCGGTATTAATTAACCACAAGTTTTTAAAGAATAAATTTGGTGTTCCGCATAAGACTAACCACAAATCTTTCATATGTAATGGTTAAAGAGTAACAAAAACAAAGTTTACCACTATCTTTAAGGGAACCAACTGCAAACCTTATGCAGATGAATTGCATGAGGATAATGCATCAAATTGTTGAAAAGCATGTGCAAATACCGTGCATGTGAACAGCTGTGTTTTGGTGTAAAGTTTTGTTAAGAATTCGCCAATTTTCACTGAGTTTCATCATATATTGAACTCATGACAATAATCTTTTCAACATTACGAATTTGTTTTACAATACATCAGTTCATGTGTTAACAGTACCTTTAAACAGTATGGAATATTTTGCAAAATCTAGTTTAGAACAGTTGACTGAAGTAAGTGGCTACATTTACACTAATGAGTCTAAACTTTTGATGTGTAGTATATGATGCAGGTCTAACGGCAATCACTCAATGTGTTACTGACAGAGCACTGGTAGCGGCAACAGATATAGCGTTTTGATGATTTAGGAACGGGTTACTTACCGATACTGTCATGGTGTTGAGAGATGTAGGTCTTTCTGCCCGATTCCTAAATCAGCATTATCTATTTATTGTTCGAATCGAAATTTGTAAGTGTTCTTGAAAGCTCCATTAAGTGAAGGCAGCCTGGATACGTTTTTGTGTTTCTTCCTTGGATGACAACAGCGTGTTTTTCCAGAGTGCTTCCAAGGGACGTACGGTCCGTACTGTACGCCTTGCGGTCAATGCCAGGAGGGGGACAACTGCGATGTCGGGACTGGACACTGTCCAAACAGGTGCCAGGACAGATGGACGGGGGTCAGGTGTGACATACGTAAGTGTGAACGAAGACAAACGGAAATATGAAAAATGGCCCTTTATTACTCAGAATGAAAATCTTCTGGTGCGGCGATAGCTGACAGTCACTCCCTCTCCGACATCACTGACGTTACCTGTATATATTGTACTTACCTGTGTATATTGTACGTACCTGTGTTTATTGTACTTACCTGTGTATATTGTATGTACCTGTGTATATTGCACTTCCCTGTCTGTGTTGTATTTACCTGTTTACATTGTACTTACCTGTCTGTGACACCTTGGACAATCCCCCCTGTTGGTAAATGGCCACAGGAGAATCATAAATAAGGAGTAAGTAATATTTAAACATGAGGCTTACAATAAAAAAGGCAATACAACAGCAGAATGTTTCAGGACCTGAGAATAATGTCCAGAGTAATGTCTAGAATAATGTCTAGAATAATGTCCAGAGTAATGTCTAGAATAATGTCCAGAGTAATGTCTAGAATAATGTCTAGAATAATGTCTAGAATAATGTCCAGAGTAATGTCTAGAGTAATGTCTAGAATAATGTCTAGAGTAATGTCTAGAATAATGTCCAGAGTAATGTCTAGAATAATGTCCAGAGTAATGTCTAGAATAATGTCCAGAGTAATGTCTAGAATAATGTCCAGTAATGTCTAGAATAATGTCCAGAGTAATGTCTAGAATAATGTCCAGAGAATAATGTCCAGAGTAATGTCTAGAATAATGTCTAGAATAATGTCCAGATAATGTCCAGAGTAATGTCTAGAATAAGAATAATGTCCAGAGTAATGTCGTCTAGAATAATGTCTAGAGTAATGTTGTAATGTCATGTCCAGAGTAATGTCTAGAATAATGTCTAGAATAATGTCTAGAATAATGTCTAGAATACTGTCCATAGTAATGTCTAGAATAACGTCACTGTTGAATGTCATGAAACAAGACTGACTCCGTTCTAGACTTCAGAACTGTGTCGGGAGCTGGGATTTGGGTTTCATGAAAGTATCTCCCCCATTCAATTTAAATGGGGTTGTTTGTTACTATCAAAATTATATATTTTAGTTTAAACATATTTTATTCACAATGTGAAAAGGATCGGGGACAAGTTCTTTCAACTTATTAAACCCTTCTCCGAAGATATTTACAATAACTAATTACATCACAAGCAATGATTAGAAACATAGACAGAGAAAGACTGAAGGATAACAGGGGGAAATGCTATAATACAAAAGGTGTATAGAGAGAAGACTACTGGAATCGTTGAGATTTGCATATATATTGATGTACATTTTTGAATATAATTTAATTTTTATGATTTGTTAGATCTGCAATGCCGTTTAAAAAAACACATAATGTAATCACAGAATTACTACCCCATACATCTTGAATAGCTTTAAGCATGATCTTTCTATGTTGATTGTGTAAAGAACATTCTAAGAAATAGTGATGAGCATTTTCGCATGGGTTATATATATTCAGAGACTAAGCGTTAGTCTATCTCTCCCACAGAATGCCCCGGAAACACTCACGGGTACAACTGCACGAGGTGCGGCCACTGCCGGGGTGAGGAAGATTGTGACCGAGACACCGGACAGTGCCCATCGGGATGTGACCGTGGATGGTCTGGTCCTATGTGTAACACAAGTCAGTACTTTTAACTTGAAATGTAAATTTAAATGGTAAACGCATAAGTCGAGACATGTCTATTAAAGCCGCCAGGGAGTTAAACACAAACCGTTGTTTGTCAAAATACTGACTGTATATATGATATATCGATGTTGCTGCATTAACTTCCGTTCCAGAATGCAAGTTACAGACGTATGGTCTCAACTGTGGCCTAAAATGTGGTCATTGTCTTGGGAAAGGCCCATGCGACCACGTGACCGGTGATTGTTCGTCAGGGTGTGATGAAGGGTGGTTTGGATCAAGATGCAAATTGAGTAAGAAACCTTTCTATTGTTTGTTTGTTGTGTAACGCCACACTTTCCATCTATCTTGACGGCGGTCTGTAGACAATCGCCTCTGTACCGGACAACCCAGTGGTTGATATCAAGAGCATCGATGTACGCCACAGTGATACGACGACACGCATACTCACCTGTCCTACTTGCTGGTTGCTTCTTACAACAATCATAATCGCCTCTCATGTTTGTATGTTGTTTGGGAATATTGCATACAGCAATATTCCAGCTATATGACGGCTGCCTGTAAATTATAGAGTCTGGACCAGACAATCCTGTGATCAAAATCATGAGCACATGAGTTGCTGAAGACCAATTCTAATGGTCTAATGGTCACAGCTTCCACACGTCAGGGCAAAACACGAATTCGATTCCCAGCGTCGTTACATTGTCTTCGTACTTTCCATACAGGGTGCACCCTGTGTACTTTATTGTTGTAACACCCGACGTAAGCGGAGGTCGTTGCTCATCGTTTAGTCACTGGGTGGCAAAGTCTAGGTTGTACTGCATGACGCTTTATACTTGTAATCTTACTTGCAGCAATGGTGACTGGGCGGTTACAATATACACACTCACACACTCACTCGCTCGCTCGCACGCTCACACGCATGCACGCCCTCTCCCTCCCTCCCACCCTCTCCCTCTTACTTGCCACATAACAGTTATCTACATAACGGTGTCTTCCTGTGCCCCAGGCTGCCCCGGCCTCACCTACGGACAGGACTGCCAATACAGATGCGGGCACTGTGCCAAAGGATCCAAGTGTCACCCATCTACTGGCGCATGCGCAGATGGCTGTGAAGACGGATGGCAAGGTCATGACTGTATTCGACGTAAGTATGTCCGTCTGATGGATCTGAAACATCTCTCCGGACTTGTTCAACACAGAAGTTTTGAAGAAAGGTACCTTCTTTCACACAATTGCTCACTGACAATTTTTCCTGTCATTGCTTGAAGCTTGTTTCTGTCAGTGCCATATTTACATGTATATTTCATGTGTGTATGATGGGATTGAGCTGTTTTACTGATGTCCTTAAGACCACTCATGAAGATTGTCTGGCGAGCGAGAACTGAAGTACTAAATTACTGTCGGAAATGCTAGAAAAATGTTTTTAGTCTTAATACTTTGATACAGGTGATAAATGTACTATGTTGTCAATATATCAACTCGCCTATAGTGTACCTAATTTTTATTTCAATCGATTTAACATTCCCATGCATTTAAAGGGCAGTTTACAGGAGAGAATATGGTACCAAAACAACAACTTAGGATTTTTTCAGAGTTCAACCACAGAAATCTGAAATAGTCTTTACATTTATGCTAATAATACAGGTGGTGTAAAAATATGAATCAACGTTTTTCTTTAACAAATAAATGTTGAATGTTTGTGTTACTTTACTTAATTATCGTTTCTTTATTCAAGAAATATTAATATAAATGTTAAGTCTTGATAAATAAGTTTCCCGTCATGCATGCACATCTTTATCACAGCGTCCACTAAGGCCAACTATTTGCAGTCAATTGTTGCAAAGGTTTATAAGTTTTTTGTGCTTGAAAAAGACAGAGGTAAACCTTTCATTAGTTTAGAAAGGGTTTATTACAGAACTTGTAGAGCTGTTGGTATGTCTTACCAACAACTTTAAAATATTGTAAACAAATCAGACAAGACAGGGACCGTCTCAAAAGCAAAACCGGGACGTAAAAGCATCCTTGACAACTTTGACAAGGGAGTACTTAGACGGGCGGTCTACAAAGTATATATATATATTCTAAAGAAGCTACACCAGTGACTTCGTTAAATCTTTGGCCAGTGTTCACAACTAGGTTAAACTGACCGAATTACATTTATATTTTTTGCAATGAAATATACTGTTGACATGCAAAACATTTATTAAAACGTTGCACATTTCTACAATCAAGATAACACAAATGATAGGATTCTTTCCAATGTACAGTAATTCTGTTTATTTCAAAACAAACACACATACACAAATGATCCCTTACATAACCAATACGTATACTTAAGTACACATATTCAACATTTTGAAGAAAACATCTATTGAGATGACCCCTCCCCCGAGCGTGTGCTGGGGTGTCAATTTCACCTGTCGATACCGTGCATGCTGATGACGTAACACAGGCAGTTAATGTTTGTATCAAATAACGTCCCACTACCCGTTATTTTTCTAAGTTTTTGGTATTTTCATCAGTAAAAACACATTTTAGGGCATGTCTCAAAATTTATTCCCTCGGTCTACATTAGGTAGATGTTTCTTCAAGTGATATTTGTTATTTAAGTAACTGTAATACCTCTGAATTTTTAATATAAGTCAAAAAGCATTTTTCTAGCATTTCCGACAGTACTTTAGTTATTGTGTGGTGTGCCAGTTCAAGTTGAGTCGGTTATCGTTGATGTCAGTGTGTTGTGCCGGTTCAAGTTGAGTCGGTTATCGTTGATGTCAGTGTGTTGTGCCGGTTCAAGTTGAGTCGGTTATCGTTGATGTCAGTGTGTTGTAAAGGATAACGCAGATAACTGGTTGCTTGGATCAAAATAATTATCGGGACATGAGATGTTCTTTTGGTTATCTTTGGGTATGCCATGGAAACCAACTTTCGACAAACGTAAAAGACACTGGACGCATGTTCATTGCTGACCATCTCGGTTCAATTTCTGTTTCAGCCGATCAACCCAACCCAATAAGGATTTCGACAGAGAGTACTCCCATCGCCGTGGATCACCAGTATGTCACTGGATCAGTCCGAGCCGGTACGTGCCAGAAACGTTCCACTGACCACATGGGCAAAAACGCATATATTTCAGATACATGATAAGTGTACTAAACAACCAGTATGCACGATGTTTTATTTATGTGTATTGCGGGCAAAATAATGTTTTACATTTTGATTGGATTAGAAAATCAAATATTAAGCAGGCCCGGCGAAAACCAGTCGGCAAAACACCACAAACAAGGTTTAAAATACAGCATTTATAGCAGTACCCAATACAATACGTCGAATTAGCTTGATTTGTTTGTTAAACTTTTTAATTTTATCCATCATCACACGCGGGTCTCTACTTTTCTTGCATTGACGGTCAGGTGAAGGTGACCGTGAAGATAATAATAATAATAATAATAGGCCATTTATATAGCGCCTTTCCACGTCACAGGGATATGCTCAAAGCGCTTCCTGAGCTCAAGTTAAAACTATATACAGTTGGCAGGTACGGATGATTGGAAGTCACTTGTAGCGAAGAAATAGATGAGTCTTTAGTCGTGTTTTGAATGTACTTAGGGAAGGAGATGATTTTAACTCGATAGGGAGAGAGTTCCACAGAGAAGCTGCTGCAAGATCCGGGTTAGACTTGGTCTTCAGTGACCCATGCTTGTCGTAAGAGGCGACTCACGGGATCGGGATGATGCATGTCATCCTGTTTAATTTAGGTCGATCGATGCTCCTTGATTGTCTGGTCCAGATTGGATGATATACTGCTGTAATGTTGCTGTGTGCGGCTCTAAACAACAGCATAGGTTTTGATCATTTGGCAGACATGTTTCTTTATGTAGGTGAGCATATTTCGGTCACATTTAATTCAAACAAAAAATAAGTTGAAACATACGATAATCTTGGCAAAAACCTGTAAGTTAGGTATTATTATATTATGTATGGTCTGTTGGGGTGGAATATATTTTTTTCAGAATGCACACAAATAATTGATGTTAATAATATTAATACTCTCTATTTTTCAGACACAATTGCTGCAATAATCCTGGGAATATGCATCGCGTTATTGATGGGGGTGATTTTCACCCTCTTGTGGAGGTAGGTATACCACGCTTGTACTGTGTACCTTTATGCTTCATCTGTGTCGTGTCGAGGAGGAAAGACAATTTTGCAAATAAAAGGAAATGTATCTGTTATAAGGAGAAGGTGTCCGACTGATAGATCTTGCAGTTTATAGATAACGTTTGCAACCAGCTATGTTATGTGCTTTGTCTGTTTATTCACAGTGTGGGCAGTAATGAGGTTAATCAATTGTGGGATCGCGCCTGAAACCTTCCATAGTAGGTTCGAATCCATTATGTTTGTAGGTTTTCCGCGACATATCCGTGCGATGAGTTGTATCAATGGGATTTACATTGCCAAGCTGAGACTAGTGTGCGAAATAGCCAGCTAGCACGTGGCTAGTAAATATCCAGTCAGGCCATTAAATCTCCACAGTCACTGGCCCGACTGGCTAGTTAATTTTCATGGGTTCATTTTGTAAATAAATCACTCTCTCCGACTTGTAAGGTTTTAATACACTTTTAAACCATGCAAGATTATGGTCTGATAAAAAAGTGTTCATACTAACAGCTTAATGATGAAACCAGTGTCATGCCGACAATATGTTATCCTCATCTATGTTTTTTTATCATTTGTTTGGTTTCTACATTCATATTTCGGGCTAGTGAATTATTCTGTGGGCTAGTAACTTTCAGGCATAGCTTGCCAGTTGGAAACTATTTCGCACACTGGCTGAGGCCTGCATCAATTCGGGCTTTCCTTTCCCATGGAAAACTGATCAAATGACGTTGAACCTCTCGGCGTTACAATTGATGTGTGTACATTATAGACATAGCAACGTGTGTCAGTTAAAGCTGTCTGTCGTTTCCACGGGATGCCACCAGTAACACACTGCATTGACGTTAAAGGGAAATAATGTAGTCGTTGATTTTCACTATGCGGATTTATACTATAAGGTTTTATACTATAAGGTTTTATACTATAAGGTTTTAACTATACGGTTTTATACTATAAGGTTTTATACTATAAGGTTTTATACTATAAGGTTTTATACTATAAGGTTTTATACTATACGGTTTTATACTATAAGGTTTTATACTATAAGGTTTTAACTATACGGTTTTATACTATAAGGTTTTATACTATAAGGTTTTATACTATAAGGTTTTAACTATACGGTTTTATACTATAAGGTTTTATACTATAAGGTTTTATACTATAAGGTTTTACACTATAAGGTTTTATACTATAAGGTTTTTGAAATTGTTCAATTGCTCTTGTGAGTCAGTGACATAGGGCATTATATGTATCCATACCCAAACTAAGTGCAAGCATGAGGGGCGGTGTTGTGGCCCCAAAGGCCTAACGTTTCTTAGTGGGAAAAGCAAGATTTATGGATGTCAACGTCTCTATTGTGAATCATGAATGTGAAGTTGACATCCATGAATCTTGCTTTTCTTATGCATTCCACTTCTAAATGCCCTTCAAAGATTTGTTCCTTAGTCAGATAAAGTCCGATTCGCCAGATGAGTACCCCATGTAAAGCCTGTGGAGTTTAAGGTTTGAGAAGGCGTAAAACACATTCATCTAATAACCGTATGAACTATGTGTTAATGTCCCATAATGAATATGGTACGATTTTGTTTAGGCGTGCTGTGACCCGTCATGAAAGCAAATACCGAGCCAACTACAACCACAACGACGGGAAACCTGTCCACCTCGACATCCCCGCCAGCCACGGAGACACGACTTCTAATGCTTTCACTAACGCTGGATTCCTAAATATTTCAGACACCACTGCACAGATGTAGTAGCGACGATAGTCTGGATAGTATACATCTGTTGTCTATTTCACACCATATAAAAGCTACAGAACATGTCATAATCATAGGAGTGAGAGAGTTTAGTTTTACGCCGCACTCAGCAATATTCCAGCTATATGGCGACGGTCTGCAAATAATCGAGTCTGGACCAGATAATCCAGTGATCAAAAGCATGAGCATCGATCTGCGCATTTGGGAACCGATGACATGTGTCAACCAAGTCAGCGATCCTGACCACCCAAGTTAGTCGCCTCTCACGACAAGCATGGGTTAGTGAAGGCACATTCTAACCCGGACCTTCACGGGTAGACAAGCTTGTTTAAGTGAAGGCACATTCTAACCCGGACCTTCACGGGTCCATAATCATAGGAAATCTCTACTATACGGCACTGTACCACTCCGGCGTTATCGATCACTATCAAACAGGCATAATACCAGTTGGTTGCTCTGTTCTTTAGGTGATGCTATTAACTATGCCGTGATATTGCTGGAATTTTTGCTTGCCCCTTCATCGGGGCGGTGGGGTAGCCTAGTGGTTCGCTCGGCGCGACGTTTACCCAATCCCCCACCCACCCACCCCTCTCCCCGGGTACAATGCGCGAAGACACAGGAACATTGCTGAAAGCGGCGTACAACTAAATTCACTCACTCACTCGGCATGATCATTGGTCTTCCAACACTTTATCCACCTACCGTTCACGCCGGCGTTAATCCATCTCACTTCTCATTTATAAGCTTAGCTTTTCAAATACGCAGCTCTATATGTGTACGAGTATACTCAAAGGTAGGAACACGACACTTTATATTTTCTCTTTCTTTCAAAATGCTGTCATTTGTATCAGAGTACGTCCACTTCGTCGACGGAATTTTAATTAATTATTTTACCATTGTTTCAGTGTTCCTCTTAAATATTGATAGTAAGAAAACCAAAAACCACGCCACAAACCAGTCATTTTAAATCTTAGACGATAAACAGATGCAGTTCAAAGAAAACCGATTTTGTCCTGTAACATCACATTGTCATGGTTACTGTTACTGTTGGGTATTGAATTTAATATTGCACAAAAGCGGCGTAAAATCATACACACTCTCTTGCATTTTATTTCATGATGGACTATGCTCTCTTTGTATGAATATATATCGTGTAATGATTTGTAATACACTTGATCTGAGCAGTAATGTGTCTATGTAGTATTGTATTGCACATCTGGAAAGAGGAACCTGGTTCAACTCAGCAATGGTGAAGACACATGAGACGTGTGAGTTAGCCTTGACTGTCCTTGACTTAACACTAACTCGCTCATCTGATGCAATGGTTTCGGGATATTATATATTGACAAACTCTCCGTGTAACTGAAGTATCTTCAGGTTAACGGTTAATAAAGCTTTATGGTATTCCAAAACTTGCGTTCAGTCGTTCAGTGTTAATATGGCTTTAACGGAATCTAGAAGGGATTCTTCCATGACTTCAGTAAATACTGGATTGTGATTGGTCAGTCAAAGTCATTCAGAGGTATATAATCACGTTTGTACATACCTCTGATTTTCCAACACAGTATGTATTTTATTTAAAATCTTAATAACGGGGTTATGGTAGAATGGAGATAAACATACTGTGTTGGAAAATCAGAGGTATATAACGAAAATATAATAGCTCTAAATTTACATTAAAAACTTCTGATTTTCCAACACAGTATGTTAACTCCTAATTATGTATCACGATGAAAACAAAACGTTTGTCAATGTTAGCATGTCGAACATGGGGCCATGCATGTAATGGCCAATGTAACCATTGTTAATGTTGGATGTTAATCATCCCCCGTGAACTGTTACCTTGATCGTCTACCTGACATGTCTTGCAGCCTATGTTAATCGTGCCACGTGACATATCACCTTTAATCGTCTCCCTGAACTTTCCTGAAGCCTATGGTATCACCTTTAATCATCTACCTGACATATCTTAAAGCCCATGTTAATCATACCACGTGACATATCGCCTTTAATTGTCTACCTGACATGTCTTAAAGCCCTATGTTAATCATACCACGTGACATATCGCCTTTAATCGTCTACCTGACATATCTTAAAGCCCATGTTAATTGTCCCCCGTGACATATCACCTTTAATTGTCTACCTGACATATCTTGAAGCCTATGTTAATCATGCCCCGTGACATATCACCTTTAATCGTCTACCTGACATGTCTTGAAGCATATGGTAGTCATCTCCTGTAATGATATATTTTGTACATCAAAGTTGAGTAATGATACCGAAAGAGCCACATTCTGCGCCATGAGTGTTTCTTTTTGTTTCAATGTTCTGAACAAAGTCATGTCAATTTTCGGATGGTTTATTTGTATACATGTTAACCGTAATGGCGTTTTAAGGAACGTTGTTCATTCTACGCTTTACAAAAGTTAACTGTTGCCATGAATCCAAAGACGATTGAGCTATATGTTAACGCTAGATACTAGACAAAGCAAACACTTTGAGTATAGAGTTTCTACAGTCAGTAATCAAATGCAAATGGCCACTGATTGTAACTACTAAACCTAGCTTCCATGGAAGGGTGAACGATGTCAGGTATATGTATGGCGAATTGCTGTTCTGACTAAAACAATGCTTTCAAGATGAGAGTCAATGCCAACAGCAACATAGAACACCTGGTCACAGAGGCACTTGACATAGGAACAGCGAATAGTCTGACTGGTGTTCCACTGCCATTCTCCAGCTTCAGGGCGCCAATGTATACCTTTGTTCCAGTAGCTGCCATACTGTTTAGATTTGCTACATTCTCCAGGATAACGATCTCATTATCACACAACAAGATCACGTGTGTCTCGAATAAACTGGATTGACCATAGTCGGTAGATGGAGTATCACCCCCAACCGCGTGTACTTTGCGGTTGCTCGTCAGCCATTTTGCCCCCTCAGGACTCAGCCCAGGATAGTGGAACGTGGATGGATTCATGACATCATCGGTATTGAAGACCTGCTTTCTATTGGGCCAAAACTTGTCCCAGCCAAAGTTGAAAAGTACGATAGCTCCGTCTGGAATGGTGCCATGTTCTTCCTCCCAATCTCTGAAAGTCTGCTCGGTGACTTGGAAATCAGAATTGGCTTCTGACTGTTTCCTGACGTCGATGACGACCCCAGGCCCCGACAACCGATCCATGACCAGCTCATGCATACGTTTTCCTTCTGGACAAAAGTGTCTTGGAGCATCCATGTGAGTCCCACTGTGCTCGGCTGTCTCGAAGGCATTGGCTTCCGCTCTGTATAACACCAAAATCATCATTAGAGCCACAAATGTGTTTCTTTTCCTTTCCGCTATTCTAATCTATATCATGCCGTTTGTTCAGTTTCTATGCCGCACTATTTGTATGCGGTAGCTTCCAGATGGTCGCATCTTGACTAGGCAAACCTGAGGTTGAATACCAAATATAGAGTACTGTTTGAAGTATCGCTGCAGTAAATGTGAGAAACGTTTTTTTCTTTGCTTTTTGTTTGTTTGTTAAGACCGCACTGAAGACTGTCAAATAATGTGATGACCAGACGTTCCAGTGACTGACATCATGAGCATCTGTCTACGCAACTGGCATACGATGACATGCATCAACCTATTCAGCGACCCTGACAACAAGGTCCCACAAATCGGCATAGTTTGCTGAAAATCACAGCCCGGATCATCACGGGAAAAAACTTTTAAAGTTTAGAAAAAGTTGGTTGTGAAATAATACTATTTTAATTATAGCTAACGCAACTTCGTAATAGTGCCATTTGATGTATAGCTGTAGAATGATATCGTTTGAAGTATAGCTATAATAAAGGCAACTGACACGGCTTGAAGTAAAACTATAGTAACTGTAAAACAGGAGATAAGATATGTATTGCATAGCATTCCATGAAGAAACAGTGGCAATATTCTATAAACTACAAATATAAACACAGCAGGTACAAGGAATATAGATACATATCACACATAAATGATGTACATTATAACATTTGTTTTAGAAATCATGTGGTATAATGACATGGAAATAATATATGAGGAGACTATGGTAAGATACAGACACATATGATAATACAAATGTGTATAATAATGGCCTAGGACAATCAGGATATCTATATTTGTTTAAAGTTTACATGTGGTAGCAAATAATTTCTATACTATTTGGATCATTATTTCTAAAAAGGAGGTTAAATTTTTCTGTGGTAGTATGGCTGAGGAAGTTATTAATCTTAGAGGAAAGGGAGTTAAATAAGGAGTTTCTTGCATCTGAATATGAGTACAGGTCCGTGTGAGCATATTATATCAATGAAGGCACTATTTACACACAAAATTGATTCATACAAGTACAGTTACTGGCTGAACAATAAATTCCACAAAACCCTTTCTTTAGAAACCCCCTCAATTGTACTTTTCAACGAGGCAGCAAGACACATTTTGAAACGACATGTCCTGATCTAACGATTGTGGTGTTAAACTCACTCACTCACTACTTACATATATCCGGGGGTTCCTGGTAGTCGGAAGACGTTGGAAAAGTTAAACGGTGGATTTCCCGGCCAGTAGATCGTCTTCTTCCCGAATGTATGAGTGAGGTCCACGATTTCATCCTGTCCCAAACTGAGGGATAGACACGTGCTGACGAGTATACAGAGGGCGTTCATGTTTATAACAAGGAGTGCCTGCAACGACAGAAGGATATACAGTTATATATACACCCTTTGATAAACAGCATGAACGGGTAAACATTGAGTTGGGTGTTTAGAAGTGTACCCAGTGACTGCTCCGGAACATTAATTCTGATAGTCTGTGAATTCTACAATGACAGTTGGCTAACGTCTGACAAACGTCAGATCCGCCGATATCAAATGATAGGGGAGGGTGTTATCAGAGATGGTACGCGGAATGTTCGCTGAAGAGATTTAAAGAGACAAGCTGGACATTGGTATGGGGGATAAATCAGGATATGGCTTCACCTGTGTTGTTTCGTGTGATGAGGAACACGAGAGTTTTGGATGTTTTCACGTATTTCTGCACTGACGGCAGCTAAACAGACGGCCATAGAATCTTTGGCACATATACAACTCAATTTGCTGAAACTACGAATACAAGTTGAATCTAAACCTATGCAAAACACATCGTCCAAACACAACAATGCTGTATGCAGAGGGTGATACATGGCCAAAGGCGGTTTTGTATTTTTGGGTGGTGGTGACTTTTCCTTCAGAAAATGTGATTCAATCTGGTGTTGTTTGTGAAACCCAAATCAGGGAATTTAAATGATATCAGTGGAGACTCTCAAGCTGATAATAATAATGAAATAATGAAACCACATTGCAACGTTACAGGGAAACCGAACGGACGACAGACAGGCCAAGAACACACAGGCCGACGGTAATTACAGCCAATGAAAACCGGTACTTGTGTACCTTACATCTCAGGAATCGATTCAAATCTTCTCCAGCTGGACCATGTACCACTCCAGACCAGTCGGCTATAAGCCCTCCCTCATCTCTAGCTGGACCATCACTCCAGACCAAGCGGCCATTTGTCTTCCCTCGTTTCTGGCTTGAGCATGTATCCCTCAAGACCAGTCGGCCATATGCCCTCTCTGATAAACAACCTGTCAAATTCCTTGAAGATGAAGCATCAACTTTGAAGTAAACTACTTCCGGTTAACTGACCAGTAATCTCTGTAAATTACTTTAGCTGTGGGAATGACAACCAGTTCCACTGTGCGACCAACGGTTAATACAAGTGCCCGTTTACTGTTGAGCACCCAGGCAAAGCCTTCAAAAGGCTTCAGAAGATACAATCTGAAGTTGCCTTACTTCCAATATATTTATTGTGTGCAAAAGGTAAACGGTCTAACTTTTCTCAACAGATAACAATTAAGGAGTATTGTGTTGAATCGTTTAGTTATCATATGTTATAACATTTCCAAACACAATATGCAATCAAATCCAAACTGAAGTCAACAGCATTAAGCTGTAACATCTTTCAAGCAGCATGGCTGGGATTCTCTTAACACTGTCTCTCATGTACAGCATATAAACATAGGCACAATAATTTATACATTATGACTTCGTTATACATCGCCAAATTACATCCAGAAGTTGTTGAGTTGACCTCACAGCAAACAGTATACATAGACCCTGACATCCGTTCAACAGAACCAACTTTACTACACATACACCCTGGCATCCGTTCAACAGAACCCACTTTACTGCACAAGTTATAGTGACTGCCATTCGTTCAACAGAACCAACTTTACTACACAAGATATAGATATTGACATCCGTTCAACAGAACCCACTTTACTGCACAAGATATAGACACTGCCATTCGTTCAACAGAACCCACTTTACTGCACAAGATATAGACACTGACATCCGTTCAACAGAACCCACTTTACTACACAAGATATAGATATTGACATCCGTTCAACAGAACCCACTTTACTGCACAAGATATAGACACTGCCATTCGTTCAACAGAACCCACTTTACTACACAAGATATAGATATTACCATCCGTTCAACAGAACCCACTTTACTGCACAAGATATAGACACTGACATCCGTTCAACAGAACCCACTTTACTGCACAAGATATAGACACTGACATCCGTTCAACAGAACCCACTTTACTGCACAAGATATAGACATTGCCATTCGTTCAACAGAACCCACTTTACTACACAAGATATAGACACTGCCATCCGTTCAACAGAACCCACTTTACTGCACGAGATATAGACACTGACATCCGTTCAACAGAACCCACTTTACTACACAAGATATAGACACTGACATCCGTTCAGTTGGTCATACAGGGCTACAGACATTGCATACTCCTTACACCTTTGTATATGTCTCTAGTATATACCCATGTAAACTTAGGATAGTATACAGGGGTGCAATACCCATGACGTCATCAAATTCCGTATTGTACCCCAGATTCCGTATTGAACTCCTGCCGGGTCTACATTGCTACGCTATGATTTGTTTTATTAAGTAACAGATTAATGCAAGATAAGAGGGTATATAATAAATATAGAACGTCATACTAGTGCATTTGGATGTTTTGTATTGAACGAGAAGATGTCATGGGAGCAGAGAAACAAGTCGTTCTTCGAACTAACGGAACGGTGCCAGAGTCTACAGCGAGACGTCGCTCCTAATTGTAGTAAAGACGTTGCTTATTTCTGTATGTCTTATCCCTTCTTCCAGACTGAAAGTTAATGCATACACAGAATGCTGCTTATATGTACACACGGTACTGCGGAGAGTCGCGATGGGTGTACATAGAGACTGAATGTTGTTTAGCTATGTCGAGACACTATATACAGATTGCACATAATTACAGATATGGAATAATGCCGTCATGTTCAAAGTTTTCCATCTTAAGACGTAAATAATCATTTAACATGTTTACATCTTATACAACTCAATAACGAAACATATGAATCTCCTTTCAGCAACAGTATCAGCTGTGACTGTTTGAAATGTTCAGTCATCGTCATCTAAAAAATCAGATAAGATGGGTCTCGGGGCGAAAGTCCATTTCTAAGCACGTGCACATTCAATGAGATTCGCACACACACAGCATCTCATGCCTAATACCCAGAATGTCACAAAACCTCGGATTTGTCTTTTCAAAGTGTTTAAGCACCCATACTCTCCAGTATCCATGACTATAAGCCCCATCTATTTCCTTGTTATTGAGTAAAACACATCAATGCACATGATAAATGTCTGGAAAAGAAAGACACACGTATATTTTCAACATATTTACCTTGACGTGCTTCTCCTGGGTTTTGCCAACGTTAAAACCCGTCAGATATTAGAGCAGCTGAATGGGAATGGTCCGTATGTGGTCCTCGTAGCTGGTGCTGGCAAGATCTCCTTCCCTGACCCAACAACTGTATCTGTTCTCAGGTCTGCTAGCTCGCCGGGGAACCCTTTGTTAAAATTAGCCGTGCCTTTCTGGGCAGCCTGACGTTAGCAGCGGGTTCGTTATTCCAAATCTGTTTCTAAAACGTTTATCTTTACTTGTAAGCTGCAGAATCCCTGACCTACACAACTTAATCACAGGATTGTCTGATGTACCGATCACTTGATTGTCTGCTATGTTTACAGGTCGCTGTCGCATGAGAGGAGTACTGTTGAGCGGCGTCGGGCTGTAAATGATACTTATTTGGGCAAATTTTGTGACTGGCCGATGCTACCGGTAGTGCAGAACATACTTACCCTTTTCACGAACACCTGTTTCTATATCGTTCAGAATATCTTGTGCGATGGCTGAGTGGGTTAGACTGCTGACTTTGTGTGCTGGTGATTAGGGGCCTGACTTAGAGGATGCTGGTTGGCAATCCCGGATTGGTCTCAACCTAATAAAAGTACTAGAATCTGCACTTCACTGAGAAAGTGTAAACCCAAATATAACATGTGTTACATTTGTGATATATATTGTATTCCAGGAACAATGTATATTCGGAGAACCATATTGAAATAGTAGGGAATAACTTCCATTAATGCACGCATGCGTTGCAAAACACATTATATACAACCTACAAAATATACTAAACACCTATTCATCACATAGTTGTATAAGACAAAATGTATCAAATAAAGTGTAAATGTTTCTTACCACTGACCTGTGGTGTAGTGTAATGACCAGTGAAGATGCCTGACTTTAACAGTAATCGCCCTCCTGTGATTGGACTGTCTTTAACTCCTTCCAGTATATCGCTGCAAGTAGGGATATGTTGTGTTGTTACATAACAGTGTGTATGACCTTGTAACTGCTCCCGCTGAACAATAAGAGCAACCGAGTGCGACGCTTTTGATGGATGCGTCCGTGTTACGTCACGATAGCCTGCAATGCTGCTGTCTGTATTCAGTCTGACACGCATTCGGCTGACAGAAACTGTAATATTGGAGATCTATGGAACAATACTGAGTATTTTGTATATTTGGTGTAACTTTCCACATTCTCACCTACGTTGATGGCACTTAATTCTACGTAGATGAATATTTATCGATGTAAAAAGAGGATTTGCACATATGATATTACAATCCACTTTGGGGAACACATCGTCTACTGTCCAATTATTGATTTTGGTGATTCGATTTTCTCAAGTAGGTGGTAATAATTTCGGATCTGTTTAATGTATCCTCTGGTTTACCTCACGATGACCGACTTTGTTGTCCCAACCTTTACAGATGACCTGTACGTGGCGTAATTTCATTTAAATGTTCCGATGTTTGTTAAATGTATTTGTTGAGTTTCTTTCTCATTTTAACGCTGATTGTGTGACAATTTGAAATGATTTCAGAAAGTTGTGACAAGGCAGAAAAGATATCATTTAATGATATAAGCATTTAAACTAGATTACCGGTCTCCACGACTGACTGAAACCCACGTAGATAAAAACCTACATACCTAGTGCATGTGTAAGAACGTTCTCCAAGACAGACTAGACCGCCTCCGTGGTGTAGTGGTTAGAGCGTCCGCCCGGAGAGCGGAAGATCACAGGTTCGATCCCCGGCCGCGTCATACCAAACCACATTTAAAAATGGTACATTTTGGTTTCTGCCTGGCGCTCGGCATTAATGGGTACAAGAAGGACTGGTCGGCTCGGAGTCAGTATAATGTGTCTGAGTGGGGTATTCATGCTTAACTAGGACATGGTATCTCAGTGGGCTAGCACTATAAAACCAGCTTCAGTCTGGGTTGCCACACATACACACGCATGCATATGAGCGAAATATTCGTAACTACGACGTTAAACCCCATTTCACCTCACCTCACCCCCAAGACAGACTAGAACACGCGTCGATGAGGACCGACGTACCTAATGCATGTGTCATAGATTAAACCATTTCAATAAGTTTCTGTAAAACTTCATATATTCAAACAACATAATTGTTTCCATATATATCCAAAGTGCACCGAAATTCTATCCATTTTGTCTGTTTAATGTATTCAGCAATCATTCGGTGTAGCCCTTTTATCATAAACTCCCCTCGGGACAGGACCCTTAATTCTCAATGCCATCAGTAAATGTCAATTAACATCTCCCCACGTCGGCGGATCTTACGTATGTACATGTGCACAGGCCAGTGATCTTGCACAACGTGGCGTAATGTCCCTATGCATAAAACCGGACTCACATGGTCAGTCAGGGAGACCAAGCAGGGAGACCAGTCAGAGACGAGGCGAGGAACGGGCCCAGATCATCCACCGAAGCGGACGGACTAGTCGGGGCGTCGAACAAGGCCGTCGCATCACCAACGACTACGTCGACGATGAAGAATCGCCGTCCGACTTCTGAATGTGTGTAAGTGACAGAGCGGGTCTCCACATCGGGAACATTGGCAACTCGGTCCCCATGTGCGTTCTGTCACGTGATTTCCATCTTATGTACCATTTCTACCATTATTCCCCAACCATAATAAACATGGCTGCTGCTGTCTTCAACTACACTGCTGACATTTGTCTTCCGCCTCTTGAACTACCATCCGAGAGTACCACAACGAACGCTCTTGGACACATGTGTAAGAACGTACCTAGACACCCGTTCTCGGAGTCAGCATGCAACTTGTATGACTCAAACCAGATTATAAGCACACCTTACTCTTCCACCATTATTGGTATAAGGGTACAATGTGAGAAGACCTTTTTCTGGTGTCCCCCTGCCGGGATATTGCTGTACTATTACTAAAAGCAGCGTAAAACCACTAGGCGAGGTTACACGTTGGTGTGCAAGAAAAATACACATGGTATCTGTCCGAAGTCAACTTACATCACATTTTATTTCACCATCTCTGCCACCTGGGTTTGACGAGGCAGGTATTCTCCGTTAAAAAATGGATTTCCCTTACTCAGCCTCTTTCTGTTGTTGCTGTGAACTAACATCTGATAGGAGAAGTGGAATGGAACGTAAAATATTCGTGTTAATATATTTTATTTCTCGGGGTTTTGCATTTCTGGGTCAAGATTAATGATTGAATAACTAATTTCTGATTCGGTTTCGTTAATTTAATTACATACTAAATTAATAGCGCCAATTCTACGACACGTCAGTTACAGAGCAACACCTGAAGGTGATGCTTGCGGGTTGTCTTTTATTCATGAGAACGCAGATGTGAGTGTGTGTTATAGTTTATTTGACTCTATTTGGAAAGTGTTAATGTCTACATTATATCAATATGCAGAGGGACCCTTTTCTAAAAGACCCGTGGAGATACAGTGCATTATATAAGGCTATTAATACCAGAGATAGTTGATTCTAGATAAATAGAACAAATACACTTGATATGGAACACCGAGCAGTGCTGTATGTATCAAACAACATGAAGCCTCTGTGAAGGTGTTGATACCATCAATAGACCACTAAATGCTGAATAGAACACACACACTTGATATGGAACACTGAGCAGCGCGGTATGAATTTCGAACGATTGGAGCCTTAAATTAAGATGCTCCTGCAGGCACAACAAATAGCCGAATAGTACAAACAATCACAATGGCATGATACATGGAACATCAGATATTGCTGTGAGTGTGGGACGACGCATTCAGTAAAGTCTTTCAGCAAACAGTAAAGTCAATGCCAACAGCAACATAGAACACCTGGTCACAGAGGCACTTGACATAGGAACAGCGAATAGTCTGACTGGTGTTCCACTGCCATTCTCCAGCTTCAGGGCGCCAATGTATACCTTTGTTCCAGTAGCTGGCATACTGTTTAGATTTGCTACATTCTCCAGGATTACGATCCCATTATCACACAACAAGATCACGTGTGTCTCGAATAAACTGGATTGACCATAGTCAGGAGATGGAGTGTCACCCCCAACCGCGTGTACTTTGCGGTTGCTCGTCAGCCACTTTGTCCCATTGGGACTTAAACCAGGATAGTGGAACGTGGATGGATTCATGACATCTTCGGTATTGAAGACCTGCTTTCTATTGGGCCAAAACTTGTCCCAGCCAAAGTTGAAAAGTACGATAGCTCCGTCTGGAATGGTGCCATGTTCTTCCTCCCAATCTCTGAAAGTCTGCTCGGTGACTTGGAAATCGAGATTGTCTTCTGACTGTTTCCTGACGTCGATGACGACCCCAGGCCCCGACAACCGATCCATGACCAGCTCATGCATACGTTTTCCTTCTGGACAAAAGTGTCTTGGAGCATCCATGTGAGTCCCACTGTGCTCGGCTGTCTCGAAGGCATTGGCTTCTACTCTGTATAACACAAATACAAATGACATCAAGACATTTAATAAGTAACCTCTTTTTTTAAAACAGATCTTAGTTCTAAATTGGATTAGGGTAGGGTTAGTGAGAGAGCTAATGCTGTTCAACGCTGCAGTAACCAATATTCCACATTAGGGGGTTTACCAAGATAAATAGTCAAACAAAATACGATCGTGAAGCTGGAACATAGCAAAACCAATTTGCTTCATGGTCCAAGATATCATGTAGAAAAATAAAACATAAAAATAGCTCTATTTGAATCATTTTCTAGGTGAGGATGACCACTTTTTGAACGCCCCTCGTAATCCAAGTGTTACAAATTTTTAAAAGTTTGGTTTATTCAATGTGCAATCGTTCGCCTTCAGTTGGAGACCATGGACCATTTAATACAATGGTGAAATCTTCCATTTGGTAAAATCTGATCACGCTATACTTAACGCTGAACATTTCGAAAAATACTACCTGACTGGTTTGGCAATTACCAAATTTTATGCCTTAACATTGGTATGTGACGAGTGCCACAGGTGGGCACTACTATGGACTACTATTGCAGATTATAGAAAAGGCTTTAGTGTCGTGTAATGGTCAAAATGTTGATTTCCATTTATTTCAGTTAAAATGGCTCAATTGGTTAAGGAAGTAAACAATTTAGTTAATAATATTTCCACTACTATTAATTAGTAGTAATGGTTAAAAGGTCTATTTCTATTTCATAGTTTTGAATTTTTGAAGAGGTGCTAATTTTATGTCAACCTTAATAAAAAGGGAGATAACTTCAAATTGGGGTGTTCAGAATCACCATGTGGTTTGTGCTGCATGCACATGTTGGACTTAGGCTAGAATCTTGTGAGGTCTAAAGTAATGGTAAGCCAAATGTATTCCCTTATTTGACAATTCATAAGGAGGAATTTGTAATTTTTCATAATTTAGGTTTTATGGCTGTTTTTGACTTTGACATCAAATTTTGTTCACAAGTATTCTTTTGGCTTAAAGTTGGTATGAAAGATATTTGAAATATTAAGCTTCATGTTTATTCAGTGCAATTAGATATTGGTTTTGCACATTGTATTTGTGTAAGATTCAAGTTTGTGCTGCAATTTACATTGTCCAATATATACTGAACATCACTGAACA
Source organism: Haliotis rubra (assembly GCF_003918875.1). Classification (NCBI taxonomy): domain Eukaryota; kingdom Metazoa; phylum Mollusca; class Gastropoda; order Lepetellida; family Haliotidae; genus Haliotis; species Haliotis rubra. The sequence continues at coordinate 1,362,424 of NW_025767224.1, read as the reverse complement.
CGCACCACCTGTATTAGCTTGGATTTCCAAGAGCATAAATGAGCAATCGGTGTAAATTTTACATACTTTTGTAGTCCAATGATTGGTAAAGACAAAAGAAACAAGAACCAATCCAGCAAAACAGTGAAGGTTTAATTCAGCTGACCATGAAAGAAAGATGGAGTCAAATTGGGAAGTCAGTAACGTGTATGACCACCGTTAGCAGCAACACAAGCTGTGCAATGTCTCCTCATTGAACCGATGAGTCTCTGAATAATGTCTTGATGCAAGGCATACTCAAGTTTCCCAAGGTTGTTGATCTGTGGGCGACGTGAGAGGCGTTGGCCGATGTAATCCCACAAGTGTTCAATGGGAGACAAATCTGGTGACAATGCAGGCCATGGAAGTAGAGGAATGTTGTTGTTTGCCAGAAACTGTGTTGCAATACGTGCGATGTGCGCTCGAGCATTGTCCTGCTGGAATGTGTGCAGATCTTGATGTTGGTTAAAGAAGGGAACGACGTTGTTTCGAAGAATGGTGTCACGGTAGTAAAGGGCATATACTCTGCCACGACAAACTACCAGAGCGGTTTTTGTGATGATAACTGATCCTTCCCCACACCATAATGCTTCCTCCATCCCACCGATCTGTTTGCACAACACAGTCCTGATGGTAACGTTCTCCCCGTCGACGCCATACCCGTAGACGCCCGTCAGCATTTTGCAAGTGAAAACGTGACTCGTCGGAGAACACAACACCATGCCAACGTCGTAACAACCACAAACGATGCTGTTCAGCCCATCGTTGGCGTTCACGGCGATGTCTATCAGTCAGGATGGGTCCAACATAAGGGCGTCGACACCGTAATCCTGCCGGACGGAGACGGCGTAGGACGGTGAAAGCACTGATCAAACCACGTCGGCCTTGGACAGCCGGCAACGTACGATCCCGAATATGGCACCGAACAATGTCTCGATCTTGGCGCGGCGTGGTAACACGTGCCAACGCTTTAACCATTAGGTGGTAACACGAATATGGCCTGGCCTCGATCTTGGCGACGTTGGCGGTCCCTGGTGGTTCCTGTTTGTTGGTACCAGTTGGCAAGTCTTATGATGGTGGAATGATGGCAACCAAATCCTCTGGCAATAATCCTGCTTGATGTGCCAACCTGCAACATGCCCAACGCCCGTTCTCGTTCCCCTGGTGACAATTTTGGCATTGCAAAATTAACTTTACTTGCGAAGGTACAGCTAAAATGAGAACGGTTATTTGCCGACGGTCATTTATACCCCTAATCAGCATGTTTTACGCATGCAATTTGTGCTTTTCGTGTGTGTTGTGCATGAATTTGATGTTGTCATGTGATGTGTTCCATGTTGTGTTCGGGCAATCCGTTCTTTAACTGTACAGCATTATTTATTGTCTTTTGTGTTATTAACAACATTTCCAACGTTCATTTTCACTCCATATTTCAAAATTTACAGGTGGTGCGTTTTCAATGATGTTCAGTATATATGCCATTATGTAGTCGATGTGTAAATGTAGGGAACATGATAGCCATATTCTTAATATAGGGAACATGATAGCCATATACTTAATGTAGGGAACATGATAGCCATATACTTAATTAGGGAACATGATAGCCATATACTTAATGTAGGGAACATGATAGCCATATACTTAATGTAGGGAACATGATAGCCATATACTTAATTTAGGGAACATGATAGCCATATACTTAATGTAGGGAACATGATGCCAGCATACTTAATGTAGGAACATGATAGCCACATACTTAATGTAAGGGGAACATGATAGCCATATACTTAATGTAGGGAACATGATAGCCATATACTTAATGTAGGGAACATGATAGCCACATACTTAATGTAGGGAACATGATAGCCACATACTTAATTTAGGGAACATGATAGCCAGCCATATACTAATGTAGGGAACATGATAGCCATATACTTAATGTAAGGGAACATGATAGCCATATAATGCTTAAGGAACATGATAGCCATATACTTAATGAAGGGAACATGATAGCCAATACTTAATAGGGAACATGATAGCCATATACTTAATGTAGGGGATGATAGCCACATGATAGCCATAGCCATATACTTAATGTAGGGAACATGATAGCCACATACTTAATGTAGGGAACATGATAGCCATATACTTAATGTAGGGAACATGATACTTAGCCATATACTTAATTAAGGGAACATGATAGCCATATACTTAATGTAGGGAACATGATAGCCATATACTTAATGTAGGGAACATGATAGCCATATACTTAATGTAGGGAACATGATAGCCATATACTTAATGTAGGGAACATGATAGCCATATACTTAATGTAGGGAACATGATAGCCATATACTTAATGTAGGGAACATGATAGCCATATACTTAATGTAGGGAACATGATGATAGCCATATACTTAATTATGGGAACATGATAGCCATATACTTAATGTAGGGAACATGATAGCCATATACTTAATGTAGGGAACATGATAGCCATATACTTAATGTAGGGAACATGATAGCCATATACTTAATTTAGGGAACATGATAGATAGCCATATACTTAATGTAGGGAACATGATAGCCATATACTTAATTTAGGGAACATGATAGCCATATACTTAATGTAGGGAACATGATACTTAGCTATATACTTAATGTAGGAACATGATAGCCATATACTTAATGTAGGGAACATGATTGCCATATACGTAATTAAGTTCTTTCTATTTGGTACAGTCAATCTAATGTTGGAAACTTAAGACTCAGGAATAAAATGAAGAAACATGAATTTCATGTTGTTATCAACAAATCGTATATTTGTAAGTTTTGATACGCAATTCCAGGAATGGAAATGAAAATAGGATGCTTACAAGACTTCAGATTAACTATTTCCCCCATTGTAATGGAAAACATGGGTATCACTGTGATACCAGTCTTGGCCTGCATTAGTTTCCTGTCACAACATACCGACACCCAGTTGACTCTTCCACTCACACGCTACTTACGAAGCCACACCAAACGGTGACCGGAAGACGTTGGAAAAGTTAAACGGTGGATTTCCCGGCCAGTAGATCGTCCTCTTCCCGAATGTGTGAGTGAGATCAATTATCTCATCCTCAGCGAGACAGAGGCAGAGGCAAGTGCTTAGAATGGCACAGAAGGCTCTCATGTTTACACCAACACAAGTTGAAACCTGAAACAGCAAGAAGTGGAAGATACATATATATACAGACCTAGGTACACCTGTACTGATGGTTCTGAGGAACATCCGCTACTGCATGCTCAGGTCGCGAAAGTGTACACTCGCTATATGTAGTGAATATGGGAACCTGGGGGTAATGTCGCATTAATGAATATTCTTTCCTTGATCCGTTGGTCATTTGTCACTAAACATGGTGACATGGAATTACCCTCCTGAAGAGGCTTCCACAGAATTACCCTCCTGAAGAGGCTCCCACAGAATTACCCTCCTGAAGAGGCTTCCACAGAATTACCCTCCTGAAGAGGTTTCCACAGAATTACCCTCCTGAAGAGGGTTCCACAGAATTACCCTCCTGAAGAGGCTCCCACAGAATTACCTCCTGAAGAGGGTTCCACAGAATTACCCTCCTGTACAGGCTTCCACAGAATTACCCTCTAGAAGAGGCTTCCACAGAATTACCCTCTGAAGAGGGTTCCACAGAATTACCCTCCAGAAGAGGCTCCCACAGAATTACCCTCCTGAAGAGGCTTCCACAGAAATACCCTCCTGAAGAGGCTTCCACAGAATTACCCTCCTGAAGAGGCTCCCACAGAATTACCCCCTGAAGAGGCTTCCACAGAATTACCCTCCTGAAGAGGCTCCCACAGAATTACCCTCCTGAAGAGGCTCCCACAGAATTACCCTCCTGAAGAGGCTCCCACAGAATTACCCTCCTGAAGAGGCTTCCATAGAATTACCCTCCTGTGCAGGCTTCCACAGATTACCCCCCTGAAGATGACCAACGATACTGCCTCATCTATGCATAACGAGTGACAATAAACTATCCACAAGAGGGGCGACTTCAACTTTCCACTAGTCAGCAACCCCCTATTTAAGCAACATTCCGGCAACCCGATTCAGTGATGTCACATGTCACAAGTTACATGACGAAGGACGTCCTACAACAGGAAGTGTTTGTCGAGGTGAACTCTTTGACTTGCCTTTGACTTTGACTTGCATGTGTTGCCGAAGGGCGCCATCTGACCGTTTAATATCAATTCACAATGACATGTTTTTGAAGTCGGAATTGCAAACTGATAATAAATAATAATCTAATGAATTATAAATGATTATTTAATTGATTGACATATCAGATTTATATGTTTTTTAGGTAGAACTAGGCAACAAACACTATACATATGATGGCAGGACAATCACTTCGTATTAACTAAGTTTCCTGGCTCCTGTTTTTAGATGTTTTTTTAAATAATATATTTACTAAGAAGATGATTCTGGAAGTGATTGCTAGTATTATAACTCATTAAAGTTATTTCAACATCCAGAGAATTTGAAAAAGCAAAGGCTACGTTTTGGTCACACCCTGGTCAGGCATTATCCAGTCCAGGAACAGAATAACTTACAAAAATCTCAGTTGACTTTTCATGTAAAGGAATAAATATTGAAACATATATTTAACCCAGATTTGATGTAATTCTTCTTATAAATCATCAGGGTTTTTTAGGAGGTTACTAATATTTGAAGACTGAGCCAAAGCTAGTGTTTATTAAGATGTTGGTTTTGGAAAAATTATTTTAAGGTTTGTTGATGGTTATTTGGAAAATAATCTTCATATTAAATTGCACACTGGTTTGTAGGGGGTGAAGGCTTCAGGACATTTTCATGTGTGTTTTCCTAAACCATTGTTATGACTTTTACCAAATTTTGAATTAACTTTACTATCATTTTTATGACACTAGTAAGAATCTCAGAAAAGGAAATAGATCAAAATCAGTGTAATGTCCTCTAGGGATATGGTCTCAGATCTAATAAAACAAAGATTATCATTAATGTCAATTAATGTAATTGTATTGACAAAAAGCTTTGAACATAGGATATATTCTTTGCACCTTATTTACACTAGTACTTAGTAGTAAAACATCAGATGAAAAAATAATTTATTTGTATTTTGTGTAACATTCTATTTCAATGCTAGTTATTGTTTTGATAACTGTGGATCCTCTGTTCAAAGATTTTGCATCACAGGTTTTCTATTTCTGGAAGATGGGTCAGTGTGCAGGTGCAGACTGCATCTTGGATCTTCTGTGTGTTCTGGTGCTGTGACATACCTGTACATAAATGCTGGCAGTTCATGAAGTCCAGTACTGTGGGAGTTTGTATGTAAATTAGGATTCCACAACAAGTACATACAGAAAAATAACATGGAAAGGATGAATAAAAAATGGATTTCCTTATATTCAGTTTCATTTTAGGATGGTGTCTTCTGGGTATGCCCAGATACGTCCATGGAAACATACTGTTTACAAGCCCAATTACCTTTTCCAGATTTCAAAATAAGATCAAATAGGTTATGCTGTGATTGATTTGTTTACATTAATTATATACAGACAAATAAGTGCACGAAGTAGTAGACGGGGAATATTTTCTGCTTTTTATTTACCATTCTTTTAATTCATTAAATGATAGAAACCCATGTTTTCAGATTATTGATTTAACTAAATTTGAACAACTCCAACGGATAACTATAAGTAAAGGCACCACGCGCAATTGTTTACAATCTATTTATAGATACCGAACATGTGGTTGTGTTCACGGTTTTTATAAAATTGTGATGGGAATTTTTGAAAAAAATAAAAAAATAAAAAAATTCAGTTACCCTTCCCCTGCTAATATCTTTGACGGAGGTGAACTGCCAGATACACTCATGTGCCAAAATTGTTTCAATTTTTACCGATCAGTGGTAAGCGATGAATTTGAAGACGTTTTTATTCCGCGTCGCATCTCTTGGTAGCGTCAGGTTTTCCCCCTCTTTTATAGTTGATATCACTTCCCGTCATCCACTTTCGTGTACGCAATTCCGGAAGTTGATTTTTCGTCTGCTTCGCTGTGAGACATAAACAATAACAACCATGTCCGAACACGGAAAAGAGAGTAATGACACAAAACAGGCCATTATCAATATGATAAATGATGGATATAGATCAGCCGAGGTTTCAAGAGTATTGGGCATCCATCCTTCTACTATTTGCAAATTTTTGAAAAGATATTATCGAGAACGTGAAAATATCGAAAACAGACGTCATTCTTGTTGACCTGCAAAAATCACAGCACGGGGGAGTAATCAACTTTCGAGGATCGTTAAAGCTAATCGCCGGAAAGTTTCATATATTTTTATGATGTCATTTTAGAATATAAGATTGAAATTTAGAATGCATATACTTTATGAAAAGTTACTGCAAAAATATCGTGCCAGGTTTCATATTATTGAGATACGTAGAATTTGAAAATTATTTCGATAAAATTCTTTAAAGAAAGGAATTACAAACATTCTTCATAAACGTATTTTTTGAGCCCAACAACAGCTGGTATGCACTTCTCACTAAAGATACTTGTTTTAAATTTGAACCATTACGATATCTTTGCATACATCCTTATGTATCTACAGTAGAGGCTGACGATATTTCAAAAGCAATGTATCCAAGTGAAGCCCCGCTTCATCAGATGAGATGTCACTGAGATGTTACTTCTAATTGGTCAATTAAAAATAACAAATTGAACCAAACAGACTGAAGGTGTTCTTTGTAATGGAGTCTAGAGCGACTGGAGACAAGAAAGTCACCTTGCAAAACTGTATTACGAGATCAGAGTTTATCTTTAAATCAATGTGTTAAAACTGATAGCAGGGGCGAAACAGAAGAACCTACTTGGTATACCTTGATAAGGCAAAACCTATCATCGACATTTTCACTCGTGACAGTTTTCCTGTGGTCACACATACCTCGTTGGCTGTTTATGTTTATAAATGCTCACATTCCTCCACTGCAGAGTTTGAGTGGCTGACGGTGTTGTTTATCACAACGTTTCACAGTTTTTCTGTTATATCCCAGCATGACGGTGTGGGCAGATAGCCAGAAGCTTCCCTCTGTGCTGAAACGCACGAACCAAGGGGATACTGCTGACATACGAGGACTTGAACATCTGCATCAACTTCATTAACCAACATTGCATTAAACCAGAACCAGATAGCCAGTTCAGTGTGTGAACGTGTGCTTCTTGGTTTATTGAGGGACGACAGTCTGGAATCCATCCACAGACCAATAAAAACTGAATTGCACAGAAACTGGCACATGATGGGAAGTGTAGGTGGTGTCCAATCTACTTGAAGACTTGTGATGCAAATTGTGCATGACCAATGGTGCCAAGCACGCACGCACGCACACACACACACACACACACACACACACAACGCCGTCCTTCCCACTCCATCCACCAACGCATACACATCCCCCTGTGTAATGTTGTGATAAATAACATTTTTATATAGCGACATTCCAAATATTGAAATGACTCTGCGCTTACGGGAAACATACGGGTATCAGTTTGTCATCAGATGTAGCTGATTCATGAGATAGCTATCAAAGGCATTGTTATTTAATGCTGCACTCAGCACAACTCCAGCTGCGTGGCGTCGGTCTGAATCTGTTTATCAGAAATTATTGTCAATGGCGAGGTCATGGCCGGTGAACACACGGGGATTCTCAAATATATGGCACACCCATGACCTGTGCTATGTCATGAGTACATATACTGTAGAGTTAAATCCGTACTATCTTATGTTCCCTTCGTGGGTTAACATATACGGGGAGATATGTAGCTCACACCGGTCCCCAATAGCATGGAGATATAGCTTGTGTTAGATCAAACGATGTCTCCTAGTATATTGTTTTGACAGCAGATTTTGTACAATGCCCTGAGAATGCTATGACGTCATGAACTTGATGACATCACAATGCTATGACATCGCTGCACTGCAAGTCTAATGGCAGAAGCGTGTTCAGAGATGTACATTTTTTTATTGAAAACTAAGGAAGAGTTATTTCTTATGATAAAGAGAATCTCACCCTCGTGTCTTCTGATATCAACACACGCTCATAAAAGTAAAAATATTTGTAGTTTGTCAACTCGTGTTGATATAATTGATATCAGAAGACACTTGGGTGAGATTCTCTATCTACATCACTGTCTGAACACAAATACTTGAACAATTGCAAAATAATACTTATAGAGTATCATAAACTATACCCAACATCCTTATATCACCAAGAATCCTATAAAAATTCTGAACTCAGACTTAAACGCTGTAATCGTTCACGCTGAAGCATGGGAATCCAGGTCAACAAATACCCGAGCTATTGTTCAGTGTGCCCTCTCCAGACGGAGGGCACTGATGTACACACGCTATCTGATCGCTGTCAGGCTACCAACGGTTTCACAACATGTTGACTCCCTCGTCACAGAGTAAGTTCACATGAGTTACAAACAAGTTCGAAAGGTCGTGTTTATAAATAGAGGGCGTGTCACCTCCTACATTGGGAACCTCCTGTTGAACGTCCGTCATCGTGCACACATGGACTCTACCATTTAACAGTAGAAACTCCGTACGTTAATTAACATGCACAAATCGTAGACCTTCCAAAATTGAAGCTTACATACTTTCGCTTTAATCGTAGATCTTCTGTCAATAATGAGACACTATTCTATTCGTAGAAAAAGCTTTAGTACCTTAGCAGACGCCCGTCTTGAGTTCAGATACGCCTAGCGCAAAACCACTGCCATTCTTAACGCCGACTTACATAACAGGGAGTTACATAACAGGGAGTTACGGCATTGCTCATTTCAGTGTCAGTGTATAAGCCTAAGATAGAATCGAGTTTTTGTTGGAGAAAGGCATGTCCTATATTCCTGGTTATCACTCTCTGTCAGAATACATTCACGTGCAGTTCACATACCTGATGACGTTGTTTGTCAGCTGCGGACGTAGGTGCGAGGTGGGTGTTGAAGGCGTCACTACCCGGACACTGCAACAGCTAATTCCGCCCTGTATTGATGCGGCACCGACGTACAATGCAGGGTTGACGCTTAGTTCCAGCCATGTACGTGCGGCGAGGTAGGACCGGCTGGGTGTTGTCGGCGGAGTTTCAAGGGAGTACCAACTGTCAGATGAATATATATGGAGGGAGGTCTCCGCAGCACAAGGGACAAGAGTCAAGGACGCGCTGCGTGTCGTATGTGCCAGAATAATTACAGAGAATTTTATTCATGGAAATATAGAATCGGTTAAACCGTCACTTTCACCAGCCTAGTCTGTTTCATATATGCATCTTAAATTTCTGGGGTGGTGGGGTAGTCTAATGGTTAAAGCGTCCGCTCGTCACGCTGAAAACCCGGGTTCGATTCCCCACATGGCTACAATGTGTAAAGCCCATTCCTGGTGTCCCCCGCCGTGATATTGCTGGAATATTGCAATTCGGCGTAAAACCATACTCACTCACTCTTAAATTTCTGGTTGGACACGTATCGTTGTTGATCAGAACCCATAAGTCCCACAAAACACAATTAGTCTATAAGTCTTAGTTACAAAGGTATTTATCATAGATGTCGCCAACCCCGGGGAAGGTAGCCGTGTGCACGCATCCGCTGGCAGCAGGGGCTGGCAGTTTCTTATGTTTTAAACACATGTCAAACATATATACGCTTACCACATACCCACACTCACACACAAACCACAACAAAGGTACAGGAATATTTTACATGTAAAACAAATACCTAAAACAATCTTTCACCTATCTGAATGTAACAGTTAAATTATATACAGAGCGAATCTGACGTGAAAACTATGTCACACTAAGCAGCAACTTTAATTGACTAAACAACTAAATATTATGACATGATATTCTAACTTGCCCAAGCCACAACCTCAGTATCATACATTATGCATGAACACATCAAACATATTGGTCAATGTTCTTATCCTAACTCCAAGCTCCAGGCTCGTTGTCGAGTCACGGTCCCAAACACGGCTTAAGTGTCACTCTCAACAAGCAAGCACACTGATGTGTGTCCGAAACCCTTGTCTGACTTTTCGCCTCGACTCGTCTTACAACACACTTTCTATCAGGGAAAAGCATCACAACTTTGCCCGTTGACCATGCATTTCTGGGTACTGAATTGTCCACTATGAACACAATGACACCAATCTTCTAATTTCTTTTTAGCTTCAAACACTTGTGCCGTTCTTGCATTAATAATGACAGGTACTCTCTTAACCATCTCTTCTATAACAAATCCGTCATATACAGCACCCGACGCCATCGACGTCTTGAATAAGAACCATCCAATTCAAACATATTTGGTTGCAAATTATATTTTCGTTTCATGAGCAGAAAGTGATTTGGAGTGACGGCTTCCAAATAATTTGGGTAACTTGATTGCTTTGGAGATTGGACCTTTGCTCAGATTAAGTGTTTTGTTTGTTAATCTTTCAAGCTCACATGAAAAAAGTCTTGCTTTCTCTAATTCTTCCAAATCTTTTTCTCTCAACACGACAGGTTTTTGTTGTTGTGGTGTTAAACCTGCCTTCTTCTCTTTACTGTGATCTGGGAGCACTTCCCGTGTCCTGAGTACCCACGCAATCGCCTTCTACAGAACAAACAACTCCGAGTAGCAACTAATATGGCTTTATCTGTTGTCTATCAGGCTGGCTCGCCCGGGGGACACCAGAAATGGGCTTCACACATTGAACCCATGTGGGGAATCGAACCCAGATCTTCGGCGTGACGAGCGAACGCTTTAACCACTAGGCTACCTCACCGCACTTTCATTGCTCTGGGGGTCCGCATATTTCCCTAAGAAAAGCAAGATTGATGAATGGTAACTTCTATAGGTGAATAACACGACGTTTCGGAGTGAATGCTTTCTCCTTCATCAGGTGAATAGTAGGGAGTATCATGGGGATATATATATATATATATATATATATATATATATATATATATATATACATATATATATATATATATATATATATATATATATATATATATATATATATATATATATATATATAAATACCTACATGAGGTTCTACCAAGAAAACATGATTAATAATATTGAGGAAATCAAATCACAGAGAGTTAAAATACATGAATTATATGTAATACAAACATGAGGCCAGTGATACACTAAAACAACATGGTAATAGATGTGATAGGATACAGTGAGTGAGTTTAGTTTTACGCCGCACTCAGCAATATTCCAGCTATATGGCGGAGGTCTGTAAATAATCGAGTCTGAACCAGACAATCCAGTGATCAACAGCATGAGCATCGATCTTCGCAAATGGGATACGATGACATGTGTCAACCAAGTCAGCGAGCCTGACTACCCGATCCCATTAGTCGCCTCTTCCGACAAGCATGGGTTGCTGAAGAGCAATTCTAACCCGGATCTTCACGGGTGGATATAGAACACAAACACGGGGAGGCCAGTGATACAGTACGAACATGAGGAAGGGAGGCCAGTGATCCCCTTGTTGGATATGCAATACAAACATGAGGTCAGTGGGCTGATGAGGCGGTGATAAGCATAGGTGATAAACATACGTGATACACATAGGTGATACAAAAAGGGACCTGTTGGCTTATGAAAGATATACACAGGATGGGAAGAGTGTGTATTTAGATAAGTGAGTCCCAAGCAATTGGTAAGTAGATTCCTTGATCACGGTTGATTGTCGGCTCTTGTCGCCTTATGTCTATGGCATCCTGAAGCTTCTTTTGACGCCAGTTACTGTTGTTGGTGGACAGGATTTTGGTGGCTTCCCATTTGATGGTGTGGTCCTTGTTCTTGAGGATATGTTCTGATATGGCAGACTCCTGGTCGAGCTTGTTGACGGAGGCTTGGTATTCTTTGACTCTTGTGTTGATAGGTCGCAGCGTTTCCCCGATGTACAGTTGTCCACAACTACACGGAATCCGGTAGATGCATCTTCTTGGTTTGGGGCTTGCAGTGTTGGATCCTCTGCCGTTGGCTCGGAGTAGATTCTTGAGGGTCTTGCCCCTACAAAATGTGACGTCACTGCTGGCTTTGTTCTTGATGAGGTCTTGTGGCTGCTAGGTCCAATGTAGGGAATTGTTACTCTGAAGAGGGATGTTGCAGGCTTGGGGCTGGTCTGTGGTGTTGAGGGTCTTGCTGATGGTCTTGATCACAAGGTCCACAGGGTATCCGTTGAGAGATGCGAATGCTGTGCGAATGTAGGCCCGATATTGGGTTAACATTGCTTCGAACTAGGTAACGAGGGCATCAAGTCACCTCCCGATGTTATAAAACCGTTGCGGCGATTGTTGGGATTTCAATTGGTGTTCGGAGATTCTTGGGAGCACAACTCAGTTGATTTCAACTTTAATTCCACTTTAACATGCCACTCAAACCAGGCAAGGCAGGGGAAGGAAGCCGGCTGGTACAGGGAGAAGTCAGAAGAGGAAAGTGGAGGAAACTGAGGACATACAAGTCGCAGAAGACAGCAATCAGTCTGTAACCATCGAAGGGGAAGGGTGTTAAATGTTGATGTTATTAGAAAAGTAGCAAGTTACTATAGTTATCATTTCAAATTATTTGTGACATTTACAAGTTGGAAAACTTAAGATATGAAAATTATCAAAATGTTCGCCATAATTTTATAATTATCAAAATTGAGAATCATTTAAATTCAAATATTTTTGTACTTTTACTATGAAGTGAAACACAGACAAAAAAATACATGCAATGTTTGAAAAACATATTTATTGCTCAATTCACATATTCAATTCAAATCATTCTCTTGAGCACAATTCAAGTTACAATGCAATATGCAAAAAGATCATGGTACAATTTTCTGGTTATATCAACATTGCCACAAAAGTATTTCCATAATCATGACAATATCAGCACTGAGTCAGCCTTGGATGCCAAATAATGACCCAGATGTCTTCTGGTCTGTCTCCCCTGTTGGGTGCCAGCAATCATGGCCTTCTCATGGTATACATCAGACAGCACTTCGTCCTTTCTCAAGGAGCCTGGGGTCACATTATGGTTTTGGGCCTCAAAATCATTTAGGTTACTGTGGGTGGCAGGGTATCTCATTCTAATGAAGTTGTGAAGTATGGCACAGGTTGTGACGATCTTTCTGTATGTTTCTGTTCTCTTATTCATAGTTCTGAGCAAAACTCGGAACGTGTGCGCCAGAATGTCAAAGACATTCTCAACTACACGTCTGGGTCCCGTTCCACAAAACGATCGTAGCGCTAAGATGATCGTAACTCCCATACTTTAACATAGACTTACGACTAACTACGATCGCTTCGGGGAATGGGCCCTGGCTCTTGAGAGTCAATAATTGAATAATCTCTCATGTTGCCCCATATTTCAAATAGAAAACGGGTTCATCAGACGCTTGTTGTTGAGGCGAAAAAGCATTGTCCCCAGTTATGAAATTAAGGCACAGGAACATCATCCCCAGGTAGACGCTTTTCATCAGGCAGGTTGAATGTGTTGTTCTCACTCTCCAGACCTTCCTTTAGTTCTGATCCATTGTAGATACTGGCATCATTGTTGGAGCCGTCAGAGCTAACGTCAATCCACTGAAACCTGTAGTCTGCGTCATAATGGAGAAGAAGTCCTTGTAGTTTCTGTAGTCAGAACCCGTGTTCCAGGGCCAGGTGCCTGCCACATGCTTGCCATCCAAAGCACCACGGCAGTGTGGGAACTGCCATCTCCTCTCAACCTGCTCAGCAATGACAGCCCACTCTTCAGTTGAAACTGGGCACTGAATCACCTCAGCAGCAAACTCAGCTTTGGTGGCATCGCAGACTTCACTGATGATGAGTGAGATTGTATTTGGAGCAACGCTAAAGTTTTTTGAAAGGCTTGGACGATCATCACCACAGACCAGGTGTCGGAGAGTGATTGTCAGTTTGAGACCAGGGGGAGTGACCTTCGGTACTATGTGTACTTCTTTATTATACTGTCCTCTTTCCTTCTGAGCACTTCATCATAGAGCCCTCTGGGAAGCCTTGTGTAGTTGAAGAATGCCTTCTCATCTTCAGTTCTCACCTCATCAAGTAGAGTTGTGTAGTGGCCAGAACGACCCCCACACACCTCGGATTCCTCCTGCGACTTTATTTGCCCCTGCCCTGGAAAATCAAAATCAAAACAAGATAAGTACACAGTCAAATGATAGAATGCATAGAGTGCAACATGACAAATTTTACCTATAAGAGGAGATGCTGGGCCTGCAAGAGCTGCTCATCATGCTCTCTGAGGTGCATTATCAGCAGCAAGGCTGCTGTCTTCTTCTTTCTGGTTGTTCCATCATCATATGCTATTGTCTGAGGTCTGTTGATTCCGGAAAATACTTATGAGTAATCATACGAAATGTTGAGGAGTGACACAAGCCTCACGCACAAATTGTTCAAGAAAGACTCGTTGGAGTTGCCCCGAGAGTGCCCTTTTATATGTCCACGTTACCATGACAGCTGGGAAACACCTGAGTTACTCAAACTCAGCCCTGCTAACCGACACCGTGGTCCCATCGAGATGGAATCGTAATGCAATACGATGGCTATACGCAGGTATGACGAGGGCTGTACGCAGTCGCGTTGCCTTCTTATGACAATCGGGCAGCATCTTGTTTCCTGCGTATTATCTTCGCAAGATGAAATTGCCCAATGGTACCGACGGACAGACGAAGGCAATACGGTGATGACACGAATTCACACGATGCCATCTCGATGGCCATGCGAAGGGCAAGATGGAGACACGTATGCATCACGAAAATGAACCCTCCCACAAGGTATCGGGACTCTTTTGGCATGCCAAAGATTTTGCCCGCTCTCCCGATATTGCTGCCGGAGGCGGAGAAACTCTTCCGGCGGCCATACGATGGCTTAAGATGCCCTTTCGAATGCCCCGATTGCTTTACGATCCTTTGCAAATTTGCACATTATCAAATTCGCGTTTCCATCTTATGTCAAAATAGGTGCCTGCAATGAGAACTGTAAGGCTCTCATTCTAGTGAAAAAAATATGGAATAGGCATTAGCAATTTCTGCTTTTGTTTTATCTTCTAATCTGTCTCTCCCTTGCTTTAATCTGTTCTCATCTTCTTCACTTTGTACACTATCACAAAATGCTCTGGTTGCTATGGTGTTACGTCGGTTAAATATCAGCTGTATAAACAAATAACTGACGTAACCTACAGTTACCAGCTGTTTCTGAATAAATACTTCAAACAGGTAGTCTTACTATATTCTATTAGCACATCCTTGAATTTAAAACATAAGAGTCACATTTACTTCATAATGTCAATCTTCTTGAAGACAAAACTAAATGAATACCTCACTTTAACTTCGAGTCCCAAATCCAGTTTGTGTTAATCCAATTAAATTAATGCATAGTCAATCCTTCGGCACGATCTTCTTTTGTCCAGTTCTTAAGTTTGCATCCGGATTTTCACAGATTTTCTTGAAAACTTTAAATGTTTTTAAGTATTTAGCATCTGGGGGTAGAGTTAAACGCGATCCAGTAGTTTTAAAATGTCCGTTAATTAATCTCAAATTCCAAATTTTCCTCTTTTCAACACGTTTTGTAAATTTCGTCCAAATAATAAAGCTACACAGTGGCTGGACATCACCTTGACAGTGGATGAACAGTGGCTGGACATCACCTTGACAGTGGATGAACAGTGGCTGGACATCACCTTGACAGTGGATGAACAGTGGCGGAACATCACCTTGACAGTGTGTAAGACTTGGGTAATTGCTGAGGTTGCGTAACAATTACGTCTCACGGTAAAAGGGATGGGCAAGTGTGTCTATTGCGCGAAGTGCTCCAGTCAAAGATATACACTCATTGGCACATAAGGCATAATTTTGTATCTATACTCCTACCCTTAGTTGCCTTAGTCAACTAAGATTTCTCAGTACCTCATCTCCGAGTTTTGTCAACATGTCCTCGCTCACGAACTCTGAGCTCTTGGACACTATGTTGTCAATGAAAATTGACCCCAAGCGATCAATTGGAATAATTGGGCTCCCGGAGGAAACAAAAACGGAGTCGGTTGAGGAGGAGTTGTCCCCTTGCTATGGGAAGGTGCGGGTTCTCCAGGTGCTTGATTCTATTCATCAGCTGCACCTCGTGGAGTTCACGAGCCCTCAAGTCCCTCTGAAGCTTGGGGACACTGTACTCATCAGAGAGGAGGAGTATCAAGTTATGAAAGTGAACTTGGTTCGGGAAGGATCCTCTCTAGAAGACATCGTGGCCAGGGCAGTAGATCAGGCCCTGGACAGGAAGACAGCCCTGATGATGGAGGCGATGAAGTCACAGATGCTGGAACAGTTCCAGCTGCTACTACGACAGCTTCCATCAGCCACGACCAGCGCCGGATCCATAAAACCAAATCCAAACCCCTCCCACACCTGTTCTGGCGGCTAACGAGGTTGCTGCTGCCCACTCCCCAGCCGCTAGCGACTCTAATGTTGCAAGCTCGAGTGCTGGGGTTGTGGGTAGCGGTAGCACTGTACGCCCAGACCCACAACAGGTGCTGGTGAATTGGGATCGTCCCTCATCCAGCTACTTCAGACTGAAGACCTTCTCTGGTGCAAGACCCATCAAAGCCGGAGAGGTAGCCTTTGAAGAATGGGCCAAACAAGCGAAGATCGTAATGGAAGATCAGGCCCTCTCAGAGACCGGGAAGCGACAGAGACTCCTCGGCAGCCTCCAGTCTCCAGCCTTCGATATGGCTTTGGGGATCGGAGAGGACAAGACAGCAGTGGACCTCGTCACCTACTTAGGGAAGCTGTATCTAGGATACAATGACGGAATGAGTACACTGAAGGAGTTCTTTGCCATGACACCCAGGCCTGCAGAAAGACCATCAGAGTACTTAATCCGCCTGGAGCTTGAGCTACAGAAGGTTTTGGCCCATGGGGGTGTTAGACGGGAAGATGCCAACAGCACACGCCTTCATCAGTTCCGGTCTACCAACAGGAACCAAAGTGTTGGGTCACTGTCATCAATTATTCTTGCTGTGCCAAACTGGCGAAAGGTCACTCATCTGTGACTGTCCAAACGTGCACTCGATGGCAAGAATAAATGACATGTACTCATTGTAATATACGTTGACGTACGCGTCGATCCAGAGTATCCCACAGGTGTTCAATAGGGTTGAGGTCTGGTGATTTAGAGGGTCATGGCAAGACATTGACGTTGGAATTCTGCAGAAAGTTCATTGTTGCACGTGCAGTATGAGGCCGGGCGTTGTCCCATTGAAAAATCTGTGTCTGTTGGTCAATAATCGGGAGAAGGTGAAGCTCTAACACGTGGTTGATGTAACGTTAGCTGTCAGGTTCCTGGAACGATCACCAAGTCTGATTTCTGGTTGTATGAGATGGTTCCCCAAACCATGACGCTTTTCCGCCAAATCTGTCCACCTGTCGGACGCAGATGGGCGCAAACGTTTATGACGTCTCCTATACAGACGCTGTCTTCCGTCGTGACGTTGCAAAAAGAAAACGTGATTCATCAGAAAACCAGATTCGCCTCCAGTTTTGTAAAGTCCGTATCCTTACGTTGTTGCACCACCCGGAGTCGTCGGCGTCGATGTAGGGGGCGTAGTACAGGTCCAACAACTGGTCTACAGGCACGTAAACCCGCTTCTTTCAGACGGTTCCTAATCGTTTGAGCTGACACTCTCCTCAAACCTGGTATTTGTGTGGCAGTCACGGTTGGTAGGGCATGCCGATTACGCAGGTGATGGACCCGGATGTACCGATCTTGAAGGGGGTCGATTCTGGCCTTCCACTTCTCGGGCGATCGTTGGTCAAATTGAAGTTGTTGTAGCGGCTCCAAAGTCGGGATATCGTTGTTTTGTGAACATTTAGGTGCCGTGCAACAGTTCCAAAACTTTCTCCGGCTTGAACACGACCAATGGCGATATTTCGGTCGGCAGCACTCAATCGTGGCATTTTTAACACAGCTTTTCGGCGACAAATGAATGAATATAATACGGAAGCACATGGGCTTTTATACACCCCTACATTAACTGCCATTTTCATGATTTGCATGTGTTTTTTTTGTGCGAAGTCACCATGAGGGTCATTTCATGCGTTGTGACGGAATAAGCAATAACATACACTTATGCGTACAAATGCAGTTGTTTGGATGGTAATCTTCATTAATTACGTGTATCATTTCAATACATTCGAATAAAATTTAGTTTGGAAGCAATAACTTCATTCAAACGAATTTTTCATATCTGAGGACAGGGGTTGCGTTTCTTTTTTGACAGAGTTTATTTTCATCTAAAAATTCATTTTAGTAAAGTACTTTGTGTGTTTAGCATTAATTTGCTTATTTGACCTGCCAGTCAAAATTGTCTCTAGCTCATTGCTAAATTCAAAATTCCATTTATTTACAACTTGTTGCTGTTAACAACAGAACTCTTTTTGCCATTTTATTCTAAATTTGAAAAGTGGCTGTATCACTGTCCCGGTTTCCAAACCATGTGCTCAGTTAGAGTATCACGGTATCAGCTGGAACCAATTAGTGGCGGTCATGCTCACTGACCAGTGCTGACCTCTCCACTGAGCAGCACACAGCCTGGGCTGTCTCGGCTCTCCTCGGCATTCTCCGGCTCCCCCGTCCGGCTCCATTACAAAATGGCTGCACCGGATGTAAACAAAAACTAGGGTCCGTCGTCTGCTTCATGGTTATCTTAACATAGCATTGACTACCGTACCATGCAACTATATCAATCATATTCTAAAGTATGTTTCCCCACTTGATGATGAAAGTGAAGTCACAGTTTATTCAATAATAATATAATGTATTATATTATATGGCCAATAATATACCTGCAAATTGTAGTAATGTAAATCATGTAATATCCATTTATTACATCTCATCAATGTATTTTACTACAATTAGGTGTTCATTCTAGGCAGCCCCAAGCGGTGCACCTACTGCGTATTGACATTCCGTTGAGCCAGCTTCATATTATATATAATAAAAGTTTTATGGATAACAACTTTAGTGTGACAGACGCCTCGATACAGATTTTGTATTGTCAAGCAAGAGTGATACATGAGTGTAGGAGCCGCATATACTATACTATAACAATGAAACAACATAATGATAAAGGAAACAACATAATTACCGCATGAAACGTGCTATAATTGATAGCCGATAAAGTTATAAAAGGATAGTGATCGAAGCAGGATGTGGATTACATAATCAGAGCAGATGGAGTTTTATACAGCAGACTGGGCTTGGTGGAAGGTGGATCCTGCAGACGGTGAAGTATCCTTAGTCTGCGGCTGATGGTAGGCTTGCGGCGTTCTGAGTGAATGGCGTTCTGTGAGCCGTTTATGAAGTTTGGTTTGTTGGCGAGAATGTAATGTGGACCATCTGAACTTTGATGTTTTGGGTTGGCTTTGATGTGGTCAGAGTTAGCTGATTTGGTATCGCAGCAGACAGGTGATGATTGATTTCAGCTGATCACGGGAGGTGCCCCTAGCATTTTTACATCACATCAATACATGGTTGACTTACGAGTTGACGGTGGGTTGTTTTCTTCCGTTGGCTGAGAGGAGTAGTTAAAGCTGGAGGACGCTGAGCAGGTGTGTCTATTCCTCGCCTGTTGTTTCAGAGTCAGTTGATTGGTGCGTGATCGTTTAGTCACGGTGGCCAATAGGATATCTTGATAAAGCTGATTCTAGCGACCTTTGGCAGAGGAGGTGAGCGTTGTTTCGATGGTTGACTATTTCAGGTGGTATTTCCTAAAGACTTTCCTCAGTGTTGGTCAATTTCCTGCAGGCTTTGTTGAACATCTGCTCAACAAACCTGCCAGGAAGAAATTGAACACCTGAGGAAAGTCTTTGTGGAACGCAACCACTACCCACCTGAAATAGTCAACAGAACCATCGAAGCAACGCTTTCACTCCTGCCAAAAGGTCTAAACTAGAATCAGCCCCTCATCAAGATATTCCATTCCCTACATTGGTAAACCATCACACCAAATCAGCCGACTCTGAAACAACAGGCAGGAATAGACACTACCTTCTCAGCGTCCTCCAGCCTCAACAACCTCCTCCATGCCAACGGAAGAAAACAACCCACCGTCAACAACAACAGCCCGAAATGTGTTATTTACAAAATAGACTGTGATTGTGGACAATGCTACATAGGTGAAACATCCCGACCCATCAACACCCGAGTCAAAGAACATCGCACCTCTGTTGCTAATTCCGACACCAAATCAGCTATCTCTGACCACATCAAAGCCAACCCCAAACATCAAATAGAGTGGTCCGACATTACCATTCTCGCCAACAACCAAACGGACTTCAATTAAACGCAAAGCTCACAGAAGCCATTCACATCAAACGCCACAAGCCTACCATCAACCGTGACCAAGGATACTTCATTCATCTGCTTATGATCCACTCCTCCACCAAGCCCAGTCTATTGTGGCAAACGTCGCATCCACTGCATAAACATCTTCATTGGCAGCTACATCTCTGGCTTCCACTCACTATCCTTTATGTACTTACTGGTTTCATCGGCTTACCTTGTAGCCAATCATGGCAACTATGTTGTTTCCTCGGCTCTATTATGCGTTGTTTCCGGATTTTCACAGATTTTCTTGAAAACTTTAAATGTTTTTAAGTATTTAGCATCTGGGGTAGAGTTAAACGCGATCCAGTAGTTTTAAAATGTCCCGTTAATTAATCTCAAATTCAAAATTTTCCTCTTTTCAACATGTTTTGTAAATTTCGTCCAAATAATAAAGCTACACAGTGGCTGGACATCACCTTGACAGTGGATGAACAGTGGCTGGACATCACCTTGACAGTGGATGAACAGTGGCTGGACATCACCTTGACAGTGGATGAACAGTGGCGGAACATCACCTTGACAGTGTGTAAGACTTGGGTAATTGCTGAGGTTGCGTAACAATTACGTCTCACGGTAAAAGGGATGGGCAAGTGTCTATTGCGCGAAGTGCTCCAGTCAAAGATATACACTCATTGGCACATAAGGCATAATTTTGTATCTATATCTCCTACCCTTAGTTGCCTTAGTCAACTAAGATTTCTCAGTACCTCATCTCCGAGTTTTGTCAACATGTCCTCGCTCACGAACTCTGAGCTCTTGGACACTATGTTGTCAATGAAAATTGACCCCAAGCGATCAATTGGAATAATTGGGCTCCCGGAGGAAACAAAAACGGAGGCGGTTGAGGAGGAGTTGTCCCCTTGCTATGGGAAGGTGCGGTTTCTCCAGGTGCTTGATTCTATTCATCAGCTGCACCTCGTGGAGTTCACGGGCCCTCAAGTCCCTCTGAAGCTTGGGGACACTGTACTCATCAGAGAGGAGGAGTATCAAGTTATGAAAGTGAACTTGGTTCGGGAAGGATCCTCTCTAGAAGACATCGTGGCCAGGGCAGTAGATCAGGCCCTGGACAGGAAGACAGCCCTGATGATGGAGGCGATGAAGTCACAGATGCTGGAACAGTTCCAGCTGCTACTACGACAGCTTCCATCAGCCACGACCAGCGCCGGATCCATAAAGCCAAATCCAACCCCTCCCACACCTGTTCTGGCGGCTAACGAGGTTGCTGCTGCCCACTCCCCAGCCGCTAGCGACTCTAATGTTGCAAGCTCGAGTGCTGGGGTTGTGGGTAGCGGTAGCACTGTACGCCCAGACCCACAACAGGTGCTGGTGAATTGGGATCGTCCCTCATCCAGCTACTTCAGACTGAAAACCTTCTCTGGTGCAAGACCCATCAAAGCCGGAGAGGTAGCCTTTGAAGAATGGGCCAAACAAGCGAAGATCGTAATGGAAGATCAGGCCCTCTCAGAGACCGGGAAGCGACAGAGACTCCTCGGCAGCCTCCAGTCTCCAGCCTTCGATATGGCTTTGGGGATCGGAGAGGACAAGACAGCAGTGGACCTCGTCACCTACTTAGGGAAGCTGTATCTAGGATACAATGACGGAATGAGTACACTGAAGGAGTTCTTTGCCATGACACCCAGGCCTGCAGAAAGACCATCAGAGTACTTAATCCGCCTGGAGCTTGAGCTACAGAAGGTTTTGGCCCATGGGGGTGTTAGACGGGAAGATGCCAACAGCACACGCCTTCATCAGTTCCGGTCTACCAACAGGAACCAAAGTGTTGGGTCACTGTCATCAATTATTCTTGCTGTGCCAAACTGGCGAAAGGTCACTCATCTGTGACTGTCCAAACGTGCACTCGATGGCAAGAATAAATGACATGTACTCATTGTAATATATTTTCATCTACAAATTCATTTTAGTAAAGTACTTTGTGTGTTTAGCATTAATTTGCTTATTTGACCTGCCAGTCAAAATTGTCTCTAGCTCATTGCTAAATTCAAAATTCCATTTATTTACAACTTGTTGCTGTTAACAACAGAACTCTTTTTGCCATTTTATTCTAAATTTGAAAAGTGGCTGTATCACTGTCCCGGTTTCCAAACCATGTGCTCAGTTAGAGTATCACGGTATCAGCTGGAACCAATTAGTGGCGGTCATGCTCACTGACCAGTGCTGACCTCTCCACTGAGCAGCACACAGCCTGGGCTGTCTTCGGCTCTCCTCGGCATTCTCCGGCTCCCGTCCGGCTCCATTACAAAATGGCTGCACCGGATGTAAACAAAACTAGGGTCCGTCGTCTGCTTCATGGTTATCTTAACATAGCATTGACTACCGTACCATGCAACTATATCAATCATATTCTAGTATGTTTCCCCACTTGATGTGAAAGTGAAGTCACAGTTTATTCAATAATAATATAATGTATTATATTATATGGCCAATAATATACCTGCAAATTGTAGTAATGTAAATCATGTAATATCCATTTATTACATCTCATCAATGTATTTTACTACAATTAGGTGTTCATTCTGGGTAGCCCCAAGTGGTGTACCTACTGGGTGTATTGACATTCTGTTGGAGCTAGCCTCATATTGACTAGTATGATCATCCAACAGGCAGTCATACGCCATTTCCTTTAGCCACATGTGTCGTACAGGCCAGGTGTCCTGTCGTGGCTATTGTTTATATCAATCAAACCGGTTTTCATATATTCCAAATGTGTTGGGTATAGATATTGCCCCACTTTGTGTATATATATGTATTTTTATACTTCCCATTGGCCATTAAAGTTAATGTGACCTTCACCTCACCTCAGGTGGGGCCCTATGTAAATCCTCTGATAGGAGGGGTGTGACGATTCTTATGGGTTATGTAATTAAAGTTATTTATGTAAATACTCTTTGGGGTTGTGTGCTCATATATGCACATATACTTTTGTTCCAATATTGTGTTTATATATTCTCTAGTAATATTGTTTCCCCTAATAAGTATTGTCGTCACATCCTATATATCAGTCGGATTATTATTTATTTTCATTATTGTATCTGTACAATGGCTCTTTCTGCCTGCACTGTCGAGGTGACAACAAGCCAACTTGTTTTTTAGGTTTCACCTGGACTGTGCAGTCGGAACTTGCAACTCTGTTACCAAGACTTTTATTTCAATATATATTATTACTGTCTTTTTGTGTTGTGTCATCTTTGACTGGAGCACTTCGCGCAATAGACACACTTGCCCATCCCTTTTCCCGTGAGACGTAATTGTTACACTACCTAAGCAATTACCCAAGTCTTACAAGTGGATGAACAGTGGCTGGACATCACCTTGACAGTGGATGAACAGTGGCTGGACATCACCTTGACAGTGGATGAACAGTGGCTGGACATCACCTTGACAGTGGATGAACAGTGGCGGAACATCACCTTGACAGTGGATGAACAGTGGCTGGACATCACCTTGACAGTGGATGAACTGAGGCTGGACATCACCTTGACAGTGGATGAACAGTGGCTGGACATCACCTTGACAGTGGCTGGACAGAGGCTGGACAGGGTGAAACATCGTAGTTCCACTAGGATCACAAACACACGATACTATAATGTTCTCTTAGAACTTAAGAACACTTCTTGCTTCTGTAGTATCATCTCCTTTCTCACACTCTTTCGTTTCATATACGTATCTTAAATTTCTGGTTGTACACGTATCATCGTTGATCAGGTCAGAGCCCATAAGGCCCCACAAAACAGAGTTGGTCTATAAGTCCTAGTTACAGTGATATATCACAGATGTTACCAACCAATAGGAAAGTAGAAAATATCATTACAGTGAATATATTTCTTCATACATTTCATATATTTTCTAAAAACAAAGAATATTCCCAAAGATCCTTCTAGTCAGTAAATGTCCTAAAGCAGTAGAATCCACAAGCAGAAGAATCCACTTCAGATCAGAATACAAACCTGCCGCTTTGAGTCAGAAATACAGTTTGCTAAGTAAAAACAGAATGAGTTCACCCAGCTTGTAGTAGAATACCAGAAGCTAGCCACTTTCAGATTATTCTTAACAAAGGAAATCCGTACACGTGCAAATCGCTGTACATAAGTGTTTCTTGTTTATAGCCCCACATGTCAAGCGCAGCAGTAGGCAATTAGCAGCGCCAACCTTAAACCAATTAATCAAAGATGAAGTTAGTGGGCTGTGTCGGCACCGGCCTTTCTTCTCGGGTACATCTCTTGGTCAAGTGCAGATAAGTTGTCCCATCCCAGCAGGGGTGCATGTTTTACCACCAACTAAGACGTAATCGAAAATCACCCGCTGACTGCAAGGGCTGGCAGATTCTTATGTTTTAAACATATGCCATACATACAATATATGGTATCTACAGTGGAATGTCTCTTTCTATAACCAACCTGATACCTTTCCATGTTCCAACAGATTCGTCTCATCGCTTGTTAAGATGAGATACAGATATATTATCTCATCACATTACAGAGATTGATACTCTAATTATTTACTGATTCCTCTTCAATAATGGCACAGTTCAGAGGATTCAGTCAAATATCTCGGTAGATCAGATCGTTGGAACACTTGTCACGACTTGTGAGGTCATTGTTTTCTCCAGGAAGATTACCACTGGACAATTCTGTTTGGTTTGTGTAAATTGTTTAAATAATTTTTGGAGTTATATTGGGGAACCTACTAATGAATCTAAAACATGTTTTAAAGTCTCCTGCCCTGGAGACTTACAACAGTCGTGTAGAATCTTTACAACAACTGTTCCCAAGGTACAAAAAGACAAAAATAACTAAACTTTCCTTACTTTCGAATTTTGGGGTATGTGGAATATTACATCAAAATGCTGCAAAACCCACACATCTGCTCAAGAGAATGATTTAGCCCCTGTATCTCATAGTTCTTGGTTTGTGTAATATTTACCTAACATCTGTTGCTTTGGATCCTGCTCAGCTGAGAGAGAACACAGTCTGTCTCTAACACTTTCTTGTTTGTCTGACTGACTGACTGACTGAGTTTAGTTTTACGCCGCTTTTAGCAATATTCCAGCAATATCACGGCGGGGGACACCAGAAATGGGCTTAACACATTGTGCCCATGTGGGGAATCGAACCCGGGTCTTCGGCGTGACGAGTTCTTGTTTGTATTCGTTTTAGAATCGTTCTTCACGTTGGCTGGTCTCTCTCAGTCCATGAACTATATACGTTTGCTTTCTACCCAGCCCTTATGGTTCTGCGGGCAGTGGGGTAGCCCTGTGGTTAAAGCGTTCGCTCGTCATGCCGGGTTCGATTCCCCACATGGGTACAATATGTAAGGCCCATTTCTGGTGTACCCCGCCGTGATATTGCTGGAATATTGCTAAAAGCGGCGTAAAACCAAACTCACTCACTATGGCGTTGCGTAAGTCCTAAACGAAGCAAGTCTAGATACCCCTTGGGCTAAGGTTGATTTCTCACCTCAGTAGGGATCACTTTTACTTTTCATTCAGTTCAAATATATATTTTCGGAGCCTAAGTCAACAACTGCTTGGCAAGTTACCACAGATTCCGCACGTACAGAGTTCCTCCAAGTAGTGGTGGTGTTTCAGGAAGCCTGACATGTCACCATTGTGTATCCCCGAATCGTGTCTGTATCAAACAACTGGATTGTATATTTAGAAATGATATTTCTTTCTCCTCAACTCAATATTGAATGAAGCGTTAATAAAATGACTTTTCAACAGCAAACAGATATCGCCCTCCGGCAGATACTCTGCGGACAAACCAAGCTGTGTCGACATTGCCGCTATTCGCAATCTTTCAGGTATTCAAGGCAAATTTTGTGTTCGTGAATAAGGAAATTGAAAATCAAGTACTCAGTATGGTGACAGCGTGTGTGTAAGAGAATATGCATACATGTCTGCAAGCACCTGCGTTCTCATACACACGGAAATGCTTGTCGTTACAGCGTGCGAGTTCTTGAAGCGTACATCTGTTAAGGAAACTGTTACTAGCTTTGTTACGTAATTTCAAAGGGCTGAACATCCTGAACATTTTGTAAAAACTTCTAAACCTACTATCTAATATTTGTGTTCAATGTTTCAAATGGTTGTTATATTTGATTGACTTTATGAACGCCTATATTTTTAATCAGAAAGACTTATATTTGCTTCCAAACATTTCTAAACCTACTATCTAAATATTTGTGTCACGCCGAAGATGTTTCCCAAATGGTTGTTATATTTTATTGACTTTATGAACGCCTATATTTTTAATCAGAAAGACTTATATTTGCTTCCTAGACATTTGTTACCTTATCTCCATGGAATATGCAATTACATATCATTTGATTATTGGTACTAGCATTGGGTATATGACAAGTTATGTGTTTTCTTGCCTACTCCTAGTTGTGACTTACACAACTGTAGGTGTTGTTTTACTGGAGGTAGTGTGTCAGTGTTTTCGACAGTGTAAAATCTACAACCTAACTTTTCAATTTCACGGAGTTGGATTCCTAGATATATGTACCTGCCAGCTGTGGCTACTGGTTTTTATTGAACTGTCCACTTAAAGATACTGTTGCATTCATTTGGAACTTTTATTATGCTTTCCTGAAATAACTAACCCATGAAGATGCGGGTTAGAACTGATCTTCGGTAACAAATTCTTGTCGTAAGAGGCGACTAACGCGAACGTGTGGTCAGGCTCGCTGACTTGGTTGACACACGTCATCGTATCCCAATCGATGCTGTTGATCACTGGTGTCTGGTCCAGACTCGATTATTTACAGACCGCCGCCATATAGCTGGAATATTGCTGAGTGCGTAAAACTAAATTCACTCACTCCTTAAATGACTGCTTTGGATTTATGATGGATAATTTGTAGATCATTTTGGTGCAACATTGTGATACATTGTCCAAAAGCATTTGCATTTTATGAGGTCTCATAATAGCAAGAGATATTCATCAAATAATATATAACACATTTTATTTGGTTTTAGCCCTAATACTTTTGGTTGCAGGTGTTTTGTATGTCAACCTCTTTAATTGTATAAGTCCATACCCTTTATATTTCTCCTTGTGCATTATGTTGTGTATCATTGCTTTGTAACAGAGTTAGGATCTACACCGAAACATCGCATATATTGCAATAAAGAAGCTGTCTATCCATAATAAGTGTTCCTCTTTATGTATATCATTTAAAAATACACCAAAGAGTGTTGGCGATAATGTACATCCTTGCTGAACACCACTGGTTAAAACAAACGGCACAGACAACCCTTGTGATGTTTTAGTTGGTACTTCACATTTGAGTGGGATCATATGGACCATAACAGGTTACCATTAATTCCATGCATATTTACTTTTCGACGAAGAGATCTCTGTCATATGTGTCGAAGGCCTTTTTAAATCAATGAAGCAATCATTTAGATTCATCAGTAAGATAGGATGATGTTTCAATTCAATATCGAACACATTTGTCTGAGGGGTGAAGTCTTTGATTTATACACACGCTTTAAATTATACCGAAGTTAAATCATTTTCCTTGGAGACAATCCAGGAGGAGTTTAAGATTTAGGAGCAGGGGGAGACTGGGAGATTGTTACATCCATCACAACGATCGCCACCATCGCCATCAAGACGAGCCCGCGTTTGTTTACACTTTCTCCGGTCAGTTCATGGTCAGTCAGCACATGGTGGTGACAGCTTTATGTGACCCACTGACCGCTTTCAGTCCGGGTTAGGCTTAGGACACGCGAACCAGAACCTGTGTGTGCATTTGGCTGAAGTCGGGGCTACTTTTAGAATTAAAGTTCACGACCCAGGCGATACAGACGCTGGTTTGGCCGTGTGACCCCCTGTACAGGTAGACACGCTGCACGGCTATTTAGTCAGGGAAAAGAATGGTGCCACATTCCTTTGTTAAAACAATGTGTAAAAAAACCTCGGGTACAGAATTCACATTGTTTGTAATCTGCAGAGTGACTATTGAATTACTAACCGACTAAACGTGACTGCCTTGTTCTAAACACGGCTGCAGTACGCTTTGTACATAACACAATATCCCATAGTGATATCAGAACGCCAAGCGTTGAGACCCCCAGATATGTTTGTATAGATATTTGCCGAATAATAAACGAGCTTTTAGGTAGATAGCGAGATAAATATATTGGTTATGTAGATAATGGACCGATAGTGCGTGATGTTTATAAAATAGGGAACAATGTCTTTTTTGTTTACGTACATGTTAAGCTAATGTACATGATATATATGTACATTATTGGCTAATAAACGTGATGCATATTTAGATATTCGGGGTAATATACGTGATGTTTATGAATATGTTCTGCCTTTGGCTGACGTACGTGATGTTTATATAAATGAAGCACTAAGACATGATTAGACTGGACTTGCACATATCTCTAAGGTAAAAATTAATAGTTTAAATGATAAATTCTAATATATATATATATGCCTTGGAGCATGGCTAAGATGAGGCTAATGACTCTAATTTTTTTTATTAGTATAATACGCACAAAGCTGAAAAATGGAGTTTTGTTTACAAATAGCCCCTCATAATTACTTGTAGTGAAGAAATACGGTCAACTATTTCATGTCATTGTTGTGATTACTTGACTAGATTTCACCCCAAGATCATCAGAGCCAGCTGTTACTTGAGTCTCAACACATATTTCAGGCTCTGACGAAGTACACGTCTATAACAGCACAACTATCTATATAGTACCACTGTGCGGCGAGGGGACCGTAGACTATCATATATATATATATGGATATTACATAGATAAATAAAAACAGAATGCCTTCGTTCTTTACTCTTCAGGGAGATTGTAGCGGTTACTCCCTGAAGAGTAAAGAACGAAACATGTTGGAGAAAAAGGCATTCTGTTTTTATTTATTTATCTATGTAATATTTATGACTGAACACCTGTACTATTTTGGACATTTTGTGCGTGTATATATATATATGGGTATGTTTGCTTCAGGGTCTGTGTGGCAGACTAGGGGGAACCGCCAAGCATTAAACTATCCGGAAGATAACACGACGGTATACGTTGGAAATTGAACATACGTTATAAGGCATTTACAGTTTTGTCTTCAAATGATATGTATATTTCTCTGGAAGACCAGATATATTACATTTAACTATGAAAAATAAGTTTGTCTCGTAACATGAAGTTCACGCGTTGATAACTTCATCTGAAAGTCAGGCTGAAGGGGTTGTTGTCGGCACGGGTACTACAGATATGTACCCCAGGTACGTTTCTGTATAGAGTAATGTACCCCAAACAAAGTCAAAATACAGAACGTACCCGGCACCTTACACGGACGACGAGTCCATATTTCGCAACCCAAAACCGAAACCGTATGGAGTTGTTCCCGTTCAGCTGATTGCAAATCTTATTGTGCTCCGCGAAATATTCGTTGCTGCGTATGGTCGTTTCTTACAGAACGCAGTCAAATGCATCTAATTACAGCCGTATGACAGTTCCAATCAAGAAAACAACACACTGTGGAATGGAATCGTCCAAGGGTACGTTTCTGTATTCCGATTTTGGCTAGAGTACTTTTCTGAATATAGAAACGTACCTGGGGTACCCGTGCCGACAACGACCCCTTCAGCGAAAGTCACAGAAGCTTTTGGAAAGGGTAAGACTGTCCGCCCAACGAGGCCGTCTCCGTGAAGTCACACCTGACGGAAGCGGTCGTACAATGTCCATCTGTGCGATGTTGAAGACGTTCAACTATCGTCCTGACGAATCTGTCCGAGCCAGGCCAGTACTGACGGACTCCATGTGAATTACTCTACCCTGGCAATACTGGGGGGTTACCATCCTGTTAATTCATACAAAGGTGACAAACCATTAATAACACACAAAATCAGCATAGCAAGCTGTAAATTTAAGTTTCAAAGTATTATTGTGTCCATCCAAACCAACACAACCTTACAATGCACTTCTCCAGCTCAACTCCGTCCTTACTTACGAGTCTACGTAAACATATCATTTAAATATTTATATATTTTAAAGTCTACGTCCACCATAAGGTTCACATGACTGAGTTCTCTAAATGTCTGAAGGCAGCTGTAGTGTGCGGATGTTTGTACACCCGAGTAGTTGGCGAATGTTTGAAGAGTGAGTGAGTTTAATTTTACGCCGCACTCTGCAATATGCCAGCTATATGGTTGCAGTCTGTAAATAATCGAGTCTGGACCAGACAGTCCAGTGATCAACAGCATGAGCATCCATCTACGCAACTGGGATGCGATGACATGTGTCAATCAAAAGAGCGAGCCTGGCCACCTGATCCCGTTAGTCGCCTCTTACGACAAGCGTATGATCCATTCTAACCTGGATGTTCACGTGTCGACTATTTGAAGACACCGGTAGTGTGTGGATGGTGGGGTAAGGTGGTATATTCACATCCTAAACCTGACAAACTTCTAGACTAAATATTATCGTTCAAGAACTGTGAGTGTATGGATGTCTGCATGCACGCGAAGTGTATGATGTCTGTACGCATGTGTAGTGTATGATGTCTGCATGCACGTATGTAGTGTGCACATTACATGTGGGATGTCACACACCTCCCGTGCGTAATGTCTGTACACACGTGTTACACGGATGTATGCACACACACACGTATCGTGCACAATGTCAATATATTGACATAATTAGATAATTGGTGCCTGTGTTAACGTACCTGGTATGTTGGCCATATACGTGGGTCATGTTGTCTTAGACAAATACGCGTATTTAGGAGTTCACTCAGCGGCCTATCTTCACGTAACAACCACCAAGAAGATAACACACAAATGATAAAGTGAAATATCTTGAAAACACAAGGCGGATACATTCCACAGATACAAGCACCAACTCTTAGCGGGGTGGGCATCTCAACATCTTCCTGAAAACAGAAGATAGCTGTGGAACCTGTGTCGTGAATCTTTAGCAATGTTTTCCCGATTCCTGGTACAGCTGGCTACCGAACCAGCTGGAACTAAAAACTAAAAGCAATGAAAATAAAAGATCGGAAAGTAAATAACGTTTATTAGCCAATGATGTCAGTGAATTGAGGTTTGTGCTGCTGTTGTAAACATGACACCAAATCATTCAGTTGCTATATGCTTCGATTGAGTTGTAGGATGTGCGTGTACACAAACAAGCCTTCACACACATTCTGCAGGGGTTGCGTGAACTGACCGATTGTATATCGACGGACCCCTCGTGAAGGTGTACCCAGGTGTGTCAGATTCGATTCCCGTAGTGGATGCAGTGGGTGTAAGTGTGTGTAAGTGTGAAGTCACACAGTGTTTTATGTATGAAGTCACAGTGTTGTAAGTGTGAAGTCACACCGTGTTTATATATGAAGTCAGTGTTGTAAGTGTGACGTCACACAGTGTTTTATGTATGAAGTCACACTGTTGGAAGTGTGAAGTCACACACTGTTGTAAGTGTGACGTCACACAGTGCCGTAAGTGTGAAGTCACACAGTGTTAGTGTGAAGTCACACAGTGCTGAAAGTGTGAAGCGATACAGTGTTGTAGTGAGTGAGTGAGTGTAGTTTTTCGCAGCATTTACAAATATTCCAGCAATATCTTTGCGGGGGAGACCAGAAATGGTCTTCACACTTTGAAGCCATGTGGGGAATCGAAACCGGGTTTTGGGCGTGACGAGCGAACGCTTTAACCACTAGGCTACCACACCGCCCATCACGGTGTTGTAAGTGTGGAGCCATGCAGTGTTGTGAGATTTAGGTTAAGGAGACTACTCGACCTATCACTGCTGAAGACGTAATGGCGGGATACCGGAAACTGAGCAGACGACAAAAACACAGGGCTATCACGTTATAAGTATCACAGTGAGGTGTTACTCTGCCGCTCTGACTTATATATATGCACTTACGTCTGCTATTGCATCAGCAATATCCACACGTCCAAAACAGCCTGAGTGATGAAACCAGGTCACTAATAACGCCCCATGATGGGAATCAAACCACGGACGTATTTATCCGAAGTCGGACACCTTGTCCATAGTACTAAAGAGTAACCTGACAATGGAAGAATGTCATATGTTGGATGACTCCACGACCTGATACATAAGCATTTATATAAGTGCGTAACCAATACTTCCTTGAAATACACCCGTGAAGGTCCGGGTTAGAATGAGCCCTCAGTAACCCATGCTTGTCGTAAGAGGCGACTAACGGGATCGGGTGGTCAGGCTCGCTGACTTGGTTGACACATGTCATCGGTTCCCAATTGCGCAGATCGAAGCTCATGCTGTTGATCACTAGATTGTCTGGTCCAGACTCGATTATTTACAGACCGTCGCCATATAGCTGGAATATTGCTGAGTGCGGCGTAAAACTAAACTAACTCATTCTTGGTGCTACTTTGGAGTTGCGTCCCTTGGGCGCTTCAGAAACCGATGATCCTGGTTTCGAACTCAAATTCTTCCGTACAATGATTTTTTATTTGCAACGCAATGCAGGTGATCGCGGGTTGCCTGAATGTGGTTAAAAAAACAACAACCCCATGTTAAGGGTTATGTCTGAACTGGTGAAATGTTTAACCATTTGCAGTCTTAGCTCAGGCACAATACATGAAACAAGAAAGCTATGACACAATGTTATGAAAGCGAATCAATCAATCAATCTTTATTCACTTAAAAAGCACCTACGGTGGTAAAAGGGAAAACACAAAACAGATATATTACACATAATACATGCGTCTTAGGAACTATTTCTCTAAAAAGATTTGGTAAAATATTTATTAATTTAGACAGGCATTTCAGTTCTTTTGTGCATTTAGGTGTCAAAATTTTACAAAAGTTATATACATTTGGGTATTGATAATATAGTTTGGGGATATACAATAATCTGGTTGGGAGAAGAGCTTCACATCTAAAGATGCAATGAAACTCATCTCCCATTCATTTGGGTTGCAAAGTTTACATAAACGATCTTCCCTCGCAATACCCTGCCACCGGCCAGTCTCTATGGGTAAGTTATGTTCTGAAGAGATAGATTTAGGTAACTGTAAATGTTGTTCAAATTGTACTGATTTTTTAAAAATGTTTATAAAGAATGCCCTCAGAGCTAGATTCAATGTTTTCTCTCCATTTATGATAGAACTGATAATACTATCACACATGAAAGTGTGACACCAGGTGTCGTCACTAACAGTTTCCAATCCTTCCCTTAGCAGATGAAGATTGTTTTATTTTCGAACAAATCAGAGTCAAAGAATACATCCACTCCTGTCAATCTGCCAGAGTGCGTCTACGTGTCATGTCGGCTGGAACGGTGACTTGGAATTGACGGTATGAAAGAGTAGATTCTTGAAACATTCACCAAGCATGAACACACTGCACGACGACTGGGCATACTGTAAAACATGGAGTGGAGTCTTGGAGTGGGGTCTTGGAGTGGAGTCTTCGAATGGAGTTTAAATGTAAATATTTTGAAGACCGAGTTTGTTTTGTTTTGATCATAAGGGAAACTAAACCAGCGCATTCGTTCCAACATCTGTAGCTGGTTGGTGTTATCAGTTTTATCAGAAGGCAGGAGCCATTTTGTATACACTTATCAATTAGCCCTGTCAACTCCAGAAATGTCATTCTGTAACTGTATTAACTGCGGGTCCTGTTCTGGGGCTTTGTTGGCATCAAGAAAAAAATGTGTATGAATAGATCGGAAGGATGGATGTGTCAACGCGTAGATATGATCGACAGGGGAACTAGCTTGGAATTATACGTACAATAAGTTGACAAAGACGAAGGATAGGTTGAGTTCAAACTTCTTTAGTTGGTTGCACAAGCCAGGACAAACATTAGTAATAGTATACATGAATGAGGTGAGTGGAGTCCGGCTCAATACCAGGGCGCTTTCCTACACAGACAGTCGGAATACCGGACTCCTTGACAATATGGATGTGAGCATATATATACAGTTTTTGACAACAATGGATAGGCGAGCACACAACAGTGGACAGATAGAGAAACAATAGCACTTCTTTGTAACAGTGGATGTGATGGCAGACGTGGCCAAGGGGGATGACCAATTAAGGTTCTAAATGTCATATTAATGAAAGTGACAAAGTGGTACAGAGTTGCTGACAAGACAATGTACAGTGCGGTAGTGATAATGATTAAGTATGCAGATTAAATAATTGCAATTAAGTTTCACATGGTTTGGCTACATAGTTTTTTATCTTTAGGAATATTTGAACGATGGCTGTCCTGAATTAGGCGCTATAACAGATGAATGTACGGATGGAAATGATTTACAACCTATAAACCAAATACTAATAATGGCATTATTTATTGTCCAATGAAGGACATATATAACATTGACACATGCAAATGCACATTTGTGTAGAGGAAGCCGTTGTAAGGGAAAGGTACAGAAATACGGTCTTTGCTAAGACATATTACATAACAAAGAAATTGATAACATAAGATACATAGCACTATATTATTCAGGAACAGGAGTTTTTTTGTCAGTGACGGCAAACGTTACTGTTGCAATGTCATAGTTGTCTTGTTTTTTTTATAAAAATAGTTATCTTTCTACATCCTTGAACTTACAAACAAAAAGCAAAAATAAATACAGTTGAATATTTTGCAAGCTGATTGTTAGTGAGTTTCATCAGTTCTCTGTGCCTTCGAAAATCTTAACTTTCTGTAAGGTTATGTATGGGCAGTCCATTGGAATGTGACAGATAACAGGAAACACATCACTGATACGATCTGCCCTCAGAATGGCAGAAAGCTAAGCCAGTGCTACTGAGGATTGCCATGTAAACATTTTCACACTCTTGATTACGTTGCTGTCTACAAATGAAAGCATAATTTCAGAGAGTTTGAATTTGTGACAAATTATTAAGGAGTTTGGAGAAAACTGACATAGCAAACATTTCTATGACAGTTATAAGAATAGTAAAGACATTTTAATAGTTGGCACATAACAGACATTCGATGTACTTGTAAAACCAAGTCAAACATTACTAGTTGATCATGCACTGCATCTCGAAGATAAATATATGAACATCTTCGACATCATACTTCTTATGCACTTCAGGCCTGCCCATCTTTTCCATATCAGTCTCACAGTATAGTATTGGTAGACATGACTTGTTATTCAGTGTCCTCAAATACAATGAACATTACATTGTAAAAACGTTAAGTTTTTTAAATTTCTCTTTGTGAACAAGAGTCAGTTGTTCCCTTAATTCATTATGTATGAGAATATTCTTCATCTCAAACCCTGGATCCAATCGCCTTGCACAGTGAACATTTAGATGGAAATGTGTGTTTTGCAAGTTAACCGTTGTTTTCTTTTCTTTACTCCTCGGCCTGGTGTAAACACGATGATCAAATCTCTTCAGAAGCAAATCGTGAGGTGGGGACTTATGTCTTTTATTGAATGGTTGTCCACAGCCATAACATTTCCTAATAAGGCCAGCCATGAATGTCAGGTGAAATGGCTGAGTCTGGGTGGGGGTAGATGAATGACTATCAGAATGCAAGTGACCACTGTATTGAAGTAGTTCAGACGATATGGAATTGGATTTACCTTTCCTTCTTGATGTGGCCTTATCACTTGGATAAACTGGTGTAAACACCCTTATGGTAGTAAATATAGTAATACTGCAATATGAATCCTTGCATAGCCAAGAATCTTTCCAACATAAAATGTCTTCCCCTTGAAAGTGCAAATATATTTTCCAGTTAAAGTATTGTAGACATTGTATTCACGTTTTTATTGTTATTTCATGTCAATATTTCTTTTTTAAAGAAATTAATGAAATATTTTCGAGGAATTACCGTTTTCCAACTACAGGATGTTTAGTTCTGATAAACATCTACAATGTCAATGCCTTGATAAAGTTCCAGGCAAACCCTGTTCCAAGAATGAATGACCAGTCCTCAACCCATGACACTTGACAGCCTTCCCAGGGATTCAGCACAAATTTCAGTATGGCAGGATATATCGTTCATCGTTTAGATAGTTTGTTTTATAAATATGTCACATGTAACATATTTTGAACTGAAAAGATTTGAAATGACATCAGGAGTCCCATCAGCAAAATATACACGTGAATACAGTATTGTTGTTTGGTTTTATGTTTTACATAACAAATAGCACAATTACAAACACAAAACCATTTACCCATTCATGATTTATATACTTGTATTAACTTTCCCTCATAAATATCAAATTTCAGAAATAAAACATAACTATCTGGACTGTAAATGTGTTGGATTATCTTTAGGATTTGCATCTCTATGTATAGATATGAACAATGACAATTTCCCAAATCTGTAAGGCAGAAAGACTAATATCTAAGATGAATTAGATAACATATTTATTGCATAGCAGTCAATGAAGGTGGCAATATCCTGTATAAACTATAAATATAATATATATTTGTAAACAAATTAGGTATTTCAGCATGTATATGAATTTGCAGTACTTTTTTAAACCGGTGATTCAAAACGTATAAATGACAACTGGGAAGAGCCATTAATGGTATATTTCTAAACAGTAATCAGTATTTACTGAAGTGGCAAGTGCACATATACTCCAGACTCCAGACTCCAGACTCCACTCCAAGACTCCACTCCAAGGCTCCACTCCAAGACTCCACTCCATGTTTTACAGTATGCCCGACGACTGGTGCCACGTCGACATGCTGGAATTTTATGTAACTTGTCGTTAAGGAGTTATTTTTATTAATATGATGTACTGATTCACACGGAGCGACCCGGACCGTCTAGGCTGGGATCTTTTATCTCCGTTTATAAATAGCTGTCCCGAGGGTACACATTCCATTGTGGCAATTATGGGGTAATTATTTGACGCATTCACGATTATCGTGCAGGTGCCCTTTCTTAACTCAACTGCCATCACGTGAACGTCACGGCGTCACGAGACGTGCCCCGTGTCTTCATCGTTTTTGGTCGCCACTCAACACCAGCCAGTTGTTTTGTGACATTCTTGTGAAGTTGCAGATTAAGTAGACGTGGTGAGTTAGTGAGGGCAGGAAGAATGGTGTTTACGGCTGCGTTCTATATTCCACTTTTACAGAGACGACATGCACGTGTGTGTGTGTGGACGTGCGTGTTGTTTTTGCGAGGGTGGGCTTATGTATTGCCAGCCAGTTGAGATTCCATGCCAAAGCCTTTCCTGGATGGTCTCACACACATTGTTACTCGTTATATCTCTAAAGCGCAGACAGGGTGACAACAAGTACCACTTTTAACATCGTATATTTGATAAACGGTCGAAGACTGGCAAAGAACAAAAGGTTCTGACATACTCTAACAACTTGATAATTTTCCTATTTTAGAAAGGGGCGAATT
Organism: Haliotis rubra; assembly: GCF_003918875.1. NCBI lineage: Eukaryota > Metazoa > Mollusca > Gastropoda > Lepetellida > Haliotidae > Haliotis > Haliotis rubra. The sequence continues at coordinate 1,324,548 of NW_025767224.1, read as the reverse complement.
GTTGTTCTTTAAAGTGTAGCCGGGCAACGCAGATGAACACAATGGCCGCGTCCAAAAGTGGGCGACCTATGGCGCTCTGTAAGGGGGAAAAGGTATGATTGATGACCGTGAGCAAATTGTACTGCTTTTATAAAAATGTTTATAAAGAATGCCCTCAGAGCTAGATTCAATGTTTTCTCTCCATTTATGATAGAACTGATAATACTATCACACATGAAAGTGTGACACCAGGTGTCGTCACTAACAGTTTCCAATCCTTCCCCTAACAGATGAAGATTGTTTTATTTTCGAACAAATCAGAGTCAAAGAATACATCCACTCCTGTCAATCTGCCAGAGTGCGTCTACGTGTCATGTCGGCTGGAACGGTGACTTGGAATTGACGGTATGAAAGAGTAGATTCTTGAAACATTCACCAAGCATGAACACACTGCACGACGACTGGTGCCACGTCGACATGCTGGAATTTTATGTAACTTGTCGTTAAGGATTTATTTTTATTAATATGATGTACTGATTCACACGGAGCGACCCGGACCGTCTAGGCTGGGATCTTTTATCTCCGTTTATAAATAGCTGTCCCGAGGGTACACATTCCATTGTGGCAATTATGGGGTAATTATTTGACGCATTCACGATTATCGTGCAGGTGCCCTTTCTTAACTCAACTGCCATCACGTGAACGTCACGGCGTCACGAGACGTGCCCCGTGTCTTCATCGTTTTTGGTCGCCACTCAACACCAGCCAGTTGTTTTTGTGACATTCTTGTACATAAGTTTTAATCGTACAGGGTCTGGTAAATTAGTTAAGGATTTCACACGCATGGTAATTCAAATTTAAATTTATTAGATTAAAGTTTAAATTGAATTGCTCAGCAAGGCAGCGGGGCAGGTGGTGCGGCATTGGATGTGAAGTTGCACATGAAGTAGACGTGGTGAGTTAGTGAGGGCAGGAAGAATGGTGTTTAAGGCTGCGTTCTATATTCCACTTTTACAGAGACGACATGCACGTGTGTGCGTGTGGACGTGCGTGTTGTTTTTGCGAGGGTGGGCTTATGTATTGCCAGCCAGTTGAGATTCCATGCCAAAGCCTTTCCTGGATGGTCTCACACACATTGTTACTCGTTATATCTCTAAAGCGCAGACAGGGTGACAACAAGTACCACTTTTAACGTATATTTGATAAACGGTCGAAGACTGGCAAAGAACAAAAGGTTCTGACATACTCTAACAACTTGATAATTTTCCTATTTTAGAAAGGGGAGAATTGTTGTTCTTTAAAGTGTAGCCGGGCAACGCAGATAAACACAATGGCCGCGTCCAAAAGTGGGCGACCTATGGCGCTCTGTAAGGGGGAAAAGGTATGATTGATGACCGTGAGAATTAGAGGAAGTTCCGGAAATATCAAACTTGATTGACGCGGTTGGGGATCAAACTACCGAAAGTAGTAGTAGAAGTAGTAGTAGTAGTAGCAGCAGCAGTGGTTGTGGTGGTGTTGGTAGTAGTAGTAGTAGTAGTAGTAGTAGCAGTAGTAGTAGTGGTGGGGGTGGTGGTGGTGGTAGTAGTGGTGGTAGGTAGTAGTAGTAGTAGTAGTAGTAGTAGTAGTAGTAGTGATGGCGGTGGTGGTTGTAGTTGTATTTCTCAGATGTAGTAGTGGTATTGGTAGTTGTTGCAGGAGTGTGGAGAAGAGGTTGAGTTAGTTATACACATGTTGGCATTTGTAATGAACGATTCAGCTGAGTTTATCGCTGTTCGTACGAGTAACCGCGCAACGCTCTATTGATCAGCATAAAATAGTTCCGGGCGAGTCCCCCGGCCCAGCGCAGCACCAGACAGTGCACGGTTTGTACTTGATGAAGCGGAGGCTGCTGCTGCTGCTGCACTTGAAGGTCGTAAAGCAGGGAGTAACGCCGGTGCATGGGGAGGCCAGATAGGGGTGGAGGGTGGGGGTGTGGGTATGGGGAGACAGGGGTTGCAGTAGTGCAATTTAGTGCAGCCGTGCAACAATTAGTGAGGATATCAAGAGTAGGAGCCGGCGAGGGGAGAGTGAGAGAAGAGGGGAGGGGAGAGTGAGAGAAGAGGGAGGGGGGGAAAGACTGGGGAGAGAGGAGTATGTTCTTAATTGAACCAATATTAAAATCTCCAGCAGTGCATGAATCCAGTGGTATTTATACACTGCTAACAGATGCTGCATTGTGGGGATATGTAGATATTATCATTGCAACTCGCTTCGTTAAACGAACGTCAAGTCATGTCGTACATGTCGGCCACTAAATAGCTTTACGGTCCAAACAACACCGGGGTGATCAGGTGTATATGGGTCGTTATGAAGGTTACATGGAAATCCCACAATGAAGAAGCATAGGAATCAAGGTCTATGTCACACTGTGCAGTGAGGTATAAAGAAACACACATACTCCCAGGGTCACACAAGGAACTGATAACGCACTCGTATACATGTCCATATCACACAAAACAGGGAAAATGTGGCATAGGGGTATATGCCCAGATCACTCAATGAACTCGGGTATTAAGGCACAGAGAGACATGGCTAGATCACACAATGAACTGGGGTATTAAGGCACAGGAGACATGGCTAGATCACACAATGAACTGGGGTATTAAGGCACAGGAGACATGGCTAGATCACACAATGAACTGGGGTATTAAGGCACAGAGACATGGCTAGATCACACAATGAACTGGGGTATTAAGGCACAGAGAGATATGGCTAGATCACACAATGAACTGGGGTATTAAGGCACAGAGAGACATGGCTAGATCACACAATGAACTGGGGTATTAGGGAACAGGAGACATGGCTAGATCACACAATGAACTGGGGTATTAAGGCACAGGAGACATGGCTAGATGACACAATGAACTGGGGTATTAAGGCACAGAGAGACATGGCTAGATCACACAATGAACTGGGGTATTAAGGCACAGGAGACATGGCTAGATCACACAATGAACTGGGGTATTAAGGCACAGAGACATGGCTAGATCACACAATGAACTGGGGTATTAAGGCACAGAGAGACATGGCTAGATCACACAATGAACTGGGGTATTAAGGCACAGGAGACATGGCTAGATCACACAATGAACTGGGGTATTAAGGCACAGAGAGACATGGCAAGATCACACAATGAACTGGGGTATTAAGGCACAGGAGACATGGCTAGATCACACAATGAACTGGGGTATTAAGGCACAGAGAGACATGGCTAGATCACACAATGAACTGGGGGTATTAAGGCACAGAGAGACATGGCTAGATCACGCAATGAACTGGGGCTATTAAGGTACAGGGAGATATGCCCGGATAATACAATGGACTTGGGTACTATAGCACACGACAGGCCAGTAACCCTAAGATAGTTTATGTGACATTTGTTGTGAGTGATCGTCTTTAAAAGACTAAGCCTACGGCATTGTCTCGACTGCTTCATTCGTGGGACTTGTTTTTATTGTGAATACCGTTGACTAAGTGGGAAGTATGCGGGAATGTGGGAAATATTTCTGATGAGGTCAGATGAGGTCAGATGATTGGGTTAGATAGGTGCGGCTCAATACCCGGCAGGCTTCAAAACAAATCATGACATTGCGCTACGACCATGCATGTTAAATATATACGTGTCATTGGACAATCAGTTGTAACCAGATGCCAAGACTAAATGGGGAAACAAATATATAAAAAGACAAATTCTGCATAACTAAGGATCCGAACCCCAATGCCGTCTCAATCTTCTTTTATTAATTCTGAGCATAATCATAAACTTCTAGCGGGGTAATAATAATCAGAGTGTTAGCGCTTTGAGCATGCCTTGTTGCGTGGAGATTAGCGCATTATAAGACTTCTCGTTATTATTATTATTAATAATTAAAAAAGATCCCTCGATATCGATATTTGGTTACAATAATCCACGCAGAGGCCACGCCTACCTAAATCAGTTCTCGTAAAAACATTCGCATTTACAGAAAATTGTTGAAACTTCAATATCAGTGACAGACATGGACCCCGGAAATAAATCCTTTTCACACCAGTGGAATAATAACTCAGATAACGCGGAAATAGTCGTGTGAGGTGACGTCACGGCAGCGCCAGCTTTACTGTTTTGTTTCCTGTTGAACATCCAATCAGATGTGCGAATGTATCTACATTCCAACCAATCAGAAGAGGGAATATATTCACGTTCCGTCGAACCCGGATGTTCAGCTCTCGGGGAGAGCTTCTTGTACCGCCTGGTTGTATAGTCCCCATGGTGTTATCGTCGTGAATAGGAGACGTCATATACTGGCACGAACTGAAACTGATTTACATATACAGGTATAGGGAAATGTGGGTGCAGCTCGAAGCTAATAAACAGGCATATAATAAATGCACCGACATGCACATGTGCATGTGCTAGGTTAGAACAGCTGAAAACTGGAAAAGATCAAATGTTAAATGAGTGGGTGTTTGGGGATTAACGACCCAAGGAACAGTTTTTCACTTACATCACGGAGTAACCGTTTTATGCGAGTTGAAAGCCCGATGGTACAGGTGTTTTGATGTTAGCTACTTTGAGAGAGTGAGTGAGAATGGTTTTACGCCGCTTTACGGCTTTGCTGCGGGGGACACCAGAAATGGGCTTAACACTTTGTACCCATGTGGGATTCGAACCCGGATCTTCGGCGTGTCGAGTGAACGCTTAACCACAAGGCTACCCCACCGCCCCTAACACCATGATCGAACCCACAATGTTACATGTTGGTTTCCAAGTTGAACCAATCGTCAATCGGAACTCTACGTTAGAGACAATTAATGGAAATCCGACAAACAAAGAATGTGTTCCATTTACTAATCGTGTTTTAAATAAATTTAGTTTACGAGTCAATACAATTACTGCAAGTACAATGACAGAATAAAATAGAGGGACAGTACCAATTCATTGGCAGTTTTAAATACAGTAGTAGTGGTAATGGCAATACAATTCACCCATAAGCAACAGTGGTCAAGCTTCCGATACATAGGTTATCCATTGCGAAAAGAACACAGACTATTGGTCTTTCTGTAATGAAATATAATGGAGTTAATCGCGTGCTCCTTTATGTGAAACAAATCTTCCACAAATATGTTTTCTTAGCTTTTCTTAGCTTTTCTTAGGATTGTTCTGACTGAACTACAAACCCTAACCCTTGAATCCCAGCCTAGAATGCAACAACTAGAGCGTCACTATACCACTGAATCTCAACAGAAACAATGTCATACAAATACACGAGTGTTTTACATTGAATTTGTCCTAGAACAACGAGCCTGTGAAAACAACTTTATGAATTGTGGCGCGTTTGAGGCGACTAATATTGTCCCATTGACTTGTATAGTAACGATACATCTTCTTCTTTAATTAACTAAACAGCCAAAACATTAACTTTGATTAACTAAACAGCCATAAAACAATTGCCACCTCGGCCAGTTACTTTTCCAATTACAGGAGGCTCAACAGACACAGCCCAGTTCCGCGCACAAGATGTCACCCTATTGGAAATGCCTGGGGCCATATTTAGTATAAGTCATCATGTTAAAAAAGACATTTCTAAATATTGATAAATGTGTTAAGTTCTAATCGCTGGATTGGTGTACATTTACGAAACACAAAATTATTACCCAAAATCCGTCTCATGTATATCACAGGCCGTCAGTCCAATGTGGAAAGTGGGTGAGTGAGTCTAGTTTTACGCAGCTTTTAGCAACATCCCAGCAATATCACGGCAGGGGACACCAGAAATGGGCTTCACACATTGTACCTATCCTACGGAAAGAAAACCTGAAGTGATGCACACACCCTGTGAAATCCACCAACACAGGTACAGTGAACCTCATCAGGTTCTATGTGGGATTCGAACCCGGACGATGTATCGTATTCGGTGGGTTTCGAACCCATGCTCATGGGCCCTGGCACTTCTGACGCAACAAACTGAATTACTGCATGAAGGTCAAGGTTAACTGTCGTTACTGAGGTCATGCTGGCATTTATCTCCCAAAAATAGTTTCGATGATATATATCACCGGAATGACGTCACAATCAATTCATATCACTAATATGTCTGGGATGATAGTCAGCTGTTCTTTTTACACTCAAGAAACTGATTGCTGATTACAAAGTGAAAAGCTGGTAAAATGTTTCGGATGATACCAGTAAATGGAATCTCACACGTGTGGTGTTAGATCAGATATGAACACTAAAACTCGTCGACAAGCCTGCGGATATATTTGATATTACGATATACTCGGGGACTATTCTTACGCTCTTATTCCGTACAACCCGTCGAGATTCCGGGTAAAGTACAGATAACCGGCAACGTATGGCAAGTCGCTAGACTTGCACAAACCTCTTAGGTATTATTATTAGTGTAAATGATAATTTAAAACAATAAATAAATAAAACAAACACGTGGTCCCACTAACAGACTGTCGCCATTCTGCTTATCTTGGCTTGTCTCTTTAAAGGACAGAAGCACTATACACCCATAGGCTCAGCATTCAGTAGAGCCTTGGAGCAAGGCTAGCAAGAGTCGACAGAATGGATCGGACTGCGAGAGTGTAGTCTGTCATACAGACCCTGAAACAAATATATCCAAGAAAGCCATGCAAGTCTAGATTATGTGACAAGTTTAGATTTCCGCAGTTTTTGAAATGAAGAAAGTCTCTTTACTCCTTTTTATAATATTATATGATTATAATTTAGGAATGTTTTTTTTCTGTAAAATATGTTCATTTCAGAGACTAAATGTTAGTCTAGGTGAGAATGTTGAATGACTGACTGCGTCTCAAAGCATCTGAGTTGTGTTAGTCGATATTCATGATAGCAATCACTGTACCTTCTGGTCCAGGCTTAACTATTTAGAGATCGCCGCCATAAAGCCGCATATCGTTCAGTGAAGCGTTAAAAAACAAATAAACAAACAGCAGATGCTACAACAAGCGACGGGGTGAGTGTTGTTTTATGACTTTTCTAACACTCCCATCTGTATTTCCCAATAATGACATATAGAAAACTGATAACGAATCGAAGGACGAACGACAGGATCGCAGCTAGTCACGTGTGAGATACGTAAGTAACACATGTGTGCCTTCCATTGAGGCAGACAGTGTTTGCGCCATACGGCTCGTGACCTTCACCTTAAAGATGGTGAGGTATGTGATGTGACATACTCATGGCACGAAAACACACATAGCTGGAGACAGGACATTTATCATATTATCATGTTGTGAGATGACGTCACGAGGATTAATTTCTTCACAGCCAAAAGGAAGTCCTTCTCCGGATGTGGAATGTGCATATTTCTACCTTGTCAGTTATGTCAGTGTCACAACGCACTTATACGTCACGTCAAAAAATGTGAAAATAAAAATAAAGGAAGCAGTAAATATATCACCACATAATTATGTCATCTTCCTCTGAACCAGGTACGGCCGTTCTCGAAATATTCCATGTCGATTTGGATGGTATTTCAGTCATACGTTGGCGTGCCAGGTAAAATTCCTGCAGGTGACTGACGCTTTTCTGGCGATGGCCGAAAGCTATTGTGGATTGAAACCAAGGATCCTTTTCGACCTCAAGAACATGCATGTTATGATATTCGAACTCTAAAAAAGATCTAAATCAATTAAAATCCGGGATTCAAACCCTAACCAAGGATCGAACCCGGCGTGAATCTAATGATTCGAACCCAAACCATGAATGAAATTTCTTGTGAAATTTGGATTCGACTGAAAGACGAATGTATCCACACTCAACTGAGCGAACACATCTCCTTGGCCCCAGTCGTGTCCACTTGTCACGATCGTACCGGACGTGTGCCGTCTTCAATGACGTGAGAGCTGAGGTGAGATGGCGTGTAAGATATGACGTGACCAGAGAGTTCAACCCCGACCTTCTGATCTCCGGCAGACACTCTATCTACTGCACCACCGGGCGGTTCTACCTTTAATTATTGGGTTAAGACAGTTATTTTGCGATAGATGTATTTAAACTTATGTTTACATAAAGCAGTTAAATAGATGAAAGTGAATATTTCACAAAACAAACGGGTTGGTTGTATTGCTTCTTTCACTTTCAAAGACAATTAAAATACAGTCAGCTATTATTTTACACACACGTTCACACATATACGGAGTTGTTATTGAATAGGTCTGGACCCATGGTTAGCTATGACGTCACGCGTGAGCAGGGATAACCTCACCTCCTCGAACACAAGGAGGGACTTCCTATTGTAAGTAGCAGGAGGGTCTGTCAACTGTGGCTTCTCCTGACACTGTGATGTGATGACGTCATCAGAGTCTTGTGACAATAGCGCAGATGTCGGCAAGCAGTACGAGAGCGCAAACACTTCCTTCCAAGATGTTGCCTCTGTCTACACACATATTTCATGAAGTACAAGCATTAGAGAATCTGTTACTAAGTATTCTAACAGCTCTTTATACTACTGTACCCTGATGTTACAATGAAATTTACGTGATGACACCCAAGTCACAATGACCAGCTGCCTTTCAAATAGCAATACATTGATATTTTCAAAAACAGCAGAATAAAGTAGACAGTTTCATATGTCATTTGTGTGGAAAAGTAAAATGAACATCCGGGCGTGTACTTTATTATTTCAGATTTTTTATACTAGGTATGGAGGGAAATGCCATTTTAAAATTCATACGCTTTCTCAACGATAACGCTAAAACAAAATTGCTGCGTTTCATATTTGATTATCACCTGTCACTGTGATACTGTATCGTCAAGCAATAATCCCACATGCTGGTCCCAACGATCTCAACAGTCATCTGTGTAACAACTCATTCTTTTTGTGAGTGACGTAAATTTTAATGCTTAATTAATTTTGATACCAATAAACAACACCAAATGACAAAAGGTGCAAATCTTAAATGTTTTTATTTTTGTTTTTTTCAAAATTGACAACTAATTAACGAAACCAACACCTTATGGTTAACCTGACCATGAACATTGGACACATAGACCCTGATCAAAATACCACTGTCACGTAAATTACCAGTCAACAACTTTAAATAACGGATATTAGTGATACTATCATAAGCAAGGATCAAAGGAGAACTTTCGAAGATGTTTTTGACGTATGAACTTATAAAACTTAGAGACTGGAGCATGGATAACAGGGGGTAGCTTCACAATGACTGGTTCGTGTGTTGTACTGGACACATCATGTTTGGGCTAATGATTCACATGTTGTGTGTTTGGTATATCATACTGACCACAGATTTCAAGTTTACGTTATGGGTTTTCAAAATATTTTCGAAATTACGGGTGTAAAGTTTCTTTTGTACGTCAGTTTAATAATTGTCTATGATGAGGGCTACATTGCTCAGTTTAATAATTGTCCATGATGAGGGCTACATTGCTCAGTTTTGGTGATTTAATGTTTGGAAACATACACGATCATGCTATCCATTTAAATGGATTAGGGCCAGCCTCAATTCCTATGAGACTTATTTTATTGTGACCGTCACGTATGATTACATTCTTCAAATATGTTCCAATAACTAAAGTTAAAATGGGTAAGTTCGTTCTACTGATTCTCCTTGTTGATCAGTTGACAATTGTTTGAAAACAATGATGCTTTCTGCATAGCATACAAGTCATTTTACCCGTTTAACTTGTTTATAGATAGTAAACGTTATGTACACCCGTTACCATAACGTAAATTACGTTACTTCTACCGACAAAATTGAAACAAAAAATTCTCTTTCTCTTTCTTTCTCATCCTTGATTTTTATATTCTTAAATATAAAAGCTCACTTTGAAATTTTATTATGCTGGTTTATAACGTTGATTTGTCTTTGGATTATTACCTAGAAGAGAATCATTGACGGCAATATCTCTCGCCGACAGCAAGAAAAGCATAACCAACAGTACAGTTTCAAATATTTTCTTAAATGTTTGTGACTATTGCAGTTTACCATAAACTTCTATTACATTTGACTATTGAAAACTGTCGATTTTATGTGAAAATCAGTTTCACTTTAAAGATAGCTGGGGTTGTAACCAGTCCGACAGCATTTGTACAACTTAACTGAGAAAGACTGTAAAACGGCGTATTCATTCCGAAACAGGATTTGAGAAGTGGATTTTTATTTTCATTTGAACCCAGTTTGGTGTGAGATTTATCAATTGTGTCGTGACAGCGTGACATGAGTAACACATTGTGAGTCTCAAAGCCAAAGACAGGTATGCAGACAATCTTTTTCAAAATCGTTCTTCAAGTTGTTACAACAACAACAGATGAAATATTCAATAACTTACACAGTAATACCCATCCAGGATATCACCTTGACTAAATATCCGTTCATACACAATATGATATGTTTGTTTGTTTTAGTATTGTTCTATACATAGGACATCGATCCTTAATTAACCTTGATTTTCAAAACCCGGCATGCAATAAAACATAAAATGTTTAAAGTGTGTTAATTACATATTGATTTCAGTAATATCCTCCTGTAGACACAATATTCGGGTTTACTTCCCCACCAATCACAAACCAAGGTGAAAACTCCGCAACGCATGACAACACTGTACCGGAGCCCGGTCAACCAATCTCAGACGAAAGTGAAATCTCCGCACCGCATGACAACACTGTACCGGAGCCCGGTCAGCCAATCACAGCACATATCCGTATTTTGTTGACCAGCAGAATATGAGGCGCGACAAGGATACGAAACATCTGCTGATAAATCACTATCGTGATATCACTGAAGCACCACATGTTGTAATGGATAGATGAGTTATATTCACTTAACATAGTTATGTCATTTTGGTAACAATATTTAGATTGTTAGTGATACTTGTGTGCTAAAAGTTTGTGAGTAATTTTGAAATTTAAGAACACCGAAAATATGAATTTGTGGAGGACAAATTGTTTATTGTTTGTAACTATTTACTGCACTTCTCAACCATTTAGCGGATAGGTGGGTCCAAGCTGGGATTCGAACCGGGGTCGGTGGCTCGATGAGCGAACGGATCAAGGACGAGTCCACCCAAGCATTAACACGTGTTCATGACCGCGTACAGTTTGATACCTATGTTGACCGTACATAGACTTACATAGACTTCCATAGACTTCCATAGACTACATAGACTTACATAGACTTACATAGACCGTACATAGACTTACATAGACTTACATAGACCGTACATAGACTTACATAGACTTACATAGACCGTACATAGACTTACATAGACTTACATAGACGTACATAGACCGTACATAGACTTACATAGACTTACATAGACTTACATAGACTTTACATAGACTTACATAGACTTACATAGACCGTACATAGACTTACATAGACTTACATAGACCGTACATAGACTTACATAGACTTACATAGACCGTACATAGACTTACATAGACTCTTACATTACATAGACCATAGACTACATAGACCGTACATAGACTTACATTACATAGACTTACATAGACTTACATAGACCTTACATAGACCATTACATAGACTTACATAGATAGAGACTTACATAGACTTACATAGACCTTACATAGACTTACATACATAGACTTACATAGACGTGCATAGATTTACATAGACTTACATAGACTTACATAGAGACTTACATAGACCGTACATAGACTTACATAGACCTTACATAGACCTTACATAGACATAGACCGTACATAGACTTACATAGACTTACATAGTCCGTACATAGACTTACATAGACCGTATAGACTTACATAGACTTACATAGAGACTTACATAGACGTACACAGTACATAGACTTACATAGACTTACATAGACCATAGACCGTACACTTATAGACTTACATAGACCGTACATAGACCGTACATAGACTAGACTTACATAGACCGTACATAGATTATATAGACCGTACATAGACTTACATAGACTTACATAGACCGTACATAGACATAGACATTACATAGACTACATAGACCATACATAGACTTACATAGACTTACATAGACATAGACATACATAGACCTTACATAGACTTACATAGACTTACATAGACTTACATAGACCGTACATAGACTTACATAGACTTACATAGACCTTACATAGACTTACATAGACTTACATAGACTTACATAGACAGTACATAGACTTACATAGACCGTACATAGACTTACATAGACTTACATAGACCGTACATAGATAGACGTACATAGACTCACATAGATCGTACATAGACTTACATAGACTTACATAGACCGTACATACATAGAACTTACATAGACTTATGTGTAGACCATTTAATAGATTGTACAGAGGCATACAAAAAGGTATATAGACTGCACGTAGAACGTACAGACTGCACTTAGACTTTGCATAGACTGTACACAGACCGTACATAGTATGTACACAGTCACAATGTCACAGACCGTACATAGACCGTTTATAGATTGCACATAGACTGTGCTTAGACTGTACATAGAATTGCAAATACTGTACATAGACCTACATAGCCTTACACATACTGTACATAGACTGTACATAGACCTACATGGACTGTACAGGGCGCTGGGTACACCATGTTATTGTTAATAAACTGCGTCATTTTATTTTCCAGACATGTTTTTGTTTGTTTGATTTGAAGAACGCTTGACAACAATAACAAGGCATGCTATATAGCCTTCAGACGCAATCAACCACCAGCTGCAAGTAGCCGTCATACAAAGCCAATCATTGTGACTATTTGCCCAATCAAGCGGAGAATGATCAATCTGTTATTGCGGACCGGGGATGTACTTTACGTGAGGTCGATCCACGTGGGTCGGAATCTCAAGGTCGCGTGCAAACAACTCCGTTGTTCCCTACATGTGAATAGTCGTGCAATGCTCTTTTTACAAGCCCTGCTGGAACCGTAAAAAAATATGCAGCGAAAAAACAGCAACTGTAGAACGGATGATATAAAGTTATGAAATACAGGAAGACATAAAATAAATGAAGTACAAATACGTACATTATATGCTGAAAAGGACGCTGTACAATGACACAACACACTACAACCTAAGCAGAGAAACCGTGTGCGACTTGGAGACAACTAAAACAAGTAAATACAACAACACACTTCATACTAACACATGTGTACTGTATATATTCCCTGGACAATACTGAAATATAGTCATGTCAATAATGGTTGTCGCCCCCTTCAGTTTTATATATCGGCTGGGGGTGACGACCATTATTGGCATGAGTATACAAAGACAATAAAGGAAAGCATTTTACATAAATAATACGTCAAGGTCTATAAGAAAGCAGATTCATGTCAACACACATATTGACTATGTATGGTTAAAATACACACCATAAAGCATGCGACTAACAGGCTGTAAGATGGGTTAAACATGACACTGTTAAACCACATACTGTAATCTCACTCTACCAACTGTATGGAGTATATTGTCATGTATAACATATTGGCCACGATCTCACCTGGAGAGTGCTCTACACTAACATACTGTAATCTCACTCTACCAACTGTATGGAGTATATTGTCATGTATAACATATCGGCCACGATCTCACCTGGAGAGCGCTCTACACTAACATACTGTAATCTCACTCTACAAACTGTATGGAGTATATTGTCATGTATAACATATCGGCCACGATCTCACCTGGAGAGTGCTCTACACTAACATACTGTAATCTCACTCTACAAACTGTATGGTGTATATTGTCATGTATAACATATTGGCCACGATCTCACCTGGAGAGTGCTCTACACTAACATACTGTAATCTCACTCTACAAACTGTATGGTATATTGTCATGTATAACATATTGGCCACGATCTCACCTGGAGAGTGCTCTACACTAACATACTGTAATCTCACTCTAACAACTGTATGGAGTATATTGTCATGTATAACATATTGGCCATGATCTCACCTGGAGAGTGCTCTACACTAACATACTGTAATCTCACTCTACAAACTGTATGGAGTATATTGTCATGTATAACATATTGGCCACGATCTCACCTGGACAGTGCTCTACACTAACACACTGTAATCTCACTCTACCAACTGTATGGAGTATATTGTCATGTATAACATATTGGCCACGATCTCACCTGGAGAGTGCTCTACACTAACATACTGTAATCTCACTCTAACAACTGTATATGAGTATATTGTCATGTATAACATATTGGCCATGATCTCACCTGGGCAGTGCTCTACACTAACATACTGTAATCTCACTCTACTAACAACTGTATATTGATGTATATTGTCATGTATAACATACTGTAATCTGATCTCACCTGGACAGTATTGTCATGTATAACATACCATGATCTCAACATACTGTACACTAACATACTCATCTCACTCTACAAACTGTATGGTGTATATTGTCATGTATAACATATTGGCCACGATCTCACCTGGAGAGTGCTCTACACTAACATACTGTAATCTCACTCTACCAACTGTATGGAGTATATTGTCATGTATAACATATTGGCCATGATCTCACCTGGACAGTGCTCTACACTAACATACTGTAATCTCACTCTACCAACTGTATGGAGTATATTGTCATGTATAACATATTGGCTAACATACGATCTCACCTGGAGAGTGCTCTACACTAACATACTGTAATCTCACTCTACCAACTGTATGGAGTATATTGTCATGTATAACATATTGGCCATGATCTCACCTGGAGAGTGCTCTACACTAACATACTGTATTTCACTCTACAAACTGTATGGAGTATATTGTCATGTATAACATATTGGCCACGATCTCACCTGGACAGTGCTCTACACTAACATACTGTAATCTCACTCTACCAACTGTATGGAGTATATTGTCATGTATAACATATTGGCCATGATCTCACCTGGAGAGTGCTCTACACTAACATACTGTAATCTCACTCTACCAACTGTATGGAGTATATTGTCATGTATAACATATTGGCCACGATCTCACCTGGAGAGTGCTCTACACTAATATACTGTAATCTCACCCTACCAACTGTATGGTATATAGAGAATCTCACCCAAGTGTCTTCTGATATCAATTATATCAACACAAGGTGATAAAGTTACAAATATCCGAGGCTTGCCGAGGGTATTTTTTTTCTTTTATCAACGAGGCTTTTTGATATATTTGAGATCAGAAGACACGAGGGTGAGATTCTATTTATCATCCAAAATCACTCTTCATTAATTGTCAATTAAAAATGTACATCTCTGAACATGGTACTGCCATTAGACTTGCAGTGCAGCGATGTCATAGCATTGTGACGTCATCAAGTACATGACGTCATGGCATTGTCAGGGCATTGTACAAAATCTACGGTCAAAACGATATCTCCTAGGAGATATCGTTTGATCTCACACAAGCGATATCTCCTTTGAAACACAGTTTTGGATGATAAATTGTCATGTCTAACATATCGGCCACGATCACACCCGGTATATTGTTTTCTGTTAGTGTAACCCGATTGAGATCAACATATACACCATAACACGAGCGACATCTGTTCATCAGAGAGTATCGAGGTCAACAAAATCCATTGTGTAACAGAAGTTAAAACAACAACAACAGCAACAGCAAAAAATAAAAATAGCAAAAATAGCATTACCAAGTATTTTATTTTGTTACACAATGTCCAGTCAGCACTCTCTCTCACAGATTTATGATGACCGCGACGGTGGGCATGGTTCCACACGGGGTTGTATATGCACTAACCCCGCCATGTCGGAGTGTCAGAAGTAGAGCTATATACGGTGAGACTTCCGTCAGGTTTTACAGCATGTTAACCTGCAGTGAATCGCGGCTCGTCATCCTGACCCGGGGCAGTCGCCAGTATTTCCGTGTAGGAGGGCCGTGAAGCCCGGCGTTGATTGGACAGTTGGTAAAGCCATCTATCACAAGGAGGCATGCAATGTGTGACGTCATAGACACATGTGCTCCACATCTGATTTATGAAATAAGGACATAATGGCCCTGTGTTGTGAAGCTATAAGACTAACATCTAGTCTCTGAAATGAACATATATTACAGAAAAAAACAGTTCTTGAATTATGGTCACAAGATGTAATAACAAGGAGCTCAGAGACGTTCTTCATGTACAGAACTGTAACCTCCATCAACCCCTCACAGTGAATTCCAACTGTAGTTAGCATGTGATATGTGACCGATATGTTTTACTGACCTGCTGCCTCATCTCGACATGATTGTTTGTTAACATTGTCATCAGGTGAAACAGTGTATAGCCATAGGGAATAGGATTAACTTAGAGGGGCATTATGGTGTGAGTCGGTGTGGCTGGCTGGTGAACATAGTAGTTGTAGTTGTACGACAGGGGCGTAGGAACAAGTGTGTGTGTGTGTGTGTGTGTGTGTGTGTGTGTGTGTGTGTGTGTGTGTGTGTGTGTGTGTGTGTGTGTGTGTGTGTGTGTGTGTGTGTGTGTGTGTGTGTGTGTGTTTCATATCTACCATATCTACCTTCCCATAACTACAATTTCATTTTGATTTTCAATACTTTCATAACCCGCTCTGAAAACCGTTCCTACGCCCCTGGTGGAGGATGAGGTTGTAGTAGCGGTAGATGTAACGTGTGTTGTTTCTGAAACCATTAGATATATATGCCGAAGGGGTTGTAGCAGTTTCTGCAGTTGTGGTAGTTGAATCAGTCGTAGTAACAGTTGTTCCTGGCATAGTAGTCGATGTAGTAGAGAACTGAGTTCCTTCTGCAGCAGTACTGGTTTGTTGTTTAACGCCGCACTCAGCAATATTCCAGCTATATGTTGACGATCTGTAAATTATCGAGTCTGGACCAGACAATCCGGTGATCAACACCATGAGCATCGTTCTACACAGGTGGAATTCGATGATACATCCACGGGAGACAACTATTTATTTGATATCTGAAACCACATGCATTTAAAGAAAAATAGCAATAAACACTATCTGGATAGACAAAAGTATATATTACATCTGTTTAGCCTTTTCGGCTCATCATGCACGACTTTTCTTTGGCGCGGAATAATCATTGCTGGTATGATTATCTCCCCTTACCTGTAAATCCCTCGCTTGTCGCTATCCACAAGTTGCTCCAGTTTCTTCACAGGTCGTGCCAATGGCTAGCAACGTTGTTTTTGTGAAGTTAAAAGAACTAATGTAAAGATTGAATGAGTTCATTATATGTCAAAAATTCAAATGAAACACACCTGTTTTAATTTTGTTGGGGTAACTTTATCCAATATGTGTTGATGTTTAAACCAATTATTTCATTTCACCATTTAAAGTTTTGACGTTGTGACACAGATGTCGCTGTGGTGGAGATGCTGCAATTCCAAGATGAGTAGTGGGTATATTTGTTTCAGGGTCTGCACGACAGAATATGTGTGCACGTGTACATGCACCTGTGTATGTGTGTGTGTGTGTGTGCGCGCGTGTGTATGTATCATTGAACTCGGGATGTATATATATACAGTATTGAGTATATATATATATTACATTGTCAATAACATCTGCTGTTTTATTGCTTGCCATATGAATGTCCAGCATTAACTGATTATGAAAATATAGTCTAAAGTACCAGTGTTTATGAATTACAATAAGACTGAGTGTATATCCGACTGTTCCTTAATAAAATGTTTAAAGTCAACAGATGTTGGCCTGTCAGTACTAACACTTGAGACACCGTCAATGGCGGGGCGTTGTCATACAGGTGCCATGCATTTAGGAATAATAGTCGGTAGTCTTTAGATAGTTATATATAGTTAAGTATAAATATATGTATTGATTTGACCTGCAAACATCTATCACAATTGTAAACACATAACATATCATGACCTCATTTAGTATTTTATCTATGAGACTTAGGTCGATGGGTATGAATATAGGTTTATGAAGTATTTATGCAAATATTAGACCATAAGTGTATAACACTTCGTTTCTATTTGCTATCCTACTTAACAAAGGTATAAATGGACACTGGTAGGCTGGCGTTTAGTCTCTGAATTTCCATTACAGTTTTGATAAATACAAGAAACTCCCATTTAATAGAAGAGGATAAACTGCTAGTAGTAGTAGTAGTAGCAGTAGCAGTAGCAGCAGTAGCGCAGCAGTAGTAGCAGCAGTAGCAGCAGTAGCAGCAGCAGCAGCAGTAGTAGCAGTAGTAGTAGTAGCAGTAGTAGCAGTAGTAGCAGTAGTAGTAGTAGTAGTAGTAGTAGTAGTAGTAGTAGTAGTAGTAGTAGTAGTAGTAGTAGTAGTAGTAGTAGTAGTAGTAGTAGCAGTAGTAGTAGTTTTTGGCCCCGGGAACTGTTGTTTTTCCAGACAAGCAGCGTCCAGTTGTCCTATTGCTGTGAAATACAACATTTATACATAGCTTTTACACACGGACCAACGTCCTTCATTTGTGAAATACAACATTAATGCCTGGCCGTTACAAACGACCAACGTGAATTTATATCTGTGAAAAACAAAATTTACACATGTCCCTAACACAGCAACAAACGTGAAGTCCTATTGTACTGCTCCTGATAATATGATAATTGTTGACTATCATACGCTACCACCTGGGGTCGTCTGAGAGGTCGTGAACCGCCTGCCAGCTGTGTGATCGTAAACCCTTTCATACCATCCTTTTATCGCCGACACAAGCATCAAATCAGTGGGCATATGCTGTATATGGTGTCCTCGTTACCTGAACTGTGTGAATTAATCGGATAGACGTGTAGGTTGATAGTGGAAACTATAGGAATGCGATTCTGTGAATATACGATTGTTAGGTGCCATTGTGACATTGTGAGAATAACTTACATGTTATGGTGTGCTTAAAGTAAAACCACCCAGTTCCACATTATATCTGTATTGTAAATGGGGAAACATCAATATGTACATAACACCGGTAGATATCAAAACAGAGACTGTGAACTAAGCGAATTTTCAAGTCCGGTGACCACGTTTAATGTGTACAGCTGGAGGTAACTAGTTGATCAGTGTGTAGTGGTAGTCCTAGTCTCTTCTTACCATCACCTCGTCTCTACTGAACATCTCCTAGTCTCTACTTACCATCAACTCGTGTCTCCTAAACATCTCCTAGTCTCTTCTTACCATCACCTCGTCTCTACTAAACATCCCTAGTCTCTGCTTACCATCACCTCGTCTCTACTAAACATCTCCTAGTCTCTTCTCCTACCATCACCTCGTCTCTACTAAACATCTCCTAGTCTCTTCTTACCATCACCTCGTCTCTACTAAACATCTCCTAGTCTCTACTTACCATCAACTCGTGTCTCCTAGCCATTATCTCGTCTCTCCTTATCATCACCTCGTCTCTCCTCACCATCACCTCGTCTCTCCTCACCATCACCTCGTCTCTCCTCACCATCACCTCGTCTCTCCTCACCATCACCTCGTCTCTCCTCACCATCACCTCGTCTCTCCTCACCATCACCTCGTCTCTCCTCACCATCACCCGTCTCCTCCTCATCTCCCCACCATCACCTCGTCTCTCCTCACCATCACCTCGTCACCTCGTCTCTCCTCACCATCACCTCGTCTCTCCTCACCATCACCTCGTCTCTCCTTATCATCACCTCGTCTCTCCTCACCATCACCTCGTCTCTCCTCACCATCACCTCGTCTCTCCTCACCATCACCTCGTCTCTCCTCACCATCACCGTCTCTCCTCACCATCACCTCGTCTCTCCTCACCATCACCTCGTCTCCTCTCCCCACCCATCACCTCGTCTCTCCTCACCATCATCCTCATCTCTCCTCACCATCACCTCGTCTCTCCTCACCATCACCTCGTCTCTCCTCACCATCACCGTCTCTCCCCACCATCACCTCGTCTCTCCTCACCATCACCTCGTCTCTCCTTATCATCACCTCGTCTCTCCTCACCATCACCTCGTCTCTCCTCACCATCACCTCGTCTCTCCTCACCATCACCTCGTCTCTCCTCACCATCACCTCGTCTCTCCTCACCATCACCTCGTCTCTCCTCACCATCACCTCGTCTCTCCTCACCATCACCTCGTCTCTCCTCACCATCACCTCGTCTCTCCTCACCATCACCTCGTCTCTCCCATCAACTTTCGTAAACAATGTTCTTTTTATTCTTATCATCCATGCCTCCATCCGTTATTAGCGATGAAAGGGTCTTTGTCGGCACGGATACTACAGATGTGTTGTACCCTTGCCAAAATCAGAATACAGAAACATACCCAACGAGTTCATTCCGCATCGTGCCGTTTTCTCGATCGGAACTGCCATACAGATGTATTAGATACATTTGATTGTGTTATATAAGAAATGAGCACACACGGTAACGTATATTTCACAATGTACAATACCACTCGCAATCAGTTGAGTGCGTTTTTCGTTTTTGGAATATTGACTCCTCCAAGGTTTAGGATCCTGGGTACGTTTCTGCATTTTGATTTTACAGAAACGTACCGGGGGTACATATCTGTAGTACCTAGGGTACAAATCTGTAGTACCTGTGCCGACAACGACACATTCAGCGTTAGATAAGGCACCCACCTTGTCATAACAACACCTGCTATTCATCCGACTTGTGCCTATATCATAATAATCAATGTATGGAGGAAGTAAATGAATATGTTTCAGACCAAAATACTGTCTACAACAGAAAACATTCGTAACATTCAGATCCTGCTGACAAACAAGCAACGGTGGAAACTGCGTAGTATCGGCTGGACGTCAGAGCGTGGTCGTCGTGGTCGTCACCCTCCCTACATTCGGCGAGCAGAGCGCCAGCGGGGACATTACCAAATATTGACAGAGCCAAGAATTTCTCGACATTCTTTGGCGCAGTTTTAGATTTGCCCTGAATCTCATGATGGTCGACCCAAACTTGGCTCCGTTCAAACATGGAGATTTGTCCACAGACAAAACAAACCCTTTCACCCACTGCGAGGTTTGCTCTCTGTTCCCGCCATTTCAACCTGCATCCTGAACCTGGCATTCCGGTCATGTTGACAGGCAAATGTAAAGGTCACGACCCGTCACGTGATTGGTCAGCGTTACTGGAACAGCCTGCTACCATTTCCCGCCAACCCGCGCCAGTGTTACCCCCAAATACCATCATGCTTTCTCGAGCAGACATTACGCCTCTTCCACCATCTTGATTTCTGACGTAAGGGAGTGACAAAAGGGTAAACAGGAAAACGTAAAAACACAAAATTCATATAACAAGGTCTGTGTCGCATATGAACAGTGAGGGGAATGGTGACTTGGACGTCTGTGGTGTACAAGTGACTAGACTTAAAACCAAAATCTAGACTTGTACTAATTGTACTTAGACCTCCGGAACACGTACAGATATAAATACAAAAGTAAATATGACGTATGGATTTGTATATTTTATTTTCATCTTGCGTCGCATTGTGAAAAAAGCTAGATTCATAACATTATCACCCTTCAAGGTAAATTTAAGTATTTATAAACTTGGAAAACATAGGTTCACTTAAATTAGTTTTAACAGAGCGTATATCACAAAAAGGACATAAACGTGCTGGTTTGGTTAAAGATATTTGACTTGTATTTATAATTATCTCGACTTGTCAAAGACGGAATGTTGAAAACCTAACGCGTAACGTCTTACATAGGATAACTTTTAAATACCATTCTGACATTGTAAACAATATATAACATCTATACATGTCATACCTTGAACGTCAAGACTTGGTAACGTAGAGGACAATGGGGATTGGTGTCCAATGATAATCGTGATTTAAACAATAATGGCGTATATGACCAGTAACTATAGGCTTGGCAACATAGATGTCTGTGGTACATATGAACAGAGACCAGGATAGGTGATTTAGACTATAATGGCGTATATGACCAGTGGCAAGGTTTGGTAATGTAACTTAGAGGTGAGGAGAGACAAAACCTATGACTACATGAACTATACAGAAGCTGACAAGATGTATTTTGGCCTCTTCTGAACTGAGGTGACAAGACCCAGCTTTCTCTGACCTGAGGTGACAAGACCCAGCTTTCTCTGACCTGAGGTGACAAGACCCAGCTTTCTCTCACATGAGATGACAAGACCCAGCTTTCTCTAACCTGAGGTGACAAGACCCAGCTTTCTCTGACCTGAGGTGACAACCATGGTTCGTCACGTAGCGCATTGGGTGACCAGTTCTCAGTCTTCACTAAAGTAGGTCAGCTATTTCTCTGCGTTACTCACGAATCCTAAATTGGGTGACCTGGCTCCATGCATTCACAAACAAAAACCCTCAATCAACAATTTCATTCAAAATGGACCCGTGGTATTTCCAATGCATTGACCTTGAATGCCGTTGGGTTACAACATTGCGATTCATTGTTGTTATTTTTAGCCAGTTAATGTTTGAAGTATGCGCTTGATCGTCTAGTGTTGTTTCAGTGGAAGATCGATATGAATGCATTCGGTATTTGTTAACCAAATAGGCTCAGGATCCCAACGCTTGGAATGTTGGCCAACTTTACAGAAGGTGTTGAAATTAAGAACAAGTATGTCACATGAAAGAAGGCAGCCTGGTAAGGACAGAGGGGCCTCTGGCGTGTTTGTGGCGGTGTTTTCACAGTCAGCTGTCTGTTTGATGTCTGCGCGCCAAAACAGATTCATGGTCATACGGTTTATACACATTCCACACCGACATACTTCACCCCAAAAAAATGATTCGGCTGAAAAAATGATTCAGACGACAAACAACGTCATGTGTGTTGTGGCGGATGTTTATGACGTGACGTAGTTTCAGAGGCCGCATATCGTTATATAAGGCGACTGAATATTCCTGCATGTGGACGTGATCGACATCACGAATATTTTTGAACTACTTTTGAAATAATACATATATAACCGTTTACGAATTCTCTTATATATATATAAATTCTACGTATATAGAACTTCCTTTTGACTAAGGAATGTAGACGCCTTTGCGTTGTGCTTGTTAAATATATACATTTGATATGTTACATATATACATGATCACATTTACCTGCAAAATATATATCTTTACTGTTAGCCCATTACACCTGCTTCTTTTGTCATATACGGGGCTATGGGATAGCCGAGTGGTGAAAGCGTTCGCTCGTCCCGCCGAAGACCCGGGTTTGAATCCCCACATGGGTACAATGTGTGAAGTCCATTTCTGGTGTCCCCTGCCGTGATGTTGCTGGAATATCGCTACAAGCGACGTAACACTAAACTCACTCTCTCTTTCGTCATATAAACATATTAATGTTTTACACGCAATATATACTACATTCAGTGTCAGAGATATGTCGTTGTATTTGTTCAGTCGAGGAGGTTCATACTATATCAAATCCACACATGATAGAACTATAAAATGTACCTGTCACCTATCTTGTACTGGAAATATGTATGTTTAGATTTTGCCCGCTACATACGCATACATGTACATATTTTATATGTCTAGCCTTTTGTCGCTACATAAAATGCATCATGTACATAAAATAACTTACCTGCTGCGTAAGAACAGGGTTTGATGAACTTTAATAGTTTGGTTTGTTTTGTTAGAACAGTGTAGAAGATGTATATAATCATCTACCTAGATTACAGTTCCATCTCTATATATGACATCATAACGGGGCGTGTCGTTACTACGTCCGGTATAGTATGTTATAAACAAACGTTGGTTATTGTTTATTTATATGTTTGGCATCGTGTTCGTCGTATATTTGAATGTTCTATATTTTGTTTTTCACAACTAAAAGCATTTCAAAGTATCAGCTGCAGCGTTAAAGTTCACATATAGTCTAGGGGGGTACAAATACATAAATCATTTATTGGCATCGTTATAAATGAAACCGGGTCATTAAAACTACTCATTTCGACGTTTAATTAACTTAAGTCGACCTTTTAGGCAACAGTGCACAATTCTCTCCCGCGAACGAAATTTCAACCAAACAGAGGGGCGCGTCTCCGTGACGTAATGTGAGGTATACATATGAAGGGCGATGTAGAATTCATGTACATTTCCGAGGGTAGATTATCTTGTTTGCAAGTTTGTCTAAACCTGAAATAGTGACAATTGTTGTGAAAATAAAAGTTTTATGTTTTCACAATCTACTGTGATTGAATCTTGTCACCTGCTTAGCCTAGCTTCTGAGTTACAACTTGTTTTCATAGACGATTCTGTCAAAATCGCAGTGGGACATTAGGAAGGGTGGATGCCCATCAAATGCCGTTATTTGAAAATATCATCGACACTTCTTGCCTGATTGTAATAAAGTATCCAAACAGTGTAGGCTTTTTCACATTTTCTAATGCTTGGATGGTATTTGATCCTATTTCTGTGTTTTTACCTCGATATTTAATCGTGTTATGTAAATCTATGATGTCTATTTCCTATGCTTTGATATTAAAAACACACATTTGATGTATTTGAATCCGTAAACTAAACAACCCCACTTTGCCAATTTTAGAACAATCTGAAAATTTACTTAGGTAAATAGGTAAAAACGATTTAAAATGACAAAAAACAAAACAAACAAATAATACATTCCAAACTTCGGGATATTTTATTGAAGATTTACTTAATTGAATATCCAGATAGTACATTAATAAAGAGACATCCAGATTGAAAGATCGTGTGTGTGTGAGAGAGAGAGAGAGAGTGTGTGTGTGTGTGAGAGAGAGAGAGAGAGAGAGAGAGAGAGAGAGAGAGAGAGAGAGAGAGAGAGAGAGGAGATATAAGAGGAGTTTAGATGTTCTATCAGGCGAGGGTTAATTTGGTGTTGACAACTGGCCATATCTGGCTATTGCAGAAACAGTTTCATTCATTGCACACCTTCTTAGATGAATCTCTGTAATGTGCAAATGTGTAACGTGTATGCATATTTTCACACTAAACGTGTAACGTGCATGTGTATCTTCACAGTAATTATGTATAACGTGCAAAAACATGCCCACTGCAAATATCTGCTCCATGTACAGGCCAGATTTTGTCTAAGGTTGTACAGCCAGTGTTGTGGGACCTCACTATCAACTGCCACTTACATTAGTCTTTTGATCACCTTTCAATGGCAGATAAATTGGCCTTTGCGCCAGCTGTTGAATGAAGGTGAGAATAACTATTTGATAATATTGAAGAATGCATGCAAATGAACACCGGCAAATTAACAATTGGAAGTTAACACCTGCCAATTGCAGGTCTGGCCAAATCATAGATTCGACATCCGACAAATTAGCCTGTGACATCAAAATGATGTTATTCTTTACAGCTTGTATAGCTTGTGGGGTTGC
This sequence comes from Haliotis rubra, assembly GCF_003918875.1. Taxonomy (NCBI): domain Eukaryota; kingdom Metazoa; phylum Mollusca; class Gastropoda; order Lepetellida; family Haliotidae; genus Haliotis; species Haliotis rubra. The sequence continues at coordinate 1,299,226 of NW_025767224.1, read as the reverse complement.
GTCAAACCCCCATCAATACTTGTACCTCGTGGGGTTGCATCAAACCCCCATCAATAACTGTACCTTGTGGGGTTGCGTCAAACCACCTTCAATATCTGTACCTCGTGGGGTTGCGTCAAACCACCTTCAATATCTGTACCTCGTGGGGTTGCGTCAAACCACCTTCAATACCTGTACCTCGTGGGGTTGCATCAAACCCCCATCAATACCTGTACCTTGTGGGGTTGCGTCAAACCACCTTCAATATCTGTACCTCTTGGGGTTGCGTCAAACCACCTTCAATATCTGTACCTTGTGGGGTTGCGTCAAACCACTTTCAATATCTGTAGCCTGTGGGGTTGCGTCAAACCACCTTCAATATCTGCAGCCTGTGGGATTGCGTCAAACCACTTTCAACATCTGCAGCCTGTGGGATTGCGTTAAACCACCTTCAATATCTGTAGATTGTGGGGTTGCGTCAAACCCCCATCAACATCTGTACCTCGTGGGGTTGCATCAAACCACTTTCAATATCTGTAGCTTGTGGGGTTGCGTCAAACAACCTTCAATATCTGTAGCCTGTGGGGTTGCGTCAAACCACTTTCAATATCTGTACCTTGTGGGGTTGCGTCACACCACTTTCAATATCTGTAGCTTGTGGGGTTGCGTCAAACCACCTTCAATATCTGTAGCCTGTGGGGTTGCGTCAAACCACCTTCAATATCTGTAGCTTGTGGGGTTGCGTCACACCACTTTCAATATCTGTAGCTTGTGGGGTTGCATCAAACCACTTTCAATATCTGTAGCTTGTGGGGTTGCGTCAAACCACCTTCAATATCTGTAGCCTGTGGGGTTGCATCAAACCACTTTCAATATCTTTAGCTTGTGGGGTTGCGTCAAACCACCTTCAATATCTGTACCTTGTGGGGTTGCATCAAATCACTTTCAATATCTGTAGCTTGTGGGGTTGCATCAAACCACTTTCAATATCTGTAGCCTATGGGGTTGCGTCAAACCACCATCAACATCTGTAGCCTGTGGGGTTGCATCTTAACCACCTTCAATACATGTAGCCTGTGGGGTTGCATCAAACCGCTTTCAATATCTGTAGCTTGTGGGGTTGCATCAAACCACTTTCAATATCTGTAGCCTGTGGGGTTGCGTCAAACCACCTTCAATATCTGTAGCCTGTGGGGTTGCATCAAACCACCTTCAATATCTGTAGCCTGTGGGGTTGCATCAAACCACTTTCAATATCTGTAGCCTGTGGGGTTGCGTCAAACCACCATCAATATCTGTACCTCGTGGGGTTGCGTCAAACCACCTTCAATATCTGTAGCTTGTGGGGTTGCGTCAAACCACCTTCAATATCTGTACCTTGTGGGGTTGCGTCAAACCACCTTCAATATCTGTAGCTTGTGGAGTTGAGTCAAACCACCATCAATATCTGTAGCCTGTGGGGTTGCGTCATACCACCTTCAGTATCTGTACCTTGTGGGGTTGCGTCAAACCGCCATTAATATCTGTAGCTTGTGGGGTTTCGTCAAACCACCTTCAATATCTGTACCTTCTGGGGTTGCGTCAAACCGCAATTAATATCTGTAGCTTGTGGGGTTGCGTCAAACCACCATCAATATCTGTAGCTTGTGGAGTTGAGTCAAACCACCTTCAATATCTGTACCTCTTGGGGTTGAGTCAAACCACCTTCAATATCTGTAGCCTGTGGGGTTGCGTCAAACCACCTTCAATATCTGTAGCCTGTGGGTTGAGTCAAACCACCATCAATATCTGTAGCCTGTGGGGTTGCGTCATACCACCTTCAGTATCTGTACCTTGTGGGGTTGCGTCAAACCGCCATTAATATCTGTAGCCTGTGGGGTTGCGTCAAACCACCTTCAATATCTGTAGCTTGTGGAGTTGAGTCAAACCACCTTCAATATCTGTAGCTTGTGGGGTTGCGTCAAACCACCTTCAATATCTGTACCTTGTGGGGTTGCGTCAAACCACCTTCAATATCTGTAGCTTGTGGACTTGAGTCAAACCACCTTCAATATCTGTACCTCTTGGGGTTGCGTCAAACCACCATCAATATCTGTAGCCTGTGGGGTTGCATCAAACCACCAACAATATCTGTAGCCTGTGGGGTTGCATCAAACCACCATCAATATCTGTAGCCTGTGGGGTTGCGTCAAACCACCATCAATATCTGTAGCTTGTGGGGTTGCATCAAACCACCATCAATATCTGTAGCCTGTGGGGTTGCATCAAACCACCATCAATATCTGTAGCCTGTGGGGTTGCATCAAACCACCATCAATATCTGTAGCTTGTGGGGTTGCGTCAAACCACCTTCAGTATACTTTGTGGAGTTGTCAAACCACCTTGTGGTGTTGCGTCAAACCACCTTCAGTATCTGTACCTGGTATCTGTACCTTGTGGGGTTGCGTCAAACCACCTTCAATATCTGTACCTTGTGGAGTTGAGTCAAACCACCTTCAATATCTGTACCTTGTGGAGTTGAGTCAAACCACCTTCAATATCTGTACCTTGTGGAGTTGCGTCAAACCACCTTCAATATCTGTACCTTGTGGAGTTGCGTCAAACCACCTTCAATATCTGTACCTTGTGGAGTTGAGTCAAACCACCTTCAGTATCTGTACCTTGTGGAGTTGAGTCAAACCACCTTCAATATCTGTACCTTGTGGGGTTGCGTCAAACCACCTTCAGTATCTGTACCTTGTGGGGTTGCATCAAACCACCTTCAGTATCTGTACCTTGTGGGGTTGAGTCAAACCACCATCAATATCTGTACCTTGTGGAGTTGAGTCAAACCACCTTCAGTATCTGTACCTTGTGGGGTTGAGTCAAACCACCTTCAGTATCTGTACCTTGTGGGGTTGAGTCAAACCACCTTCAATATCTGTACCTTGTGGAGTTGAGTCAAACCACCTTCAGTATCTGTACCTTGTGGAGTTGCGTCAAACCACCTTCAATATCTGTACCTTGTGGAGTTGAGTCAAACCACCTTCAGTATCTGTAGCTTGTGGAGTTGCGTCAAACCACCTTCAATATCTGTACCTTGTGGGGTTGAGTCAAACCACCTTCAGTATCTGTACCTTGTGGGGTTGAGTCAAACCACCTTCAATATCTGTACCTTGTGGAGTTGAGTCAAACCACCTTCAGTATCTGTACCTTGTGGAGTTGGGTCAAACCACCTTCAGTATCTGTAGCTTGTGGAGTTGCGTCAAACCACCTTCAATATCTGTACCTTGTGGAGTTGAGTCAAACCACCTTCAGTATCTGTACCTTGTGGAGTTGAGTCAAACCACCTTCAGTATCTGTACCTTGTGGAGTTGAGTCAAACCACCATCAGTATCTGTAGCCTGTGGGGTTGCGTCATACCACCTTCAGTATCTGTACCTTGTGGGGTTGCGTCAAACCGCCATTAATATCTGTAGCTTGTGGGGTTTCGTCAAACCACCTTCAATATCTGTACCTTCTGGGGTTGCGTCAAACCGCCATTAATATCTGTAGCTTGTGGGGTTGCGTCAAACCACCATCAATATCTGTAGCTTGTGGAGTTGAGTCAAACCACCTTCAATATCTGTACCTCGTGGGGTTGCGTCAAACCACCTTCAATATCTGTAGCCTGTGGGGTTGAGTCAAACCACCTTCAATATCTGTAGCCTGTGGGGTTGAGTCAAACCACCATCAATATCTGTAGCCTGTGGGGTTGCGTCATACCACCTTCAGTATCTGTACCTTGTGGGGTTGCGTCAAACCGCCATTAATATCTGTAGCCTGTGGGGTTGCGTCAAACCACCTTCAATATCTGTAGCTTCTGGAGTTGAGTCAAACCACCTTCAATATCTGTAGCTTGTGGGGTTGCGTCAAACCGCCTTCAATATCTGTACCTTGTGGGGTTGCGTCAAACCACCTTCAATATCTGTAGCTTGTGGACTTGAGTCAAACCACCTTCAATATCTGTACCTCTTGGGGTTGCGTCAAACCACCATCAATATCTGTAGCCTGTGGGGTTGCATCAAACCACCAACAATATCTGTAGCCTGTGGGGTTGCATCAAACCACCATCAATATCTGTAGCCTGTGGGGTTGCGTCAAACCACCATCAATATCTGTAGCTTGTGGGGTTGCATCAAACCACCATCAATATCTGTAGCCTGTGGGGTTGCATCAAACCACCATCAATATCTGTAGCCTGTGGGGTTGCATCAAACCACCATCAATATCTGTAGCTTGTGGGGTTGCGTCAAACCACCTTCAGTATCTGTACTTTGTGGAGTTGAGTCAAACCACCTTCAATATCTGTACCTTGTGGTGTTGCGTCAAACCACCTTCAGTATCTGTACCTTGTGGGGTTGCGTCAAACCACCTTCAATATCTGTACCTCGTGGGGTTGCGTCAAACCACCTTCAATATCTGTAGCTTGTGGAGTTGAGTCAAACCACCATCAATATCTGTACCTTGTGGTGTTGCGTCAAACCACCTTCAATATCTGTACCTTGTGGAGTTGCGTCAAACCACCTTCAATATCTGTACCTTGTGGGGTTGCGTCAAACCACCTTCAGTATCTGTAGCTTGTGGAGTTGAGTCAAACCACCTTCAGTATCTGTACCTTGTGGAGTTGAGTCAAACCACCTTCAATATCTGTACCTTGTGGGGTTGCGTCAAACCACCTTCAGTATCTGTACCTTGTGGGGTTGCATCAAACCACCTTCAGTATCTGTACCTTGTGGGGTTGAGTCAAACCACCTTCAATATCTGTACCTTGTGGAGTTGAGTCAAACCACCTTCAGTATCTGTACCTTGTGGAGTTGAGTCAAACCACCTTCAGTATCTGTACCTTGTGGAAGTGAGTCAAACCACCTTCTAATATCTGTACCTTGTGGAGTTGAGTCAAACCACCTTCAGTATCTGTACCTTGTGGAGTTGAGTCAAACCACCTTCAGTATCTGTACCTTGTGGAGTTGAGTCAAACCACCTTCAGTATCTGTACCTTGTGGGGTTGAGTCAAACCACCTTCAGTATCTGTACCTTGTGGGGTTGAGTCAAACCACCTTCAATATCTGTACCTTGTGGAGTTGAGTCAAACCACCTTCAGTATCTGTACCTTGTGGAGTTGCGTCAAACCACCTTCAATATCTGTACCTTGTGGAGTTGAGTCAAACCACCTTCAGTATCTGTAGCTTGTGGAGTTGCGTCAAACCACCTTCAATATCTGTACCTTGTGGGGTTGAGTCAAACCACCTTCAGTATCTGTACCTTGTGGGGTTGAGTCAAACCACCTTCAATATCTGTACCTTGTGGAGTTGAGTCAAACCACCTTCAGTATCTGTACCTTGTGGAGTTGGGTCAAACCACCTTCAGTATCTGTAGCTTGTGGAGTTGCGTCAAACCACCTTCAATATCTGTACCTTGTGGAGTTGAGTCAAACCACCTTCAGTATCTGTACCTTGTGGAGTTGAGTCAAACCACCTTCAGTATCTGTACCTTGTGGAGTTGAGTCAAACCACCATCAGTATCTGTACCTTGTGGGGTTGAGTCAAACCACCTTCAGTATCTGTACCTTGTGGAGTTGAGTCAAGCCACCTTCAGTATCTGTACCTTGTGGGGTTGAGTCAAACCACCTTCAGTATCTGTACCTTGTGGATTTGAGTCAAACCACCTTCAATATCTGTACCTTGTGGAGTTGAGTCAAACCACCTTCAATATCTGTAGCCTGTGGGGTTGAGTCAAACCACCTTCAATATCTGTAGCCTGTGGGGTTGCATCAAACCACCATCAATATCTGTACCTTGTGGAGTTGAGTCAAACCACCTTCAGTATCTGTAGCTTGTGGAGTTGAGTCAAACCACCTTCAGTATCTGTACCTTGTGGAGTTGAGTCAAACCACCTTCAGTATCTGTAGCTTGTGGAGTTGAGTCAAACCACCATCAATATCTGTAGCCTGTGGGGTTTGGTCAAACCACCATCAATATCTGTAGCCTGTGGGGTTGCATCAAACCACCATCAATATCTGTAGCCTGTGGAGTTGAGTCAAACCACCTTCAATATCTGTACCTTGTTGAGTTGAGTCAAACCTCCATCAATATCTGTAGCCTGTGGGGTTGAGTCACACCGCCTTCAATATCTGTAGCCTGTGGGGCTGCATCAAACCACCATCAATATCTGTACCTTGTGGAGTTGAGTCAAACCACCTTCAGTATCTGTACCTTGTAGAGTTGAGTCAAACCACCTTCAATATCTGTACCTTGTGGAGTTGAGTCAAACCACCTTCAGTATCTGTACCTTGTGGAGTTGAGTCAAACCACCTTCAGTATCTGTACCTCGTAGGGTTGCGTCAAACCACCTTCAATATCTGTACCTTGTGGGGTTGCGTCAAACCACCTTCAATATCTGTAGCTTGTAGAGTTGTGTCAAACAATGTTCTCTATATGAATCATATATCCTATTTCATATTGCTATTGACATGAAAATGCCTTGACGTCACAAATCGACACAACGCGAGCTCCATTCGTCATCGAACACTTCTCATTATTCATCCCTAAGGTTTCCAGATGTATATAATGTTCATGTTGAGCCACCATTCTGTTTAATGTTGCCAAGCAACGGACAGAAATGAATAAATAGAGGATCTGATGGACTTGATGACTGCGGGTCATCGTGACCCCGACGGAATACTGTCCTGCTGTCAACCATTGGTTTGCCTGGCCAAGACTCGAGTATTTTCAGGCCACCGAAATCTGTCTGACTGTGGCGTTAACAATCACAAATCACTTAACGGATTAAGATTTGCTGTTTAAAATGTTTATGTTCATCTCTAATATTTATGACTGGGCATCCTTATCGAAATATGTGTTCAGGTTGAAGCTTGTACTCACAAGGGCCTTGGTGCCTGTGCTGACAACGTGTCATCCTGGCACCGTGTTGCACCTGCAGTTATCTCAGGTAAATAGCAGGTGTGCGCCTTTGTAATTACCGCTAATTACAGAAGATCAATGTTTCTGGCTGCCTGGATCACACATCTCCGGTGCGTCTGCGGACTGCATTAAAACAGTCGGTGCATATTAATCTATAATAATGCACAAAGTACTCTGCTGAACCCAAGAAGATTATCGTTGAGTATTCAAAAACACGCGAACTATATCCTTTCGAACTGAGAGCACACGCAGCGAGGTTACTCTGACATGACGTGCTGAGTACGTTTCACTCACTTCCCGCCCATTATTTCCTTGACGGGGTAAAAGGACTATTTTAATATTGAAGTAGGCGTGAGTGTCATTGCTGAAAAGACAGAAATTGTAGGCAGTACTTGTTGCTATAAAACACTTGTGTCGTTTCGTATTGAATGGCCTCGGGTTACCTAGTGGATTACGAATACATCTGGTTTATGGTATTGATTTAGGCAGATTGTATCCTTTGGGGTTAACGGGGATTATGAGAAATATCAATATCAGATTCAATCACGTCGAAGAAACATTATCATCATCATCATCATCAAAATCTTTATTACATATGAAGGCCACAGGCCCATATACATATTAACATACATATTCTAAATAGGTATGATGTTGTGAACGAAAGGAGGAAACAATTTCTTTAACATTTTAACATTTATCTGTCTACCTGCGTAGATCATCTTACACCCCCCCTGTAAAAAATATCAGTAACATATATATGTATAGCTGTACTGGAATGTTTTAGAAATTTAATACCTATTTCTATCTTTCTAACTTTTCTCTTATTTTGAATGCATAATAGATTAAACGAGCTAGATTGTTTATGTCTTCAGTTTTGTTTTGTTTAAGGATATTGGTAAACGATATCATATTAACTTGCAAATTCTTAGTCAAACATCTACCCCAAGTTCTTTATAAGCTGGACATTTCAACAAAAAGTGATATTCATCTTCTAAATCTACTTTTTATACAGGACAATTTCTTCGAGATACATCAATATTTTGCCACCTTCCTACGTTATTCTTTGAACGTATGACACCAGCTCTGAATTTGACCAATACTTTAAGAAATTTATATTCCAAGTTTGAAGACAGATACCCCTCTGGACCATGAAGACTCTTATATTTTGAATATAACTTATAACGTGAACTGTTTTCAAGAGTAGATGTCCAATTTGGTAAAATAAGCTGATCAAGCGTTCTTTAAGGTCCTCCCATTACGCAGACAGCCAGTTCGCAGACACCTTAAAACAACAACATTTACGGTTCAGTGAACAGATTATCTACTACCTGTTACCTACACATTATAATGGAATAGTCCAAATAAAAACATAGGAACAAACTGAAGCTATATTGTTTATTTTGAAAGATGGACGAAAAGACAGTAATTTGAATTTTTATTGCTGCAATATAAAAACAGTTTATTTTCATAAACATTTCGGTTTAACCTTCTAGTCTAACGGGAGTCGGCATCATCATATTGAAAACATTAGCTTAGCTATTAGATATTGCGACACTGTTGTATCGTATAAATCAAATAAAGACAAATATGAACCTAAATATTTTTCATATCGAATAAAAAAGTTATATGTTTTGCACACAATATTAAGATATATGACGAGTGCACTTAACTACGATTTATTTAGAATAATTGTTTAAAATATGACGCATCGTGTGAATGTGACCATGGATGTGAGAATGTTTTTCATTACTTCCTTGAATGTCCATTGTATACTACTCAAAAACACAAACTGTTACAATCTTTAGAAAGTATTGACAAAATTAGAACACTGATTGGTATTAACCGTATCTTACATGGCAATGCAGGTGTCGTTTACTGCAAATCAGAATGTTTTCAAATATGTACATATCTATATCTCTCAAACAAAACGTTTTCTCAGTTAACTTCTGTTGTACATATGCTATTATTGGGAGGGGGTCTTTTCTATAAATAAACACAATCAAACCTCTCAGTGACAAACCTGTTTTTATATTCGACAGTAATTGATAGTAAAATCAGTTCTGAGAAGTGACATCATTTATCATTTAATCACAACAAAGTTCTATTTGCCCACAATCAAACTCCTCAGTAACGAACCTGTTTCAGGCTCACCCTCCTCTACTCACTAGACAGTGGACTGTTCCATTATACCCGTAGGTGTTACCCTAATTAACCTTCTAGCTCAGTGTCTGCCAATTGAGTGTCTGTCAAATGGGTGTCTGTCAATTGGGAGATAACCTTCTTTAACAATGTGAATAAAAGCGCACGGATCACCGACAGCTTGTGAAAACCAGACAAATCCCAAACCGTGTGAGCAACGTATATGACGGGTCTCAGACTCCCACGTGTGGTACCCAGCAGTATCTAGGTAATATAACATATTATATTATATGCCCTTTTTCCGAATTCGTCCATCATGCATTGTCGTTAACTTGAGCCAATATTTCATCGTTCGAACGTAGGAATCAATACAAACTGAAAACCGTCCACATTCTCCATATACTATTGCATTTGTTGTCTGTGGACCGACATTTAAAAATATTTTACATGCTTGTAAGTGAATTCTTTCAATGCTATCGTATCTTTTAACCCCCCCAAACTTCTGACCAAATATATTGGCTGAATTTGGCTGTCAAATATTTTTTTAAATTCTTCCATAGGTATTGGTCCCAATTTCCTTAGGCTTATAGTTAATTCCATTAAAGCCTTCTTACTACGAACTGCAAGTTCTGAGACAGCTTGTCTAAGACTACAATTACATTTGAACACAAAACCTTAATATTTGTAGCTGTTTACCGTTTCAATGTTTCTCCCATTATAAAGCCAGTTTTCCGTAACCGCTAATTTCCCACTTCTCCTGAAAAAAAAAGAACTTTAGATTTATCTAAATTTACAGTTAATCCCCACTTATCTGCATAAGATTCTAAAGTGTCTAGCTGGCAATGAAGACCACCAATACAATCTGATACAAGAATTACATCATCCGCAAATAGCAACATTAGAAAACATCTGGAAACTGGACTCCATGTTTACCATTATTTGTGATTTCTACAGAGAATGCATTTATAAACAGTGAAAATAACACTGGACTCAACATACAACCCTGCCGTAAACCAAATTGACAATTAAAATGCTCCGTTAACTCGGATTGTACTCTGTTTTATATATGCTCATAAGAGCTTGCAACATTCTACTGTTTACGCAGCATGATGAGAGTAATTTCCAGAGTTTATCTCTATTTACAAAATCAAAAACTTTTTTTAAATCTTTTTCCTTCTTCTGCATAGATTTTTCTCGATGATAGCATACAATGTAAAGATATGGTCAACAACTGAATAGCCCTTCCGAAAACCAGCTTGAGTTTCAGAAACTTTATCCATAACATTTGCCCATTTTGTTAGCCTTCCATTTAAAACACAAGTATATGTTTTCCCGAGTGAGCTGAGTAAAGATATCCCCCGGTAATTATCGGGAATATTCAAGTCCATATTACTTGTGTGTTATATCAAGTCCATATTACTTGTGACTTATACCAGGTGCATATTACTTGTAGGTTATATCAGGTGCATATTACTTGTAAGTTATATCAGGTGTATATTATGTGCTACATAAGATGCATATCACGTTATGTTATATCAGGATCACATATCATGTTATGTTATATGAGGTACATATCCCGTTATGCTATATCAGGTGCATATCACTTGTGGGTTATGTCAGATGCATATCACGTTTGTTATATCAGGTGCATATCACGTAATGTTATATCAGTGCATATCACGTTATGTTATATCAGGTGCATATCACTTGTGGGTTATATCAGGTGCATATCACGTTATGTTATATCAGGATCACATATCACGTTGTTATATCAGGTGCATATCACATGTGGGTTATATCAGGTGCATATCACTTGTGGGTTATATCAGAGCATATCACGTAATGTTATATCAGGACCACATATCACGTAATGTTATATCAGGTGCATATCACGTTATGTTATATCAGGTGCATATCACGTAATGTTATATCAGGTGCATATCACGTAATGTTATATCAGGTGCATATCACCTTATGTTATATCAGGTGCATATCACGTTTGTTATATCAGGTGCATATCACGTTATGTTATATCAGGTGCATATCACGTTTGTTATATCAGATGCATATCACGTTTGTTATATCAGATGCATATCACGTTTGTTATATCAGGTGCATATCACGTTATGTTATATCAGGTCAGGCATATCACGTTATGTTATATCAGTTGCATATCACGTTATGTTATATCAGCATATGCATATCATATCACGTTTTGTTTGTTATATCAGATGCATATCACGTTTGTTATATCAGGTGCATATCACGTTATGTTATATCAGGTGCATATCACGTAATGTTATATCAGGTGCATATCACGTTATGTTATATCAGGTGCATATCACGTTTGTTATATCAGGTGCATATCACGTTATGTTATATCAGGTGCATATCACGTTTGTTATATCAGGTTATATGCATATCACGTTATGTTATATCAGGTGCATATCACGTAATGTTATATCAGGTGCATATGGGTTATATCAGGTGCATATCACGTATCACGTTATGTTATATCAGGATGCATATCACGTTTGTTATATCAGGTGCATATCACGTTATGTTATATCAGGTGCATATCACGTTATGTTATATCAGGTGCATATCACGTAATGTTATATCAGATGCATATCACGTTATGTTATATCAGGTGCATATCACGTTATGTTATATCAGGTGCATATCACGTTATGTTATATCAGGTGCATATCACGTTATGTTATATCAGGTGCATATCACGTTTGTTATATCAGGTGCATATCACGTTATGTTATATCAGGTGCATATCACGTAATGTTATATCAGTGCATATCACGTTATGTTATATCAGGTGCATATCACTTGTGGGTTATATCAGGTGCATATCACGTTATGTTATATCAGGATCACATATCACGTTGTTATATCAGGTGCATATCACATGTATGTTATATCAGGTGCATATCACTTGTGGGTTATATCAGAGCATATCACGTTATGTTATATCAGGATCACATATCACGTAATGTTATATCAGGTGCATATCACGTTATGTTATATCAGGTGCATATCACGTAATGTTATATCAGGTGCATATCACGTTATGTTATATCAGGATGCATATCACGTAATGTTATATCAGGTGCATATCACGTTATGTTATATCAGGTGCATATCAGTTATATGCATATCACGTTATGTTATATCAGGTGCATATCACGTTTGTTATATCAGGTGCATATCACGTTATGTTATATCAGGTGCATATCACGTTTGCATATGTTATATCAGGTGCATATCACGTTATGTTATATCAGGTGCATATCACGTTATGTTATATCAGGTACATATCACGTAATGTTATATCAGGTGCATATCACGTTTGTTATATCAGGTGCATATCACGTTTGTTATATCAGGTGCATATCACGTTATGTTATATCAGGTGCATATCACTTTATGTTATATCAGGTTCATATCACGTTATGATATATCAAGTGCATATCACGTTATGCTATATCAGGTGCATATCACGTTATGTTATATCAGGTGCATATCACCTTATGTTATATCAGGAACATATCACATGGGTTTTATCAGGAACATATCACTTGAGTGAGTGAGTTTAGTGTTACGCCTCAGTCAGCAATATTACAGCTATATGACGGTGGTCGGTAAATAATCGAGTCTGGACCAGACAATCCAGTGATCAACAGCAACAACATCGATCTGCGCAATTGGGACAAGCATGGGTTACTGAAGATCGGACCCCGGACCTTCACGGGTCATATCACTTGAGGGTTATATCAGTTGCATATCACTTGTATCATACTACTGCCGATGCTAAAGTACTAACACACTAAGAAACCCTAGCGCACCTTGAAATGCACACCGCACGAATACCTCACACACGTATACTGACTCCTCGCCCAAGAATCATCGTTTTATTCCTGAGCGCCAGGCAAGAGAACAAGCAGTACCATCTTGTATTATGGTATGACGCCGTCGGGGATCGAACCCCTGACGTTACGCTGACCGGGCAGACACTCTATCCACTACATAACAGAGGCGGTCGTATAACTTGGATATATTCAACAGGCATCAGCTCAACTGACTGTAATGGATCTATTCAGTCGTCGCCATTGACGCCGCCATCTCAACAAACCAGGCAATTAGTAAAAACGTTGAAAACGGCTATCTACTGACTGCTTACCGAGGAACGCTCGTTAACGGTGACGCATTCGCGTCTTTTGTTTGACCTGTACAGGGCGAGAACACCTGTACTTACGTATGTACGTGCATTGACTGACAGGTGTGATACGGAATCTGGTGATTCACACACACCAGATACTAAACTCTGACGTCATCAGTATTTGCGCGCGGAGCTTGTGACCTCAATGCCGCTTGGTCTCGGGACCTCCCAGGCTTGATGAGCACAACACGTTAATTAACAGGTGCTCGCCGCCACCTTGTATCTCCCACATCCTACAGCATAGTTTACCTTCAAGGTGGCGAAAGAGTATATGTAAATATCAACGGGTCGTGATTAGTGGGCAAAAGGCATGTACGAATAAAATTCATGTTTCTTTTTATTGTGTATGGATGTGCGTCCGTCCTTCTTTCCTTCCTTCTGTTTGTCTGTCTGTCTGTCCGATCTTGATTGTCAGTATGTTTGTATTTAAATAATAATGTATTTATTGAGGGAACGCGACATTTTGGAGCGTACATTATCTTCTTCAACCTGATCAAGGACAAAGTATGTTCTCCGAAACGTTGTATTTCTGATGAAGGAGAAAGCACATATTCCGAAACGTTGACACAGTGTATTCCTGGTGGAGAATGAATACGCCACGAAAAGAGATAAAGGAGAAAAACATATATTTCGAAACGTTGTATTTATGATGAAAGAGAAACCATATTTTTCGAAAGGTTGTATTCCTGATGAAGAGAAAACATATATCTCGAAACGTTGTATTCCTGATGAAGGAGGCATATACTCAGAAACGTAGAATTCCTCACCCCCCCCAAGACTCCTCCCCAAGTGCTGATGTTTCTGCACCTCAAGGAGTACCACAAGAAGAGCCTCAAACACAGTAGACAAAAGAGGATCGAAGTTAGCAAGAAAGAAACATCGGACATCAAATGGACGGATGAGGGAACCATGAAGCTGGCCGAATTTGTTAATCTGGGAGCGATGAGAGAATGGTTTCATCAGCCAAGATCTGAGTACAAATGCGCCATCGGCTACGAAATGATAGAACACATGACTGTCATCATTAGGGAGTGGAGCTGGTCCAGGCAGTCCGGCTCGGTTGTCCTGGACAGCTTCATGCAAAGTACAGTTCTTCCACGTTCCTCTATCTGAAGCACCACCCTCTGCCCCAACATACAGGAACATCTACATGGGCCATGAGGACAATGCTGTGGAAGCCCTTATCATTGTAGTAGAATGATCAAGCTTTGGTTGGCTTCTTCACAGCAACGTGCTTGCCGTCGACAGTCCCCAGACAGTTGTGATAGTTCCATCTAGAACTAAAACCTTCAGCAACCTCCTTCCACTCCTCTTCAGTTTGGGGGCACCTGAGCACTTCGTCCTTGTAAACCTCAATGATGGCTTTGCAAACTTTTGTACACTGGTAAGAACTTGTCGATTGTAGTAGATTCAACTCTGAAGCTGTACTATACCAGTGTCTAGGAGGCGAAGAGTGGTTGCCAGCTTGAGTCTTACCTCTAGCGGTTCTCTCGTGAATGTGGCCTTCTTCTCAAGGGTAACTTCTCCGCCATGTCTTGGAACACGTCGGGGGAAATTCTCAGGTACTTTCTGCAGCCTCTTGGATGGAGTTCTATCAATAACTGATCATAATGTCCGAAGTAATCTCTAGTCAACCATTTTCTCACCCACACTGTCCTTGCTTTCCTTTTTCTAGTTGGGGCTACGTCATCTACTTTGGCCTGCTCTTGCTGCATTTGCTGGTCATCAAGAAGTAATAGTGCTGCACCTGCGAGATATAGACACCTTTTCTTTTCTGCAATAAGAGCTTGTTCTCTGGTGTTCAACGTCTTGTAGGTCCACAGTAATGCATGAAGCTGGGTGTGATGCCTGCTATCTATATAGCGGGCGTCAAGCGGGACAAAGCGGGACCAAATGATACCACGACTGCTTCACGCATGCACGAGGTGGTTGTGGCAATGCATGCCCATGCTGGAACTATGCGCGTCGTGCGAACCATGCAGTACACTAGATGTAAACAATGCGCCATCAATACTTGACCTTCTCGTAAATAAGTCGTGTGATAGGGTGCCAATGCGTGACAACGCGCATCATTTTCGGTCGCGCATTGCGTGCCAAGTGCGTAACTTATGCGTAAACAGGACGCAAACAGTGCGCAAACTAGGCTTCACGCTTTTATGCGTACCATCCAAATTACACGCATTGCCACGACGAATTGCAAGGCAGTGCGGGGGCAAAATTCGTGCAAGTGTCAGGGTGGCAATAACAAAGGCCTTGCAATGATTGTTTTGGAAAATTCAAAATATTCATGTCGAATTGTCTGAGGCATGTAAATAAGTCGGTTTAAATACAATACGCTTTCAAGACACCAAGTTATTACAGGACACCAAGTTATTACAAGACGCCAAGTTATCACAAGACACCAAGTTATTACAAGACACCAATGTTATTATTTATTTAAATATTATTACAACTGTTTGTTTGTCCATATCATCATAAATACCTTTCTTTTATCTATAACGTGTTATGACGACTATATCTGTCTGGTATAGAGCGTTATGTACAGTTCATTTTGACATGACACGGCTAGACAGAGTAATATCTATCATTTGCCTCTATAGTTAACTATACCCATAATCGTGGTTGATGTCACTTCCTAAGTTTATGTGTCTTGGTATAGCGGGCTATAATTACATACATGGGTATATTTGGAGCTTTTGCATTTAGTATGTATCTCGTCCAGCACTCATGCAGATGAAGCTAGATGCTGAAAAATATATGAAATATGTCGTGAAACTAACTTTAGAACGACTTTTCTGAACAGAAATGACATTGTGTACTAGAGCATATGTTAATCTATCAGTAAACCCGTCCCTGTGACATGTCTGTCTGTGTCGAGACGAACTAACACTGGCTCAACGATGCTGGCCGTGACATTATTTGTCTACCTTTCTGATTGGTCAATGAAAGAATGACGTCAAACGACGATCCGTCGCCCTCTCCTTCAATGTGCTTGCGTATACACGTACGGTTGTGTTAGGGGTAAGTAAATATATTCCATGTGTAGCGAGTAGGGTCCAATTTAATGGCTGAAAGCACAACCGCCTCGACTTGAAGAGGGTCACACAGATTGTGATTCACACAGACTGGGTGGCATACTGTGGTTCTCACGAGTCAGATAACGTCGCCATTTCTACCTGACGCTAGCCAACCTCAACATCTTCTGCAACAACAACCACAATTTCCCAAGAAGACGATGAGGGCAATAATCATAGATAGTGAATATCCACAACTGCAGGTGTTGGAAGAGGCCGTTGATTTAAAACTACTAGCTATGAAACAATTCAAATGAGTCTAAAGAACATGTATTACTCAGTACCATAGATAAGACAGAAAGTGTATTGAATGAACATTGAAACTCTCGTGAAAACAGGTAAACAATGAACTGTGCAGACGATCCTCCCCACCCCCACCCCTTCTACAAAATCTATATCCGCCTATGTAAGATAAGATGTGTATTGAATAGTAGCATTCCATGAAGGAACAGCAGAAATATTCTGTAAATTACAACTATAAACACAGTGGGTACAAAGATATAGTAATACACATATAAATTTACATTCCACATATGAATGATGTACATTGTAACAACTTGTCAGGGAAATTGTACATAAAGCGAATTGGAAGCTTTTGTGTCAGTGACGGGGTGCAGGCAACATTTTGTGTCAATGACGGGGTGCAGGCAACACTTTGTGTCAATGACGGGGTGCAGGCAGCACTTTGTGTCAGTGTCGGGGTGCGGGCAGCACTTTATGTCAGTGAACGTGTGCAGGCAACATTTTGTGTCAATGACGGGGTGCAGGCAACATTTTGTGTCAGTGACGGGGTGCAGGCAACACTTTGTGTCAGTGACGGGGTGCAGGCAGCAGTTTGTGTCAGTGTCGGGGTGCGGGCAGCACTTTGTGTCAGTGAACGTGTGCAGGCAACATTTTGTGTCAATGACGGGGTGCAGGCAACATTTTGAGTCAGTGACGGGGTGCAGGCAACACTTTGTGTCAGTGACGGGGTGCAGGCAGCACTGTGTCAGTGAGATAGGTCGGTAAGAGGTAACACATAGATAGGCCAGGTTAGGCAGAGCGTCAGTATTAGGCCGAATACACCCGTGCCTATACAGACGTCTTTGTTTACAAAATCGAACAGGAAGACTATTGACATTGTCTGTGAGTTCAGGAAAACGACCTTCGCTCAATTTGTTTCTGAACAGATTGCAGCAACAATGGTCAGTCTGACCGGAAGCTATTGCCGGGGAAACTTGGTCAAGTGGCATCAGCCTCTTCGCGACCGACAGCAGTGCACACACACACACCATCGCCTGATCAAACACGGCCACACGACCTCATCACAGCACTTGAAAGGGTTAGACCGTCTAAGGTTCGGCTTCTGCCATTTCTCACTGGTCCCTAGGTCGTTTCTGCCCTTTCATACTTGTCCCGGGGGGTGGGCATTGCACGAGCGAGGGACTTGCGGCATCCCTATCAAGATGCCTGACCTTATTGGGTCATGTTGAGGCTAACGACCTACTTTCCCAGCCAGTCTCATTAGTGCATTAACTCGGTGTAATCTAAGCAGGACAAGGCAAGACTAGCATTATGGTGTGGAGTAGTTTCACTATCCAGTTAGCCCTGTAATGTAATAACCTGCCGACATGTAACAACGGATGTATGTGAAACAGTCCACCTGTCAGTGACTAGAACCAGGTCACTCCACCCATGCGTCCCCGGCCATACTTTTGCTTGTCACAATCCAAGCATGGTTGAGAATGTCTTTCACAAAACGCGAAAAATTACGAAGAGTCAGTGTAAACATCGCTTATATCGAACCCTAACCTGTGAGTGACTATACACACGTACGTGGTTCCATGCGGTGATCGGGTGGTCAGGTTCCCAGACATGGTTGAGGTATGTCCTCGTATACCAGCTGCTAGACCCAGGATGTCAATCACAGGGCTGTCTGGTCGAGATGCATACACATATTGGTGAGTGTCCGGCATTAAACAGTACGCAAGCAAGGAAGCAAGCAAGCAAACACAAAAAATACAACATCTTAACTTCTCTTACTTTATCTTAGCTTCTCTTACTTTATCTTTGCTTATCTTACTTTAACTTAGCTTCTTTCACTTTATCTTAGCTCATATTACTTTATCTTAGCTCATATCTTACTTTATCTTAGCTCATCTTCCTTTATCTCAGCTTATCTTACTTTAGCTTAGCTTATCTTACTTTAGCTTAGCAACCGGTCTATTAGTCCGGTCTATTAGTCATCAAAGCAATGCTGTAACACATTCCTGAGGACAGAACAATGTTGCAACTGGACTATTCTGACACATAAACAATGTTGCAACTGGTCTGTTCTGACATCTAAACAATGTTGCCACTGGACTATTCTGACATCTAAACAATGTTGCCACTGGACTATTCTGACACCTAAACAATGTTGCAACTGGTCTGTTCTGACATCTAAACAATGTTGCCACTGGACTATTCTGGAGTATTCGGACATCTAAACAATGTGTCAACTGGACTCTTTTGACATCTAAACAATGTGTCATCTGGACTCTTCTGACATCTAAACAATGTAACTGCTCTATTATGACATCTAAACAGGGGTGGTGGGGTAGCCTAATGGTTAAAGCGTTCGCTCGTCACGCCGAAGACCCGGGTTCGAATCCCCACATGGGCACAATGTGTGAAGCCCATTTCTGGTGTCCCCCGCCGTGATATTGCTGGAATATTGCTAAAAGCGGCGTAAAACTAAACTCAGTCAGTCAGTCTAAACAATGTTGCAACTGCTCTATTCTGACATCCAAACAATGTTCTATTCAATGACGAAAACAATGCTGCAGCTGCTCTGTTCTGTCACCTAAATAATGCAACTGTTCTAACATCAAACCACTCTTACAACCGTTCTAATCTTTCATTAGAACATTGTTGTAACTGATAAAGTCTGTCAACCAAAAATATTTCAACTGTTTCATGCTATCATCATAACAACAGTGCAACCGCGGTATTCTGTCACCGACACAACCAAACTGTATCTCACCATAATGAACGTGTGTAGAGGTATATATGATTTAATCAAAATTGATTGAAATTACAGTGCTTCATAAAAACAAAACATCATACATGCGTTCTGAGATAGCCTTATATATGAACATGATATATTACACTGATATGATCGAACAATGGACACAAAATACTGCCCTTCACAACTGTCCATGTGTTCCAGAGAGACCGTCTATCTGGTACTTAAATGTGTCATTTGCAACCCGTGGTACTCGCATACTTCCTTCATCATAATGAGCTGGTCACAGTCGGACGTCATATGAATTTACAGTGTTCATATGTGTTAATGACATCCATTATCCTGGCGATGCGCGTCCCACGATACCATATAAGGTTAATGTCAGGTCGAACACGCGGGTCACGAGATCAGCCTGGCACGTGCACAGCAGATATAGTTTCATCGCTAATGCTTTGGCCAGCTGGATGTGGGGGACATGGCGGTAATGTCGACACATGGTCTGTTTATGTCGGAGGCCTGTCTGATGGAGCTTCAACAATGACAGCATCAATCATTTTCCCCGTGTACCGTTAGGAGAGACGTCAGGCGCATACAGTCTCCACCATGATTCCATAAGCCTGTATGCAGAGTAGCGTCCCTTTATCGTGCCAGAATCCAATGATCATGGGTTAACATCTCACATTTTCTCTGTTTCTTGTCCTGGTTCCATCATCAGTCTTTGTTCATGGTTTCGGCGAAATGGTAAACGTCTTTCCTCTCATGGTTCGTTGATAATAACATACATACTGTCCCAAACGGCGTTCAATCGACCTCACAGTTTTAGCTATGACACTCGCCGTGCATCGATTCCAGAAACACTTTTCAACTACTGCGTTAACACAACATGCTCCATGTTTCGTCTTGGGTTAACACCACACAACACGCTCCATGTTTCGTCTTAGGTTAACACCACACAACACGCTCCATGTGTCGTCTTAGGTTAACACCACACAACACGCTCCATGTTTCGTCTTAGGTTAACACCACACAACACGCTCCATGTGTCGTCTTAGGTTAACACCACACAACACGCTCCATGTTTCGTCTTAGGTTAACACCACACAACACGCTCCATGTGTCGTCTTAGGTTAACACCACACAACACGCTCCATGCTTCGTCTTAGGTTAACACCACACAACACGCTCCATGTTTCGTCTTGGGTTAACACCACACAACACGCTCCATGTTTCGTCTTGGGTTAACACCACACAACACGCTCCATGTTTCGTCTTGGGTTAACACCACACAACACGCTCCATGCTTCGTCTTAGGTTAACACCACACAACACGCTCCATGTTTCGTCTTGGGTTAACACCACACAACACGCTCCATGTTTCGTCTTGGGTTAACACCACTTAGCAAATACTAATAATAACAGACACCGTTCTCGATTTTGGCTAAACCCACACATGAGACGCCATGTTTTGTCTTAGGTTAACACCACACAACACGCTCCATGTGTCGTCTTAGGTTAACACCACACAACACGCTCCATGTTTCGTCTTAGGTTAACACCACACAACACGCTCCATGTGTCGTCTTAGGTTAACACCACACAACACGCTCCATGCTTCGTCTTAGGTTAACACCACACAACACGCTCCATGTTTCGTCTTGGGTTAACACCACACAACACGCTCCATGTTTCGTCTTGGGTTAACACCACACAACACGCTCCATGTTTCGTCTTGGGTTAACACCACACAACACGCTCCATGTTTCGTCTTAGGTTAACACCACACAACACGCTCCATGTTTCGTCTTGGGTTAACACCACACAACACGCTCCATGTTTCGTCTTGGGTTAACACCACTTAGCAAATACTAATAATAACAGACACCGTTCTCGATTTTGGCTAAACCCACACATGAGACGCCATGTTTTGTCTTAGATAAACACCCAGCAACAAACACCATGTTTGGCCTTAGATAAACACCAAGCAACAAACACCATGCTTTGTCTCAGATAAACACCACGCACCAAACTCCATGTTTTGTCTTAGATAAACACAAGGCAACAAACACCATGTTTTGTCTTAGATAAACACAAGGCAACAAACACCATGTTTTGTCTCGAATAAACAGAAAATAACATGCATCATGTTTTGTCTCGGATAAACACCAAATAACATACACCAGGTTTTGTCTCGAATAAACACCAAATAACAGATGCCATGTTTTGTCTCGAAAAAGCACCAAATAACAGACACTGTGTTTAGTCCTCGGAAAACACCACAAACATATACGATATTTTGTCTTGGATAAATAGAACACAACATCATTTATGTCTGGGATAAAAAGAATAGACACTATGTTTTCTCAAAAGAATACTTGAGAACGGAACGTTCCAAACATGGTATATTTATGTACTACTCAAAATAAATTAAGAACACCAAATTGTTGTATACAACCAAGACATGTCATATCACCGCTAATCTACGATGTTCCTTCCTTGTGTAGTTCATAAAGAAATTGATTAGAATCGACAGCTAAAAGAATGCATTTAGTTGATCGCAAAACTGACTTTTGACTTACATTTGTAAACATGAAAGCGTCTTGAAATCATATTTGTTCATAAACATAAAGTTAATTAAACATGGTTATTTTGGTCAAATGAGGCGAAGACTTGATTATTCTATTTGAATACACACAGAGCTTTACCTGAATGGTGAAATCGAAAATATCAAATATAATCAAAAAACGGTTGTATGTTAACTGGCTGTTCATTGGACTTTTGGCCACTTTTTAGACGTATTTCAAACCATCACATTATACATTTTTTTGCAAAATAATTCTGAGTTTTTGTATTTTGTGATTTAAAGAGCACAGTTAATTAATATATTAATCAATTCAATCATTGTTTCGATTTCGACTGTTTTCGCCATTTGTGTGAAACATTGCCATCTGGCTCGCAGCTAATTGTGTCATATAGAAATTCAGGCAAAAAAACACCTTTGTTAATATTTAATAAATATTGAATTATCAGGTGTCACAATTCGTTCAAGGTTTTCGCCATATAAATCTGTTATCGGAGAGTATCCATTTGTTTTTAAATACAAATGTGTTCTGGAGATTGAGGTCAATAACCTTTGTTAAAATCATGACGTGTTCTAAATTCAAGAACAAGAACTAGGTCATTTGTGTTTGATAACAGGACCTAATTCTTTGTCTCGTGGCGGGAACTGGGCTTTGTTCAGTGTGTGAAAGTAGTCCCGGCACGGCGTTACCAAGGAAGCCGATTTCGGCTGAAAACTCCTTTGTGCGAACCCCAACACGGATCGAGGTCACTGGAGCATCCAGCATGCACATCGCGTTTTTCAAAGATCAAAAAGGAATGAAGTAATTTAACTAGTTTGGAAACACCGTTCCTGTCTCATCTTACTCGCTGTTAACGCCAGGATACCAATCCAGGCCTGCAGATGGGAGCGCGAAGGGAACGAAAATAACTTGATTTTTTTATATTATTGTTAATTTTAATGAATTCTCGCTTATGAGTCACTTGCATTGCTAGGCCTATCGCAATGTATCCATTGTTCCAATAAGGTATTTATTAAATAGCAGAACCGTGGTACCGAGTTACATAGAGCCCCTAGAATATAGCCTTGTATCAGATGGTATGTTAAATCACAAGAATACGTTGATGTACACACAAGGAACTGAAATTAATTATTGACCCAGGTATTAACACCAGCACACACAGATCAATATTTTGTACAGGTACGTTTTCATATGATTAAATGACGATGAAAGAGAACCCGCGACTGTTAAGGAACCTTCTGAACTGAGTCAACTGAGAAGGGATGGGGGGTGAGGGGAGATATTGGAATGAGAAGGGGATGATTGTTTTGTGTTTACGATATGTTCTGGGCTCTGTATCCAAGGCTATTCGTGTAGCAGCAGATTACCGCTCAATGGGTATATGCATCTCACGCTATCGACTATTTCAAATCTGTGGAAAGAATGGCACCCGTGTTTCAGTGTTTCTCGTGTACACGATTTGCATGCACTTTCTAATACGGCAGATATACACTGTAACACGCATTATTATGATACTATACTCTCTAATATGGCAAATATACTGAGTCACATATACTCTTTAATGTGACACATATACTGTCTTGTACGACACATATGCTCTCTACTATGACACATGTACTACCTTGTACGACACATATACTCTCTACTATGACACATATATTCTCTACTGTGACATATATACTATCCAGTACTACACGTGTACATTCTACCACGTTACACGTATACTCTCTACTATGACACACATACTGTCTAGTACGACACGTGTACATTCTACTATGACACATATACTGTCTAGTACGACACATATACTCTCTACTATGACACACATACTGTCTAGTACGACAAATATAGTCGCCAAAACCCCATATCTATTTTCCAACGTGGTATATATACGATCATATACCACATATATACGACACACATCATTTATACTCTCGAGTGATATTGCTGTCACATTATGTTTATATTTGTAGTTTATTGAATATTGCCACTGCTTCTTCATGGAATGCTATGCAATAAATATCTTAAATCTTAAATCTTAAACCTTATGTAATGGTTTGAGAACTGTCTTCACTCAGGACTTTTTCAGCTATAGATATGACACACACAAACACGCACACACTCACTCACTCACTCACTCACGCTCACATGCGCTCGCGAATCGTCACGTGCACAGGCCTCGGCGTCGATGCCCCCATCACTAGATGAATGAGAACTGTTAAGATGGGGCTTAAGATCTCCGCCCAAGTAACCAGAGACCGTCTCTTTCAATAATTGTGTCTCATTTAACCGGGCAATGACCTCTGTTCCCGCCATCGCCCGCATGTATCAGTGCGTGTTTCCGCATCAGAGAGCCCACGCTTCGACATACGCGGACATGTGTGATGGATGTACTGTGGCAGGGAGCTGTCCTGCATTACGGCCTTTGGCTTACTTGTCTGCCAGACCCCAGAAAATAAATTGAAAAGGAGTCCGGCTCAAGTCTAGAATGACTGGGCAAGACCAGATTGTCTCAGCTGCTGCAAATATCAATTGTTCACGGCTCCATTTGGATGCTATTAACTTTTTCTAGATGTATTTTTTAAATAAGATAACTATATATCTGGCACTAAATGTCAATATATAGAAGTTGGCGACGGTATTCGTGACGTTTCGCTCTTCATAATATACAACCTATTGTACAACACCGGTGACACATCCAGTGTAAGGGGCTATGTTTATGGTGGAATGCCATGCTTGGTGTTCTGGGGGGTGAGAGATGGGGGAGACAGGGGGAAAGGGAGGCCGTGGGGGCTGATGTAAAGGGTATAGTTTCCCCTGGAGTATCTATAAACGTGTGTGGGAGCAGATGGATCAGGGGAGGAGTATTTCGAGATGACTGAGACAACCCAAACACTGTCTGACATTAAAGTCAGAAGCATCCACATATCTCCTCTAAATCTCCCACGCGTGCCCTTCGTTTCACGTGCAAGCCATGCAATGTCATTATAGTACAACTGTACAGAAAACACGTGTGTAGGTGCATTACATAGAGATGGGAGCTTGTGGGGCAACGAAGAACTCGGGAAGATCACAGGGAGGAATATACACACCGTTGTGTCGAACTATGATAAGTCGAACATACGGCTGTGTCGAAGTTTGGTCATTGCTTGTTCCTAATCTAGTCATCATGTTGCGGTTGTGTCGAGCTTCGGATTACTCGACGTATTTATGTAGGTACATTCAACTTCGCCACAACGGTGTTGGGCTGTGGTAGATGACTGAGATACGACCGATGCAGGAAATAGGGTACAGCGAGTGAGTATGGTTTTACGCCGCCTTAAGCAATATTTCGGCAATATCACGTCGGGGGTCACCAAAAGTGGGCTTCTCACATTGTACCCATGTGAGGAATCGAACCAGGGTTTTCGCCGTGACAAGTGAATGCTTTTACCGCAAGGCTACCCCACCGCCTGAAATAGGGTAGATGAGGTAGATAAGAAAAAGGGTTGATAAGGAAAACGACGATGAATGCGGATAAGAGATAGATGTAAATAAGATACTTCGTTACGTCAACAACATCAGGACTAGACAGGGTACAAACTGCCCTCCACTGGGACAAAATCTGTAAACGTGGAAGGTAAATCTAGATATTATGTACATAAATAATTCACATTTTTATAGAAGACACATATAGGCGTAAATCAAACACTGATGCATATCGTGATACAGATCCAGCAGTTTTAGCAAGGATTAATGTCATGTCAAAATTTTGTCTGAAATATAAGCTCTCTTCACAAACATATCAGACGGAACCATTTAAAAGATTTTGATTTTTCAGCGCCAGGATTTCAAATACTTGCAGACATTTGGTTATCATTTAACAGTTAAATAAGTCTAGCTCCTGAGAAGCAACTGTCTGTCTGTGCTATACTTTGGACAGTGTGAAGCAGTGAATTTCATATTTTGTCTTGTTCGGGTTGCAGATTGTGCACATTCTCTGGTAGTCTGCCATACAGACCCTGAAACAAATATATCCAAGAAAGCCCATGCAAGTCTAGAGTATGCGGCAAGTCTGGATTTCCACAGTTTCTGAAAATGAACAAAGTCTCAGGGCTCATTTTCATTACATTCAATTTTTTTAATTATTAACTGATTTTTTTCAGTAAAATATGTTCATTTCAGTGACTAGTTGTTAGTCTAATTCTCTGGTCGACACGTAGTCACATCTAATCGGAGTCTTACATATTACTCGTAAAGCATACGTCTATAGTTGAAATTAGCTGAAAACAAAAAAACCTGGTTCTTAGTAAAATCGTCTATAATCACCTTTGTGCAGTATGTGTCTGAGAAGGTGTATGTGAGACAAGTCTGGGTTGTCTGAGGGGGCCGGGGAAGGAGCTGGGAATAGGGACCAGGTATTGCCCTTGTCACACATGGTGTCTGTAGTGCATCGCCCTGCTGGTCTAATGTCATGCCACACAGCTTACTATAGATAGACATACAGCCCCAGAACAGCATCTGCTGCATCGCCCTGCTCTCCCCTCTGTTATACAACCTCTGACTGACCCGACTATGCAAGTTGACATATAACCTCTAACTATGTACAATACATCCCCTCTATTGTACAACCCCTGACTTAGTCTGTCTCACAACCCCTGAACCACATTATTTTCCCTACTGCCTAGCCCTCCCTGCTAATGCTAAAGCCCTGAATAAAGCAAGTCTAGATCTCCTCATGTTCAGGATTAGGTTCTCACTGGGGCTCCTTTTCAATTCATATGGGTTTATTTGTTCAATCAAAATTATATATATTCAGAGACTATAAGCGTTAGTCTATAACTGACAATGCTGACTGTTTCAACACTGTAATATAACCCCTAAATATATCTAATGCATCCCTCTATTATACAACCCCTGACCTAACCGACTGTTTCAACACTGTTATATATCCCCTAACTATATTTCATGCATCCCCTCTTTTATACAACCCCTGATTTAACTGACTGTTTCAACACTGTTATATAACCCCTAACTATATTTCATGCATCCCCTCTGTTATACAACCCCTGATTTAACTGACTGTTTCAACACTGTTATATAACCCCTAACTATATTTCATGCATCCCCTCTATTATACAACCCCTGATTTAACTGACTGTTTCAACACTGTTATATAACCCCTAACTATATTTCATGCATCCCCTCTATTATACAACCCCTGATTTAACTGACTGTTTCAACACTGTTATATAACCCCTAAATATATTTAATGCATCCCCTCTATTATACAACCCCGGATTTAACTGACAATGCTGACTGTTTCAACACTGTAATATAACCCCTAAATATATTTAATGCATCCCCTCTATTATACAACCCCTGACCTAACCGACTGTTTCAACACTGTTATATATCCCCTAAATATATTTCATGCATCCCCTCTATGATACAACCCCTGATTTAACTGACTGTTTCAACACTGTTATATAACCCCTAACTATATTTCATGCATCCCCTCTGTTATACAACCCCTGATTTAACTGACTGTTTCAACACTGTTATATAACCCCTAACTATATTTAATGCATCCCCTCTATTATACAACCCCGGATTTAACTGACAATGCTGACTGTTTCAACACTGTAATATAACCCCTAAATATATTTAATGCATACCCTCTATTATACAACCCCTGACCTAAGTGACTGTTTCAACACTGTTATATAACCCCTAACTATATTTAATACGTCCCCTCTATTATACAACTCCTGACCTAACCGACTGTTTCAACACTGTTATATAACCCCTAACTATATTTAATACATCCCCTCTATTGTACAACCCCTGACCTAACCGACTGTTTCAACACTGTTATATAACCCCTAACTACATTTAATACGTCCCCTCTATTATACAACCCCTGACCTAAGTCACTGTTTCAACACTGTTATATAACCCCTAACTATATTCAATACGTCCCCTCTATTATACAACCCCTGACCTAACCGACTGTTTCAACACTGTTATATAACCCCTAACTATATTTAATACTATATTTAATACATCCCCTCTATTATACAACCCCTGACCTAACCGACTGTTTCAACACTGTTATATAACCCCTAACTATATTTAATACATCCCCTCTATTATACAACCCCTGACCTAACCGACTGTTTCAACACTGTTATATAACCCCTAACTATATTCAATACGTCCCCTCTATTATACAACCCCTGACCTAACCGACTGTTTCAACACTGTTATATAACCCCTAACTATATTCAATACGTCCCTCTATTATACAACCCTGACCTAACCGACTGTTTCAACACTGTTATATAACCCTAACTATATTCAATACGTCCCCTCTATTATACAACCCCTGACCTAACCGACTGTTTCAACACTGTTATATAACCCCTAACTATATTTAATACACCCCCTCTATTATACAACCCCTGACCTAACCGACTGTTTCAACACTGTTATATAACCCCTAACTATATTTAATACATCCCCTCTATTATACAACCCCGGATTTAACTGACAATGTTGACTGTTTCAACACTGTTATATAACCCCTAACTATATTTAATACATCCCCTCTATTATACAACCCCTGATTTAACTGACAATGTTGACTGTTTCAACACTGTTATATAACCCCTAACTATATTTAATACATCCCCTCTATTATACAACCCCTGATTTTGCTGACTTTACTGAATGTGTCCTCGCTATTTTGGAATACCTGACTACACCTAGCGACGTCCCCGATATTATACTGACTCTCCATCACTGTGACGACTACACCAACACTGTGACGGCCCATGTGACTGACCTGCTTCACGTACACACACGTACGGAGCGTGGCAGCAGTGGGCGTGGTCAGCCGGTCGAGACTGGTGTGTTCCAGTGGAGCCTGACTCTGACATTCCCGGCACATCCGGGCGGTTACACTCGTTCACACCCCTGCTACTCGGAACACCTGTCTTTGAGTGCCCCGGAATCATTTCGGAAATGTGGGGCATACATGTCTGCGTGGCGCGTTGACCACGTGGTACAAACTCCATAGGTGGTACCACGTGATACAAACTCGACATCTCACACATAGATAGATATATAGTGTAGTGGATCCAACATATTTACTGACGAAACGTTCCTTGAAGAAACAGTGAAAATATTAAGTAAAGTACATAACAGATACTAAAGTCGGGATAATAGTGAGTGAGTTTAGCTTTACGCCGCACTCAGCAATATTCCAACTCTATGGCGGTGGTCCGTAAATAATCGAGTCTGGACCAGACAATCCAGTGATTAACATCATGAACATCGATCTACAACGCACACGTACAAAATAGATTGTTATGAACTGGGGATATGTATTAGCAATTTAGATTTATTTGCAATTGTATACATGATATCAGATTATCTCTGCGTCAGCCGGTTCATTAAGCAATACACACGCACGCACGCACGCACGCACGCACGCACGCACGCACGCACACACACATCGGCCCATCACCCTTAATTCTACGCCTTATCGCACCACCATTTTCCAAACACACAGCTCATCCCCGAACAACTACCCCCTCATACTAACCACACCGTCATAACCCGCACTGCCCTCGGCCTCAGACTCAGCCATAGCCTCACAACCCCAGACAGGTCACCACGCGGTCAAGAGAGGCGAGGGAATGGTCGACAGAAGTGGCGTGCTCATCTTCACTCGCACACGAAAAAGACATTTAGACTTGTACATTAGCTGAGAACATACCAAAACTGAATGTAGATATGGATATACAGGCAATACAATATACGTGCGTATCAGATACGTCCCATATATATGTTTTGTGCGAGACAAGGTTACGCTGAATACCGCGACTAGATAGTATCAGCACTAGCGCCACACGCGCCAGGAATCTTCAGGTGAACGGCCGGGGAAAGAGCTACAGCTCTACCGCGGCGAGAAGCACGGTATTCAGGGACCAGGGAAGGCCGTGCCATGTTGGTGCTGACATTCAGCTGTGTCACCCGCTATAACTTATGCAACTGTATTGGTAACAGTGTCGGTATGACACTGAGAGAAGTCACCACAGTTCTAAATTTTCACATTTCACCACGAGTGAGCCTCTTAGGAGTTCGTGCGTGTAGATACCATTACAGGGCACCAATTGACTGGATGTTGTTCTCGAGGCATGCCTGCCTGACTGTCTGTGCGTGTTATTTGAGACTGGAGGACAGAGGTCGTTTATTTATAGTTGGTACCTGAAACCATCAGTAATCTGATGCCGTACTGGTACAGGAACTCACGCATACATTAAGAGCATCATTGGTTATCTAGCGTGTTGTTCATCGCTTACACCATCACAGCAGACATCCATACCTTTACCTGGTATTTTGGTAGTACAGAATAGTAAACAACGTTTATACAACGAAACATTCAAGGACATAATTATCCATCCGTTCAGACATCAGAGAGTATTATTAGTTGTATCGTATCCTGTATTGACAGCTCTCTTCCTTTAACCCTGACAACATCCCCAGCAATCTTGGGAACTCAGTACAAAGCGGATGTGTTAGCTTTGACCTTATGTGGAACATGGTTATTAGACTAACAGTACATGAAATGGTTTATCATTCAACAAATTCTCAAATTTAAACGCGTTTTGGCTGGTGCTTTGGGGTCTACATGTGTCATTTAAATTGAATTATATTTAATAATTTGCATACATTCTTTATTCGCAGTTCAGGACTACTCGGGAAGCCTGTTAGGACTATTTAAATCATATTATTTTGAGAATGTAACTGGAGAGTGATTTAAGAATTCCCATGTTGACTGAATCACTTAATGAAGAAGTTGCATAAAACAGTTTTGTATGTGATTGGGTTGTCAACGTATTTGGACTGGATACTGATGCTTGTTATTGTTCTATCTGTACCATCTTGACTGTTGTGTTTAGAAAACTATGCAGCTATTGCGCAGTCTCAGTACAGGGATACCATGGAACTGCACTGAGGGAGGATAATGTACTCGCCAAGCCACCAGAGCAAACTGGTTAGAACTCAACTTCTCCAGAATATATAAGCTGATGTATATGTGTGGCTGGCTGCATGAGTGCGTGACTCTGCATACCTGCGTGATTGTGCATGTGTGTCACATGTTTATATCAGGTAGATCCAGCTTCACAGACATGTAGCAACTCACCGTTCCGGGTCTATTATTTTATAAATTCCGCAATATCAGAGGCCATATACCAATACGGACCATATACGGAAAAGTGGTCTGACAATACGCTTACTAGACTAACGCTTTGCCCCTGAATATATATAATTTTGATAGCAACAAATAAACCCTAACGTCTTTGTCCCTGAATATATATAATTTTGATAGTAACAAATAAACCCATTTCAATTGAAAAGGAGTCCAGCAGGGAGATTGGAGATCCTCGAACCGCGACCGGGGAAATCTAGACTTGCTTCATTTAGATCCTGCTTTAGACATTTAGGGCTTTAGCATTGCAGGGAGGGCTAGGCAGTAGGGAAAATAATGTGGTTTAGGGACTGTGATTTAGACAGACTAAATACGTACTTGCGTAATGGTTATGAAATAAAGATAAGTCATCGTCCTTTAGCACCTTTGTCGTGAGATGCTGTAAAGAATAATGACTTTAATTTGTCACTTATTAGGACATAGTTGATAGTTTTCACTCTACTTCCACCACCATGATATTTGTTTCTTTGTCTGTTAGTTGTGCCGCACTCAGAAATATTCCAGCAACATGGTGGCGGTTTGACAGTAATGAATAGAATCGGATGTTCATTCTGTACTACGTTGTATGATACCTGTGCCAACATTCCTGTATTATTCTCGTTCTTTCTGAGGAAATACCAAATTTCTGCACTCTCCTCACTCTGGGTGAGAAAATAGATTTGTGACGTAAATTTCGTTTAATATGGCTACCCCAAGTTAGCAGCTTCGCTCTATATACAACCTATGTTGTTTGTTTTGTTTGTGATTCATCAACACATGGGGATGACACACCAGGTGGAAATACACTGATGGTGGCATAACAGTGGCTTTCGTACTGCGCGGTTAGTTGGCCGAGATGTTGGTACAAGTCCAACAATGACTAACACACAGCGTGTGTCTGTCTATACGTCGTGTTTATCTCCCCGAGTGAAATCAGTACCTCGACCAACAGTGATACTAGTTAGATGACTAACGGTTTCGTTACATCATCTGGCTCTGACTCGAGTACCTGTGTCACAATCCTGTGACGTCACAGAGGACGGGACTATTTTCATTAACCAGACCCTGTGACGTCACAATAATATCAGCGCTTTCCCACGATCTGATTCTGCAGGAAGCAGTCGGTGCCGCCGCAATAATCGATTACCTAGAGTGCTCATCAATTCCTTCAATACTAGCTTGTGGAAGGTCGTCACTACGTCCACGTTTTTCTGCCAATTTATTTCGTATCATTATAGCGATTGTGTCTGGCTTGTCACGTCGAGGCTGTCAAGCGTTCCCCAGTTGGAAGTGACCCATCTGGTGGTCAGCTGGCAAGTGACCGATCATGCACAGCATATGGCCTTGTCCGCAGTCGACATCAGGGCAGTAGCGAGACTAACTCTTTGTCTCCGAATATATAATTTTCACAGAAACAAATATATACATTTAAAATGAAAGAACCCCATTGGGGAAAATGCAGACTTCTTTTGTATAGTTATAGTATATAAGTTATTCTTGTACTTAAGGCATGTACAGTGGGATTGACAAACAGGGTTTCCCCTATATTAATGTCTCTTCCCAAACAAATACATATTACAACAGGATATTTACATCAGAAATTATCATACATTCATGTAGAAAAAGCATTGAGACATACTGATATTTTCACGTAAAACGTTTGCTTGGTGATATAAACTTATGAACGGTTTGGATTATTTTGTATTGACATGATTTGATAGGTTTTTATTGCCAAGTAAAACAGTGTTCAAGTTGTGACCATTGACATGACGAATATCCTCATAATTTGGGCATATAAATAAGTAATGATGTGCATCCTCATACGCATGACCACACGAACATCGTGAATCTATCAGATTTATGACCATTTAAGTTGTTTTGTATAGGGCTATCGCGATGCAGCAAGGACTAGTTGGGGGGAAATATGATGGTTCGGGGATTGTGAGACAGACTGGTACTAGAGTGCGTAATTATTAAAGGATAATATTTGTATACATATCATGCGCCAATAAGCATCGAACGGCCACAGCTCTGAATATGGTGGAATGGATTCACCGTACCTTAAATATATTCACGCATTCTTTGTCAAAGAAGATCAAACTAGGTTAGAATCCGTGTCTATCTGTGACAGCGTCTGTTGACATTATTGTGATTTTGACAATTAATATGATTAATTGATACATATGGAAAATGTCGGCAAGGATTATTCTTCGAGTGGGAAACACGTCCCTGTAGAGAAATACCACACGTCCATTAAATAAATACATGTATGGTAACTCATGTTTAACCTGTCAAGTGCTAAACATTAATCCTGAAGTCAGAATGTAGGAACAGGGCATATATGGAATCCCAGCTAAAACCGCCACAATGATGTACAAGCTGTGTACAATAGCCCTCTCGGATGTTCCTGGCGGTGAGCGCCACATGTGCCTATTGTTATTCCGTATATGTACGACCGACTATCAAGCACGTGGAAATAATTCTCACTTGCACATGTGACATGTAAATGTATTTGTGGACAACTGTATTTAGAATCATCAATTATCGCTCTGATAAAGAGAGGTGAATGACTCGCTTGAACCCATGTATACAAAAGAACCTGTTTATTATTGAAATATTTCGCGCAACAGTTTGAAAATATGCAGGTTCGGTTCAGCAGCCTGTAAACAACCGAGATAAGGACAGGTAAACAACGACAAAAGTCTGATATCATTTCTTCGAAGTTCAGTGTATTCACAATCATTCATCGACCCAGTGATATTTTTAACTGTGCTGTTCCTCCACCCTGTAGCTCTATGTAAATACACATGTACATATGCTCACTCACTCACTCACTCATTCACTGGAGGGTTGGGAACCACGTAGATCAATTGTTCCTTTCTACACTCACTAACTCCTTATAATGTCACACTCCCAGGACACGTAATGCCTCATCTGATAATATATGCGTGTTATGTCATGTAAATATACGAACAAGGATGTATGATCGTGACATCAACACAGATCCCCTTGTTCCTGTTAACAAAGACATGCATGTATAAGTATCTTCAAGCGACTTGGTCTGGGCATACCCAAATGCCGACAGCATCCCGGGTTAGTCAGCCTCCCTGTCCCACTCTCGGCATCCATTGTAGAATTATCTTATTAGGCTCAAATGTTACTTTATTCCAGGACCATATGTTTGTAAAGGACATACAACCACATCCCCGTGGCATTAACACCATCCCACCTCCCTCCCCCCACAGTCTTGACACGCCACCGACTCCTCCTCACACCCACGCCGTCGCACGCCATCTGCCGACGCCACAACATTACATAACACTGTAGAGACGTGGAGGGATATTTAGTTCAGCGTCTGTAGCAACCACGCATTGTTTAGTAGAAGATGGAGGTGTTGATCTCTGCCTGGCGTTAAAGTACATAGAGTAGATGGACTGGTCATCCGGCTCTGGTCTGACCACCGCGGCGCAGTAGCTATTTTTAGTAACATTTACGCACCAGGCGAGCGGAGTATTATTGCTTGACCTTTGCCCTTGGTAATTCCCAGACTCGAATGCCGATTATTCAAAATGGCGGCAGATTGGGACACTTGCACTGCATATGGACCAAATTATAGGATGCCCAGAGAGATGTTTATGTGATATAAATAGAACCTGTAAGAGGATTTGTCGCCTCGGAACAATACTCTAGTAATGGCGTATCTGTATTTCCGTTGTCATGGAAACGCATAAGGCGTGCTCGTGTTTACAAACAGACTGTGTACACGTTAGCAATGTGTCCAAGGATGCCACTGGCGTTGTCAAGGCAACACGAGAAGGTGATTAGAGTTCAACATGCACGCTCTGATACTTAACAAGACTAAGTACCCGTCCAAGTAAATGAGGGTAGACGTAGCGTTCTTAACGCAAGTTGTGAAAGCCAGGGGAAACGCCAGGGGTCCCGACTCATCCGTCAAAGGAACTTTGTGATCCGGCAAGTGTAGAAATTGGGAAATGGACAATGAAAGCACCAACAGTGACCTCACCCCCTTGCTACACAGACATAGGGGACAAACAACTGTTACCACTACAACCTACACAACCTCGACTCCACTACCACCTACACATCTACTACTCCACTTCAAGCCACACATCCACTACTCCACTACAACCCAGACAACCACTACTCCACTACCACCCACACATCTACTACTCCACTTCAAGCCACACAACCTCTACTCCACTACAACCATTACTCCACTACAACCCACACAACCTCTACTCCACTACAACCCACTACAAGCCACACATCCACTATTCCACTACAACCCACACAACCTCATACCCATCTACTCAACTACAACCCACACTATCTCTACTCCACTACAACCCACACATCCACTCACCCCACTACAACCCACTCATCCACTACTCCACTACAACCCACACATCCACTACTCCACTTCAACCCACACATATCCACTACCCCACTACCACCCACACATCCACTACTCCACTACAACCCACTCATCCACTGCTCCACTACTCCACTACAACCCACTCATCCACTACTCCACTACAACTCACACATCCACTACCCCACTACTCCACTACAACCCACACATCCACTACTCCACTACAACCCACACATCCACTGCTCCACTACTCCACTACAACCCACACATCCACTACACCCACTCCACTACAACTCACACATCCACTCACAACCCACCACTCCTACTCCACTACAACCCACACATCCACTACCCCACTACAACCCACACATCCACTACTCCACTACAACCCACACGCTCCTACTCCACTACCACCCACACATCCACTACCCCACTACAACCCACACACTCCTACTCCACTACAACCCACACGCTCCTACTCCACTACCACCCACTACGACCCACACAACCACTACTCCACTACAACCCCCACTCCACTACAATACCAATCACAAACAATCCTTACAACCTCAACCCAAGGCCAACCATACCAAATCCAATGCAACCCATTCCAATCCACCCCTCTACAACCCAAACTGCCAAAAAAACCATTTCCAAAATCATAAGTATCTCTGCTAAACCCCGAGTCCATGTCAGATTCTGACTATGTCACAAACATATAACTAGGGATCACAATCAGACACAGGTGATACCAGATGATGAATAGTTATGAAAAGGCGAACATATCCTGCTCCACCTGTGCATTCCGTCACAAACACGTGCAAAATACACTCAGTTATTCTCACGGGAACATACCAGTCAAAATAGGGACCTACCCCAATCCCATCGTACATTTAACCTATGACCCCCAACTGGCCCAACGATGGGTGTGATTTGAGTGACGGGTGTGGGGGGAAGCCTGAGTTGTTCATGCGTTACAAATTGATTATTGACAAGTGACCTTGAACAAATTACACTCCACATAATAAACAGCTAGCGCCTTACATAACAACCTGTGTTGTGCTTGCATGGGGACTTGTTTACATCACGTGATCTCCGAGATCACATGACGTCGCGTCGCTAATAGCAACACAGAAACACGGCTGGCTTATCTGGACTGAGAGTTTATCGTGTCCTGGCAGAAACAGACCAACTGTTACGTGATCTATGGCCTGGCTTTTGTACACTGGGCAAATATTCCGAGCAATCATTAAAAAAAATTCACGATTAGTCTTGTTTATGTGTTCGTTACATTAATGTGACTTAAAATAAATGTATATATATACTCTTGCCGTGAGTCTTATTGCGTCTCTTCGATCTGCACCAATTAAGAATAATTGAGAATATTGACGGTAAGATTCAAAGAAGGTTTCATCAGGAAGCGCCGTGTCGAAGAATTTGATGGTGGTTTCCATGTTTCAATATTAGTAGGTTACGTAAAATGGGGGTATGAGCAAAATTTGATGCAGTCCCAGGACAGGTCTGGCCGAATCTAGACAACTTCTAAACAGCAGTGTTGAATAACTTTGGCTTGCAACTGTGGCGTACATTTGGACTCGCTGGGTCATTGTAGTGCAGGGCAGATACTGCAACCAATGAATACGCGACGGGAGCAGTTTATCCAATGAAGTATCTCTATCTAACACTTCACACTTAACAAGTATGGTCTATGCAAAGACATATGTTAAACAGGTACCAATAAGATCAGACAATATTGAACACATAATACATATTTCTAGGGGAATATTGTGGTACTGTAAGAAAGTGTTGTAACGTTGACATTATAGTTCCTGTAAGCATAATCTATTATTTGGAAATTATCTGTTACTGTTTAGTCAAGGTTGATGACGTGCGGTGACGCGATATGTTAAGTCATTGAAACATATCCACATACTGTTGTGTTATTGAAAATCAGCCAGACACTGCTAAGTCATTGAAAACAAGCCAGACACTGTTAATTCATGGAGAACCAGCCAGATATCGTTTAGTCATAGAAAACCATGCAGACCCTGTTAATTCACCTTGAACCAGCCAGACACTGTTAATTCATGGAGAACCAGCCAGATATCGTTTAGTCATAGAAAACCATGCAGACCCTGTTAATTCACCTTGAACCAGCCAGACACTGTTAATTCATGGAGAACCAGCCAGATATCGTTTAGTCATAGAAAACCATGCAGACCCTGTTAATTCACCTTGAACCAGCCAGACACTGTTAATTCATGGAGAACCAGCCAGATATCGTTTAGTCATAGAAAACCATGCAGACCCTGTTAATTCACCTTGAACCAGCCAGACACTGTTAAGTCATGGAGAACCAGCCAGATATCGTTTAGTCATAGAAAACCATGCAGACCCTGTTAATTCACCTTGAACCAGCCAGACACTGTTAAGTCATGGAGAACCAGCCAGATATCGTTTAGTCATAGAAAACCATGCAGACCCTGTTAATTCACCTTGAACCAGCCAGACACTGTTAATTCATGGAGAACCAGCCAGATATCGTTTAGTCATAGAAAACCATGCAGACCCTGTTAATTCACCTTGAACCAGACGCACACTGTTAAGTCATGGAGAACCAGCCAGATATCGTTTAGTCATAGAAAACCATGCAGACCCTGTTAATTCACCTTGAACCAGCCAGACACTGTTAAGTCATGGAGAACCAGCCAGATATCGTTTAGTCATAGAAAACCATGCAGACCCTGTTAATTCACCTTGAACCAGCCAGACACTGTTAAGTCATGGAGAACCAGCCAGATATCGTTTAGTCATAGAAAACCATGCAGACCCTGTTAATTCACCTTGAACCAGCCAGACACTGTTAAGTCATGGAGAACCAGCCAGATATCGTTTAGTCATAGAAAACCATGCAGACCCTGTTAATTCACCTTGAACCAGCCAGACACTGTTAAGTCATGGAGAACCAGCCAGATATCGTTTAGTCATAGAAAACCATGCAGACCCTGTTAATTCACCTTGAACCAGCCAGACACTGTTAATTCATGGAGAACCAGCCAGATATCGTTTAGTCATAGAAAACCATGCAGACCCTGTTAATTCACCTTGAACCAGCCAGACACTGTTAATTCATGGAGAACCAGCCAGATATCGTTTAGTCATAGAAAACCATGCAGACCCTGTTAATTCACCTTGAACCAGCCAGACACTGTTAATTCATGGAGAACCAGCCAGATATCGTTTAGTCATAGAAAACCATGCAGACCCTGTTAATTCACCTTGAACCAGCCAGACACTGTTAAGTCATGGAGAACCAGCCAGATATCGTTTAGTCATAGAAAACCATGCAGACCCTGTTAATTCACCTTGAACCAGCCAGACACTGTTAAGTCATGGAGAACCAGCCAGATATCGTTTAGTCATAGAAAACCATGCAGACCCTGTTAATTCACCTTGAACCAGCCAGACACTGTTAAGTCATGGAGAACCAGCCAGATATCGTTTAGTCATAGAAAACCATGCAGACCCTGTTAATTCACCTTGAACCAGCCAGACACTGTTAATTCATGGAGAACCAGCCAGATATCGTTTAGTCATAGAAAACCATGCAGACCCTGTTAATTCACCTTGAACCAGCCAGACACTGTTAATTCATGGAGAACCAGCCAGATATCGTTTAGTCATAGAAAACCATGCAGACCCTGTTAATTCACCTTGAACCAGCCAGACACTGTTAATTCATGGAGAACCAGCCAGATATCGTTTAGTCATAGAAAACCATGCAGACCCTGTTAATTCACCTTGAACCAGCCAGACACTGTTAAGTCATGGAGAACCAGCCAGATATTGTTAAGTCATTGAAAACCGACCAAATACTGTTAAGTCATTGCAAACCAGCCACACACTGTTAAGTCATTGAAAACCAGCCAGACACTTTTACGCCATTGAAAACCAGCCAGACCCTGTTACGCCATTGAAAACTAACCACACACTGTTAAGTCAGTGAAAACCAGCCAGACTCTGTTACATGTTGTTAAGTCATCGAGAAACAGCCAGACACTGTTAAATCACTGAAGTGATTAGATAATTAAGGAATCATCGTGCTGTGATGGGGTGTTCCTAAGAATGTAACACCATTGTACGGAGACCGGGTGGTCTTCTGGCGGCGGAATGTTGTAATCTAAAGGCGGTGAAATCATTATGAGGTAACGACAAAAATATAATGAGGTCATTCTGTCGCATGTAAAGCATGTTTACGTTAAAACATTTTCTGAAGCAAACTTCGTCGTATGTGAACAGTGGCTCTGTGTGGCGATAAGACATTGGCAGCACTCACGGGTCTGGAACTACGGTCCAATACCCAGGAATGAACCACGGCAGAATGCAGACTGTGGAACAAATGTCTCCCTGAGAAAACACCGTGGGTGTAAACAAACACATTACCTCACCACATCACATAGCTGTGGTGTTTATACAACACTCACAAATAGATAGCCTCGCCGCAGGGCTAACACAATGTGAGTATACTGACGGCGTTCAACTCCATCAGTACCACATCATCCTCGGTAACCAGGGAACCGCACTGACCTCCGTCCCAGTTCGCAACACCATCGTGGGTAGGTGAAACAAACATACAAACAGTTTTGCCTCAGTAAAATATGCATAATTAGCCTACAATGAAGCCTGCAAACAGCAAGGTGATGGGAGGAGGCCGTTTGTGGTCTTCATCACATAGGTTAGCAAGTAAGATGGATTAGTTTCTACAAGACGTTTGTTTCTACACGGGATCGATAGTGACATATTTTCAACATGAACTGCGGCTGGCTTGTTTCCTGTTATCAGCACGTCAAACAAATATATCTAGACCAAACAGATTAGGGCTTTAGTAACACTGTGGCAAGTGTAAATGTGGAGCTTTTTTGTTTTGATATTTTTTCGGGCTTATTATTATCATTTCTTATGTAATGTATACTAAAAGGCGTGAGTGTATTGCGAGATGTAGTTATGAGAGACATTAGTTTGCAATCCGGCAAATTGTTTGAAATGTGACTGCATTTTTAACGTTATGATGTCGTGGTGAACGTAACGTAGTGCTTTCGTAGACGTAGACGAACACGGGGAGCCCAGGAGCGTATCTACAGCGCAAACCTTTCATCCAGCATCCGTCCAGGACTATTTTGAGTTTCGAAAGCACAAACACAGGCTTCCTGTACGTTAAGGGATGAAACTCTTCACAGCGAACTTCGCTTATCACAATGTGACCTTCGCATAGAAACATGCTAATTACATGAATAAGACAGCTAGCTGTCAGTCTCATGAACATATTGTTTTACTCTGTGATTTCCGTTTCCGTAATTTACTTATTTTACATTTTAAGGGGGGAACCGCCCTTCGTAAGACTAATTGCTGTTAAACGAAATGGAGATACAGGTATTCCATGGTGACATATATTCAACAGAATACGGCCCCTTATCCGTGCCAGGATCCGCTGACTGCGGGTTCGAGCCGTAATATCTCCCCGATTATTATCACCCTTGTCTTCACAGAGCCTCGGCAGACTGATAGGTCGCCCAAGTAGTCAGGTTCTCCGTACAATGGGACAGTGTTTTCCCAGACAGGATCGGGTGTTCAGACTTAATTAGTTCTTCTCATAGATCGATGCTCATGATGTCAGTCACTGGATTGTCTGGTCCACACTCGATTATTTACAGGACCCGTGAAGATCCGGGTTAGAATATTGATCTTCAGTAACCCATGCTTGTCGTAAGAGGCGAATAAAGGGGTCGGGTGGTCACTTGCTCACTGACTTGGTTGACACATGTCATCGGTTCCCAATTGTACAAATCGATGCTCATGCTGTTGATCACGGGATTGTCTGGTCCAGACTCGATTATTTACAGACCGCCGCCATATAGCTGGAATATTGCTGAGTGCGGTGTAAAACTAAACTCCACTCACTCACATTTATTTACAGATTTTGTCACATATATGAAATAAAGGAGTACACCGTTAATCGACAAAGTAAAGCGCTTCGACCTTTCCGGTTTGCCTGCAATGGAGCACTCGGTCGCCGAGACGAGTCTCCATATAAATAGAAATGTTGTATAGATAGTTGACATGTCTCATTATATGAAGACTTTTACTTGTTAATCTTTCGACATATATTTAATATAATTTTTGTGATTGTCGATGATTTGCACTTATCAGGCAGCGTTTTATGACAACAGTTTCTAACCATTTAATTTTAGCTTATTTAAAAGAAATCAAATTATGTGACAAAATATAGAATTTTATCTCAATAGTCAGGTTTCACCCTTGAATGTGATATTTGCCTGAGAATTTTAGTGAATTTCACCATCACTCTTATTTATATTCTTACTATATTTAAATATAAAATATATTTCTCGCCGCAAATAGCTGCAAAATTGCTGATGCAGCAACATCCATTCACTCACCCCTGTCGAGTATGAAATATCAAAATTGTGATTATAGATGTGTTGACATTTGTTCAATATGTGTGTGTAGTCATTGCTTATATTTTGACATTTATCGAACATTTATTTGTGATTGGTGATGTTTCGAAATCTATGCATCGCATTGGGTCTGTTGGTACCATGGCCTGGATGTCCCGACAGCGTACCCTAGCTTTGGGCATTAGGTGTGGTCGGGACGCGGGCTGGTGAACGCCCTTTCTGAGACAGATCACTCACTAAGTACATTCCTTCGCACAGGTAGAAAAACCGTGCGATCGGTAATGAGAGCCAGTTACACACGCATTCCAAGGCACTGACAGTGCTAACCACCTTAAGAAGCACTGATGAAGATGGATAGTTCCAAGGTGAACGACATACTCCCTTCATCAACCAATATACAGTTTAGAGCTAGACTAGCATACGTCTCCAAGGTAATAATTGATAGTTTGTAGGATAAGTACTAAAAAATATGAAATATACCTCAGTCGGACTGGTGTCCTTAGACAGTCCTTATCTAGACATACCTCTTTAAAGGATAAGATTACTAAACATCCATGGACTTATAGCACATACTACAGCCTTTGAGCAATGCTAGTTTAAAGTGTGCAAAACGTGGAAGCTGTGAATGACCTCATTAAGGTATTTCCACAAGTCAAGGAATGATCACGTCATTTGTACATTGTTCTGTTTCGACATAATACATTTTTTGTTGTTTCCATCTTGACATTCATTTGAGTATGTAGTCCAACTGTTTCCGACAGCGCTGGGAAAGGGTGATTTGTCATCGTATTACCCAAAATATATCGTTCGCTGACTTTCTGTGTGTTTTGAAATAAATGTGTCACAGGTCATGGTAGTATATGTTTACAACCGCTCACTTATTCTGTCTCAATATATTTTGTCATCTATTCTGTCTTGACAACCATATATAAACACTCTACACCGTGAATACGTCAACCCAACCATATATACACCGTGTTAACTGTGGATACATCTTGACAACCAGATATAAACTCTCTACACCGTGAATACGTCATTCCAGCCATATATATACCGTGGTAACTGTGAATACATCTTGACAACAAGATATAAACTCTCCACACCGTAAATACGTCATTCCAGCCCTACATATACCGTGTTAACTGTGGATACATCTTGACAACCATATATAAACTCTCCACACCGTAAATACGTCATTCCAGCCATATATACACCGTGTTAACTGTGGATACATCTTGACAACCAGATACGAACCCTGCAAATTGTGGATATGCCTGCTAACATAAGACAATTCCTCAACTAGCATTCAGTGCTTTAATTAAGATGCTTTTCTCATTGTTTATAAAGTGTGCCCTTGTAACGTGTCTGTCGAATTTTGAAATGCTTCTGCATATTGTGTGAAAACATTGCGTTGAAAGCCAGCACGAACAGCAGCCGGCCACCGACAGAGATGCAA
Organism: Haliotis rubra; assembly: GCF_003918875.1. NCBI lineage: Eukaryota > Metazoa > Mollusca > Gastropoda > Lepetellida > Haliotidae > Haliotis > Haliotis rubra. The sequence continues at coordinate 1,255,737 of NW_025767224.1, read as the reverse complement.
ATCACCAGACGTCACCTGAAGCGCGAGGGGGTTTGTCACTGATTGCCCCCGAAGGTCAGGGTGACCTTCATTGCTTGACATAGTCACGTGATGTGTTATGGGATTCCATGGGACATTCGCCTTTGTTAAACCCCATGCTTGTAGATTACAGGGATGACTGTAGGATGAGACACGTCTCGTGGTAGAGAATAGGAATAGAGTCTATTTAGGAATACACACATTGTCAGACTCATGTAATATTGTTCAATAAACAGAACCTCACTAAATTCTTTTGATGTCACATCTATTAACACGATTCGAACGAAACTGAAAGGCATGCCGAGAATGTTTTGTACTTTTATCGACGTGTGTTCATATACTTGAGATCAAAAGACTGAAAGGCGAGATTTTTTGCCTTTTCGTTACTTTGGTTAAATCAAGGAAACGGCAGTTTGCCAAGACGTTCAACCTCAGCTTCATATCAATGAACTCAATTATTTCGGCCCTCAACTCATCTATCAACTAGCTGGAGTCCAGCAACCGAGCATGTATATACAGTGTCTTATCTAGATCCATGCGCAGAAACGCAAACTGAATGTACATGTATGAGTGAGTGAGTCCAGCAACCGAGCATGTATATACAGTGTCTTATCCATGCGCAGAAACGCAAACTGAATGTACTTTTGCATGTATGAGTGAGTGAGTTCAGCCATATTCCAGCTATATGGCGGCGGTCTGTAAATAATCGAGTCTGGACCAGACAATCCAGTGATCAATAGCATGAGCATCGATCTGCGCAATTGGGATACGATGATATGTGTCAACCAAGTCAGCGAGCCTGACCACCCGATCTCGTTAGTCGCCTCTTACGACAAGCATCGGTTACTGAAGATCAGTTCTAATCCGGATCTTCACGGGTTATGCATGTATGAACAGCAGGTACCGTTTAATGACGTTTCGTGGAAATAAGTTGCGATAGCGTACTTTTGTGGTTAAAGAGTTGGCCCCCCCCACGCCAAAGACAATTCTCAACATGGGTACAGCACGTGAAATCCATTTCTGGTGTCCCCCGACGTGTTATTGCTGATATATTGTTAAAAGCGGTGTAAAACTACACTCACTCACTCACTCGCTCGTTCACTCACTCACTCAAAGGTCTCATCAAACTCTTCCAGAGAGCTCTTATAAGACATTCACGGGAACTTATTAACTGTGACAAGATGCTTGTGGTCCCCCTTCTTTGACCATTACAGGGGGGTATTCTCATCTCTTTACTCACTTACACTTACTTCAGTGGATCAGATGGTCAGACCTGGTCACGTGGTGGATAGCCAGGCGTCTTACCCTAAACATGTGGATCATTGCTCGGGATACAGATCACTGGATTGTTTGGTCCAGTTTCCATGGTGCACATATTTTGGCTGCATCATACCACAAGAAAGTAAATACAAGTGTGATGTCCCGAGTATGTACAGGACAGATTCGAACTGTTCATGTTACTTGGTTTGTTAGCATAATACTCATTCAGTACCTGTAACACACACGCACACGCACACACACGCACGCACACCACATACACACACAGACGCTCTCCCAACCGATCATCGTAAGTTTCAGAGTCCACGTGAACTGATTATCACAGGTGGAAAGGGGGGGGGGGGTCACAACAAAGGTTCGCGTAAGTATTTTACTATAATCGTGTGAGAATAACGTTCTGCTCCCTCCTCGACTTAAGAGGTCAGACAGACGCTCCCACATTCCCCAGGGAGAGGGACTTGCAAGACGGCTAACATGATATGACTTGTAAAGACTGAGGATATGACTGGGCGATACGTGGAGAGAATGCGTGTCAGGAACGTTCCTCCGTGTCCAACTCGAGACGCTGGTAGTCGGTGAGAGATATGCGACACCCAGCGAGGTATTTGGTGTCCATCACTGGGTCATGTCGCGGGGACGTGTGTGCTATGGGGTGGGAGGCGGCCCGCTCAGACAAGTTAGGTGGGTCGGGGGGCATCGGGTGCTTGTCGGTGAGCTTATCTGGGTTATCACACATGTACATTCTTGTGGGGCGGTAGTGTAAAATCGTTTTTATTGTTTAATTTTAGAATTGGCTATTTAAAGAAATGCACTTTAAAAGATATGGTTGTTGGATTGCTGTCACCAGCCACTGGAAACAATGATGATAATAATGATGATGAGTGTGGGTGAGTTTAGTTTTACGCCGCCGTTAGCAGTATTCCAGCAACATCACGGCGCAGACACCAGAAATGGGCTTCACAAATTGTACCCATGTGGGGAATCGAACCCTGGACTTCGGCATGACGAACGAACGCTTTGACCACTAGGCTACTCCACCGCCCCATGATGATGATGATGATGATGATGATGACGACGACGACGACGACGACGAGAAGGAGGAGGAGGAGATACAAGACGAAAAAGGAGGGATGTACTGGCCGAAACCCCGCCGAGTACGACCATCACACTAATGATTTGTCACATATAATCACATATACGGTTATAGCCTTGTGGTAGTTTGACATACGGAATCAAATGGTGTAAGATAAGCAAGCAATTGTACAACTGATATAAAAGTGAAACATGTAGAATTATTCGACTGGAATATTAAGCCTGTATTTTCCAATACAAAATAGTCAAGAACAGAGTCAATTTATACTTCAATTGTACCAGATTTAACCTTCTGAATGGATACTGTTCGTCAGGTAACTGGGAATTCTGAATGTAATATCACATATGTGACACCTACGAGGCGTGATACCCGTTCTCACAACCTAGTATTGGCTTCTTAACCCGAATTAACCCGAACATAGGCGACATTCCACGACTGTCCTTTGGTGGTGAGACCCCGTACTGGCGCCTTTGAATGTTGTGAATGATACCTACGTCAGGATTGTTGATTCGGGATAAAGGGGAGGGGGTATGACTGGATATTGACAGCAGGTAGCTACCTGTTGGTCTTCTACGGCGACTGAACACATAAACAACTATTGTGAAACATTCACGTACACAAACATCTTGGGCTGCGCTGGGCGTTTAGCGTCGCCCTATGGGAAAAGTACATGTACGCGCTGCCCGAACCACGCCCATCTAAAATCTGCAGTTAAATATTCCACAAAACAATCGGTTATCATGACAATCGTTTACATAGATCATCACCGTTTTCTACCCCGGGTGTGAATAAGATAATGTTTGACGCACATACACTGCTCAACAGAACGCGACCTACAGCTGTACAAGACCGAACACGTCCAAGTCCTTCTCGTAATTCCGATATCAGATTCCTTATAGGGTAGTATGACAGGCAGTATTTCAGACCAGGTATTGTCTTGTCTGTTTGAACAAAGCATAGCCCTTTTCCAGGAATAGGTCATGTAAGTTGATTGTGCCCAGACATGGTATATCCTGTTTATTTTTCAAAGTCTGATTGCTCATCACCTCGAGTCGGTGAATGAGTGAGTATAGTTTATACCGCTTTTAGGGAAATGCAAGCAATATCACTGCGAGCAACGCCAAAATGGGTTTCACACTTTGTACCAGTGTAGGGAACGAACCCGGTTCTTCGGTGTAACGAGGTAACGCCACACCGGGCTAGTCCACCGCCCCATTATACGGTCACTCTCTAAGCTATATGGCACATGATGCAAGGGAACTGATTTCATTCTGTGACACATGGCTTTGAACATTACTATACCCATCATTCTGGGCTTAGTCTGTCATACAGACCCTGAAGAAATATATCCATTAAAGCCCACGCAAGTCTAGAAAATGTAGCATGTCTAGATGAAGAAAGTCTCAGGGCTCCTTTTCATTATATTTTATTTTTTAACTATGAGCTTTTTTTCTGTACAATATGTTCATTTCAGAGACTAGTTGTTAGACTACTCTGGGCTTTACCTACGGAACTGACCCTGCGTGTACACCGGGTATTGTGTCAGCCATTTCAGTAATCATTCTGAAGGAAACAGACTTGTATCCAAAAGCGTTGTCATGTTTCTTCCGTATGTATGCACCTTATAACAGAATACATTCTATTTAAGATTAAATCTATCGGGATACTCTAAAACACTGCAGATGGCAGTCACCAGTGCGGTGGATGGTGACGCCATTAAGAGCGGGTGTATCTTGACGCCATAAGAGCAAGTGTATCTTGACGCCATTAAAGCAAGTGTATTTTAGTAGGTTAATCTTGACGCCATTGGAGCAAGTGTATCTTGACGCCAGTAGAGCAGGTGTATCTTGACGCCAGTAGAGCAGGTGTACCTTAGTAAGTGTATCTTGACGCCATTAGAGCAAATGTATCTTGACGCCATTAGAACAAGTTTATCTTAGTAGGTGTATCTTGACGCCATTAGAGCAGGTATATCTTGACGCCATTATTGTAGGTGTATCTTGACGCCATTAGAGCTGGTTTATCTCGACGCCATTAGAATATTTGTATCTCGACGCCATTATTGTAGGTGTGTCTTGACGCAATTAGAGCAGGTGTATCATGACGCCATTAAAGCAAGCGTATCTTGACGCGAATAGAGCAGGTGTATCTTGAAGCCATTAGAGCAAGTGTATCTTGACGCCATTAGAGCAGGTGTATCGTGACGCCATTAGAGCAGGTGTATTTTAACGCCATTAGAGTAAGTGTATCCTGACGCCATTAGAGCAGGTGTATATTGACGCCATTAGAGTAAGTGTATCCTGACGCGATTAGAGTAAGTGTATCCTGACGCCATTAGAGCAAGTGTATCTTGACGCCATTAGAGCGGGTGTATTTTAACGCCATTAGAACAGGTGTATATTGCCACCATTAGAGCAGGTGTAGCTTGACGCCATTAGAGCAGGTGTACCGTAGTAGGTGTATCTTGACGCCATTGGAGCAGGTGTATCTTGACGTCATTAGAGTATGTGTATCTTAACCCCATTAGAGCTGGTGTATCTTGACGCCATTAGAGCAGGTGTATCTTAACGCCATTAGAGCAAGTGTATCTTGACGCCATTAGAGCAAGCGTAACTTGACGTCATTAGAGTATGTGTAGTTTGACGCCAGAAGAGCTGGTGTATCTTGACGTCATTAGAGTATTGTATCTTGACGCCATTAGAACTGGTGTAGCTTGACGCCATTAGAGCAAGTGTATCTTGACGTCATTAGATGGCCTCAGACCACAATTATTTTCCCTATTGGCTATGTACAGTTACATGCCAGTCTACCATAATAAATATCGGTCGTAGGCTGTTGTCCTGTTGCATGCTGACCAACCTGCCACTTGTCACTTAACCAGCAAAATATCGGCCTGGGTCGACCACCTCAATTTTGCTGTATCCACTGTCAACTATGGTCACCGGAGGTTTCGAGCCGGAAACACACTAAACAACCTTGAACTTGGGGTCAAATCATGGAAGGCTGGTGCCAATACCATGTGCAGATTGTGGACCAAAACAATTTTGCAATAAAGTACAATGTCTCACCTTTCATTTAAGCTACCACAAATCACCCTGAGAAAATTAGCACAGACAGAACAGCCCATTTAAACAAGGCACTATATTCTCCTATTTTGCTTCCGGGTCATGGTAAAAGTAAAGGGGGGTAACTGTGGTCTGAGGCCAGATTATTGTATCTTGACGCCATTAGAACTGGTGTATCTTGACGCCATTAGAGCAAGTGTATCTTGACGTCATTAGAGTATTGTATCTTGACGCCATTAGAGCAAGTGTATCTTGACGTCATTAGAGTATTGTATCTTGACGCCATTAGAACTGGTGTATCTTGACGCCATTAGAGCAAGTGTATATTGACGTCATTAGAGTATTGTATCTTGACGTCATTAGAGTATTGTATCTTGACGCCATTAGAACTGGTGTATCTTGACGCCATTAGAGCAGGTGTATCTTGACGCCATTAGAACTGGTGTATCTTGACGCCATTAGAGCAGGTGTAGCTTGACGCCATTAGAACAGGTGTTTCTTGTCATCATGAGTTTCCTTGGTCTCTCATAGGCACACATACGTACCAGACCTAGTCTGTCTCACAGTCCCTGAACCACATTAATCTCCCTACTGCCAAGCCCTCTCTGCAGTGCTAAAGCCCTAAATAAAGCAAGTCTAGGTTTCCTCAGGTTCAGAATCTCTGGTCTCCCTAGGTCTCCTTTTCAATATAAATGGGCTTGTTTGTTACTATCAAAATTATATATATTCAGAGACTAAGCCTTAGTCTAGTACCAGACCCTGCAATCCAGAATCCGTATAATTAGATCTTCTTTACCCATACAACAATATAAATGCGCAGACATTGGCGCTACATTCGAACTACCTGACCTGAGTTTACAAACAGTGCAAGGTGCCCTTCTGTAGAAAAGTTGGAAAGTTGTCAACTGACTAATGAGGAGACGGCCCGTGTGTGGGGATTTTGGCTGGTCTTGAGATAAACCTGTCTGTGTTGCGTCTGTTGCCCTCATCGCCACGTGCAGTCTGCCACACAGAACTGCGTCGACGTAGTAATTCTGAAGACGTAGTAGTCAATGTGCTCGAAGTTACCCGCGCTCCTGCAATATTGTATCACTAACGCTGCCCTGTAACATACCGCTAACGACCAACAGGAATCAAGCCGTGACTTTACCAGCAGTTTCAGTACCTCGAGGACTCCAACTGTGGAGATTTGTTCGCGTGTCAAGCAGATGCCGGACTGTCCAGGTGTCTATTGTAATAACACACACCTTGTAATATAAACCAAAATACCTAGCTCTGACAGAGACGCAGGTGTGTCGATATGCACAGCACGGCTTTGTCCACATCGTATAAATGGATAGACACGGATGTTCGTATGTACATTAAAGATATAAATACTCTGTCTGTCATACAGCCACATGTCTGTCAATAAGATGCAAAGTAAAGAGATAAAGATACAGGTGCGTCTGTCAAAACGTAAAACATATACATGTACATGTGTGTATTTAGATACGTGTAACATGTACATGTCTGTCCATATGTGAAACATATACATGTCTGTCCATATGTGAAACATACACAGGTATGTCTGTCCATACGTCAAACATACATGTCTCTCCGTCGATAATTAAAATGTAGATATACAGGTTAAGATAAGATATTCTATTGCGCAAACGTTCCATGTAGAAACAGTGACACTATTCTGTCAACTACATAAACAAGATATATAATGAATCAGAGTAACAAAACATATAATAATACAAATGTGTATAATAATGGTATGTCTATACTTCTGTGAAACACACAAACGTCTAGAACTGATACAGATCTACGCTGTCTATACAGCTCCTGCGTATATTCACCAATCTGTGATGTGTGACAGATGTCTCCTCCCCTCACTTCTCTTAGTCTGTCCCACAGTTCCCAAACCCCGTCCTTTTTTAGGCCGCCTATTCCTTTCTGCAACCCAAAACCCGTAAAAGGTCATGTCCAGCTCACTAAGGCTCTATCAAAATCATATTATTTTAGACAATATGCACAGTACACATCACTCAGTTATTGTATGCAGACATAAACAAGACAACAGTGATGCGGTGTATAGATGGTTAACAGTGAAGTATGGGGACCGGATGCATAGTCGGATCCTGGTGTGTGTGTGTGTGTGTGTGTGTGTGTGTGTGTGTGTGCGTGCGTGCGTGCGTGCGTGCATGCAGGGGAGCGACCCCACCCCACCCCTCCTTTTTTTTGTCCTGAAAGTTTATTAAACAGTCCACCCATCTGTGAATGGGCACCTCGTAAGCATGGGAAAGTGACATTAACTCGGTGCGCCTAGTGGCAGCAAGAGTTGTATGATCCCCAGGGAGTTGAGATTGATATTTAGATGTGCCGTTGAGATTGACATCCACTGTTCAGGGGGAAAATACCAGCGCCTTGAGCATGCACTAGTGCGTGGATATGTGGACTACATAAATATCAATAATAATGAAATGACCATTGAAACTCTCATGAAAAGGAAAGGGGTGAAAATGAAGTGTGCACCCCCTCTTTCTCAAAAGTGTGCAACCCCCACCACCCCTTCTCAAAAATCTGTATCCGCCACTTGGATGCATCACTGATATCAAACTGTTAAGTTCAAGCACAGTAAGATATACAAAAGCAGCGTGGCTGTGTGATGCACGGAAACTTGTACTACGCTTCACACACGAAACCAGTAATATATCAAACAAATAAATAATCACAGTAAAATTAATTTTACATTATGTTTACAAGTTACATCTTCCATTTTGTAATACAATACAGTGCCTTTTGCTTCGACAGTGAACTATGTAATAGCTGTAATGAAAATAGTCACCCCCCAAACTCTAAATAAACTCAAGTGTAGAATGATTTGGTAAGTCTAATTTTTCTGAACATTGAAAATAAGAATTGTTCTGGGCTTCTTTAGGAAGTATTGTATATTTGTAGATAAATAAGATAACTGCATTTCTGGGACAAAATGTCAATATACGATGAAATAAATACATAGGGTATTTTTTAAACATTTGAAAATTTTACAAATGATACAAATAAAGCGGGGAAATGTATTGATGGCAGCATCTGTATTGTGGGGAACACAACGTTTCGGGGCATAGTCTTACTCGTGGGGAATTGTTTCAGGATGTCAATGTCGCCTTACTCATAATACAGAAATCGACATTCATAAGTTTCCCCGCTGTTTCTGTTTCGTATACTTTGCATTCAGGTCAGGGAACATTTACGGAGCTCCTTGAACAAGTGGGAAATATTTTTAACTCGTCAACTGGTAGGGTGTGACAGTGAAAACAAGCAACTCCCCAATAATATGCCCCCACTTCCTTCCTCATCAACCCCCACGGTCACAGAAACGCTGATACCATGTAAAGTCATCAGTTCACCCAGACTGGTTTCCTACGGAATTCCTATCTTAAACACCAGGTCTGGGAACACCCATGTCATCGTGTGTAATCCCTTCTTCATCACGCTTATTAACTCAGCTACGTAATATTTCAGATATATTTAATCATGTGCATTCTCTGAGTTGCGGATGTAAAACCCCGGTGTCTGACGTCATGTTTTTCCGCGACGCCCTTCTTAATGGTTTCCCCGTGGTCGATCCCAGCTATTTTTAGCACACTGACGTATATAGTCACGTGATGTCTTTGTTTGTAAACACAGCGAGACGCGACGCTACCAACTGGCGTGTCATGTCCGCGTGCAAATGAATCGGGCTTTGTCGGGCGTTAAAAATAGGACTGGTATTGCTGGCTTCGTGACGGAGAAGGAGGAAACATATAAGCTCTCATCAAAAATAACTTAGCTGCTCTCGTTATCTGGACACAGTTACGTAGATTGCACTTCCTGAACAACAGCCAATCTCATGCTCCCAGGAAGTAAATGAGTGATAGAAACCCTCCTAAAACTCACCACACAAACACTCACTGAATCTGGGGGTTGAGCAATAGCACTTTACTGCACTCAAATACTACGTAATTGTTTAGCGAGAAGCGCAGTTGGAATCGGTAAACATGTTTATTAGTCACTTCATGGTGAAACGTACACTGCCTGGCACGCAGGTGGACCTCGGGATGCTTGCTCATATCGAGGAACTATTAGCGCTGTGATGGTACACACACGTGTTAAACAGTTGTACTGAGATTGTACACATAGGTACTGAACAGTTGTACAGAGATTGTACACATAGGTACTGAACAGTTGTATAGAGATTGTACACATAGGTACTGAACAGTTGTACAGAGATGCTACACATACGTATCAAACAGTTGTAAGGAGATGGTAAACGTACGTATCAAACAGTTTTACAGAGATTGTACACATAGGTACTGAACAGTTGTATAGAGATTGTACACATAAGTACTGAACAGTTGTACAGAGATTGTACACATAGGTACTGAACAGTTGTATAGAGATTGTACACATAGGTACTGAACAGTTGTACAGAGATTGTACACATAGGTACTGAACAGTTGCAGAGAGATTGTACACATAGGTACTGAACAGTTGTACAGAGATTGTACACATAGGTACTGAACAGTTGTATAGAGATTGTACACATAGGTACTGAACAGTTGTACAGAGATTGTACACATAGGTACTGAACAGTTGTATAGAGATGCTACACATAGGTACTGAACAGTTGCAGAGAGATTGTACACATAGGTACTCTCTTAGGAATTGTTCTTGTTTAGAGAGTATAGCAAATTCTTAGTCATAATAATGCATTGTGTGTATAAGTGATTCCCTTTCTTCGTTATACTTGGTACATGATATTACATGGTGTTGCTCATCGTCTAAGACACTGCACATTTCACAGAGACGTTGGGGTTGCAGGTTTCTTATGTCATATATGGAGATGGAATTGTAATCATTGCCCGCCTATGAATGCCCACAATGATACCGTGTCCCGCTGGTGACTATGTAATAGAGGCAAACCTTGTGTGCATACAATATATATATATATACCTTCACCTCGCAGTCAAATATCCGCCATCACATAGAGAACCATTGGGCAATGATTATTCCAATGCTTCAGTTTGGCACTGTGCGTAGAACATTGGCGAGGTAACATCACTTTATTATGCACCGTGGTAGTGCAGTTAAGCAGCCAACCCACAATCTATATTGCCATACAATTACCCAAGCACACTAGGGTGTGTGTTGCATAACGATAACCGTGAAACTACTCCTGCCATAACGATAAGAGCTGTGGAGTTCCAGACTAGTGATAAGGACTTAATGGAGTACTTCGTTACATGCAACTCCGCGGAATACACTGAGTGCATCTCAATCTACCACATCCGTTGGGATGTTGGTACAAAGCTCTCAACATGCAGATTACTGACTGTTATCAAGTGTTATCATCAGTAGCACATGCCTCGCGAGCCCGCCCATCGGCACGCCGTACTCTGTACCATCTGCTCAACTGGGTCGCTCCACTCCTGGCGCATTCTGGACTTTGCCCTTGTTTATGTGGGATGCTAGCTCGTCCTCGGCCCAACTCTTGTTTGTGTCAACAATGTAGCAGCGGACCACGTGGTGACGTGTACCAGGAGCGTCCACGTTCCCGTGACATCGCTGTCCCATGTACCAGGCCGTGTACACCTACTCTGATTGTAATAAATCTAATACGTAACATTGAACAAGTTGTAATCAGTTCTTGATTTACTGTATTGTGAGTGGCCTGATAAGAGAATACCACACTTTTTTTCACGATTGGCACTAACTGTACGTCAGATTTATACCTATATGTTTTTGCAGCTGTTTTTGAAAGCTCATGAAACATTACCCGTCTTTTAATAGTGACTCGTAAGCAGTGTTTTAACGTAAATAAAGAATTATTGTTCAAAATGATCTATGAATACATTCGAGAACAACCGATATTGCAGTTGGAAGAGTGAGTGAGTTTAGTTTAACGCCGTTTTTAGCAATATTCCAGCAATATCACGACGGGGAACACCAGAAATTAGCTTCACACGTTGTAAACATGTGGGGAATCGAACCCGGGTCTTCAGCGTGACGATCGAGCGGGAATCGAACCCGGGTCTTCAGCGTGACGATCGAGCGCTTTAACCACTACACTACCCGACCGCCCCTGCAGTTGGAAGGAGAATGCCATGGGATTTCATATCATCGGTTTTATCATCATAAACAGTTTGTATGTGTGGATGTTGTATGTAGGTATCAGATATACTCCTAAACACGTGCATTATTAACAGTTGGCTCGGACAGTCGGCACGTGTAAAGATCAAACGTGTTGAGCGGTAGTCAAAATCAGTTATGAGCGTGAGTGAGTGTTGTTTTACGTAACACAACAAAAACCATCCACATTGGTTTCAAATAAATGAGTAAGAACTGAACAAATTAGTGGCTGAAAGTAAGAGTATCGGTCCACGCCGTTGGGTCGCGTCACACATCAGCCTGTCACACATTTGGCCGACCAATTCACTCGACTGGACACCGGGAGGTGTTCTGGTCCGGACATTGCCAGAGAAAACTTTCGGACATTTTAACCACCCGATTCACAATTTTGTCGACTTGAAGTATTCGGCATTGGAGACGTGTTCCAACGTTAGGGCCTACACATATACTATCAACATATAGAGGATACCATGTGAGTGTCCATGTCATACTATGTTTACGACACGAGTGCCGAAATGTCGGTATTTCCCGAGCGAGAGTCGTAAACATAGTATGGTGTGGGCACGAATATAATATCCTGTCTATATTACTGAAGTCGTCAAATTAAGGAAAATAAACCCAAATCTACTTTCAAGCCTATATATAGGCTGGCAATCCTCGGTGTCCGCATGTAGAACGCAACGTGACAGAAGAAACGTGACGTCATAGAATTGTTCATGACGGCACGTCACCATGACAAAGTGATATTTTGCCCTAGGGCATCGAATGAAAAACATGAACACCGATATGTTCGCCCTCGTCGGTATTATAAACAGTTATCCGTTTCGGTCAACGCGAGCGAGGTTATAGAATTAACTGAATGCAATGCGTTTTGTTTCGTACGAAAGTGTTAGGGGAATTCGCATATAGGCGGCTCAACACGCCCGCAGCCACGTGAAGCATGTGATATCGATGCAGTCATCATAACAAGCCTTTGACCGGTTGTTTGTTTACATTGTTTATCATCAGCTGATAGTGAGAGCCGTTAGTACAACAGTACAGGAAGGAAAAACTCCAAATCTGCATGTAGACAGATATATATTCGACACTATTGGACAAACCGACACATTTGTAATTATTATACTATGGCGCACCTAATTCTGGAAAGTAATATTTTGAGATATGACGATATCCATTACCGTGTATTGTCTCCATTGTATGCACAGTTCTAGAGACTCTGAGTCATTGGTTCGAATCCTAGAATGTGATCCTTGCTCTCTCAGCACCGTGTGTCTGTGGGTTTGACAAACACGTCTGACGGCGCGACCTGCATTATTTGGAACTGCCTCCACCTGAAGCTGACCTGTAGTTGACCTGAAGCTGTTGTAATGTTTGCCGTAAGAACTGACTACAATGGGGATCGGATGGTCACAATATGTGACTTGGCTGATAGATTCCCATCGTGCATCGTTCTTCATCCTATCGACCCCTTGTTTGCCTATCTAAGCCCGAATACTGCTGATACTGTATTTAACATTAGCTAATTCACTTCGCTGGTATTGGTTGCCAGGTCAAGGTGTCAAATTCGATCCTTCCTTGTCTGCCTCACAGTTCCTGAACCATGTTATTTCCCTTCCAAGCAGCTGTTACAGTAATTGTACACCCTCAAATATAGCAAGTCTATATTTTCATAGTGAAAGAGGAGGTACTACATATTGTTCAAGTGTCATATGTCATGAATATATATGTCCGTCAAATATGGGACACTAAACGTGTGACTTCAAGGAATCTCTTATCTCACACAGGCACTTATTTTCAATTTAAGTGTATTTGCTCGTTTTTATATATTTTCAGAGACTACGTGTTAGTTAAAATTATTATTATTATTATACACATCTGTATTATTATATGTTTTGTTGCTCATCATATATATGTGATTCATTATATATCTTGTTTATGTAGTTTATAGAATATTGTCACTGTTTCTGTATGGAACGTTTGCACAATAAATATTTGATTGATTGATTGATAACATCCCACTTTGAAGTTAATCACTATAATAAAATAAATAAAAATTATAATATTATAATAAACATAAGCTAAAGCTGCTGGTTCACAGAACACGCTGTGGTAGCATCCATCTTGGATGAAGAGATGGCTGTCAAATAAAAGATAAGACCCCCCTCGTTTCTACTCCCTCATTCCCATAGAGAAAACTCGTAATGTTTTGTGGCGATTCATTTCAAACAAAGCGGCCACGTTGCACATATGGCCAAGCACATGGTCAGCCCCCACGCGTACAGTTGGCAATAAAGTCCGCCCACAGTGGGATGTGCATTAACTCCGATATTGTGAAATAACACGTTCCGCTGTTACACCACAACACACGGCCTTCGATTATCTCCCAACGGTGTCAGTGTCAGCACTCGCCGCCCACAACCCATGGCTTACATCGACGTTCAATCATTTAGGTTGTGTTTCAAATCAAATAAGGTACTTGACAGTTCCACTACTGAACAATGTTCATTATTTACACACACGACTGCAGTGCGTGTTTCTAACAATGCAATATTCAATATAAATAGACATATATACAACACAGCCATGTGTTACAGCACAAAATCAGCTGTCCTTGAAACGCTTAAAGACATTCAGATTGAAATAGTCGAGCTAAAAATACTCTACAAACAAACGCGCTCGCGTTACTTAGGTGCATGTGATATGTAATCCCCAGTACATTGCGACATATATTATATAAACAGTGACTCTGCGGTATCTTCCTAACCATACCAACAGTGACATTACGGTATGTGGTCCATCATAAAACAGTCACGTTTTCTTCTCTATACGAATATTGGGGCATGTTGGCCAGAATAGCGCGAGTGAGTTTAGTTTTACGCCGCACTCAGCCATATTCCAGCTATATCAAATCAAATCAAATATTTATTGTGCAAACGTTCCATACAGAAACAGTGACAATATTCTATAAACTATATAAACAAGATATATAATGAATCACATATATATGATGAGCAACAAAACATATAATAATACAGATGTGTATAATAATAATAATAATATTATTATTATTATTATTAGGAATATTTCAGGGGGATTCTTTTAGTCCTTTGCTTTTTGTCTGTCTTTAAATCCTTTGAGCCTTCTGCTCAATAAAGAGGAGGGTTACCATCCCGGACCTCCTCAGCACAGATCCCCAACACCTCTTACTCATCTCCTTTACATGGATGACATCGAGCTCCTTGCCAAAGGAGATTCCAATTTGAAAGAGCAGGTTCTCCTTGTCGAGTCCTTTTCTAATGATATTGGCATGACATTTGGACTCGACAAATGTAATACTCTTCATTTGAAACGAGGCAAAGTAACTAATGATGGATCGGTCAAGTTACAAGGGGGAGGAGTTATTGAGCATCTTGTGGAAGATCAGGCCTACACCTATCTTGGAATGCAAAGTTCGAGACAAGCTCCAGAATGCCCAGATTCAAGAGAAACTTCGGGCCGAGTACAAATCTCGTTTAAAGAAAATCTGGAGCTCAGAGCTAAATGCTCGAAACAAGGTCAAAGCCACCAATACTTTTGCTGTGCCAGTCCTTTCCTATTCCTTTGGAGTAGTTGATTGGACAAAACAAGACATCCAGATTCTTGACCGTCTGACCAGAAGGATCATGTCTGATAACAGAGCCCACCACCCTCGTTCCTCTCTGAACCGTTTATACATGCCAATCAATTCTGGAGGTCGGGGTTTGATTAATGTGGAGGCTCTTCATGATAGAATTTTATTGTGTACTTTTGCACATATCTATTTATCGGATGATCCTCTAGTGATGCATGTGAAGACTCATGATGAAAGCAAGGAATTCCACAGCTATTTTAAGCGTGCCAAGGTTGTTGGACAGAATCTGAAATTTGAGGTTGATTTTGTTGATGGCGATGTACTGCTGGACGGTACAGTGATGGGAGTAAACCAGGTGAAGTCCTTCACCAAGTCTGCCCAGAGTCGATCTTTTGTGGAGAAGCTTTCTGAGAAGCCATTGCATCGTGTGTACATGCAGTGTGTTGAACAGAATAGCAATCCCACCGACTCCTTCGCCTGGATGAAGTCGGCTGGTCTTAAATGTGAAACTGAGGGCTTCATTTTTGCTGCTCAGGACCAGTCACTTCCCACTCGCAATCGCCTAAATGTGATTCTTAAAGAAAATATCAATATGAAATGTCGACTCTGCAATGAATTCACGGAGACTTTGACAGTGGATGCCCTTCCTTGGCACAAACAGCTTATCTTAAACGACATGATGGCATGGCTCGTTGCTTTTACTACCGTCTCAGACATGCCTGTGGCTTTGACTCCGAGGTCCATCCATGGTACGACCCTGAACATGTCCAGGGCGTCATGGAAAATGATGCTTTCAAACTTCTCTGGAATAGGCCCATATACAGCCTCAGAAGAATTCCAGCCAACAAACCTGATCTTGTTCTTTTTGATAAAGCCAATGAAATTATTTATATCATTGAATTTTCAGTCCCTTTTGACACCAATGTGATTGGCAAGATTCAGGAAAGCATGATAAATATGCGGATCTCGCCTTTGAAATGTCTCGCTTGCATCGCAAGTACACTGTCGCCAGGCTCCCCATTGTTCTCGGTGCCCTTGGTTTGGTACCTCCTGATCTCTTGGCGCAGATCAGGAGAGTGCCCGGGTTCTCCACCGGGAGTACAGCCCTTCTGACACTCTGGGTAATGCAGAAGGCTGCAGTGTTGGGGAGCCTTCATATTCTCCGGAAAGTTCTTGGTGGGTTCGACTAGGCAGCGTTTCCTGAGAGAAGTCCCATTCGCTGTCTGGGCTGCGTGAAGAGGGGGCAAGGGCCCTGAGCTGATGATGAGCCTTACCAGCCTGACTGTGCCAGGATCACCCGAACCCTCTCTGCTGCATACTATCTTTAATCTGTAAAACATAATAATAAAAATAATAATAATAATGGCCTAGGACAATCAGATCTTCTATATTTGTTTAAAGTTGTACATGTGGTAGCAAATAATTTCTAAACTATTTGGATCATTATTTCTAAAAAGGAGGTTAAATTTTACAGTGGTAGCAAGTCTGAGAAAGTTATTAATTTTAGAGGAAAGGGAGTTAAATAAGGACGGCGGCGGTCTGTAAATAATCGAGTCTGGACCAGACAATCCAGTGATCATCATCATGAACATCGATCTACGCAACTGGGATACGATGACATGTGTCACCCCAGTCAGCGAGCCTGACCACCCGATCCCATTAGTCGCCTCTTACGACAAGAATGAGTTACTGAAGACCAATTCTAACCCGGATCTTCACGGGTCCAGTATAAGCGTGAATTCAGGTACAAGCATTAGTGTGAGTGCAATTATTCTATACAGTTCCATTGATAATGTTAGGATTAATTCTAGTTCTAATCAACATCTTAGTGTCTATATTTGTGTGTCAAGGGGCAGTGGGGTGCCTAGTGGTCAAAGCGTTTGCTGTTCACGCCGACCCGGGTTCTATTCCCCATATGGGTACAATGTGTCTATCCCATTTCTGGCGTCGCCCGCGAGATTATAGTTAGGTGCGGCGTAAAACTATAGTCACTCAGTCGTGTGTGTCAGCTTCTGTATAACAGCTAGTCAGTTACACTACAAGAACCATCAGTATAACTGGCAGATCTCCAGCTATGCGATACCGCACCCTGGTCGTTATTTACAGGACAACGTCATGTCGTCGCCGGCGCTATAGAGACGGAGCCCGGGACGCGCCAGTAACAAGATATTCTTGTTACACATCTATATCCATCATACGGGCAGACATCTGTCAGCTCAAGGTTTGCTGGGTTTTTTTCAATGTGTAGGCATTAAGCTGAGCTGCCATGTCTACATGACAGTACGCCATGTTACCTAAATAGCCTTGTCCTCGGCAAGTGCGTGAATGAGTTCGTACAGCGGACGTGCGGTCTAATGTGCATGCTCACGCTCCTACGTGCAGTGGTGGTACGGAAATGCATAAATGCATGAACAAGTCAAACTGGGATAAAATGTCAAACGTCTATGAAAATAATTCAGCGTCCACTTCCTGAATACGATGATATTCAACAGCATTTACTGCGAAATGTCATACCTCAGCTCAGCGCGACCTGCGCGGTCGCTTACCCTTATCGTAGAATCTTGGAGGGGGACACCGTGGTTCGTCACATCATCACCCGACTGAGACTCAAGGCTAGTCAACCATACAGCCAATAAAACAAACATACCCATTGCAGCCCATGCAAGTCTAGAAGATGTGCCAAGTTACAATCACCGCTGTTTCGGGGTAAAATGCAGAACGTATCTTGGTTAATTTTTAGTATATTTTATGTAGATGTTATTCTGTCTCAAGGGCAGTAGCATAGAAATACCTTACAATTATCCAAGCACTGATCATGAGTATATGCAAAGTGCCAAACCCTTTTAGTGCGGATCCTGTTAATCCGACCGCCAAACCTTCTTGATGACTTTGGGGGGTGGTAGGGTAGCCTAGGTAGCTCGTCACGCCGAAGGACCGGGTGCGATTCCCCACATGGGTACACTGTGTGAAGCCTATTTCTGGTGTCCCCCGTCGTGATATTGCTGGAATATTGCTAAAAGCAGCGTAAACCCCAACTCACTCACTCACTCACTCACTCTTGATGACTTTATAGAAACGTCCACAAATGAAATGGACATTATCTGTAACGACCGTTGGTTCAAATTGACATTTTGCATTCTGTACTATACTAAAGAAAGATACCCGTTAAACTGCTTTATGTATGTGCCATTGTAAGGTTAGACTGTACATATTCTATCACTTAGGGCCGGGTTCAAAATATATATTTCTTTAATGTAACAAGGCCTGACATTATCACATGATATATAGCAAAAGAGAATAATGCATTCATGTCACCGTAGTGGAGCGAATCTAGAATGATCATTGTTTGATTGTGCAAACCTGTTCTGCTCTACTCATCCTTTTAACGGTCGAGTATTAGATTGTACTCCCGGATTGTGTGTGATTGTACTCCCGGATTGCGTGTGATTGTACTCCCGGATTGTGTGTGATTGTACTCCCGGATTGTGTGTGATTGTACGATTGATGTTTGTGTGTGATTGATTGTACTCCCGGATTTGTGTGTGTACCTCGGATTGTGATTGTACTCCCGGATTGTGTGTGTGATTGTACTCCCGGATTGTGTGTGATTGTACCTCCGCATTGTGTGTGATTGATTGTGTGATTGTCCCGGATTGTGTGTGATTGTACTCCCGGATTGTGTGTGATTGTACTCCCGGATTGTGTGTGATTGTACTCCCGGATTTGTGTGTGATTGTACGTCGGATTGTGTGTGCATTATTACTCCCGGATTGTGTGTGATTGTACTCCGGATTGTGTGTGATTGTACGTCAGGATTGTGTGTGATTGTAATTCCGGATTGTGTGTGATTGTACTCCGGGTGTGTGTGATTGTACTCCCGGATTGTGTGATTGTACTCCCCGGATTGTGATTGTACTCCCGGATTGTGTGTGATTGTACTCCCGGATTGTGTGTGATTGTACCTCCGCATTGTGTGTGATTGTACTCCCGGATTGTGTGTGATTGTACTCCCAGATTGTGCGTGATTGTACTCCCCGGATTGTGTGTGATTGTACTCCCGGATTGTGTGATTGTGATTGCTCCCGGATTTGTGTTGATTGTACTCCCGGATTGTGTGTCCCGGATTGTGTGTGATTGTACTCCCGGATTGTGTGTGATTGTACTCCCGGATTGTGTGTGATTGTACTCCCGGATTGTGTGTGATTGTACTCCCGGATTGTGTGTGATTGTACTCCCGGATTGTGTGTGATTGTACTCCCGGATTGTGTGTGATTGTACGCCAGGATTGTGTGTGATTGTACTCCCGGATTGTGTGTGATTGTACTCCCGGATTGTTGTGTGATTGTGTCCAGGATTGTGTGTATTGTACTCCCGGATTGTGTGTGATTGTACTCCCGGATTGTGTGTGATTGTACTCCCGGATTGTGTGTGATTGTATTCCGGATTGTGTGTGATTGTACTCCGGATTGTGTGTGATTGTACTCCCGGATTGTGTGTGATTGTACCTCCCGGATTGTGTGTGATTGTACTCCCGGATTGTGTGTGATTTGTCCCGGATTGTGTGTGATTGTGTGTGATTGTACTCCCGGATTTGTGTGTGATTGTACTCCCGGATTGTGTGTGATTGTACTCCCGGATTGTGTGTGATTGTACTCCCGGATTGTGTGTGATTGTACTCCCGGATTGTGTGTGATTGTACTCCCGGATTGTGTGTGATTGTACTCCCGGATTGTGTGTGATTGTACGCCCGGATTGTGTGTGATTGTACTCCCGGATTGTGTGTGATTGTACTCCCGGATTGTGTGTGATTGTAATCCCGGATTGTGTGTGATTGTACTCCGGATTGTGTGTGATTGTACTCCCGGATTGTGTGTGATTGTATTGATTGTGTGTGATTGTACTCCCGGATTGTGTGTGATTGTACTCCCGGATTGTGTGTGATTGTACTCCCGGATTGTGTGTGATTGTACTCCCGGATTGTGTGTGATTGTATTGTCCCGGATTGTGTGTGATTGTACTCCCGGATTGTGTGTGATTGTACTCCGGATTGTGTGGATTGTGTGTGATTGTACTCCCGGATTGTGTGTGATTGTACTCCCGGATTGTGTGATTGTGCCCGGATTGTGTGTGATTGTACTCCCGGATTGTGTGTGATTGTACTCCCGGATTGTGTGTGTGTGATTGTACTCCCGGATTGTGTGTGATTGTACTCCCGGATTGTGTGTGATTGTACTCCCGGATTGTGTGATTGTACTCCCGGATTGTGTGTGATTGTACTCCCGGATTGTGTGTGATTGTACTCCCGGATTGTGTGTGATTGTACTCCCGGATTGTGTGTGATTGTACTCCCGGATTGTGTGATTGTACTCCCGGATTGTGTGTGATTGTACCTCCGCATTGTGCGTGATTGTACCTCCGCATTGTGTGTGATTGTACCTCTGCATTGTGTGTGATTGTACCTCTGCATTGTGTGTGATTGTACACCTGGTTGTGTGTGATTGTACCCCGGTAATTTTCGTTCATAAATGTTAGATATCAAAACATTTTTTTTAAATATAGAATCCTGTTTCTTTGCTGCTTCCTGTCTGAAGGTTTCACCTCAAGCAGTTAGTGACAAACGATCTGATAATTCTCATCAGAGAATAGTGAGTGAGTGAGTTTAGTTTTACGCCGCACTCAGCAATATTCCAGCTATATGGCGCACTAGAGAATAACATGGAGGTTTGTATGCTTTGAAAAAATTGGTATCGATTACCTGTTCGACACGGTTCACGCAAACGCCGCGTTTAGCTTACATGTATTCCAATATTTCAACACAATTACTCCACAGGGCCAGTGGACAGGAGCTTTACGCGTTCAACCAATATGGGCTATCGAACCCAGGCAACGAGCAAACACCTGAACCATCAGACTAACCCACCGCCCCCTCGTCTTTGTATAAACTGCGACTGTAAAGGTCATATGAACGGTTGTATTAGCACACACACACACACACACACACACACACACACACACACACACACACACACACCCTCGTCTTTGTATAAACTGCGACTGTAAAGGTCATATGAACGGTTGTATTAACCCACCGCCCCCTCGTCTTTGTATAAACTGCGAATGTATAGGTCATATGAACGGTTGTATTAACCCACCGCCCCCTTGTCTTTGTTTAAACTGCGACTGTGAAGGTCATATGAATGGTTGTATTAACCCACCGCCCCCTCGTCTTTGTATAAACTGCGAATGTAAAGGTCATATGAACGGTTGTATTAACCCACCGCCCCCTCGTCTTTGTATAAACTGCGAATGTAAAGGTCATATGAACTGTTGTATTTAACTCCAGGGCACAATCGTTTATCCATCATTAAATGTTAATAGGATAGATTGTGATGGAAATAGACCGTGTGTTCCATTCCGTCACTCCGTGGTTCCCTCGGGCTCCAAGCGACGTCACAGACCGTAGCTCATCTTATTGTTTCTATCACGGAGAACGCTGATATTTTACATACCGATAATGTACAATGTACTCGATGGTGAGCAGCCTCCTGACATTGTGTGTACACGTATGTTTTTGCTAGTGATCCGCTATGAGAAGTAGTGTGCACATATAGAATGTCATTACTAACGACCAACTTGAGAATAGTGTATATAGACAGATTATCATTAATAGCGACCAGCTTTAAGAAATAGTGTATACAGTTAGATCGTCATAACTAGCGACCAGCTTGAGAAATAGTGTAAACATATGAATTATTGCTAGCGATCAGTTGGGCCCACACTTAACGTGTTGCTGGTCTACGGTGTACGGTGACCATATCTCACTCAAACAAAGGTAGGGCAAACGCAGATGTCTCTGTCATCAATATCTCCAGGCCCGGGATGTGTGGGTGAGTCGGCATATCTGCTGACTATGCAATAACTAGAACCACAAGGTACTGGTTCAATTATACGCACAACACCTGTAACCTTCACTGTCATAGACACACGCGACCACACTTTCTAACGAAGGAGGTAGACCAACACTCGACAAACGCCCACTATGGCTTGTCACATGCTCCCAAGAGTCAAGTAGCTTATGGGATTCCGTGAACGTCTTTTTGATGAAAGCAAATTATATATTCTTTTGTGTTTATATGTTGAAGGAGTTTACAATAATGTTTGGTTCCGATCTGAATTTAATGCGAAAGCTATTTTTAGCTCAAAATCCAGGATGGCCGCCAAAATTTACCCGGAAACTGAAAAAAATTCAAAATCCCGGAACTAAACAATGATTTTAATATCAAATACCATGCATATTTGGTTACGGAATATATTTCTCATATGCTATTAGTCACCAGATCTTTTTAGTTTGCTTTTAGTCTTAAATTTACATAAAAGAGTTATTTTTAGCTCTAAAAGTCATAATGATGAATAAAACCCCCATTTCTGCACAAAGAATATATTTTATATAGAACTAGTACAATATGAAAAAGGAATATACATCTTACCCTGTTTATCAACTATAGAACTGCGACCAAGAAATATACTCTTTAAAAAAGAAACGCATAAGCCATTTTTAGGAGAATTTCTTGCCTTAGTTTAAGAGCAATTATTTCATGCAATCCCAATGGTAAAAAGGTGAAAATTCTATAGACAAAGCCTTTACTTTTGTGTTTCTGTTTACTTGAGTCCACTTTGCATGGCCACCATTGGCAGCATTTACTGCTCGGCACCGTCTCGGCGCAGACTGGATAAGTTGACGAAGTAGCTCTTATCATCGTAGGCGACTTCAGTTTCCATTTTGACAACAAGGATAACCATGACACTAAACAAATACTTAATCTTTTTGAAGTCCACAACTTGTACAACTCAGAGGCAAGCCACAGAGGTGGACACACTCTGGACTGGATAGTAACCCGTGCTTCAGACGCGTGTGTCAGTTGTGTATCTGTATAGGATCTCCAGCTCTCTGACCATTTCCATATCTTTGTGAGCTTGGACTTCTCAATACCCAGTCCAAATGTGAAGATTACTCGCTGTAGGAACATGCGCTCCCTGGATATGGATACTTTTAAAGACAATTTGCTAAACTCAGACCTTTTACTTGAGCCCACATCTGATACTGAGAGTATCGTTCTGGTATACAATAGAGTTCTATCTGAGCTGCTAGACACACATGCACCAGTTAAGGACAGAGTCATACCAATCACTGAAACATCTGCTTGGGACTTCACACCTGAAGTTCGGCAAGCGAAAAAAGACAAGAGGAAAGCAGAACGCAGATGGAAATTTTTTTTCCTGGAGATTCATCGCCAAATGTATATTTCAGCCAGAAATCACTCAACAACGGTCATCAGACAAATCCACATCTCAATTATAAGATTTATGCCAAGGTGTCAAGTGCAAAGTTGCTGTTCAAACTTTTGTTCAGTATCTTGGGTAAACACTTTGAATCGCCACTTCCGACATCTGATGACAATGAAGCAATTATAGCAGTCATTTTCCAAATATATTTCTACAAAATATTCCAAGACATTCATGACAAGATTGCGTCTTCTGTGGCTGTGGATGAAGCTGATTTTCCTCCAAAAGTGTTTGATTTCACACCTCTTACTCATATTGATAGTTTCACTGACACTTCAGTTACTAAACTACTGAAATCTGCAAAAAGAACAATTTGTTCACTTGATCCGATTCCAACTGTCCTTCTATATGACTGTCTCGACGTACTCTTACCAACATTAATTCGTACTGATTATTAACTCTTCTACTTCATCTGGTTATGTCCCAAGTGTTCTTACGTCAGCTCTAGTTAGGCCACATATGAAGAAGTCAAGCCTTGATTGTGAGGATACAAAAAAACTACAGGCCTGTTTCAAACTTAGCGTTTATCCAAGCTCATTGAACGTGCAGTCTCCAGTCGTCTCATGGGCCACCTTTCCTGGCATAACCTCTATGAGTGTGTTCCAATCAGCCTACAGAGCACACCACAGCACATAGACGGCTCTGCTGAAGATCCTGAATGACCTACGATGTGGTATTGACACAGGACAAGTGGCCCTGCTCACATTACTTGACCTAAGCAGTGCCTTTGACACGATTGATCACCAGAGACTCCTCAAAAGACTTGATACAGAACTTGGATTCAGCTTTATCCTGGCTGGCATCTTATCTACAGGAAAAGACTCAAACCGTTGCTGTTGTGAGTCTGTGTCAACCGCATCTAGGCTTGAGTGCGGAGTCCCTCAAGGATTCGTGCTTGGTCCGATCCTCTTCAACCTCTACACTGTTTCCCTCGGCTCTGTTGTAGCAGACCACAATCTTGACCACTTCTACGCAGATGACACGCAGCTGTGGAAGTTATTTTAACTAAACACAGTCAGCTAGAGCGTCTCTCCATCAGACATCAGACTGTTGCCAGAAGATATCCATGGATGCCATCAAATGTCTTGAAATTAAATTAAGAGAAAACAGAGTCCATTCTTCTGGGACAGGCTGGAAAACGTAAGCAGTGTGACTTTGCTAGTGTGTGGAGCAATCATTCCTCTTTCTTCCACTGTCAACGATCTGGGTGTTGTCATCGATCAAGATCTAAGTATGACAGAACACGTCAAGTATGTTACTAAAACTTGCTACTTCCACCCCCACAATATCAGCAAGGCCAAACCGTTCTTACCAACGGTGCCTCCAAAACTCTCTGCCTCAGCCTAGTCACATCTCGTAATGACTACTGTAACAGCCTTTTGGTCGGATCTCCATCTTGTGTCACTGACCAACTCCAACGCATACAGAATTTAGCTGCTCGCATTACCTCCCAAATCTCCAGAAAACAGCACATCACACCAACTCTAAAGGACCTCCATTGGCTGCCCGTGAAACACAGAATCTCCTTCAAAATCCTCTGTCTCGCATACCAGTGCATGACTTACATGGCTCCAGTCCACCGCTCAGATCTTCTTCCGGCTTATGCACCATCTAGATCTCTGAGATCAGGGAATCCACACCTTCTTGTTATCACCGAAGTCAAACAAGCTAAATATGGACACCGTGCCTTCTCCTATGCTGCTGATAAAAAAAATATTTCTCTCTATATTGATTTGAATAAAAAAAAATCAAAGATTATAACCATTTTAGAATGATCCGATCCGATGACTTGAAAATTATTTCAAGGGATTTAATTGAGAGAGTGTGAAGCAGAAAATAGTGTTTTCTCCCCATCATTTCATTATATACTTATCTATTTTCAAAGAACTCTGCTTTTAGAAGAAAAACTTTAAACATATTAATAAGAAATTGACATTGACCAACTACATTTTGAAATAAGGACTGCTCCCTTACTAACAGTCTCACCAAACAGAAATAAACATATCTGTTTAGTTTCATACACAACTGTTCTTTCACTTTTATTAATAACAGAATTTACATTGATTTGATAAAATGAAGCAATCATATACTTACAAAATGCACAAAACCCACATCTGCTTAAATTCGTCTGCTAGCTGCCATTTTGAGAGGGGGAGTGTTCATTATTTTTTATTTTTTTTAATTAAATATATTTTGGGGTTTTCATTCAATAAAATATTTCATGAAATAGAGAAACACACTTGGATAAAGTTAATAACCTCAAAACTTTAAATATTCAACTCTCCCATTATGACCTTCTGACCTTTTAGCAACCTTATCCACAACCATTTTGTACACTGCTCAAAAGTACTATTTGCACCATATTTCAACTTGGAACCAAAGTTTTTATTTTACTAGCATGTCTGATGAATACAAAAAACACAATGTCTTGTTTTCATCACAAAACTTCCACGGGACTTGAATGCTGTATAGTGGAGCGGCTAAGATCAATTTTTCATAAGAATTGTGCATTTGATGATGAAAGCACCAAAATCGGTCATCATATAAAAGAACATTGGAGGCACCTCAGATTTTGTATTTTGTGCGCATGCGCAGGACATAAACTATGACATGCTATTTTCAGTATCCATCCTACCAGACTACTAGTCTCTTTCTATCTACTGTCCACACGGATTTGTCAGCTCAGTTAAACACTCTGGTCTCTGACTACTGACTTCTAGAGATGACCTGTAGTGGGGTCGTATAATACCCAGTCCGTCCATCCATCCATCCGCCCGTCCGTCCGTCCATCCATCCATCTAGCCATCCATCCATCATCTATCTATCTATCCTTTCATCCATCATCTATGCATAATCTATGCATCATCATCTATCTATCTATCTATCTATCTATCTATCTATCTATCTATCTATCTATCTATCTATCTATCTATCTATCTATCTATCTATCTATCTATCTATTCATCCATCATCCATCATCTATGCATAATCTATGCATCATCATCTACCTACCTACCTATCCATCCATCCATCCATCCATCCATCCATCCATCCATCCACCCATCCATCCATCCATCCATCCATCCATCCATCCATCCGTCCATCCATCTATCTATCTATCTATCTATCTATCTATCTATCTATCCATCCATCTATCCATCCATCTATCTATCTATTCATCCATCCATCCATCCATCCATCCACCTATCCATCCGTCCTTCCATCTATCCTTCCGTCCAACTATGAAACTCATATGGAGACCCCCCACAACCCTGCCCCATTAACACCACTCTCGCATTATCCACACCCCCTCCGCCACACGGGTGTAATGACTCGTATCCATGGCAATGAAAGTGTCATGGGGTCAGATCGCATCACACTGGTCTGACCGCTCCATGCAGCGATCACTAAAAGTCACGTGGCGTTTTCGATAATTTACAAAATTACTACTTGGATATCCACGTCACAAATGTACGTCAGACAAGGAATTATGGGTTTGGGGTACCTGCCCTCATACTAACAGATGACAAACTGAAACGTTTTACTGAACTCAGCAGTAAATATTGTCAACCCACGTCTAACTTCAGAAACTGTGCATGTTACAGTTGACAACATCGCCTATAACGCGATAAGGGTTTACATATTACTACATTCGTGTCATCAACGAATAGTCTACAAAGTGACATATCCCTGTCATTACCGGGTAGTGTATACATTGATATATATCCCTGTCCACAACGGTTGGAATACAGATGTATATATCCGTGTCATCAACGGTTGGTATACAGATGTATATATCCGTGTCATCAACGGTTGGTATACAGATGTATATATCCCAGTCATCAACGGTTGTTATACAGATGTATATATCCGTGTCATCAACGGTTGGTATACAGATGTATATATCCGTATCATCAACGGTTGGTATACAGATGTATATATCCGTGTCATCAACGGTTGGTATACAGATGTATATATCCCAGTCATCAACGGTTGGTAAACAGATGTATATATCCGTGTCATTAACGGTTGGAATACAGATGTATATATCCGTGTCATCAACGGTTGGTATACAGATGTATATATCCAAGTCATCAACGGTTGGTATATAGATGTATATATCCGTGTCATCAACGGTTGGAATACAGATGTATATATCCCAGTCATCAACGGTTGGTATACATATGTATATATCCGTGTCATCAACGGTTGGTATATACATGTAGATGTATATATCCCTGTCATCAACGGTTGGAATACAGATGTTTATATCCGTGTCATCAACGGTTGGTATACAGATGTATATATCCCAGTCATCAACGGTTGGTATACAGATGTATTTATCCGTGTCATCAACGGTTGGTATACAGATGTATATATCCGTGTCATCAACGGTTGGTATACAGATGTATATATCCCAGTCATCAACGGTTGGTATACAGATGTATATATCCCAGTCATCAACGGTTGGAATACAGATGTATATATCCGTGTCATCAACGGTTGGTATACATATGTATATATCCGTGTCATCAACGGTTGTTATACAGATGTATATATCCCAGTCATCAACGGTTGGAATATATATATTTAGGTATCATATTTCTTGTCCAGACGGTCCCGTCACAAGTATTGTGTGCTCTCGGCAGCTCTATGACAATAAGATTCTGGATTTCCCTGAACCATCCATCTATCCATATTCATTTGTATAAGCGGTCATTTCGCGACTAAGGGTGAGTCAGTCAATGGTGTGGTTATTGCCATATTATACCATGTCGTTCTGTACTTAATGAGGTCTCAAATGGCCAATCAAGGCTTGATATCATCAACAATTATTCTGAAACAATAAAGAGAGGGATGATATCGACAACAATATAAGACATTAAGTGATACATACATTCGTGCACAGGCTCGACAAAGATTAACACCAACTGAAATCTATGCAAACACAGAAGCTAACTGGGTGTTCAACCAACCAACCTCATTTGACTTAGATATTATCACCTTCATCAATCTTTTCAAAGCATTCGTAATTTGGTGTTCTGTTAAAACAGTTTTGAGGTTGTTTGGGTTTTGTTGTTGTGATGAGGTGGACGAAATGAACATGGTCGAGATACCAAGCTATTTTGGAAGCAACAGCATCGGTCTGGAGAAGTGGAAACCGAATTTAAACCTGATCGCTTCACACGTGAGGTGCTGAGAATTGGGTGAGATGACGTGGGCGTTGCTGTGGACAGAACCACAAAGATCTCCAGTCTTTCCTTGACAGAGTTCTCACAACACCTCCGCAGTTCCGCTGTCACAAGAATAGAGAAGCGAGGCGTCTTTTTGACCACGGTGTGCTCAGTCGTGTGGTCGTAGTAGAGGCGGTTGAGGATCACACAGCTGTGACATCGTAGTAGGAAGAGTTGATTGAGTCTCAGCGTTCGTTATGGTCAAAGAAACCTTCTTTGACATACGTGGGTTGATGGTGATCTGATAAGGCCCCATTTTATCTTTCAGTTCTTACAAGGAAGCGGATGTCTCTCTTAGACGACATCTTCTGTGGAGATACGGTCGTAATTAACGCACCACCCACGCACCTGAGAGATTCTTCTGCATCTAGCAGATGGCGCGGAAATGATTTGGCGTGGCAGACGACATGTGAGGCAGACGACATCACGGGGACACGTTGCAAGTGTGGGAAGATTAGGTCTGAAGAACTCTTCAGCGTGTAAGCTCGATACACACTAAACTATTGCAATCCCAATTAATGTGTCTAGACGAGGCCTAAAGTAAGGTAATATATCACCTGATTAAGAAGGTTGTTGGCGGGAGTTCTAGCTAGGCCTATGTGTGTACCTGTTAGCAGACATTGAATCAACTTAATGACTGAAGGGTCATACCAGACAACCAGCCCTATGACTTGAAATAAAATTCAGTGTGACCAGAGACCATATAATATTATATGGTCTCTGGTGTGACAGAGTGTATGTTGACATCAAGTAGTATATGAAAAGAGAGAGAGAGAGAGAGAGAGAGAGAGAGAGAGAGAGAGAGAGAGAGAGAGAGAGAGAGACAGAGAGAGAGAGAGAGGCGGCTATATCCAGTGTATGTGTGTGTGCGTGCATGTGTGGGTGTGGGTGGGGTGGGGGAGGTGCGGTGGACTGGGGAGAGTGGGATGGGTTATGTCTATTTGTGAGTTTATGTTGGTACGTGTACATCCCGAGAGCGGATGATATGAGGTTCGATCCCAGGAAACCTCGCTCCTACCAAGACCTAAGGTACTTGTTGTTACCGTGCTCTCGCCCGGCATTACGTCGAGGCAGCACACAGCCTCCATTTTGTCTGTACAACTCGACGTCGATTAAACACTTTCAGGTTGGCTTCAAGTAGTAACGTACCTTAATCTCAGTTTGTGAAGATAATGTTTCCCCTGAGAGGGAGACGTAGTAGTCAGGTGTAGTGTAGTGAGATGTGCCAGCTGTTTCCTGACGAGTATTTAACATCGGAGTACATTAACGCAAGATGTGGCAACTCTCACCTCTCCGTACTGTGACATAAATACGTTTCTTTCTTCCCCGTTATTTGAAATCAGTGAACGCCCAGCGTTCGTTGCCACCTTCGCACTGGCGCGACAATACAAATGCAAATGCGCTGTGTAGAGTGACATTGAGGCGAGTTATATGTCCTACGTGCATGTAATCATGTCGATACAGGGTCCGGGTTCGGTATTGAATATTGAAGATCTGAAGTGCGATTCGTTTCATAACGTTTACCATATGGTACGCCTTCGATAATCTGTCAAACGGACCCTAAAGTATTCAATACAGCATGTACTTGTCTAGATTGCGGCAGATTCTGAAAATGAAGAACTTTTCTTCACTCCTTTTTACCATACTTAATTTCTGAGACTAGCTGCTAGTCTTTTCTTGAAGAATGATGATCATTGTATGGATACACAACTTCTTTATTCTGTGAAGGCGACGTTCGACATAGATTCTAATGTCGTTGTCAAGCAACATATACAACAACATCAACATCGCCAACCAGTAACCAAACCATCCACCCGCCTTCGTCATCCACCACCCGTCTACACCCCATGTCTTCACCATCCACCACCCGTCTACACCCCCTGCCTTCACCATCCACCACCCGTCTACACCCCTTCCCTTTACCATCCACCACCCGTCTACACCCCCTGCCTTCACCATCCACCACTCGTCTACACCCCATGTTTTCACCATCCACCACCCGTCTACACCCCTGCCTTCACCATCCGCCACCCGTCTAGACCACCTGTCTTCACCATCTACCACCCGTCTACACCCCCTGTCTTCACCATCCACCACCCGTCTACACCCCTGCCTTCACCATCCACCACCCGTCTACACCCCGTCTTCACCATCCACGACCCGTCTACACCACCTGTCTTCACCATCCACCACCCGTCTACACCCCCTGCCTTCACCATCCACCACCCGTCTACACCATCTGCAGGGGCGGATAAATCTTTTTGAGAAAGGGGGGTGCAGACTATTGAGAAAGGGGGGACGGGGTGCACACTTCATTTTCACCCCTGTTTCAATGGTCATTTAACAAACTTTCAGGACAAAGGGGGGGATGGGGGGGCGCACCCCTGCACCCCACCCCCCTCTGGATACGTCTATGATCTGCCTTCCCGATCCACCACTCGTCCTGTACCACAAGGGTTTGTAACGCTAAAAACTAAAAACTGCCATCAAGGTATGTACTGTCACTGACGGGGTCTTAGTACTATATAAAAGGATCCATTTATATAGTACTAAGACCCCGTCAGTGACACTACATAGCTTGATGGCAGTTTTTAGCGTTACAAGCCCCTGTGCCCTGTGCCGCCAGTGTCGAATACCGATCCATGCTACCAGTCGACCACTAATATTAAATAAAGAACAATGCGACAGAAATAGTCATCCACCATTTACGAGGAATAAAACATAAGAAGCACGAAAATAAACTGATCAAACAGTCCTCCGGTACTACTACTGCAAGACATCGGCGTTTCTTCCAAACTGGACTTAAAGATAAGTGCCAACTCAGTACGCGGTGGATGAGAATGAAGGATAAGCATCATCTCATTATCCAGCGGATGAAACTAGCAGATAGGTGCCATCTTAGTATCCGGTGGATGAAACTAGCAGATAGGTGCCATCTTAGTATCCGGCGGATGAGGTTAAGTATCCTCCCTGAGACTAGACGATAAGAACAGTGATGGAGTCCAACACATGCACAACGCCGACAACCCGAGCTCTGTACAGGACAATGAGTTACTAATATATGCTGGTTGGTGATGGTGGTGCATAATTACAACGCTCGACTTATTTTGAGCCCGGTTACTCGTTAATGGTGACATTCCGACCCTTGACCTCAGCCTACATCCCTTGACCTTGAAGTGACCCTTCACATAAACCATTATCCAACCTCCCAATTTCAAGCGCACCGAACGCCCTCCGTTCCAGTGGTGTTACTATTTTGCAAATGTGATTCTTATCATATCTATGTTAAAGCAGCAGTAAAACAGCCGCACTTCAAAGCGCGGTATCAGCTCCCCCTTCCTGAAACCATCATCGGAACGTGTCGTCTGCTCGCCCCAGTTAAGCTCCACGCAGATCCACTCAGGCGGTAGTAGTTTATGAGCGACGTTCCAGCAGTGCACAGAGTTTCTTAGGCTCATTACTACCGCGGTCATTGACCGGCAACGGGCAAGT
Organism: Haliotis rubra; assembly: GCF_003918875.1. Lineage (NCBI taxonomy): Eukaryota > Metazoa > Mollusca > Gastropoda > Lepetellida > Haliotidae > Haliotis > Haliotis rubra. The sequence goes on along the minus strand of NW_025767224.1, from coordinate 1,223,451 downwards.
TAGCTTCTGACCTTGCACAGGCGACCGCAGATGTCAGATCCCGCCGTTTTAAGACTGATTGGAACTCGGTTGTATCGATCGCTTTGGAAGCAAACTTTACAACCGACGGACGTGTCCAGCGCGCTGTCTTCTTGGTTCTCGTGGCGGCACGCGGAGATTCCCGCGTAGCCCGAAACAATGCATAACTATTTCCTTGCTTCTGCAACTCAATGACCACATCCTTCTAATCATCTCACTGGCGTGCACATACATATATACGATCTCACTGGCGTGCACAATGCATTACATATATACGATCTCACTGGCGTTCACAATGCATTACATATATACGATCTCACTGGCGTGCACAATGCATTACATATATACGATCTCACTGGCGTTCACAATGCATTACATATACACGATGCACAATGCATTACATATATACGATCTCACTGGCGTGCACAATGCATTACATATATACGATCTCACTGGCGTTCACAATGCATTACATATATACGATCTCACTGGCGTGCACAATGCATTACATATATACGATCTCACTGGCGTGCACAATGCATTACATATATACGATCTCACTGGCGTTCACAATGCATTACATATATACGATCTCACTGGCGTTCACAATGCATTACATATATATCTCACGTGCACAATGCATTACATATATACGATCTCACTGGCGTGCACAACGCATTACATGTATACGATCTCACTGGCGTTCACAATGCATTACATATATACGATCTCACTGGCGTGCACAATGCATTACATACATACGATCTCACTGGCGTGCACAATGCATTACATATATACGATCTCACTGGCGTTCACAATGCATTACATATATACGATCTCACTGGCGTGCACAATGCATTACATATATACGATCTCACTGGCGTTCACAATGCATTACATATATACGATCTCATTGGCGTTCACAATGCATTCATGGTGTTACATTGGCGTGCTCATGGTGTTACATCATCTCATATCACTAGTGTGCCATGGTATTATATATACATCAAGTCACTGGTGTGCACATGGTGTTACATATATATATCATCTCACAAGGATGCACATGGTGTTACATATATATCATCTCAGTGGTGTATACATGGTGTTACATATATATCATCTCAGTGGTGTTCACATGGTGTTACATATATATCATCTCAGTGGTGTACACATGGTGTTACATATATATCATCTCACTGGTGTATACATGGTGTTACATATATATCATCTCACTGGTGTGCCATGGTGTTACATATATATCATCTAACTGGTATGCACATGGTGTTACATATATATCATCTCACTGGTATGCACATGGTGTTACATATATATCATCTCACGAATATGCACATGGTGTTACATATATATCATCTCACTAATATGCACATGGTGTTACATATATATCATCTCACTGGTATGCACATGGTGTTACATATATATCATCTCACTGGTGTATACATGGTGTAACATATATATCATCTCACTGGTGTATACATGGTGTTACATATATATCATCTCACTGGTATGCACATGGTGTTACATATATATCATCTCACTGGTGTACACATGGTGTAACATATATATCATCTCACTGGTGTATACATGGTGTTACATATATATCATCTCACTGGTGTGCACATGGTGTTACATATATATCATCTCAATGGTGTATACATGGTGTTACATATATATCATCTCAATGGTGTATACATGGTGTTACATCTATCTCATCTCACTTGTGTATACATGGTGTTGCATATATATCATCTCACTGGTGTATACATGGTGTTACATATATATCATCTCACTGGTGTATACATGGTGTTACATATATATCATCTCACTGGTGTATACATGGCGTTACATATATATCATCTCACTGGTGTATACATGGTGTTACATATATATCATCTCACTGGTGTATACATGGTGTTACATATATATCATCTCACTGGTGTATACATGGTGTTACAAATATATCATCTCGCTGGTGTGCACAATGCATTACATACATACGATCTCACTGGCGTGCACAATGCATTACATATATACGATCTCACTGGCGTTCACAATGCATTACATATATACGATCTCACTGGCGTGCACAATGCATTACATATATACGATCTCACTGGCGTTCACAATGCATTACATATATACGATCTCATTGGCGTGCTCGTGGTGTTACAGACATATATTATCACTAGTGTGCCATGGTATTATATATACATCAAGTCACTGGTGTGCACATGGTGTTACATATATATATCATCTCACAAGGATGCACATGGTGTTACATATATATCATCTCAGTGGTGTATACATGGTGTTACATATATATCATCTCACTGGTGTATACATGGTGTTACATATATATCATCTCACTGGTGTGCACATGGTGTTACATATATATCATCTCACTGGTGTATACATGGTGTTACATATATATCATCTCACTGGTGTATACATGGTGTTACATATATATCATCTCACTGGTGTATACATGGTGTTACATATATATCATCTCACTGGTGTATACATGGTGTTACATATATATCATCTCACTGGTGTATACATGGTGTTACATATATATCATCTCACTGGTGTGCCATGGTTTTACAATCTACCCATCTTGGATACGACAACATGGATCATACCGTCATGACCACCAGATCGTTAGTCGCCTCTCTCAACAAGCAAAGGTCGATTCTACCATAATCTTCACGTTAATATGACCGTAGTAAGTAGTTACATTTCAGTACGTCTAGGATATGTCTTATTTAATGTCACAAATAACACCATTCCATCTGTATGACGAATGTCAGTAATTAATCTGGGCATGACAATCCACTGACTGCCATCAAGAGCACCGATCTACGGAATAGGGATACTGTGACTTGCATCAACGAAGTCAGCCGGGCCTGACCATTCGATTACGTTACTCGCCTCATACCATAGTTCACTGAAGACAAATTGTGACCCGGATGTTTACGGGCTTGTTGGTACAGGCACAGGATCCAAATGGCCTCGCGTATATTTTACTGTTATGTTAAATGACTATCAATAAATATGACAAAGAAGCATATGAAGGGAAACTTATTATGCTCTGGTGATAAATCCCAAATTGACCTATTTGAATCTGAACCACGTTCTCTATATATAATCCTGAAGCGATGTCGCTTCTCTGACAATGGGACTTAAATGATTCTGTTATAGTGTGTAGATTCGTGTATAGATATATACACGGACAGGTAGTCTGTCGTACAGACCCTGAAACAGATATGTCCAAGAAAGCCCATGCAAATCTAGAATATGTGGCACGTCTAGATTTCCAGTTTCAGGAAATGAAAACCTGAAAATGAAGAATGTCTCTGATTTCTGATTATTTTTTATGAACAGTTTTTTCAAAGTATGTTCAATTCAGAGACTAGATGTTAGTCTAGGACAGGGGTAGAGATGGTCATATTTACACGGTCAGGGATATATGTACGAGATCCCAGGCTTGCATAATATAAATACATCATTATATAGCCTACAATATATAGAGACCTTCCAACAGCAAACCGTGGCATGTGCTATTTGCTCGCTGTTGTCGATATTAAATGAGGTATTACGTTGATGTTCACATTCGTGTCCATGCTATCCGCGAGCTAACGGACATGTCACGATACATAACGAGAGTGTTGCGTGCTGACACCGACACAAGGCACCACCAGCACGTGGCAATGGCCGTGATGTCCGTCAGGAAGTCAGAGGTCGAGGTCACTCGGGAGTCATCTGTCTTGTTGATGACAAAAGGGTTTAAAAACATCTTCCCTGTTAGTCTTTCAACATCAGGCAGTGTTTACGTCGCGTGCCACTCAGTCTTGCTATTTTGGTTCCAAAAGAGATTTTTGGTCACTTACAGTTGGAATAAACATCAATAGACGTAACTCTGTTGTCATGATTGAAATAATGATTTTAGCTGATCGTTGAATAGGGAAAGTAAATGTTCACCATCAACGGAGTTTCAATACATTAAGCACTTGCAAAGAGCATGCATTCATTTGGCATTCATCCGAAAATAGGACTCACAGTTCCAACGGGGGTAATATGAGTGACTGGTTGAAGAACAATTACTGATAGTGAGTGAGTGAGTGAGCTTAGTTTTACGCCGCTTTTAGCAATATTCCAGCAATATCACGGCGGGGGACACCAGAAATGGGCTTCACACATTGTACCCATGTGGGGAATCGAACCCGGGTCTTTGGCGTGACGAGCGAACGCTTTAACCACTAGGCTACCCGCCGCCCCACAATTACTGATAACTTGAATGGGATAATTATGGTTCATGTTCAACCTTTTGTTTCAATACATTCGGGCGAAGTACGTAAACAAATATGAACCGGGGTACCGTTTGGAGGGCAAGATAATGCATAAACCGAAAAGATCTAAAATACGTTGCACCCATTTGAACTAAACACATTTTCATCAAATGTCGAAAGAATACAATATAAAATGTCAGCAACAGAGGTGACATTCTGCATCTCTCGAAATAGCTGCCACTGGGTGCAAAAGGCAAATTAGCAGTTAAAAAAACATTTAAATGGACCTCAGACAATCAATAATGACAACAGATGTTCGCTGAAGAGTACACGTACTTTCTGTCACTCGCACAATGTTAATAAAAATTAAGAATTGTATGGATATAAATATCAAATATCCAATATTTTTGCCAATGACCCCGAGGCCTTCCTTGTAAAGCCCATATGTGAAGATGATGACATGATGCTTTTTCAAAAGTTCATATTTTTGTTAATGTGCTGATGTGACTGTCATGTTTAGCGAAGATCCAACTGACCTGCAAATATCATAAAATATTTTCCCTGAATAATGTTCACTGTGCAAAGTTCATGTAAATCTGGAGCGGGGGTGTAGCCTAGTGGTTAAAGCGTTCGCTCGTCACGCCGAAGACCCGGTTTCGAGTCCCCACATGGTGAAACCCATTTCTGGTGTCCGCCGCCGTGATGTTGCTGGAGTATTCCCAAAAGCGGCGTAAAACTACACTCACTCACTAATGTTAATCTGGTCGAAACATAATACAAGCATCAGTTTTAAAAAAATGTATGTATCCATGCAGTGTATGTAGTAGACTCGTCAGTCTGTATTTGAGTCTGTCCGTCTGTGTGTTTGTAGGCCGGTGTCAGTATCTCATTCTGTCAGTCTCTGTGTATGTAGACCTGTGTCTGTAACTGTATCTGTGTCTGTCAGCCAGTGTGTCTGTATCCCAGTCTGTCAGTCTGTAGACCCGTGTCTGTATCTGTGACTGTCCGTCTGCGTGTCTGTAAACTCGTGTCTGTTTCTGAGTCTGTCCGTGTGTATGTAGACCCGTGTCTGCTTTGGGTCTGTCAGTCTGTGTGTTTGTAGACCTGTGTCTGTCTCTGTCAGTCTGTATATGTGTCTGTCAGCCAGTGCATCTATAGACCCGTGTCTGTTTCTGAGTCTGTCAGCCTGTGTCTGTGTCTGTGTCTGACAGTCAGTATCTGTATCTGTGCCTGTCAGTAAGTATTTGTGTATGTCAGTATCTTTGTCAGTGTCTCTCAGTCTGTATCTGTGTATGTCAGTATCTGTGTCTGTCAGTCTGTATCTGTATCTGTACCTGTCAGTCAGTATCTAGATCTGTGTCTGTCAGTCTGTATTCGTGTATGTCAGTATCTTTGTCAGTGTCTCTCAGTCTGTATCTGTGTATGTCAGTATCTGTGTCTGTGTCTGTCAATCTGTATCTGTGTCTCTCAGTCTGTATCTGTGTCTCTCAGTCTGTATCTGTGTCTCTCAGTCTGTATCTGTGTCTGTCAGTCTGTATTTGTGTATGCCAGTATCTGTGTCTGTGTCTGTGCCTGTCAGTATGTATCTGTGTCTGTGTCTGTCAATCTGAGTCTGTGTCTGTGCCTGTCAGTCTGTATATGTGTCTGTCAGTCTGTATTTGTGTATGGCAGTATCTGTGTGTGTGTCTGTCAGTCTGTATCTGTGTCTGTGTCTGCCAGTCTGTATATGTATTTGTGTCTGTGTCTCTCATTCTGTATCTGTGCCTGACAGTCTTTGTCTGTATCTGTGTCTGTGTCTGTGCATGTGTCTGTATCTGTGTCCGTGTCTGTATCTGTGTCTGTCTCTGTATCTGTGCCTGACAGTCTGTATCTGTGTCTGTGTCTGTGTCTGTGTCTGTGCATGTGTCTGTGTCTGTGCATGTGTCTGTATCTGTGTATGTCCATCTGTCAGTCTGTATTTGTGTATGCCAGTATCTGTGTCTGTGTCTGTGTCTGTGCCTGTCAGTATGTATCTGTGTCTGTGTCTGTCAATCTGAGTCTGTATATGTGTCTGTCAGTCTGTATTTGTGTATGGCAGTATCTGTGTGTGTGTCTGTCAGTCTGTATCTGTGTCTGTGTCTGCCAGTCTGTATATGTATTTGTGTCTGTGTCTCTCATTCTGTATCTGTGCCTGACAGTCTTTGTCTGTATCTGTGTCTGTGTCTGTGCATGTGTCTGTATCTGTGTCCGTGTCTGTATCTGTGTCTGTCTCTGTATCTGTGCCTGACAGTCTGTATCTGTGTCTGTGTCTGTGTCTGTGCATGTGTCTGTATCTGTGTATGTCCATCTGTCAGTCTGTATCTGTGTCTGTCTGCCAGTATGTCTGCAGACACGTTTCTGTATCGGAGTGTGTAAGTGAGAGGTCAAGGACTAGCTACACAACACAAGGCTAGGCGGCACATGTTGATAGCGGAAGACTGCAATGTGCAGCTATTGATTCGTGAAGCTGCCTACACGTTCCGTGAGGAGCGTGACTCTGGTTAACGATATGTTTTGAATGTATATTTGAAGTATTTGAATGATGTATCAAATTCAAAACATTAAAACATAGGAAAAACATATCCACAAAACCCATAAACACCCATTCAAACGAAATGGTAGTATTTACCCTAATTCCGAGGTCTGTATGCAAATATATTTGTATAAAAACAATATGAGCCAAATAGAGTGCTTCAGGATGATCAAGCGTGGTTTGTGCAGCAATATATGAGTTAGTGAGTGTGTGGGTAGAGTACTTGTAGCCATTTGAATGGGATTTGTACAAAAACTACGAGTCCGTGTGAGTGCGCTTTAGACGAGTACGTAATCTTAACTGCCAACATCCGGTCGTCTTCGGTTCGAATCCAAGAATCTTTATTTAACCCTTTGATTGCCACCCGAGTATACTCGTAATATCAATGTCTGGCCGAATTTGCCACTACGAGTTATCTCGTAGCTATATCGGAGGTATTTTGAAACAAGTTTCACATGTTGGCAAAACAGGCACAAGAAGCAATGGTCTACTGGCGGTAACAAAGAACGCCAGGAGACGTTTGTTCCTTGTACCTATTTTGCCCACATGTGATAACTCGTAGTGGCAAATTCGGCCAGAATTGATACTACGAGAGTAGTCGTGAAAGGCAGTCAACGTGTAAAGAATACCACATCGACGTTGATGGGTTCACACACCTGTCCCGGACGGCGTTGCCCCCGTACACCCCAACACCATCGTACACCCGCTACACACAACACTAACGACTGTGGCAGATCGTCACGCCACAATCTTTTATAACGCTTTCAACAAGTCCCTGTGCACTCGGTGTGTAATGTGATTATTGGTTTTGTCACAAGACAAATTATGTTGATCTTATGTAATATTTACAAATCGTGCATAATTTGAGTGTGTTACACGATACCCTGGCATTTCAACAGAATTAAACATAACAACAGTGTCGTCACAGACATCAGATTGTCAAGGTCCCCCCCGTGTGAACTTGTTACGTGTCATTTACATCACCCTGCGACGGTTGTCATGGTGTCACGTGCCGGCTCCAGTAACTAGACCCTGACATAAAAACAGAAGTAATTATACATAGTTTCGTCAACAACAACAACCTGTATTGACGTGTATTGATGATGGCTTTTCGATTTTCCAAACCACTTCGTTCGTCCTTGTGTACACGACAAGTTAAGGCCTGAAAGTTTTGACCAGCGTCGCTGTACGTGCAGCCGCTTCCACAACGACACAAACAACACGTTTACCACTCTGTTGTCACCGACATTGCTTTGAAGAGACGTACCCACATGATATGATTCGCCTTTGGTCTTTTAGTCGTTTGCATCACACACTACAAGGCTGGTATTTCTGTTTCAGAACAGATTTCAAGGATTTCCGCGAGACAGCGAATGTGTGTCGTTCCCGTGGGCGTCGGCATACATCTACTGTCACCTGTGAATTGCAAGTGATGGGAAATCGACCTTGGCTACAGAATCAGGAATAGAGGGCTTAACGTGGTGTCATACGGAACGAAGACACCCATCTTCAAGTCAGTACATACGAGAACACACGCGGCTAGCGGACACGAGGACAGTGTTTCGGGTAGACACGAGGACATTGATACGGGTAGTAGACACGAGGACACTGATACGGGTAGTAGACACGAGGACGCTGATACGGGTAGTAGACACGAGGACACTGATACGAGTAGTAGACACGAGGACACTGATACCGGTAGTAGACACGAGGACACTGATACGAGTAGTAGACACGAGGACACTGATACGGGTAGTAGACACGAGGACACTGATACCGGTAGTAGACAAGAGGACACTGATACGGGTAGTAGACACGAGGACACTGATACCGGTAGTAGACAAGAGGACACTGATGCGGGTAGTAGACACGAGGACACTGATACCGGTAGTAGACAAGAGGACACTGATGCGGGTAGTAGACACGAGGACACTGATACCGGTTGTAGACACGAGGACACTGATACAGGTAGTAGACACGAGGACACTGATACGGTTAGTAGACACGAGGACACTAATACGGGTAGTAGACACGAGGACACTGATACGAGAAGTAGACACGAGGACACTGATACGGGCAGTAGACACGAGGACACTGATACGAGTAGTAGACACGAGGACACTGATACGGGTAGTAGACACGAGGACACTGATACGGGTAGTAGACACGAGGACACTGATACGGGTAGTAGACACGAGGACACTGATACGGGTAGTAGACACGAGGACACTGATACGGGTAGTAGACACGAGGACACTGATACGGGTAGTAGACACGAGGACACTGATACGGGTAGTAGACACGAGGACACTGATACGGGTAGTAGACACGAGGACGCTGATACGGGTAGTAGACACGAGGACACTGATACGGGTAGTAGACATAAGGACACTGATACAGGTAGTAGACACGAGGACACTGATACGGGTAGTAGACAGGAGGACACTGATACGGGTAGTAGACACGAGGACACTGATACGGGTAGTAGACACGAGGACACTGAGGTAGTAGACATAAGGACGCTGATACAGGTAGTAGACATAAGGACACTGATACGGGTAGTAAAGGGCTGGGCAAATGGAAAATAATGCGGTACAGGCACTGTAAACAGACGACATCACCAATAGCCACGTGTTGATCCCAGTCCAAAGGGGAGAATCACCTTCCCCATACCTTTCTCTGCCTCCCTTAGCAAAGTCATCACACCGCGTGCCCCTCACCACTCCCAGCACCCTCCCCTTCCTCAACCCGCGATCCACATGCGCGCACACACGGAGGCGAGAGCCCGCTCCCCGCTTCATTGGGTTTACTACACCCAACGTAGATCAATACACCTTGAGAAGGAGAGTCATCACAGATCGATAATATTGATCTGCTCAGTGAGAGTCGTAAACAACCTTGGATGAACGATACTTAGTGTAAAGTACAGGGAGTGAACTGTCTGTTGTCAACATGGGTGTGTCCCCACGCATGCGCCTGAAGACAGTCAGTATCCATGCACCCGCACACCATATGTTCCTCGCTCACTCAATATACATTCAGATACTATCTGTACACCCGTTCACCGTCTGTACATCCGACCACCAGCTGTACATCCGAGACCATCTGTACATTCGGATACTCAGTATGTATTCAGACCAGACAAAAGCCCAATTATATCAATCTAATATCAGAAACAGACAATCACATCCAGCCAAGGGAGGGCCGTGAATCTCTCACATCAAACAAGCATTATATCTAGTCAAGAAAGGATGACATGCCTTTAATATCCAGCAAAAGAATCTACAGCCTAGAGGGATAATATAATTTTCAAGTCAGCGAGAGATATTGGATCTACCCTTCCTTTACAGAACGATAGGACTCTCAAATCAAGAACATACATTTGATCTACCCTTGAGAGAACAATATTATACCTAGACGATACGTTATATCTGCACTATTCGGAATTATATGACACTCAGATCAGGAAAATATATATACATCTGCGTTAACAAGGGCGTTATAACAGTGGTATTAAGTAGAAACATCTATATCAGCCTCATAGGATTATATAATTCATATCAGCAAGATAAATCTACATCTACGTTAACAAGGGCGTTATAACAGTGGTATTAAGTAGAAACATCTATATCAGCCTCATAGGATTATATAATTCATATCAGCAAGATAAATCTACATCTACGTTAATAAGATGGTGTAAGAATAATTTCAAAAAGAGACATGTATATCTACCTCGTACATGTCTCATATCAGTAGATGCAACTATATCTACGTTGTATAAAAAGATACATTTGTATCCATCCAAGGCAGGATGAAATAGCGCTGATCATTTTGTGATATCTTCATTTCAGATTTAACAGATTCTACTGACTGACTGACTGAGTTTAGTTTTACGCCGCTTTTAGCAATATTCCAGCAATATCACGGCGGGGGACACCAGAAATGGGCTTAATTAACAGATTCTAAGTCCTTTAGGATGTGTCTAAATAAATAATAGTAAAGTAAAGTCGCCGCAATATACAGCACAAATCACACGATAAAATATTCTATGTTGAACAATTAGAAGCATTTACATGAATACACAGCGACGTAAACTAAAGAAAACTGGTTAATTATTCGTCTAGAATCTGCTGATGTGTTATTTCCGTGCCTGTGAAACCTGTGAACGCATGTGGCCACAGGTTCAGACTTCTGTGCCAGCGCGTGACCACAGCCGGAAGTTGCGACACACGACACCCCACCGTAGCGAGGAAGGAAGGAGTGGTCATCGTGGAAAAGATCAACCCTGGGGATAATAGCACTCAGCTCTTGAATAAATGAACTGAGTGACCATGAGGCGAGCAGGTATGACTGTACACACATACTCCCACTCCGTGCTGGAGCATACCGTGTACGGTCAGGGGGGACCCGTCGCGACATGACTAAAAGTTAAAGTCATGACATGACTAAGCAGAGTAGTCACTTTACGAAATGACGGAGCATGACAACCGGATTCTTCAGTCCATGACTAAACCTTTTAAAGTTTCAGTTGTTGCTGACCACTGAGCTGTTCTTTGGGTAGGGCATCCTCAGGCCACATTGGTTATTGATCTCATTGATGCCAGCCAGACACAGCCCATGTGTCGTCATACGTAAACCTCGGAGTATGACATATAATGTGTCATACTACACTCGGAGTATATACATGTTATGTCATACAATACACTCGGAGTATATACATGTTATGTCATACAATACACTCGGAGTATATACAGGTTATGTCATTCAATACACTCGGAGTATATACATGTTATGTCATACAATACACTCGGAGTATATACATGTTATGTCATACAATACACTCGGAGTATATACAGGTTATGTCATACAATACACTCGGAGTATATACAGGTTATGTCATACAATACACTCGGAGTATATACAGGTTATGTCATACAATACATCGGAGTATATACACATTATGTGCCATACACTACACTCGGAGTATATACACATTATCTGACATACACTACACTCGGAGTATATACAAGTTATATGCCATACACTACACTCGGAGTATATACACATTATATGCCATACACTACACTCGGAGTATATACACATTATATGTCATACACTACACTCGGAGTACATACACATTATATGTCATACACTACACTCGGAGTATATACACATTATATGCCACACACTACACTCGGAGTATATACACATTATATGCCATACACTACACTCGGAGTATATACACATTATATGTCATACACTACACTCGGAGTATATACACATTATATGTCATACACTACACTCGGAGTATATACACATTATATGCCATACACTACACTCGGAGTATATACACATTATATGTCATACACTACACTCGGAGTATATACACATTATATGTCATACACTACACTCGGAGTATATACACATTATATGCCATACACTACACTCGGAGTATATACATATTATATGTCATACACTACACTCGGAGTATATACACATTATATGTCATACACTACACTCGGAGTATATACAAATTATATGACATACACTACACTCGGAGTATATACACATTATATGTCATACACTACACTCGGAGTATATACACATTATATGTCATACACTACACTCGGAGTATATACACATTATATGACATACACTACACTCGGAGTATATACACATTATATGTCATACACTACACTCGGAGTATATATACATTATATGTCACACAGTACGCTCGCAGTATATACACATTATATGCCATACACTACACTCGGAGTATATACACATTATATGTCATACACTACACTCGGAGTATATACACATTATATGTCACACAGTACGCTCGCAGTATATACAGGTTATATGTCATACACTACACTCGGAGTATATACAGGTTATATGACATACACTACACTCGGAGTATATACACATTATATGTCATACACTACACTCGGAGTATATACAGGTCATATGTCATACACTACACTCGGAGTATATACAGGTCATATGTCATGCACTACACTCGGAGTATATACAAGTCATATGTCATATTACAGGTGAAGGTCCGGGTTAGAATATTGGCCTTCAGTAACCCATGCTTGCCGTAGGAGGCGACTAACGGGATCGGGTGGTCAGGCTCGCTGACTTGGTTGACACATTTCATCGGTTCCCACTTGCGCAGATCGATGCTCATGCTGCTGATCACTGGATTGTCTGGTCCAGACTCGATTATTTACAGACCGCCGCCATATAGCTGGAATATTGCTGAGTGCGGCGTAAAATTAAACTCACTCACTCATATGTTATACACTACACTCGGAGTATATACAGATTATATGTCATACACTACACTCGGAGTATATACAGATTGTCAGAATGTGGTGTTTAAACTGACAGGGTTGGGTGTTTTGCAATGCCAAGTAACGGCGCCATGTACATGATCAAGTCGAGACAAGGCTTATCAGTGACCGAGTTACCAACTCTCCCAGCCACTGGGACACCATGACACCACGACGACAGTCACAGACCCTGTCCACCCGAATGTAGAATAACCACAGAGGCAATACACACGTACGTAAACACGTAAACACACACAAGCGTGCGTACACACACACATGCGCACACACACGTTCCTGACAACGTATATATGGCACGTGTTGGCTTTACATCGTTATCCGAAGGTTAGTGGTGACAATACGCCAATGGTTTTATAATAACAGTTAAGATCGATCGTTTAACCTAATTTACCAAAATCAATGACTTCCGGGACTTGTTGCCGAGGTGAGGCTGTCCCTCGCGGGATAACGGTAAATGCCGAACAGGGTCGTCCAATAACCCTGGGCCTCTACTCATTTAATAAGCCGGCTCTCATTTCGCCGTCACTCTAACTGGCCGCTAACGTGATAGTGTATCGACCGGGGGGGTGTTCTTGGTGGACGCCGTAAGTGGTATTCACAGAATATAGGCGAATGAGACGTGCCATTTCCATACCAGACGGCCATATATAGCCGCAGGATTGACCAATGTTGGGAGCGGTCAACGAATTACTCTCTTATCTTACAAGTTGACCTGAAAAAAGGCCAGGGTGGCGATAGTACCACTTGAAATCTCGCCAGGTGTGCCACTGGAAGCGACTCAGGACTTAGTAGAACAAGAACTTTATGTAATTCTAAAATGTCGCTGAATATACTCCAAATAACGTAGTCATGCTGTGGAATATCTCCGTGGTTTATGTAAGTCTCGGTGCTTGTTTTACTACGAATAAAATCAGCAAAATAAAGAAAAACGGCAACAGAAGAAAAATATGAAGAGAAAATAGTAGATGCAATAGCAGCACTCAAAGTGTTGATCCCATTAGACTGTAGTTTCAGTTCTCTGAAGTCGAAGTGCCAATATTCGGCTATAGTGCCTGTATGGCATCTAACTACATGTTACGTCGTCTTATACGACATGTCGACTTGACGGATCCGCGAGGGTATACTGCTGGAATAGGAAACCATCACATGCTCACAAAGACATTCACGCAAGACGATGTGTAGATCAGACACAGTCTAACAGAGCCAAGATAATGGAAAATAAACATGCAAATACCAACAAGCAAAGGAATCCAAATACTTATGTCAGCGGGAGCGGTCTGTGTAAAAGATACGACATACCACCGCTACGAGACACAGACATGATATACACGCTGTAACACCCTGGTGATACGGGACACAGACATGATATACACGCTGTAACTCTCTGGTGATACGGGACACAGACATGATATACACGCTGTAACTCCCTGGTGACACAGACATGATATACACGCTGTAACTCTCTGGTGATACGGGACACAGACATGATATACACGCTGTAACTCCCTGGTGACACAGACATGATATACACGCTGTAACTCCCTGGTGACACAGACATGATATACACGCTGTAACTCCCTGGTGACACAGACATGATATACACGCTGTAACTCTCTGGTGATACGGGACACAGACATGATATACACGCTGTAACACCCTGGTGATACGGGACACAGACATGATATACACGCTGTAACTCTCTGGTGATACGGGACACAGAAATGATATACACGCTGTAACTCTCTGGTGATACGGGACACAGACATGATATACACGCTGTAACACCCTGGTGATACGGGACACAGACATGATATACACGCTGTAACTCCCTGGTGATACGGGACACAGACATGATATACACGCTGTAACACCCTGGTGATACGGGACACAGACATGATATACACGC
Organism: Haliotis rubra; assembly: GCF_003918875.1. NCBI lineage: Eukaryota > Metazoa > Mollusca > Gastropoda > Lepetellida > Haliotidae > Haliotis > Haliotis rubra. Next base: position 1,208,316 of record NW_025767224.1, on the reverse strand, counting down.
TGTAACTCCTGGTGATACGGGACATAGACATGATATACACGCTGTACCTCCCTGGTGATACGGGACATAGACATGATATACACGCTGTAACTCTCTGGTGATACGGGACACAGACATGATATACACGCTGTAACACCCTGGTGATACGGGACACAGACATGATATACACGCTGTAACTCCCTGGTGATACGGGACACAGACATGATATACACGCTGTAACTCTCTGGTGATACGGGACACAGACATGATATACACGCTGTAACACCCTGGTGATACAGGACATAGACATGATATACACGCTGTAACTCCCTGGTGATACAGGACATAGACATGATATACATACTTCATGTCACGATGTAACTCCTCTGTGACACGGGGTAACATGACACAGGTCGTAACGTCCTACAAGTGACATGGGCAAACTGACATGCAGTATACACCAATATCTATATCGATATCAAAATCACGCAGAGCAAATATTGCCTCCATATTTAAACACAAGCTAACAAATGGGAGCATGTTTCATAATGGGAGTAAGTGAGTTGTGTTTTACGCCGCTTTTAGCAATATTCCAGCAATATCACGACAGGGAACACCATAAATGGGTGAGGTGAGGTGAAATTGGGTTTTACGTCGTGCTTGAGAATATTTCGCTCATATGACGACGTGCATGCGTGTGTATGTGTATGTGCGGCTGCTTGTACTAGCCCAGACTTAAGCTGGTTTCATAGTGCTAGCCCACTGAGATACCATGCCGCAGTGAAGCATGAATACCCCACTCAGACACATTATACTGACTCCGAGCCGACCAGTCCTTGTTGTACCCATTAATGCCGAGCGCCAGGCAGGGACCAACAAGTACCATATTTTAACGTCTTTTGGTATGACGCGGTCGGGCCATAAATGGGCTTCACACATTGTACCCATGTGGGGAATAGAACCCGGCGTGACGAGTAACCGCTTTAACCACTGGGCTACCTCGCCGCCACTAACAATGGGAATCAAGATAAGATAGTTCTACTCTTTGATGGGTGATATTTCATAACATGCATAACCGATCCCGTCTTCGTTTGGGACAATATCTAGTCAATACTCGGACACCTGTTCTGACCAGTCAGTCCAAATCCTGGGTGCAATAAGACATATTAGGTTCTGTAAACAAATCGTCGAATTATAAAATAACAGCGATGATGTATTTAGCGGGTAGTGTGTTTGAACAAGGTGCGGAAAGGTAGCACCTGCAGAGTGTGCAATTATTGCTATTGATGCACTGTAACTGTAGATTCAACCTATTCTCACTTAACCGGGGTTACATACAAATATACGTATGAAGGACATGTGGAGGCCGGCAACATCTGTCGCGCTGTATATTTCCATAGGTATAATTATCGTCACCTCAGCAGCAATATCATCAATGAACGTGGGAGTTTACCTGGGTCACCTACGCGCATGAGCAGACACACACATTCGATTTACGGGAGTTCTCAACAACAGGTGTTGTGTTCACATAACCTTCACGTAAACATTCACAACTGATGTCACAGACTATCCAGTGTATTTAACACTGCCTCGCCAAATGAACACAGATAAAGCCAGTAGGTCGAGATAGGGTCGTGGCTGTTTCTTTAGTTTTCGACAAGGATGGTAGTGTCTTTGTGGGCAGTTTCGGTTTCTAGTGTCTCTATGACAGAGGTTCCTTCGTAACATGGTAACCTAAGTGTGTGGGGGATTGGGTCAGTTGGTACTCCCCTTACAAGGAGGTGATACGCCCGCTGTCTCAACACGCCATACATTGTACTCTTGTATTTCAGAATGTCTTGTCTGACTGGCAGTTCCATATACATTCCAGTAACACTGGATGTTAGCTTGTTCTGTAGAAGGTTCTGCTATGTTCTGATTATATCCCCACAATGCAACCTATACTGCCTACCATGTGACTATTTACTAATATTCTTCAAACCAATTAATGCTAGTACTGCTCGCCATTTGAATGGGCTGCCCACGTTTTGAAACCGGCCACCGTGTCTACCCTTTGAATATATGGTTCATACTAAGTGACTGTACCTCCTACCATTTGACTATATTCTTTAGACCACTTAATGCTAGTACTGCTTGTCATTTGCCCCCCTTTCACAACATCGTCGACCATGTGACCCTGTTGTCACCAGTTTCGCCATACAGTCTACCCATGAACATAACGTCTATCCTACTTCTATATTGTTTAACAAGTGACTATACTGCCTGTATGGTGTCTGTCCTTTTTGGGTATTATTTATCTACCGTACTGCATCTTCTGCCATACTTCTCATCCTTACATGATGGGGGACGGTGTGGTAGCCTTAGTAGTCTAGTGGTTAAGCGTTTGCTTGTCACGATGAAGACCCGAGTTCGATTCCCCACATGGACACGATTACCCACAATGTGTTAAGCCCATTTCTGATGTCCACCGCCGTGATATTGGTGGAATAGTGCTTAAAGCGGCGTAAAACCTCATTCACTCACTCACTCACTCACTAGACTATGTTGCTAAACCTACGACGTTATTGCCTATAGATATGTTGTGTACCATATTACTACACTGCCTACGCTGTGCCTACACTACCTACACTGTGACTACACTGCCTACACTTTATAACTATATTGGCTAACACATGAGTACATTCTAAAACAGCACAAACGTATTAAATATTCCACGACAGTAGTGACAATGACTATTCGTCCCAGTCATCCTATGTGAGAGTGTTTGTCTAATCTGTGCGCGTCATGTCCAGTGTGAGTATATCTCGTACTATAGAGTGCACCCGGAGCGGTATAAGGACACCCGGAGCGGTATAGGGACACCCGGAGCGGTATAGGGGAAACCCGGGGCAGACTGTTTTACTGTATCGTCAGGGACAGCGAGTCACGAACAGGACAAATACAGTTCCAGATAACACAAATGTCCTGACAGACCCAGATAGGGACACTGGTCAGGCAGTGCGACCTTCCCATAGTGGACAAGGCAGTGCGACCTTCCTATAGTGGACTAGGCAGACCCAGATAGGTGACACAGGTCAGGCAGTGCGACCTTCCGATAGTGGACAAGGCAGTGCAACCTTCCTATAGTGGACTAGGCAGACCCAGATAGGGGACACAGGTCAGACAGTGCGACCTTCCCATAGTGGACAAGGCAGTGCGACCTTCCTATAGTGGACTAGGCAGACCCAGATAGGGGACACAGGTCAGGCAGTGCGACCTTCCCATAGTGGACAAGGCAGTGCGACCTTCCCATAGTGGACAAGGCAGTGCGACCTTCCTATAGTGGACTAGGCAGACCCAGAAAGGTGAGACAGGTCAGGCAGTGCGACCTTCCCATAGTGGACTAGGCATTGCGACCTTCCCATAGTGGACAAGGCAGTGCGACCTTCCTATAGTGGACTAGGCAGACCCAGATAGGGGACACAGGTCAGGCAGTGCGACCTTCCAGTAGTGGACTAGGCATTGCGACCTTCCCATAGTGGACAAAGCAGTGCGACCTTCCTATAGTGGACTAGGCAGACCCAGATAGGAGACACAGGTCAGGCAGTGCGACCTTCCCATAGTGAACAAGGCATTGCGACCTTTCCATAGTGGACAAAGCAGTGCGACCTTCCTATAGTGTACAAGGTAGTGCGACCTTCCCATAGTGGACTAGGCATTGCGACCTTCCCATAGTGGACAAGGCAGTGCGACCTTCCGATAGTGGACTAGGCAGACCCAGATAGGGGACACAGGTCAGGCAGTGCGACCTTCCCATAGTGAACAAGGCATTGCGACCTTTCCATAGTGGACAAAGCAGTGCGACCTTCCTATAGTGGACTAGGCAGACCCAGATAGGGGACACAGGTCAGGCAGTGCGACCTTCCCATAGTGGACAAAGCAGTGCGACCTTCCTATAGTGGACTAGGCAGACCCAGATAGGAGACACAGGTCAGGCAGTGCAACCTTCCCATAGTGGACAAGGTAGTGCGACCTTCCCATAGTGGACTAGGCAGTGCGACCTTCCCATAGTGGACAAGGCAGTGCGACCTTCCCATAGTGGACTAGGCATTGCGACCTTCCCATAGTGGACAAGGCAGTGCGACCTTCCTATAGTGGACTAGGCAGACCCAGATAGGGGACACAGGTCAGGCAGTGCGACCTTCCCATAGTGGACAAGGCATTGCGGCCTTCCCATAGTGGACAAGGCAGTGCGACCTTCCGATAGTGGACTAGGCAGACCCAGATAGGGGACCCAGGTCAGGCAGTGCGACCTTCCCATAGTAAGCAAGGCAGTGCGACCTTCCCATAGTGGACTAGGCACTGCGACCCTCCCATAGTGGACAAGGCAGTGCGACCTTCCAATAGTGGACAAGGCAGTGCGACCTTCCCATAGTGGACTAGGCATTGCGACCTTCCCATAGTGGTCAAAGCAGTGCGACCCTCCCAAAGTGGACAAGGCAGTGCGACCTTCCCATAGTGGACAAGGCAGTGCGACCCTCCCATAGTGAACTAGGCAGTACCGACCCTCCCACAGTGGACATTGACTAGATTGTACGGACCATTTCACACCGGACACTTACTAGACAGTAACAATACTCCTTTTGTGGACACTGGCCAGACACTGACCTTCCTAAAGTGGACGCTGGTGAGACAGCACCGACCCTCCCCTCGTCAACTGACATAGCAAATTTGGTTTTGTGAACAAGTATTCATTACAAGAAGGTCGGTACTATTCAACAAGTGTTCAGTATAGGAAGGTCGGTACTATCCAACTAGTGTTCATTACAGGAAGGTCGGCACAATCCAACAAGTGTTCATTACAGGAAGGTCGGTACAATCCAACAAGTGTTCATTACAGGAAGGTCGGCACAATCCAACAAGTGTTCATTACGGGAAGGTCGGTACAATCCAACAAGTGTTCATTACAGGAAGGTCGGCACAATCCAACAAGTGTTCATTACAGGAAGGTCGGTACAATCCAGCAAGTGTTCATTACAGGAAGGTCGGTACAATCCAACAAGCGTTCAGTATAGGAAGGTCGGTACAATCCAACAAGTGTTCATTACAGGAAGGTCGGTACAATCACACTAGTGTCCATTACAGGAAGGTCGGTACAATCCAACTAGGTTTCATTACAGGAAGGTCGGTACAATCCAACAAGTGTCCATTACAGGAAGGTCGGTACAATCCAACAAGTGTTCATTACAGGAAGGTCAGTACAATCCAACAAGTGTTCATTATAGGAAGGTCGGTACAATCCAACAAGTGTTCATTACAGGAAGGTCGGCACAATCCAACAAGTGTTCATTACAGGAAGGTCGGTACAATCCAACAAGTGTTCAGTATAGGAAGGTCGGTACAATCCAACAAGTGTTCAGGATAGGAAGGTCGGTACAATCCAACAAGTGTTCATTACAGGAAGGTCGGTACAATCCAACAAGTGTCCATTACAGGAAGGTCGGTACAATCCAACTAGTGTCCATTACAGGAAGGTCGGCACAATCCAACAAGTGTTCATTACAGGAAGGTCGGCACAATCCAACAAGTGTTCATTACAGGAAGGTCGGTACAATCCAACAAGTGTTCATTACAGGAAGGTCGGCACAATCCAACAAGTGTTCATTACAGGAAGGTCGGTACAATCCAACAAGTGTTCATTACAGGAAGGTCGGCACAATCCAACAAGTGTTCATTACAGGAAGGTCGGTACAATCCAACAAGTGTTCATTACAGGAAGGTCGGTACAATCCAACAAGCGTTCAGTATAGGAAGGTCGGTACAATCCAACAAGTGTTCATTACAGGAAGGTCGGTACAATCACACTAGTGTCCATTACAGGAAGGTCGGTACAATCCAACTAGGTTTCATTACAGGAAGGTCGGTACAATCCAACAAGTGTTCAGTATATGAAGGTCGGTACTATCCAACAAGTGTTCATTACAGGAAGGTCAGTACAATCCAACAAGTGTTCATTATAGGAAGGTCGGTACAATCCAACAAGTGTTCATTACAGGAAGGTCGGCACAATCCAACAAGTGTTCATTACAGGAAGGTCGGTACAATCCAACAAGTGTTCAGTATAGGAAGGTCGGTACAATCCAACAAGTGTTCAGGATAGGAAGGTCGGTACAATCCAACAAGTGTTCATTACAGGAAGGTCAGTACAATCCAACAAGTGTTCAGGATAGGAAGGTCGGTACAATCCAACAAGTGTTCATTACAGGAAGGTCGGTACAATCCAACAAGTGTCCATTACAGGAAGGTCGGTACAATCCAACTAGTGTCCATTACAGGAAGGACGGTACAATCCAACAAGTGTTCAGTATAGGAAGGTCGGTACTATCCAACAAGTGCTGTACTTTGTCAACTATAGGCATGGGGCGGTTCTGTCAGATCCTTACAATATGTCATCTTTTCAGTAGGCAGAATGGGATGTAGGCACACTGCAACTTAAGGCAAAATGGGGTGAAGGAACACTGTAAACGTAGGCAAAAATGTTGTACTGTATAGCTGCAGGTAAATGGGTTGTAGGCACACTGTAAACGTAGGCAAGAATGTTGTATTGTATAGCTGCAGGCAACAGAGTGTAGAAACACTGTAAACGTAGGCAAGAATGTTGTATTGTATAGCTGTAGGCAAGCAGGATGTAGAAACACTGTAAACGTAGGCAAAATGTTATATTGTATAGCTGTAGGCAAACAGGGTGTAGAAACACTGTAAACGTAGGCAAGAAGTTGTGTTGTATAGCTGCAGGTAAATGGGGTGTAGGCACACTGTAAACGTAGGCAAGAATGTTGTATTGTATAGCTGCAGGTAAATGGGGTGTAGGCACACTGTAAACGTAGGCAAGAATGTTGTACTGTATAGCTGCAGGTAAATGGGTTGTAGGCACACTGTAAACGTAGGCAAGAATGTTGTATTGTATAGCTGCAGGCAAACAGGATGTAGAAACACTGTAAACGTAGGCAAGAATGTTGTATTGTATAGCTGTAGGCAAGCAGGATGTAGAAACACTGTAAACGTAGGCAAAATGTTGTATTGTATAGCTGTAGGCAAACAGGGTGTAGAAACACTGTAAACGTAGGCAAGAAGTTGTGTTGTATAGCTGCAGGCAAATGGGGTGTAGGCACACTGTAAACGTCGTCATGAATGTTGTATTGTATAGCTGTAGGAAAGTGGATGTAGGCATACTGTAAACGTAGTCAAGAATGTTGTATTGTATAGCTGTAGGCAAACAGGGTGTAGAAACACTGTAAACGTAGGCAAAAATGTTGTATTGTATAGCTGTAGGCAAACAGAGTGTAGGCACACTGTAAACGTAGGCAAAAATGTTGTACTGTATAGATGTTGGCAAAACAGAGTGTAGAAACACTGTAAACGTAGGCAAGAAACACTGTAAACGTAGGCAAAAATGTTGTACTGTATAGATGTTGGCAAAACAGAGTGTAGGCACACTGTAAACGTAGGCAAAAATGTTGTACTGTATAGATGTTGGCAAAACAGAGTGTAGAAACACTGTAAACGTAGGCAAGAAACACTGTAAACGTAGGCAAAAATGTTGTACTGTATAGATGTTGGCAAAACAGAGTGTAGAAACACTGTAAACGTAGGCAAAAATGTTGTACTGTATAGATGTTGGCAAAACAGAGTGTAGAAACACTGTAAACGTAGGCAAAAATGTTGTATTGTATAGCTGTAGGCAAACAGAGTGTAGGCACACTGTAAACGTAGGCAAAAATGTTGTACTGTATAGATGTTGGCAAAACAGAGTGTAGAAACACTGTAAACGTAGGCAAAAATGTTGTATTGTATAGCTGTAGGCAAACAGAGTGTAGGCACACTGTAAACGTAGGCAAAAATGTTGTACTGTATAGATGTTGGCAAAACAGAGTGTAGAAACACTGTAAACGTAGGCAAGAAACACTGTAAACGTAGGCAAAAATGTTGTACTGTATAGATGTTGGCAAAACAGAGTGTAGGCACACTGTAAACGTAGGCAAAAATGTTGTAGTTTAGATGTAGGCAAAACAGAGTGTAGAAACTCTGTAAACGTAGGCAAGAAACACTGTAAACGTAGGCAAGAATGTTGTATTGCATAGATGAAGGCAAATTGGGTGTATGCACACTGTACCTGTAAGCAAAATGGGGCGTAGACACCGTAATTCTGTTTGTCAAGAAAGGGGTGTGGGCACAGGGGAGCTAGAGGCAGAACAGGGTGTAATCCTGCAGACCAGAAACCAGTTGAGTGCACGTGTACTTAATACGGAAAATGTGTGGCATATGGTGTAGAATCATTTATTTCTGTTCAAATGGACAGTGGTTGCAATTTTCTGAAGGGCAATATCAATTAGGTATAACACTAAAAGAACTTGAAACTGTTTTGTCCATATTGTGCTACCTATGTATGTATTGACTGTGGCGGCGACAGATGTCACATGACCTGTGACGTCACATTGTTTGTGTGGCGCCGTGGTCAATACAACACGTAATTAGGAGCCCCGACAAGAGCAACAGATGCTGGAAGAAGAATGCTTTAATGCTGAACTTGCACGCTAGTCAAAAACAAGGATCGATATCTCCCAAAATAAATCGGAATGTTAGGTAAACACCTCTAAGTTGACGTTGTTTTTCAATATGCGACATACGGAGATCACAATAACAATAAGCATGTCTACTCTTACAGTGCAAGTTGATCGAAACTGTGTTGATGACGGCGAACTAGCAAGATGGGGCTCTGTCATGGAAGACTGTAATAGCACCGTGGCTGGGCACACCCAGAGGACTTTTCCAACATTGATGGCGGTCGGAACTCCGGTGCTTGAAAGTCGCACCAAGAATAGGCTGAGTCTGTTGTCACTGATTATTGAAATGAGCGATGCAGACAGTTTTATTGATGTTTGCTGGGAACAGAAGACCCGTCTTATTACATAAGTGTAATAAATTTGTGTTGTTTGAGATATAGAATGAAGCATATTTGTGTTGTTGATATGAAACGCTGCATAATTTATTGTTGCTTTTACGTTTCTTGCATAACATGACACTCTTAAATCGACATATAACTCTCTCGCCATGTCATAAATATACTTCATATTCACATAACAGTACACGTGTGTGGTGGATAAGCGTCTGGGCAATTATATGCTGAGAATATCCAGCTATGTATAGTGCACCTGCGTCACAGTGGCGGTACAGTGACGTCACAGCAGCGTCACTGGCGTCTATATGGCGAATAGCAGCGTACTGCATATCCTATAGACGTTATAAAGGATTCCTCGACCTAGCTTGAAAATTTGGAAACCATATATGCGTGTACCGAATATAATTAGAGGCAATAGGGTGGCCGAGTAGTTAAAGGTTTGACTAGTCGCATCGACAAATTGGGTTCGATCTTCAAAGTTAGTTCATATGCGAAACAATACTAACTGAATGAGTTGACATTGACCAACAAACCTCGGTCAAAGCGCGTGACTGCCCAGCAATTGTCGAATGTGCGCAGGGTCTCGGTCAATAGTCTGTCTCACAGTCCCTAAACCGCATTATTTTTCCCCTTCCGACCAATCTTTTCTACACTGCTAAAGCCCTAAATGAAGCAAGTCTAGATTTGGTCATGGTCAGTGTCTGAATCCCACATCTCAATGGGGCTCCTTTTCAATTTAAAAGAATTTTTTTTTCTGTCACAATTATATAAATTCAGAGACTAAGCGTTAGCCTACACGGACAAGTGAACATCGGTTGGTCTGGTTTTACACGGAGGAACTGCTTGTACAAATTTACAAAACAGCTGACATCGAAGTGGTAAGTTCTGAGAGGTTATTATCAAAATCTTCACAGCTGCGAGATAAGAAATATTAGAACGGACTATCTACTTTACGAGCAACGCACGACTAATGAGTATATAGAACGTCTTGTGCAGCATATACCTAACACCGTATGTTCTACACCACGCAGACAGCGCTCTCAAATGTACAAACAGATGACACAGACAAAAATATGTGCATACTTTAATGTTGCATGTTTACGTACACCATCTATACACTATATATACTCTGGAGAGAAAGTGTAGTATGTTTACAAACAATATAGTATTTATAGCTTCCCGATATAGAATGTATGATGGACTGTTTCAGTGGATCATGTGGACTGGCTATTATTGTCTGACGTTGATGTTATGCATTTCATTTTGGCATATTTTTTTATCATATTTTATTCTGAATTCATATTTATGAGAAACTCTAAACAAATTCTCTGGAGGGAATGCTTACGATTGAAGAGAACCACACAGTGGTCTTCCCTATAGGCTTACGTTTTGTCTGTAAAATATATAATTGTGATAGAATGCATATAACTCCATTTAAATTTGAAGGGAGACCTAGTGTGCTCGGAGATTGAGAACCTGGGGGGAACTAGATTTGGGGCTTTTGCATTGCAAAACGGATGAAGGGAAGTTAGTGTGGAGTCCACCATGTATGGCCCCACAATATAGGTTGGAACAGACAGGGTACACTGTTCACGCTGGGATGGGTGGCTGAGGTAGGACGGTTGATGTTTGGCATTAACAGAAGACGCTGACCATGGGTTCGAATCCCACATTTGTTTGTGACCATTGATTTGACAGCACCAGATTTGACAGTACCTGGGTTTGTGGGGTTCGACAGTTGGGAACGTCTATGAAAATGTCACTTTTGATATCCTTCTCGTTAAACAGGCAGGGGGTTATATAACTGACAATGACTGGAACAGGCTCAGAGATGGCGAGCGTGTTCATAAGTAGGTGCACTGTTGCGACAGCGTTGTCTGTCTAATTGATGGAGTGTGTACATATGTGTGTAAAGGGTGAGAAAGTGCATGTGAGTGGTTAATAGGGTGTATACGCGAGTGAGTGAGTGACAGAGAGAGAGTGTGGGGGTCTCTGGTGGAGGGATACAAGTATGTGAGAGAGTGAATGAGTGAGTGAAGATGGGGATATACAAAGATTTAAACATGGATGAGTCCAGCAATCTCTGTATACACGCACTTGGCATCTATTTGCCTCGGACCCCTATTCCTATTCGGCCTATTCTGCAACGAATTCCCATGGATGAGGATGCCATGAAGATGGCGGGTACGCGTTCTACAGAAACCTCAGAACAGACAGCCAGGGAGACAAACCAAGTGTCCTGGCCTGGAACGCTTATAGGGAAAGTCACGCGTGAACGATGAGGGCCTATTTTGACCCGGAATGCCCAGTGGGGTGGGGGAGGGTGGTGGTGGTGGCCCCTTGCAGGACTATACAATTCCTGAATCCCTACGGGTGGGACTTGTACAAAGTACAGACGACCTCCCTAAAGTCCCTTATGAATGGCGTGACGTAGATAGAACAGCCACTCGCCTATAGCTATTATGTCTATATGTAGATGCACGCGATATCTTCAGTATTATTAGGCCAAAATTAATCTCACCCTATAGAAATTTTAAACTAGTCTGCCGGATTTACAGACAAAAATAACGTCAAACTATCCTTGTCAAATGAACATAATGAGTTTCTTCGTGTAGGTCCGTGTCTTATCTCCAGTAAATGAATGTACGACGTATTTACAGCGTTCACTCTTAGAAATATCAGTATCGTTTGATTAATGTTCTGAAATATTATCTCATTTATTTTCATGAAAAACATTCAGACTATCGCTGTGACGCAGATCAAATGTTGTACCTGGAGACCTTGCAGGGGATGTTACGGATGTTGGTGTGGTGTACCCGCACACTCCTTTAACAGATGTTTCTACTCGGCATCCACAGCTGTCTTTACCCTTTTTGAACCTAACAACAATTAAACTATGAATTACAGACATTCCATTATCCTAGTAAACCATCAGTACCCAGTATGTACCGGGTTGGTTGGGGGAGATGACCTTATCAAATATATCAATCACTGAGATGAAGTGTACGCGGCTGACTACGCCGACGCAAACCTCACCATCTGTGACGTGAACGGCGCCGGGTGGTGTTAATGTGATGGTAATACGCATCTCCTATTGACAGGGTCGCTCACGAACTAATCACCAATACAGCTGACACCTTTTGTACTCTGAGATTTCTAGAAAGTCCAGTCGTAGTAGTACTCTAACATGTTTATGACAACGTTGACAAGTGCCGTCCATGACAACGAAGACAGTTTCCTGACTCGGCGAGCTACACCTTGTGTTTTCATCAACATATAATCCAGGCCAGAATCGTACACATGTTTTTATGTTTTAGGCATCCACGTTCTAATAATGGAAACAAACCATTTCTGTCAAAATGATCAGGGAAAGACTTGACGGTAGGTCACGTGGACCGTATGAACGACGTGAGGAGTTCCTTCACCCTACTGCTTTTCTCATAAAGTTATATTTGTAGTCCTACTAAATCATCCGTTATGCGTTTGGGATGCCTTAGAGACATACGCGACTATTTCCGTCCACTGGGGTTATTCTAAGACAACCAACTCTCCCCCGACCAGACCTATCTCCCCCAAGTAAAACGTACTTTTATCTTAGTACTGGGGAAAGCACCCACAGAGGAGCTGAGGAACAGAAAATAGAATTGATATATTGAATCTGAAGGCCTTAATGAACATCATTTATATTTGAAATGTATCTCTATATCTTTGTACCTACTGTGTTAATATTTGTAGTTTATAGAATATTGTTATAATGTACATCATTTATGTGTGAAATGTATCTCTATGTCTTTGTACCTACTGAGTTAATATTTGATGTTTATAGAACATTGCCACTGTTTCTTCATGGAATGGTATGCAATAATATCTAATCTTATCTTAAGAGATGCCTTCTGATGATAGATCTGTTATAGCACATACAAAAAGCATGTTGCGTAATGCAATAGTTCGGTTACACTGAGCAGTGGGTAACAGTAAAGTACCAATCCATGTTCTTCATGGCATTTACAATATGTCTAATAGATGCATGTAGTGTTTAAACCAGCATTATCTGGAGAACTGTCGTGTTATTTACGTGAAAGTTTCTTTACACGTATTTTTATTTCTCTCGCGGTGCTTATTTCCAATTTCAGATTGGCAACCATATCTGTTACTTCTTCAAAGAAAATGTGTACGGTTTGTAAACTGATACCCCATGTGACTGTTGTACATAGCATGAACCTGTCGGGAACACGTGCTTCCAATACTCAACATTCAGATATGGTAAATGTGACTGCGGCTTGACGCTATAGACTCTCCACTTTCCTTCTCCTCAAACATCTCAGTTTCATGGAGGGAACACGCTCACGAAGTATCACGTATGTCGTTGGGTTGGATTTGATTTTCTTGTACAGACACATCATATAAATACAATTCCGTAGACAGAATATTTATAGTTGGGGTGAGGGGTGGGTGAGAGGGGTATAGGGGGTGCATTAACGGTGAATGAGGGTGGGTTAGGTGAGACTTGTATGGACGAGATTGCCATTCACTCTGTTCAGCCGATTCAGCCAGTTCATCTCACTAGGTCACGTGACACGCCAGATGTTGGGATGCGTGGCTGATGAATATATCAGGTCGTCGACCCCTGGTTCTACAAGGACTGGGCCGTCTTTGTCTATCAGAAGCGTCGGTTGAGCATCAGTCGTGACGCAACAACTGTCATGGCTGCACATCACACTGTGGCTTTGAGCTGTCTGATGTTTGACGGCAGTGGCATTAGAGCGACGGTTACGTCACACAACAATGGAGGACTGTGTCGTGGCTGCAGGCGTTCAGCCCGTTTGTTTAGGTGACTAATATGATGAATACACGGCTATAAACAGGAATACAGTACGGTTTTATGTCAGATAATAGGGCCCAGTGTTTGCCTCAAGCAGCGTCAGTCAATTAATTTGATGTACCAGTTCCAAATACAATTATGAAATGCGTGTGATTGTCGTCATTGCCCTCAACAATGCCCAGACAGTGCCCTCCAGGAATTAATGTGCATAAAAATGTGACAGTTTTATGAATGACACCCATGTGCATAGGTGAACGTTCCCGTTGTAGGAAGGATCACAAAGTAGACCTTTCTGCTTGATCTCCTAGTTTAGTGATATTCGGAATAATCAGATCAATGAGGTTTTCCTGAAATGCTATTTTGAAGAAATAGCCACCACTCACTCAGAAGGGGAGAGAAGAAAAGTGAGAGAGCGGGGTCCTAGCGACACGTTGTTACTACTGAATCTGGTAACCAAGACCGCCATCCGGGCAATTAAGTCATGTATATCTTCATTGAAGTTGTATCCAGTGCCAACTCTCACTGAGGTTGCCGCAAGTGTCTACTGCCAATGAAGTTGTAGCTAGTGCCTACTCTCACTGAGGTTGTCGCAAGTATCCACTGCCAATGAAGCTATAACCAGTGTATACCGTCAATGAAATTGACGACGACGCCAGTGGAAGTTGCGGTGGCTGAGCAGGTTAGGCGGCTGACTTTGTGTGCTGGCGATCAGGTGCCTGAGGGTGTGGGTTCGAATCCCGCATGGGACTCAACCAAACAAAGAAACTAAGAAAGTGTAATCCCGTGTATAACATATGCTACGTCAATGAAGTTGTAACCAGTGGCCGCTATCATTGAGGTTGTACCCACATCTATATATGTATACACTCACTGAAAATTAATTGTCGTGTATATTATAGTCATGTAAACGCACCGGTATTATTGGAAACTCTTGAGCGTCTTAATCTGAACGGAGAAGGTAGTGAGCAAGGGCTACATGATATGAGATGAGATTGACTGTTTTATTAACTATCGACGGGTATCCGTGGTCTCACTGTACTCTGAGATCTGTAAATGAGAATATCATAGAAATGGTTACATCAAGGTGAATTGAAGGTACACCTAGCTAGACCATATGTAAATCTGTCTGGCATATGGGCACACCTAGCTAGACCATATGTAAATCTGTCTGACATATGGGCACACCTAACTAGACCATATGTAAATCTGTCTGACATATGGGTACACCTAGCTAGACCATATGTAAATCTGTCTGACATATGGGTACACCTAGCTAGACCATATGTAAATCTGTCTGATATATGGGTACACCTAGCTAGACCATATGTAAATCTGTCTGACATATGGGTACACCTAGCTAGACCATATGTAAATCTGTCTGACATATGGGTACACCTAGCTAGACCATATGTAAATATGTTTGAGACAATGGTTACACCTTGCTGAATTAGAGGTACCCCTAACTGAACTTAAAGTACATGTTTGCGGCATATGGTAACGCCGAACAGAATTATGAGAACATCTGGCTCCGATTTGGTAACATCTGGTTGGGGTATATATAAGCATAGGTTAGCTATGTGTGCATCTAGCAGAGGTTCGGCTATATATAGCGGAGACATACCCATACCTGCAACGGGGTGGCTCATATAAGGGTACATTGTGTTCCGGGTACATCTGAACGTAGCCTAGTAAACATATAAGTACACGTGCCTTGAAAACATACGTACGTATGATTACAAAACTCACGCACTTCATCGCTCTGGGTGTGCCGGGTTTGTTATTTATCGCCTTTCACGTTATTGAATATGCATCGTGATACTTCAGCAAGAGCTTTTGATCCAATCCTAATGACGTCATAATCTCATTTTCTCTGTGTACATGCGTCGATCATAACAAGCTACCTGAGCACCGCATGACCACAGTGGCGTGGCACGACACATTAACTACAATCTGGAGAGGTATGTGTGTAAGTAAAAGGCAATGTATGGCTTTAATCTCCGTCTGTTTATACACCATGTCGAGAGGCATTGTCGTCATCGCTGTAGTCGAGTTACAGTTGAATATGGCGTCCTTCATGTCGATTAATTTTCACCGGTGACTGGATTAAGGAGATAATCTGGATTATCAGGGAGAAACGCTAGTGAAGGTTAAACCCCAGATCACGTGATACACAACACTGGTCCAATGACAATCTGCTGGAATTACGATAATCTTATTATCCTGGGTGTATCTTGCGGGAATACAGGGAGCGGCACTATAACAAAGGCCATTACCGAGAAACAATCACGTGGTGGTCAGCGAAGGCCATGGTGATCTCGTCCCACGGACACCGGAATTAATGGGCATGTAATTGATGATGAACCCTGCGATGACCTCGATGGTGACCTCGATGGTGACCTCTGCTTTCGCCGTGGTCGAGCCCTGTCGGTTCAGTGACGTCAGTGATTGGGGTTCTGAGATTTTCAAAATATGTTCACGGATTCGTGAGTTTACATAATGATAGCATCTCTACACTAACAACTGGAAGTGTAAACCTGTGTGACCCAAGGTTTCTATAATAATTACAATAGGTGTCACGTGGTTTCCACGGTAACTGTAACCAATGCCCAGCACTTTCTGCAATGCCAAAGCCCGAAATGAAGCAAGTCTAGATTTTCATCAGGTTCGGAATCTCCCATCCCAGTGGGGCTCCTTTTCAATTTAAAAGCAGTAATATATTTCAGGGACTAGGTGTTAGTCTGTACGGTGATGATGAGATATAATCAGGTTTCATGTGAAACTGTAAGAGAAACGGCCTTTATATCGGTAATTGTGGCTTTTGTGATGCGTTGTACCAGAGACCATATTACATGGTCTCTGGTTGTAGCCTGGCATATGATGTTGATCATGCTATCAACCCCCGGTTTGCTCGATCCAGACTCAGTCTAAAACTTAAAATATGTTGAGGACCATCCGATCATTTAATGGTACTGAAATGACATGGTCAGGGCATAGGGCCCCGCCGTGATATTTCTGGAATATTGCTAAAAACTCACTGACTCACTCACTCATGGCATAGGTGGAATTGGGTGCTCCTTATCTACCCTTGAGTAGTATATGAGGCTGGACTATTGATGACTGAGGCGCAACACAACAAAGCGACGAACATCAAACACATCAGTATCCTCCTAGTCTGTCTCCCAGTTGCCAGAGGATAAATTACACCATTACTCATAATGTTTGGAATTGTTTGAAACGTGCAGACTGCCACAGCTCCAGGCAGTTAAGCAGTTTTTCCGCTCACCATGACTTGCTAAATTACGAGAACTGGGACTGAATGGTAGTCGAACAACCTTCAATGGTGCCGCGGAGAAATATTTATTATGTGGAGAATTATTTAATATTATTGAATACAACAACACAGATCGAATCACCCGGTGTGCACATGCATACACTAATGTATTTGAAGCGATAAGATAGGGGGAAGGGTTTATGTATTAGTGCCACGGTATGTGTGCACTTAAAAACAGTTGTAATACAGCTGCTATCTACATGCACTTCCTGGTGATGATGATGATGATGCAATTCCTATACGAAGCATAATGCACACGTTGCAGTGTACGTGACTTTAAGTCGTGTCAGCAATTTGTCGCTATTTTCTACGATACCTCGATGTTGTTTACAGGTATTGTCAGAATAACTCGCTATTGTCTACGATACCTCGATGCTGTTTACAGGTATTGTCATAATAACTCGCTATCGTCTACGATACCTCGATGTTGTTTACAGGTATTGTCTTAATAACTCGCTATTGTCTACGATACCTCGATGCTGTTTACAGGTATTGTCATAATAACTCGCTATTGTCTACGATACCTCGATGTTGTTTACAGGTATTGTCATAACTCGATATTGTCTACGATACCTCGATGTTGTTTACAGGTATTATCATAATAACTCGCTATCGTCTACGATACCTCGATGCTGTTTACAGCTATTGTCATAATAACTCGCTATTGTCAAGTATCTGGTTGAACACCCTGTTCTAAGAGCATTTCAATTGTCATACCTTTCATTTAGAAATTAATATAAAGTAGAAATTCAGCATTTGGACGGTGTAAATGCTATTGTGAAATGCTACAGTACCTAGTTGATACAAGTGAACGTTATTTGAAACTTGTCACAGGTATCAAACATGTTTAAAGATTCGAAGAATGAAAGACCAAGCGAATAAAGTGTACTTTGAGCACTATTTGATCAGTATCGAACTCCCTGTACACGTTCTGACGTCTTGACCCACGTGTATAGGTCGCGGTCAGCATGATACTGGTCAACTGTACCACAGGGGGGGGGGGGGGACACACGTTATGTGTGATCGAGTTGCCCTATACAGCAGGCCCCAAGTGAATCATACTCATTATTCGAGAACCATTGATACGGCCTGGAAATGTGGCTACATAATGATGAGACCATGTATAACGAGGAGACCGTGTATAATGATGAGTCAATGTATAATGAGGAGACTGTGTCTAATGATGACACCGTGTATAATGAGGAGACCGTGTATAATTATGCGTCCGTGTATAATGAGGAGACCGTGTATAATGATGAGTCCATGTATGAGGAGACCGTGTATAATGAGGAGACTGTGTATAATGAGGAGACCATATATAATGAGGAGACTGTGTATAATGAGGAGACCGTGTATAATGAGGAGACCGTGTATAATGATGAGACCGTGTATAATGATGAGTCCGTGTATAATGATGAGTCCATGTATAATGAGGAGACCGTGTATAATGAGGGGACTGTGTATAATGATGAGTCCACGTATAATGAGGAGACCGTGTATAATGAGGAGATCGTGTATAATGAGGAGACCATGTTTAATGAGGAGACCGTGTATAATGAGGAGATCATGTATAATGAGGAGACCATGTATAATTATGCGTCCGTGTATAATGAGGAGACTGTGTTCAATGATGAGTCCATGTATAATTATGCGTCCGTGTATAGTGTATAGTAAAGACACTTGGTATAACGATGAGTCCGTGTATAACGATGAACATGTGGATAACGAGGACACTGTGTATAACGATGAACATGTGTATAACGAGGAGACTGTGTATAATGAAGAATCCGTGTATAATGAAGAGACCGTGTATAATGAAGCAGCCTGAAGTTAGCAGCGGGTTCGTGTTTCGTTATTCGTCTTTCGAATAACGAAAAACGTGCTAGCAACGGGTTCGTTATTCAAACGCTCAACATGGAATAGTTATAGTAGTGCTGTTTTTATTACAAGAGTTTCATTCTATATGACAGCACTACTATAGATATTCCATGTTGAGTGTTTGAATAACGAACCCGCTGCTAGCACGTTATTCGTTATTCGAAAGACGAATAACGAAACACGAACCTCTGCAAATACGGTAGACTGTATTTGTCTTACATTTGATAGAATGGATGGGCATACATTGAATAACAAACCCAGTGCTGGTTAGTTTTTCGTTATTCAGAATGTGCTGAATAAGTAAATACCTCATGCTTATTTGTACACCTGTGAATGGATCGCGCAACCTTTTATTACAAGAGTTTCATTGTATATGACAGCACTACTATAGATATTCCGTGTAGAGCGTTTGAATAACGAACCCGCTGCTGGCACGTTATTCGTTATTCGAAAGACGAATAACAAAACACGAACCCTCTGCAAATACGGTATGACATATTTGTTATCTCATATTTGATAGAATGGATGGGCATACATTGAATAATGAACCCAGTGCTGGTTAGTTTTTCGTTATTCAGAGGTTCTGTATAATCAAACACCTCATGCACATTTGGTACACCTGTGAATGGATCCCACAATCTTTTATGTCATGAGTTTATGTGTATATGACAGCACTACTATAGATATTCCGTGTAGAGCGTTTGAATAACGAACCCGCTGCTAGCACGTTATTCGTTATTCGAAAGACGAATAACGAAACACGAACCCGCTGCTAACTTCAGGCTGCTGTATAATGATGAGTCCATGTTTAACGATGAGTCCGTGTATAAGGAAGAGACTATGGAATGGATGACTATGAATGAACAGGAACAACTTCTGTTTAAACGATTCCAGATTAAAGTGCTCCACATTGTGGTACCACACCGACGTTAGTCAACACGGTTGTAGCATCAACGATTCCAGATTAAAGTGCTCCACATTGTGGTACCACACCGACGTTAGTCAACACGGTTGTAGCATCGTTTTGACTAACAGCGACGTGAATGACGTCATACGTGGCCTTTGTTGGCTTCGGTTATCGCGGGTGAAAAGCCAAGTGTATCTTCTACACGCAAGAAAACCACACTCGCGATATATGTGGTCACTGCAGATAGTAAATATCAGTAAACAATCACTATCTATTTGTATTTGTGTACAGTTCACGACATTTGGAAACGTATAAAATTCGTTTCATTTTATACGGAATATGCACGGATCCGGATTAGACTTTCTGTAAGGCTTTCTGACTCAGATGGTGCATTCCATGGTGTCCCAGCTGTGTAGATCGATGGTCATTATGTCAATCACTGGATTATCTGGTCTGATTGTCTGTTTCCAATGAATACATAAAGACAACACCATGCACCGTTCTCTATGTGTGAATACATAATGATATAAGCAAAGACAACGGTATACACCACATTGTATAACTGTATAGGCGAAAACATTAAGACAACGGTATACAGCTCATAGTATTGGTGGAAACATAAAGACAACGGTATACACCACATTGTATTGGTGGAAACATAAAGACAACGGTATACAGCACATAGTATTGGTGGAAACATAAAGACAACGGTATACAGCACATTGTATTGGTGGAAACATAAAGACAACGGTATACAGCACATTGTATTGGTGGAAACATAAAGACAACGGTATACACCACATCGTATTGGTGGAAACATAAAGACAACGGTATACAGCACATTGTATTGGTGGAAACATAAAGACAACGGTATACACATACATTGTATTGACAACGGAAACATAAAGACAACGGTATACGGTGCACCACATTGTATTGGTGGAAACATAAAGACAACGGTATACAGCTCATAGTATTGGTGGAAACATAAAGACAACGGTATACAGCACATTGTATTGGTGGAAACATAAAGACAACGGTATACAGCACATAGTATTGGTGGAAACATAAAGACAACGGTATACAGCTCATAGTATTGGTGGAAACATAAAGACAACGGTATACAGCTCATAGTATTGGTGGAAACATAAAGACAACGGTATACAGCACATTGTATTGGTGGAAACATAAAGACAACGGTATACAGCTCATAGTATTGGTGTAAACATAAAGACAACGGTATACAGCACATTGTATTGGTGTAAACATAAAGACAACGGTATACAGCACATTGTATTGGTGGAAACATAAAGACAACGGTATACAGCTCATAGTATTGGTGGAAACATAAAGACAACGGTATACAGCTCATAGTATTGGTGTAAACATAAAGACAACGGTATACAGCACATAGTATTGGTGGAAACATAAAGACAACGGTATACAGCTCATAGTATTGGTGTAAACATAAAGACAACGGTATACAGCACATTGTATTGGTGTAAACATAAAGACAACGGTATACAGCACATTGTATTGGTGGAAACATAAAGACAACGGTATACACCACATCGTATTGGTGTAAACATAAAGACAACGGTATACAGCACATTGTATTGGTGTAAACATAAAGACAACGGTATACAACACATTGTATTGGTGGAAACATAAAGACAACGGTATACACCACATTGTATTGGTGGAAACATAAAGACAACGGTGTACAGCACATAGTATTGGTGGAAACATAAAGACAACGGTATACAGCACATAGTATTGGTGGAAACATAAAGACAACGGTTCAGAACACTTTGTATTGGTGAAAACGAAAAGACAACGGTATACAGCACATTGTATTGGTGGAAACATAAAGACAACGGTATACACCACATAGTATTATTGGAATCATAAAGACAATGGTAGACACCATGTCTTAAGGAACATGTAATGACAATGGTATACAT
The DNA here is from genome assembly GCF_003918875.1 of Haliotis rubra. Classification (NCBI taxonomy): domain Eukaryota; kingdom Metazoa; phylum Mollusca; class Gastropoda; order Lepetellida; family Haliotidae; genus Haliotis; species Haliotis rubra. The sequence goes on along the minus strand of NW_025767224.1, from coordinate 1,186,497 downwards.
TACATTGTGTATATGAACACATCATAACAGCAAGATACACTAGATTGCTTATGTGAATACATTGGGTCCAGCAATATACGAGTGAGTGAGTGAGTGAGTGAGTGAGTTTAGCTTTACGCCGCTTTTAGCAATATTCCAGCAATATCACGGCGGGGGACACCAGAAATGGGCTTCACACATTGTGCCCATGTGGGGAATTGAACCCAGGTCTTCGGCATGACGAGCGAACGCCTTAACCACCAGGCTACCCCACCATCCCCAGCAACATACGAACCACTGTGTTGGTGAAAGAACAGTGACTATCACTACAGACCACAGTTTATTGAGAATACATGATAGTATGACCTCTGCAGAGTAATGATGATGTACATAAAAATCATTCTGGCAATATGTGTTATAGTCTTTTTATCGGTCGCCATGGCAACGGTCGTATGTACCCAGCATGTATTACAGTACAACAGCGATGACCCACAACAGGGAGTCATCCTGTGGGTCACCTGTGGGGGGTCATCCTGTGGGTCACCTACACCAAACAGCAAATCATGAAAACATAAAACAACAAATGAACATTCCGCTGACGATTAATTAACGTAATGTATACATGAAAAACAAACGCGCCGTGACCCGCTCATATTCCCAGATTGTTGACCTCCGAATGTTGATCCCCTGTACTTGCACAAAGATCAAATTGTCTCTACCCGTACTCTTAATGACAAACATCTGAATCCAAGGTCAGATGATACTTGTTTTCATGCTCAAATTTCACTTAATACGCTCGCAGAAAGGTTGAGACATTTTTACTCTGTAATTATCCGTTCACGTTTTACCGATTGGATTCGAATCATGTCTTATTTTCCGCCCTTGAAGAAGGAGTCGGTCCTTAATTACAGCCGGGAGTCTTAATGAGGGTCCAATAGCGATCAATTTTATTATGATTTATGCACACTGTATTTTCATGTGTCACAATGCCTATAATGTGTTGTCGTGAAAGTATACGTATAAGCCAAGTAATGTGATAACACCTGGTTGAGATAGCCGATGTTATACGATCACAGTGTCCATTTATAACATCGTAGGCTCTCCATACCCGTTAATGTACACGCTGTGATGTTGGGGACGCTGGCACTAAACCTTACGTCTTTACGCACAAACCTACTCTGCTGTCAGAGGGTTGTCGGCAATCTTCGTGTGATCAAGCATAATGGACTCAGTGTGTTCAGAATGTCAATACAGGTATCATATTTCAGTCGCTAATTGTAAGCTGGGTTTAATTGGCTGGTAGATTTCATTGATGACGTCACACTCCCGGATATGTGTCTCACCTCGGTTAGGATCAGAGGTGTATATGTCAGTTTTCCCTGGAGACTGGGGTACATAACATCCAGCAAGCAGACACCATGGTTGCGTCATTTCCTGTTGGAATGCATCGCGACAAACATGTACACGTGTGGATAGGGAATGTGTTGATGTGACAATATCGTTCTTTGACTGGTTCTGTTGAACTTGTGCGTTGCTAGTTATGCATGTGTATCTTTCTGTCAAACCGGAGTCCAGTTAAGACCTGGGGCTCCTTTCACGAAGCAACCTTTCCCAAGGTTAAACTCAACTCCCATTCTTTAACATTGCACTAAGGTTACCTTAGTGACTTACGATCGTCTTAGTGCTTTGTGAAAGGGCCCGGGTCAGGATGTACTGAAGAACCTACTCTTTCTAAAATGAAAAATAGTTTCGAAACTATAATTGTGTATACAAAGTAGCGGAAATGGCCGCTTAACCACAAATGATTGACGGTTGAAAATATATCATGAAATACGACGCAGTCCCTTCCTGAAGTTTAAATAGTCGACCTCGACCCCCCTCCCACGTGTTGTCATGACTTCCGCTCCCAATCCTAGTCTGTCTCACAGTCCTCAACCACAACATTGTCTCTTCCGCCCAACCATCTACAATGTAAAAGCTGTACGTGAAGCAAGTCTAGATTTCTTCGGGTTCATGTCCAGGTTCTGAAGCTTCCAGCTCACCTTCTCAACTTAAATCAGTATTTTGTTTCAGCCAAACTTATGTATTTTCGGAGACTGGGTGTTAGTCTACAACCCATCCCTTCTCTACGCCTGCGACACACTCTCGACTTCGTACTGTACGACCTCGACTCATTCACGGCGCCATCTGCCAACTCCTTCAAACCACAAAACTAAATTCAAATATCGCGACAAAGAGGTCCTCGATACTGATAAGAAATAAGTACTTTGGGCAACGCAAATCAGTGCTCATGTGGGGGGCAATCCTCTCGTCGGTAGGGTTGGGCCAAAGGGCTTGTCGACTGGGACGGGTCTGTTCAAGCTCATTGATGTTGTACGTTGTGGGGGCAAGGGGCTCACAAGCAGCGGGCTTACATGCTTCGCTGGGTAGAGCTATTCAATGGGTTGGGAGACGATGCTCCCTGGGTGTCCTCGTAACTGTCATCTCGGCACTCCTACCCCCTCCACAACAACAACTATGGACTGCGTTGCAGGACGTGGATGACATGCACCAAGGGACTAGATGTCCAGGGACGCAGATACAGGGATATAGTTGCATGTGAACAAATATGTTAAATGTCTTCCGATTATTTAGCGTCCTGTTTCATCTGCTTTATTTTCTTGTTACTATCACATGCAGGAAATGACGTCACGCTTCTTATTGTGACGTAACACATTTGACTATAAAAATATATCACATATGATCACAAAATATAATCGCATATATATTATCACAAATATTTTATAAAAAAAACCAAATGATCGTAGGATTGGAAACTCTTGTTGATGAGACATCATCATTATTTTCCTGTCGTGGTTTCATATGTTTGGATATGCAGACATGTTAATCATTCTCGGGGAAGGTTAGTAACTTCCTGCTACGAGCTGACGATATCAAATATCAAAGGCTCGCGATCGCGACTAATAACACACTTAAAAGATTATGTTCAACAGATAATGAATATCAGTTTTAAAGTGAATCATGATACTCAGTCGCGAACTATATCGGTTCAATTGCATGTCTGAGGTTGTAGAAACGTCCTGGAGTGTTTACTACCCAACAATACACAATTACTGCACAGATTTTATACTGTTCGAATCAAATAAGGGAAATTAATATTAATTCAGAATACATAGAGGCAGACATGCATGACCAAAATTGCTATTGCACACATATGCTGACGGACAGAACTAAGGGAACGGGAGGTCATGTTTGACACAAATCATTTCGAAAGCAATTATCAACGATATAGAGAATACACTAGGTATTAACTTAGTGTTATATATGTAACACCGTGTGTGTGAGTGAGTGAGTTTATTTTTACGCCGTTTTTAAGCAATATTCCAGCGATATCACGGCGGGGGGCACCAAAAATGGGCTTCACACATTGTACCCATGTGGGGAATCGAACCCGGGTATTCGGCGTGACGAGCGAGCACTCTAACCACTACCCCACCGCCCCTGTAACACCATCTGCACGCCAGTGGGATTATGTATGTATACTAGTGTTGGGAATTGGTTAAAATCTCATAATTGATGATTGGTTCATTACTACCGATCAATCATCGAAAATAATTGGTTAGCGTCATTTATGAAATTTGTTAATGCCCATTAAAATAAGGGGAAAAATTGTAGTTCTTCTGGGTTTGGGGGGCAAAATTTCACATCTTTAAAGGATGACTAGTATGTTAGGAACATAAATGTCTTGGAATCTTTAAGATAAATTCAATCATGACTTGAAACGAGCTTGTAGTGCTTACGAAATGTAACAGACAAAACCAACCATGTGAAAAATATTGTTAATGAAAACAAGTGTTACAGAATTGTTGTGTTCGATTATGAGAAATTATGATCGATTGCTTGGTCGTTTAGTCACTACGACCAATCTTCGATTATTTCAATTAATCGGACCACCACTAATGTATACAACGGGCAATGTCTTTGTTAGTTGCAATGTTACAAGTCAATGGTTGTGGTCTGTAATCATACGAGTTTGGACCTGACAACCGTGAGGTTGACATTATGATGACCGACCTGCAACATCAGGATACTGTGACATGCATCGCCCACGTCTCCTAACCTACCACGCCCCTGACGACTAGCACTACCCCGTACCTTCATGGGTTTCGCTTTTACAGCAGTACTATTTTTTCAACCATCAGTATAATAAATACATGTGTAACACGGAGGAAACTGTAAAACACATTCATTTTCCACAGACAATCATATTGTTTTAGGTAAAATTGTCACCGTAAAAACATCGAAATTTTCCTTCAGGGCGTTTGCTCGTCATCAGAGCAGCTGTTATCTTTGCATGTTTTATTATGAAAACATGGGAAATGTTTATTTAATTTGATACAAACGACCGCTGGGTATTTCCATTTAATCTGTTTTCAAGTTGCCACGTTCTTATTGTTCATACAATATTGATTTTTCATGTCCACGATGTTTACTTCCTATCAACAGCTGACAACAGTTTTACGCGTTGTCTCGTAGGAGTGAGTAACGAGTTAGAATAGCCTCCTTCTTTACAACACGGCTGACCAGCTCTTGCTTTTGTCTCAAATGGTCGTTTCTAGTTATATGTCAGATCAGATCTCCGAGAAAGCATAGCCACATGGCGACGTCGCAAAACAGGACGACTTGTAAATCAAATACAGTTGTTACTAAATTATTGCTACTCCTTGCAAGTTGGTAGGCTATATTTTGTCCTACAGTTGAGAGTATATTGACTATATGGTTATACTGTTGTATTTTGTCCTACAGTTGAGAGAACATTTGTACATTGGCTATATAGTTGTACTGATGTATTTTGTCCTACAGTTGAGCGTACATTTGTACATTGGCTATATAGTTATACTGATGTATTTGTCCTACAGTTGAGCGTACATTTGTACATTGGCTATATAGTTATACTGATGTATTTTGTCCTACAGTTGAGCGTACATTTGTACATTGGCTATATAGTTATACTGATGTATTTGTCCTACAGTTGAGCGTACATTGGCTATATAGTTATACTGATGTATTTTGTCCTACAGTTGAGCGTACATTTGTACATTGGCTATATAGTTATACTGATGTATTTTGTCCTACAGTTGAGCGTACATTTGTACATTGGCTATATAGTTATACTGATGTATTTTGTCCTACAGTTGAGCGTACATGTGTACATTGGCTATATAGTTATACTGATGTATTTTGTCCTACAGTTGAGAGAACATTTGTACATTGGCTATATAGTTATACTGTTGTATTTTGTCCTCCAGTTGAGCGTACATGTGTACATTGGCTATATAGTTATACTGATGTATTTTGTCCTACAGTTGAGAGAACATTTGTACATTGGCTATATAGTTATACTGTTGTATTTTGTCCTCCAGTTGAGCGTACATGTGTACATTGGCTATATAGTTGTACTGTTGTATTTTGTCCTACAGTTGAGCGTACATGTGTACATTGGCTATATAGTTGTACTGATGTATTTTGTCCTACAGTTGAGCGTACATGTGTACATTGGCTATATAGTCGAGTTTGTAGTTGTACAGGTAGTAGTACAGATGATATATATATATATTGATATATATATATATATATTCATACCGTTTGGTACACTGTTGTATTAGTCGTACCACCGAGCAGTTGTATGTCGTTCTGCAGTTGGTCGTACATGTGTACACCGTACAGCTGGGTACGTAGTGCAGAACTTTGTACAGCTGTGTGTGAAGTTGTACAGATAACGAACCGTTCACGAGAATATGGTCGTAGACTCCGTTCCTGGATCTCAGGATTGACGCAGATGCACTCTCTCTGTCAACTGACTGAGCACTATTGACAAGTCTACGATATACGCAAAGCTTTAAAAATGTTGTTCATATTTGTTTATTGTGGGGGAGTTTGTGTTTTTAATGAATGAACACTATGCTGAATGTTGTAAAATCTATTTCTTATTGCATTGTACCATTGTTCGTGGGAGAGTACGCACAGAATTCGTTGAATGCCGATCTTATTAAACTAAACATTTCAGCTATGCCTTAATTGTTTATGATATCTACCGAGCATAGATCGCTCCACCATTCACCAGCGAACCCACTCCACTGTTATGGTTACAATGACCTACTTACGCACCACAACACAGGCTGTCGCCTACTGCGCAGCTCACCAAACGTCCTTGACCTAGCTGTGCATGTGACAGGCGAGTGATCCATGTAGCTGTGACGTCACAGTTCTCCAGGATTCATTGATTTCTCACGATAGGAGTTGTACTACACGACACAGGGCTGGGGAAGAAATCATGTTTCATGCTGTGTATATCCAATACTGATTTCAAACAAAGATATACTTCCTTGATATGTTTTGTGCAACCACATCGCACAGGAATTTGAGGTTGAAATGGGAATTAATCTTGGAGAATTTGATTTAGCGTTTAAAACATGGTTACAAAGTAGGTCAGTCACACGTCAACACATTGGTTTGTTGTTGTGCATTCTCGCAATAACGCTGGCTGGTTGTTATTGAAAAGCACAAGGTGTGCATTTGTTTTTGTATAAATTACTATTTTAATCTAGATTCTTAGTACCAAGGAATGGTATCTGCTGGATCATGCACAATAAGACTTTATATTTGCCACCATTTCATAATCGTGGAACATTTCTGGCTAGCAGATTCCGGGCACCAGTTTATGGCGGAAATGTTGGGCTTTTCATGAAGATCTACTATAGATTCAGTTATTACAAAACATACATTATTTATAACCACAAACGTTAACACGAAAGGAAATATTAGATCTGTGATAATTGAGATCCGTGATTTGAGGTTACTTTGAAACATGAGCCGAAGCGATTGTGGTGTTTTATTTTTATTACAAAGCCTTCCTTAAAACATGTTAAAGACGAATGTAAACAAATTCAATGCATTGTAATTGAAAATATTGTAACAGGCTTGAACGCTGTAGAGTTTGTTCCGTTGCGTAAAATGTTTGGTTATCTATCGGTCGCGCTAGCATCAAAGGACGATGACATGGATCTTGCCCGCAGGTATGTAGGTCTGCCAAAGGTTGGTATGTCAAAGATATGTTTAGAGTTATATATAGACAAGTGCCTATCTCCAACTGGTACATAACGGAGCGGTGGGTTCAGCCTAGACTTGCACAGTCTGTAAACCGATAATAAGAGTTTCAACCCAATTTCTAAATTACATAAACACGAAAACCAAGCTGTTGGTATAACAGACTGGCATCCTACCGTTTATCTGGACTTCCCTGTAATGAGGACAGAATTACTAAATAACCCTGGACTGTTATTCAGGACAGCCTTTGAACAAGACTGGCCAAGCCCAGTTTCCATATATGTGAGTAACACGCCTGGTGAAGGTGACTGTGGTTGTCCCATTTGGACTATGGAAATATATCATGTTCCGCACTGGGCTAAATGTGCTGTCTCATCCACTCTGGTCCACATTCCACCGCCGACATACGACACTGGCCTTAGTTACTTACCCATCCCAGGTTAACATATGAAACACGTTGTGCCCCGTGTGATCTGGGCTGGTTATTAAACAGTTCCCACGAACACTTGACTATTAAGATACATCTTTTCCTGCGTGTAGCTTTGAATTCTACATTATGAATGTTTCATTAGCATCTTTTAAATGAAGCCTTTAGACGCAGAAATGTGCTAATGCGCTCGGTTGTAAATTACAGAGATATATATTTTACTGGGCAACTGCTTTAAATTCCATAAGACAATGGTTTATATCCTGATTGTTCTTCGTGGTGTAGAGGATCCACTGATAAAAATACATGGTGTAGTTGGCATGGTTGATTCAATATATAGAATCATGAAAAGGTCGGGTACATATATCATTTAACAAGTCTTGAGTGGTGTATGTGAAGTGATGTTGAGAGGGTTACAAATTGCTTTCCCTTTGCCAAAGCCAAAATGTGTTTTCAGATATTACTTTGATGTGATAACCATTATCCTGACCCTGCAACCGGTTCATAGTTCATTGGACCTTGGCTGGATGTAATATATTTCAGGAGATAAAACACGTCCCTTTCGATGTACACCAGTATTCACCCTGGGAATGAGTATGTACAGAAAGAAGAGATTGTGACTTTCACTTGTCCCTTTGTCAAACTGTGGAATATTTAGAGGGGCTATTTTCCCAAGATGTACTTGTTACATAAGCTTCTGGTCCGAGATGAACTGCGGTCTAACTAGGCCAGTTCAACAGTCGATGTCTGCTGTGAGTCTTTGTTCCATTAATAGTGTTCATGTTCAATATCGCCTCAGTTAAAACCAACAAAAAGGTAAATTTAATTTCATTTATTTCTTTTCTCATTCTGTTTTTCCTATAAAAATACATTTATGTACATTTGGAACACAACCAAACCGACCATAGGCCGCTGAATAAATACAGATGTACACAGCACACAGTCATTCACACTTTAAATACATTCACATCCCTCCTTACAACACAATAAATTATTTCCAATTGATGATAACTATGTACAATGAAAAATCATGAGAAAATGATGTGAGAAATAAGTTAAGAACATTTGCATCTGGAAGAAGTGGTATTTCCCAAGCAATTGTTGGTAGATACATCCTGGCTCTCCACCATAAGGTCTGGTTGCACCATGTCACAGACATGTACCCGTTTTAGATCCACCCCTCACTGGGATGTCATTAAGTCACTGGTTCAGGTTAGGATGGAATGTAATGATCCATCTTTCCTTTGTCGAATCTACATTGTTCTTGCTGCCTTGTACCCCTTGAAGTCACATGAAGTCAAGTGGAATTTGAAGAGACAAAAAGCACCTTAGAATGTCTTTTTCTCCTCGGAAAGGAACGTTGCATTGAAATGGCAGTATTGGGTGGTCACTGTTGACCACTGACTCAGAGTATGTTCATTGGCCAGCACAGGCAGTCATGGTGACCCACCTCTCCTCATGTGGAATATGTGAGGTGGGCGTGGCTGGTTGCCATATTGGTTATCACATTGCACTTGGACTAAGAATGCAGCCTGCGTCATATACTCTCTTGGCTGCTCATAGATGATACATCCATCTCTTTGTCATTCTTCTGAGCAATGCCCTGCCTCATCCAGGGGTGGTCCAAGATCTGCTCTACTGTTGGACGTTCAGATGGTCGGAGGGACAAACACCTTCTGATAAGATCTTTTACTTCTGCAAAACAGAACAAAATACTTAGCCACACATCTAAAAAAGTACAGATCACATTTTAATATATCTGTGGATCTTCTTCAATAATGTAAGGGTTAATTTTGCAAAAGTCATCCATTACACAGTTTCCAGCCACAACAATTTTTACAATTTAATTCACAACAAAGCCTAAAATGTCCGTGTACATACCTGGAGAAATTCTGCCTTTAAATGTGAGCTCAGCTTTGACAATGTGTTCGTCAAGTTCGAATGGAATATCTCCGCAGACCATGTCGTAAAGAAGGATGCCGAGAGACCATACTGCTGCAGAACGCCCATGGTAACGATGGTAACGAATCCACTCTGGTGGGCTGTATACACGGGTACCTGAAGAGCAAAAATGAAGAGTTGAGTCTAACATATTTACCACATCAGTCAAAGGACACAATATGAAATTGCCCTAAGTTTGCTCGCACCTAACGACCGCCGAGTCACTCGACTTCTAAGGTGACACATTCGATCAATCAAGCATAGCGAACATGTGTGCAGTGAACCGAGGCCTAAAGTACTTGCAGACAAGTCAACCTTTTGAAATTGATAAGAATGGGAAGGTCGGTGGACAAAGAGGGGAGGTCACCTTGCCAGTGTTAAATTTAAACGATGACCGGACATGAACGAGGCCCTAAGAAGGCAGGACCTGAAACGCGGGGTGTGGGGAACCTTTCAAAACAAAACGCCGCACCTACAGCCAATCATCGCGACGCGGAAGACCCGTTGACTGCGAAATCTAGTTTTCCGAGAAAGCCCACTCACAACTGGGTCTATGTACATTCCCCGCATGCCCCTTTGCGAGCGTCTGTTTACTGAACTTCAACATATTCGCAGTTATAAAATCGACCTGTACAGCGCTATAACACAGTAACTTCACATATTTCTGCCTTATTTCTCATGTATTTACATTTAAATCGACGGACGTTATTTCACATATGGCAGGAGCGGACGTGTTACAGATGGCGGCATGCCCCACCCCCTCCTTGCACAGGACTGCAACACGATATCAATACACACGGGATATGTTGTCTGCCCTACCGCTAGTTCACAACGACCCATATTTGGCGGTGGGTTTACAAAGGGTATATATTATACGTAAATCCAATGACCAGTGAACATATTAAACGAATATAATCCAAGAACATTACATCCAGTCGGCAAAAGACACTCACCATCAAATTCACAATAAACAGTGTCTTTCAGGAATGCTCCGGAACCAAAGTCAATGAGTCTCAACTGTCCTGTTTTTAAGTCCACGAGAATATTTTCATCTTTGATATCACGATGTATAACTCCTGCACGGTGAATACTGCTGAGAATTTCCACAATCTGCCTAAAGAAGTCTCTTGAACAATCCTCGCTGAGAGCACCTTTTTCAGTAATATAATCAAACAAGTCTTTCACGGGCTCTGGGCGCTCCATTACTATTATAAAACTGTCCGACCGCTCGTAATAATCCAGAATACGAATAACACCGGTCACATGTTGAACTTTCCTCAGCAGGCAAATCTCCATGGGTACTGCATGTCCATTTACCTGTAAAAATAAACAAGGACATTTAGCAAAACGTTCAAAATATATAATTTACTACAAACCGCAAATTACACACCTTAATAATTTTAGAATCTGTGGTCAAACGATGACCGTGACCACTGATCTTAAAATCTGGCAACGAGCCAAGCACATGGGCTTTACTGAAAACATGTTTTAGTAAAAAATCTGTTAAATCTACATACCTGGCCCCATTCTGTGACTTTTTCCTTGTTGACGTGTTTCACTGCAACCTTAAAAAGAAAATCAAGTCAGCATGAAGAGAAAGCAAACACAGAAGAGACTGACATATGTCAGAATGCGGGGAGACAAATGGACGCGAATGTGGACGAATGTTTTGCTACACTTACAGGCAAATTGTCTCTTCTTCGGACCCCTGCATACACTGTTCCAAATCCACCACTTCCAAGAACTTGTCCGATTGTGTATGCTTTATCGAAGCTCTCCTTTTCTTTCACTGTAAAAAGAACAAAAAGAAACACATTATAATGTGGTACACACCTATCAACAGTGAAGCCCTAACAGCGTATGCTCCATCACTACGAACAAACTGAAACCGACATCACTTCATGTTTTACCTTGGCGATCTTTTTCTCCTGCGTATGAGTTATATCCAAGTTTCCTCGATAACATTTTCACACCGTATGTAAACACGGCGGATATATGTCCGGTTAAGGTTATGTATCCAGAGAGAAACAGCACAGTGTTGCTCGATCGAGTCTCTGTTTTGATCTGTTCATGTAGCACACTAGGCTGTACTATGAACGTTGAACCCACTTGGGCGATAGCGCATTAATCTCGTACTACGATTGTCTGGGTACGGCCCACATTTGGCATATGGCCAAATGATTTGAGACTTTAAAGTGACTAAATAATTACATACAGTGATGTGTATGTATGCTTCACCTGCAAAAGTATATTAAAATCGAAATATTATAACTGCAAATATATGATTTGTCGATCCAGACAGGGAACTATTTTGGTGCGCTTTCAAAACAAAGGTAGTGAAGCGGTTTCTTGGCTGAGAGCCAGCATGTCCTTAGATTGACGTACCACGTAGCTTGTACATTGCATTCACCAAATTCCTTTCCTTGTCGACCAATCAAAATCGTTCCCGCCTTATAAAATAACCAATGATTAAGTGGGACTCACCACGCGGTAAAAGCCCAGCAGTAGTTGTAGTTCATCTGGCCAGTAGGTGCAAACAAACGTAACGTGGGTTTTCTTAGCGGGAAATCAGACAGGGAATTCAATACTATTATGTACTGACAACAAATAGCCTCAATTTCAGTTATGCCCAGTTTGATGTATTTAAATTTAGAGAACTTAGATTATGACTTCGTGAAGTTTTACTTTCCTTACAGTTTTGTCTACAAATTTGTATACCGTATTTGAAAGATATAATGTAAACATTTGAACCGAGTAAAAAAAAAAAATGACCATGCAAACGTACAAAGGTTTGATGATGACGATAATGGTACTTTAAGGCGAATTGGATATTATGTAAATGTATTATATTAAATATTTTCGCCTGTGTATGCCATGTGTTTTTCTCGTCAATTTCCAGTTACATAATTAGACTTCAGTACAGTAGATGATTTAACAATGTCACTCGTACCTGAAACTACTGATGTGGAAAAATAGTGAACGCAAACAAAGAGCCGTTTGAACTTGTTTTGCCAACAATCAATGTAATTAGAATATTTATCCCTGCCCAAGCGATCTCATTCATTAGGTGCAGGATGAATTAACAGAATTATGCTATCAAGTGCAGTTTTCACAACAAAAGACGCCCGAGACTCCGATCTGCACTAAATGCTCTGAGTCGGGTGCAGGGTGTGCTTCAATTGTTTAAGAGGATCGATGTATTACATCGATTGAACTTGGTGTTATGATTAAGCTTAGACTGATGCGTTGCTAAGTGGGTAGCCTAGGAGCGGCCTTGTCGGGTGTTTGTTGTTTATCCTCTAAGAAAGAAGGCAGCGTTACCCGCCTGCTTCCCACGATCTGCTCAATCTCAAATGAAAGCCATAAGTATAACCCGGGTATATATATGTAGTAGCTAAATATAGACGCATAGATATATCTAACGTACCGAACTAGACGAGCAGGTTACATTCATTCATGGGCGCTGAATATACATTCTTTCACTGGGTCATAAACTTAACCCACACCAGTGTACGTTCACATACTTGTAGAGTGAGTGTTTGGGATCTGGATGCGCCTCAATTCAAACGACATCACGATCTGGGAGACGGTTAGAGGGCGTGGAGTTATGCATCAACTACGGGTGATCTGAAAGTGTTGTAATAAAGCTTACCCTTTGACGTTGTTTTAGGTGCTGTACCAGGAACTTTCTTTGTCTTCAAAGGCATTCTTGAGAACTGAAAATATATATATGGCATGTGATTTCATGTTACGTATTTGATATGATTCCATCAAAGTTTTCTGTACGCCTGTTATGACATATTGTTTTGGTTGGGAATTTGTTATAAATATTTGTTATTCAAAACACCCTCGAAACAAAAACACAGGACTTATTCCTAAGCCAAACAACCTACGAAATGAAGTAACGATGTTAATAATACATGTTGTTTAAACATCATTACAGTTGTAATAAATACTGAAAATCGGATTGTCAACAGATACCATGCCAATCTGAAGATATGTTAGTTACAAAAATCTTTTGTATAAAAATATCAATATTAACAATTCACAACACACAGTGGACACAAAATATTTTATGTTTACAGTGGACAATAAATAGTCCCTGTGGACATTATTTATAAAATATCATTGTCGTATAATTGCTTATGGAGCGTTTACTCTGAAACTATAATAATATATTTCTTTGAGAGGCATTTTCCTTCAATAAATGCTTCATATAAATATGTTATCATCCATGTCTGTGGCAATGGAGGAAAATATGCATGGTGTGTTGATAGTTTCCATAATCAAACTTTTATCGACATAACATGCAGTAATGTAAACAAGCTTTACACAGTGTGGGAGTTTATCTCTGTCGGGGCGATACAAGGAAGCTGATCTATTCGCTCACACGAATTACGGAAGATTTCCGGGACGGGTGTGTTATGTCAGTACTGATAATGTAATATCTTCTTTGGACGTTTAGAGAGCTGGAGTACACACTTCCTCGTGACACTGGGTAAGGAAATACCAGTCATCTTAAACCCCTATCAATGTCCAACACTACTTGTATATGATAGTGGGGCGGTGGGGTAGCCTAGTGGTTAAAGCGTTGGCTCGTCACGCCGAAGACCCGGGTTCGAATCCCCACATGGGTACAATGTGTGAAGCCCATTTCTGGTGTCCCCCGCCGTGATGTTGCTGGAATATTGCTAAAAGCGGCGTAAAACCAAACTCAGTCAGTGTATATGATAGCGACAACAAGTAAAGGGAGGTAATTTGAATATTTTCACAAGTTTATAGGAACTCATGATTGGATGGATTCGATCTGCTTGTGTGGAATTACAAAGTTTCAGTAAACAGAACGAACAATGTGGTAAACCAAATAATAAACAGAAAGCGTTGTTGTGTATCACTTGGTTAGACAAACAGTTACACAAGTGCACGAGCGCCCGTCTCACAATCAGCGTCACATTTAATTGACAGGCGTTATGTCAACACACAATGTATATCCCTGCGCAAGACATGATTCACTTGCTTGATGCGATGGTCTATACTGTTTATTTGCCAATTGTAACCAAACACGCGAGACTGTCAGTCAGTGTCATGGTGTCTTTTAATGCGAGTGACATTTGTTGCTAAAGCAGTCCCTCCTTGTGAATACAAACATTTTTATTACCTTGTCACCTAACTTATGGCCGTTTGGTATTAGCTGTCATTGTTTACATGTTAGTTGTCACTGTCGTTATTCCATACTTAACACAGAAATAAAACACGTGCCTTCTGGAGCATTATTTATCAAAACATTATCTACACAAATAACACGGTTTACAAAATACCTTTCTATATATACTTGCACGGTTTTTTTCTGAAGCATTATTTTTCAAAACATGGACGCAAATACGACAGTTTACAAAATAGATCTCTATGTATACTTGCATGTTCTTTTTCACTTTTAAAATAATTAATATATTAGTTAAGAGCTTCCAGATGAAAAACTCACATACTAGTAAATGATGTTTCGATTTCATTCCATTAGAGAATGCTTGCCACAGGCTCAAAATAACAATTTGAAAGAATATATTCCAATATTCTCCCTGAAACAAAACGTTCTATATCTACCCATAATCATCCACTTATAGGCTAATGAGGCAACCACTATGCTCATCCTTCGCATCCTGAAAATTCTGAAGGATTTAACGATAATTTTAAATAAATGTCACATATGCGAATGTCTTAAGGGAATCAAAGACAATCAGAACGACGATCATTCTGATATAGATGAAAAGCTATACAAAAGTATAGATCCTGGAGAAATCTTACATATGCACAGTTTATGTAAGAATAGAAGTCCGGGACCACATGCAATGGCCATTTGTTGTTGCCAAGGAGCAGCCAATATATCCAACATGTTTCTAAAAAGGGAATATCTCCCAAATGATTTAAACATATTTATGTCCAAAGAAAGGAACCGGATTGGTAAACAAGCATAAGCTTATATGAATACCGCTCCGGGATACAATGGAAGGAAGAGTAAACATGTCATGATGAATGTACAATGTGAATGATATATAAATGTTGCAAAAACGAGAAATAAAGCCAATCATTGTTAAACAGTATATGTCATATGAAGAAATTATTTTGGATCAAATCTGCCTGTTAAATTTATAAACGAGTGCACCGAAATTAAAAGTTCTTTGTTTACTATCGAGGAACAGCTTTAGTTTCCAAACAAAATTGATTTTAGGTCAAATCCTTTAGTATAAAAGTACATAATTTGACGTATATCGTTGTAAAGTGTACATAAGAAGAAATAATGAGAAGAGTCTTCATAGTTGTGGCCACAAGAGCAAGATGATGTTGGAGATATAAATCTTTCATATTTGTGCGCATTAAGGTCACTACATTCAAGTTCCGCGGTCTAGGCGTCTGACTTTGTGTGCTGGCGATTAGGTGCCTGACTCTGAGGGTGTGGGTTTGAATCCCGGATGGGATTCAGCCCAACAAAAGTGCTAGAATCTGTACTTTACAAAGAAAGTGTAATCCCAAATATAACATATGTTACATTTGTCCACTGGCATTGTGTATTTCATGTTTGTACATGGTTTCTAATGTTTTTCGGTTTAAACGATATTTGAGACTTCTTGGACAATTCACCATTGGTGCAACGTTTTTTAGCACAGTCGTTAATGTGTTCATTCCATGAGCAATCATGCTGAAGTATAAGACTTAAATGTTTATGACTTTGTACGAAATTAATGACATTACCATTCATGGTTAGGTTCGGCACTGGAGTTGGTTGCAATTTACGAGTAAAGCATATTGACTCTGTCTTATTGGGATTAAAAGATGCTTGCCATTTTTCTGCCCAAATACGTATAGACTTTGGATTGCAATGTCTATTTATAAAGTATAAAGACAAATCAGTTCAAACAATCTATGCGGGCAATACTCTAACATCATCTATGGGGAAGCTACTTGAAATAGTAATTATAAATAGATTGGAACAATGGTGAAATACACACTGCGTACATTCTTTCCAGAACCCCCACACGTCGGTGTGCGGAAAAAAGGTCCTCGTCAAAAAAAGTACCAGAAAAAAGTCCTAAATTATCCTAGGAAAAAAACGTCTTCCGGAAAAAAGTCCTATTTTGAAAAAGGAATTTTTGACAAAAGAATAAAAAGTAATTTTTTAGTTTTTCATAGAGTTTATTGACTTTCATGTATTGTATATTCATGAAACAAATGTAAAATAGACAGATCCTGTATACATTACAGAGGTTTTTAGCTTTATGTTCCTACTACAGAATATTGATGAATATTAATATCTACAGACTGGTATTCATTCTAATGTTTACTACCTCGCCACGCCACGCCACGCCACGCCACGCCACGCCATACAGCATAGGTCTGGAATGTCATTCCAGACACGTGGTGGAAACATAGGGGGCACCCTTCTGCCCATTATAATCACAAAATGTAAGTACTTCATGTTTCTAAATGTCATTTAAAATCAAAGACCTATCTAAATATTGAATACGTTCTTTTAATCACCCTTTGTATGTGAGTACTTCATGTTTTTATAAGTGTCATTAAAAAGATAAAAGATCAACTTATCTATTTAATAACCCATATGTGTGCGTTATCAATGTTTTTCTAAAATATTTGACAATAAAGTTGATAAATAAATGGGTTGATATTACAATAGGACTCTTAGACTTACACTTACAGTGTTAAACAGTATATTTCAGAAATAAGTTGAAATAACTGGATTTTAACGCTATAGCCCTGCTATAAAACAATAGCTAGGCAACATGATCGAATATGACCGGAGGAGTTGCTTCCCCTTAAAATGCAGCCTTTCCCATGACTAAAGCCACTCACAAATCAAGCATACGCTTCTTATAGCAGTAATTTATGTATATTCTTGAGTGAGTGAGTTCGGTTTTACGCCGCTTTTAACCATATTCCAGCTATATCACGGCGGGGGACACCAGAAATGGGCTTCACATTGTACCCATGTGGGGAATCGAACCCGGGTCTTCGGCGTGACGAGCGAACGCTTTGTCCACTAGGCTACCCCACCGCCCCTGTATATTCTTGAAACAGGACCAATGAGTAATATATTTGAAAAGAACGTTGCCCTTTTTTAAGAATATTACGGAGAGGTACCTCAATTTTAAGGTTTATGTCGATTTTGTTACAAATGCAGATTTAACGATGGGATCTTTATGGCCTTATATTGAATAAAACTGTCTGTCTGCCTGTAATGCCTATTCTAAATAATCAATCGTGTTAAAATTGCATCAGCTCGCTAACCTGGATACTGAAATAGTAACATTATCAACAAAAAGATGAGACAAAATATCTCCGGCTAAACGGACAAAGGGAGACAACCCATCCTTATTAAAATATACTGGCTCTCAAATCGGAGAAATTACATGTACAAGCAGTACACATAATAAACAAATTAAACATCCCACTAGCCCATACCGAATTTCTGCGTGTTTCTATGGTTGTGATGTGCTACAGATGATTTTCTTATGTCTTGTATTTCACGACCGCCGACCCTGATTTTCACAAGTTAGTGAGTGAATATAGCATTATTAAAGCAATATCACGGTGGAGACACCAGAAATGGGTTTCACACGTTGTACTCATGTGGGGCATCGAACCCAGGTCCTCCAAGTGATGAGCAAACGCTTTAACCACAAGACTACCCCACCGCCCCGATCTTCACTAGTGTCGTTTAACATGAACATAGAGGTGTTTATCATGTATCTCTTGTTTTAGATTCCAGATTCACACATTTCGTGACACGAATGTTTAAAACATAACAAACACGTGGTGTTTTCGACCCCGAGGCCGGAAACAGACGTACTCAACGACAGAAAGTATTAGTGAAAGGGAAGTAACTCTACTACACTTCACTGAAATAAATAAAAGGAAGAAGCATTTCCTATTTCATTTTTAAACATTTACTGTGTGATGTTTATGTTTAGCTTGTTTTACAAATACTGAGATTTGATTAGAGTCTTTTAACTTCCCTATGCTGTTGATCACTGGATTGTCTGGTCCAGACGCGATTAGCCGCCATATAGATGGAATATTGCTGAGTGCGGCGTAAAACTGAACTCTATTAACTTCCATACGTCAAACGAAAACACGTGTTTCAACGTTGCAAATGCTATTTTAATGCCACTACAGTCTGACATTTAAGTGTTATTGATGGAATTAATATCTAACGACTCGCTATTTAAATACCTTTGTATACTTGCTTTTTACCTGAGTTATATATTTCCACGAAATACGTTTAAACTGAAAATACAATTCGTCGCCAACAGCCCCAGACTGACAGATTTGACAGTCTTTCAGTGATGGCATATTTCGTCCGTGGCCTTCTTTTACTACAAGCTTTATATTTCGAGTATGATACTTTAAACTATAATATACCATCTTAACGGATAACACAGTCACAAATGTTGGCTTCAAACAGTTCTACTTCTTGTCCTCGGAGTATGAAGTCATATCATCACTCCACTTTGATAAAACAGGTCAGTCAGTATTTGTTCATCACTACTTATTAGTCAAGAAGTTATCTCGGATTATTTGCTTATACGACAAACCACAGTCATTTTAGATATTTCTAACATAAACTATCTAAGTCGGTGTGTATATATTACTCACAAATTAGCCAAACAAATTCAGGAACTCATAAATCAAATCTTAAAGCAAGTGATTAAAAGTAATTACGCAATTGCACGTCGATGTATTGCATGTAGTGAAGTCTGGACCTGCCGTGGAGAGGCGGATTACATCACCATGCAGATGACTACGGAGTTCAAGAGGGTGGACATGCGTCGGTTACATCAGACAATATAATATATTCAGGAAATAAAACAAGATTACATACATATGTTACATAACTCAAGATAATGAACATCGTTGTTAAACAATTAAGGAACTGTTTCTGGGTTCGTTTGTGAGAGGACAGACGCCCGATGTGATGCACGAACCTAGAGGTGAGGTGAAATGGTTTTTTACGTCGTACTTGAGAATATTTCGCTCATACGACGACGTGCATGCGTGTGTATGTGTATGCTTGTAGCGCTAGTTCACTGACATACCATGCCGCAGTTAACCATGAATACCCCACCCAGACACACGAAACTGACCCTGAGCCGAACATTAATGGCGAGCGCCAGCAGGCACCAGACAAACCTAGAAACATTATCAGGTCGATCCCACGACCATACGCTTCTGGAACGAACAAGGGACGCAACTGTGAACAGCCACGTACGGCTGTTTCGACTGGTCCACCGTGCCCCAAGAAACAAAGTCGATGGCAGCTCATACACCACAGAAGACCATGTATTCACACATTGCACTTTGGGTAAATGTATGCACGTTTTGCCATTGAACAAGAGATGCCACACCTTCCAAGGTATACAAAGTCACAGAATATACCACACCTTCCAAGGTATACAAAGTCACAGAATATACCACACCTTCCAAGGTATACAAAGTCACAGAATATACCACACCTTCCAAGGTATACAAAGTCACAGAATATACCACACCTTCCAAGGTATACAAAGTCACAGAATATACCAATTCAGTAAAAGCAAAAGTCCCTTACCTTTTGGGATTTCGTGGAATGTGTCTGAAAGTAAATTCATAAAGCAAGTTATATGTACATAAAAGTCAATATCAAATGTTCAGCAAAGACGGTCGTTTATCAACAGATTCGTTATTCCCACAAAGACGATAAAATTCAAATTCAGCAGTTTGTCAAAGTCTGAAGGGAGATGTACTGTCAATGCTCAACAAGTGACAGGTTGAACGTCATTGGCTCTTCACCCGAACTCGGTCAAAGCTGATGTCGTAACATCTCGTGATTCCCGTGCAGACTGAATCGACACAGGTCGCTTGGATAACAAGTCTCGTGTTGGGATCGTGCACAGTGAAGAAGCACCGATCAATTGGACTGAATGCTACTTTGAGAACTTAAAGGTTCGACGCAACTATGACAAAACCTTCTCCAAAAGTATAACATTGCACGTTTATAAGAAAACGAGGAAGTTCCTGTGTACAACTGGTCTTCAGCAACCCTTGCTTGTATGAGCTGACTAACGGATGGGTGGTATGGCTCACTGTCTTGGTCCATGCAGAGCAGGGTGCTGGTGATGTCAACCACCAGGGTTTATGGTCCAGTATTTCCAGACCGCTGTCATGAAGCTGAATATTGCTGACTGTTATCAACAAATCTGTCACAATCGAATAGAACGTTCCTTCCTCCATGTTCATGACAGCGTCTATTGTTACCATGAGCTTACTCCTCAATTCATGTCGGAACCTTGGTGCTGGCAAACCAAGAAACAATCAGACCGAACCAGGATTCGAACTCACAATCACAATTTATGACATGCCTAAAGGTCGACCGTCGCCGCGCCAGGGGCTGTAGCTTGTGGAGTGAATATCGTTTTACGCGGCAATATTACGAAGAGCAACATCCCGTCGTCACGCCAAAGACCCGGGTTCGATTCTCCACATGGGTAATGTGTGAAGCCCATTTGTGGTATCTCCCACCGTGATATTGCTGGAATATTGCTAAAAGTGGCGTAAACTAAACTCACTCACTCACCCACCCACCCAACCTTACGTCCACTGACATGTACAGCAAAGACGCCTAGACGACCACGTGGATCTGCGCCGGGGACCATCTGGCCACACATGTAATATCTTACTGTACATGTTTATCCATCTGTAACCCTGGCCGATCACCCTCACTGAGGTGATTGTACCTTGCAAGGGATATTGAACCCACACTGTACACTCCCTGAAACAGGTAGTGTGTGTTTCCTACGATGTAATTGGGCATGGGGTGTTGAACATAATTATCAAACTCCGTTTTACTGAACAACAATAACAGGCGACTCACATCAACTGTTTAAAATGTTTCCCAAAGAATTCTGTTTGTTATGAAATTTAAGGTGGGGGGTACGTGCGGAAATCTTTCCTCACGCTATTTTACGTGTCAAGGACTGCTACATTTTTGAAGAAATTCCAAACAAATTTCCTGCTTCAAGATATGCACTTTCTGTAAGCGTTTCTATAGAACTATGAAAAGTAACGTTGAGGCAATATTTCTGCTAAACTGCACGCCACACAAATTGTTTGTTTTAAGACGTTGTACATACCTGTGGCAGTGAAAGAGCGAATACTTTCTACGTAATATTTCTCTGCAAGCAGCTACCAGGTACTGAAATATCCATCAAGTTTTCCCTGCTCAGTATCCAACCAAACGTTGCCACCACAATTTCAGATGTAGACATGTCATCAGCGTGTAATAAGACCGATATTCCATCGGATGTCCTGCACGTGCAGAACGTGCTACACACGTCGCATGCCGAGCTGTTGACAGGCGGGCGTGTCTTTTCGGATATGTGGGATTGTCGTCACTTTGGTTGCACGTTCTGTTCAAGGTATCGACCGAGCAGATTGAGCCCCAAACTCCCAAACCTGTTTTAGACGGTAATCAGTATGTTTCATATAAAAAAACTACAATGTATTCGTGTGAAAAATGTATTCACCGCTGATTATTCTTTGCCACAGCCTTAGCGGTTTAGTTACGTCTGTGGTTCGATTCTCTGGCCGAGTCAAACCGAAATATGTTGTGAGATAGTACGTTTCACCTGCCCGCCCATCGACATTAAAATGGTAAAACTTTGTTGTGGAGTCATTACAATGTGTCGTGCGGGGTCGTGTTGGCAAGCACTATAAAACTGATTTTACTCCCTAATGTAGTCTGTCCGAGTCCCTGAACTACATTTCCCTTCCACCAGCCCTTTCTTCAATGCTAAAGCCCTTAATGAAGAAAATTCAGAGTTCCTCAGGTTTTGAATCTCCCATCTCACACCGGCTCCTTTACAATTTAAAAGGAATTGTTTCTTTCTGTTACAATTATGTATAGACACAGAACTTATTAAAGCACCCCCTGATATATCTCACGAATGAATGAGCCACAATCTTAACCCTTTGGATCATATCTGGGACGTGATTGGTCGTCGTGTGCAACAAAGGGATTCTCCTGTACAGGACCTGGCCAAACTGGAAGCTGCTTTACACGATGAATGGCGTAGACTGCCCCTTCAGAGGATCGGGAAGCTGACAGGGGATATGAGGAGGAGAGTGCTGGCTGTCATACAGTCACATGGAGGTTACACTCGGTATTGACCTTGAATCGCGTAAGACACGCAATATGACATTTTAAATGTCCACATTCACCAAAAAATTCAATATTAAACATTCCAGGGCCATACTTGTACAGACATGGTTTTGTATGAAAATCAGTGGGCTTTTTTTTAAAGGAGCAATTATCATCATAAAATCAACATTGATTCCAATCATTTTGCCGTTTTTAACGAATCAAAGGATCATACGGGTCAGAAAAACTCCGGTTTTTCTATCGTGGTCACCAGGAGACGTTTTATGTACGCATTGAAAACCTATCATTGCAAAAATACAGGGGTGCTTATTTAAGTTCTTTGTGTATATATTCATAGTGACAGTCTAAGCCTCTAACCTGAATAGTACAAGGTGCCATGTGGATTCACGTCTTTCTATAAGTGTAATAATCCTAAAACCATTTCACATTAGCAGACATTGCTTGACTTCATCGGACCTTATCATTCCTGTATTTAATTTCTGGATACAAAATTTCTGATATTCTTTAAGACACTGATATATAACCATGACTATTTAGAATAATGGAATATGGACTGGGATCGATTCTGAGGGTATCAGTTGACACAGACTTGCAATAGTCGTCACATTACAATCCGGAATACTGCACTGGTGTCCAAGTCAGGACGCATATGCCATCTTGATTCTGTGTATGTGGAGGAGACACACCTCAACTATCATTAAGTAGACTTACATAAAGTCTCAGAAATTTAGTTTTCTTTAAATAAAAATGTTTATATGTGTGTGTGCGTGCGTGTGTTTTCCGGTGGACAATATAACCTATTTCCGGTTGGCAATCTCACCTATTTTTGGTTGGCAATCCATCTGATTCGGGCATGGAATCCATCTACAGCTAACAATGACAACAGAAGAGATGGTAATTTGCAAGTCATAGTTTATTTGCAACTAAGGCTATGTTGACCTGGACAGTGAGAAACTGCCTGCCACACAGACTGCAGCATGGCAGGAAGCAATGGTACCTGGGCTACAGATAAGGCCAGGATCCTCCTCCAGAAAAGAGACATAACTCCACCTGACTGACCTGACTGCATGCCCATTGTCACAGAGAACAAACAACAAAACAAAGCAAGTCTCCCTGAAGTCACATCCTCCATCCTTCCAAGTGTCCACCATCATGCTTATCACATGGGTACTTAAACCATGGTTGATACATGTATCACATGCATCACATAAAGAGAAAGTTTATTTATCTGACACTTTGCATATTTTATTTAAAACCAGTCTTTATATGAAGAATTTCATCTCTCATGAATGGTGATGGTGTGTATTCTGCATTAAATTAACATGCTTGTCAGTGAACACGTGCATAAAAAAGCTATTGTCTTAATCCTGATTGCTAAAAAAATACCTGGGTCCCGAACCACAAAGCATTCATAATATTTTGACCGGTTGTAACTCTACAGTCTACCATTCACTTACGAATGTCGTAGCGTTAAGAATGCTTTGTTGATCGGGACACAGGTGAATAAGATCTTGCACCTTAAACAAAATGGCAAATAAAAAGGCTTTGTTTTGACAGAAGGTGAAAATAGCAGACACCATCACTTATCACTGTTTGGTGTTCATTCAAAGGGCCAGTTATCACCTGTGGCTGGGCACAAACTGTTTGTTCAGCAGGTCCAGGGCTACAGCTCTGTCGGATCAGGAGGAAGAGGATGAACTGAGGGCAACAGAGTACAAACTAAAACTAATCATCAGTCTGATGCATAGCACTCATTTGAAATAAAATCACAGTTTATTGGGAAAATAATCATTTATGAACAAAGAGCATCCTTACATTTGATAATCATCAAACTTAGATAATTTGCTCAGCGGGAAATATCATTCAAGAATCAACTATAATTACAATCAAACACTAAAAAGTCAGATCCACCTACACCCCACCATACATACAAGTGAAACAAATACACCTACTGATAATGGTCAACTTTCGTTTACAGAAACTTGTGCTGTTTGTCTCAAGGGAAATTGATAGAATCCATATAAATATAAGACAGAAAAACTTACAGAAAACACCTAAATTGATAGAAATTATCTGTAACAACTTGAAATGAAGACAAAGGCTTCCTAGGATGTGACATAGATGTTTCAGTTGTTCAACCTTAGGACATCATAAAGATATCATTGCTACTGATACTACAACCTTCTGAGAGTCCTGTCTGTCCAACACATTTGATTCTGCCCTATAATCAATGTTATCACAGTGCAGGTATCTACCAGAAGAACCAGCAATAATGTTCAACACATCCATCTAACATTACCCCCACACAATGCACACAAATGACCAGGCAAGTAGAACCAAGGTTACAGTCACAGAAACTTGGACTAGGAACAGTGAGCAAGTGAATACTTTTGGTCAGATACATCTTTAACAGTATTTTGGTCATATCATAGTCTGTCACTTAATATGGACATTAACTAGTTTGGTGAAACCCATTAGCATGGGAATGTGCTGATGTTGAAGCACAATCAGGTAGAAATTGGTATAAAAAAACAATCAGATTTTTGCAGACATAAGAATGTAATTCTGTTCAGAAAACTTCCCGGCCCGAGACTCCTGAGTCTGTGTCCCTTGACAAGCATAAATTCTGGCAGATAGTGCAACATGCTTCCTTTACTTGCCTATCCCAAGGTTATCTCAGTCACCACTACTCCCATTCATGTCACAACCTGGCATAAATATAAACAGAAACATATTCTCATTTCTCAAAGTGTGCACCTACAACAGCTTTCATACAAGAACCAGCATAAAAAAAATGTCTGACCTGCATGTCATGCTACACGTTCTGTTTTGTGTGTCTGTCATCTGAACAAGAGCAAGACTGTATGGTGCTAAAGCCAATGACGATCTCCTTTAGATAATGCCTTGGATGTATCTCTTCCATGAGATTGTGCCTGTAATGATGCCACTGATCAGCAGCAGTATGTCTTCATGCCGCTTTTAGAAATATTCCAGCATTATCAGAGGGAGACACCAGAAATGGGCTTCATACATTGTACCCATGTGAAGAATCGGACCCGGGTCTTTGGCGTGACAAGCAAACGCTTTAACCACTAGGCTACCACACTGCCCCATCCCTGGCTAAAGGCCATTCTCTGATGCATAAGATACCAAACAACAAACACCTAAAATCATTGCCAAAACTATCACTTTCTCCAAACAAAGACACACAATACCATGAAAGTAAAGACAAGGCTGACAAGAAGTAAAATCTTGGTTTTGCAAGCTGAGGAGACAGAGAATCCCATTAGCAATAAGCCATGAGATGTTATCCTGGAAGCTGTGTGGCGATGCAAAACAGTTGAAGGACTGATGAGGGTTCAGACAAACCTTGATTTGTGATCATCTGTGACAAGGACCAATGTTAAGTCAGAGGAGTGAGTTGTTTGTCGCTTTGAACAGTACTCCAGATATGCCAGCTTGAAGGGAGGAAAAGCCTGGAAGTAAGGCAGTTCTTTCATTTTGTACTTTGGTGAAAGCAACAAGCAAGGGTATGCAACGAAACAATCAGGAGGAATATTGGACAAATGACTTGAGTTCCTAGAGTACCCAAGGATGCAGCCCTGCACAGAAAATTGCAGCACTTTCGACACTAGTTCACAATACGCTTTCTGATGGGGATGTATTATCAACAGATCTTCGATCTCAGTGAGTTGTCCAGCTCTTGTCTGTATGCGTAGTGAAAATATTCTAAACAAAAAGACATTTCTATGAACGCCTCCAAATACAAGCATACCAATGTGATCTCACACTTCTGAATAAGTTGTATGGTAAACAGTTCAAACAATCACATCCTGTACAACAACTTGAACATACCTGAAGGTGTATGGAGAACAGTTAATATTTATTTCAATGTGTCATTTCTTCAGAAATGAAATATAAATATAATAAAAATGATGCTTTTTTTTTAGAAAACTATTAATATCACTAGTTTGATGCATAGAATACACAACTGTTATAGCGATTATTAGCAGTTTGTTGATAACAGAGGTTTAAATATCAATTATCATGAGCATGTAGATTTTTTTACACGAGTCCTGCCACATGCTTCAGATAAAGGTCTGCCCCCCACTTTATTTTGAGCCGATCTGACTGATATAACTACCCTTGGACAGGGTCCACTGCACACTTGTTTATAGACATCTGACCCCTAAGGCCATATAATGACTACTTACTGATGAATACAATGGGTTATACAACACCCTCTGGCTGATGAATACAACAGGTTACAGAATACCCACTGACTGTTGGATGATTGTGGAGTTTATATAACATAATACCCCTTTAGTGAGATGACCTCAAGACTCATACCTTTCCCCTTAGTCAGTTCAATCACTGACCTTGAACTCAGTTTTCAAAAGATTTGTAAAACCCAACACATCAAACCTGGTTACAGACCTTGTCCATTCCTGAAAATTGGATTATGCAGTACAAATTATGTCTTTCAGAAGTTATTGAGACAGTAAGAATGTACAAACTGTAGCCTACACAAGTACCAACTTTTAGCAAGATTTTGTACCCTTTAATAACTATAGAAAGCACAACCACCCAGATTACATACCTCATTGATTTTCACAACACAATTTAGGGCTGATAACTTCAGGCAAAATAACATGGCTGAAAACCCTTATGTCTGTTCATCATGAATGTTCCTTACAAACTTCCTACAAGCGAATTTACTTTTACAGTTACCCACAATCAAATCATTGTATTCAACTTGTGCTCTGAACAAGTTCTTATTGCTGAAAATGCCACTTAAGAAAAAGCTGTATTGAGAAATTTGCATGAAAAGACAACTGACAAAACACACAAAAAAGACAAAAACCATTGCATAAAGTTAATTTACTTAACATAAATATATTGGAGTGTAAGTGTGATGAATGTTGCAAGAGTGTGATGAAACTGTAGGGAAGGGGAGGGCAGCCGTAAATTTGCTTGATATGTAAACTCCAAACACTGCTGCCCTTGACCCCAAACTCAAGGAACATTGTTCCTGATACAAGCTCCGTTACACTGCTACAGTCACATCAAATTCTCTTGACCCATTTAAACAAAATGAATTAGTGCTAAGATCTTGTAACCTTCTAATGTAAACCTATAATGGTTTAGCACAAAGATTTCCTTGAGCCAGTGGGGCAAGGCAACACACCTACAAATACAAGCTCCAAACACTGCAGCACCCTAACACAAGCTCCAAACACCGCTGCAGCCACAACATCCATCAGGAACACATCCTCAAACCAAGCTCCCTACACTGCTGCAGTCAGTATTATCATCAGGAACACATGCCACCATTACAAGCTTCACCAGCACTGCACTTCATGCTCAATGGCAGCAAATTAAGTAGTTCTTGAAGGGTACAGACAACTCCCACGCAGACCTGCTGACCATTTAAAGACCCCCTTAAACCTGAAACTAAACAGTACAGCCCATACATGTGCTCTCTAGATAATTTTCTCTCAACATCGATGAGCATATTTTATCTAACTTACATAACATAAGAAAGAAAACAAAAACTCAGAAAAACTTGACATAAACTCAAAACATCAAAACAGAAAAGAACTTAAACTTAGCCTTTAGAGATGACATAAGCTCTGATTGACACTGACATCAGCATCCGTTAATGTAATATGTAATAACACTCACATGTAAGAAACTTCCTCCTTACATGTGGGCACAAGTCTTTAGGTTTAACAACATATACAGAGCAGCATCAACTGCAGTATCACCCTGATACTTTTTACTTACACATACTCAAGAACAGATTTAACTCTTGCAGTTTTTAATGCATCAGTTGGACGTCTTCCCAGAACACTGGTACAAGGAATATGTCAGTTACACAACAGAACCCCCAGCTTGAACCCCATGTCCCCACCACTACAGCACTGAGTACTTGTTTGTTGTGTGTATAGAGAGAGAGAGAGAGAGATAGAGTATAACAATAGGCTATGATAAAGGTGGGGTCATGTGTTAGCTTGGGTGGTCATAATGGAAGGATTCACTAAGACCAGGCGTGCTGCAGCTGGCAATGTCCTCCAATGGGGGTAGGATAGGGGACTGGCTGGCTGGGGTGTTGTGCTTCTTGAGACTGTCCAGGTACTCCTGCTGGGACTGAGCCATCACCTGTGCCAGGATGTCATCTTCATCCCATTCTGACAGACCTGCAGCACAGTAACACGAACAGGAGATGAGACCCGAGGATACATCATGCATGGGACACGGCAGGCTGTAGTGCTGCCAGAATCACCACAGATTATCAGTAAGGAATACAACACACATGGGGACCTGGAGACGTCAGTGCTTCAAGAATCATCACAGATCATCAGTCAGGAAAACAAAAGTATAGCATACTGGAGATGTTAGTGCTTCAAGAATGGTCACATAGGATCATCCATGAAGTATTGCATTCAAACTGAACCCTTGGGATCATTATACAGATCATTATGCATGATCTGTCAAGTTTCATCACAGAAGTAAAATAGCAAATAGATACACGCATGAGTTGGTCTTTACTGACAGGGAGCTCACCCAGCATGGATGAGTTGCTGTTTACTGACAGTGAGCTCACCCAGCATGGATGAGTTGCTGTTTACTGACAGCGAGCTCACCCAGCATGGATGAGTTGCTGTTTACTGACAGTGAGCTCACCCAGCATGGATGAGTTGCTGTTTACTGACAGTGAGCTCACCCAGCATGGATGAGTTGCTGTTTACTGACAGCGAGCTCACCCAGCATGGATGAGTTGCTGTTTACTGACAGTGAGCTCACCCAACATGGATGAGTTGCTGTTTACTGACAGTGAGCTCACATAGTATGAAGGAGTTCTTGTTCGCTGACAGTGACTCACCTAGCATGGAAGGGGGAATTTGATTCATAATGGAAGTGGTTTCCTCAAAGCTTCCTCCAACTGCGCCCGGCACCTCGATGTCCGCTATGTTAGGCAAGAGGGACTGCTCCATCTTCGGAGACTGGGAACATCCTATGTAGAGAGAAAGAGCGTCAGTTTCCTAATTAGTCTAAAATCAGATGTGGGTTTATTTCTGAGTTAACTCCCTTAAATACATGTCTAATACAGTGAGTGAGTGAGTTTAGTTTTACACCGCACTCAGCAATATTCCAGCTATATGGCAGCGGGTCTGGACCAGACAATCCAGTGATCAACAGCATGAGCATCAATCTGCGCAACCGATGACATATATATAGCTGAATATTATCTATGTAATCCACCTACATTAGCATTTAAACTACTTCTTTCATCAACTGACCAGCATGTAATAATAAAGCTGTCGTACTATATCAATTATGCTCTTATTAAACGTAACAATCTGATAAAAAGTGTTGTAGGTCCATTGTATTTCACTACTTGTACATAATTTACTGCCTGTATCATGATTTGCTGTTTGGATCACTAATTACTACTTATTTCACCATATGTATAATGTATATGTATAACTCCAATGTATATGGGCCGGAGGCTTTTTGTACATAAAACATCTTTGACGTTGACATGTGTCAACCAAGTCAGTGAGCCTGACCACCCGATCCCATTATTCGCCTCTTACGACAAGCATGGGTTGCTGAAGGTACATTCTAATCTGGACCTTCACGGTTGTCTAATACACACAGTTGTTGAAGCTAATTTGAATATAATAACAAACTTATATGGTTTTCAGATTTCTTGTCCTAAAATGCAGACAAAAACTAATGTGTCCAGAATTTAACTGGTAACAACATTTATGGTTTCATAAATCACATAGAAAGGGAAGTAACTCTTTCTATTGCATTTCTGACTGACTGAGTTTGGTTTTACGCTGCTTTTAGCAATATTCCAACAACATCACGGCGGGGGACACCAGAAATGGGCTTCACACATTGTGCCCATGTGGGGATTCGAACCCGGGTCTTCGGCGTGACGAGCCAACGCTTTAACCATTAGGCTACCCCACCTTAAAGCCCTTCATATATATATAGCACAATGCAATGACAATGTGAGCCATTTTAGCTCATATTTCAAACAACATATATCATCTCAATCTCATTCTGTATTCAACTTATATTTTATTGTTTCTTGTGACATCTGCTCAATCTAAAGCTTAGCATAGATAAGTGACTGATACTTTCTGTGAAGTCATGCAGATATATCATATTTTGGTGATAAAAAAAACTGTTTAGTCGTTTGTTGTTTAACACAGCACTAAAAATACTCCAGCTATATGACAGGGGTCTGTAAATGATCCAGTCTAGCATACAATGTAATACATCAAAATAAGTCAAACACAGCAAGCCTGGCCACCTGATCCAATTAGTCACCTCCTACAACAAGCATGGGTTGCTGAAGACCAGTTCCAACCCAGACCTGCAAGGGTCTAGTAACTGTGTTGTTTGAAGTAATCTTGTTAGGAAAAATACAAGTTAAATGCAATGAGCTGTCTGTAACAAGGGAGATAACTACATACCAGCAGTTGGCATGTTGGGACTGGCCACATGAGGCAGGCTGTTGTCCACCCCATCTAGCCTCTGGGGACTGTTCTGGGAGGAGTTCTGTCCACTACGGACTCGTGGTGACCGTCCACCCCCACGTGTCTCTGGGGAGCCAGCCGACTCGTAAAGACTGTGGCTGTATTCGCTGGATGAGCTACATGTGGCACTGGCTGAACGGGCCTAAAACAGACATTATCTTTTCATCAACTTAACAGTTACAAAAGAAATAATAATGACAATGAACATAAACCATAACAGTGCCATAGTGTGTGTTTGTTTTTGTGTGGCCTATAAATATTTAAGCCTAGACCTGACAACAAAGCTATGTATACTGTATACTTGACAGCACTAAACTGCATTGTGTTACCACTTTCAATTGCAATTTAAATTCATATTTATGTTCAGATAATATCCACTTGAAATGATGCCAACAATTTGAGCTTGAAGCCATAGACTGTTTAATATTTTGGTATATTTCCAGCAGAAACAGATACAAATTCTGATTTTAAGACCAAAAATGAAAAAATGTTTAACAAACAAATCTGCCATAGAAGGAATAAGTACCACACCAAATATCAGTAAATGTCTTAACTACTGTTATTCAGTATGATGACCTGTTTTCAGTTACATGCTGCATAAGAGGGGATAACTCAACTGGTAAACAAAGAGGTGTGAATGTGAAGTGAAATGCTGATCTTGTTCTAACATGCATGTACTGTCACTCATTCCTTAACCTTGTCCTTATAGTTATCATTGGCTATTAATATATCAAATCTCTCTCTGCCGCAACTTGAGCCAATGCTGAGAGGCATTCCACTCCCACCATCCTGTCAGCCCCTGTGGAGGTAACTTACCCCTCCCTGTCTGTTAGCCTCTTTCTCCTGTTCCTTGAGCCACTGCAGACTGGATCCACCCAACCCTTCCTGTCAGTCCCTGTGGAGGTAACTTACCCCTCCCTGTCTGTTAGCCTGTTTCTCCTGTTCCTTGAGCCACTGTAGACTGGACCCACCCGACCCCTCCCCTCCTGACAGTCCCTGTGGAGGTAACTTACCCCTCCCTGTCTGTTAGCCTGTTTCTCCTGTTCCTTGAGCCACTGTAGATAGGACTCCCGTGCCACCTGTTCCTCAATGGTCTCCTGTGTCAACTCCCAGTCTGTTTCCCTGATCTTATCCTCCAGCATGGTCTTCTCTATATGGGTGTTCTCAGACATCTTCACGGCATCTTTCATCTGGTTCTTGTCAGCAAGCTACAGGAAAGACACAATAACCAAGTCTCAGAAAGAAAGATTTGTAATTGCAAAATTGTCCCATGTTTTTATCATGGTGATAATGCAAAATCCCTTTAATATTGCCCCCCAAACTCAAAACTTTAGTTCTCACACCTTGCAAACGGTCCGTTTTGAAATCGATTCCAACAGTCCCTACCCTTCACCATGTTCACCTTTCATGCCTAACTACCCACCCTTCAATACTCACCCCAACAGCACAGCCCATCACTACTCACCCCAATAGCCTCACCCTACACTACTCACCCCCACCCTTCAATACTCACCAAAACAGCCTCACTCTTCCCTACTCACCAAAACAGCCCCACTCTGCACTTCACTACTCACCCAAACAGCTCCTAATTTCTTCAATACTCACTCCCTTAACACTCACACCCCGACAGCCTCACCCTTCAATATACCCCCAACAGCCCCACCCTTCACTACTCACCAAAACAGCCCCACCCTTCACTACTCACCCCAACAGCCCCACCCCTCACTCACTCACCCCACAGCCCCACTCTGCACTACTCAACCCGACAGCCTCACCCTTCACTACTCACCCCGACAGCCACACCCTTCACTACTCACCCCAACAGCCTCACCCTTCACTACTCACCCCAACAGCCCCACCCTTCACTACTAACCCCAACAGCCACACCCTTCACTACTCACCCAAACAGCCCCACCCTTCAATACTCACCCCAACAGCCCCACCCTTCAATACTCACCCCAACAGCCACACCCTTCAATACTCACCCCAACAGCCCCACCCTTCAATACTCACCCCAACAGCCACACCCTTCACTACTCACCCCAACAGCCACACCCTTCACTACTCACCCCAACAGCCTCACCCTTCAATACTCACCCCAACAGCCACACCCTTCAATACTCACCCAAACAGACCCACCCTGCACTACTCATCCTGACCCTTCACTACTCACCCCAACAGCCACACCCTTCAATACTCACCCCAACAGCCACACCCTTCAATACTCACCCATCCTGTCCCCACTATTCAATACTTACTCCTGGTTGCAGCCCTGGCAGTCCCAAGCCAACACCAATTGTAGCCTTGTATGGGTCAACAACTGAGTTGTAATGAACACCACCATGGTAGCTTATCTTGATTGGCTCATTGTCTGTCTTGTAGGCACTGTGAAACGTGTTGATTGGCTCTGCAAACATAAAACATCAAGGTTACCCCCTAAAGTGCTGTAGTCTGGTCTTTAACAGTATGAGAACGAGCAGGTTTTCTTTTATGCTGCCTTTTAGCAATATCCAAGCAACGTCAAGGCAGGGAATACCAGAAAAGGGTTTGATATGTCAGACCCATGACGGGAACCGCCAGTTAATTGAGTTTGTGAACTATAAAGATTGATTCAAGTCCTCTTTGAACAATCTGCACGTTATGTCACAGTGCGTAAACTTGAGGGAGAAAAGCCTGAAGTGAAGCAGGTCTTCAACATTACAACTTACAACTTCACGGCAAACATACAACTTCAGGGCAAACTGTGGAATCGAACTCAAACTCAAGGGTTGCTGGCAAACCGAGTGATGCAACTCTGCACCAAACACTATCACACAAGTTATGCATGTTCACTGCTTACCAATACTGTACTGGTAGACCTCTATTGGTCGGTTGAACAGTTCACACATGGCCTGCATTTCAAGGTGGTTTCCATGACAACTCTCTATCCTCTTCCTGTTCAAGTATGTCGTAAAGTCTTCAGTAACATACTGAGAAAAGAACTCAGCATTTTTTTTCTGAAATGTAATCACACATCTCATAATTGCCAGTACACATTGGGACCAATTATGTGCACAGTCCCACACCAATATGAACGGTGCCTTTCTGGACAGCGAACACAGAAGGGGTTAATTGGCTATAAATACATTCACCATTTCACTCAATGTTTCAACAAACAATCTCATTAACATCAGTCCTCTTATTTCAATACATTTCTGAGAAGACTTCCATAGGCTGCATGTTGTACACATCCTATATAACCTATACAGTGTTTGACTTACATTGTATAATCAATACCATATCGGACACACCATGTTATCTGTAGTGTTCGCAAGTTATTCCACTTTGCTTGATTTAACCACCACATTGACTCACCATACAATCTATACAGTGTTTGACTCACCATAAGATCTATACAGTGTTTGACTCACCATACAATCTATACAGTGTTTGACTCACCATACAATCTATACAGTGTTTGACTTGCCATACAATCTATAGTGTTTGACTCTCCATACCATATATACAGTGTTTGACTTGCCATACAATCTATACAGTGTTTGACTTGCCATACAGACTCTCAGACTAGTTTATTCAATACTACAGGCCTTATGACCTAAGGTACAATAACAGCAGAATATTATATTTTGTCACGTGGATGTGATATGATAAACAAAACTTATAATTAAGAACGGCGTGGATTAAATACATGCTTCAAATATAATGATAGTAATTTGATTGTTTGTGGATTTTGTGAAGAAATAAGTTTGATGAAGTTACGTTTGTTTGGCACAACAGAAGTTAACCAAGGTAAATATTTCATTCGAAATGCAGAATATTTTGGACAGGAAAATAGTATGTGAACTTCATCTTCGATGTTGAGATCCATGCAATGTTCACAGCAGATGGTATAGTCGTACTGTTGTTTCTCCTTCCTGTATGCATTTACCTTCAGATTGTTCAATGCTATTCTGAATTTACAGAATGCACGTACCAAAGACTTGTCTTGGAGACAAGTAATATATGTTTCTGTGTTAAAATCAGTTTTAAATCCAGAGTATAATGACAGATAACTTGAGGTAGAAATAGACAAATGCCAATCCTGGATAAAGATATCCTGTAACCTTTGTTTGAAAGTGCTGATAAATAACTTCTCGTCACCAACTTGTCTATACAGTGTTTGACTCGCCATACAATCTATACAGTGTTTGACTTGCCATACAATCTATACAGTGTTTGACTTGCCATACAATCTATACAGTGTTTGACTTACCATACAATTTATACAGTGTTTGACTTGCCATACAATCTATACAGTGTTTGACTCGCCATACAATATATAGTGTTTGACTTGCCATACAATCTATACAGTGCTTGACTCACAATACAATCTATACAGTGTTTGACTTGCCATACAATCTATACAGTGTTTGACTCACCATACAATCTATACAGTGTTTGACTTGCCATACAATCTATACAGTGTTTGACTCACCATACAATATATACAGTGTTTGACTTGCCATACAGTCTATACAGTGCTTGACTCACCATACAATCTATGCAGTGTTTGACTTGCCATACAATCTATACAGTGCTTGACTCGCCATACAATATATTCAGTGTTTGACTTGCCATACAATCTATACAGTGTTTGACTCACCATACAATCTATAGTGTTTGACTTGCCATACAATCTATACAGTGTTTGACTCACCATACAATATATACAGTGTTTGACTTGCCATACAATCTTTACAGTGTTTGACTTGCCTTACAGTCTATACAGTGCTTGACTCACCATACAATCTATGCAGTGTTTGACTTGCCATACAATCTATACAGTGCTTGACTCACAATACAATCTATACAGTGTTTGACTTGCCATACAATCTATAGTGTTTGACTCACCATACAATCTATACAGTGTTTGACTTGCCATACAATCTTTACAGTGTTTGACTTGCCATACAATCTATGCAGTGTTTGACTTGCCATACAATCTAATCTATGCAGTGTTTGACTTGCCATACAATCTATACAGTGTTTGACATGCCATACAATCTATACAGTGTTTGACTCACAATACAATCTATACAGTGTTTGACTTGCCATACAATCTCTAGTGTTTGACTCACCATATAATCTATACAGTGTTTGCGTAGACAAGAATGCATTTCCTGGTCTCCATAAACCTGGTCCGCTGAAACATAAACACCTGCTAATTAGATTTATATATGCAAAAAGAAATCAAGTGTGAAACACAAATATAATGAACCAAGAATACCATTTTTCTTTCAAAACTCTCAAACTATCCAAAGGCACCAGTTTACTGCTAAATCAGTCAATGTATCAGGTTTGGTGCAGGAAAACAGCAAGGTTTTCAAGATCTATTCTAGAAACATCATCTTGCCAGACTGATACTTGCACGAACAGGCCAACTGAGATACCTTCCACAAAACAAATTGTGAGAGTTGAGAGAAAATCAAGGGTCCACACTGATGGTCTGCCATATAAAAGGGTTCTTACCGACTGCCCTGAATAAACAAGCACCATCCTCCTTCATCTTCTTTATAAGAAAACCTTTCTTTTCTTTCATGGCATTTTCAAACCACCTCTCCAGCTGAAACAAGAGGCAGACTGAGATGCATGTTGCTCTTATAACCTGTCTGTGTGTAAAGCAGATATCAACACCTCATGGCAAATATATCACATGAACTTTGAAAGAGGAAAAACAAATTGTTTGTCCAATCACCTGTAGTAGTTCACCGTTGATTTTAAGATGTCAACAGAAGATAATGGTTTTGCAAGGAGATGCAAATTTTAAGTCTTCATCCGAAAATCATTACAAGTAATTAAATGAAAAACACACTGGTGTTGTCAATGGAAAAAGGTTTATGCAATGTTTCAGATTCTTCTATACAACTGTTTCTTTCAAAGGTGGACGTCACAACAGACAAACATGTACTGGCATCAGCTTAGTTGGGCTTGTAGCCAACTACGGCAAACATTGTCTCAGGTGTTGCTTATGTTCCTTAAACATCTAATCAAGCTACACAACATTCCTTGAAACAAGAGGTATTTCTCTGTCAAGGTCAGTCAAGTAACATCCCAAGAGAAAAAAGAATATTTTTTAATCGTTTAAATCCTTCTTTCAGCATATTCATTCAATTTCCATTTGTTAATTGATTTCTTGCTTTCAAAAACATTTATGCATCATCCACAAATCAAGGGATATAATTGGGACTCATCTATCTATAAACATGGAAACATATTAAGCACTCGACCAAACAATCTGTGCAAGCTAACATATTTCTAACTTGCCTGTTGTGTGGTTGGATTGTATCACCTATTATACCTGATTATACAGCTTCGCAGCATACCAAATTATGTCAGCTGATTTCAAAGAATGATTGATGAACTTTAAAACTGCAGACAGCAATATTTCAGCTACATAGCAGATTCAAAGTAGACTATCAATAAGTATGTGATGCACACACCATCAGGGCTGATAACGTATCAGTCAAGTCACAGAGGGTTTTACCTGATGCAAATAATAAACAAATTTAGGAAGGTCAGAAAAAATATCCCCTGGATATCTCATTGACACGAAGGAGAGTGGTCAACCATCATCCAATTTTAATGCATGGGACAGATACAATTTATTACCTCAAGTCCCCCTGGACAATGACCACATAACCAAGTAATTGTTATTTGAAACCTATTCTGGCTGTAAACTTGTAACTGTGATTTCAGGGGAGAACTTCAGTGTGGATATAATATCAGTGCTTTGAGCTGAGCTTATCCTCATGATGGGAGGAGGTCTTCTTAATAAATGCAGTAAGGCTTGAAACGTAACATGAACTGTGGACTCTGTTGGATTGAGGTCCATCAGCATGATCAGTTATGTTGCAATAATCATAAGAAGTGAGTGAGTTTAGTTTTACGCCACACTCAGCAATATTCCAGCTATATGACGACGGCGGTCTGTAAATAATTGAGTCTGGACCAGACGATCCAGTGATCAACAGCATGAGCATCGATCTGCGCAATTGGGAACCAATGACATGTGTCAACCAAGTCAGCAAGCCTGACCACCCGATCCCGTTAGTCGCCTCTTACGACAAGCATGGGTTACGAAAGGCACATTCTAACCCGGACCTTCACGGGTCATAACAAAATGATGGGGATGTATACACAGGCCCTCGTGTCTTTGCGAGGATCAAAGATGTTATAAAATATATACAAAAATTTGAGATGAACCCTGACTCGAAATGCTTCACAGTATAATACATTATGACAACAAGGCCGGACACTTCGGTGCACCCTACCCGACTGCTTTGCCGATCGCTACGCTACCATCGCATACAATCGATTAAATCTTAATGCAAACATGATCATGGATGATTGGCCTATCGAGCACCACTCATGACACCTATCAATTCTTTATTGTTATTTCTGCTAGTTGATTGAAACCCGATTTGGACTCTCAACTAAACGATCTTGACACAAATGGCTGACGATATATCCACACAAAACTGGGGTGAGGTCGAGGCAAGCCCTCTGGTTGGTTGATGTTTGTTAAAGAGACATTTACAAATGATGCTTTCTTTTTAGAAGCCATTGCTGGAAAAAAATCTTACATTTCTTCCAAGTCAAGCAGTCGATGAAAGTAAAAATTCCCGAGAATTTATAAAGAATGTGCAGATTTAGCAGCATTGACCAACCAGAGGGCTTGAGGACCACATCCCCGTTTTGTGCGGATCTTAGTCGATCAGAAATACAGTGTATAAGACTTAGGGCTCAGACCTGTGGCTAATATCACAGACTGTTACACAGATAATTTCTCCATATATACAGGCCTTGTTGATGACTGTTTATTATGGTTGTAAATCCTATTGTAAAACATATTGACAAGTTTGTATATGATTTACCAGTCTTACAAAATTCTTTTCATGACAAGTCCTTTTCATATCAAGTGAAACCACTGTGCTGAGTAACTATTCTGTTTACATAAAATATAATGTATCTATGCATGCGAGAATCATCAACATAAGTGTCACGACAATGGCAACAGCTGGGAGATTGTTATTATTAGTTTGAATGGTCTCTCAGCTGTACAGTAAAACCTACACAGGCCATTTGTAGTAATATTTTTATGTGCTGTTTAAGTATCGTCAATGATTTGTGAACTCAGCTCTTACTTGGACGTTCTATGCTCATCGAAACTGTTGAAGTTACAACATTACAAAATCACATACAGCAGTGTATGAAATAAGGCCCGTCCGACAGCCCGAGACGGTCTAGATTTCTGACGGACGGTCTCAATTTACATCTGAATAAATTCACCATATTTGGTCTGGTTAAATCCATTTTGGGATGGTAACATTTTGAAGTTACCAGCCCTGACGTCTGGCTGGTTTTTGGCTTACTTCATAAACTGCATACAGTGAGGTAATTGTTGTGGTATCTTGCAATACGGCAACACATTGCAAGCTTACACTTGGCAACAGTGGATTCATTTCTTCACTGGTTGATATTGACGATATTTGCACTACCATACATCCATTATTAATCACATATTGACTGGTATCATTACTATCAGCCATAGCTAAAATGGTTTTGCATATATTTGTAGTAAACCCTTTAAATTTTCAAATAAGTATTTTATCATAATATCAGTCATAGATACTGTAGACTGTATGTGAATATCATACCCTAGTTTCGAAGTTGAATAGACTTTGTACTGACATTTGTTTACTTTACAATGTCCGTGAAATGATCACCTAATTTCATATTGTCACCCAGCAGCACAATCTTTTAGTCTTGACAGACTTGTAAACAACCCCTAAGACACGAAAAAACGATTAATATTTTGGCATCTTCCTTATCAACACCATATTTTCAAATGTATATTCTACCTCCTTGATGTCCTCCGGCAGAGTGGGTGGACTGTGTTCATCTTCACTATTGTATGGGTCTTCACATTCCTGGGAGGGTCCTTCTGTTGGACTGTGTGGGGAAAGAGGGGGTACATTCGCGGAATGACCCCTGTGCTTCCTGACAGTCCTGTGTGGTGACGAGCGATGACGCCGTTTATTATGCGACGATGTCAACGACGAACTTTCATGGTTCTCGAAAGTCCCACCACCAGGATCGTGAGTTGGAACTTTTTCTTCCCTTGACGTTGAAGGAAGCCATCTTGTAGGTGAAGTTCTTCCTCTAGCACCTTTCTCGTGTCTTGTTTCACTGGCGTTCGCGTGATGGTAGTGAGAATGTGAATGGTTGTGGCTGTGAGAATGGTTGTGCGTTGCTGTATGCGAGTGGTCGGTTGTTTCCGTATCAGACTTATCTTTTGACTGTTTCTTCTTTGGCAGAATGGTCATCTTATCGCTTGAAACACACCAGACACGTTTCTCTGATAAATGCAGTGCCTGCCTGATCTGTGTGCACAGTTGGCATTTACCGATATCCTTCAAATATTGTTCATTTGTGAAACGTAAACGACAACTCCTCACCTAAAATGGCGTCCACACGTGACGTCATTTATTTTCATGAAAACTGCCATCTGGCGAGAAAGCAGAGTGTGCATCACGAACTTTGGCGGTTCGTATCCCGTCTTCAACCTTACGTCTTGAAAATATTTTTTTTTAGTGTTTGCATATTTTAAAATGATTTTTAGATGAAGGATGGTGTATAATACTGTTCTTTGTTCTAAAACCGTAAAATATTATTATTGATCCCAAGAAATGAAAGGCATCACTTACTAGTACTGTATGAATCTGTTAATTGGTTTTGTTCAAGGAAAATGGTTATGGATATGAATATTCTTGGATCATCATTGATATCTATCAAAAGTCCTTCATTACATGACAAATATTACCCACTACTTTTACTTTAAATCTTTCTCTCAAATCTATATTCAAAATTTGTTTTAATGTATGCATGATGGGTGATGATTTCCTAAATATACTGAAGTCGTCATTCAGACAGTGAACAAAGCAGAAACAAGTTTTGACCTTTGACTGTGTGTACTATCAAACACTTCATCCCAATAAGGGTTGGTGGTGTAGCCTAATGATTATAGCATCTGCGCATCACCCTGAAGAGCCGGGACTACATGTAAGGCCCATTTCTGGTGTTCCCTACCATGATATTGCTGGAATATTGCTTAAAGTGGCCTAAAACAATACTCACTCACTCATCCCAATGATGTCTAACTAATGAACAATAATTATTTATTTACATAAACATATATTCATCCTCAGTGTGTAACACTGTTGACATGTTCATCATATCACCAAAACTTGAATTCTTTTTCAATAAGTACAAGATTTGACATTGTTATCCACAAGAGTCCAATGCATTGATTTTTCATCTTTCATGTTCATTAATATTACATCGTTTACTTGATTTTAAAACTCTGTGCATGGAAATCTCAAAGGATGTGTAGGTTAACTTTCTGATCAGCCAACTGGTGACGAGGCAACTTAATCCTCAGCATGAGTTTTGATTCTCACCAGGACATATGTACAGGAAATGACAGGACCACTTCTGCAGCCGAGCGATCCCATCGTTGTGGATGTTGTATGCTGCCTGTCATAGAAGAGCCATAGAATCTACACCCAAAAAATGAGTTCTAGTAATATCTGCTTTCAATTTTCATTTTCTTTTCTTGCAAGCTAAATTTACATTTTGAAGTGGAAAAGAAATGAAGCTATGACATGCAGCCTACTGCTTAACTGTAGCTCCCATTCATTCGTCATTCATTGATCAGGGATACCAGGATTCAACCAACTACGGATCTTTATTCTTCATTAGTACAATGTGGTGTTTAATTCCTTGTTCGTACAGCAGATGGAGTTTTATCCCTAATGAATAGAGTATGTGCAGTTTTATTCCCCAGGAATACAATGTGGAGTTATGTCCCCTAGAACACAGTATGTGGAGTTATATTCTGATCATGAACACAACATATGGAGTTCAATTCCTCATGAGTAAACCATGGGGAGTCTTATTTCCCATGAACATGATATGGAGTTGTCTCGCCACGAACACAATATGTGGGGTTCTATTCCTCATGGGAACTGCATGTGCAATTTTATTCCCAAAGAGTACATTATATGGATTTTTGTTCCTCATGAGTTGATTATGTGTTGATTTATTCTTTTTAAGCTTTTATACTTGATGATATTATGAAATGTTGTTTTAAACTTACTGATCCCTGGATAGAGATGG
This sequence comes from Haliotis rubra, assembly GCF_003918875.1. Lineage (NCBI taxonomy): Eukaryota > Metazoa > Mollusca > Gastropoda > Lepetellida > Haliotidae > Haliotis > Haliotis rubra. The sequence goes on along the minus strand of NW_025767224.1, from coordinate 1,144,061 downwards.
CATCCATTAATAGATCAGGTTGCTGCATGTCATCTTTGTTTTCCCAGATGAAATGTTTTTGTGAATCTGAGGTATTATCTTGTTTAGGATGGACACCTGACACTTGTGCAGCAATGATAGCTTGAAGAGCAGCTAAAGTAGAAAGTCTGGGTCTGAAGACCCATTAACAGACATTTTTTGTCCCAAGTAAGGAAAACAAAAATTGCAAGTAGACATCTTTTAATATTGTAGAGGTGAGATGAGGTAAAATAGGGCTGTGTTCAATGCTATAGCACTTCAATGGTAAGTGTGCGTGTGGCTATTTGTACAAGTCCAAACTTCTTCTGGTTTTATTGTCCCAGTTCAGGGGATACCACGTCACAAATAAACTCAGGCTTTAAGCCAGCGCCAGGCTGGGTAACAAGAAGTAACACAGGGGTAGACACAGCTTATTGAGAAATGGGGAGGTGCACAATTCATTTTCACCCGTTTTCACGAGAGCTTCAATGGTCAATTAATAATAATTTCAGGACAAAACGGGGTTGTGCACCCCTCCTCTGGATCTGTCTATGCTCCAGCATCTGACTTATTTTGGTATGATGTATCCAGAAGATAAAAACACTGATGCTTGGCTTTCCAGGCAATGTGTTCTAGTTCATCCACAAGAACCCACATGATCATACAAAGCTGTAGTATATGTGAACAAATGGTAAGTGATGACATACCTGCCGAGGAATACAGTACCTTGACCCGAGACAAGTCCCACAGCACAAGACAGAAGTTTATTTAGAGTTTACGTATATTGATTGAAGACTGGAAATATCCATTATCTTGCTTGACAAAGGTATGAAGACATCATAGTGAAAACAAAGAGAGTTTAAAATCCTCAGCTATGTCATTTAGTATGTCAATAAATAATTGTGACTGCTGCCGTGACATCATATGAAGTATTCGAAACATCAACTATAGGATAACTCTGCAATGGATTCCAAGATATGTCGACATCAAAGGCAACGAGGAGGCTGATACAGTTGCAAAGCTTGCAGCAGAGAGCGGACCAGTGCCGAAAGAGACTCCTTACTAACAAGCAAGATTCATCAACAACTCACTAAGAAAAAGATGGAAGAATGGACTACCTCAGACAAAACGAGAGAATACTGAGCAAGCCAACCTTCACCAAAGAAGTGCAGATATAAGAATCATCAGCGACAAGTTACCAGGTGACAATATCACCGCTAAAGCTGAACCACTTAAGCCCTGGCCTGCAATACCTGCATAGATTCAAGTTAGCAGGTAATCCAATCCGCAAGCTCTGCCAAGAAGATGAAACAATTGCCCACATGATTCTGAGGTGCCCAAAACCTGCTGAAACAAGGACACATACTAACATGACAATGAAAGAAGTCAACGACACCAACAGATCATGGGAGAGTTTCCTGAACGTTATTAATGATAGAGAGAGGATTCGTGCAAGGGCCACAGATGCCAGATGCATGCCACCACACCAGGAACCAGTAAACAGTAATATATTCAGTTTTGTCTTAAACATGTTCTCTTTGATGTTTGTAAGCAAAAGTCATAGAAATGTCATCTAACCCAGGCAAGTTTACATGAGAGAGTATATTGTTGATCACATCAGGACATGTTTGTTGTTTGGGTTAATATGGCTGGATTATTGCTGGCAGATGCATATATATGAACTTTTATATTGGTCAATATATTGTCACTCTTTGCAGTGAAATCATTCTGTATTTACTGTGGACTGATGAACATCGTTTCCATGGACCAAATAATCTTTACAGGTGTGCTCCTAAGCAAATGTTGAGTGGTACAAATGAAAATGCTCATGAAATACATCTGAAGACCATGCCTCTCTTCCACTAATTCCGTGCCATGCACTGTTAATATACCACCCACTTATCATTTTGGTGAAAAGTAATAATCAGCAAATCATGCTATAATGGAGATTACACTTTCTCAATAAGTAGATTCTAATACTTTTCCAAAATGAGTCCAATCCAGGATTTGAACACACACTATGGCCAATAACTGCCTCACTAAGAAAATGTAATCAGAAATATAACATGTTACAGTAGACCACTTCTAAATGGTGTTGTGTTTTCATAGTAACAAGCAGAGTTTTGTGTGTAATAACACAGCTTCAGTGGTAGAAAGATGAGTAATAAAATATTAATGAATTTGTAGAGCCCCTATCTTGCAGCTGCTCAGCGGCGCTTGTGTCAGCAATGTCAAGAGACAAGTTAGTAAACCTTTGTAAAGAGGTGGGTTTTCAGATTTGTCTTGAATATCTCAATTGATGTTGCAGATGTTAGTATGGGGTAATTAGTTCCATAGCTTAGGAGCAGCGACTCAAACTGATCTTTCTGCCAACTTTGTCTTTGTGTTTGGTAAACCAGTCTCTGATCGTGAGCAGACCTCAGAGCACGAGTAGGATGGTAAACTTGAACAAGTTCTTTCAGGAAACCTGGTGAGTTCACATCATTCAGAGCGGAATACTTTAGAATAAGGACTTTGAATTGGATCCTCTGTTTGACCGGAAGCCAGTAATGTGATTTGCCTCTGTCACAGGAACAGCCTGGCTTACTATCACCTGCAGTGTATTGTACTGCATTCGCCATGGAGATAGCTTGACCTCACCCCAGCATCTCCTCCTGTGGAAGCCAGTTTTAGTTATAGATACATATTATCCAAATATCTGTTGCACAATAGATTTGTCACCTCAGGCCTTGCCCTACTTCACCCCTAAAGGGTGCCAGTGCTATCCAGTAAGACCTAGCCACCATTTTCGATAGGGATCAGAAGAGGTCTTCATCAAACCATGATTTTATTGTCATCACAGACTTGGTTGGTGCTCTTCATGGTGCTCATTGAAGTGCCACTGTCCATGTGAATAAACAAGTTAACTGATGGATAAACATGGATAACTGCAACAAGCTGGTTACCACTGCAGATGAACCTCTCCAGAAAATGTTACACAAGGTGCCCAGCATACCTGAGACCATTGCGTAAGCGAAGTTATGTATTCCATTTTCTTGCCCAGGGGGCAGTTTTATTAAAAATAGAAGTGCTTTCTACTGCTCAGCTATGATCTCAGAAATACCCATTACCGGTCACAACAGTGGGACATTTCAACCAATCAATCAACATTAGAAAGTGAACCAGAGAAACCAAAAATGTAGACGTAGTATATAATAAGCTTCTTATTAAATTCATGGTCTATTTTTCACTCCAATAGGATAAACATCACACTTCTCATATTCCATAGGGAGTAAAGACAATCTCCACCAACTCAACTATCTGTCAGAATGTTCTTTTGTTTCAGGTAACAAGTTCTTAAATACAAATTTTGTCAAAATGTTTTTTCAAAGCATAGTTTGGAATGTTAGAAGCCATTTTGAAACCAGTGTGATGAAGCTAAAGAAAGTTGCTCTCTGACAGGGTAATGTCAACTTCCTGTTAGTCTTTCCATTGGAACCCGTGAAGATCCGGGGTAGAATAGGTCTTCAGCAACCCATGCTTGCCACAAAAGGCGACTATGCTTGTCGAAAGAGGCGACTAACGGGATCGGGTGGTCAGGCTCGCTGACTTGGTTGACACATGTCATCAGTTCCCAATTGTGCAGATCGATGCTCATGCTGTTGATCACTGGATTGTCTTGTCCAGACTCGATTATTAGACCGCCACCATATAGCTGTAATATTGCTGAGTGCGGCTAAAACTAAACTCACTCTTTCCATTGATCTGTCAAATGCTGTTCTGATGGGACCTTAAATGGTATGTGAAGCAGTAGCAACCACTAAGATCTGACTTTGATGAGGCCGCCTCTCTGACTACATGATACACTCTACTTTCCAACTGAAAACACCACAAAAACACTCACAGATGTAGAAAGGTTTCCTTTATTTTGAATGTAGTAAACTATCAACAAAAGAGAAAGAAAAGTTGGGGAGTTATGTAAAGAGACTGATTAGTCAACTGGCTGACCATGATATAGTGTGTTTTGTGATGCATCCAGCGGATGTTTCTCCAGCTGAAGGAAGGGAGGTAACTCTAACCAAAGCTCACAGATATTGAAGGAAAATGTACAACTGGTCATGCGGCATTGTCTTACAAATGAAGCAGCAAAATAAATACATATGATACATAAAATTTCTCTACATTCAGTAATCCTACCTATATAATCACATTGCATGTACAACATGGAAAATATTTCTATATTTTCTCATTGCCTTGCCCCGAGCCAACCCGTAACAGGAATGGTTAGTGGCAGCCTTGACTTTGATGTAAACATGCAGATAAGCAATATTATCAATGGATGATTTGTACAGTTCCGTTTTAGTCAACAGAGTGTCATTATTAAAATCACTGAAACGTGCAAGATGACAGTCATGTCACATTCGGAGGTATCATAAGCATTTCCATACACATTTACTCGTATGCACAAAGGCCGAAACCAACTCACAGAAATGTGTGAAGCCGTTTTCACAGGACACAATAGTGCGCAGTATTGTCAAAGTTACCTTTCTCTTGTTGATCGGAAATACTCAAGTAGAAACGGGGGATTAAATAATATATATATATATATATTTCCTAAATGATAAAATTCTTTGACAATTCCTACCAAAGTATTTCTGAAATCTGGACAAGAGAGAGAGAACTTTGATAGTTGGTCAGTCATCCCATTGTGTTGGGCTGTATGGTACCTCGGCAACCAACATCACTATCCTGTAGCTGGCCGGCTGACCGAGCCACCGAGTATCGGATCAAGTCACTAGATTGCCAGTTGTTATTAACATCCACATCCTTCCCTCGGTTTGTTCTGTTCTTTTGTTAACACGATCTGGTCGGGGAACTCGTTGTACAGCTCCACCTCAGACTCCTGCATCAGAGCGTTCTTGGCCACTGTCTGGAATGCCTGTTCCACGTTGATAGCCTCCTTTGCACTCGTCTCAAAATATGGTATGTCATTCTTGCTGCTGCACCAGCTCTGGGCCCTTTTCCCCGACACCTGAAATTCCATATAACATTATGAAAGATGCCTTAACCAGAAGCACCAATCCCAGTGCAGATATCCATCCAAAGATCACATGAATACCAACAGACTGACTGTCTCTCTTTAACATGAATGTATGTAATAGTGCAGGTTCGGTAAACAGATGATGCCAACAATCAATTGACAGATCTCTTCTAAAACAAGACTAGTGGTGTGGGTGGTCTGGAAATAACACCGCTTTGTACAGTATGCAAGTTGTATCCCAGTGTATCAGCTTAATGTTGGAGGACAGTCTGATGAAGACTACCCCTCAAGCATACCACAAGCACAGGCACAGTGCTGACACAGCCTGGAAACATGATTAGGGAGAACCACAATTTGAAGCTGCAATCACACATTTCTGGTGTGCCCAAGGGACTTTGTGCCCCCTTCAAAGTTCTGAAGTACTCGTACTCTATAGATTGAAGGAAGCTTGATATTGACCTGGTATATTACTTGTGTCAAGAGGTAGAGAATTATTTGAACCAAAGATCACACTGTTGTACATTTCTCAGTCCTTGTGAACTCACCGCTCTGTTTTCCAAGTCTATCTTGTTGCCAATGACTACAAAGGGGAAGTGCTCTGGGTCACGTGGACTTGCTTGTATAAGGAACTCATCTCGCCAGCCATCAAGATTCTTGAAGGTGTTTGGCATGGTGACATCGAAGACCAGCACACAGCAGTCGGCGCCGCGGTAAAACGCTACCCCTAAACTCTGGAACCTCTCTTGACCAGCTGTGTCCCATATCTACAGCAAAAGACAAGAAGACATTGTGTGGAGAACTGACTGATCAAACAACATTGACCATGACCTACCTATGTACGTACCCTCCCTGTCTGCGTATTTCTAAACATGAATTCATCTTCCGACTTTCAGCGTTAATAATTTCCCTTCCCTTTCTACCTGCCTCCAGTCACTTCCACCTGCATCAAATCCCATCTCCCTGCATCACATTTCATCAACATTATATACTATCATTTTCGCCAGATGCTCATCGATCTGCTTCAAATCAACCTACAATCAAATTTTGGTGTGTCAAACTTATGATCGTTTTAAAAGAAACATTTGGTCTCTTACATGTCTTCCTTATTCATCGTCTTTTTTACTTCTGTCATTACTCGGATAACAAAATATTTACGTAGGTCCCTTAAACTGTTTGACTGTACCTGCGTCTCATCTATGTCCACTAATATTTCAACCCACCTGCAACCCATGGAAGTCGACTTACCTGCATTGTGACCAGCCTATCGTCAACCATCACCTCCTTCGTCAGAAAGTCAGCTCCAATTGTTGCTTTGTACTGGTTACTGAATTTTTTGTTGACATACTGATTCATGAGTGATGTCTTGCCAACACTGAAAGAAACAGCACGGAAAATTGTTAAATTAAATATCAGAGTAATAAAAAAATGAGCCAGTGAGCTTAGTCTTACGCTGCACTCAGCAATATTCCAGCTATATGACGGCGGTTTGTAAATAATCAAGCCTGGACCAGACAATCCAGTGATCAACAGCATGAGCTGTGTCAACCAAGTATGCGAGCTTGACCACCCGATCCCGTTAGTCGCCTCTTTCGACAAGCATGGGTTACTGAAATAAATTCTAACCCGGATCTTCACGGGTGAGTAATAACAAGGACCCTCTGGGGTTACTCGTAAAGTTGCTCAACCAAGAGGCAGTACTGACACTGCCTCCCCTACCCAGGGGAGATGTTAATAGCTGAGACAAACAATACTGACCCGCTATCCCCTAGGATGATAACCTTTAGGAGAACCTTCTTCCGGGAAGTCATTTTGGTATGGGGCTACCTGAAACATACAGAAAGATACTCATGATTTTTTTATATAGATCTGCCTTGGCCATCAACTTACTAATTAAAAGTGATACTTACAATTGTTCCAAACACAACAAGAAGACAAAGTCATCAATATCCCCCGTAACGGCAAAATAGTCTTTATGAACATGTCTACTAGTTATGATTATGTCAAATATTTTGGAGTGTATATAGCAAAGTGGAAGGAGAGTATTGAAAGGTTTTTAAGATCTGCTCCAGAAAGGAGCACTACCACCAAATTCAGTTGAAGCCTAACTTGTTGCAATAGATGCAACAAGATGACATATTCTTATAGTCACAGCCTAAGTCACGTTTCCACGGAAACCACAAAACATAAAATCTGTATCTGGTTCTAACCATGAAATGGCACATCTATGGATCATGCTTGATATGTGTACCAAGTTTGATGAAGCTAGCATGGATAGTTTAGGAGATCTGCTCCGGACAAGATGACATCCTCATAGCCACAGCCTTAGTCACGTTTCCATGGAAAACGCAAAAAATGAAATTCATATCTGGGTCTAAACCCAAAAAGGCACATCTATGGATCATGCTTGACATTTGTACCAAGTTTGATGAAACTAGCACGTATAGTTTGGAAGATCTGCTCCGGACAAGATGTCATCCTCAGAGTCACAGCTCCAGTCATGTTTCCATGGAAACAGCAAAAAAACAAAAAAAACCAAAAGGCACATCTAGGGATCATGGTTGACATGTGTACCAATTTTGGTTAAGCTATCACGAATAGTGTGAAGGACGCACGGACGGAACTCTTTTCGATTCGTTACTAGGAACCCCCACAACAACTTAGGAGAGAAAGAGATGATGACGAAGATTTTAAGGGGGGTCACCCATTTTACTCCCAAAAGTCAGACAAATCAATCAGGCGTGACTGGATTACAACCTAGTCTTACCCACTCATATAATGAACCTGCCCCATACACTAACCAGATGGTTTTCACTTTTGTACAGAAATACTTTGATCAGAATACTAATATTGACTGGCTTACTCAATCACTGCGTCCTCCAAATGTGTTTTCACAATGTTCAATTTTGTAATAACAAGATTATAGATTGTGCATGCTTGTTTTTACAATGTTCACTTTGATCATAACATGATTATACATTTTTTTATGTTGTTGAGTTTCCATTAACATAAAGGAGTTACTTCCTTCCTAGCATTGTTTTTCCAGCATAAACAATATAAAATATAGACAGAAGTACAGGGTGTAGGGTTAGCGTTCAATTATAACTTGCAAATAATAGGAAAACATTATCATTATCACTCTACCAAATTCAACACTATCTACACAAAATCAACCTTCATCCAAACGGCAAATGTATCACTTGCCAAATTCCTGAAACAATAGCCGACACTATCTTTAACTGCTCAAAATATAATAAACAAAGAACCCCATTTGCCAATGCTTTAAAACAGTACCTCAATAATGCTAACTCTTCTGATCTCAACATTCTAACAAACCCCAAATTAATTAAAACAATCACTAAATATCTTATTCATACAAAATTATATCAAACAATCTAGAAACAAAAACAATAGTACAATTATTCAACCTTTTACCATTTTAAAAATTGTTATAAATATGTTCTTTTAACTTTAAGCAATTTTTTAACCTTTTATTATGTACATCATAATTCACTTAATAATTATGTTTTTAACCATAGGTTGGTTGAAAAGCAAGTATATATGCTACCCCTATGGAGTTATGAGAGACGAGATATAAAACATCAAACGTTACATGGCAAATAAAGTCATAGTCATTATCCATAATCTCTTCTCTTTGTGTTTGGATTAGTATGTTTGGAGTAGTCCATTAATTAACGAAGGTAACAGTGTAGTGAACCTCCGTGCAACCAACCATAACCTTTGTTTTAACGCGTCTAACTTTTGGGAGGTCACCCTCTTGGGAGCTAGGGGGGTTATCAATTTTGTACACACGTACTGGGGGTGGGGTGGGGGGTGTTTCAGCAATTTTGTACATAAAAGTATGTTAAAAATATGCTTAGAAATTATGGGAAGGAGAGGGCGGTCATTGATTTTGTACATGACATGCAGGGGGGTCACTTATTTTGTACATAAATTTTAGGAGGGGGGGGGGCATTCACATTGTGCATGCTTCTCCATAAAAATCATCATCACCCCCCCCCCCAGCCATAAATTATGAACGGTCCCTTATACTGACAGAATTAATCCCTATTCATTAGGGCTGGATATTGCCCTGATTCTCATATTGCGATACACTGCAATAATTTAAGAGATTTTGCAATATATATTGTGATATATTGAATGGAGGGTTTCTGCCCAAGTGCATACATCATAAATTCATAATACTGTAAACGTATTATATATCGCGCAAGTTTTATTTTCGCGCAAAATATTTTATCGCGAAAATTTATACACAGCGAATAAACCTTTCATTCATTCATTGTATTATTTACAGGGATTAAGATTACCGTGTGTATTTGAGCCGGAAATAGCAATCAGCTGTGCACACGTATCCCGGCGATCAAGTTCAAACATGCACAATTATATTAGAGGACGAATTCTGACGCAGTCATCAGTAAATACTATTATTTAACCCAACGAAATATATACTAGCATTGTGTAATTTTAATTACAGTTTTTGCTCTATAAATGTAAAATATATATAATCAACACTAACGTTATACGGACCCTCATGAACATGGTAAGTTGTACGCATATGGAATGGGGTAAAATAAGGGTATTTTATTTATTCATTAAGATTTTATTTATATTTATTCCAACATATCACGAATGAAATCACAAAGCTTCATTTACGGTAGAAGTTCATTTCCTTGATAGTCAATTAACACATTCACAACAAACCGGCTTGTTTGAAATTACGCGATTATGACTTCGGCCTCAGCGTCATCTTTGCAATCATTTGGATCTGGAGGTCCAGGTGTCTTAGGGGTAGGTGCTTTCTAAGGCCTAAGAGACAGCTGGCAGTTCTGGCAATTACTGACTGCGCGAATAATTGACCGCGCGATGTAGTCTAAACTGTCAATTCCGCGACATTTGCACCAAGCTAAAAAAAGTACGTTTACAGTAGCTCTCTGTGTGCGACATTATCTTCTTAGTTGCTGTTACACCGTACTTTCAGGCTCCCAGTCCTCAATGTGCATGGCTGTATGGCAGTGGTTTACAGATAAATAAAATGATATAGAACCTTGATGTGGAATGTTTAATTGAGGTATTGCAACAAAAGTTTGAGAACATAATGATAAAGTATAGTAATAGTATAACATAAGTTTCATGGTCAGTGCTTCAACAGAATGCACTTCAATGCAGCTTGTAATTATTGTTACTGTATGTCAGTGATTAATTCAACTCCAATATAAACATGTGTTAACATGACCTATTGCAAAATGAAACAAAAACAAGATTTCGGTGAGCTACTTGAGCTTAAACATCTGATGTGGCCTCCAATAACTGAGATCCTTGACTAGGATGTTATTACACAGTTAGTAAGACTTAAACCTTTAGAAAGACTTAGGCCTTTATGATAAATTGATAACATGTTTTATTATGAAACAAACAAAAATAACAAAATAATGGGAATCGTGAAATGGTCACTCAGAATTGGTTAATTGGAGGCCACATAGGGACCGTTCATAATTTACGGCTAGGGAGGGTGATGATGATTTTGATTTTAAGAGGTGTGTGTGTGTGTGTGTGTGCGTGCGTGCGTGCGTTTTCGCACCTATTAAGTTCTGGGGAGCTAGGGAGATCAGCAATTTTGTACACACGCACTGGGGAGGGGGGTGTCAGCTAGTTTGTATATAACAATAAGTTAAAATTGTGCTAAGAAATTATGTGAAGGGAGGGGGGTGTCTTTGATTTGTACATGACATGCAGGGGGGTCACTTATTTTGTATGTAAATGGGGGTTTTTTTTGGGGGGGGGAAAATTCACATTGTACATGCTCTTCCATAAAAATCATCATCACCCCCCAAGCCATACATTATGAGCGGTCCCTTCATTCCTCTAAAATGTCACATATGAAACCATTCAAACCCACGAAACGTAATGCATTTGGTAGAATATTTGGCAATTTTGGAGCCACTTATAAAGATTATCCCACCTGTAAAATGTTACATGAAACCAACAGAAATAAAAGTATGTTTGGCACTTTTAGAGCACATTTTTTTTGCTTTGGAAATCAAGGGCAGATAATGCAAAGGGAGCTAACTCTGGATGACCCAATATATTGCAGAATCTGAACCATATCGTGATAATCTTATCGCGAGATACTGTACCGGTATATACCGGTAATATTGCACAGCCCTATTATTCATTGCTCTGAGAAAGATTTTTATTGATGACTTATACAGTCACAAATGCTAATGCACATGCTGGAACTAGATCCCACTATCTTCATGATCATGATAAGATAAAAGATAGTGAAAAATCAAGGTGATTCATCATATCCAATCAATTTTCTCGTATTCAGGTTACTAATTGTTATCATACACATGAAAAGGTAATACAAACTGAACAGACAGCTTTGCTTATCAGAATTATTCACACTCACTAAATTTGTCAATGACTATATTTGATTAAGTGTTGGCAAAAACACATAATTGAAAGAAGGTTTAAAATTATCCATCTTAAGGAACTCAACTTTCAAAACAACTGATTTTATTCATACCCCATAAAGAACCTGACCCCGATATTTGTTTGGTGTTGAACATCAAACCAAAGAAATATTTCTGCGATATCAAGGCACTCTGTAAATAACAGAACCTGGATCAGACAATCCAATGACCATGATCATGACTAGCTATCTACACAATTGGTATAGCATGACAAGCAAGTCACAGTGTGACCACTCAATCCTGCAAGTGAAATGCTGAGGACAAATCTAACCTGGAACATCCTAGCGTTAAAACTATTTATGTCATGACACTTCCCATTTCAAGGTCTCAGCACTTCATAATGCCTTAAGCAAATCAGCTGAGACTGGCTTCTGATAAGAATTTTTAAATATCTACAACGTTACTGCAACAGCGAAAGTGCAAGGCCTCTAAAACTTAACATCTGACACGGTGAGGAGCTGATACCATCAGACAGGTCACAGTGCCTGACACTTGATCCAATTTAAAAGCCTCTTACAACAAGCAATAGGAAGCTGAGGACTTTTTTTCTGAAGGAGGTCTGTTCAGAATTAAAATTATGTCTGAAGAGTGTCCTCAATAACATGCTTACTGGGATGACAGTATGATCACTGATTTCAACTACAATGAAAACATTGACAAAGTGAATGCAAGGGACACATGGATGTTTAATGATACAAATATTGTTCTCACATTAACCGGATGAAGGCTGTTTGTTAGTCTATCTGTTCACTAAAATAACCTCTAAACTGGGCTAAACTACAATAAAAGATGTTTCCTGATGCATGGAGAAAAGGAATATCAAATATTTTAATCATGTCTATTAATATTTTGTCTTCATCCCACTGAAGTTCAATTAATATGCAGTTGTTTGATATGAACCTCAAGTAATATGCAAACCCGTGAAGATCCGGGGTAGAATAGGTCTTCAGCACCCCTGCTTGCCACAAAAGGCGACTATGCTAGTCGCAAGAGGCGACTAACGGGATCGGGTGGTCAGGCTCGCTGACTTGGTTGACACATGTCATCGGTTCCCAATTGCGCAGATCGATGCTCATGCTGTTGATCACTGGATTGTCTGGCCCAGACTCGATTATTTACAGACCGCCGCCATGTAGCTGGAATATTGCTGAGTGTGGCGTAAAACTAAACTCACTCATTCAAGTAATATGAAGCTGTTCAATAAGTACCTTTTGTCTAAAAAGGAATATTTGAACCACAATCATCCCAATAGGTAAATTCAAATCAATTCGTAATTGGGTCATCACATGTTCACAACGATGTATGTCACTGACTGGCAATTTTAATGACTTATAAGGCGGACTAAAAAGATTGATTATCAGAAATATTGTTGATGAGAAAACTTAAAAATGATTATCAATAAGACTGACTGACTGACTGAGATTGATTAGCAATATTCCAGCAACATCACGGCGGGGGACACCAGAAATGGGCTTCACACGTTGTACCCATGTGGGGATTCGAACACGGGTCTTCGGCGTGACGAGCCAACGCTTTAACCATTAGGCTACCCCACCACCCGATTATCAATAAGAAATTTGTGTGATCAATAATAATGTACATAAACGTTTGTAATCAAAGAAAGTTTACTCAAACAATAGACAAAATTAGGTCTTTATTCATGGATTGTCTATAGGAATTGTGTTCAGGAGGCTGCATAAATTTGTCACCAGTCACCAGTGACTTGAAATATCAGTACATCAATATTAGGATGTGTGATAACATCCCTAACAAAATCTATTCTAATGATGATCCTGTAGGTAGCCAATGATTTCATTTGACTGTAACAATGACATTGACGCCATTAGGGAAGATAAAAGAACCTATCTATCCCTCAGAGTTTCAAAAGTAATCAACTGCAGTTTAATGTATCAAAGGAAACTTGGGAGAAAGTTTACTTATCACCCAAGATAAGTCTTCCAACTTTCTAAATTTGTAAACAGTGCCTTGAATGTGAAAAAACAGCTAACCAGTGTCTATGGCAGAGATTTCAATGATGTCATTTGATTGTGACATCATGAAATCCAACGACATCACAATAATCTGCAAAGCACAGTGCTGCAATTTCAATTCACGCAGGCAATATCTCCTGGGAAAGCTAGTTTGGATGACAAAAAAGTTAATTACCTATATGGTGAAACATAACCAGTGTCATATATACCATATGTGAACATGTGCACATATAACTTTTGCCTAGCAACCATTGTTTCTGTATTTCGTCCTCTGTGATGTAATTAAACAATTGAACACAACCTCAACAAAGAGGGCCTTCACACTTACTAACCGTGTTTTACTGCACAGATGTACATGATAAAAATAGATAATTAAGATATTATCACATTTGAGCAAGTGTGACTCATACGACACTCGTGCAAAATTATGTACTACTCTCCCTCTCGCTCAGGTAATACAAAATTTCACACTCGTTCCGTATAAATTATATGAAACACTTGTTCATGTAATAATCTCTATATAACATCTTTGAATCTGAGTTTTCATCAGTTCAGCTGCAGTAAAGTAATAATGATAATAAGGCTATTTATATGACAAGTGGAAATAAGTTCCTCAATGACACACTGACATATTAGAAAACTAGAAAACCAAGAGTTTGTAAGACTGTATGTTGAGAAGCATCTAGTCACTTGATATAAGTGGGGTGCTGTTACATGAACATGATGAATGTACAACTACACCCTCAAATAACTTGAGCCAGTGAACCGACACAATTATTGTAGAGAGATGATGGACCTCTTTCTGCTTTGTCATTTTCTGTCAGATAGCACTATAACTGCAAGATTTCACACAAGCATGTGTCCCCCTATGCCTGCAGGAACTGCTGCGAGTATTATATTATAGTGGACATTGTCATGAAGTACAGTTTAACATCATCCAAGTAGGAAGTAAGTATGACTGAGAGTACTAGCTGATTATTTAGATCAATTAATTGTCTTGTCTACCATACAGTCAACAACATCGTCTGTTTTGACTAGAAATTACACGATGATGCTCTTGCTGATCTTGTTTGACAAAAACAACAGAACTTACACACTTTGACAACCTTATCAAGATGCATTACCGAAACCAAAATCAATATTTACGGTCTGTCTCTGGTAAGTGTGTGATTGGCACAATGTTTTTCTCATCAAACAACGCATAATGTAGGCCACTATACTAGGGTGAGCGATGTCTGTTTCAAGAAGTACACGAGTCGTATTTGAAACACATGCAGACTAACTCCTTGATGACCTATGGCACTAACCAGATCAAATTAAAACCGAAATAAACCCTTCGACATAGAATTGCCAATATTGGTGGTCACCTCTGGTGACAGGTCATCATATCCAACTCATATCAGGAATATTACATTCTGTGGTTCACAAATCTCTATCAAAACCTCCCACTTTTTAAATCAAACACTAAATCGTAAAACGTACAAATAGAAAACTGACTCTGCCCACTTTCAAAATAATAATCAAACCATCACAAACTACTCTGTCCATTAAGTAACACCCTTACCACAAGATCTCCGCAGTGTAATTTAGATCAGAACTTCATCCACAGAAATAAACACCCTCCACAAAATGGCGAGAAGTCTCGTGATCATTTACGTCATTTACCCACAACTCCGTTATACACTACATTCATACGACATATCCTGTAGTCCAGTCACCACCTCGAGTTATCTATTGATCTCATTGTATGAAACACGACGTAGTGGGTGGTACATGATGAGGATTCATAACCAACACATTGTATAAAATACTTTCCAGCGTTATATCGTGAAAAGGAAGAACCCTAATGACCCGACATCAGTGTATTAATCTGCCAGCATTAATCTTTTAAATAATTCCTAGTGTTTGTCTTATCTTGTTAGCGTGTTATATGTGTGTTATTTATTGTATGAAAATAATTTAATCATTTTATCAATGTCTGAGCTCTGTACTTTACACAAGAATTCCCTCACGGGTAATAAAGTATTGTCATTGCCATTATTAATTTAACTGAGTCGACCATCGGATGATCATGTACAGAAATAGGCTTCAGTGATCCAACTGTTGTTGGTTGTTTTAAATATTCAGATTGTATTTATATTTGTTTTCTCCTTTCGCGACAAATCACCGCAAACATATCAGAGGGGTTGCACATTACTCACTCTGGCTTGTGAACGTTTCATCCTACTGACGTTTAACAGTAGAAATGAACAACCGCCAATCAGAACCATTCACGCACTGGTGAAGAAGTAGATTGATTATGTAATCCCTCTTTTGTTTCAAAAGGGAGTGTATTTGGACTCCCCGTTTTCACAAACAGCAAGGCACCGAGAAAGATCATGACATGCATTTTGTTGTCTTTTGCGCATTCACTGAAACTGAAGGCCAAAGATCTTTACGTTTTGAAATTTGTACATTTGAAAAAAAATATTAAGTACTGGTCATATTTCAGGAACGTGAAAGACTGGTCATTTATTTTATGATAGTATAACAATATTATCACCCACTTCCCTATAATGAATGACCAGTCCCTGAATAATTGTTTAAAGACTGTTGAGTATCAGAATGAGTTGTTTACCGGCTAGTACACTGTTGTCTGCTACTTCCGTTTCTCTGAAATACTCTTCAACATGGAACCAAACACTGGGGCGAAGGCTCGTAATGTCACGGGCGATGACAGAGACTTTCAGTCTTCAGAACTGGGAACAAAACAATTGTAATACCTTTAACGCTCTCTGTGAATTTAAGTGACACACAACTCCCCGCTGTCTCTAGTTAAAAATAGATCAACCATGTGGTCAATCACATGGTGCGCTATGTGTGGAGGTGAAGTCACCTACTCATTGTCACACGTTGTACTTTGCGATACTATTGATAGGCAGCTTCTTGACGTAGACGGGCATGTGATGTGATGCATCCTTTAAGCTGTTATTGTTGTGAACGATCATAATTTGAGAAACTAACTCACAGGTATTAACACAAATAACCTTTTTTTATAGTTCCCTTAAGAGAATGATAATGGAGTGGTCATTTTTGTTTTTGCTTCTCAGTAAACAAATTAAATCTGCACATGCAGCTATCTGTGTTTTGGGGAGTTCACTGATTCCATATTCACCAGCTGATCCCTGCTCCAAAGTCTTCCAAGTTTTAGGTTTCTGCATTTTGACAGATTCTCCATGAATCTTTAATTTTCACAGGCAGTGCATTGTAGTCTCAAGTACTACACAATTACAGTTTGCCCCGTGGGAGATGTTAAATTGGAGAAAACGTGGTAGATGTGATAAGGACAGATAAGCCAGGAATGTTATCAACAATGAGAAAGATAATTCACCTGTATAAGTGTACAGTGTTAAGATTATCAACGAATACTTCAATTGTTGTACACATACATTCCAGAACTGTTTGTCTTCAAGTAGACAACATGTGTAGATTGAAAATGTCTTTTATATGTGAAAGTTATTTATTCTGTTAACACAAAAAAATGAGTTTACTGCCTCAACCACTTACACAATGTTTTTGATGAGTACATGGACAGAATTGAATCACTGTTATTGTTCATGTCACGAAGTTTTATAAAGCAGGATAGAATGTTCCAACTCATCAATACCATAACTCAAACGTTGTAAATGATTTTATCTAAGCAACAGGTGCAAAATGTCTTTGTTTGGTGCAACAAGGTTATTATGTAAGGTTGCCTTGGTGCAGGTAGGTTTCATCAAGCGAGTCCTGCAGTGACAGGTGCTCTATTCTACCATAATGTCAATGTGGTCACTCCAACATAAGTCAAGAGGCTCTCACCAATATGATATTAAAAGGATCACTCAAACATGATATCATTTTGGGAGTTTTAAGCATCTCTGCAGTGTCACTCTAATATGATATCAGAATGATATCATTAGGATCACACCAACATGATATAAACAGGGTCATTCCAAAATGATATCTACAGGTTTTCAAACAATATCAAAGGGGACCACCTATTTGCTGTGTGCAGAGTTGGGTTTGTTATAAGCCTGTCAGAAATCTGAAGGGTGAATCCTGGTTTGTGTCTGTGTTGGATCCATTCCACCAGTCCTGTTCAAAGTGTTGTTATATCCTACTTGCACCCACTCAACCACTCATTCAACCACTCACCCACCCACTCACTCATTCAACCACTTATTTAACGACTCACTCACTCACTCACTCATTCAACCACTCATTTAACCACCCACCCTCTCACTCATTCAACCACTTATTTAACCACTCACTCACTCACTCAACCACTTATTCAACCACTTATTCAACCACGTATTGAACCACTCACCCACTCACTCTCTCATCCACTCATTTAACCACTCACCCACCCACTCACTCAACAACTCACCCACCCATTCACTCACTTAACCACCCATTTAACCACTCACTCACCCACCCACTCACTCATTCAACCACTTATTTAACAACTCACTCACTCACTCATTCAACCACTCATGTAACCACCCACCCTCTCACTCATTCAACCACTTATTTAACCACTCACTCACTCACTCAACCACTTATTCAACCACTCAACCACGTATTGAACCACTCACCCACTCACTCTCTCATCCACTCATTTAACCACTCACCCACCCACCCACTCACTCAACAACTCACCCACTCATTCACTCATTCAACTACTCATTTACCCACTCACTCATTCAACCATTTATTTAACCTCTCACTCACTTACCCACCCACTCACTCACTCAACCACTTATTTAACCACTCACCATTCACTCACTCATTCAACCGCTCATTTTACCACTCACCAACCCACCCAATTACTCATTCAACCACTTATTTAACCACTCACTCACACAACCACTCATTTAACCAGGTATTCAACCACTCACCCAACCACTTATTTAGCCACTTATTGAACCACTCGCCCACTCACTCAACCACTTATTTAACCACTCACTCACCCAATCACTCACTGAACCACTCATTTAACCACTCACTCAACCACTTATTCAACAACGTATTGAATCACTCACCCACTCACTCTCTCAACCACTCATTTAACCACTCACACAACAACTCACCCACCCATTCACTCACTTAACCACCCATTTAACCACTCACTCACACAACCACTCATTTAACCACGTATTGAACCACTCACCCACTCACTCAACCACTCATTTAACCACTTATTGAACCACTCAACCACTCATTTAACCACTCACTCAACCACTTATTCAACCACGTATTGAACCACTCACCCACTCACTCTCTCAACCACTCACCCACCCATTCACTCACTTAACCACCCATTTAACCACTCACCCACCCACTCACTCATTCAACCACTCATTTACCCACTCACTCATTCAACCACTTATTTAACCACTCACTCACTTACCCACCCACTCACTCACTCACTCACTCACTCACTCAACCACTCATTTAACCATGCTGAACACTGTGTATGTTCATTGATATCCCCTCCATGCCACTATATTCAGGCATTGTTTGACGAGCGGTCTCTAGGATACAGCATTGAGGAACAAGGAAAGGCTGAAACTACGTCCTGTTTTCATGAATAGTGACATCTATAGTTACATTGTATCCGGTGGCTGCTCCCTGCCTGTCAAACGTGAGAGTTACATACAATCAACTTGAAGAGTGAGTGAGTTTAGTTTTACGCATCACTCAGCAATATTCCAGCTATATGGCGGCAGTCTGTAAATAGTCGATTCCGGACCAGACAATCCAGTGATCAACAGCATGAGCATCGATCTAGGCAATTGGGAACCGATGACATGTGTCAACCAAGTCAGCGAGCCTGACCACCCGATCCCGTTAGTTGCCTCTTATGACAAGCCTGGGCTACTGAAGATCAATATTCTTGTAGAATTGTCCATGGGTGAGAAGATTCTCTTAAAGGATCACAAGCCTGCGGTATCAGATTTTAACGGGCAAGGTGTCTGTAACATATTTTAAGTAATGAATGATTTCCAGGTGCAGGCTCATGGCAGTGATTGCCTGATTGTTTTATTAATTATGAACCCTTGCAAAGCTTGGATATCTCACGGGTTATCTTATATAGTGGTTTCAACATGCTAGCCAGTCAAGGTCATCCTCAAGGTCATAGCCTGAAGAAAAATTGGTTCGATAATGACTTGAAAAGAGTTTACGATGTCAGTGAAACTTGGTACATGTAATACTTGGTGTGTGGATGTAATCTCAGTAGGATGAGATGACCTACATTTTAGGTGAAGGTTTTAATCAAGACTTAGTATTTTAGCCATTTTCACTGACATCGCTTATACAAACTTTTAAAATCTCATGTCTCTAGTAGTAGTGACCTAGTTTACAAGTAGCATGAAGAAACATTTTTGACAGGACATCGTGCTTGGATAACTTGGGCATCTTATATCAGGTATATTTCTGTTACATCCCAGGGAAATATTTTTGGCATATTGTCATGATAAGGTTCATCCTCCATTCTTAGTCTGAATTTTTTGTGGGGAAGGCAACTCTTGAAGTATGTACTGTAGGTGAATGGAACTTGGTACATATCATCTTATGGCAGGAATCCAGGAATGAACAGGTCTGTGGAAGATCTGTTTGAAAGGTCTTCATGAAACATGTTCCATCAGTACCGTTTTCTGCAGAATTGTTTTCAGTTTTATGTACAGTGGTTGTAGAATTCATGTGACAAGTCATTGCAGTGTCAGTGGTAGGTTGCTATAACCTATTTCAAAGTGATTCATGTGCACACTTTCATTGTTGCATGGAATTCCTACAAATTGGTTTCTATGCTGGATAGACCTTTGAAATGTCCCTGAAAATGAAATGTTACCGAGCTCTTGAAGGTCAGATTTAATGAGTGACCTTCATTAAAGGTCAAGGACATCTGAGTGTTAATTTGTATTGTAGTTCCGCTTCTTGGTGGTTTACTGTGTTTATACACCAGTGTTTACAACTAGAAGTAATCTGGTACCTGATTGGCTGATATTGAATGTCAAGGTCATTAAGTCATAAATGCATACATATATAACTTTTGGTTTAAGGTAGCTGGAGGCATGGGACATTATATTTAAATGTGACGTGCATTTTTCCAAACTGCGAAGTGAAGTTACTGAATCGGAATGCATTTCACTTTAACAGTTGTGTTGTATGTGAACTGTTAGACCAACACTTAGTCCCTGAATATATATCATTTTAATAGTAACAAATAAACCCATTTAAATTGAAAATGAACCCTAGTGAGTTGGGAGATTCAGATTTCCTGAACCTGGGGAAATCTAGACTTGCTTCATTTAGGACTTTATCATTGCAGAGAGGGAAAATAATGTGGTTCTGGGATTGTGAGACAGATTAGTGAACTGTATTTTCTAACAGGAAGTGATCTCAGTCGTCAAGAACTGTACAAAATATGAATGCAGTTTGAAGCACAGGACTTAGTCTTTCAACATGTCTTGTACCAGATATGTTTTTCCCTAAAGGAAATGAGATCACCAAACAGGAAGTGCAGGTGCATTAGTGACTAACATTGTTTGAAGCACACAATCTACAGTTTCAGTGTGTGTATAATTTGCTTTCTTAAACTGGAACTGATATTACTAAACCTGAAGTGTTCAATTTATTATCTACACTTGAAGGTCCAGGTTAGAATATTGACCTTCAGTAACCCATGCTTGTCATAAGAAGCGACTAATGGGATCAGGTGGTCAGGCTCGCTGGCCTGGTTGACACGTCATTGGTTCCCAATTGCGCAGATCGATGCTCATGCTGTTGATCACTGGATTGTCTGTCCGGAATCGATTATTTACAGACAGCCCTATAGCTGGAATATTGCTGAGTGTGGCATAAAACTAAACTGACTCACTCACTCATTTTATTATCAAGGTAACCTTTTGCACTGGGCTTTATTGTTCAAGATTTTATTCACATACCTGATGGAAGGTCAAGCGAGCCTCTGTTTTGACAGTTTGTTAGTTGTACGTCTTGAACATGTTAACCACAGAAACCAACCACATTGAACATACTATTTATGGCCATATTCAGACACTTTTCTTCAAAATGTGATGTTTGGTTGGTAGTAGAACTCGGCACCACACATTTTGACCTCTACTTTGCCTTTGTTGCTGCTCCATGCTATTACATTGTCAGCTTTTCTTACTTCATCTCAGAAAGCACTGTACCAATTCACATATATTCCCTACAGACAGCCTGGTCATTAAATAAGGTAACACTATACACAGGCCGAGGAGGAAGTATAAACACTGGTAGATCTCTGATGTTACCCTTATACAGACGTATAATTCTGCTTCTTGTCTTCCAGCTGGGACGATGTCTACGTTCGGGACTTGGACAACTATAAAGAATCTGCAGATGTTGGTGATATATGGTGAGGACAAGTTTGTGGTATACAATGTATACTGGCCACATAAAGAAACTGTGCACACAGAAAATATAAAGATAGACAGACAGTGTCTTTATATAAATAAAGGTGTGAACATAGCAAGTATTGGAGACAAACGCTCATGCAGGTGCCAGGCGACGTGACGTCATTGATGGTGGCCTATGGACTTGCAATGTGTTACTGCACATGCAGCCTGTGCAGCTGCACACAACATGTGAAACTCAGAAATTGCTGTCACTGTCGAAAGCTTGATCTTTGGTCATTCAAAAGTTCACAAATTCACATGGGAATTCACATTCACATCATGCCAAAATTAACATCTGCTCAACGTCACGAAGCCATTGGAATGGTTCGAGCAGGCATGAGCCAACAACAGGTGGCAGCACATTTCCAATGCCATCGTAACACGATATCTGCATTGGTCAGTTGTTATGGAAACAGTAATGACGTCGCCGACCACCCATGTTTTGGGCGTCCCCGAGTAACGACGCCAAGACAGGACAGATGGTTTCGGGTGAATAATCTCAGACACAGGTTCCAGACGGCAGTGACCACGTCCCAAACCATTCCCCAGGCCTTCAATGCTCATTTGGTAGCCTCTATGCGTCGTCGATGCACTGCTGTGCTTCACGCGCATGATGGTCATACCCGTTATTGACGTTGTGACTTCGTCTTGTGACCCCCTACTCAATTTTGAACTTCTGACGTCATCAGATACTTCAGCTTATAAAGTGTCTACATCATTTCTCCTTTTCTGTGTTGTATTCCAAATCTGAAGGAATTTTCTGTGTTCACAGTTTCTTTATGTGGCTAGTATATATATGTTAAAGATAAATGTGTGATATAAATGTAGGATGGTATATGTTGAGGATAAGCATTGCAATTGTTTGGATCACATGCTGGTCGATATATATGTTGAGGATAAACGTGATACAATTGTTGGATACACATGTATATATATGTTGAGGATGATACAATTGTTGGATACATGATTGTTGGATATATATGTTGAGGATAAACGTGTGATACAATTGTTGGATACACATGCTGGTCGATATATATGTTGAGGATAAATGTGTGATACAATTGTTGGATACACATGCTGGTCGATATATATGTTGAGGATAAACGTGTGATACAATTGTTGGATACACATGCTGGTCGATATATATGTTGAGGATAAACGTGTGATACAATTGTTGGATACACATGCTGGTCGATATATATGTTGAGGATAAACGTGTGATACAATTGTTGGATACACATGCTGGTCGATATATATGTTGAGGATAAACGTGTGATACAATTGTTGGATACACATGCTGGTCGATATATATGTTGAGGATAAACGTGTGATACAATTGTTGGATACACATGCTGGTCGATATATATGTTGAGGATAAACGTGTGATACAATTGTTGGATACACATGCTGGTCGATATATATGTTGAGGATAAACATGTGAAACAATTGTTGGATTCTCATGCTGGTCGATATATATGTTGAGGATAAACGTGTGATACAATTGTTGGATACATGCTGGTCGATATATATGTTGAGGATAAACGTGTGATACAATTGTTGGATACACATGCTGGTCGATATATATGTTGAGGATAAACGTGTGATACAATTGTTGGATACACATGCTGGTCGATATATATGTTGAGGATAAATGTGTGATACAATTGTTGGATACACATGCTGGTCGATATATATGTTGAGGATAAACGTGTGATACAATTGTTGGATACACATGCTGGTCGATATATATGTTGAGGATAAACGTGTGATACAATTGTTGGATACACATGCTGGTCGATATATATGTTGAGGATAAACATGTGATACAATTGTTGGATACACATGCTGGTCGATATATATGTTGAGGATAAACGTGTGATACAATTGTTGGATACACATGCTGGTCGATATATATGTTGAGGAGGATAAGCGTTGTGGTACATATTGTTGAGGATAAACATGATACAATTCGATATATATGTTGAGGATAAGCGTTGTGATAAACAATACAATTGTTGGATACACATGCTGGTCGATATATATGTTGAGGATAAACGTGTGATACAATTGTTGGATACACATGCTGGTCGATATATATGTTGAGGATGAAACAATTGTTGGATTCTCACGATATATATGTTGAGGATAAACGCAGGATACAATTGTTGGATACACATGCTGGTCGATATATATGTTGAGGATAAACGTGTGAAACAATTGTTGGATACACATGCTGGTCGATATATATGTTGAGGATAAACGTGTGATACAATTGTTGGATACACATGCTGGTCGATATATATGTTGAGGATAAACATGTGAAACAATTGTTGGATTCTCATGCTGGTCGATATATATGTTGAGGATAAACGTGTGATACAATTGTTGGATACACATGCTGGTCGATATATATGTTGAGGATAAACGTGTGAAACAATTGTTGGATTCTCATGCTGGTCGATATATATGTTGAGGATAAACGTGTGATACAATTGTTGGATACACATGCTGGTCGATATATATGTTGAGGATAAACGTGTGATACAATTGTTGGATACACATGCTGGTCGATATATATGTTGAGGATAAACGTGTGATACAATTGTTGGATACACATGCTGGTCGATATATATATGTTGAGGGATAAACGTGTGATACAATTGTTGGATACACATGCTGGTCGATATATATGTTGAGGATAAAGTGTGTGATACAATTGTTGGATATACATGCTGGTCGATATATATGTTGAGGATAAACGTGTGATACAATTGTTGGATACACATGCTGGTCGATATATATGTTGAGGATAAACGTGTGATACAATTGTTGATACATGCTGGTCGATATATATGTTGAGGATAAACGTGTGATACAATTGTTGGATACACATGCTGGTCGATATATATGTTGAGGATAAACGTGTGATACGATTGTTGGATACACATGCAGGTCGATATATATGTTGAGGATAAACGTGTGATACAATTGTTGGATACACATGCTGGTCGATATATATGTTGAGGATAAACGTGTGATACAATTGTTGGATACACATGCTGGTCGATATATATGTTGAGGATAAACGTGTGAAACAATTGTTGGATACTGTCACCATGCGAGATAAAACAAAGGTGGTGTTGAAATAAATATAATTTATTTCAAAACAAAATGAAATGGAAAATCAAGAAAAGTTCAAATATTCAGCTTGCACACCCCTTTCTCACCTCAAATACATTCATCCAAACATCTCAGTCATATATCACTCAAATACACCTTCAGTACATCACTCAAATACACACTCAGTACTCCATTACACCAGCGGTACCCAATACACTCATACTCCTATACACAATACACAAATCAAATATAGGCATACAAATGAAACATTTACAAAAATGTAATATTCCAGTCCATATCTATTTGACGATCAGCTCCTATACAGGAGGTTGCACAGATTAATGGTATGTACAGTTCACGTCCTCACGCGAACACGGTCACACCCTGTCTGACGATACCCTGAGGCTACCCTGCCCTCCATACTTGTCACTGGACAACGTCCGGTCACAACACTGGTGAGAGGCACTGGTGAGAGGCATCGCTTAGCTGGTCAGCATACTTGGAGTTGACCCGCCACACTCAACCGGCAATACCTTGAGGCTACCCTGCCCTCCATACTTGGCACTGGACAACGTCCGTCACAACACTGGTGAGAGGCATCACTTGGCTGGTCAGCATACTTGGTGTTGACCCGCCACACTCAACTAGCCAGCACACAGGCCGTCAAGCCAATCACGGCCCGACACTACACAAAGACAAAGTACTTGTTACACACACTTGTTTACGCCTTGAGCGTCACATACTCAATGTACACTAATCATTCAATTCACAATTCGAATGATTATACACACTTACTACTCGAGTGTAATATACTCAATACACAATCATTCAACACAATACAGAGTATTAAATACTCAGAATGATAATACACAGAGCAATGTCAGCATAATTACACTTAGAATAACATACGCGTTATTCAACACAGACAAGTGATTATGCCTATACATACTCACTACAGTGACCAACAATTGCCATGTTTACATTTCGCCTGAGTGATGTTTAAATATCAACCTATGACCGACACTGTGCTATTCAATTCAACATTATGGACATAAAAATACAATCTAACAATTTCCATAATTAAATGCAAAATTTACTCACGCCATGATAATTTTCCTGGCTCAGCTTTCACACCGTCGCTCCGGCTCTATCATATCACCGACTGCACCCGTCACATCAAACCGCCCCTTTATGACTAAGTCGCAGAAACTGCCTGCTTTCACGCGTGCAATCTCGCCGCGACACAGCCCAACTGCACGTACACTCACTCAACCGACACATACAGTTCAACCACACTATAAGAAACATCCAACGATATACAGCTCAACCACATGTGATCTTGACACACCTCCATCCTTGATAATTATTTGCAAAATAATTATATACACTAGGACAGATCACATTGGAGTTTTGAATACAGGAAAATAAACTCACGGTGGACACCGGCTCATGAGATCGGCCCGACATTCTCCACACCCTTCACCGCTCTGATACAGAATCTGTAATGGCTGCAAAGCTAAGGCCCACCTCTTAACTCGCTCGTTTGCCAACTTAGCCTTGGTCATCCACACTAGAGGCTGGTGATCTGTCTCTAACAGAAATTCCTCCCATACAAAACCGGCTCAATTTCTGTACACCCCACACAATAGCCAAACACTCTTTCTCAATGGTAGAATATGCCTTCTCGGTCCAGCAACTTCCGACTGACATACATAATGGGAAACTTCTCACCCTCATGTTCTTGTAATAGCACTGCTCCAATGCCAACATCTGATGCATCTGTCCGCAACAGAAATGTCTTTTCCAAACCGCAACTTTAGAATTGGTGCACTTGCCATGAGCTTCTTCAACGTCTGGAATGCCTGTTCCTGACTATCAGTCCAAACAACAACATTAGGCTTACCCTTCTTTGTCAAATCTGTCAGTGGAACTGCAATGGCTGCAAAGTTTGGAATAAACCGCCTGTAGTAACCAGTTAAACCAATCAAAGATCTCACCTGTTTCTTTGTGGTTGGTCGTGACAATTCCAAGATTGCTGCTAACTTCTTACTGTCAGGAGAAATATTACCTTGACCGACAATATGTCCCAGGAATGGTATAGTATGGTACCCAATCATCACTTTTGAGGGTCTGGCAGTGATATTGTACTGACGTAAACGACTGAAAATAGCTCTCAGACTTACCATGTGATCTGCCCATCTATCAGTTCCTTCAATCACATCATCAATGTAACTGTCTACATGATCTACCCCTCTAAGGATTTTCCTCATTAACCTTGTGAAGACTGCTGAAGCATTAACCATACCAAACGGCATAACTGTCCACTGATATAGCCCATCTGGAGTGATAAACGCTGTATATGCCTTACTTTCCTCCTCCATCGGGAATCTGCCAATAAGCTTTACTGATATCAAACTTACTAAGCCTTGCAAAGAGACTTTCTGCCAAAGTGACTGGTTCTGAATCAAAAACCGTGATACGATTAATGGCTCTGTAATCTGAACAAAATCTGTAACTACCATCTGGTTTCTTCACTAGCACAATTGGAGAAGCATAAGGTGAATCTGAAGGTTCAATAACACCTAAGTCCAACATAGTCTGTATCTCTGCTGCAACGGTCTCTCTCATATGATGAGGTATTGGATAAGGACGTGACCTAACTGGATCTGAAGAAGTCAACCTGACCTTATATTCCATACAGTTGGTCCTCCCCGGCAAATCTGTCAAAACATCTGAAAATTCTGCCAACAACTCCCTAACGTCTGTCTTCTGCACATCCGACAAATCTTGAGAAATGTTCACATCAAGATAAGTTTCCTTAGCCTTCAAAGGTGGAGAAACAATCTCAAGCAAATCCCCTTCTACATCTGACTCCACATTGTCATCTCCCACATCAACAATGCCTGTACAAACATACTGTGGTAAACTCACACTCACATCACTGACCACTGTACTACAGCTACTAGATTCCTGTCAATATACTTCTTGAGTAAAGTTAGCATGATAAGTCTTCAACTTATCCCCAACTCTAGCGATAATTGTCAGAACCAAAACTCTCCTCTATCACAAAAGGACCTTTCCATTGTAACAATAACTTGTTGTGATTGGTAGGTAACAGAATTAACACCTTATCACCCGCTTTCATCTGGCGCACCTTCACCTTATATGATTGAAATGCTTCCTGTACCTGCCTGATGCCTTAACCAAAGATTGATGAGCTACCTCAATTGTCTCCTCTAACCTATTCTGTAAGTCCAACACATACTCATAGGTTGTCCTAGTCTCTGGATCTGGAATATCTTTTGTCCACAATTCCCTCAACACCTGAACAGGCCCTCTCACTTTCCTGCCATACAACAACTCGAATGGAGAAAATCCTAGACTTTCCTGAGGTACTTCCCTGTAAGCAAAAAGCAAAGCTGATAAATAACGATCCCAATCAGTTGGTTTCTCAGCACTTAGCCGCTTTAACATCAACTTCAGAGTGCCATTAAACCTCTCAACTAACCCATTACACATAGGATGGTATGGAGTGGTGGTTAACTGCTTGAGGGACAACAATCTACTAACCTCCTTCATGACTGATGACGTAAATTGAGCACCCATATCAGACAACATCTCCTTGGGGACACCTACACCACTAAATATCTCCAAAAGAGCCTCTGCAACATACTCAGTTTCTATCCTCGAAGAGCTACAGCTTCAGGATACCTAGTCGCATAGTCAACAACTGTTAGGATGTACCGATTGCCTCTATCAGTTACTGGATATAAAGGACCAATCAAGTCTCACGGCTATCCTTTCTCGAAGGTGTAGAAATTAATGGCATCTGACCTAAAGGAACCTTTGCCAACCTTCCCTTTGGAATCGAGATGCTGACAAACATCACAAGACAAACAGTGCCTCCTAACATCACCTTGCACACCTGGCCAATAAAATTGTGAAATAACCCTGTCCAGCGTTTTCTTCACACCCATGTGACCACCCATCAAAGATTCATGACACACTTTCATAACCTCTGACCTCAACTCTGTAGGAACAACAGCCTGAACAACAGCCAAACCATCATGACTCGCGATACTCACGATACAACATCTCATTCTCACCGAAATATCGTGACACACCCTTCTCCGTCATCTTCTGTCTACCATCTTGCACCAACTTCTCCGGACTTTGTCTAACCCAGAATCCTCCTTCTGTTTCTGAATAAACTCTAGCCTACTCAAGGAAATGCCAACAGACTGAAATGTTTTCATTG
This sequence comes from Haliotis rubra, assembly GCF_003918875.1. Taxonomy (NCBI): domain Eukaryota; kingdom Metazoa; phylum Mollusca; class Gastropoda; order Lepetellida; family Haliotidae; genus Haliotis; species Haliotis rubra. The sequence goes on along the minus strand of NW_025767224.1, from coordinate 1,114,722 downwards.
GTTTCATACCTTGCTCCCTAACCTTCCTCTGACGCCTAGTCTCTACAGCACCAACAGCTTCAACAACCTCTACTACTTCCTCTTCAGGTAATGGATCCTCAGGAGCCCTTGCACCTGGAATATTCCCTAACATAACATCGAACAAAGGAGTCTCCAAACATGCTGCCTTAACTGTGCCCTTGTAAAATGGTGAATGTATAGGAACCCATGCTACTGGTACAGTACAAACCCTACCATCACCCATGGTACAGTTATGAAGCTCACCTTCCACAAAGCAATCCTCATCCACAAGAGATCTCTTGACAACAACTCCATTACAGCCAGAATCACGCAAGACATTCACTGAATGGCCACACAATTTACCAACACGCACTGGCATAGTCCCACACATACCACACATCGTATCTGGCGACGTTGTACCTGACGCCACTAGAGCCATCATCCTCACCTGAATGATCTGTAACACTAGTATCACTTCCTTCCACACCTTGAGAATCTATCTCACTCTTCTCTCCTACTTCTACAACTGGCTCACCGGACACATCACTGACACTCTCAATGACAACACTACCAGCACCTGTATTTGCCCTTAAGTTTGACTTCCACTTAGAACAAGAAGATGCCATATGTCCCAAATCACCACAGCCATAACATTTCGGGCCATGCATCGGCACAAACGTTCTGGAATCCCTCTTCTCACTCTGTACTGACTTCTTCACCTGACTATCTGAGCCCTTCTTGAACCTATCACCACCCTGACTAACTGGATGAACAGATCTACCCGTAACACCTTCCCTAGCCTCCACAAAATGTTCTGCTAACCTAGCCATTTCCCCAACAGACTCTGGCTTCCTCTCCTTCAAGAAAATACAAAGGCCTGTACTAACACCATGCAAAAGCTGCTCCTCAACAACAAATCTCTAATTCCTCCCAAGTCCTAGCACTGCCACTAAGATCTACCCACCTATCAAAATAATTCCCAACTCTAACTAAGAACTGAGTAAAGTCTCACCCATCTCTATCCGAGCTGTCCTGAACTTCTGTCGGAACCCTTCCTCAGTCATCTCATACCGCTTCAGCAATGCTTGCTTTACCTCCTTGTAGACCTCCACCTTGTCGGGTCTAATCGAGAGTAAAGCGTCAAGTGCCTTACCCTTCAATAAGGTGCTGAGAAAGGTTGCCCACCGAACCTCTGGCCATGCCTGTGACTTGGCTACACGCTCAAACCAGTAGAATAAGCATCGATGTTATCTCTCTGGTCATCAAAAGGTGGCATCTTAGGCACATAAGTAACAAATGGTGGCTTACCTTCCTGCTTTATACCTTCACCTACAGTACCCTTCTCCCCCTCTAACTGCAGCTTCTTCTCCTCTAAGTCTAACTTCATGCTCTCTAACTTCATAACCCTTTCCTTTTCCTTGTCCTCATTCTCCAATCTAAGTTTCTCTATCTCTAGTTTCTTCATCTCCCGAACCCTTTCCCGGTCATCCCGTTCTAATCTATCCTTCTCCCTCTCCCTCTCTAAATCTGTCTGTTCCCTTACAAACTGCTGTAAATTCTCCCCTGTATAACCTAACTCCTTGCCCAATTTACATATGCCCACTAAATCCATAGTGAAACTAAGCAAAGTATCTACAGGTAAAATGTATACTATCTAATACAAGGTAAGGTTTGAACAAAGGGACCCGTTATACCTCAGCACCCTACAGCCACTAGTACCAAGCAATGAAAATGTGAAGGAAACCAGGCGCGACGACACCCAATATAATGAAAGGCATTACCACACTTCATACGAAAAGTAATTTGGAAATTACTAAATGGACCTACATATCTCACATGTGACAAAAACCAAATCCCACCGCTGCCACCAAAATGTCACCATGCGAGATAAAACAAAGGTGGTGTTGAAATAAATATAATTTATTTCAAAACAAAATGAAATGGAAAATCAAGAAAAGTTCAAATATTCAGCTTGCACACCCCTTTCTCACCTCAAATACATTCATCCAAACATCTCAGTCATATATCACTCAAATACACCTTCAGTACATCACTCAAATACACACTCAGTACTCCATTACACCAGCGGTACCCAATACACTCATACTCCTATACACAATACACAAATCAAATATAGGCATACAAATGAAACATTTACAAAAATGTAATATTCCAGTCCATATCTATTTGACGATCAGCTCCTATACAGGAGGTTGCACAGATTAATGGTATGTACAGTTCACGTCCTCACGAACACGGTCACACCCTGTCTGACGATACCCTGAGGCTACCCTGCCCTCCATACTTGTCACTGGACAACGTCCGGTCACAACACTGGTGAGAGGCACTGGTGAGGAGGCACGCTTAGCTGGTCAGCATACTTGGAGTTGACCCGCCACACTCAACCGGCAATACCTTGAGGCTACCCTGCCCTCCATACTTGGCACTGGACAACGTCCGGTCACAACACTGGTGAGAGGCATCACTTCGCTGGTCAGCATACTTGGTGTTGACCCGCCACACTCAACTAGCCAGCACACAGGCCGTCAAGCCAATACGGCCCCGACACTACACAAAGACAAAGTACTTGTTACACACACTTGTTTACGTCTTGAGCGTCACATACTCAATGTACACTAATCATTCAATTCACAATTGAATGATTATACACACTTACTACTCGAGTGTAATATACTCAATACACAATCATTCAACACAATACAGAGTATTAAATACTCAGAATGATAATACACAGAGCAATGTCAGCATAATTACACTTAGAATAACATACACGTGTTATTCAACACAGACAAGTGATTATGCCTATACATACTCACTACAGTGACCAACAATTGCCATGTTTACATTTAAGCCTGAGTGATGTTTAAATATCAACCTATGACCGACACTGTGCTATTCAATTCAACATTATGGACATAAAAATACAATCTAACAATTTCCATAATTAAATGCAAAATTTACTCACGCCATGATAATTTTCTTGGCTCAGCTTTCACACCGTCGCTCCGCTCTATCATATCACGACTGCACCCGTCACATCAAACCGTCCCCTTTTATGACTAAGTCGCAGAAACTGCCTGCTTTTCACGTGCAATCTCACTTCGCACACAGCCCAACTGCACGTACACTCACTCAACCGACACATACAGTTCAACCACACTATAAGAAACATCCAACGTATATACAGCTCAACCACATGTGATCTTGACAGATACACATGCTGGTCGATATATATGTTGAGGATAAACGTGTGATACAATTGTTGGATATACATGCTGGTCGATATATATGTTGAGGATAAACGTGTGATACAATTGTTGGATACACATGCTGGTCGAAATATATGTTGAGGATAAACGTGTGATACAATTGTTGGATACACATGTTGGTCGATATATATGTTGAGGATAAACGTGTGATACAATTGTTGGATACACATGCTGGTCGATATATATGTTGAGGATAAACGTGTGATACAATTGTTGGATACACATGCTGGTGGTCGATATATATGTTGAGGATAAACGTGTGATACAATTGTTGGATACACATGCTGGTCGATATATATGTTGAGGATAAACGTGTGAAACAATTGTTGGATACACATGCTGGTCGATATATATGTTGAGGATAAACGTGTGATACAATTGTTGGATACACATGCTGGTCGATATATATGTTGAGGATAAACGTGTGATACAATTGTTGGATACACATGCTGGTCGATATATATGTTGAGGATAAACATGTGATACAATTGTTGGATACACATGCTGGTCGATATATATGTTGAGGATAAACGTGTGAAACAATTGTTGGATACACATGCTGGTCGATATATATGTGGAGGATAAATGTGTGGTACGGATAATGGATGCAGATGTTGGTCTATACAGATGGAAAATAGTATCGCAACACACAAGTTTTATGACGGTACCTGTATTAAATCACAGTTTATATGTCATGTGCATCTTCACAGGAAATAATTTTGTAGCCAAAGTGCTTAAATGACTTTCCATTAACACAAAAGTCAACAATAAAGAATCTGAATTGTATCGTTTGATTAAAATTTGGTCCTGTAATAAAACTGAAATTAAGATAACATAATGTGTCAAGAAAAGTTTGGTCATCCCAAACGGGTAACACGATGGAACCCTCGTGTCCCAGAATGTCCCAAACATGGTTCAAATCCGGGCTTCTGGCTGGCCATGGAAGAGTGGGAATGGCTTCTTGATGCAGGACATCAAGACTGTGCATGTGCAATGTGGCCTGGCGTTGTCATCCATAATGATTGGCCTTGTTAATAGGGGATGATTATCAAAATGAGGCACTACTTGCCTCCTCAAGGTTTCCTCTTGGTGTCTTTGTCCATTCAGATATCCTCTCACTATGACAAGCTGAAGCCCCATACCATCAAGGATCCTCTGACAAATAGAACTTCTTCCAGGATGTTCCTTTGGGCATGTGCCATGTTCTGCAGTTGCCATTGACGCATCCTTCAAGCAAACACCGGCTTTTGTCTGAAAAATGGATCTTCCATCAAGAAGCCAGATTCCACCGATGTTGGTGACGGCACCACTGTAATCTTGCATCTCTGTGGGCACGTGTCATCATTGGTTGTCAGACAGGTCTCCTGGCCTAAAACCATGCTGTTTTCAGGTGATTTCTAACAGTTTTATGACAGATTTGCTAATGTGGAAGCCATTGCCGTTTTAACATTCGACTTGGTGCAAAAGGAAGTCGCCGAACAAGTCTTATGCAGGTCTGCATCTTGTCTAGCTGATGTCTTGCATGGTCTGCCTGAACGATGCAGAGACTTTACATCATTTGTTTGGTAATATTTCCTCACTTATCAATTGATCGTTGAGGGGTGGTGACCTAATTGCCGAGCAATTTGTCTCATAGACAACCTGGCATTAACCATACCTATAACTTGCCATCTTTTGGCTGACGTTAGTTGAGGGGGGTCCCATAGAGTAGTTTAAGACAATAAGTGTGCATTTAGATCAGTTTTCTAACGAGTGAATGATAACTGAAACTGTATTTCCATGACATGAGGGGTGCAAGTGTTTCATATGCTCCACACTTGTTACCTGCGGCACGTGCAGCATGTTGCGTTTGAAATTTGTTTCTTTTCATTTATTTTCATGTGTTGTTATACAGCAATTTTTAAGATATTGAGAGAAAAACGTATTTGGTGTTGCGATACTTGTTTCGACCAGTATGTATGGTGAGGACAAGTGTGACGTGGACAGTTGTGTAGATCGATGCTTGTGCTGTTGATCAACAAACCAGCCAGCCAACAAGTGTGTGATACGGATGATGGATGCAGATGTTGGTCTATATATATAGTGAAGACAGGTGTGTGATACGGATGATGGATGCAGATGTTGGTCTATATATATGAGTGAGGACAGGTGTGTGATACGGATGATGGATGCAGATGTTGGTCTATATATATAGTGAAGACAGGTGTGTGATACGGATGATGGATGCAGATGTTGGTCTATATATATAGTGAAGACAGGTGTGTGATACGGATGATGGATGCAGATGTTGGTCTATGTATATAGTGAGGACAAGTGTGTGATACGGATGATGGATGCAGATGTTGGTCTATGTATATGGTGAAGACAAGTGTGTGATACGGATGATGGATGCAGATGTTGGTCTATGTATATGGTGAGGACAAGTGTGTGATAATGGATGATGGATGCAGATGTTGGTCTATATATATAGTGAGGACAAGTGTGTGATAATGGATGATGGATGCAGATGTTGGTCTATATATATGGTGACAAAGACAGGTGTGTGATAATTGGATGATGGATGCAGATGTTGGTCTATATATATAGTGAGGACAAGTGTGTGATAATGGATGATGGATGCAGATGTTGGTCTATGTATATGGTGAGGACAAGTGTGTGATACGGATGATGGATGCAGATGTTGGTCTATGTATATGGTGAGGACAAGTGTGTGATACGGATGATGGATGCAGATGTTGGTCTATATATATAGTGAAGACAGGTGTGTGATACGGATGATGGATGCAGATGTTGGTCTATGTATATGGACAGGACAGGTGTGTGATACGGATGATGGATGCAGATGTTAGTCTATGTATATGGTGAGGACAAGTGTGTGATACGGATGATGGATGCAGATGTTGAACTATGTATGTGGTGAGGACAAGTGTGTGATACGGATGATGGATGCAGATGTTGGTCTATGTATATGGTGAGGACAAATATGTGATACAGATGATGGATACAGATGTTGGTCTGTGTATGTGGTGAGGACAAGTGTGTGATACGGATGATGGATGCAGATGTTGGTCTATGTATATAGTGAGGACAAATATGTGATACGGATGATGGATGCAGATGTTGGTCTATGTATATGGTGAGGACAAGTGTGTGATACGGATGATGGATGCAGATGTTGGTCTATGTATATGGTGAGGACAAGTGTGTGATACGGATGATGGATGCAGATGTTGGTCTATGTATATGGTGAGGACAAGTGTGTGATACGGATGATGGATACAGATGTTGGTCTATATATATGGTGAGGACAAGTGTGTGATAATGGATGATGGATACAGATGTTGGTCTATATATATGGTGAGGACAAGGTGTGTGATAATGGATGATGGATACAGATGTTGGTCTATATATATGGTGAGGACAAGTGTGTGTGATAATGGATGATGGATACAGATGTTGGTCTATATATATAGTGAGACAGGGTGTGTGATAATGGATGATGGATGCAGATGTTAGTCTATGTATACAGTGAGGACAAGGTGTGTGATACGGATGATGGATACAGATGTTGGTCTATGTATACAGTGAGGACAAGTGTGTGATACGGATGATGGATACAGATGTTGGTCTATGTATATAGTGAGGACAGGTGTGTGATACGGATGATGGATACAGATGTTGGTCTATGTATATAGTGAGGACAGGTGTGTGATACGGATGATGGATACAGATGTTGGTCTATGTATATAGTGAGGACAGGTGTGTGATACGGATGATGGATGCAGATGTTGGTCTATGTATACAGTGAGGACAGGTGTGTGATACAGATGATGGATACAGATGTTGGTCTATGTATATAATGAGGACAGGTGTGTGATATATATAATCGATGGAAGCAATGATGGTACAGTGTGTTGGAGGCATTAATCAGCCATTCTGCCAAGCAGCTGTCCCAGTGTCAATCAAGCTAAATCCAGCCACTGCCAGACAGGTCTAACACATCTAATACTGGTCTTGTTATACCTGCATGGTCAGCCTGCAATATCCACACAGTGTCATGCTCCAGTGGTCAACTGGCCTCCCTCTGGTTGTGTTACAGGCAGCTGACCCCAACATGACTCTGTGCTGCTGGGCGTGGTAGTGATCTCCCATACCGATACCTAATTTGTGTTGACAGCACGGAGACAGTCTGTGACTAAGCCGCAAGCCAGTGGCCTGTAGCCAGTGAATAGTTTTGGGTCATGTTTGCTTTACTAATTATAGCAGAGACCATATACCGACATATGGCCTCTGATTAAAGGCAATACAGTAAGCTGTAACGTTTGTCATAACTGTAGTGTTCCATATGCATTTTTGATAAAATATGCAGTGTCCAGGAAGAAGAAATATATCTGCCTGTGTGTTATAAGTGTGTTGCTTTATAGTTTCCTGTACATACTACATAGATGTTTGGACCTGCTGAAAATTATTTCAAGACAGGGGTGTTGGCTAATAGATCCAGGGTTTTACATGACGCCTGATTCCTGCGTATTTGACGCAATCATTTTCTAAAAGACTCTCAAAATATTATCAAGTCATTATTATATTATACCAGCCAAGCTTGACGCAAGTTTTATGAGTGACTCTCAGAATTCAGTTCAATAAAATTGATTTGAAAAGCAAACAATGATAGCTTTCGTATTATTGCAAACTGTGTTGAAAACACTGGTGATATTAACGAAAGTAACGGAGTGGCTAAATTACAAATTCACTCATTATTATTATTATTATTAAATATAGAGCCATGCTAGAATGCGCGGTACAGATACCAGCCAATAGCATTTGAGTATATCATTCACTATAGTTAGACAGCCAATAGCAGTTGAGCACGTCATTTGCTATATTTAGACTATATGTTTTGGTCATTTAAGCCTTATCGGTTCTGCTAAGGAACAGCTGTCGCTTGACTCTGCTTTTTCGGTAATGAAAGCAAGAAAAACAAATCTCCTGACGCTTCTAATGATGAGCACTAAAACCATCTGCAAAACCATGACATGTGATATGCATTCAGGAAAAAATAAATCAAACTCCTTTACATTTGCTTGTCAAAATTTTCAGAAGACATGAATGAGACATCAAGCTTCTAGATTAAAGATCACAATGACGCAAGTTACAATTCACGAAATGCAACAGCATTTCAGCACATCTGTCAAAAATGCAGAAAAGGCAGACAAAAGTTCACTGTAGTGACCAGACTGATGGTCACATTAAACAAATGCTTACTGTTTGTGTCATGGTTTGAAAAATATCCCCTGCTGATATTATTTAAGATTTGCTGAATCTACAAGTTATCAATGGTGTAGAACTGCAGTAACCTTTACAGAAATGCTCTTTACCGCCATTTAGGAATCAATCTTCCATGTTATGGAAGAACAGCAAATTGAAGCCATAAAGAAAGTCCAAACATTTGGCATTATGTTGGATGAGACCTGAGACATCACCACAGAAAAAGCTTGCAATTTATGTCAGGTATATTGATGGTGAACTCTCTGGGTGAACCTGTGTTATTCCATGTCCACATGTCACTGCTGTTGTGTTATTCCATGCCCAGCATGTGACTGCTGCTGTTTTCAATGTTTGTATGTCACTGCTGTTGTATTATTCTATGTCCACATGTCACTGTTGTTGTTATTACATGTCCACATATGGTATTCCATGTCCACATGTCTGCTGTTGTGTTATCATATGTCCACCTGTCACTGCTGTTGTGTTATTCCATGCCCTCATGTGACTGCGGTTGTTTTTCCATGTTTGTATGTCACTCCTGTTGTATTATTCCATGTCCACATGTCACTGCTGTTGTTATTCCATGTCCACATGTCACTGCTGTTGTGGTATTCCATGTCCACATGTCTGCTGTTGTGTTATCATATGTCCACATGTCACTGCTATTGTGTTATTCCATGCCCTTATGTGACTGCTGTTGTGTTATTACATGTTTGTATGTCACTCCTGTTGTATTATTCCATGTCCACATGTCACTGCTGTTGTGTTTTACATGTTCACATGTCACTGCTGTTGGGTTATTACATGTCCACATGTCACTGCTGTTGTGTTATTACATGTCCACATGTCACTGTGGTTGTGGGGTGGGGTAGCCTAGTGGTTAAGGCGTTGCTTGCGTCACCGAAAACCCGGTTCGATTCCCCACATGGGCACAATGTAATGTTAAGTCCATTTCTGGTGTCCCCTACCGTGATGTCGCTGGAATATTGCTAAAGCTGACGTGAAAACTAAACTCAGCCATCACTGACTGTGGTTGTATTTATTCCATGTCCACATGTCACTGATGTTGTGTTATTACATGTCCACATGTCACCTGCTGTTGTTTTTCCATGTTTTTATTTCACTGCTGTTGTGTTATTCCATGCCCACATGTCACTGCTGTTGTGTTATTACATGTTCACATGTCACTGCTGTTGTGTTATTACATGCCCACATGTGACTGCTGTTGTTTTTCCATGTTTGTATGTCACTGCTGTTGTATTATTCCATGTTTGTGTGTCACTGCTGTTTTGTTATTCCATGCCCACATGTGACTGCTGTTGTTTTTCCATGTTTGTATTTCACTGCTGTTGTATTATTCCATGTCCACATGTCACTGCTGTTGTGTTATTACATATCCACATGTCACTGCTGTTGTGTTATTCCATGTTTGTATGTCACTGCTGTTATGTTATTCCATGTTCACATCTCACTGCTATCATGTTATTACATGTCTACATGTCACTGCTGTTATGTTATTACATGTCCACATGTCGCTGCTGTTGTATTATTGCATGTTTGTGTGTCACTGCTGTTTAGTTATTCCATGTTCACATCTCACTGCTGTTATGTTATTCCATGTCTACATGTCACTGCTGTTGTGTTATTCCATGTCCACATGTCACTGCTGTTGTATTATTCCATGTTTGTGTGTCACTGCTGTTTAGTTATTCCATGTTCACATTTCACTGCTGGTGTGATAAATAGCATGATGCAGATCATTGGATTGTCTGGTCCAGACTCGATTATTTACAGACCAACCTTTGTGTTATTCATTGTTCACATCCTGTTGCTGTTGTGTCATTTGGTGTACACATGTCACTGGCAGGTTCGGTGAGCAGAGTCAGATGCGGGTAGTCCGATGGCTTGAGAACTGCGAAGATGTAGACATGCAGGACGCCATCTTGGACTTGGGATGTGGCAACGGCATGATGCTGGTTGAGCTGGTAAGTGAATGTCAGTCTGGTTCTCCACGTGTTCAGTGATGTACATCCATAACAGGAGACACCTAGGACGGAGTATCACACGTGTATACATATGATTAGAGAAACTGAATGTGCACAACATGATGAATGAAAACTAATCTAAAAAAAAACTCCACCAAGAACCTGATGGAAACGACAGTCCATGAATCAGAATACGTTGTGTGCAAGGGCTGTATACATTTCATTATCTTGTGCAGGATGTGGTGGACCTGTTTCTCAGTTTCCACACAAGGTGTTAAAGTATTGCTGTGATGTGTTTCAGCATGAGGAGGGGTACAGGGACCTGACTGGAGTTGACTACTCCGGGGCTGCAGTGCAGCTAGCTCGCAACATCGCAGACAAGGAAGGAATGACCGACATCAAGTATGAAGTGAGTTGACCAACACTTGTTATACAGGTGTACAGGACACCTCCATCTGTTGTATTGAGGTACAGGACACCTCCATCTGTTGTATTGAGGTACAGGACACCTCCATCTGTTGTATTGAGGTACAGGACACCTCCATCTGTTGTATTGAGGTACAGGACACCTCCATCTGTTGTATTGAGGTACAGGACACCTCCATCTGTTGTATTGAGGTACAGGACACCTCCATCTGTTGTATTGAGGTACAGGAAACCTCCATGAATTTTAAGACAATGTAGATCAATTATGACAGGTTCCAAACATTATTTTAGCAAAAAAGAATATGCTTTTCATTCTATTACCGATGAGCCCCATAGATCTTTCTTGAACAGGCTTGAACCAGAACATTACATAATTCAGTCAAATGTAAATTTTAAAAAAATTACAATTACAGAAACATGTTATTGAGAATGTTACATCAACACAGACAGAAAAGAAAATGTTGTACTGCCTGAGCTCAGGTGTTGAAGGCCAGACAGCATTCCCCACATACACAGTTTTAGTATCACCTCATTATTGTGGCACATTTTCAAACACGCTTTATGAATATAGGCTTGACAGAACTATTACAACTTGAATAAAAGCGGTTAATCAGAATGTTTTTCAGACACATTTAGAAGAAAGACCAAAATACTCTTTCAAATGCAATATCTGTTCACTAGTTCTATTTGCAGGTTTCAGTATCGGTTTGCTTTCCATGTAGTTGTCTCCCCTACTGTGATCCTTTTCACCACTGGAACCCAGTGGAGTAAGCTGGGTCAACTATTCTGGGTCTGCTTTATTATCGTCAGTTTTTTCCAAAACATTTTATAAAATTAAGGAATTGGTTAAAAATGAAACTGAACAACAAAAAGACATAATGGAGATGTGTTAACCACATCTACTAAATCTGAAATGTCACAGACTATTGTAGACAGAAGTTGAAATGTATCAATTTCCTGTAAAATTACCCATAAACCCCCATTGTCAACAATACTATTTACAGAACTTTTACAAATGCAATAATAATCTTCACAAATTGATATTATATTTATCCTGCTTTTAGTAATCTTTTATTCTCCATAAAGTTTGCAGTTATTTTTGTCTCAAGAGTTACGGATCACATGTCCAAAATGATTCCAGACGGCTGACCTGATCCGTGATGTGAGAGAGGGGGCACTGACATGTCGGTGTGGTCACTACAAGGTGTGTGTGGACAAGGGGACGTATGATGCCATCAGCCTCATGCCAGACGACGCAGTTACCGCGCGGCAGACGTACCGCACCAACATCAAGCATCTCCTCCGAGCAGACGGTTTGTTTGTGATCACGTCATGTAACTGGACTCGTGAACAATTGGAGGAATTTTTCTCCACAGGTACGTCTTGTTATAGATTGTTGGAATATACATTTGGAAGTAGATTATTTACAGAGCAATTACTATTAGCAGAGGTATTACAGTAGGTGCAGGTTTTTGTTGCCAGTTATGTAAAGTGCTGCAGTCGATGGAGTTACATCCCTTTGTGTACCAGAATCCAGTGATCGGGGGTTTGAATCCTAGAATCTGATCCTCCTCTGTGCCATACCCTTGCTGTCGCCATTGTGGTAAACGTCCAAGACCTGCACCGCATGGGGCTTTCCTCCCTCATATGCCATCACTGAGCTGATATGTTCACAGTGGTGTTACACTCACTGACTGCAGGTAGTCCCTGTTAGAACTTGTTTGCAGCAACCTGTACTGTCATAAGGGGCAGCTAACAGGATCAAGTGGCCAGGCTCTGTTACTCGGTTCCCTCATCATCAGTCATAACTCCCATACATGTCCCTTCATGTGGCAGTTGGGCCGGTAGTGGTTACAGTGTTCACACCAAGGGCCCAAGCTCAATTCCCAACATGGGTAGAAGCCCATGTTTGGTGTGCCTCCACTGTGATGTTGCTGGAATGTTGCAGAAACCAGACACTCGTTTCATTAACTTCCAACACTTGGTGTATGTATGTATCCTTTTACTGCGATGTGGGGTCACCTAGTGGTTACTGCATTCACTTAGCACATCACGGGGTTGAATGTTCCACATGGGTGAAGCCCATTTCTGCTGTCCCCCTCACCACGTTGCTAAAACCCTACTCGGTCAGATATCAGTGTGTGCGTGTACTACAGGGCATGGATGGGACAGTTGTCTGAGGTACCCTGTGTAGAGTTGCATCCTTTTGGCACATGGAAACCTATGGTTCTGGGTTCAAATTCCAGTTTGCCCTGATGGTGCAGATAAACCTTGAAACAATCAGAGTTAAAGTCAGAGACCCACATCACTTCCACATTGAGCTGGCATGGTGTATTATTAACGGAATAAGTGGTGTTGAACACAACTCACTCACTTGCATATGAACTACTGAAAAGAAGTAAAGTAACACTCGATTCTACATTTTACGTTATGTTAATTTGCATTTCCTTTGAGAAAATATATACTTTTGAACATATAAAACACTTTAGGTCCAGTGCTGACGATGTTATAGCCAGTCACCTGTTGTATGTTGGGGTTTCAGATTTCTCTCTGCATTCTGTGATACCCACACCAACGTTCCAGTTCGGAGGGAAAACGGGAAACTCGGTCACTTCACTCGTCTTCAAACCTAAGTCATGATGTACAATGTCAAATGTATTTGTATTAAAGCAGTCTATTTCAATTGGGATTTGTCTTAAGTGCTGGTAGAGACCATCAAATGGATTTCAAGATCTGTTGTATGAAGGGATTCATTTCAACACGATGTGTGGATGGAAGGTCATTAATTGAGCAGTTAACATGAATAGTTGTTCAGTCAACCTGGTTAGATTTGTCAAGCAAGATAATTCACAAGTCTCTGTTGCATGAGATCCGGGTTAGAATGTACCTTCAGTAACCCATGTTTGTCGTAAGAGGCGACTAATGGGATCGGGTGGTTTGGCTCGCTGACTTGGTTGACACGTCATCAGTTCCCAATTGCGTAGATCGATGCTCATGCTGTTGATCACTGGATTGTCTGGTCCAGACTCGATTATTTACAGACCGCCACCATATAGCTGGAATATTGCTAACTGCGGCGTAAAACTAAACTCACTCTCTCCCAATTGGGCAGATCGATGCTCATGCTGTTGATCACTAAATTTGCTGGTCCAGACTGGATTATTTACAGACCGCCGCCATAAAGCTGGAATATTGCCGAGTTCGGCATAAAACTAAACTCACTCACTGTTGCATGAATCAAGCCTATGTGTAATCTGTGTCAGAATTGATCCCCAGAAACCAATGTTTGTGGTGAGAGGAAATTTATTGTATCAGGTGGGCCGACTCGCTTGCTCCTTCACTGATGGGTCGATGCTCACTGGTTAAGATTGTCGAAGTCTGCAGCTGGAATACTGCGGAGTGTGGTGGCAACAGAACCATTCATTAAAGGAATCCTGTGTAATCCATGTTGTCACGATTCCTGATGTATTTGGCAAATATACTGGTACAAATATGTACATCACACAAGACCACCAGCCAGGCCACGAAGAGGCAACCCTGTCCGGCAGCACACTTGCTTAGATTCTGCACATCTGATTAGTTGATGATTGGTCAAGCCAGCAAGCCCCTACTGGCAAACAAGGATAAGTTGAGCACCGACCATTGACCCCTAAGCATGTATGAGTGCCGCCCACTGGCGCTTGCCATTGTTGGTGAAGGGGCCCCAGGTTGCCCACGATCAATTGCAGTGCCATGGGTGAAGCGCGTGGCCTGTCAGCAAACACCTCGTTCGACAGTGGCAGAAATCAATTTCATTGTCATGCAATGCATGTGTACTAGCCTACATCTGCTCTACCTTTCACAAACCAAATGGGTTCGCTCATTGCTGTGCACCGCCTACTTCTAGTTCTCTGCGCCGGTCAAACTTATCCTTGTTTGCCACTAAATGTTTATGTCATGGTTCTGCTACTGAATGTGGTTTTAGGTTTATAATTCTTCAGATCACTTCTATCAGACTGTTATTATATGCATGCTATAATATGACCAACACTAATTATCCATGCATGAAAAGGAAATGCAGAAGAGCTGCTCCTCACAATGGAGGATATGGACAAGCTTCAGTCTGTGCTTTCAATATCTTCCAATAGAGTTTTTAGATTGTCAACCTAACAAAGATAGATTCTTGTGGAATCAGAGTGGTGCATTAGATTCGTGCCATGGACAGTGTTTTGGACTATGTTTGCAAGGGAAGCTGTGCCTGGGCGCTCCTCAACCTACTTAATATAAACTTTCCAATCTTATGATCTTCTGTGCATACTTTCGAGTTGTTTCGCCACAACATGATAGATATCAAGAGGGTCAAAACTTGCTCTGATAGCAAGTTATCTACAAAATATCCGTTACATATCGTTCTGGAAGAATATTTCTTACGAATAACATACACTCATCGGAAGTCTTGACATGAGGGATTCCAGTAAAATTGCCAGTCAGCAATATTATCAGCTGAAGCAGTAACCTGAACATAATCAGGGTGAATGAGCTACTGGCAAACAAGGATAAGTCGGACTGGTGCAGAGAACGTGTTTACGAGAAGTAGGCGGTGCACGGCAATGAGCAAACCCATTTGGTTTGTAAAAGGCATAGCAGATGTAGGCTAGTGCACGTGCATCGCATGACGATAAATTGATTCTGTGCATAGCTGCACATGCCTTGCTCATAAGACTGTCACATCAGTGTAGTGTACTACACTTGATCACCGACAAGGGCACGTGGGGCCCCTTCGCTAACAATGGCAAGCGCCAGTGGGCGGCACTCATACATGCAAATAATTGTCAGGTTGGTGCTCAACTTATCCTTGTTTGCCAGTAGTATGGTATTTACACCGCTTTTTGTAACTGTGTGTGTGTGTGTGTGTGAGTGAGTGTGAGAGAGACAGATTAGGATGAGGCTTAACCACGTTTTTTAACACCACACTCAACAATATTCCTGCTGCACGACAGGGTCCAGTAGTCCCCCAGGTCTCCCGTCATGCCAAAACAGCTAGGTCACTGCTCATGCTGTCCAGCTGTGTGACAAAAACACTCTGGAATATTCAGGTAAAAAAATCACTTTGCACTTCAATATTGCATCATGATGTACAATATCCACAAACTTCCCCTCCAGTATGCAAAAGATTCACAGGAACAACAGAAGGTAACATTTCTTTTCACCACAAAACAACATTTATTCAGTAACAGACAAAACCGTACCACTGTTTTCGACAACCCTGGGCTAACATTTCCCTGGCCTGGTCCAAGCCTTTGCCGTTTTTTCTTATATATTTCACAGATACAGATTTCTAGCTGTAAGGAATCAATAAAATACCTCTATACAGGACCTGTTGGGCAGTCCCTGGCTCAGCCCATACAACATGTCTGACAAACTGAGACCCTACCACAGTCGGACAACGAGGCTTGTATCAGGGAAAATAAGCAGTAAAGTTATCATACCATCCGGTGTTCACTCTTCCTGATAATGTCAGAATCTGTTCCCAAGGAAACAGCACAGTAAGTCGCTCCTCGGGACAGACAAGGACTGCCCAGAATCTTAGTCCAATAACCTTCAGACAATTCATAAACTTCAAAAAGTGCTCTGCTGTAATGTACTTTGTTGACTTGGAAGATCTCAGGAAAATCAAACATCACAATATATTCTACAAAGTCCCTAAAGTTACCAGCTTATATCAATATTCTATCTAAGTGAAGCAAAAGTCAAACTTGATACAGTGTAGAGAAAAAAATCATGACAATTGAATACAATCTCCTTAAGTTCTTCAATGTAATGTTGTAAGGAAACACTCTTGCATTAACACAAGCCAAACAGTAGTCATAGTAGGTAAAAGAACTGGTTTCTATAGCAACCATACAAGTAACGAGTACGAAGAAACTGTGTTTCAAAGGATACCCCCCGTTATTGTTATCAAGAGTGAGTATAAACAAAATGAAATATTTAATATATTTTCTTCATAATCATCATTATTAGCATTATGATTATTCACATATTCCTATAATAATAAAATTCAGAAATACGAACATAATAGCCATACATGCAACATCTGGGACAGGCATTTTAATTGTCACCACTACACTGAAAGTCCAACATTGTGCAATTTGACTGAAAAACAATAATCAGAAAAGCAAGCATGGTTATATGCAAGATCAAATTAGAAACTCACACAATATGTCAAGAAATTAAAAAATATTAGCATCATGGAATTTCAGGTTAAGACTTACTCCATTAGGATTATCAGGCAAAAAGACAATCTGACTTGAGTCAGAGTTCAACTACAAAGACATTGAAATATTACATTGTACCCTCGATATGTTGTCCTCAACTATTTGTCATGCAGTTTAATCATTACAATGTTAAAAATTGGATCCGTCTCTCCTCTCTTGGTATCCAGAAAACCTTGAATCAGGTAAAACAATGACATAACACATTAGGGTACTGAGAAAAATCAATCAATTTAACACAAGAATATATGTAGTTCATGACCAATAGCTAAGTTCACATGCACATTACATTATTCAAATTCCATGATGCTTGAATAATTATTCAAATATTTTCACATTTTCTAAATCCTGGGCTATTTCATTTCCACACTAGGTGTACATAAAGTTACTGTCACAATGAGTTCTAGGGCTACAAAGCTTAATGATATAAGTTGGAAAAGATTACAATTCAGAGTATATGGGGTATAGTTTTCATGATGTACTAAAATCCTCGGCAAGATACAAGTATCTGCACCCCGATATGTGGTTCAACCTTCACCTTTACTCAGTAACACTTTAAAATATTCAACTCGTACATCAATAGTATATCGTGTAAGATATGAAAACACAACTTGAATATTCCAATTATTTTATCGCATAATAAACTTGACATAAGAATAATAAGTTTGAAAAGATCCCCTTTTTCAATCTTAATCCTCTCTAGGGGCACATCTCTGCTTAAAAGACATCTTCCAACAAAAACTAAATTACGTCATCCAAAACCCATTGGAGGCTGAGTCAAGCCTGATTTAGACATCTGAGAGGAGGGCAAGTGTGTTTTCGCCTAGCATTTATCTCTCAAGAGACGTCTTATCAAAACATTTTGTCTTGCGACAATCTTACAATTACCTTGTAATTCGAAAGTAGGAAAATCCGCTCCTAACCTTTAGCCCTTGGGCTAGATATCAACAGCAACAAGAATAATCAATGTCGGTGCTCGTCGAGGCACCCATAGTAAAGATGGTGTTGTGTTCCCGCAGAACAGATGCTCACCTTACAAGACACCTTGTGGTCGAGTCTATTCTCGGCAGGCTTACATTTTTCATCAATGTCTTAAGATTTATAGAATCCTCCATCCCTTCGGAGGCACTGTAACTTTGTTGGCACGTGGCCGGTGAACTTGCTTCCTTAGTTTAATCTTGTCCATAAGACCTGATCTATGTTTGAATGTTTGTCTCAGTACAGAGCAACCCTGCATGTTTCACGCAATCTTCGAAGTACTAACACATTTCTCTCTCACCTTAATAGACCTAGCAATCACTGTTCCCGTCTGTTGTGGAACACTTTGACCCGATATCTGAGAAAACTGGAAAATTTGAGGACCAACAATAAGATGAAATCTTACACCTTGACAAGAGCTGGAATCTTCATTGAAATTATTTCTTGCAGAAATTGTCCAGATCGCCATCTGTACCAAGCACACGAGTGTGTCAGTGGGTATTAAAAGAAAGAAAACATCTTCAATCATCCTGTTGATAGAGACAAACCTGTATGTTAAGCGTTTGATATTATGAGTTTAACCACGGCTTATGACCAATTTTAACCTGATTTTCTTCAGAGATCAGAGCAATGCCCACATTAACCTTTTCTTTTCCTCGCAGGGAGAAGTCCTTGCATCAACCTGTTGTTCCCTCACACAGGGAGAAGTCCTTGCATAAAAAGCATGAAAGGAACATTTCCATGTGGGGGGAACTTCCTTCCTTCTGTTGTCCGTTCTCCTTCCGTAAACACTGCCAAGATTGTACAAAAACAAATATGAAATGTACAAAAATAATACATTTCTCTGTATAAAAGTCAGTCAAAAATAAATCCTCATCAGTCACTCCTCTCCATCCATACAGTTGCTTGTCTGTCCACCCCTTGCAAGATTCCATTTGGCGTTCACGCTTCTTACAGCGCTTCCAACATTGGTAAAAATGTAAATGCATATATTGGGCAAAAACACCCAAAAAAAGTTGTCCATAAAGTTGATAGCACTGACTTTCCTGACGATAGTCTCATAGCTGATGACAGTTCGTCAAATGCTGCTGTGACTCATTCGAGCATCGTCACTGTCGCCGCTGCACAATCTTCCTCAAAGACTGCTCTGTTTAGAGCACTTGTACAGTGTCCTTCAATGGCCTTGGTTGTCTGTCTGCTTCAGCAGGCTAACCATTGGTATGTGGAGATAACCCTCTCCGTAACATGTTCCCGTTACACGAGATAAATAGCTGGTGATGTGGCCACGCTGAATCACAAGTACCCTGATCAGCTGTGACCAATGTTATTCTCGGCCTCGACAGGTGCTTGTGTTTGTGGAGGTACAGGGTTTTATCAATAAGAGTCAAATCCATCATAAAAATTCAATATAACATAACAACAGAAATATAAAGTAACAATTACTGAACTTGACTCAGATTGAGCTGTGGTCTTGTCGGACTTGGAAGCTTCTCAACAAACCACCATCACAATGTCTCCACACTGATTATCTCCGATTCCAAGAAAATACTTTCCATTTCAAATTCATTTCTTTGAGAATCAATATAACTACAGTTGGCCTGTTAGTTTCCTGGTCGGACAAGACAGAATGTAGCTCCACAAATACCTGCCGTCAGAGGGGTTTGGAGTTTGGGAAAGAAAAGACTGTTTGGGCAGTGCTGTTAGGCTGGGGTGCAGATTGCAGTGTCGCCAGGTGGTGCAGCAGGTGAGCCTAAGTGGTTTTATTGTCCTGCTTGGTGGTACGAGCAGATGGGATGATCTGGCTGCCATGGTAACATCATCCCTGCTGCAGAAACCTCCTGGCGTCCCCATGGTGGAAAGTAACTAATCCACATAGCTGAAAGCAAAAATAAGACAAGTGTCTGAAGTTAACTACTTAATAGTGAGGGGAAAATATGGTTTTAATAACTCTTTGAACAGTCTTACTTGTTGTTTGATCCTGCACTCAGCACTTTACCAGCTATATGACAGCGGTTTGTCAATATTAGTCTGGCCTGACAATCCAGTAATCGACAGCATGAACATCGATCTATATTATCGAAACATATTTCTGAATGATGAAGAGTGACTGAGTTTAGTTTTACACCTCCCTCAGCAATATTCCAGCTATATGGCGACGGTGTGTAAATAATCCAGTCTGGACCAGACAATCCAGTGATCAACAGCATGAGCATCGATATATGCAATGGGGATACGATGACATATGTCAACTCAGTCAACGAGCCTGACCACCCGATTCCGTTAGCCGCCTCGTACGACAAGCATGGGTTAGTGAAGATCAATTCTAACCCGGACCTTCACGGGTCGAATGATGATTATCTTACATGAAGGTCAACATAACATCAGCTATAAAAGAGAGCCACTCAAGACCAAGGTCTTTTCCTTCCAAAACTACAACTAGACACACACATTTCCATCTCCCCAAACACAACACTTTACTGTCTCGTCAAACACGTCACACACAACAGCTGCTGCTGGTACAGACAACACTCACCCTGAGGAGTCAACAGTAACTCCTCTCCCACGCCCCGGTCCTGGCATCGTCATGGGTTTCCCGGCACGCCCACGTCCACTGATGCGGGGGCGGACTCGGAGGGGTGCCCGGCGGACTGCTCGGAAACCACGGCCTGTGCCCCGAGCAGCATACATACCCTAAAATAGAAGGAAATATCTTGCTGAACCGCATAGAACCAGAAACATACTGGATTGTCCTTGCTAAACCTTCCTGCTCAGTCAATATTGTCCTTGCTAAACCTTCCTGCTCAGTCAATATTGTCCTTGCTAAACCTTCCTGCTGCTCAGTCAATATTGTCCTTGCTAAACCTTCCTGCTGCTCAGTCAATATTGTCCTTGCTAAACCTTCCTGTTCAGTCAATATTGTCCGTGCTAAACCTTCCTGCTCAGTTAATATTGTCCAAGATTCTGAATGTTAAAACTTCCCTCAATGTCCTGTTGCTTCTTAAAAAAGTAGCTGCAAATTTTAAGCACACATAAAAATGGGCAGCATTAACACTCTTTACTGAGTAAAACATTTCTTACATACTGATTTCTTTTCACAACATTAATAATAAAAAATCAACTATATGTCAAACTAATTATCAATGATCCAAGAATACACAACGAAAAAATTGTTTGCTTGGAAAAAGACTCAAATTGAAAACAGTGTATGTGGATCATAATCAAACACACAAAAGACAATCAGTATGATTACTTTTTACATGTTTTCGAAACAACTTAATGGCTAATAATGTATGCATCAATAATCCCAACTCACTGGTCTGTATGTGGGTCTGAGGCCACGACCCATGCTGTAAAGGGCTGGGCTGCGGCCTCTGATAGGTCTGCTGGGCAGGTAGCCCCGCCCTGGCATGCCACGGCGCCCCACAGACATGACTTGAGGGCTCATGCCGCCACGGGCTCCACGTCCAGCAGACAGGTTGGGACCCCAGCTGCCAACGACAACTCCAGCAATCTCCAACTGGCCACCTCGGGAATCTATTGGTGAACGGCCTGCATGCAAAAAGAAAACATACTTAATCAACATTGACTTTCCCTGCAATAACAGCTCCCAAACTGATCAAACCTATAGCTAAGACTATCCCTGAAGGTAAAAGGCATCAACCTCACGTCAGCTGCTTTCTCTCCGCCAAAATAAACAGCTTATAATACCTAACATTTTCTTACAACCATTTCATATTTTTTTAATCATTTGAATGCAATAATGTGCACTAGATTTTAGTAATCGAGTACAGGTGAACTGTGCACAATGTTACCATGAAGGCAATATAAGCTAGCACTTCATCTAGGATCACTGCTTATCCCCATATCATATCTTGAATATAGAACATGACAACTTCTTTCAGTGACATGTCTGGATGTTTTATAGAACATCACGACATACAAATACAACGCCACTTAATAATTAGTAGGACTGCTAAGAGAGAACAGGGGAAAACTAGTAAGATGAACGAAGGAGGTATATTAATTCATCATGCAAGAATGTGGCTACGTATACACTCAACTAAATGATAATGTGGATAAAAGAATAAAATGAAAGAAAAGCCAACTAAACCCGGGAGGATGGCTAAGTGATATCACCATTACCAAGGATGCCTCTTCCTCTGCCCTTCTGAGACTGTGGGCCCGCCCCATGGGGCGGTGCACCACGCCCACCTGGTCTGTATGCCATGTGGCCTGGATGGCCTGGATAAGGGGGAAAGGGGTAGTGGGCATACATGGCTGCATTTGGCAGCAGGGGTTTGGCAAACTCCACTCTCAGGTTCTCCATGATGGCTTGCCGCATCCTCTCCACTCGGAGCACCTGGTCTACCTGGAAGGCCACAAGACCGAGGTTATCAGCTCACTCCACCGAGAAATTTATACTCTATTTAGCAGCTTCTGCTGTCTTAACTGTAAAAATACATGCTTCAAGGGATGTAATTCAGAAACTAATATCTCTCACTAAGTTTCAAACTTGATGATTACACAATGATGATAAACTTGATATTGACAAGAATCTCGTGGATAAGTATGCACACTTTGTTTCATGTAACATCAGAAGTTTCTAAGGAAACATGCTATCATTTCATACAGTATACAAGTTGAAAAGCAAGGGGCAACTGAATAAATGTTCCATTTTTTAAAAATTCATTTGAGATTCATTAAGATAAAAAAATTATTTCTCTAACTTGAAAAAAAATTCACATGCGTACAGACAGACAAACTGCATACCTACATTCACTGCCCCACTTTGTGACATAGGAAAACAAATAATGACCTGCATAAATCAGGTTTCTATCTGTATTTGGACCTAACCATACAAACTGAAAACAAATAAGGTCCACAGAAATATATAAATATAAAGTAGCTGTATATAGAAAGGTGTATCCTAATCAGATGTTGGTTGGCACATGGCATCGTACACATCCTTGGTCCACACACTGACTGTACTGTTATGACTTATCTACTGACACACTATGGTGGAATAAGGGAAACAACTGGTGGTACTGAAGCCTGAAGGCTTGTACCATTATCATTGTCGGAGAGTGAATCCTCATTCACTTTGTATGCCAGGACACTACCTTCCAGATATTTGCTACTTATCAATGGTAGATATCCACTATCCGCTTTCAATGTTTTTTAATGTGTATGTTTAAGTACTGGACATATGATGGTCTACAACAAATATTGCTAAGTTAATCCGACCACAAGTCTGAAGTCTCTGGGTCAGGATATGATAAAAAACCTGCTTAGTTCCAAAAGCCTCACCTGTCCGTCGCACATGTCAATGAGAGGAGTGTTGTTGTTGGCCTTCAGGAGTTTGAAGTGGAAGAGTTTCCCATCAAAGAACAGCCAGGGACAGCACATGGTCCAGGGAATGGGGGCCCCGCACACGTCATTGGCAAAGATGGCTGTCTCCACGCCAGCCATGAACAGCGAGGCAAGCTGGGCTCCCCGGGGCTGGATGGTGGGGAGCTGAATAACCAATACATCCATACAGAAGCTGACAATGTTGTTATAGCCCATCTCAGCAATATTCGAGACAAATCAAAGAGGCCTTAAAATATTCAAGTCTGGACCAGAAAAACCAATGATTGCTCTGAGCAGTGATCCATGTCAGCATGGGTCTATGACATGCATCAACATGCACTCACTCAACAGAAACCCAAGTCCAATCCCCCAAATGACCTTGTAACTCCTGCATAGGCAACTGAGGTCCAATTGTAACCATTACCTTCAGTAATATATATTGGGGTAAGAGCTGATCATTGACCAATAATCATTCATCATTGATAACAGACAGAAAATACACATTGATCAACGATAGATCATGAAAAAAAAAAAGATCATTAACTGGACCACTCAATTGCATTTTAAACGCAAACTACTATTCCAAATTGTATGAGTGTGAGAACTTGTTTACTTATATTTGGCTGTCACCGCCAATGTAAGTACCCAAGTGTTATGTATATTCATCAATAGTCCAAAACAAGTCAAGGTTAAGTTTGATATTTGTCTCACCTTGAGGTCCTGCATGGTCTGCACATCGTGAAGCAATGGAGAAACGGCCATTGCCAGGAATGCATCCAGCTCCTGTCGCTGGAGAACTCGACCGAACTGGAGGGTGTATCTATAAGGACAAATCACTGAGTGAGTGAGTATGGTTTAACGCCGCTTTTAGCAATATTCTAGCAATATCACGGCGGGGGACACCAGAAATGGGCTTCACACATTGTACCCATGTGAGGAATCGAACCCGGGTCTTCGGCATGACGGGCGAACGCTTTAACCACTAGGCTACCCCACCACCCCACAAATCACAGAGAGTCACTGAAGTGTCAGTTTTATCAATCAATATCAGATTTGTTTTGTTGGAAGATATTTTCCAGTGAGATCAGAACAAACAGAACCCAAGTATAAGAATAAAGCAAATTTACCATTCAGACCTATTTTCAGCAGATACTGGCACATCCAAGGAACTCTGTATAACTAGTATCCTTGTGTATTCGGTTTTCGGTCATTTAAGGATTGTCGACCAACGTAACATAAAGTGCATGAATAAATCGATAATAAACAAACCTACCTCGTTTGTTATTTATTCATGATATTCAAATATCTAACGGATTAACCTTGTGTTTCACCCGAACAGCAGGCCTCATAGTTTGCTACGCAAAGATCGTGAATGCGGAAGTGACATCATCTGTTTTCGTTCACTTCATTGGTTCTCCATAAAACAGAAATCTAATAGCAGTATTCCTGCTATGCTGATATTTTTATAATATAAAGTTGATAAACATCCAGTCCAAAAAGAATATTTGTAATAGTTCCAATAATAATTATTAGAAACTATGGTCGTAATAATTTCATGTCACAGTTAATCATGATAAGACTTCACTAGTTACATCACATGTCCAGGCATGTTTCACTCCTCCGGTTCGCGCTGACAAGGGCACCAAAACTCATCAGAAGATCTCACTACACATAAATGAGTATTTTGGGAAATCGTAATAAGAGATGACCCTATCCAGTTTCCATATATTTTTTTTACGACGGCAACGCCACGTGATATGTCATGTGATAATGATACGTCATAGCATAAACAAGCAGAAGACGCTATACTGAAAAAGTGGAGCTGACGATATATTAGAGATAGATTTTTGATCACATGAAAATTTATGCATTAGTAAACTCAGTTCTAAAACGTAACATTTATGTGTGTTTGCAATCATGTACCTTACTAAATTTCACACGAAGCATTTTGTTAGTCAGAGCTGAAACAGTCGACCTCCTGCTAAAAATAACCTGACTGGTGACATAATATCTCGCTAATAACCGCGAGAAATGAACACGCAAACGGCCTACCGATGTTGAACGAAACAGATGACTCAAGGATATATTACCATATAAGGATATTACTATTCATGGCAAGGCAATATAAAAAATGTGCTTATAAACAACCAGCAATAAAGTAAGACACAACAAGTAGGATTGAGCGTGTTAGAACATCAAAACATTTTGTGTGTGCGTGTGAAAGCAGATATTTTCTTCCTGTTCAACACCACATACAGCAATATTGCAGCTATGTTACAGTGGTGAGCGAGTGAGTTCAGTTTTCAGTGATATTCCAGCAACACATAGCCTGATTCCCATTGACTGTCATCTTTTATGGCCTATGTCGTGAGCAACTTCCAACTGCTGTCCCGACTATACAAATCTGCTGTCACAACCACACCTATTATCTGTCACATGTTTTGAGGACATATCGAAAATAAACAAATCATGTTAAAATTTAAGCCTTTGCATGGTTTCATCAAACAATTTTCCAGTGGGTTCCACATAAACATTCATAATAGTTTTCTATAAACTGATTAGAGACAAGGGTTACCTCCCTTAGACTCACTTTGAAATATTTGTGTCACTGGAGTTGCCATACAGTGAAATTTACGTCTGTAATTAATTGCGTGTGGCGTACCTGAGAACACAGCACATGATGAGGAGATGCTGTGGTACATAGTTGGTGTTTAACATCAAGGGTGAGTCACTCTGCATGCAGGTGAGGAAGGCGTGGAGTCTACGGTTCTTGTCATCAGCCTGTTGACCCAACCACATGCGCTCGATGCTGGGGGTCTTCCATTCAACAGGCTTCGCTATAACAATCTCAAATGAAGGTCGGTTGGTGCCTCGACGGATGATCCATTCCTTTACTAGAACATCAAAGGACCTTGGGGGTGCCTCACCTGATAAAAGATAACAAAAAGGTGTGTAGAGTGATTTTCGAAACATTCCAGCAATATCACCACTGGAGACACCAGAAATGGGCTTCACATACTGTCCCCATGTGGGGAATCGTACCTGCCTTTGTATACTACCTATCAAAAGTTTAGACTCATTAGTGTAAATGAAGCCACTTACTTCAGTCAACTGTTCTAAACTAGATTTTGCAAAATACACCAAACTGTTTAAATGTACTGTATACACATGAACTGATGTATTGTAAAACAAATTTGTGACTGTGAAAAGATTATTGTCATGAGTTTAATAAATGATGAAACTCAGTGAAAATTGATGAATTCTTAACAAAAATTTACACCAAAACGCGGCTGTTCACATGCACGATATTTGCACATGCTTTTCAGCAATTTAATGCATGATCCTCGTGCAATTCATCTGCATAAGGTTTGCAGATTGTTGCCCAAAATTAGTGGAGAAATTCATCTTCGATGTAACCACATAAATATATACATAACATATAGTGAGTGCTTTAAGTGAGTAAACTTTTGATGGGTAGTATAGAAAAAACAGTGATATGACGGTGGTCTGTATATAATCCATCTGAACCAGACAATCCTGTGATTACCTTCATAAGCATCGATCTATACAACTAGGATATGATAACATGCATGGACCCAGTCCTGTTAGTCACACTTACAAGCATGGGTTGCTAAAGATGAGTTCTAACCTGGATTTTCACAGGTACACCACATGTGTGACCCTTCACATTCCTGATATAGTCACAATGATCACAGCACATATCCATAGGGCTCAAGACACTTGGAGCAAAAGAAGTATTGCAAAAATGGAAGCAACGATCTGGAGATTTCACTATTGCCCAACGTTGAATCTCTGGATAAGTAAACCAGGGCAGCATTTCACAAAGCTGTTGTAGCGCTACTACCTTTGTACCTCCTATACTGTAACATAGACTAACGACAGTCTGTGGACTAACATTAACAGCACTCACCCTGCTCTTTGCTTTGGTTTTCATGGATGATCTTGAGTTTGTTAAGATTGAACAGAACAGAGTAAACAGTCTGTCTGATGGGGCGGTAGAGGTCGATGTAGGATGGCAGTTCACGGTTGGTGTCGTCCTCAAGGATCACAGGCAGCTTGATTTCACACTGTAATGAGGAAACAGAGTACATTACTCCAGTATCCATGACCAGATCCCTGATATGTCATGAGAACACCTTTGGCCCACTACCCACCATAGCTTCATGACTGGAGGGTAATCTCCATCAGAGCCATGTTACTGAAGGTGTCACACACATAATGTAGATAACTTGGATAATCAAGGATGATGAATACTTTGCTTTGTGCAGATAGCCATGTTAATTAAGCAGTGACTCAATGGGAGCTCCGATAACACCCGAGACACTGGCAAACATTGCAAATAAGCAGTTCTCACCTCCACAACAGAACAGGTCAATACCAACGTATGATACCGTTTCACCAGCGTGTGCTTCTGTTTCAAACTTAACAGCTACTGTTACCAAGTCTCACCTACTCCAGTTGCTGTTTAACCCACTCTGGCTGCTGTTTAACCCCACTCTGGCTGCTGTTTAACCCATTCTGGCTGCTGTTTAACCCACTCTGGCTGCTGTTTAACCCACTCTGGCTTCTGTTTAACCCACTCTGGCTGCTGTTAAATCCCACTCTAGTTGCTGTTAAATCCCACTCTGGCTGTGGTTTCCTCCTCTACCCAACTTTGGTTCTTGTTTCACCCTCTCTTGCTAGTTTCCTCCTTCACCTCACTCTCGCTGCTATGCTGTTTCACTCTCACTGGCTACTGTTTCACCCCAACCTAGCTTCTATTCACCCCACACAGGCTTTCGAGCTTCACTATCATTTGGCTACTTCAGTCTTGCTTCAGGTTCTGTACCACTCACTTGTGTAAGTAGCTGGTATATCCAGCTTCAGGGTCTGTACCACTCAGTTGTGTAAGTAGCTGGTATATCCAGCTTCAGGTTCTGTACCACTCACTTGTGTAAGTAGCTGGTATATTCAGCTACAGGTCCTGTACTACTCACTTGTGTAAGTAGCTGGTATATCCAGCTTCAGGTTCTGTACCACTCACTTGTGTAAGTAGCTGGTATATCCAGCTAGAGGTTCTGTACCACTCACTTGTGTAAGTAGCTGGTATATCCAGCTTCAGGTTCTGTACCACTCACTTGTGTAAGTAGCTGGTATATCCAGCTTCAGGTCCTGTACCACTCACTTGTGTAAGTAGCTGGTATATCCAGCTTCAGGGTCTGTACCACTCACTTGTGTGAGTAGCTGGTATATCCAGCTTCAGGGTCTGTACCACTCACTTGTGTGAGTAGCTGGTATATCCAGCTTCAGGTTCTGTACCACTCACTTGTGTAAGTAGCTGGTATATCCAGCTTCAGGTTCTATACCACTCACTTGTGTCAGTAGCTGGTATATCCAGCTTCAGGTTCTGTACCACTCACTTGTGTAAGTAGCTGGTATATCCAGCTTTAGGTCCTGTACCACTCACTTGTGTAAGTAGCTGGTATATCCAGCTTCAGGTTCTGTACCACTCACTTGTGTAAGTAGCTGGTATATCCAGCTTCAGGTTCTATACCACTCACTTGTGTAAGTAGCTGGTATATCCAGCTTCAGGTTCTGTACCACTCACTTGTGTAAGTAGCTGGTATATCCAGCTTCAGGTCCTGTACCACTCACTTGTGTAAGTAGCTGGTATATCCAGCTTCAGGGTCTGTACCACTCACTTGTGTAAGTAGCTGGTATATCCAGCTTCAGGTTCTATACCACTCACTTGTGTAAGTAGCTGGTATATCCAGCTTCAGGTTCTGTACCACTCACTTGTGTAAGTAGCTGGTATATCCAGCTTCAGGTTCTGTACCACTCACTTGTGTAAGTAGCTGGTATATCCAGCTAGAGGTTCTGTACCACTCACTTGTGTAAGTAGCTGGTATATCCAGGAAGACATCAGCCCCTTCTGATGGCGCTCACTGGCAATGCGGACAATTTCCGGCGTCACAGGGGGGCCTTTGTTATCAACGTCATTTGTTCTTCCCTGAAGAAAAATATCAACATATGAGGGTTCATAGGCTCCCTCTGCGACACTGTCACCATTATGTGCTAATATGTGGGACGTACTGTGGTTGGCCACACTCTGTCAAGGCTGGGACATTACCAGACATTATCTGGGGGATTTCTTCCCTAAAATATTGGTTTTGTTTGTTTGTTGTTTAACGCCGCACTCAGCAATATTCCAGCTATATGGCAGCGGTCTAAAATATCAAGTCTGGAGCAGACAATTCAGTGATCAACAGCATGAGCATCGATCTACGCAATTGGGATATACGAAGGTGAGGTGAGGTTAAATGGGGTTTAACGTCGTACTTGAGAATATTTGCATACATGTGTATGTGTATGTGGGCTGCTTGTACTAGCCCAGACTGAAGCTGGTTTTATAGTGCTAGCCCACTGAGATACCATGCTGCAGTGAAGCATGAATACCACACTCAGACACAGTATACAGACTCCGAGCCGACCAGTCCTTGTTGTACCAATTAATGCTGAGCGCCAGGCAGGGACCAACAAGTGAGTGAGTGAGTGAGTTCAGTTTTATGCCGCACTCAGCAATATCCCAGCTATATGGCGGCAGTCTGTAAATAATCGAGTCTGGACCAGACAATCCAGTGATCAACAGCATGAGCATCGATCTGTGCAATTGGGAACCGATGACATGTGTCAACCAAGTCAGCGAACCTGACCACCCGATCCCGTTAGTCGCTTCTTACGACAAGCATAGTCGCCTTTTGTGGCAAGCATGGGTTGCTGAAGACCTATTCTACCCCAGATCTTCACGGGTCAGGGACCAACAAGTACCATATTTTAACATATTTTGGTATGTCGCGGTCGGGGATCATTCTGGATATACTAAGACATGCATCAACTCTAAAATAGCATGTGTATGTGTTGTTTGTGTAAGTCTACAAGTCCAGAATGTTGTTGGTTTTACATTGCTAGCCACCTGATATACCATGGCAGAGTTCAACATGGACTCCTTTCTCCAACAAAGTATAATGACTCATCACAGTAAGAACAACACACTTTTTCCACAGACCATAGAGGCGTGCCACAGACCATAGAGGCGTACCACAGACCATGGAGGCGTGCCACAGACCATAGAGGCGTGTCATTATAACATTAAGTGCTTGACTGTGGGACACCAGTTGTTTGGCCACACCACCTCCAGGGGAAGGTGGTAAGGATAGCCAGTGTTGACAGGTGCTTGTGTGTGGGACGTACCTTGTTTGACCACCCTCCCTCTGGGCTGAGTCGACAGGTGGGGCTGGAACCACTGCTAGAGGAAGACGAACCCAATTTGTCGTTGCTGTCTACACCTGAGTCAGAAACACTCAATAATGCTCAATACAGTTGAAACTTGATAATCTGAATAGGGATGTTTATGTCAACTCCCCCGATTAGCTGTGTAGAGTCGCTCGGACGCTCCAAGACCTGCTGCGCTGGCGTGACCCAATTCAGACAGTTGACAAGGTTCCTCAACATTGTTTGGTGAAATGATATTTAGATCAGCAGGAATCAGCTTTGATCAGCGGGGAATCAGCAATGAGAAAGAAATTCAGCTGAACAAGAGAATCCAACCACAAAAGCATGCTCCGATAGAAGATAAGTTGAGACAGGAAGAGACGATGCAAGGATCAGCAGAAATGAAGGGAGCAAATTTGATCGGCACTGATTATCGGGAATCAGCTTTGATCATCACTGAACATCGGGAATCAGCTTTGATCATCACTGAACATCGGGAATCAGCTTTGATCAGTGGGAATCAGCACTGATCAGCAGGAATCAGCTTTGTTCAGCAGGTATCAGCTTTGATCAACACTGATCATCTGGAATCAGCACTGATCATCTGGAATCAGCTTTGATCAGCGGGATTCAGCTTTGATCAGCACTGATCATCTGGAATCAGCTTTGATCAGCACTGATCATCTGGAATCAGCTTTGATCAGCGGGATTCAGCTTTGATCAGCACTAATCATCGGGAATCAGCTTTGATCAGCACTGATCATCGGGAATCAGCTTTGATCAGCACTGATCACAAGTAGTAGGTGAAGCATGAGGACAAAAGGGCTAAAGGCAAATGAACTCAGTGGGTGAATGACTGCTGTTTTACACCACAATCAGCAGTATTGAAGCCACGCCAAGGAACCTTGTCAGTGAAAGACAGTAGATAGTAACATTGTTACCACACGGTGGGGACACAATGTTACACATCCAACCAGGCCCCTGATACCCAATGACTTTGGAACAAAACTCAAGTCAAGTAACACTAATTACACTGCAAACAAATCTTCCTAAAAACCAGGCTTCCATACTTCACAGCCCATCACATTAACTGAACACACTTAACTCCCAAGACAGTTCTAACAAATTACGACACCTACTATACATGGGGTCACATCGGTGTTGAGACAGGAAGATTGTAAAAGTAAAGTGACCACTGTGTCCATAGCTTGGGAGAATACAACTGGACCCAAGAAATGTTCACACAAGTGGTCAGGTTCAATACTGTAAAGACTGAAGTTCTACTCGCACTCAGGATACCCAAAACATGACACAAAATAGAAGTGCCAAGTTGCATCCTCCTAAAATTCACAATTAGTAAACAGTTAGAACACAAGAAACAAAACTATGAGTCATCAAGTGTGCAGTGTGTATCTGGCACCACTGATTGTTCTGGGAGATGGCGTATTTACTTAGAATTTGTTGCTTGTTCAGTTAGCTTCGAAGCGATGTGTCGGCCTGGTTTCTAGGATGACAATATGCCAACAAAATCCTCTCCCTCTCCTCCCCCACATACAGAACATACAGAACATAAACATTACATATATCACAATGTCATACACATTACATATATCACAATGTCATACACATTACATATATCACAATGTCATACACATTACATATATCACAATGTCATACACATTACATATATCACAATGTCATACACATTACATATATCACAATGTCACACATGTACATACACAATGTCATACATTACATATATCACAATGTCATACACATTACATATCACAATGTCATACACATTACATATATCACAATGTCATACACATTACATATATCACAATGTCATACACATTACATATATCACAATGTCATAAACATTACATATATCACAATGTCATACACATTACATATATCACAATGTCATACACATTACATATATCACAATGTCATACATATTACATATATCACAATGTCATACACATTACATATATCACAATGTCATACATATTACATATATCACAATGTCATACACATTACATATATCACAATGTCATACACATTACATATCACAATGTCTATCATAGTGGAGAGGACATTACGTCAGCAGAATACACTATTAGTCACGATGTATTCATGATGTATTCATGATGTACTGAATATTTAGCATGAACCACTGAATATTGGTACTCATTTCTTCATCCCCAGAATTACATAAAGTTCAAAGAACAGAAAACGAAACAGTGTTAATTTGAAGTATAAACAAAGTGACTTTGACAGTGAACATACAAAGGAATCCCATTTTCCCTTAGACAGTTGCTTTCCAATATATATTTCACTATAATTGCCAGGACAACAAGGGTCTGCATGAGGAACTACACACATGGTTAGGGTGGACAGACACACAGTATGAGGTAGTGAAGGTTATGTACAATCAGCAGTCTGAGAACTGTACGAGTCGTCTTGCCCCACTTGGGGAAACAAGCTAGTCCCTGCTAATGAAGCCTCTAGTTCCAAATCGTAACAGTTCCACGGATGATCCCACGGACACTGTAATCTACTTAGCTGAGCTTTGAGTTCAAATTGATGCCATTTTGGACAGTATTGAGTCATATCATGGGAGAAAACATGGGAGGAGTGATTGAGCGAGTTTAGTTTTACGCCGCACTCAGCAATATTCCAGTTATGTGGCAGCGGTCTGTAAATAATCGCGTCTGGACCAGACAATCGAAACATGTGAAGAAAGCTGGAGGTGATAGATACAAGTCTAATACTGTCACAATCTTTCATGATACTCTAGAGGGTGGGTGAGTTTGATTTTACGCCGCTTTTAGCAATATTCCAGCAATATCACGGAGGGGGACACCAGAAATGAGCTTCACACATTCTGCCCATGTGGGGAATCGAACCCGGGTCTTCGGCTTGACGAGCCAACGCTTTAACCACTAGGCTACCCCACAGCCCTGATACTCTAGAGCATATGTATGGTGCTGGTGCTGGAATTTGAACCCATGAATATAGTTTCTAGAATCAAAGAGTTTGATGCAGCTCCACAACGTGAACCGCTGCATCTCAAATCACTGGGCAACCCTTGTCCCTCCTTTGCCGTGTATTGGGACTATTCTCAGGAGATTTTTGTGTAAACATGACAAATATTCCCTGAAGGTAGTAGACACACTGACTTGACTCTGGTAGACAGTAGAGACTGGCATATGCCACCAAATATGAGCTGAAGTCTTCTACCAACCCTCATCCTGAAACACAATTAACCCAATGAACTCGGAGATTAGCAGATGATGTTTATGTATTCTCAGCTTTTTTAAACAACTTTTGAAAAGCATTTCCCCCTACTGCAGGCAACACGGTTCCAGTTGTCAGACTGCTGCGGTGACATTAGTTTGGATGCACTGCGACTATTACCATTGAACTGTAGGTGGCGATTGTTCATGCTTGCATCTCCGCTACTTCCGTAGCCATGCCTTCGTCCAAACTCACCCAGAGCGTTGTGATGTGGGGGATCTATCACTATTTGGGGAGCAGGATGCTGGCCAAGACTGTCCCCATAACCAGATATTTCCTGTTTCACAAACAACAATGTCATAACACATATGGACCTTACTTTCATAAACATGGACAATGTTCGTGAATATGTTGAAGGTGTATTATGAAACAGACTTTTCATAATGTGTCTCCAAAACTTTTGACATTACTTGATTATAAACACTGGCCTAATCATCATATTTAATCGCCATTATTGTTAACATGAGCCATGATGATGATCATAGTTTCTGTGAGTAGAATGTACCTTACTGAGGACGTGAAAAACGAGGGTAAGGATGTGGGTAAAAGGGCAGGTGTCACACTACTGTTTTGCATGGATATTTTGGTAATATCCTCATCACAAATATCTTCATTGAGGCTTCTAACATGTCCAAATTCATATCACTGGTGTGTCATATTGTAAATAGATAGCTTAAAGCATGTGTTTTGTCACGGAATGTCTAACAGAATTATCGCGAGGGGTATGATTGATAAGTGCCATATCTCACATGGACTTTGTGTTCAGGTGTTACTTTCGTAACAGCAAAATGTATCATTTGGGTGATTACAATGAGTTTTCAGTAAATCTCTGAACAAAAACTCTCTGCTTGATGGAACACATGTGCTTCTGCCATATTTCTGCAGTATGTGGATTGCTGCACAAACCTACCTCAAGTCACACATGAACTCCCATGAAGCCATACAGTGCCTTGACACTTGACCTTGAGGTATGACAACAAAAGCAGGCTACCAATACCAAAGCCAATATTTTTTTCTTGGGAGCAAACTGGTTCCTAATATTGCATTTTCCAAGCAGCCTAGTATTTGAAGAGTCAACAATTTCCCAAGGAACGAAAATACAAAAAGCTTTCTCAGGTTTTAAACTCATGTTTAACTCATATATGAGTAAAATAACAGAAAGAAACAATCAATATATACAAGTATGTCCTGTTATGGGGCAACGCCCAGTTTTGAAAAGAGCACAAAAGTGTAGAAATTGGGACAGAATGTCAGTTGTTTGGGTTTTCGACATGGGGGAAGAGCTGCATGTTATAAAATCATGCGAGAGGTGATGTATAGTGTAGTTACCGCATGTCCGTTTTGAGTCCCAGGATAACTGCCCTGCTGCCGGGGAGAACCAGGCACTGAAACACCAACACACAAAGTCCACTTTCTGCCACAGCTTCATCAACTTTACATAAACAGTGAGGTCACTGCAACATGCTTTTACATGTCTTTCCATGACTTTGCAGTAATCCAATCTGGTGTTGTCATGGGCAAATAGCAACAAAATTACATAGAGGTATTTCAACAGTGTAATCAAAGCAGTAAGTCATATGGGCAAAGCCATTAAACATGAATATAAAATTTGACAACCTGACTTGTGAAATTATTATTTTCAAATATTTTCCCAAGCCTACAGCAGATAGAGCAGGGTGAGGTGAGGTGAGGTGAGGTGAGGTGAGGTGAGGTGAGGTGAGGTGAGGTGGGGAGGGGTATGGTCAGGCAGGGCAGGGTCAAGGGTGGGATGGGACACATCAATGTCAGGGCAGGGCAGCAGGGCAGGGGGCAGGGCAGGCAGGGCAGGGCAGGGCAGGGCAGGGCAGGGCAGGGCAGGGCAGGGCAGGGCAGGGCAGGGCAGGGCAGGGCAGGGCAGGGCAGGGCAGGGCAGGGGCAGGGCAGGGCAGGGGCAGGGCAGGGCAGAGCAGGTTAGGGTATGCTTGTGGGGTGAGGCAGGGCAGGAAGGGGGGCAGAGGCAGATTGGTTGTGTACTTACTCTTCAACCTGGGTCTGTACTTAAGGAAACCCTCCTGCGTTCCATTCAGGTAGTACTGGACACTCTGCTTGAACCGGTTGATCAACTCAGCCTTATTCTTAGTCCCTCTGCAACACATTTGCAAGGTCACACACCTGTAATTCACTCATCTCCAAAGGATGCAACATCATACATCCATATGTTAGAATCATGAAAACCTATTTGTAACCTGCAACCTCCATCAGCTTGTTACACAATTTTTTTATTTTGTTTCTTGTTTTACGGATCGGCAGGTAGTATGTTTTCAAGAAAAAGAGAAAAAAATAAAAATTAATTTTCCCTGCTCAAAAAATAAAATCATGTTTTCATTGGCCAAATGTTTTCATTGGCCAAAAATGTAAACTTACAAAAAATATAATTTTGGATTGTTTTTTTGCCGCATATACACTTGATAAATTGCCAAAAATATAATACTTTTTGTATTTACACGGAATATTACTTTGAATAGTGATTTATATTTTTTTATTTTTTTCCCTCTTGCATTTAGGCTTTCTGAGCACAAAAATCCAAAAAACAAGAAATAAAATTGGTCTGGCCTAAACAACTTATTTCAAATACCTGACTCAAGGACACAATGACAAAAACAATAAAACCCACTCACTTGAAGACGACCTCCCCAACATTGTCAAGATTGTCTGTGGCAGGAAGATTGCGGATGAAGTCTACGGTATACTTGATGGTGGAATTTTCAAGTCGGTTGTTCTGTCCACGCTGAAAATTTGGTATTTAGGACATTAGAAGAGAAATCTCACACACAGACCTGACAGTGTGTAAAACACACACCTGACCCAGTGCCTGCTGTTCCAGCAGTAACCGTGTCAGAGACACTCACAGACAGCAGTAACCATGTCCGACACAACCACAGATAGCAGTAACCATGTCAGGACACACCCACAACCAGCAGTAACCATGTCAGACCACACCCACAGCCAGCAGTAACCATGTCAGGACACACCCACAGATAGCAGTAACCATGTCAGGACACACCCACAGATAGCAGTAACCATGTCAGGACACACCCACAACCAGCAGTAACCATGTCAGGACACACCCACAACCAGCAGTAACCATGTCAGGACACACCCACAGATAGCAGTAACCATGTCAGGACACACCCACAGATAGCAGTAACCATGTCAGGACACACCCACAACCAGCAGTAACCATGTCAGGACACACCCACCGCTAGCAGTAACCATGTCAGGACACACCCACAACCAGCAGTAACCATGTCAGGACACACCCACAACCAGCAGTAACCATGTCAGGACACACCCACAACCAGCAGTAACCATGTCAGGACACACCCACAACCAGCAGTAACCATGTCAGGACACACCCACAACCAGCAGTAACCATGTCAGGACACACCCACAACCAGCAGTAACCATGTCAGGACACACCCACAACCAGCAGTAACCATGTCAGGACACACCCACAACCAGCAGTAACCATGTCAGGACACACCCACCGCTAGCAGTAACCATGTCAGGACACACCCACAACCAGCAGTAACCATGTCAGGACACACCCACAACCAGCAGTAACCATGTCAGGACACACCCACAACCAGCAGTAACCATGTCAGGACACACCCACAACCAGCAGTAACCATGTCAGGACACACCCACAGATAGCAGTAACCATGTCAGGACACACCCACAGATAGCAGTAACCATGTCAGGACACACCCACAACCAGCAGTAACCATGTCAGGACACACCCACAGATAGCAGTAACCATGTCAGGACACACCCACAACCAGCAGTAACCATGTCAGGACACACCCACCGCTAGCAGTAACCATGTCAGGACACACCCACAACCAGCAGTAACCATGTCAGGACACACCCTCAGATAGCAGTAACCATGTCAGACCACACCCAAAGCTAGCAGTAACCATGTCAGGACACACCCACAACCAGCAGTAACCATGTCAGGACACACCCTCAGATAGCAGTAACCATGTCAGGACACACCCACAACCAGCAGTAACCATGTCAGACCACACCCACCGCTAGCAGTAACCATGTCAGGACACACCCACAACCAGCAGTAACCATGTCAGGACACACCCACAGATAGCAGTAACCATGTCAGGACACACCCACAGATAGCAGTAACCATGTCAGGACACACCCACAACCAGCAGTAACCATGTCAGGACACACCCACAGATAGCAGTAACCATGTCAGGACACACCCACAGATAGCAGTAACCATGTCAGGACACACCCACAACCAGCAGTAACCATGTCAGACCACACCCACCGCTAGCAGTAACCATGTCAGGACACACCCACAACCAGCAGTAACCATGTCAGGACACACCCATAGATAGCAGTAACCATGTCAGGACACACCCACAACCAGCAGTAACCATGTCAGACCACACCCACCGCTAGCAGTAACCATGTCAGGACACACCCACAACCAGCAGTAACCATGTCAGGACACACCCTCAGATAGCAGTAACCATGTCAGGACACACCCACAACCAGCAGTAACCATGTCAGACCACACCCACCGCTTAGCAGTAACCATGTCAGGACACACCCACAACCAGCAGTAACCATGTCAGGACACACCCACAACCAGCAGTAACCATGTCAGGACACACCCACAGATAGCAGTAACCATGTCAGGACACACCCACAGATAGCAGTAACCATGTCAGGACACACCCACAGATAGCAGTAACCATGTCAGGACACACCCACAACCAGCAGTAACCATGTCAGGACACACCCACAGATAGCAGTAACCATGTCAGGACACACCCAGATACCGCTAGCAGTAACCATGTCAGGACACACCCACAACCAGCAGTAACCATGTCAGGACACACCCACAACCAGCAGTAACCATGTCAGGACACACCCACAACCAGCAGTAACCATGTCAGGACACACCCACAACCAGCAGTAACCATGTCAGGACACACCCACAACCAGCAGTAACCATGTCAGGACACACCCACAGATAGCAGTAACCATGTCAGACACACCCACAACCAGCAGTAACCATGTCAGGACACACCCACAGATAGCAGTAACCATGTCAGGACACACCCACAGATAGCAGTAACCATGTCAGGACACACCCACAGATAGCAGTAACCATGTCAGGACACACCCACAACCAGCAGTAACCATGTCAGGACACACCCACAGATAGCAGTAACCATGTCAGGACACACCCACAACCAGCAGTAACCATGTCAGACCACACCCACCGCTAGCAGTAACCATGTCAGGACACACCCACAACCAGCAGTAACCATGTCAGGACACACCCTCAGATAGCAGTAACCATGTCAGGACACACCCACAACCAGCAGTAACCATGTCAGACCACACCCACCGCTAGCAGTAACCATGTCAGGACACACCCACAACCAGCAGTAACCATGTCAGGACACACCCACAACCAGCAGTAACCATGTCAGGACACACCCACAACCAGCAGTAACCATGTCAGGACACACCCACAACCAGCAGTAACCATGTCAGGACACACCCACAGATAGCAGTAACCATGTCAGGACACACCCACAGATAGCAGTAACCATGTCAGGACACACCCAATAACCAGCAGTAACCATGTCAGGACACACCCACAGATAGCAGTAACCATGTCAGGACACACCCATAGATAGCAGTAACCATGTCAGGACACACCCACAACCAGCAGTAACCATGTCAGACCACACCCACCGCTAGCAGTAACCATGTCAGGACACACCCACAACCAGCAGTAACCATGTCAGGACACACCCACAACCAGCAGTAACCATGTCAGGACACACCCACAACCAGCAGTAACCATGTCAGGACACACCCACAGATAGCAGTAACCATGTCAGGACACACCCACAACCAGCAGTAACCATGTCAGGACACACCCACAGATAGCAGTAACCATGTCAGGACACACCCACAGATAGCAGTAACCATGTCAGGACACACCCACAGATAGCAGTAACCATGTCAGGACACACCCACAACCAGCAGTAACCATGTCAGGACACACCCACAGATAGCAGTAACCATGTCAGGACACACCCACAACCAGCAGTAACCATGTCAGACCACACCCACCGCTAGCAGTAACCATGTCAGGACACACCCACAACCAGCAGTAACCATGTCAGGACACACCCTCAGATAGCAGTAACCATGTCAGGACACACCCACAACCAGCAGTAACCATGTCAGACCACACCCACCGCTAGCAGTAACCATGTCAGGACACACCCACAACCAGCAGTAACCATGTCAGGACACACCCACAACCAGCAGTAACCATGTCAGGACACACCCACAACCAGCAGTAACCATGTCAGGACACACCCACAACCAGCAGTAACCATGTCAGGACACACCCACAGATAGCAGTAACCATGTCAGGACACACCCACAGATAGCAGTAACCATGTCAGGACACACCCACAACCAGCAGTAACCATGTCAGGACACACCCACAGATAGCAGTAACCATGTCAGGACACACCCATAGATAGCAGTAACCATGTCAGGACACACCCACAACCAGCAGTAACCATGTCAGACCACACCCACCGCTAGCAGTAACCATGTCAGGACACACCCACAACCAGCAGTAACCATGTCAGGACACACCCATAGATAGCAGTAACCATGTCAGGACACACCCACAACCAGCAGTAACCATGTCAGACCACACCCACCGCTAGCAGTAA
Source organism: Haliotis rubra (assembly GCF_003918875.1). Taxonomy (NCBI): domain Eukaryota; kingdom Metazoa; phylum Mollusca; class Gastropoda; order Lepetellida; family Haliotidae; genus Haliotis; species Haliotis rubra. The sequence goes on along the minus strand of NW_025767224.1, from coordinate 1,073,830 downwards.
CCATGTCAGGACACACCCACAACCAGCAGTAACCATGTCAGGACACACCCTCAGATAGCAGTAACCATGTCAGGACACACCCACAACCAGCAGTAACCATGTCAGACCACACCCACCGCTAGCAGTAACCATGTCAGGACACACCCACAACCAGCAGTAACCATGTCAGGACACACCCACAGATAGCAGTAGCCATGTCAGACACACCCACAGATAACAGTAACCATGTCAGGACACACCCACAACCAGCAGTAACCATGTCACACCACACCCTACGCTAGCAGTAACCATGTCAGGACACACCCACAACCAGCAGTAACCGTGTCGGACACAACCACAGATAGCAGTAACCATGTCCGACACAACCACAGATAGCAGTAACCGTGTCGGACACACCCACAGCCAGCAGTAACCGTGTCGGACACAACCACAGATAGCAGTAACCATGTCCGACACAACCACAGATAGCAGTAACCGTGTCGGGGACACCCACAGCCAGCAGTAAGTGTGTCGGACACAACCACAGATAGCAGTAACCATGTCCGACACACCCACAGATAGCAGTAACCATGTCAGGACACACCCACAACCAGCAGTAACCGTGTCGGACACAACCACAGATAGCAGTAACGATGTCCGACACAACCACAGATAGCAGTAACAGTGTCGGACACAGCCACAGATAGCAGTAACCATGTCAGGACACACCCACAACCAGCAGTAACCATGTCGGACACACCAACAGCTAGCAGTAGCCATGTCGGACACACCCACAGATAGCAGTAACCATGTCACACACACCCACAGCTAGCAGTAACCATGTCAGGACACACCCACAACCAGCAGTAACCGTGTCGGACACAGCTTTACTATGTCAAAGCACACTCACAGTTTCAACAACACTCACCTTGACTGGCTTCCCTCCCTCAGCTGCGGCCAGCTGACTCCGGAAGTCATACAAGTCGTCATCAGTCAGAATGTGATTTCCTGTACCAAACAGACAATGTCAATTACAGACAATGCAACATCCCTATCACTACATTCATCTTATAAACTAACACTTGAAGAAATCTGTTGTTCTTCATCAAAAGGCTGGAAAACATGAAGCAGTAAAGCACCAAACTACAGCTGACATTATGTACAACTCTGTCGGTGTGTACTGTTGATCAACTCATGTTCAGCTTATAATCAACTGTACAACAAAGAATGTAGTGAGTGAGTGAGTTTTATGAATAGTATACAATTTAGTTCTTTCAAGATGTCTTAGTTTCATGTGGGATATAACTTGAAGTCAGAGGTCAATAATGTTAATAGCAGTTGTTTAACAACCAGACAATCCAGTGATTGATATCAAGAGCATCAGTCAACACAACTGGGACACAATGACATACAATCATGGCCTTTGGCATAGAGACACCATGAGTAACTTCCAGCATAACACTTCCATTATGGAGGGTCTAAAATGTTTACCTGCATAGGGACTGTAACTCGACTTAGTTAAAATCAAAATGATTGAAAATTCGAAAAATACCAGGGATTTACCTGGAGTCTTGTATTTGAGGGTCCCTGGGACTCACACTCTTAATTTCCAGGGGGCCTGGACAACAAAATGGGGTCCCAGACACTTTAATATTATTCAATACTGTATTGTGTATCATGATCATCGCATTGTTACAGTAATTAAATTGCAAATGATACCTTAACCCAGCTAGTAGCAAGCTCAGTGATAACCTTTTGTTACTTGATTAGAATTTTTACAAAAAGTATTTGGACTTTTTCTGCGTCCCTGTGGATGCACTAAAAACTTTTGTTGCGTCCATTGTTAATTTTTATGCGTATAAGACGCAGGAATTCATGTCCTGTAAATCCCTGATATACAAAACATACAAGTGTGGCAGCGGCTAAGATTACTGTCTCTAATGTCTCTACTGGTGCATCATTAACAAGAAAAAATTGTGTCCAGGGACACGGATGCCCCCGCTGACATTCATAAGACATATAAAGATCAATAATTGAACAAAATTCACGAACAAGTTCAATAAACATCTATGCAACTATGACATGCACACCTTTCGAGTCTCAATGAAACACATGTATAAGCTTAATCAATTCTGTTTAGCAGTTTTTGTGGAGAAGTGGATAGACTTAATCTCCTATTTCACTATCATCAGAGAGAAATTCAGGAAAATTTATCTAAGTTCAAAATTCTCTAAACATACAAAAAATTATAAAATACGAAAACAAAATATGAGATGCACACCTTTAGAGTCTCTATAAAAGACATATGTAAGCTAAATGAGTTTTGTGTAGTGGTTTTTTTGTGAGGAGAAGTGGATAAAGTACACCCCCTGTTGTATGAGACGAACTGGATGAACAGAGCCAATTCAAGTTCAAACATCTGTAGAAGTGACAAAATTAAGAAACTGGATGAACAAGGTATGAGATGCACACCTTTAGAGTCCCAATGAAACACACATAGAAGGCCAATTCTGTTGAGCAGCTTTTGTGGAGAAGTTGACAGACTTCATCCCCATTAACACTATATTCAGAGAGAAATTCAACAAAATTTATGCAAGTTTAAACGGCATTAAAATTAGAAAAATAAATAAAATTCAAATTCAAAATATGAGATGCACACTTTTAGAGTCCCTATAAAGCACATGTGTAATCTAAATGAATTCCATAAAGTAGTTTTTGAGGAGAAGTGGATAACGTACACCCCCTGTTGGATGGAACGAACAGACTGAATAGAACAAAATTCAACTAAGTTCAAACATCTGTAAAAGTGACAAAATTAAGAAATTGGATTAACAAGGTATGAGATGCACACCTTTAGAGTTCCAATGAAACACACATAGAAGCTCAATCAATTCTGTTGAGCAGCTTTTGTGGAGAAGTGGATAGACTTCACCCCCTACAACACTATATTCAGAGAGAAATTCAACAAAATTTATGCAAGTTTATGCAAATCAAAATATGAGATGCACGCCTTTAGACTCCCTACAAAGCACATGTGTAATCTAAATGATAAAGTAGTTTTTGAGGAGAAGTGGATAACGTACACCCCCTGTTGGATGGAACCAACACTGGCTGAATAGAACGAGATTCAACTAAGTTCAAACATCTGTAAAAGTGACAAAATTAAGAAATTGCATAAAAAATTATGAAATGCACACCTTTAGAGTCCCATCAAAAGACATGTAGAAGTTCATTCAATTCTGTTGAGCAGTTTTTGTGGAGAAGTGGATAGACTTCATCCCCTATTACACTATCATCATAGAGAAATTCAGCAAAATGTACCTAAGTTCAAATGTCTCTAAACTTACAAAAAACCCAATAAAATTAAAAAAACAAAATATGAGATGCACACCATTAGAGTCCCAAGAAAGCCCATGTATAAGTTCATTGAATTCCACAGAGCGGTCATGGTGGAGAAGTGGATAGAATACATTCCCTGTTTTGTACGGACGGACGGACAGAAGGACGGACGCCGAGAGTAACACTATATGCCCCTGCCATATATGGCGGGGGCATAAAAACATATCCACTATTACGACCAAAAACAAACCCTGTAATGAAATGATCGGAAGAAACTGTAGCTGGAACTCTCCAGCAGTCAATTATTTAAGTAAAACCAGTGCAACAAGTCACTGCGCTTTCTCAGGGGTACTCCCACTTCAATCTAAGGGGTACTCTCACTTCAATCTAAGGCTGACTCCCACTTCAATCTCAGAAACAATGTAATCTTATGGGCAAACAACAAGATATATGACTTATTACAAGTATGGCAAGTGTGATATTTGAATCCATTCTGTAGAAAGTATGATTTGTTCAAGGCATCTGATAAAACAAGATGTTAATAACTGTGAATTAGTGTCATCTGCTGATCAGTACAAGCAATTTTGCTAGAATTATTGTGATTGACAGTGAGTGGTTTTCTGAATAAAATTAATCACATAGATTACAAACAGAAGGCAAGATATGCAGTGAACACTTGTTATACCCAGACAGTGTGAGAGCTAAATGGTGTATTTCTAGATGCATGCTCAAGGATAATCTCTTTATACTGGAAATGTAATCATCTCACTGAACTAAGCCTATCCTTATCTGCATGGCTAAAAAATATGGTAAACAGGAAGATAATTCTAGTACAGAATGAAAGCAATTGGGTGCTTATGGTGAAACTTACACATCCAAGTTCTGTAAGAATACATATTTCTGACACAACATCCATTGAATTCATGGACATAATTCAAGATTGGAAGTTTGGCCAGTGTATATCAAAACTAGGACCATAAGTCTGTAGAAAACACATTTGAGTCTGTAGATTGTATTCCTAACTCAGGCTTCATTCTACTGGCTCAAGTCACAGACAACAATACTGACTTAAGAAATAAGTTGAAGGAAGTTGACTTATAGGAGACCACATGCATTTCTGCGGAGTCCAATTATTCAAGTCTCACAGCCAATCTTGGCTAAAAATAGTTCCTACGTAACAGAATTGACTCAGAAGATCCTAAATGAGTGGATCGTAATAGTCCATAGACAGGTTTCTCCTGCAGTCAGGGTATACAGCCCCTGGTACACAGCCCCTGGCGCAGTCAGTGGTACAGAGACCCCTGGTGCAGTCAGTGGTACAGAGACCCCTGGTGCAGTCAGTGGTACAGAGACCCCTGGTGCAGTCAGTGGTACAGAGACCCTGGCGCTGTCAGTGGTACACAGCCCCTGGTGCAGTCAGTGGTACAGAGACCCCTGGTGCAGTCAGTGGTACAGAGACCCCTGGTGCAGTCAGTGGTACACAGCCCCTGGCGCAGTCAGTGGTACACAGCCCATGGTGCAGTCAGTGGTACAGAGACCCCTGGTGCAGTCAGTGGTACAGAGACCCCTGGTGCAGTCAGTGGTACACAACCCCTGGTGCTGGTGCAGTCAGTGGTACACAGCCCCTGGTGCAGTCAGTGGTACAGAGATCCCTGGTGCAGTCAGTGGTACACAGCCCCTGGTGCAGTCAGTGGTACACAGCCCCTGGCGCAGTCAGTGGTACACAGACCCTGGCGCAGTCAGTGGTACACAGCCCCTGGCGCAGTCAGTGGTACACAGCCCCTGGCGCAGTCAGTGGTAAGCAGCCCCTGGCGCAGTCAGTGGTACACAGCCCCTGGTGCAGTCAGTGGTACAGAGACCCCTGGTGCAGTCAGTGGTACACAGCCCCTGGTGCAGTCAGTGGTACAGATACCCCTGGTGCAGTCAGTGGTACCAGGTCCCCTGGTGCAGTCAGTGGTACACAGCCTCTGGTGCAGTCAGTGGTACAGAGATCCCTGGTGCAGTCAGTGGTACAGAGACCCCTGGTGCAGTCAGTGGTACCAGGTCCCCTGGTGCAGTCAGTGGTACCAGGTCCCCTGGTGCAGTCAGTGGAACGGAGACCTTTGCACAGTCAGTGGGAGACCTTTGCACAGTCAGTGGTACAGAGACCCCTGGTGCTGGTGCAGTCAGTGGTACACAGCCCCTGGTGCAGTCAGTGGTACAGAGACCCCTGGTGCAGTCAGTGGTACAGAGATCCCTGGTGCAGTCAGTGGTACACAGCCCCTGGTGCAGTCAGTGGTACACAGCCCCTGGCGCAGTCAGTGGTACACAGACCCTGGTGCAGTCAGTGGTACACAGCCCCTGGCGCAGTCAGTGGTACACAGCCCCTGGTGCAGTCAGTGGTACAGAGACCCCTGGTGCAGTCAGTGGTACACAGCCCCTGGTGCAGTCAGTGGTACAGATACCCCTGGTGCAGTCAGTGGTACCAGGTCCCCTGGTGCAGTCAGTGGTACACAGCCTCTGGTGCAGTCAGTGGTACCAGGTCCCCTGGTGCAGTCAGTGGTACCAGGTCCCCTGGTGCAGTCAGTGGTACAGAGACCTTTGCACAGTCAGTGGTACAGAGACCCCTGGTGCAGTCAGTGGTACAGAGACCCCTGGTGCAGTCAGTGGTACCAGGTCCCCTGGTGCAGTCAGTGGTACAGAGACCTTTGCACAGTCAGTGGTACAGAGACCCCTGGTGCAGTCAGTGGTACCAGGTCCCCTGGTGCAGCCAGTGGTACAGAGACCTTTGCACAGTCAGTGGTACAGAGACCCCTGGTGCAGTCAGTGGTACCAGGTCCCCTGGTGCAGTCAGTGGTACAGAGACCTTTGCACAGTCAGTGGTACAAGGCCCCTTACACAGTCTGTGGCACCACTCACACAGTCACGGGTACACAGCCCCAGTGGGGTCAGAGATCTTGGTTCCAATCAAAGGTCCACAATATCAAATATACATTGTGTGATGACCAGATGAACGAGTTGCAATAATGCTAATTGTCCTTTCGTGTCTGCAAACAAGCTACACTTCCCGGAGGTCACAATGACCTTGATGTCAGATTTTGACAAGGTCATCAGGGCAAGCAAGGGACAGACCGGCAGCATTATGACCCCAGATCAGAAACAGAACCTTTCCGTGAAGTAAAGATTAGCTGTCACGTCTATCATCACCCCTTTCTTCTACAAAAGTAGTCTTATCTTACAAAATAGAAATAAAGAAATATTTCACATTTTGATAAGAGTGCACATCTCAATTCAGAACATTTATATGTGCATAACATTCCGTTATGAAATATTTCAAATTTATCAAACAATCAATGGCATTTTAGTCACGTTGGTTTTCTGATCAACATTTAGATGTGCAGATTATCTACTCTTTGCATATTTACTAATGTTTAGAAGCGAAAGATTAGAACCATGAAGTCAGATGAGCCTGCAGAACCAAGCAGCCGGCCACAAAGCGAGTTTGACATTAGTGCAGCTTCACTCTATCTTTAAATAGAACACAGCAGTCAACCATTCCATTATTCCAAGATGGCCGACAGTGTCTGCTGCTGCTGCCGGCCTGGCCCAGGCTTGATTGCTCTCACAGATTTCTACTTCTTGCTGTTCTGTCCCTCAAATCAATAGCAGGGAGAATCAATGGACGATGCTATCATTAACACACTGCGATTAAGATGGGGATGAGGAGAACTCAAGTTGGGCTCAGAGAGTACCAGCTGGCCACTTGGCAGACAGGATATATACAGGCACAGGCAGTCGTTGGCACTGTATTTAAATACTGCATAATGCAACACTAGAACTGATAATTACCTACTCTATACCCAGGGGAATCAGAACTTGGTCCAAATGTCTCACAATATGCTGATGTACACAAAGGGAACATTTCACAGAAACACAAATACAACAAATTGCCATACAACGAACAGAGATTTTACTTAGCAATAGAGTGATCAACATCACTGTAAATTATGCAAACAATGGTGAATGTTAAGTTAGTTCTCATGTTGAACATTTTCTCTGTCATTACAAACAAAACTCTGACAGGGTAGTGCTAAGGATATCTGTAACTTTCAGCACAGACACTCAGGGATACACACCATTAATAATTTCCAAAGAGTCCACAGCTCATGTTGGACTCACGGTGTATGCGAAATATTTGGATATTGGAAGAAACCATCCTAACATTCTGGATTCTCACTTGTTTCAGACAAACAAACCAGTGGCCATGTCACCCCCTGCATACTGGGATGAAGGAGGTTTTCAGTATTTTGAGCTTGGAATACCCACAATGTTCAACACATGACATATGGTCGTAAGAAGGGCTTTTGATTTCCTTCTAAACAATAGTCCACTCTTGGTGTTGTGGTATGGAAAATTTACTTCGTTAAACATAGTAACCAATGGAGTGAAGTCTTTGACCAAGTCATGAGGCGAGTAAAATAGATTTTATCATGTTAAGCTGATTTCATGACAGCTTTCATAGGTCTGCCTGAATTGATATTTGGTTGGTATATTGATAAATGAGGCACAGAAGTGAAGTAAACGGTGAAAGCAAGTGAAGTTGACAAATTAGACAGTGCACACTGGTAAAGTAGACAGTGCATGCTGGTGAAGTAGACAGGCCACACTGGTGAAGTAGACGGTGCACACTGGTGAAGTAGACGGTGCACACTGGTGAAGTAGACAGGCCACACTGGTGAAGTAGACAGTGCACACTAAAGTACTGTCGGAAATGCTAGAAAAATGCTTTTTGACTTATATTTAAAATTCAGAGGTATTACAGTTACTCAAATAACAAATATCACTTCAAGAAACATCTACCTAATGTAGACTGAGGGAATAAATTTTGAGACATGCTCTAAAATGTGTTTTTACTGATGAAAATACCAAAAACTTAGAAAAATAAGGGGTAGTGGGACATTATTTGATACAAACATTAATTGCCTGTGTTACGTCATCAGCATCCATGGTATCGACAGGTGAAATTAACACCTGAGCACACGCTCGGGCGATGGGTCATCTTAATAGATGTTTTTCTGCAAAATGTTGAATGTGTACGTATAGTATACGTATTGGTTATGTAAGGGATCATTTGTGTATGTGTGTTTGTTTTGAAATAAACATACAAATTACTGTACATTGGAAAGAATCCTATCACATGTGTTATCTTATCGATTGATTGTAGAAATGTGCAACGTTTTAATAAATGTTTTGCATGTCAACAGTAAATTTCATTGAAAAAATATGGATGTAATACGGTCACTTTAATCTAGTTGTGAACATTGGCCAAAGATTTAACGAAGTCACTGGTGTAGCTTCTTTAGAATATATATATTCTTCTTCTCATAAAGTTTGTAGACTGCCCGTCTAAGCACTCCCTTGTCAAAGTTGTCAAGGATGGTTTTACGTCCCGGTTTTGCTTTTGAGACGGTCCGTCTTGTCTGATTTGTTTACAATATTGTAAACTTGTTGGTAAGACATACCAACAGCTCTACAAGTTCTGTAATAAACCCTTTCTAAACTAATGAAAGGTTTACCTCTGTCTTTTTCAGGTAGAAAAAACTTACAAACCTTTGCAACAATCGACTGCAAATCGTTGGCCATAGTGGACGCTGTGATAAAGATGTGCATGCATGACGGGAAACTTATTTATCAAGACTTAACATTTATATTAATATTTCTTCAATAAAGAAACGATAATTAAGTAAAGTAACACAAACATTCAACATTTATTTGTTTAGGAAATACGTTAATACATATTTTCACACCACCTGTATTATTAGCATAAACGTAAAGACTATTTCAGATTTCTGTTGTTGGAACTCTGAAAAAATCTGAAGTTGCTGTTTTGGTACCAAATTCTCTCCTGTAAACTGCCCTTTAAATGCATGGGAATGTTAAATCGATTGAAATAAAAATTAGGTGCACTATAGGTGAGTTGATATATTGACAACATAGTACATTTATCACCTTTATAAAGATATTAAGGCTAAAAAGCATTTTTCGAGCATTTCCGACAGTGCTTTAGTGAAATAGACAGGGCACACTAGTGAAATAGACAGGCCACACTGGTGAAATACACAGTGCACACTGGTGAAATAGTCCACACTGGTGAAGTAGACAGTCCACGCTGGTGAAGTATGACGCTGGTGAAGTAGACAGTGCACGCTGGTGAAATAGACAGTGCACGGTGGTGAAGTAGACAGTGCACGGTGGTGAAATAGACAGTGCACGGTGGTGAAATAGACAGTGCATGCTGGTGAAATAGACAGTGCACGCTGGTGAAATAGACAGTGCACGCTGGTGAAATAGACAGTGCATGCTGGTGAGGTAGACAGTGCACGCTGGTGAAATAGACAGTGCACGCTGGTGAAATAGACAGTGCATGCTGGTGAAGTAGACAGTGCATGGTGGTGAAATAGTCCACACTGGTGAAGTAGACTGCACGCGGGTGAAGTAGACAGTGCACGCTGGTGAAGTAGACAGTGCACGCTGGTGAAGTAGACAGTGCACGCTGGTGAAGTAGACAGTGCACGCTGGTGAAATAGACAGTGCACGCTGGTGAAGTAGACAGTGCACGCTGGTGAAGTAGACAGTGCACGCTGGTGAAGTAGACAGTGCACGCTTAAGGTGAAGTAGTCACGGCACATTGGTGAGGTAGATGCTGCACCCTGCACCCTGGTGAAGTACAGTTGACTCTTGTGAAGCTGACAGTACAAGCTGATCAAGTGGACAGTTCACACTGACAAAGTAGATGGTGGACAGTGCACCTTGGTGAATATTTTATTTGCTAGATTATATGGACAGTGGACACTCTTGTGGCATTTGATGGACAGTGCACACTTGTGGGGTGTGTGGTGGATGGTGACGCAAATGCTAGGCAGTAAAGGGACACATCCACTGTTTCACCCTCAGTTGTGTGAGGCTGAATCATGAACATGCTTAAAGGACACTGACAGTATAACACTGCACTAAAAGATATGTTTCCCCTACAGTAACAAGGAATTTCAGCTATTTAAGCCACAACTCAATCAATCAGAAGCTGTAAGGCTGGCAGTCGTGTCAGCGCTGATCCAGTCTAGTGTGTTGAGGGGAGCAAGGACAAAGCTGGTCCTGCAAGTCCTAGTCGGGGAACATCTATCTCCTACCCAGAAGTGACAGGATTAGGTTACACACTCTTCACCAGGTAGCGGCTCCCTCCCCACAGGGCCAGGTACAGCATTACCTGACAACACACTGCTGCACATGGAGCAGCCACAAGTATTACATCATTCACAACCTGCAGCTGACTGAACCTTCCACCTGCAGCTGACTGAACCTTCCACCTGCAGCTGACTGAACCTTCCACCGGCAGTTAAATGAACCTTCCACCTGCAGTTGACTGAACCTTCCACCTGCAGTTGACTGAACCTTCCACCGGCAGTTAAATGAACCTTCCACCTGCAGCTGACTGAACCTTGCAGCTGACTGAACCTTCCACCTGCAGCTGACTGAACCTTTCACCGGCAGCTGACTGAACCTTCCACCGGCAGCTGACTGAACCTTCCACCGGCAGTTGACTGAACCTTCCACCGGCAGCTGACTGAACCTTCCACCGGCAGCTGACTGAACCTTCCACCGGCAGCTGACTGAACCTTCCACCTGCAGTTGACTGAACCTTCCACCTGCAGTTGACTGAACCTTCCACCTGCAGTTGACTGAACCTTCCACCTGCAGTTGACTGAACCTTCCATCTGCAGTGGCCTCATTTCTTCTACTATTTCTACTCATTTCCCCATCTATGGAGGACATTTTGTTTGGCTTGCTCCCTCACCATAATCTCCATTCCACTGAAGCTACCATCAATACAATCCTGTCGCCTTGATAGATGCAGTCACTATGTAGGACTATAACACCACATCTGCCTTCAGAGTGATGCCACTGGCTCCCTCCAACCCTTCCCAAATGGTCTCCACATCAATACTACATGTCGTCGACGTTGTCTCCTGACCTTTGATCGCACCATCATTGTGATCCCCATCACCAGGCCTCATCCTCATTGTGTAATGGACTCCCAATACCATACATCATGGTTCTCTTTCCCTACAGTGTGCCCCACCCCAACCAGATGTCTACTGACCCGATCTTATAGAGGGTACCCATACCATACATCATGGTTCTCTTTCCCTACAGTGTGCCCCACCCCAACCAGATGTCTACTGACCCGATCTTATAGAGGGTACCCATACCATATATCATGGTTCTCTTTCCCTACAGTGTGCCCCACCCCAACCAGATGTCTACTGACCCGAGCTTATAGAGGATACCCTACCATATATCATGGTTCTCTTTCCCTACAGTGTGCCCCACCCCAACCAGATGTCTACTGACCCGATCTTATAGAGAGTACCCATACCATATATCATGGTTCTCTTTCCCTCAGGGTGCCCCACCCCCACCAGATGTCTACTGACCCGATCTTATAGAGAGTACCCATACCATATATCATGGTTCTCTTTCCCTACTGACCTGATCTTATAGAGAGTACCCATACCATATATCATGGTTCTCTTTCCCTACAGTGTGCCCCACCCCAACCAGATGTCTACTGACCCGATCTTATAGAGGATTCCCTACCATATATCATGGTTCTCTTTCCCTACAGTGTGCCCCACCCCCACCAGATGTCTACTGACCCGATCTTCTACTATCTTAGGTACCCATACCATATATCATGGTTCTCTTTCCCTACAGGGTGCCCCCACCCCTAACCAGATGTCTACTGACCCGATCCCCACCATATATCATGGTTCTCTTTCCCTACTGACCAGATGTCTACTGACCCGATCTTATAGAGAGTACCCATACCATATATCATGGTTCTCTTTCCCTACAGGGTGCCCCACCCCCACCAGATGTCTACTGACCCGATCTTATAGAGAGTACCCATACCATATATCATGGTTCTCTTTCCCTACTGACCTGATCTTATAGAGAGTACCCATACCATATATCATGGTTCTCTTTCCCTACAGGGTGCCCCACCCCCACCAGATGTCTACTGACCCGATCTTATAGAGAGTACCCATACCATATATCATGGTTCTCTTTCCCTACTGACCTGATCTTATAGAGAGTACCCATACCATATATCATGGTTCTCTTTCCCTACTGACCTGATCTTATAGAGAGTACCCATACCATATATCATGGTTCTCTTTCCCTACTGACCTGATCTTATAGAGAGTACCCATACCATATATCATGGTTCTCTTTCCCTACAGGGTGCCCCACCCCAACCAGATGTCTACTGACCCGATCTTAAAGAGGGTACCAAAACCATCTATCATGGCTCCCCATCCCGTCATGTGGCATCGTTCAGATTCATCGAATCCTTTTGTGTGGTTCCCTTTGCAATCTTGTGCTTCCCAATCCCAATAGTCTGGCTCATCAGTCCTGTTCTGTGCTGTCTGTCTGTCTGTGGTGGCTCTCTATCTAATGGTCCTGTAGTGGGTTCCCCATCTCAATAACGTAGCTTCCCATCCCAGTGTTCTTATTGCCCATTCTAATAGTGTGGCTCCAAATCCAAATAACGCATTGCCCCATCCCAGTTTTGTGGCTCACGCATAACAAAAACGTGGTTTTTTATCACTATAGCACAACTGTCCATCCAAACAGTTTGGGCCCCCATACCAAGAGTGTGGCTCCCTAACCCAGTGTTGTGGCTCCCTATCCCAATAGTCTCTCCCCATTCCAGTGTTGTGCTGTCCCAATAGAGCGGCTCCCCAACCAAAAAGCGGTTGGCTCCCCATCCCAATAGAATAGTTGGCTCCCTATACCAATAGAACAACTGGCTCCCTATCCCAATAGGCGGTTGGCTCCCCATCCTAATAGAGCGGCTCACCAATAGAACTGGCTCCCTATCCCAATGGAGCGGTTGGCTCCCCATCCCAATAGAGCGGCTCCCCATTTTAACGGAGAGGTTGGCTCCCCGTCCCAATAGCATGGCTCCCCATCCCAATAGAGCTTCCCCATCCAAGCGGTAAACCCCCATCCCAATGGAGCGGTTGGCTCCCCATCCTAATAGAGCGGCTCACCAATAGAACTGGCTCCCTATCCCAATGGAGCGGTTGGCTCCCCATCCCAATAGAGCGGCTCCCCGTCCCAATAGAGCGGTTCCCCATCCAAGCGGTAAACCCCCATCCCAATGGAACGGTTGGCTCCCCATCCCAATAGAACGGTTGGCTCCCCATCCCAATAAAACGGTTGGTTCCCCATCCCAATAGAACGGTTGGCTCCCCATCCCAATGGAACGGTTGGCTCCCCATCCCAATGGAGCGGTTGGCTCCCCATCCGACAAGAAAGACTGCCCATCCCAGTGTTGTGGCTCCCCATTGTTCTGTCGCTGTGGCTCTCTGCCTCATCACCAGATTGCCTGTACCTGATCCTGCGGTGCTCCTGCAGTGCTCGCCTCTACTTCAGCTGCCAGACGGCCCAGACAGGAATGCTGCAGTAGCTCCCTGGCTCCCTGCCTGCCTGCCTGCCTGCCTGCCTGCCTGCCTGCCTGCCTGCGATCCCCTAGCTTTCATTGTTACAGATACAGTGTGAGCACTGCAAGGGTAGTCTTGCCTGTAATGAGCACTGGGTCAATGTATCACACCTTCACCCCTGGTATTTGGACTTAGGACCTGGCTATGTACATTTAAATTAAACACATGTTAAAAATGTCTTACAAAGGTAAACCCAAGGCAAAGCAAAGAGTAGAAGCACAGCTCATCAGGAAAATGTTCAGTTTAGAAACAATAACCGAGATTATTTATTCTGTTGTTATGCAACCTGGGAGCCGTGAAGAATGAGTTGCTATGTACATACATGTCAGTGTTCCGTGGTTAGAGACATCGCAGAGAAGCCTTGTGTTCCCACTGTGTTACCTTTAGTTATTGTCATGGCAAAAATTCATGAAACATTATTAATACTTGTCATGTTGTTCTACACGTATTTTCTCACATATATACACAATTATTTTATGTATTAAAGGTCCTTTGCCTCACTCTAGCATTCAAAATTAGTGGCCAATTCTATAATTACACTAGTTATTAAATTTGAGAAGTCCTATTCAGTTTTTGACACATTTTGACTTCCTTGATCTCACCCGCATGAGTGAGTGAGTGAGTTAGTTTAGTTTTAAGACGCTTTTAGCAATATTCCAGCACACCAGAAATGGGCTTCACACTTTTATCCATGTGGGGAATTGAACCTGGGTCTTCAGCATGACAAGCGAACACTTCAACCACCATTCTACCCCACCGCCCCTCACCCGCATAAAGCACTTAACCATTAAAACACCAGCCAATCATTTCACATCAGTTTGCATTATGTTAAACAAGCTCAAAACTATGAGTTCTCGACAGCCTCTCACATCCAACATTAGGGTTATGACAAGGGGTGTGACTTTCATGCTCAACTCTGAACCCTGGTGTAGGTGTGACAACGCCTAGTAGAATTTCAGACTCTTTTAGGGGTCTTTATGTTATCACTATTCAGGCTGTGATAACTTTTGATAACCAACTACCACAGTGAGTGAGTGAGTTTAGTTTTACGCTGTACTCAGCAATATTCCAGCTATATGGCGGTGGCCTATAAATATAGGAGTCTGGACCAGACAATCCAGTGATCAACAGCATGAGCATCGATCTGCGCGATTGGGAACCGATGACATGTGTCAACCAAGTCAGCGAGTCTGACCACCTGATCTCGTTAGTCGCCTCTTACGACAAGCATGGGTTACTGAAGATCAATATTCTAACCTGGACCTTCACGGGTGAGTGAGTGAGTGAGTTAGTGAGTGAGTGAGTGAGTCTTAAGATAATGAGTTAATCACTGACTGACTGACTGACTGACTGAGTTTAGTTTTACGCCGCTTTAAGCAATATTCCAGCAATATCACGGCGGGGATGAGTTAATCAAGTCATGACAGCTGAATGAGAGAGGAAAGCCCAAGTGATGAATGACGTTTATCACTTTGGTAAGAACAATCAGCATGGTATTGACAAATATGGATTCAAAGTCACGATTAGAAGCTTGTGGCCAAAACGAACATTATGGCTTCTGGACCAACTGCTCAAGCATCAAGTTACATATATAAAAGATATATAAGAATTAAAGACTGTAGTCTTATCATTAACAGAAATCAGTTTATACAAAGAAACCTCAGCAATTGAGGCACAAAATTTAAATGTTTTAACAGTTTTTTTGGTGCTTATTCAAAAGACCAAACCCAAACAAACTGGCACTGTTTAACAGAACTCGCAGCTGGGCTGACAGGTGCCTGAGGGGGTCTCGGTAGTTCAGATTTAAGTGACCAAGAATTAAATGCCACTTCGAATTTCTGGTATGTCAAATTAATATTAGAGAAAATCCTGAAGTGATTTTAGTCCAAGACGTCACGTTTATCCCTTTGTATGAACCAAACAGCATGGCTATGTCAGAGCATACCTGAGATTCGAAACAACGAACACTATTTCCTTGCATGCTAATGGGATGCGGCTCTTCACAGCAAATTCCGGTGCTTCCGGTGCCTCAGGCAACTAAACCTACTATACTTGATACCTGGTTGAAATACAAGCCCTTAGTTTTTAGTCCTGCTATTTGTAGGAAACCTCGACCAAAACATCCCATTAGTTACATTTACATTATATAGGATTGTTGTAATTTGCATTTGTTATTCTTGCAGACTTTGGACTGAATATTGGCCTCAGAGCAGGTTATCCCTATAACGGGCTTCAGGGAAAGGGTAGTTGTTGGTAGGCTAATGTTAATGGGTGAAGGTTGTACCATCAGTCATGAGTATTCTGACCATATCCTGACAACCAAACAGTGTCCAATCTTGGCCAAACATACCTTGGACTACACCATAAACAAACCCATCATGATTACCACCAAGTCACAACTACTGATCTGTCTGGTAGTTTCTACTTCAGGTTTTGACATGATTGTTGTTGACCCCCACATATGTATGCCAGCTATATCATGGATCATGGCAACCTGACGATCTAGGCCAGGGTCCTGTTCCACAATTATAGTCACTTCAACTGTCAAAAGCCAGTTTGAAAGAAAGGTCTGATTGATGACTAAAAACCAGGCCAACATGAGCACTGTGTCACATCATCAAGGCAAGATACCATGCACTGAGCCAAGCCACTCAGGAGGCAAACATTTCTCACTTCTCAGGATACACTTGAAGATCATATGAGCATATGTGATCTAAAATCTGTGACTTGCGATTAATGCTATGGCCAGTTATTTATTAGACCTTCCTCCGCAGCCTCCCAACAAGTGATGCTACCCCAAGCACCAACAGACAACTTGGTCTGGCTTTAACTTCAGTAATTACACCATAAACTAGTCATGCCCAACATCTATGCTTCCTTAAATCTCCCATGCAAAATATAATGTACAGATGCCCTGAAAAGTTCCCCCACAAAATACATATAGTCAAATCTCATCATTAACTGCTGGTGACCAGATATATAGTTAGATTTATCCTAGCTTCAACTCACATGACTCAACCTAAACACCATCTGAACTCAGCGACAATAGAAACCATACATACCACTACGTTCACATAAACATACCTAAGGAGCAGTCATCATTTGTCTGTCTTTGCATCCATTTGAATTTTATTCAAAATATATAAATTCGAAATTGTGCCCAGTTTAACTTATCTTGGTAAAGTTAACTCATTAATAATAACTCTAAGGGCTATAAAACAGGTTGCGACAACCAGGAATCTGACATCCACCAATAGTAAACAGTCAAAGTGTCCTCAAACCAGGCTAAGTACGACTTCACAGTTCAGTATTCAAGACAAACAGGTTCAACTGAATGTAAATACATAATGACTTTGATCTCACATTTCTGAAAACTTTGGATGACAAATTAATAGCTACTGTCCCAAGGTTGGATCAGTCATGTTGTGAGACTCTAACATATCTATACATAGGTAGTTATCCACGCTTGAGTAAATGAGGACAAAAAGCCTCAACTTTTCCTATCAAAACTGAAACCTATCAAGAGATAACAATTTTGAGTAATGTTCTTGCTGCAATGATTTTGGGTGGACATCAATACACAACCTTTTCAGTCCATATAAATATACTACTCTACAGAGGTTAAGAACACCAAATTCTCTTGGGGAATTGATTTAAACGCCACTTTGAACAGACATGGTGCTGACAAACCTAGCGACATAATCGGGGCGGACTCAGATATCTATAACATCAGAACATATACCAGACAAAGTGGCATCAATTCCCAAGAACTAATCCAATATCTTTCCATAGGGGACTGTTATTTCACCAATCACAGGATCAATAAAGGGGGAAAGGCTGTCATATACAGCACACTTCACATTACAAATACAATATGTAAGATTCAGATAAAAAAATGTGTTTTCCCTTGTTATGCAACCTGGGAGCTCTGCCTTTGTTCAGACTCTACATCAATCCTTGGCTGACCCTAGGCGGGTTAAGGACGTAATGCTCAACATAAGTATTGGGTCATGCAGTGGCCATTACAAGGCCCCATGGCCATCTGAAGCACTGCAACCATTGATGCCACCAAGTACTACTCAGTTATATCAAGCATCAATGTGAATAAACTTGTACAGAGATACACAGAGCCATACACAGATGACTGAGACCAGTTCCCTAGGACAAATCAACACAATCCCACAGCTACAGAAGTGATTGTGCAATGCTGTAATCAGATGAGACTTCCCATATATCACAGTATGTAGTGGGTGGACAGCCCCAGGCGATGCAGGTGGTAATGCTGGAGAATAATACTATGGTCAATTAAATCAGTTAGTCTGCATCCAGCTGCATATAGGAAAGATCAGAGACATTTCCTTGTGGTCGACTGTTTTAAAATGCAACTCAAAAGCAATGGGTTTTGCGGGTTTGAGGGTGAGTGTGTGCACGAGGGAGTGAGGTGTCCAGTAGTCCAGGAGGAAAGGCAGCAATGATGTAAGTCTCAGACATTTGACAATTTGGTGATCGAGCATGGTTTTATGACGCTTTTAGCAATATTCCAGCAATATCACAACAGGGGACACCAGAAATGGCCTTCACACATTGTACCCGTGTGGGGAATCGAACCCAGGTCTTTGGCGTAACCGCCCCGACAATTTGGTGAAAACAAGTACAGGTACTAAGTAAAATGGACAAACCAAGTAACACAATGGGCTAGATCAGGTCTCAAAAACACATTGAGGTTTCTGAAGTCTGCACTGAGCCCCAAATGAATGGGACCAGCACAAAGTTCTCGACAAGTGAAATCTAACCTAAATTTCTAACCATGTTACAAGAAGATGATTCAGGAAATATACCACCACCAGAAGATCCAGGCACATCTCGGGGATGCCCTCTGTACACTGCCTGACATCACTACGACACACAGACCATGTAATTATTCCACAACCAGAAGATCCAGGCACACCTCGGGGATGCCATTCTGTACACTGCCTGACATCACTAAGACACACAGACCATGTAATTATTCCACTACCAGAAGATCCAGGCACACCTCGGGGATGCCATTGTGTACACTGCCTGACATCACTACGACACACAGACCATGTAATTATTCCCACTACCAGAAGATCCAGGCACACCTCGGGATGCCATTGTGTACACTGCCTGACATCACTAAGACACACAGACCATGTAATTATTCCACTACCAGAAGATCCAGGCACACCTCGGGGATGCCATTCTGTACACTGCCTGACATCACTAAGACACACAGACCATGTAATTATTCCACTACCAGAAGATCCAGGCACATCTCGGGGATGCCATTCTGTACACTGCCTGACATCACTAAGACACACAGACCATGTAATTATTCCACTACCAGAAGATCCAGGCACACCTCGGGGATGCCATTCTGTACACTGCCTGACATCACTGACATCACTAAGACACACAGACCATGTAATTATTCCACTACCAGAAGATCCAGGCACATCTCGGGATGCCATTCTGTACACTGCCTGACATCACTAAGACACACAGACCATGTAATTATTCCACTACCAGAAGATCCAGGCACACCTCGGGGATGCCATTCTGTACACTGCCTGACATCACTACGACACACAGACCATGTAATTATTCCACAACCAGAAGATCCAGGCACACCTCGGGGATGCCATTCTGTACACTGCCTGACATCACTACGACACACAGACCATGTAATTATTCCACAACCAGAACATCCAGGCACACCTCGGGGATGCCATTCTGTACACTGCCTGACATCACTACGACACACAGACCATGTAATTATTCCACAACCAGAACATCCAGGCACACCTCGGGGATGCCATTCTGTACACTGCCTGACATCACTAAGACACACAGACCATGTAATTATTCCACAACCAGAAGATCCAGGCACACCTCGAGGATGCCATTCTGTACACTGCCTGACATCACTAAGACACACAGACCATGTAATTATTCCACTACCAGAAGATCCAGGCACACCTCGGGGATGCCATTCTGTACACTGCCTGACATCACTAAGACACACAGACCATGTAATTATTCCACCACCAGAAGATCCAGGCACACCTCGAGGATGCCATTGTGTACACTGCCTGACATCACTACGACACACAGACCATGTAATTATTCCACTACCAGAAGATCCAGGCACACCTCGGGGATGCCATTCTGTACACTGCCTGACATCACTAAGACACACAGACCATGTAATTATTCCACTACCAGAAGATCCAAGCACATCTCGGGGATGCCATTCTGTACACTGCCTGACATCACTAAGACACACAGACCATGTAATTATTCCACTACCAGAAGATCCAGGCACACCTCGGGGATGCCATTCTGTACACTGCCTGACATCACTAAGACACACAGACCATGTAATTATTCCACTACCAGAAGATCCAGGCACACCTCGGGGATGCCATTCTGTACACTGCCTGACATCACTACGACACACAGACCATGTAATTATTCCACAACCAGAAGATCCAGGCACACCTCGGGGATGCCATTGTGTACACTGCCTGACATCACTAAGACACACAGACCATGTAATTATTCCACTACCAGAAGATCCAGGCACACCTTGAGGATGCCATTCTGTACACTGCCTGACATCACTACGACACACAGACCATGTAATTAGGAATCAATGTCAGAAATGGATCAACATTTAGAATAACCAACTTATACCAAATATTGTTTCCCGCCTGGCATCTTATCTGCTTGTTCACTGCAACAGGCCTGCAGAACCAATCAGTCTTTGTGTGTAGTCCATCCCGTAAACCTGGCTGTCGAGCCGAGTGAAAACATGTTTAAGGGCAAAGGATACCAGTTAACAAAATCTTCACAGCAATCTGCAGACAATACTTGCAGAACCTATAACATTTGAGGGTCTTTTTATTGAATGTCACTTATCAAGCTGGGAGAAGTTCCGTATTCAGTTCCATTTAGTTAAAATCAAAACCAAGCTCAAGTACATCATATCCTGTGACCTGGTCTGTCTGTCTGCGTACATGCGTTGCGCGTGTGTGTGTCGCGTGTGCGTAATGCATTAAAGCGTACATGCGCGCAGCGTACATGCGTGTTGCGTGTGCGTGTATGTGTGCGTGTGCGTGTATGTGTGCTGTCTAGTCACAATGGTGAAGTCAGCCAAACACTCTTGTCATATCATGCAATACAATCAAAAGACAGCAGCTGTCAGACCTGTCTGGACCTGTTAACATTTCGAGTTTTTGAAAGGCAACATTGCACCTCTTTATTAAATAGCTCTTCACAACACTGGAAATTTCCCTGTAATTCAGGCATGCTGTCATTTACAAAATGAAACAAATTTACTGCTAATTCCTGGGGAACACATTCGAATGACATGCATTGAAATGAGGTAAACCTTTCATAGGTGGAAACTATGTTCCTGTTTGAAACAATTTATCAAATTGACATCTCTTAAAACTGTTCACTACTGATACGACATAATCTCCAACCCTTGCTTTCTCCCAAATTGTATCAGTCAATACTAGTGTTGTGAATTGGTTGAAATCTCACATTTGATGATTGCTTCATTACCAACGAACAATCATCGAAAAAAAATTGGTTAGCGTCATTTTTCAAATTTTCCTATCCAGGTTGTTATTGCATATATGTATAAGATGATGCAACTTGCTACTTTAAAGTGATGACTAATATTTCATAACCATAAATTTCCTGGAGTCAAGAAATATTCAGTCATGACTTTTCAGTTAGTGAAGTGAGTTTTCTAAGAATTAAACAAGTTTGCAGGCCCTGACAACATCGAAGATATGTTCCATCGTCAAGTGTTTCAAAGACAAAAACAGTAGTTCCAAAATCGTTTGTGTTCGATTATGAGTAAATGTGATCGATTGCTTGGGCATTTGGTCTCTGCGACCAATCTTCGATTATTTCAGTTGATCGGAACACCACTAGTCAATACATGAATAATTTGAAATATTCGTTTGTTCTATGTTGTGTGCCAGCAATGTAAAAGAAGTCTGTTGGTAAGTCTGGCCCAGACAAATCAATGACGGACATTAGTAGTAGGGGTGTCACGATACACCAATCTCACGATACGATACGTATCACGATTTTAGGGTCACGATACGATACGTATCGCGATACATAATTATCGCGCCTTTTCATAGCATTACCTTACCGGCAACGTACGCGCTCGCTGATAGGCCCATCAAAATAGTCTAGCCAATCACAAAAGCTGTTAGTTTCCAGCCTATTTTTTAAGTAAAGCTAGCTACATCTATTTATCGGAGCGGTCTGGTATAATTTTACTATCAAGACTTTGACGGAGACGGATATAGCATAAAAATTTGAATCGATAAAGTTTTAAAATAGGAATCGATACACGCAAGCATGTATCGCGTATCGTATCGTCAGTAACAATGTATCGATGCATCGATACATTCGCGTATCGCGACACCCCTAATTAGTAGCAATGACCTTGATTACATAAAATAATAACACACAACCAGAAATCTGGTGGCCGTAATTTCCAACCAACTCCCACAGCCTTGAACATAATTTATGTAATAAGTGAAGATCCTCCAATTTTTCTGTTCCAAAGCACAAACTATGCTTGTCTCTGACATACTCGCAAATGGCACTATAGTTCAGATGTCCTGCATGTCCAACACCAGAATGGAAACTATACATGTGGCTAAGATAATAATCAATATCACTTATCATTAACCGCATCTGCCATCAATGTTCTGCATATTAGGACATCGACTGAAATGGTGTTGATAATTAGATCCTCAACACTCGATGATAATAAAGATTGCCTCTATGAGTGAGTTACCTCTGAACAGTTTTCCAATTATAAAATATATCACAAGTTAACTTATGGACCACTTCCTGCTCATGATGTGACAGAATAACTCTAGTAACATGAAATAAGTGAGTAATCCTTAACATCTTTTGAGTGGTATATGATGTGTGAGGAAACCTATGGTGATGCAAGATCAAGTTTTGCTAAAGGTTACTTGAAAGCTTTCAGTTCAAATATCACACATACAGGCAGAGGATCATAATCCCAGCAACTATATTATGAGCACAATTCCCTGTTGTCAATATATTCTTACACAATATGGACTGACAGCATGGATGACTGATCTAGTTGACTTCAAGTCAAACAATTATGATAAGCATAGTTTACTGGGGAGAAACCAATTCTACCCTCGTACCCACTGAGGTTTGAATCTATGATGTACGAGTTTTTGGATCCCTCAATCTTGTTTAACAACAGGGTTGTCATAAAAGCAGATTCGCCAACGGTCAGACAGAAGTCAACAACCCGCCAGCCCCAGTGTCTGACTGTATATTTCACAATGACTTTGACTGAAATTGTTATATGTGACATGTGACACTTGTTTGCTGTTTATAAATCTTATGTTTGTTGATAATTTCAATGCCAATTATAAGAAATGTTAAATCTGCAATGTGCGTTTTATTTTATTCTGTGGATCCTGTGAATTTTCAATGGGTCAGACAGACATCTGAAACTTAGAGGACCCAATGTCCTGTTACTTTGAAACACCATTCGTGAACACTGTAAAAGACACTGGATTTGTTTTCTACCAAACCTTTTGCAACTACTATTGCTGTTTGTAAATAATATCTGTGGAATCAAAGGCCACTGTGTATAAACCATTAACGGTTGAGCTTAGGGGACCAAGCAGTAGACTTTTGCTTCCGACTAGAGGTCATGTTCCACATGGTTCCTTCTGTGCTTCTTGCACATATCTATAGCAAGTTCTTCCAATATTTCAGAAACCACTATCACCCATATCACATTAAATCACAGACATGTGTGACATACAATGGCTGGAGCAGGACAACTACACAATGACTAAATGGGCACACCATGTAATCAGCATTCTGTGTATGCCAATTAATCAGGGTTCCATAATGAGAAAGTCCCACTGTACCTTGTCACTGCTCATAATACCAATCACTATCGGTTCTGGGAATACCTTGATTCAAGGACATCCTCGTATCCTTGAGAGTTGCGCTTTAAGTGTTGGATGTTGGCAACCCAATGAAATTAAAACATTTGGGACAGTCGGCAATTTAAGTCAAGCAAAACATATTTCAGGCTACTAAGCAACTTGGATAATTTCTGTGAGTTGTTTGGGACTGACTGAAAGATACTTTAGGTGAGGAGGTATCTGATGAATTCAGTTGCTAACATGATCATCCATCCATGTTTTATCTGTATGTATATCTACAGCTGGCATCATTCACACATTCTGTTTCAGTATAGCCTCTTTAATCAAAGTACACTGTCCATTTCAGAATCTCAGTGATCACAAGTACAGTTTACAGGTAAAGGCCCTAAAAGAATGTGTACAAGTATAATATTCTTGGAGGTGCAAGTAACAAGATGCTTCCTGTCAAGTCTGGAGCGGATAACAGTTACGCCTGCTTTTTCTTGTCATGCCACTTTGGCTTTTCGAAGGTTGGAATGAAGAATGAAAGAATCTGCAGGACACATATCTGGGCCCATATCTGACCCTGCACAGTGCAAACATTAATGATACTGCAGGAACAAACAGGGTGTCATTCACAGTGTGTGATTGTGAGCATTTATCAATTTCCTACTTACAGCTTTGACAGTTCTGACAAAAAATCTGCAGAGCATGACAATCAGATCAGCACAGTACAGTGCACACTGCATAATACAAAAGGTCAATGGAAAACATAGGTAAATGAGTCAAATGACAATAGTTTAGCTTACCCAGCAGTGCAGCAAATATGCAGAATCGGTTTGGGTTGAGGTTGAGACACTTTGCTATCTCGTCCATGATGTATTCTTTGGTCTCCAGGGAGCCCTTGTACGTGAGCTTGAGGTTGTTTGAAGAAAAGTAGCGTGGTGGGTCGAAGATGGTGTACACTGACTCCTGAGCAACGATGCCCTGAAGATTGTGTTCTCTGCAGAAGCCTATGACCTCTTGGTGATGATCGTCCATGGAACACGCGACAGCGACTCCTAGATGGCGAAGGGCCATCTTCAAAGCACCCCTGAGGAAGACGGGCTGCGACCACCATACTTTCGGAAGGGGCGTGCCTTTGTTGTTAATGTGCCGCAAAACCAGGCGAACCTTCTCCTTTTGTGCAAGCTGTTGTGTCAACCATTCGGGCAGTTTCTGACTTTCAAGACAACCATCGAAGAAGACGACTAACTCCATGTTGGCGTTGTGACATGCTTGAATCAAGCTCGTGAGAAATGCTGTCATCCGGTTCCACTGACCACCACATACCCAATCAGAGAAGAAGCCACCGTATAATCTGTCCAAACAACTTTCTGCATCCACGACTAAACAAAATCGTCCTGAGCCGCCATAACGGGGACCACGCCTTTTCGGAACGAACCCTCTCGATATCTTTAGTAAGTCGACCGAGACACAGGCACTGGAACACTCTGATTCTAAAAATTCCTGGAAATCCTTAATGCCCATTTTGTATTGCAGTGTGTGAACAAGGGATTACATAATAAGATGGCAGTAGAGGAAAGTGGACAGTCCACAAGAATTCCGATTATAAAGAAGCTAAAATAGACAAATTCTACCTACAATCCGCCATGTGCTCAGCCTGTCGATCGCAGCCAAGATACTTGGCAGGTCACGTGACGGTGCCCGGATTGCATCCCATAGTTCAGCTAACTAATGTGCTACAGTTTTCCATACGACAACTTGCAAACAAGAACATACAAATAGTCGTCTGTTGCTCGGGAAATATCCATAATGCTTCCTTTCAGAAATAACTGTTGGTAACAATTACGCCATCTAATTTATGTCTTAAATCACCATTCTGGCAACGTCGTGGTTAGCGAGAAATGTGTTCAGCTGTACGCCACAGTTTTCAACGTTCTTCATATGAAGTAATCGATAAAATACATAGTACGTTATCAAAATGCTGAACCACCCCATTAAAGTGGTAACTACACAGACAGAGGCTCGTTTTGTCGTTAAAATATACGAGTAATATCCTATTTAGCATGCCCGATCATCGCCTGATGAGAGCCAATATAGTGCCGTCTTTATCAATAACACAGCGATGGCATGGCTTTCACTTTGCAGAAACCGGGTTCTCTCAATGATCGAGGTTCATGGCCGGGAAGGCTAAAATCGCGACGCTTCTCGGTTCAATGAGCGTAGCCTTCGTGGTACTTGCAATGCAATGTTATGGCTGAATGAACACGGTGCTCCTTACTTGGAGGCTCTGACAAATTACAAAATAAATCAGGATTAACGTGGACGCTCTTTCATTTGGGCACACATACAAAGATAAATACAGTTATTTACCCATTTTCATGTCTATTCTTCATTATGCATTGTCTTTAATTCGACATTAAATTATCATTTTCCATGGAAAAACACATTTCTGTCAATCTACTTAACTGCAACTTAAATATACCATTATATATATGTTTTGAAAAGAAATTCTTATGAAAATGTATTCCAAGGTAAGTATAAGTATCAGACATGCTCAAAGGTACATCACCAAGATATTTTTTTTGAAAATTAACTCTTGCATCTCCAGAGCCAAATACGACTACTTTAGTCTTTCGATATTTAATTTTAACTTCCACTTTACTCAATATTAATACTATGCTGTAACTCATCCGGACTCAAATGAGACCATGTCATCAGCATACATCAGTACAAAAATCTTAACAAATCCAAATATATCATCAATTTCTACACCATCACAGGCATTCGTCACCAGATATGATACAACGCCATTAATAAACAGTGAAAAAAGGAGAGGTGATAAATTTTCTCCCTGGCGTACGCCTTACAACAGTCAAAATAGGTAGAGTCATTTCCACCTGTTGAAACACTTGGTATTATCATACATATTATAAATAACCTTTTAATCTTACCCAGTAATTCCGTGTTTAACCATTTTTTGCCAAAGTCTCACATGCCAGACATTATCAAAGGCTTTTTGAAAGTCTATAAAAACACTATATAACTTTTTCTTCTTAGATTTAAGTAGATCAATTAATCCATTAAAAAAAAAATATATTATCTAAAGTAGAGTACCCCGAACCGCAAACAAGCGAAGGTTATAACAATGATTTGAAAAGAAATCTATCTACTCATGGATTATGCCTAGTGACAATTATTCTAATGTCTTTTTTATAATTAAATACATCTGAAATACAATCGCCACTTATGTAAAGTTTTAACGTTTCAGAAATAAATCGCGATATTGGCTTAGTCAGAAGCCAACGTTAACCCCCCAAATCTCAATCTGAATCTACTCCCGACAGGCGACATGGATTATGCTTCCCGGCACCGTTTCTTTAGCTTTGGCGGTACTCCCCTACTCCGTTGGAAATTAGCTCTCCCGGGAAATCCGAAATATACATGTTAGCCTTCCCCGGGACATCTGAAAAATAAATTTTAGCCTTCCCGGCACGACACCCGCAATGACGACTATTGTTGCCATTACTTTGCTATCTCAACCTCTCCATTGACCTTTGCTGACCAATGTTGCTATGGTTACGGTTGACAACCTTTCGGGAGGATCACGCAGATGGGGGACATGGGTGGACAGAGGTCTGAGAGGCGCCCACTTGTCTTACCCACCAACAAACCCCTGGGTTTCACCAAAGTGATTAACGCCCGAGGCCTCCATCACTTCGGGCTTTACTCCAACATGGTGGTGACAGACCGTGATAATAGCAGCTGGAACAGTGTTCAGAGCGATTTGAAGCTCAACTCACACATCTTTTCATCAGACATCCTGGAGTTGTTCCCAAGAGCGACCTGCATTACGCCTTGATTTTCGCATGATCGACTTTTATTTTACGCTGCTTTTTGTGCAATAGTCCAGCAAAAGGAATGGTTATCCGAAATGGGATTCACACATTGTGGAGAATCAAACTCGGGTTTTCGGCGTGACGAGCGAACGGTACCCGTCTAAACCACCCTACCGCCTCCTTGCACTTTGAACATTTCCCCCATCTCTAAATGACATGCTAATAGAATCTTGCTTAATGTGGCTTAACACACATCTCATGCACACATATTAACTGTTGCGAAATGAAAATGTAATTGTATTATATAAACTACTTAATTGGTTATTTATTATTTGTTAAATCCACACCCACTTTATGAGACGGTCTGACTTAATCTCGGCCAGAAACCAGAGGTTGATATGAGCAATGTCGGGGTAAGATGACATCCAATCAACCACTGACCCTGACCAGAGAAATCAGTCGCTTTTGGGCAAATTCTAACCTTTAATCACTGTAGAGTTGGGGTTATTCGACCTCGTAGGAGGGGCACGAAACCATATCTACCTTACCATTACTACAATTTCATTTTGATCGGCTGGTTTTGGTACACTTACACTGACAGCAAACAGCGGCAAGACTGTCGAAAGGGGGCTGCTAGTCCCTCACCTTAGAAACTCACGGAATCAGAAAGCAATGTGACCGTCCTCTGACGTTGTTTGTTTATTGTTTAACGCCGCACTCTATAATATGTTGCTGCACACCGTAACAGTAATTGTTTATACATTAAACGCTTAGTTGTCCCACTTTCATTATGTGGTGTTGTATTTGTGTTTCGCCCTTTCCGTAACATCCTATCGGTTCCCTTTTCCTGGACACCTTATCTTATAAATAGACGAAACACTCTTGTGGACCATGTCAGTGCTCGCCATCCTGCATGTAATTAACACTCATGACCTGGGTTAGTGAAGACCCGGGTTAGAATTGATCTTCAGTAACCCATGCTTGTAGTAGGAGGCGACAAAAGGGATCGGGTGACCAGTCAGGCTCGCTGGCTTGGTTGACACGTCATCGTATCCCGGTTGCGCAGAACGATGCTCATGTTGTTAATGGCTGGATTGTCTGGTCCAGACTCAGTCTAAGTAAACTTAGGCTCAGTATAAGTTTAAGTTTACTTAGACTGGGTCCAGACTCGAGTATTCACCGACCGCCGCAATGTAGCTGGAATATTGCTGAGTGCGGCGTGAAACTCACTCACTCACTCACTCGTGCACTGTATTGTGATAATACAGTTTCTGAGAGTTGAGGCAATCTAGATTTTCAAATCATTCCAGACTTGAATAGAACTGTTTAATTTATTATCTTGGGTCTGGAAGACGGACGAATATAACAGTTAAATACTGGCACCATCTTCATCATCTATCGGGTCTTGTTGTTGATAAGTTGATGGTTATGCTGATTATGAAGACTGATTTATAAAGCAATATATTCACTATAATAATCATAAACAATTTTCATTTATGCTCAATGAGGTGAGGTGAAATTGGGTTTAACGTCGTGCTTGAGAATATTTCGCTCATATGACGACGTGCAAGCGTGTGTATGTGTATGTGCGGCTGCTTGTACTAGCCCAGACTTAAGCTGGTTTTATAGTGCTAGCTCACTGAAATACCATGCCGCAGTGAAGCATGAATACCCCACTCAGACACAGTATACTGACTCCGAGCCGACCAGTCCTTGTTGTACCCATTAATGCCGAGCGCCAGACAGGGACCAACAAGTACCATATTTTAACGTCTTTTGGTATGACGCGGTCGGGGACCGAACCCGCGACCTTCCGTTCTCCGGGCGGACGCTCTAACTACTACACCACGGAGGCGGTCTTATGCTCAATGATCACATCACATTGTTATCTTCAGCATCCTTCCGCACCATCACATTGTCTCTCTCCGATAACATACTGTTCTTAAACAATCTTGTTGCACTATTCCTTTTGTATTATGATGAGGTCCAGGCGAGTGGTTGATATTGCGAGCATCGTGATGGTAAATAAGACCTTAACAGCAAGTGTACACTCTATGATCCTGCATGGTTCTTCCTTTAGTTGCCAAGATAGATTGTGTTATACAGTTCGAGGAGAGATTCCAGATTTGCTTATTTTAACACGGCCACGATATAAACAGGAGACTGATCATTGCGTAAAACATTTTATATATAAAATATATTCCATTGGACTATAAAAAGTCATAAATTTAAGACTGCAATGGGTGTAACATCAAGGTCATTTCCTTTTCGTGATGAGCACCAATTAATTTTATTGTATAAATATGTTAGAGAGAGATTTGCATTCGATGACGGTTTGTGTTTATATTACTTTTGACTCGGACGGGCAGGGAGAATATATTCACATAAGGCATTGCTCTACATTCGCTGTTTATCGAAAAGAAAGTCATCCAGCTTACAACTACAATGCTTTGTAACCGCCTCCGTGGTGTAGTGGTTAGAGCGTCCGCCTGAAGAGCGGAAGGTCGCGGGTTCGATCCCCGACCGCGTCATACCAAAAAGACGTTAAATTATGGTACTTGTAATAGCCTGGCGCTCGGCATTACTGGGTTCAACAAGGACTGGTCGGCTCGGAGTCAGTATAATGTGTTTGAGTGGGGTATTCATGTTTCACTGCGGAATGGTATCTCAGTGGGCTAGCACTATAAAACCAGCTTCAGTCTGGGCTAGTACAAGCACCCGCACATACACATACACACGCATGCACGTCGTCATGTGAGCGAAATATGAGCACGACGTTAAACCCAATTTCACCTCACCACACAATGATTTGTGGATAGTTGTGTCGAAACTAGTCTCAACAAATGTCCGGGTCCGAGAAATGCTGCTTGATCACGTGACACAGTGCTATTACAGCAATCCCGTCAGACAACGTGAAACATGGCGGAGGCGGCAACATTTCAACCTGGTACTGGTGCTGTACCAGCTACCCTTGTGGAATTATCAGTGTCGTGTCGGTAAGTATGTTCTGTTTCACACCTAGTCGGTAAAACGAGGATACTAATGCAAGACATTCACCTGCTATTCACGTATGACAAGCGAAAGTCAGAAAATTCGTCTGCTTGAGAACTTGTTTACAAAATTATTGACATGGGGGCCTTCGAAGTTGATATCTTGTTTAATACCGAGTTATGTGCCATTGAAAGCTCGGGATTTGCCAGTCACATCTCGTTTTAATTCTATTTCTTTTAAGTCGTAGTTTCAGAAGTTTCCATCATGGTTGCTAATGTCAGACATACAAGAAAAATTTCCACTTGACATCTTCAGTGAGCACGTCACCTAATTTCGCAATGCACTTCCGTGTTATTGTTTCGAAACCCGCTTCAAGCGGATTCTTTCGTCGTTGTGATGCAATAGCGTATATTGTGTGCCAAGGAGTAAGCATTACCAACAAGAAAAATGAACCAACAACCATAAACTACCTACAATAAGGGACGACAGCACATCTGTTTCACCCTTTTCATAACTTCAGAATTCGAGGTCAGCATGTGGTTATGTCCGACTTCAACATGTTAGGGACCTAAAATCAACACTTTTGTCAGAAGTTTGTGTGTGTACTGTACTGTACTCTGTTTCTATCTGAAACACCAATGTTGATGTTAGTGGAATGGTTTGGTACACTTGAAGACCTTGAAGAATGAAACATGTCTCTAACCATTACTCATTGAACAGAAACACATTCCATACCAATAGCTATGGGTGTAAAGAACCAGTTCTCTACATTCGTTGGTTTCACATTACTTTTCAACCCGCTGTGCGCGCATGCGCATCGCGTGCGAAAAATATCCACTGGCATGTTTCCGGTTTGGTCGTATGTTTATCGATAGTGTAAACACTCCAAAGAAAACAAAATTCAAAAACATATATAGTTTTATGTCGAATATAACTGATCCCATTTTGATTTATGAAACAGAGTCCGGGATTAGTTAAATAAATAGCTTCATGTATGTCAACAAGCTCTTGTATAAAGACATCTCACCACCACGGTCCTTCCCCGCACATCCCCTTCTCACAACTAAACAAACACATCTCTGATGGAATTGCAACCAAAATAGGACATCAATTATTGAAAAGCAGAGGCAAATGGAAGTATGTACTCAGCTATGAACAGTTGTCACAACGTAAATCATTTTCATAACAGCTTTTATTTAGAGTGCATTTACACGATCGATAAGCATACGACCAAACCGGAAACATGCAGTGGATATTTTTCACACGCTCTGTGCATGCGCACAGTGAGTTGAAAAGTAATGTGAAACCAACAAATTTTAACTTTTTCAAGAAAACCTGACAGTTTAAGTAAAAAAAACTCCTCCCAACTAAGAAAGCATCGAAATATGGATCGGTTGTTTCGTCATGGAATACAAATGTGCTTATCATGGACTATATTTTCAACAGGTTTTACTTGTGTTCAGCACTATTCTTGATCAAACTGTTCCATAAATAAAACTTATCCAGCAATAGCATGCAATTATTCGTATAATACTGTGCCTTCCAGAACTGCCAATACAAATATTAAAGGTAAAATTATCATGTCTAGTTATAAGATATCTCAGATTTCACATTTTATTGATGAAGTTTGTCATTACCTGTTCTTTTACCTGAAATCTCTGAAGGGATACTGTGCAGTTTTTACTGTGTGTAATAATGAGGTTCACTGAAAACCTCATGCTATAAGCCTTGTATCCATTTATCCAAAACAAAAAACATTTGTCAGTTTGGCTGTACCTCCTTATTGTATGTCCTTTGTTTCAGAGACAGCTTCTCATTCTTATATCCTGCGATAGGTGTCACTTTGCGAAGCACAACGAGAACACAAATTAAACCTGTCCAAAATATTGTATAAAGCAAATTTGTATTCTGTGAAAAAGAATCAATGCATATTTTAAAGTTGGGGTTTTGTTTCCCCTTTAATGACCAAATTCTAAACATTTAAAATGATTCTGGTGATCACATTCTATAAAGTATTTAAAGTTATTTCTGATTTCAAGCTAACTATGATTTTTCTAAATAATGACTATAGCTGCTATTTGTTGAATAAGCTACTAAGACACTAAGAGTGCTAATAGTTAAGGGTTCTTGTCATAATTGTAATGTTAGAAATTAAGGATTTGTATGAGTCCCAACATGAAAATACTGAAAACAGAAAACCTCTGTGACATGCCTTTATGTGAAAATTTAATGCACAGTCGAACTTTGCCTGGAAAAAAGTTTCAGTTTTTAATTACTGGTCATGTCAACTTGTTGCATACATTTTATTCTCTTCGAAATCCTCAAAGTGATTTTATTGATGAATTAAACAAAATATTGTGCAGATGTATCTGGAATGATAAACTATAACGAGTGACAATATTTAGGAAATATGATATCGGGACTGAGTGAGACTGATAGAGTTCTTTTTTCAAATTCTCTAAAACTTTTAACTCTGAAACAACAGCTTCAAAACAAATGCTGGAATAACCTTATTATCCATCTACTAAATAGCATATTCAGACTTGCAGCTAATATTGTAATATTGAAATCTCCATACACGTAAATAACTCTTATTGGAGGTGTGCATGTGCGCGTGTAGGAGATTTCTTCAAACAGTAATTTTTCAGGAAAATCTAATTGATCTGATTATTCAAACAATTAGATCTACTTTGTGATCCCGGATCCATGCCGTCAACAATGCTGGCTTCCTGTTGTCTCCTGAAAGGGAAAAGGTTTTGTCCCTATGACGTTTAAAAGTTTTCCTCTTATACAATATTACTACCAATGACAAGTCTCAAGTTGCTTGTGCTGTGAAATGGCCTCTGCATACCACTGCCTATTGTGCACACCTTGTTTGAGGTGAAAGAGGATCAGATTAGGTGTAACCAATGTCCCTGAGAGTTTCACAATACTTGTGTGGATGCAACTTTAAATGATCAGTTTAATCATGTCTACAGCGATGAGCTGATGACAGATGATCAGATTGAGTGGTTTCACAATACTTCAGTGGATACTGCTTTTGTGGCTACAACATTGAGAATTTAAGAAAAGATGATGCTGCACCATTTTTCAGATCGAACACTTCCAGATATGCTCCGAGTCCCTTCCCACAAACAGTTCCCTGATGTTCCCTTCTATTTACTCACAGCCGTGGAACTTGTTATGACATCAAACTAGACATGATCAACACTGTTATTATCAACTTGAATCTGTGAAGTTGTCACCTAAAACAATGTCAATAACAGGTAAAATTGTTATGAGCTACAGAGTCTCATGGGTCTTTTTGTCTGTTTGTGGACATGTTGAGAATGTTTTTGGCGCTTATTTGAATCCATATTTTGTATGAACAAATACCTAATCATGCTTAATTTTCCTTTCAGGAAACTCATAGATGCTGATGTATTTTCAAAGTCAGATCCAAGTAAGTGCAGCAGATAATTAACGTTATTTACAGAATAGCTTACGAGGTACTCATAATTATGGATTTTGTTAAATCTGTAATTCTGAGTTCTGTTTATTATACTTTAAGCCAATTCCATCCTGTGTGGTCATTTCTTACAAATCATGTCATTGTTTGTCATCGAGAAGAGGCAATCCGGTAGCCATTGTCAACACTCACAGTTTACCCCCTCTCTAAATTACCAGGAGATTAAGGAAGTTTTCCTGTTAGTTCTGTATTAAGTACTCACAAATAAGCAGAACGGTGAATAGTAGGGCTGTATTGATTCACTTTTGTATTTGGTAAATTGAACCATATCACTTTGTGAATTCAGTTTGTTATTCATGAGCACCAGAAGCCAACATTCATGAACCTTTTTAAAAATGAGTCTTTTTACTTGATATTATTGGGTGTTACTTATCCGAATGAAATATGCAAAATGGATTATATCCAGACCAGGCAGGATAATAGCCAACTCTTCTATATTTAATTTGACAGTAATGTTTTCACTGGTCATTTGTCATGCTAAATTAATCTTGTGAACATGGACAAAACATGTCAAATACATATTTTGTAAGTATTTCACAGAATATATTGAATAATACATTCACTGCTGGTTTGTTAATATATCTGTTACCTAACAGGGCTCGATTTAAGAGATGTTAACCTACTTGCACCAGGTGCAACCAAAGATAAAAACCTAATTACACCAGCCAAAATCCAGTTGCACTGCTTTTAATGCAATACTGGTGTGTACATGCAATTTTTCAGAGGTATACCTACTAAAAAATTGACTTGCACCTGGGGCAAGTTAGACTGATAACTAGGTTGCACTTTGTCATGTTGGGTTGCACCAGTGCAAGTAGCAAAGCACCAACTCGAGCCCTGCCTAATATTTGTATTCTTTACCAAATATTTGTGATATGTATCATGGTCGCCGCACAGTGAATCTGTTGCACCTCTAGTAAATAGTTATGTTTGGCCACACAATAACCAAACACTGTACAATGATCTATAACAAATAAATCACCCTTCTTGTTGTTGTGTGATTGAATCTAAAACTGTCAGGAACTGTCAACCTCGACCAGAACTGTTGATGTGGATTAAGGACAACTTGGTACAAGGGTGCATTTCGTTTCATTTGAAAAGTGTACTGTCTAAACTTTGTGTAACATATGTTACATTTGGGATTACACTTTCTTAGTAAAGTACAGATTCTAGTACTTTGTTGGATTGAGTCCATCCGAGATTCAAACCCACACCTTCAGGGTCAGGCATGTAATCGCCAGCACACAAAGTCAGCCGCCTTACCTGCTCAGCCACCACAACTTCCACAAAAATGGAAGTCGAACAACTGGTAGTCTACACTGCGGACTTTGTCTACCCCTCAGATAAGTGTAGATTGGCACGGCTCCCACGTCCGAAGCTATGATTGCACAATGCTATTTAGAAAGTGGTCAGATGTAACATATGTGATATTTGGGATTACACTTTCTTGTTAACTTTCTAAGAAAGTGTATTCCCAAATATCACGTGTTACATTTGACCACTTTCTGAATGGCATTGTGTATCCTAAACTGAATAATCAGCTATTTTCGTCTAAACCAAATTGTTATAATAAACACATTTCCTACCTTCACATGTAAAAGATCTAACATGAACTTGTTTGAGTGAGTGAGTGAGGCATATTTTCAGATATAAGAAAGCTGTTGGGTATTAGTAAATGATAAACTGTGTACTATTTATATTTATGTAGCAGTTTTGTACAATGATAAAATTTGCAATTCATCGGTCCGTTTCTGACTCAAATGGACTGTAGGTTTCTGCAAAAAGTTGGGGTTTTTAATCATGTGTTTATTGTCATTTGATTTTGGATTATGTGATGCAATACTGTTCTGACAATGATGGAATTTGAATCAGTGTCTGATTCTGCATCAGTTGATCTTAAACTTTGACGGATATTGGCTTTTGAATTGTGTGTTTCAATTCTGTTAATGAATACATCTGTGATTAAGTATTGTCTGCGACCCGTGAAGATCCTGGTTAGTATTGGTCTTCAGCAACCCATGCTTGTTGTAAGAGGTGACCAACGGAATCGGGCGGTCAGGCTCGCTGATTTGGTTGACTACATGTCATCGTATCCCAATTGCGTAGATCGATGCTCATTCTGTTAATCCTTGGATTGTCTGGTCCAGATTCAATTATTTACAGACTGCCGCCATATAGCTGGAATATTGCTGAGTGCGGCGTTAAACAACAAACAGTATTGTTTGCAATCATAAACATGGTAAAAAAAGGGTACAAAAGCAACATTTGTGATTCATACCTCATCTTAGCTCAGAAAGGGTCATTAGTGGGTGGAGCTGCATTCATCAGGCATGCCTGAAACCTTTGATCATGGGTTCAAATCCAGGTTTGCCTCGATAATGTTTATAGGTTTGTCAGCATCTTGGTCTTGCTGATAGGATTTGCCAAAGTGCCAAGTTAGGGTCAATATTAGTGTCTTTCTGTTGAGAGTCAGTCGTTCATCTGTAACTAATCATGCCCAAAGCTCATGCCTTCAACCACTGGTTTGCACATTGTCACACAGTAGTAATCCAGCCATGGCTGGGACACCAGGCTTCACATATTGGACCCATGGACAAAATTGAAATAAGGCCTTCACCCTTTACAGGGTTCGAAATACCGCATATATTAGCATGCCATGGCACAGTAAATATTGAAATGGCATGGATAAAAAAGGTTCTTGGTGCCCTTAAGGTATGCCTTAAGTTTTAGAGACATAACTCACCTCTAGTCATTTAATCCCCAAAACCAAACACTTACCCAATGACAAACAGGCAAAAACATTTATTGACTTTATCGCCCAGGAAATCAGTGGAATTATGATGGATGATATAAAAAAATGTGGTTGTTTTTCCATTTAGAGTGATGGGAGTACTGATAGTTCGAGTATTGAGGAGGTAATTGTGTATGATTGATATATTGAACAAGTGAACCTGTCACAAAATTCTTCAAATTATCATCATCATTGCTACAGTCATTTATTTTGAAAAAGATGTGGGCACACTTGATTTCTGAAAGGCACACTTAAAATCTTTGCCTGGTGCCCTAAGGCACACTTTAAAAAAAATGTATTTCTATCCCTGCTTTAGTGTAATGGATAGAGCACCTGTTGGAAGGAAGGATGGTTGGTGGTTCCATCCCCAGGCATGTCATACTTGACACATTAAAATGGTTTGTTACCCTGCCTGGTTCTTGGAATAATACCTGGTTGGCTGAGAGTCACTGAGTTGTGGATGCAAGTTATGCTTTGTCATGGTATTTCAGTGGCCGAGCACTGTAAACTGACACTAATCTGGACTAGTACAAGCACACATGCGAACACATAGCCAAGTGCAACAATCTTGAACATGACATCAATTCCCATCTCCCCTCAGCTCACCATGAGTGTGACAAGCAGATGTTGAACCACTAAGATGCCCACTGGCCCCACCAGGCAAACACTTCTGATAATTGTCCAGTGGGGAAATAATGACAGTGTAAGAAATATTGTTACTATCAATAAACTGTCAGGTGGGGAGTTGGCCTGGCTAGAGGTGGAGGATGGGTGAAGCACGCACTCCCTAACATGTTTTGTCATTTCAGTCAGTGTGCCAGGTCACTGTGACCCAGCTCCTGTCAACGCTGCTGCAGTCCCTGTACACTGTGTCCTTCACTTGACAAGCCAGCCTGCATTGCTCATGTCAAATGTTGTGACCTGTTTGTGTAATATAGAGCGTGTAATGACTATATATTGTTTATCAATATGCTAATGCAACCACATTTGTGTTTGGTGGAGGTGACATTGACAGGTTTTGGTCATCTCATGTCATTCTGTCTGTGACGTGAAAAGTTAACAATAACATATTTGGAGGTCATTTTTAAATGACCACACTGAAAGTCAAGTGAGCATATGTTGTGGCACCGAGTCCATCAGTTCATTTATTGGTTCATTTGTCGTTAATCATTTCATGTTCACATCTCAGAGAATGTAGCAGCCATATTGAAAATGTCATTTCTGGCTCTGACTCAGTCATGATTATCTTACATCTAGAGAGTTTATGTGGTTACGGGTATGACAATATAAATGTTTTATGGCATATTCTGATATATTATACAGTTATATTCTTTGACTTCGGCACAAATGAACCCAAGTGTTGTGTCACTAAAAAGTGCCCTTGAATTCCTACCCGATAGTTGCACTCTTGGCAGGTACAGTGGTCAAGGCATCAAAGGTCTCCAAACACTGCTGTCCACTGCTGTAGCCACGTTAAAAACATATATAGTTTCATTAACTGTCAAATCATTCATTCATTGTCTGAAAATATGCATTTCATTTTAATTTATCATGTTTAACTGATTTAAAATTGTTAACTTTCCCACAGTGTCATTTTGTTCTAGGACATACATTTTGACAAAGCATTTATATCAAACTTGTCAATAAGCAATATTATGATGTTTAAAGCAAATTAAATAATGCATGTACATGTTTCCAAATGGACTTAATGTGAAATATATTGTAATAGGCTTCTCTGCCCAGTGACAGTTGAAGTTGGCTATAATAGGGTTTTGGACCTTGCGTTGTGTACTTTTTTTATGTGGTGATGGTAAAGTAGCCAACTTCAAATAGGCTCTTTGAATCAGGCCTCATTGCTGGTAAAAACATAACAAATAGAAAAGAGAAACTCAATAATTTATTTACAAAAACCTAAACCTATCCGAACCTAATCTATACCTAACAATCTAACCTAACCCCAAACCCTAATAAGACATGGCTCTGATTTCAGAGCCTATGTCCAAAACAAATAATTATATACTCTCCCAAAAAAGTAACGCATCATGAAAATAGCAATTTCATGTAGCAATGAATGAAAACGTGATTCATTTTACAAAAGGTTTTGCTCTGTTTATGAGTCCAATGGTGTTTATGTTTTGAAACATCACAACAAAACGCACCATCCGTAAAAAATACCCATATTTAACAGCATGATTTTCAATTTTGGCGTGTTGTGTCACAGAATACACAATTCACACGCAATGCACGTGAAAGTTGGGGATCAGATAGTCTCAATGATGGGTATAAAAGGTTGATCACTGTCTGTCGATTATTCACTGTATTTGGAATATTGTTGATGAACGCAAAATGCCACGTCTAAGTGAAGCCAACCGTCATATCGCCATTGGTTTGCTTGAAGCTGGCCAGTCTCAACGTGCAGTTGCCCCGACGCATGAATGTTCACCAAAGCACCATTTCACGGCTCTGGGAGAGATATCGCCGGCAGAATGCAGTAGCAGATGCCCCTCGTGAGTGGGCGACCTCGGCGACCACTGCGGCGCAGGATCGCTACATCCGGGTACATCACCTGCGTCATCGAACAGCTACGGCGACCAGTACCCTTTCGACAAATACCGGATTGAGGAGGCTTTCTGCGCAGACCGTCAGGAACAGGTTGAGAGAGGCTGGTTTACGTGCCAGAAGACCTTATTTTGGCCCTGTGCTCCGACAACAACATCGTCGACATCGTGTTCAATGCTGCACCAACGTTCAGGCCTGGAACCTACCGAATTGGCGTAGAATCTGGTTCAGTGATGAATCACGATTTCTATTGGAACGATGTGATGGAAGAATGTGGGTGTACAGACGTTGACGTGAACGTTTTGCCGACGCTTGCGTTCCCCAGGTGGACAGATTCGGCCGGGGAAGGGTTATGATGTGGGGAGCGATCACCTGCCGTAGGAGAAGTGATTTGGTGATGATCCAGGGCAACCTGACAGCTCAACGGCACTTTGACAAAATCCTACGCCCACACCTCCTTCCAATCATTGATCGCCAGTGGGAGTTGTTTCAACAGCACAATGCCAGGCCCCACACAGCACGTCACACGTGAGACTTCCTCCAGAACCACAACATCAATGTACTCCCCTGGCCCTCAAGATCATCGGACTTAAACCCGATCGGACATCTGTGGGATGCCCTGGACAGACGGGTGCGACGCCGTAACCTCAGCCCCAGATACTTCTGAGACTTATTCGTTCGATGCCGAGGCGATGCCGTGCAGTTCTAGATGCCCACGGTGGTCACACAAGGTATTGACTTCAGCGCCACCACACGTCTCCATGTGCTACTCAAACTGACTTTCCTCGAGTTGGTGCCAAAGACAGATAAGTCTGCATTTCCAGTGTACAATTTCGCTATATTTCATTGACTCATAAAGCCTACAAGATGTTTCAAAATAAACATAAAAATACAGTTGAAATTCCTATATGTGTTTCTTTTTTGGGAGAGTATATTAATTTCCTATGTAACCAAAAAGCCTATCTACTTGGTCTGGATTACCAGGACTCAAGCAACTGAAATAAATGTCCTCACCTCCGGTGAACCAGTGGACTAAAGACAAGGAGTGCTGTGAAGCTACTCCCTTTATAGGACTAGAGGCAGGCAGTGCATGTGCTGCACATGCCAGGCACAACATGCCGGGTGTGTTGTGGCTATGCATACCAGCATAGCCGAGAACACACTAATAACCCATGTTATATTAACCCAACCTCAAATAGAACTCAAACTTTACCCCAAATATCCTAAACTACCACAATATCTTACAGTGTCCATTGTTGTAATTTGATTGGCTGCCTTGGATCATGTGGTTCAATTTTATCAAAGACAATTTTTATGTTAGATTACAATACAAAATCACTTAGAAGTGATGAACCTGACTCAAAGATTTTGGGTATCACATTCTTCATTTGTTAAACACAAAGTTTCAGAGTTACATCTTACTCATTCCTCAGGTGAGTGATACAGAGTGGATATAAACATATATAAACACTCCGTGAGCAATGTTCATGACAGCATAACAAAGGATAATAACTTCAGGCAACTGCAGTTATTTATAACAGTAAGGGGGTGCCATAACTGAGAGGCTGTGTAATTGGTAGAAGCCAGGTAGTTGGTAGAGGCCAGGGGTGTTGATAGATAGATGGTACTGATAGGGGACAGTCAAGGGATCAATAAGACAACATAGGAAAACCACACCAAGCACTTAACAAATGAATGTCTTGGTCATGGTTCATGTCTGGTGTTTCACTGGATTATCTGGTCCAGACTCGATTATATACAGACAGCCGCCATATAGCTGGAATATTGCTGAGAGCAGCGTAAAACTAAACGCACTCACTCATTATTTCTGTGGCTTCTTGGAGCTTCTGTTGATGTCAGTTCTGGTTGCAGGTTAGGATTTTGGAGGAGTTCCACATCTGCAACCCTCCTAATCTGCAATCAGAACAACTGCATTGTGTATATATGACACTGTTTGTTCCTACCATGAATCTACCCGTGAAGATCCGGGCTAGAATTGGTCTTCAGTAACCCATGCTTGTCGTAGGCGGTGACTAATGGGATCGGACTTGGTTGACACATGTCATCGTATCACAATTATGTAGATCGATACTCCTGATGTTGATCACTGGATTGTCTGGTCCAGACTGAATAATTTACAGACTGCTGGCATATAGGTGGAATAATGCTGAGTGCAGCGTTAACCAAAACAACCAAGCAACCATGAATCTACATTATGTAAGTTTCTCCATGAAACCTAAGACTTCCTAAATGCAAGGGCACACAAACCATCTCAAGATATAAATTACTCCAAGTACCTGGTAACAATCTGTATCATTGTGTTTCAGTGTGTGTATTGTTCGTGCAGGATGCAAGAAAGGCCTGGAAAGAGGTGAGTGTGTCTTCTCCCACCCTGTTTTTGTACAACTGCCTAACTGT
Source organism: Haliotis rubra (assembly GCF_003918875.1). Lineage (NCBI taxonomy): Eukaryota > Metazoa > Mollusca > Gastropoda > Lepetellida > Haliotidae > Haliotis > Haliotis rubra. The sequence goes on along the minus strand of NW_025767224.1, from coordinate 1,031,876 downwards.
ATGCTGAGTCAGCTGCTTAATTGTCCAGCTTAACCAAGTATTCAGCAGCGTCTGTATGTACTTACGTCCCTATTCTTGTTAACGCAGTATGTCATGAACTGTAGTACCCAATGTCTTCACATTTAGTGACAGCCTACATTGGGGGATTACCGGGACACCAGTTGATTTTGGTGACCTTGACCTTATCTTCAAGGTCATCACAACACTTTGACCACTTTTCAAACTTTTTTAAACGCGATATCTCATAAAACATTGCACCCAATGTTTTCAATTATATTGACAGTCTACATCGGGTGATTATACAAACTCCAGTCATTTCAGGCATCTTGTATGTGACCCCAAAATATAAAGTAGTAAATATAGATATTCCATTCTTTAGCGGCGGGGGACATTGCCATATCAGTGGCAAACACTTGTTGTACATGGCTCTTGGTACAGTTTCCTAATTGTACGACCTGTGAAGATCCCGGCTAGAATTGATCTTCAGTAACCCATGCTTCTTGTCAGAGGCGACCAACGGGATCGGGTGGTCAGGCTGACTGAGTTGACACATCCCAATTGCGTAGATTGATCATTGGATTGTCTGGTCCAGACTTGATCATTTACCGACTGCCGCCATATAGCTGGAATATTGCTGAGTGCTACATGAAACTAGACTCACTCACTCACTCACTCACTCACTCACTCTTAATTGTACACTATTTTGGAATCAGCTCCTAATTGTACACTATTTGGGAATCTGGGCATTAGCAGAGAGTAATCTTAGAGCTACGACCATCTTAAGGCTTAATGTGGAAATGGTGAATCACTGAGATAGTTGTGTCCAGCGTTTCTAGACGTAGCACACCACACTGTTTTGTAACATATGGCTTGTGATATCAATCACTTTTTTGTCTGAGCCAGTAAGGCTGTATCTATCCACCGATACCTACAATATTTTTGATACTTTGATAGCTGTATTTTGTCCATTTTGCATATATTGCTTTGGTAAATAAGGCATCAATATTCAGTTCTAATGACCAGGAATTAAGAATTCAATTCAAAGGGTATGATTTTTGGTTCAGCGTATAAGCAAGTGAATTGTAACATCCCGAGTGTATAGTGCTACTGGTGGTATTGTCAGTCTATACACAGTATGGTATACATTGTATCACTCAGCTCGATGGTTCAGACTAACATGCTGCCATTAAACCAGCATGTGGAGTAATGCTACTTCGGACGTTAAATAACAAACATAAATAATGTGTTATTTGTCATAACATTTTAGATATGACTAGAAACTTCTATGAGTATGAGCGTACACTTCTTTATTACCCACGTGGTCAACATATGGGTAGTTGCATACCAATCTCGTACGCCACACGAGTGTCGTATCGCGGTGACCTGTGTGGTTACGACTTGACCTGAGATTCCAACGATCTGATTGGATAACTGATGACCTCTCAATTAGGTCACTTTGTGGTGGAACTACTTTTTCATTCATAACAAACACGTGAATTCATTCATTCTACAACTTAAATGCATTGTGGGAATGTAAACAGTGCGAAAGGTTGCCGTGTCGCTGTTTAATTGTGGGTCGAACTGAGACATTATATCCATCGAAAAACATAAACGCAATGTTTCCACTAGTGATGTTGGCCGAGTGAAGCAACTGCAAACCAAGAAACGGGGTGCTATGGAGTAGTGTACTGTACAGGCTGTACGAGGTGATGACAACTGACATGCATCATGACGTCGGTTACCAAGGGCACAGACGAGAATGGCGTAGTGACGTCAATACAGTGTGACGTCATGCAAAAAGTGTACTACAGTACAAAATTCTTCCGCAACCTCTTTATGAAACCGGTTTCGCTTTGAAACCATAAAAATAACAAAAATATGCTGTTTTGTCAATTTAATGCATCTAAGACGTGGGTAATAAATAAAATACCACACTCGGTCTCATCACACACGAATTATACGAAACTTGTGACCTTCCTGTGGTATCTGACTGAGCGGAAGGACACTCGTTTCGTATAATTTGTATGTAATGAGACCTCGTGTAGTATTCTCTTTTTGTGTGATGTAGTCAGAAGCTTTTTGAGCTTAACGCTCTGGGTTCATGGTTACAAAACTCACAAAGAATGTCCATTACAAATATACCAATTGTGTATCATCATCCTTTTTTTATCATAAACATGATTATGTTTCAGTCTGGACGAACAGAAATTGTTTGGAATAACCTGAACCCAGACTTCGTCCACAAGTTTGTTATGCAGTATTACTTCGAGCAGGCCCAGAAACTCAAGTTTGAAATGTGAGTAGCTTCGGGAAAATTGGTGTCTAGGTGGTACAGGTTTACCAAAGCAAAAGGTGGTGTATTTTACAGAAAGTCCTTACTTTATTGAAGATTTTTGAAAAGTGAAAATAGAATGATGAAATTGAGAAACCGAATATGCTCCATGTAATAAAATTGTTGAAAAAAAATATATATATCGGAGTATGTTTTTTCCCATAAGATGAATTGCGTCTTGTCAGATTTTTTGGATTTTCACCATATGTGATCTCAATTTATTGCAAAAAATGCTGTTCTATTTTATTATAAATTTACGGCATTTGATTGGAGTCTCATTTAACATGTTGAAACACTGATGGTGATGAAGGTACAGTACGGTTATATCGTGTTTGTGTTTTCTTCAGCTATGATGTGGACTCCGCCAGTGCAGACCTCAAGAAGCACGTATGTACACCTGCTATTCCTATCACAGTGTAACTTTCTGTGTTATCATTTTCTCCATATCACATGTTTGGTGAAGGGTGGCACAGTAGGCTCTGTCGCTGGTTTGCCATGCCAGGATCTGCTGTTCGGTTCTTCCGTACACGGCCATTAAGTTATAATTGCAGGAGACTTATAGTTCTAAAGCTAGTGTTTAACTGAATGAGAAGAAGTAAAATAATTTGGTGCACTGAGTTCAGTTTACATCTGTTGTTGACAGGACTTTCTGGGAAGATTTGAGTGTAGTCTTGGGGAGATTGTTTCTGCAAACCGTCTGGTGAAGAATCTCATGTAAGTATGCAGAAATAGCAGGAGAGATCACATGCGGATCTTATCTATCTCAAATACAGTCATCCCTCACAATAACGCCCTTTGTGATACTGTGGCCTTGGTTAAACCAGAGGGTAATCAGTTTCTCCCATAAAACAATCACCCATCTTCATGGCATCGGAAACAGTTTATCAACAGAACCATTCAAGTTAATCATAAATTCAGTGTGGATTTTTGGTTTTCAAACTCTTAATAACAATTCAGTGTTTTCTGGATAAGTCTCACAAACAGAGGGACATGAAAAGACAACTTCATCATTAAGACATGCCATCAGCCAGGTATTTACAATGTGATGCAACACACCTTGTTAGAGCACACAGAGGGTCATGAAAGACAACTTCATCATTAAGACATGCCATCAGCCAGGTATTTACAATGTGATGCAACACACCTTGTTAGAGCACACAGAGGGACATGAAAAGACAACTTCATCATTAAGACATGCCATCAGCCAGGTATTTACAATGTGATGCAACACACCTTGTTAGAGCACACAGAGGGGCATGAAAGACAACTTCATCATTAAGACATGCCATCAGCCAGGTATTTACAATGTGATGCAACACACCTTGTTAGAGCACACAGAGGGACATGAAAAGACAACTTCTTCATTAAGACATGCCATCAGCCAGGTATTTACAATGTGATGCAACACACCTAGTTAGAGCACACAGAGGGGCATGAAAGACAACTTCATCATTAAGACATGCCATCAGCCAGGTATTTACAATGTGATGCAACACACCTTGTTAACGCACGAAAAGGCATGTCCGAAAACACAAAATACAACTATCTTCGCAGATGAGGGACTTATGGTCAGCAGTCATTTCATTTGACTGGATTAAATTTAATCCGGTTTCATTCACTGATAACTGTGTATAATAACATTGGTGAAAACAGGTCTCAAATGGCATGAAATGGGACTGCACCAATTTAACATTATTCTCTGCGGTCACAATCTGATTGTGGACCCCAAGACCCGTACATTTTTGTGATAAAAATATGATACTACTTCGTCTTTATTCAATGTTATGCATAGCAGGAGGGTCATCCATTGACCCCAAACCCGCGTTATGGTGAGGGATGACTGTACTATTTGATAAAAAACACCTGTGTGGTGTAGTGAATGGAGAGTGTTCTGAGAGCAGAAGGACAGTGATTTGTTTGACGGCTGCATCATTACAAAAGATGTTTAATGATGATGCTTGCCTTAAAGCCACATCAACCCGTCACCAGAATGGATGCTCCAACACAGAAATCTTTGCACCGAAGATTATCAAACCAGGCCGAGGAGCTCCGCTAATAGATCCTATTAGCCACAATCAATACCAACAATCAGCTACCAACATTTACGTGTCATCCAGTCCGGATGACCCTGGCATGGAGCAGCGAGACTCTTAGCATATCTGCAATGCGTCTGGCGTTTCCGCCGCCACACCTTGTTACAGAAAATCAGACAAACACAGAGCCTGCTCGCACTTTGGTGAAAGCCCTGCTGGAAAAGGCATGTGTCAACCAACAAAGGCTACCACAAAATACAACTACTTCCGTATCTGTATTAAAATGTGTTTAAACAAGAGGGATGATGCAGTCCGCGCTTGCTGCGGGGTAACTTATGCGACAAATTTGGTCAGCAGTCAAGTGGCAGATTATTTGTATTTACCCTTCCGAGAATAAACATTTTTCGACATTGTGATCTTGCAGCTTAGTTCGTAACTATGAGATTAAACTCGTGCTTTCCGGTTTAATCCGGATATTTCCAACATTCACTGATAACTCACGAAGCGGCTTTTTCCTGTATAGCCAGCGTAGGATGTAACATTGAGGGAGGATACAGGTGAAATCCAAAACACAAACCTGGGATTAAGATGGGGTCTCAAATGGCATGATCTCAGGATGCACTGGACTTATCTCTATGCCCAGTCAAGAGCTCTCAAAGTCTATTTTCAGCGTTCCAAAACAAGAGGCGAAGATTTCTCAAGCGATTACATTATTCTCTGTACCACCATATCCTATGGATAAGAAGATGAAGCATGAGAATGTGTGGTGTCAAGTGTTGGGCTGTCAGGAAGTGGAAGAGAGTGTTCAGCGAAGGCAAAGGGAGGCAACTCGTGAGTGAGTACTAATTGAGTGATTTTTACATTGAGAGGGAGAAAGCCAATTAAGGAGATACAAGTGACAGTGAGCATTTGTTTGACGATGGCTGCATCATTATCAAAAAGATGTTTAATGTGGTCTTAGTGAATGGAGGGTGTTCTGAGAGCAGAAGGACAGTGATTTGTTTGACGGCTGCATCATTACAAAAGATGTTTAATGATGATGCTTGCCTTAAAGAAGATGAAACGAAAACGGACTCCTTTAAGTCAATTTTCTTTGTCTGAGCGGGGTACTGCACCATGGTGTCTCAGTGGGCTAGCACAATAAGACTGGGTTTAGGTCTGAGGGCGGTACCTATGTCCCACTGCACCATGGTGTCTCAGTGGGCTAGCACAATAAGACTGGGTTTAGGTCTGAGGGCGGTACCTATGTCCTACTGCACCATGGTGTCTCAGGGGGCTAGCACAATAAGACTGGGTTTAGGTCTGAGGGCGGTACCTATGTCCCACTGCACCATGGTGTCTCAGTGGGCTAGCACAATGAGACTGGGTTTAGGTCTGAGGGCGGTACCTATGTCCCACTGCACCATGGTGTCTCAGTGGGCTAGCACAATAAGACTGTGTTTAGGTCTGAGGGCGGTACCTATGTCCTACTGCACCATGGTGTCTCGGGGCTAGCACAATGAGACTGGGTTAAGGTCTGAGGGCGGTACCTATGTCCTACTGCGCAATGTTGTCTCAGTGGGCTAGCACAATAAGACTGGGTTTAGGTCTGAGGGTGGTACCTATGTCCCACTGCACCATGGTGTCATATTCGGTTGGCACAATAAGACTGGGTTTAGGTCTGACTGGTAGAAGCAGCCACTCTCCATGTAGATGCATGCCGCTGTGTGAGTGTGATAATCTCAACATTAACCAAACATTGATCCCTGTTTCATCTCACCGCATTCAGTAAAGTTCCAGCAATATGTCATAGTTTTATCCTTAGCGTTTACCCATTCAGTCTCTGTGATGTATAGTAGGAAATCTACATTTCAACAAGAAAGTGGGCCTTACTTGGAACATTTCCTGGTAATATTAGGAACATGGACTCCCACATGTTATTATAAGATGAATTCATGTTGCTAAAACTATCTAACATATTATATTCTATATTAATACGTAACTAACTCCAGCTGAATATATTGCAATATCATTATTACTGGCACTAATCCTGATTCATTGAGTTATCTGTCACAGCTTGTAGATGTGTGCATGATCTGCCTGGTAGCAAGTGTCACCTCTCAGTATAGTTTCCTTGATTGGCATTCTAGAAGTTGAAATGATGAATGAGGATAATTTGTAGGGTCAAAACATAGCCTATATAGAATAAAGAAGTTGTATATCCATAAAAATTGTCCCCATTCTTCTCTATTCTTCTCCCAGTGTAGTATCAGGAGCAGATTTCTTGATCTTATAATTCATTTCTGAAATGTGAACTAAATATATATTTTTTTGCGTTTAACTTTATAGAGACCCCTATGCAGAAGGGTGAGTGTGTTCGTCCACCTAGCATAATGTCTTCCTTATGTAGATGTGAAACTGTATGGGACAGTTAATAGGATGATCTCTGCTTGGGCCTTGACCTCTGTAACTTATATGGACAAATCCCTTGTTCAAGTCATTAGAAGATACAGTAGTTTAGATATACTAATGGTTTGTTTGTTGTATATCTCAGATATGCTAAAGATGTACTTGGCGGTTTTGTGTCCTACATGATCTGAATAGTAATACTTGCCTGGTCTATGTAATCAGAATTTTGTGTTTGCTTGTCAGGCAGAAGTGGAGACAATCTGCATCTGATACTTACAGTCAGACTATTTCTTCTCTTGCTTCTTTACCTATCGCTAAGGGATTACATTACCATTCTTGGTAGTCCTAGTAGTCAATTTCAGAGCATTTAATGGGTGTGTATGTGTGTGTTAGGAAAAAAATATATATATCTATCACTGAATAATGCTGGATGCTCTGTTGACTAATGTCTTGTAGGTTCCTCACCCCCACCCACCCCAACCTTCCATCATTTCAATCCTTCTTCATGGATCAGTTAGTTGTGCTTCCTGCAAGGACGGTAATAATGGAGACTCTATGACTGTAGGTATATCATCCTTCCCAGTTGGTGACCTCGGTGCTTAAAGGCCTGCCCATGGTGTCCTGCCTATTGTACCATGCCAGCCTCAGTCCATTATGGCATGCTGGAGTGTTAGTCAACATGTTCACACTTAACATTGATCACATCTGGACTTCTGTTTGGTGAAACCCATGAAGGTTAGAACTGATCTTCTGTAACCCATGCTTGTTGTAAGAAGCGACTAACGGGATCGGGGAGTCAGGCTCGTTGACTTGGTTGACACATTTCATTGTATCCCAATTGCGTGGCTTAATGCTTATGCTGTGATCACTGGATTGTCTGGTCCACATTCAATTATTTAGAGAATGCCTCCACATAGCTGGAATATTACTGGATGCAGCGTAATATTAACTTTTGTTTGGCAGACTGTAGTAATCTTGAGTTACCCACTTAATAACTTGCTCACACCAGGGACAGAAATGTATTTCCTCTCAAGTATATCTCTGGGCAGTCACAGAAATGTTTACATGTTCTCGTGTCAATTCTTATGATCTGTTTTTGAATGTCATTTGACCTTGACGTAGTTTGACCCCAATCCCTTGTTATGATTATTATCATACCCATTTTCAGATTCTGCATTCCAAGGATTAATTAGTAAATCAAACTATTTATATGTTCATTGTCCCTATGACTTGTTTCTTGTAGAAGAAATGTATCAGTGGCTCCATTGAGTGGAATTCTTGCTCAAATATAATGAGCTGGTTGCAATACAGTATAAATCAAAGAATATTTATCCATTCACTCACAACCTCACCGCCTCACAACCTCACCCCCTCACAACCTCACCCCCTCACTCTCCCATTCACAGCTACACACTTCCATACTGCACACACTGGATAAAGCTGTGTTAGCACCAAGGCAGTAACAATAACTTGCAACACAACTTCTCAAAAGCCATTACTCTTGATAGCAAGACTTCATACACAACTAACTACAGGCACATCAACCCACTTGATTAAGGAGCTTTGTTCTTTTTCATAAGGGATTAGAATAATACTTCTTAGTTAAATGTACTGTCCGAAAAAATATTTTTGTCATTAATTCTCTTGATATGTTACATTTACTAATTCTGTATTCATGTTTAGTTGTATATTGATATATGTTTATTTTATTGACTATAGTTAGCTGAGTTTAAACAACCAAAATTAAATTTTGCTCATTCACTAGGCTAATGGATAACGTTTGATGCAATAAGGACCCAGTGTAGCTTCAACCCCTCCATCCCTCCCCCCATACACAGGCACTTCTGTCTTTGCAGGGGTGTGGTCGAAACAAGCCCTCTGGTTCGTCAATGCTGCTAAATCTGCACATTCTTTATAAATTCTTGGGAAATTTTACTTTCATCGACTGCTTGACTTGAAAGAAATGTAAGATTTTTTTCCAGCAAAAGCATCATTTGTAAATGTCTCCTTAACAAACATCAACCAACCAGAGGGCTTGCTTCGACCACACCCCCGTTTTGTGTGGAGATATCGTCATCTATTTGTGTCAAGATTGTTGTTTAGTTGAGTCAAAATCGGGTTTCAGTCAACTTGCTGAAATAACAATAAAGAATTGGTAGGTGTCATGAGTGGTGATCAAAAGGCCAATGATTATGTTTGCATTACCTTTTAATTGATTGCATGCGATGGAAGTGTAGCGATCGGCAAAGCAGGCGGGCAGGGTGCACCAAAGTGTCCGGCCTTGTCATAATGTATTATACTGTGAAGCATTTCGAGTCAGGGGTCATCTCAAAAACAATATTTTTTATCCCCCGCAACGCGTTTTGCGTGGGGGTATTAAAATGGACTCTGTCCGTCCGTGCACATTTATGTTTTCCGGAGCAGAACTCTAAAACCGTTCACTATTTCTTCACCAAACTTGGCACATAGATAGATCTGGTGGTGTACTGGTGCCTTTTGGTAGTTTTGGAATTGTGAATAAAATATTTTTGGCGTTTCCGTGGCAACAAGTTTGACATAGACTGAAATTGGTGATAGTGCTACTTGCTGGAGCAGAACTTTAAAAACCTTTCAATACTCTCCTTCCACTTTTCTATGTACACACCTAAATATTTGACATAATCATAACTCGTAGACATAATCATGAAGAGTATTTTGCCATTGAGGGGGATATTGATGACTTTGTCTTCTTGTTAAATCTTTAATCCTCGCAAAGACATGAGTCATTAACAACAGTGTAGGCTTCCCATAGTGCCACTGACATTAACAACAGTGTAGGCTTCCCATAGTGCCACTGTCATTAACAACACTGTAGGCTTCCCATAGTGCCACTGTCATTAACAACACTGTAGGCTTCCCATAGTGCCACTGTCATTAACAACAGTGTAGGCTTCCCATAGTGCCACTGTCATTAACAACACTGTAGGCTTCCCATAGTGCCACTGTCATTAACAACAGTGTAGGCTTCCCATAGTGCCTTCCTGTCATTAACAACAGTGTAGGCATAGTGCCACTGTCATTAACAACACTGTAGGCTTCCCATAGTGCCACTGTCATTAACAACAGTGTAGGCTTCCCATAGTGCCACTGTCATTAACAACAGTGTAGGCTTCCCATAGTGCCACTGTCATTAACAACACTGTAGGCTTCCCATAGTGCCACTGTCATTAACAACACTGTAGGCTTCCCATAGTGCCACATTAACAACACTGTAGGCTTCCCATAGTCGCCACTGTCATTAACAACAGTGTAGGCTTGCCATAGTGCCACTGTCATTAACAACACTGTAGGCTTCCCATAGTGCCACTGTCATTAACAACAGTGTAGGCTTCCCATAGTGCCACTGTCATTAACAACAGTGTGGAGCGCCGCATAGGCTTCCCCATATAGTGCCATAATGTCGTTAACAACAGTGTAGGCGCCCCATAGTGCCACTGTCATTAACAACAGTGTAGGCTTGCCATAGTGCCACTGTCATTAACAACAGTGTAGGCTTCCCATAGTGCCACTGTCATTAACAACAGTGTAGGCTTGCCATAGTGCCACTGTCATTAACAACAGTGTAGGCTTTCCATTGTAGCACAACAGTGAAGTGTTTGATTTCATCAATATTGTAAAACTACACAAAAGTATGCTTAAATAAAACATTTAGAGCTATTATAATTTCGTTATATACCTCTGATGTTCCAACACAGTACGTTTATCTCCATTCTACCATAACTTCGTTATTAAGATTTTAAAAACATACCTACTGTGTTGGAAAATCAGAGGTATATAACGTGATTATATACCTCTAAATGACTTTGATTTAACAATCACAATCCAGTATTTACTGAAGTCATGATAGAATGAATATTGTATGCATTGGTATGCCATGTAAACAGGTGTGGCAAACAATAGATGTCCTTCTCAATGTTCTCCTTTCAATCGACCCGTGAAGATCCGGGTTAGAATTGACCTTCAGTAACACATGCTTGTCGTAAGATGTGACTGACGGGATTGGGTGGTCAGGCTCGCTGGCTTGGTTGACATGTCATCATATCCCAATTGCATAGATCGATGCTCATGCTGTTGATCACTTTATTGTCAGACTCTACAGGCTAAAGCCTTATAGCTGGAATATTGCTGAGTACGGTGTAAAACTGAACTCACTCGCTCACTTTTCAATCAATGTTTTGATATTATTTATGCATGAAAAAAGTCATATGAAATTAACAAAATTGCTAAGATAGCTAGTGAATGATTGTTTGATGTTGTAGTCAGTAGTAGCATGATATAACAGTCTACCACCACCCAGCCAACAAACCAGGAATTTAATATGGTTAATGCTGGAGGCTGAAAAGAATCAACAATTCTAAGTGTTTAAATTATTGACATTCTAACTTTGTTTATTTTATTGGATAGTTCACAAATACTAGAAATTGAAGACACTGTGGGTACTTTCGGCTTCAACAGGTCCTCATTACCTCCTGATTATTGGAAGACATGCTCTGAATCTTTTAGTTACTTACTGCTGTGTGTTACTTCAATAATGATGACTAGACATGAACTACATTCACGCATTCATCCATCATATCATGTTTATGTTTATGTCATTAAGACTTCATCTTTTTTTCGAATTAAGTCGAGGGATTCTTGTAACCACGACAACATAGAAATCAGGAGCTTTGTGGGTCCTTAGATTGGTATGTAACAGAAACAAATCTGAAATAAACCTACAAAGGCCATTATTTACCAACACTGTTTACATGCTCTTTTTCTTTCCACAGCGGACCTAAGAAGAAGAGTGGCTCAATTGCTAGTGAGTACTTTAGTAATAATTGAATGGAAGAAAAGTATGTGTTTCCTTCTGTTAGCCTGATCAGGGAGTTATTGGTGGCCCAACTGTGAAGGTGCAGCAATGTGCTGTTCGGAGTTACCTCCCCTTGTAGTGTAATGAGCCTGTGATCAAATTCCAGATTTACACTGATGTTAGATAAAATCCAGGATGTGAATTCGGCATGCAAAACTGTAGAGAATGGATGCGAAAAAAGATTCCCGAAGGATGCACAATAATGCTGATTGTACCTCTGGTGCATCAAGAGCAGTTATGGGCCTCTGTCATTTCATCCGTCAGTCCTGACCACTGTCCATACAGGCAAACAATGTTGTCAAGGTTGATGGGACCTACGTAAATACTTCACATTGCACTTGAAACGAAACCACTTTGTACTTACAATGTATATTAATGCAGACTTGTTCTCATCACTATATGGCTGGAATAATGCCGATGTGACGTAAAGCCCAACTCAACTCAACTCAACTTCACATTGCACGAGGTTTAACACAACCAGTAATTACGAAAAAAGAAATGCCTGTGAAGGGACCAAACTTTACTTGGATGCAACCAATATTTTGACACAGTGGTGTTTCACTAAATATCATTGATTTTATTCCATTTTTGTAAGCCAGAATAGAACCCTGATAACTTAAACCTGTGCCACTCTGGGCTTCCCCACCATATCAAGATGCTGTGGTTTAGCTGTGTTCAAAGCTGTGTTACAAAACAACATTGTTTCATATTCCCATGTCACAATAATGATAATATACTTGATTGTAGTTACTGCGGAGGAGCTAAGCAGCTGTAAGGTAGGTTTGAAACAGTTTCTTGTCTTCAAAAGTCTTTGATGAGTAAATGATCAATTCTTGCTCTCCATCATCAATCCAGTTGGTTCTCTGTGGTAAACCAGTGTAATTGTGACTTGGTAAACATTGGTCTTTCAAAACTAGGTCTTACATTAATGGATAATATATACTGGACATTTGTAAATGTGAACAATCAGTTCTATTTTGAACTTATGAATCCCTTTGAAAGAGAGGACAGTGTTTTCCCCCAAATAGTGCCATCTGCCCTTTGCTGGGTGCTGTGTTCTCGAAATCCTATGACAAACAGCCCTGTTGGATGATGTAAAGCAAACTATAAAACTGCCTTGTGTAAATGTCAGACAATACTTGCAGCTTGAGACATGTCAACTAGAGGCTTGGACTGTAAACTCTGGAATAAATTGATATGAACCATATGTTAATGAAGAACAGAAATTCTGTAGTAAAATGCTGAACGTTTATCCTGTGCAGTGTACATGATGTTAGTCGGTCGACATAAGAAATCATTAATCAGTGGATTTAATACACTTCGATAATAGGTCACCTGGTAAATCTATACTGAAACATACCAGCTGTTGTTGACCAAGGGGAGGCAACTCTACATTGGATAACAAATGCCTCTCTCTCTCTCTCCAGGAGCAAGCAACAATGCAGTTTTGTGCTCACAAACTTGACAAAAAGGACTTCTTCGGCAAATCCGATCCATTCCTGACACTTAACAGATGCAACGAGGATGGCAGGTGAGAATAGCCAGAATCTTTAAAGTGGTTGGTTGGTTAGTTGGTTAAGATTTCTGGTCACATTGGCAGGTTTGTTGTGTAATACTGCACCAGGCATCTGTCTGTAAATAATCAAGACTGGACTAGACAATCCAGTGATCAACAGCATGAGCATCAATCTCATTGTTAAGATCAACCTTATGTGTGATAGTACTTGAATCAAGAGAGTGAGTGAGTGAGTGAGTGAGTATGGTTTAGTGCCATTTGTGGCAGTATGATTCATATTGTTCCAGTAATATCATGGCAACTGACACCAGAAATGAGTTGTACACATTGTTTAGATGAAGATAATCACTGTAGCCACACTGCTCTGAATCAAAATAGACTTAGACTTGAAAAGAAACAGGACACTAGTCGCCCCTTCTAACATAAACTTGTGACAATCCACGGAATGGTTGTTTTCTTTGTTGTTTAACGCCACACTCAGCAATATTCCAGTCAAATGGCGTTGGTCTGTAAATAATTGAGTCTGGAACAGACAATCCAGTGATCAACAGCATAAGCATACATCTACGGGATACGATGACATGTGTCAACCAAGTCAGAAAGCCCGACCTCCCGATCCTTTTAGTTGCCTCTTACAACAGTTACTGAAGACCAATTCTAACCCTGATCTTCACAGGAACATGTACTGAAAACATTGGGTAGTTAAAGTTTGGGCAAGTGAGAGGTGGTAATACACTCAATGACTCAACTAGCCACTTGCTTGTTTGATATACTGGTTGATTTATTTTTTGTTACCTGTGTTGAAGTTTCACCATCGTACACCGAACAGAAGTGATCAAGAAGACACTGAACCCCACCTGGAAGCCGTTAGTTATCCCAGTGCGGTCTCTATGTAATGGGGACCACGACAGGTAGGTTCCTCAAAGGCCATCATAGAAATATATACTCAGCAACAAAAGTTCTTGTGACATGGATATTTTTTAATGAATACTAACTTTTGTATACAAATCATAAAAAAACGGGTTCACGGCACCATGACAGAGTATCCAAACGCATCTGTCAAGGTAATGTTTGCAAATCATGAAAAAATTACTTTGCACGAGAAATTTTGTGAAGAATGTGTTAGACTGTGGATCTTTAAACCTGGGTAGTGGAGAGAATGTGTTAGACTGTGGATCTTTAAACCTGGGTAGTGGAGAGAATGTGTTAGACTGTGGATCTTTAAACCTGGGTAGTGGAGAGAATGTGTTAGACTGTGGATCTTTAAACCTGGGTAGTGGAGAGAATGTGTTAGACTGTGGATCTTTAAACCTGGGTAGTGGAGAGAATGTGTTAGACTGTGGATCTTTAAACCTGGGTAGTGGAGAGAATGTGTTAGACTGTGGATCTTTAAACCTGGGTAGTGGAGAGAATGTGTTAGACTGTGGATCTTTAAACCTGGGTAGTGGGGAGAATGTGTTAGACTGTGGATCTTTAAACCTGGGTAGTGGAGAGAATGTGTTAGACTGTGGATCTTTAAACCTGGGTAGTGGAGAGAATGTGTTAGACTGTGGATCTTTAAACCTGGGTAGTGGAGAGAATGTGTTAGACTGTGGATCTTTATACCTGGGTAGTGGAGAGAATGTGTTAGACTGTGGATCTTTAAACCTGGGTAGTGGAGAGAATGTGTTAGACTGTGGATCTTTAAACCTGGGTAGTGGAGAGAATGTGTTAGACTGTGGATCTTTAAACCTGGGTAGTGGAGAGAATGTGTTAGACTGTGGATCTTTAAACCTGGGTAGTGGAGAGAATGTGTTAGACTGTGGATCTTTAAACCTGGGTAGTGGAGAGAATGTGTTAGACTGTGGATCTTTAAACCTGGGTAGTGGAGAGAATGTGTTAGACTGTGGATCTTTATACCTGGGTAGTGGAGAGAATGTGTTAGACTGTGGATCTTTAAACCTGGGTAGTGGAGAGAATGTGTTAGACTGTGGATCTTTATACCTGGGTAGTGGAGAGAATGTGTTAGACTGTGGATCTTTAAACCTGGGTAGTGGAGAGAATGTGTTAGACTGTGGATCTTTAAACCTGGGTAGTGGAGAGAATGTGTTAGACTGTGGATCTTTATACCTGGGTAGTGGAGAGAATGTGTTAGACTGTGGATCTTTAAACCTGGGTAGTGGAGAGAATGTGTTAGACTGTGGATCTTTAAACCTGGGTAGTGGAGAGAATGTGTTAGACTGTGGATCTTTAAACCTGGGTAGTGGAGAGAATGTGTTAGACTGTGGATCTTTAAACCTGGGTAGTGGAGAGAATGTGTTAGACTGTGGATCTTTAAACCTGGGTAGTGGAGAGAATGTGTTAGACTGTGGATCTTTAAACCTGGGTAGTGGAGAGAATGTGTTAGACTGTGGATCTTTATACCTGGGTAGTGAGAGAATGTGTTAGACTGTGGATCTTTAAACCTGGGTGGGGAGAGAATGTGTTAGACTGTGGATCTTTAAACCTGGGTAGTGGAGAGAATGTGTTAGACTGTGGATCTTTAAACCTGGGTAGTGGAGAGAATGTGTTAGACTGTGGATCTTTAAACCCTGGGTAGTGGAGAGAATGTGTTAGACTGTGGATCTTTAAACCTGGGTAGTGGAGAGAATGTGTTAGACTGTGGATCTTTAAACCTGGGTAGTGGAGAGAATGTGTTAGACTGTGGATCTTTAAACCTGGGTAGTGGAGAGAATGTGTTAGACTGTGGATCTTTAAACCTGGGTAGTGGAGAGAATGTGTTAGACTGTGGATCTTTAAACCTGGGTAGTGGAGAGAATGTGTTAGACTGTGGATCTTTATACCTGGGTAGTGGAGAGAATGTGTTAGACTGTGGATCTTTAAACCTGGGTAGTGGGAGAGAATGTGTTAGACTGTGGATCTTTAAACCTGGGTAGTGGAGAGAATGTGTTAGACTGTGGATCTTTAAACCTGGGTAGTGGAGAGAATGTGTTAGACTGTGGATCTTTAAACCTGGGTAGTGGAGAGAATGTGTTAGACTGTGGATCTTTAAACCTGGGTAGTGGAGAGAATGTTTCATTCCTGATAAAGACACGTTGAAGGAGTGCAACCTGAAAAAAACATCAAATTTCTCAGCAGAATTAAACAATTGTTATGCCAAGGCTAACAGAAAATGAACGTTGGCGAGTTATTGGAATGCTCCAATCCGGTACTCCACAACGAGAAGGTGCTCGCAGATTCAATGTCCATCGAAACACAGTATGGAACTTGTGGCAGCCACACCAACAGACAAATCACGTCAGAGACCGTCCTCGTAATGGTCCACCCCCCGGTAACGACCCGATGTCAAGACAACTGGATTTGACAGACACACTTTCGGAACCGCTTCCAGCAAGCAACAGTCACGGCAGCAACCATCCTTGGACTGAGGCGAATATCACCACAAACCGTTCGTCGACGTTTAAGGTGTTTTGGGATCATCGCATGACGCCCATCAAGACGGCCGATTTTGACGTTACAATATCGCCAACGACGTCTGCAGTGGGCAAGACAGCATGTGAGATGGACTCAAGGTCAGTGGAATCATGTCCTCTTCACAGCTGAGTCCAGATTTCCGCTTCACAGAGCTGATGGCTGTGTGCGAGTTTACCGTCAATGTGGCGAACGTTATGCTGACAATTATGTAATGGAAATTGATTGGTTCGGAGGCGGTAGCGTGATAATCTGAGGTGGAATTACGGCTACAAACAAGACAGACCTCCTCATCATCGCTGGTAATCTGACAGGGCAGCGATATCGGGAGTGGTTCTCCAACCAGCAGTTTTACCGCTCATACGGCAACATGGACCAGGGATGACGTTACAGCAGGACAAAGCCAGACCGCACACTGCCCGTATTGTTCAACGTTTTCTGGCTCAGAACAATGTTGATGTGCTTCCCTGGCCAGCTAAGTCACCGGACATGTCGCCTATTGAGCATGTGTGGGATGAAATGGAAAGAGGCTTGCGACGCTCACCAAATCCGCCTGTAATGCTGCAGCAACTGCAACAACGTCTTCGTGAGATCTGGGACAACATCCCACAACGATGTCATACACGACTGATTAATTCCATGGGACGGAGGTGTGTTGTATCAACTCTGCTGGTGGTCATACCCGGTATTAGAGTGGGACTTTTCATTTTACCCCCTAAGCATTCAGATTGGTGTTTTACCCTTTGAAATGGTCACTAATCCGAAATTAAGGTTGTCATTAGCAGGTCAAATGTGTTCTATGAAATAAAAGTGTTTGTATTAACTTTGTTTTCTTATGTGTTTTTCTACACCAATTTTAATAGCGTCACAAGAACTTTTGTTGCTGGGTATAGTTATTCTTTACAATCAGCCCCACTGTGAAGTATGGTTTTGGGTAAGAATTGATGTTGAATTTATCAGGGTATGTGCAGGAAACATTGTCCCTGTACCGCACAACAAATAGTGGCTGTATTATTTATTGATTTGTCTCTGTCCCCAGGTCCATCAAGATCGAATGCTATGACTGGGATGCGGATGGAGGGTAAGTGTATGACCACCAGGGCCCACTTGCACAAAGCGATCTTAGCGCTACGACTATCTTAAGCCTATGTTGGAGAATGGGAGTTACAGTCATTGTAGCGCTGAGATCGCTTTGTGCAAGTAGGCCCAGGATGGTGCAGTAACGGTAATAGTGAAAATAATAGGGCCACTTGTATAGTGCTGAACGTTATGCCATAGTGGCATGCGCTACCATACAACATACAGGACATTTTATCCTGCCTAACCCAAACTGCCTGAGATGTGCAAGAATGTTTATAGTAATATGACTTATCTCACCTGGTTCCCATATGCTACTGAATATCCATGGTTACATCTATTGATGAGGTGACATAAAGATAAGCTGTGTTGATACTGGTGTCCTCACTTGTTCTTCTGTGTTGGTTGCAGGCATGATTTTATTGGGGAATTCACCACCTCACTGCGGGAGCTGTCAAGGGGCAGAATAGAACAAAATAAATATGAGGTGAGTAGAAGTTGGGTCCTTCATTCAATACCCAAACTTTACTTTCATATTCCCTGTTCACATTGGCTCATTTATTGAGTATTTGATGCTTGGATATTTCTAATTACTGGGTGTAAAGTTTTCAATTCAATCAGCAAATCTGAAATGAGCATGATGAGCATTGTGAAAGACACGTTTCCATTCATTTTCTGAAGAACTATCTGGCTAAGAGAACTGGCCTAGTTGTGAAACAGATGTGGCATTACCCTCGATTGTATTGACATCATGTTACAATTGACGATGCCACGTAATGCTTATCTTTATTGTATTATCAATTCCTCTTTCATTTATAACCCAAACCCCAAAATATTCAAAAGGGCATCTTCCAGTGATGCTGAAATAACATTGTTTGATTGTGATGTAATCCATTCAATTTTCTTTCATCATCTCTCTTTCTTTGAGCATTTCATGACTGACATTAGCTTCTGCAGTATTCAGTACCGATACATAAATGAAGCTGTTTTCTAATCTAATCTAATCTAATCTAATCATTTTGTATAATGCAGAAAGGTTCCAGGTAAATTATGGTGATTATGTTTTGTGGTGCACAATTCATGAATGACAGTGTACTCCAATATACAGTACAACCAGATATTATTGAGAATTTAAGATTGTAATTTTATATATTTTTTTCACTCATTACTCAAGTATTATATGTGAATATTAGCAGAACATAACTCCAGATTCAAAGACAGGTGAACAGTTAGTATCTTGTCAAGTCACCATGGGCAGCAATGCAGGCTTCAATGCGGCGGGGCACACTATACTGATCAAAGAAGTTAGAAAGTCGTGGTCCATGTTGTCCCAATATCGGACTACCTCTTCTTTCATTTCAGCAATATTTGTGAGATTTTTCTTATTGACACGTTCCTTCATAAGTCCCCAAACAGTTTCTATTGGATTTAGGTCAGGGCTATAGCTTGGCCAATCTAATAATGTCATATTTTGGGTCCGAAACCAGGCCTGTGAATGCTTTGAACGATGTTTTGGGTCGTTGTCCTGCTGGAAAATCCAAAAATTTCCATAGAACACGTGAGCAGATGGAAGTAAATGTCCCTCAAGAATATCTGTGTACCGCTCACTGTTCATATTCCCTTCAAATACACAGAAGGGCGTTGCCCCTAACACAGATATGCCACCCCACACGTTAAGTTTCGGACTGTACTTTTGGCGCTGATACAAAGGTTTTTCAGTTTGTTTGGTCCAGAATTTCAGTGTATTAGGAAACAGCCACACAGAACTTTCATCTGAGAAAATCACATTGTCCCAGTTAAAATTTCTATGCTGTAAGCACCAGTTCAACCTTTGCTCCTTTTGTTCAGGTTTCATGATTGGTGATGAAATTCCTCAACTTCTCTGCCAACCCACTGCATGCAGCTCAGTTCTAACAGTTCCTCTATCAATCATATCTAGCCTTAAGTTTTCTAAACTCCTTTGTTTGTTTTTAGAAACAAGAATACCAAGCCGCCTCCTGTCACCGACAGTCAATTTTCAGGGCCTACCTGCGCCTCCCTGGTGCTCAATGCCATATCCATTTGCAATATTTATAAAAACACGATAAACAGTGGACAAAGGGATGCCTGTTCTACTTGAAATTACTGATCTGATGTCCTTGTTATAATACTCAATCAACTTCCTCTTCTCTAAATCATCCATACTGAGGATCACTGAAAATGTTGCCTGCTAGCAAGTAAACAAAGGGGGATAACTCTTCACAAACTAATGAAAAAGGATTAACAAAGTTGTCTCTCTTGAATGAAACCAAGCACTTGATAGCTGGTCAAGGTTGTTTATTCTAGAAATCCAATAGACCGATCCAGTCTGTCAATCAAAACTGGCGCATGCGTCAATTTTGGCCAATCAGCGGGCCGGGAGCGCTGTGTGGTTTTGTCAGACTTATTTCCGGGGTCAAACGATGCATTCGAAACGATGTGCTTCGAATTATGCCATTTACACTCGCTATATTTATTACATATTGCTTCGATTTGATGTATACCTTAACAAAACCATTACGGTCAAGACAACAAAAATGGAGGCGGATCAAGAAACGCGATAGGCCTAACGATCAGTTAAATGTCTGCACCATCGTTCAAAAAACCTACGTCTGCCTGCTGAGGAGAATGTGCACGAATTTCACACTTTTGCACATGTGCAAAATCATTACCAATTGATGACAACAAATAGCAGTTTAAGACTTTGCAAGTGTTATAAACACGGACAATTTTGTAACTACAAAATTGTTTTGCTTAACGTTTTAGTCACTACTAGGCATTGAGTTGGTACGCCATAAAGCTCAAATGAGACAGGCGAGAAAGCCGTCGCACAATGTAAACAAATCTTCATTTCGGTTAGGGTCAACCGAAATAGCAAAACTTGTTACATGAAAGAACAATGTGGCGGATATTGTCCCCTTCGCTCTTAGATATTCTTCAATTTGTCACACATTTTAAGATGTTTTAAGTTTCATAAGCACAATCTGAAGGCCTACAGTATCTTGTTAACAGAGCAAAATATTCGAGGAGTAATATTTTTTATTCAAACGGAAATATTGTTAGTGTCAGCAGTTGCCTATCATGCAATATCCAAGTGTCAAAATTAGTTCATATGAGTGCCTATAAAACCATGCTTTAAATATTTCAGATTTTTTATAAAGAGTTGCATGGGACTTTGAACTGAATTACCATCCTCCATGTTGATCGAATACGAAAACTATGTGAGAAGAATAGTGGCTTTCTAGAGTATTGGACGGAGTGAAATAAAGTGTATATCTTAATTATGAGAACATTATTTGAAGTTTTGTTACCACATAAATTATTCACATATAATGGTACATTTTAGGAGTAATATTACAACTGTAATTTTGATTAATTCACTGGAAATGATAGCAAGGTATGTTTTAAGAATCTTGCTTTTTTTAGTAAACGTGGAAGGGTAATAAAATTAATACTAATAATCTAATCAATAATAAATAATTATTTAATTGATTGACATATCGGATTTTTTAGATTTTAAGGCAGAACTAGGCAAACAAACACCATACATATCATGGCAGGACAATCACTTGGTATGAACTTAGTTTCTTGGCTCCTGCTTTTAGATGTTTTTTTTAAATACTACATTTACTAATAAGATAATTCTGAAAGTGATTGCTAGTATCATAACTCATTAAAGTTATTTCAATATCCAGAAAATTTGAAAAAGCAAAGGCTACGTTTTGGTCAAACCCTGGTCAGGCATTATCCAGTCCTGGAACAGAATAACTTACAAAAATCTCAGGTGACTTTTCATGTAACGGAATAAATATTGAAACATATATTTAACCCATATTTGATGTAATTCTTCTGATAAATCATAAGTTTTTTAGGAGGTTACTAATATTTGAAGACTGAGCCAAAGCTAGTGTTTATTAAGATGGTGGATTTGGACAAATTGTTCAAGGTTTGTTGATGGTTATTTGCAAAATGAGCTTCATGTTAAATTGCACACTGGTTTGTAGGAGGTGAACGCTTCGGGACATTTTCATGTCTGTTTTCCTAAACCTTTGTTATGACTTTTACCAAATTTTGAATCAACTTTACTATAATTTTTATGACACCAGTCAGTATTTCAGAAAAGGAAATAGATCAAAATCAGAGTTATGTCCTCTGGGGATATGGTCTCAGATCTAATAAAACAAAGATTATCATTGTTTAATTAAGAAGCAATAATGTCAATATTTAATTGTATTGACAGAAGGCTTTGAACATAGGATAGTTTCTTTGCACCTTATTTACACTAGTAGTTAGCAGTTAAACGTCTCTGATGAAAAAACAATAGATCTTCATTTGTATTTTGTGTAACATTCTATTTCAATGCTAGTTAATTGTTCGGATAACTGTGGATTCTCTGTTCCAAAATTTTGCATCACATGTTTCCTATTTCTGGAAGATGGGTTAGCTAGTGTACAGGTGCAGACTGCATCTTGGATCTTCTTTGTGTTATGGTGCTGTGACATACCTGTACATAAACGCTGGCAGTTCATGAAGTCCAGTATTGTGGAAGTTTGTATGTAAATTAGGATTCCACAACAAAGTACTTATAGAAAAATTAAATGGAAATGATGATTAAAAAAATGATTTCCTTTTATTCAGTGTCATTTTATCTTGGTGTACAGATTTTGAAGAGAGAAACTTTACTGAGAGTTGCTGCAGATCAGCTGTTGAATATTTGCTTCTGGGTATGTCCAGAGACGTCCATGGAAACATATTGTTTACAAGCCCAATTACCTTTTCCAGATTTCCAAATAAGATCAAATAGGTTATGCTGTGATTGATTTGTTTACATTAATTGTACAGACAAATAAGGTGCATGAAGTAGTAGACGGGAAATATTTTCTGCTTTTTATTTACCATTCTCTTAATTCATTAAAAGATAGAAACCCATGTTTTCAGATTATTAACTAAATTTGAACAACGCCAACGGATAAGTAAAGGCACCACGTGCAGTGTTGATAATCTATTTATAGATACCGAAACGATCTGCATCATGAACATGTGGTTGTGTTCACGAGTTTTAAAAAATTATAAACCCAAACAACAAAATTCAGTTATCCTTCCCCTGCTAATATCTGTGACGGAGGTGAATTGCCAGATAGATTAATTGATTCGAAAGAAATTACGCTTCCTACAGTCTCAGCAGCTAGTCGAGACGATTTTTCATCGGGCATGTAACTCATTTTCACTCGCTCCGCCAGTTGTAATCTGCCAGCTAAAATATATTAAAAATCACATACGTATAACTTGCCTCTTTAAATAACATTCACAAACGACGGATACCAAAGTATCACAAGCAGAATTCATCAACAACGTTCGCAATCACGTAACGTTTCGCCGGCGGTGACGCCATTGTGATTTGCCAGTGATTGTCCCCCCTAACGTCAAAAACGAAGTGGGCGGGGCTTATAGGCCGGGACTGGATCGGTCTATTAAAGATATTCCTAAAATTCTCAATAATTTCTGGTCATACTATACAATACATTGTGTTACAGTCGTCAATACATGAATGACAGTGTACTGCAATATTCAATACATTGTGTTACAGTGTATGAGTTGAATTGTTACAGTGTACTAAACATGATGACATTGTGTTTCAGTGTATTAGTCCGAAGAAGAAGGCAAAGAAAGGGAACAAGTACAAGAACTCAGGAGTGGTAAGTGTGTTGTCAAACAGACTTTGTCATACTGTCATACTGTGTCATTCTTCCTGTCGTACTTCCTGTCGTGGTAGCAGTTGGAGGGACAGAAAGATCCCCCCATACCCAGTGCTTGTGAGGACTGACTACACCAAGGAATAGCTATGTGCATGATTGACAGTGAAACCACTTTTCCATTTACTCCATTTCCAATGCTCATGGCAAGAAGATTGTTGGTGGTTCGGCTTATGTACGGGACATACCATTTTGATACAGATTTTAAGGGTCAAGATAGGACCTTGGCTTATCTATGAGATCGGCTTATCTAAGGTAATATACAGTAATTATTTACCAGGTCCAGGAACAGATTCCACTTGTAAGAGTATGTAACAGTATGAGAGTTGTGATTGTTGTCTTGGCAGTAAGATAGCTTTGTAGAATGGAATATATTTGAGATTTGGAAGGAGCTTCGATGTAACATTGCTAGGACCACTCACACATTCACTCTCTGCCTGATTCCCCTGCTGTTTTGTGTGTGGCCTCAGTGACAACACTGATCTCTCCCTGGTGTCAGTCTGTATGGGGACTATGGTAGTCTGAGACAAATTAAAGCATAGAAGTCTTGTAATGATGACACAGTTATGTGCTCTTGGTTTTGTTGATGAAATAGTTTTGCTGCTTCAGGTTGAGCTGATGTCCTGCCAGATTGCGAAGGTGTACACTTTCCTGGATTACATTAGGGGAGGGTAAGTTATCCCTTCATGAATGAGTGATTACAGTGTGTAATGTGATCCTTTAGTGATAGGGTTTGCGCATGTCACCAAGGGGTGGTGGGGTAGCCTAGTGGTTAAGATGTTTGCTCGTCATGCTGAAGACCCGGGTTTGATTCCCGACATGAGTGCAATGTGTGAAGGCCATTTCTGGTGTCCCCTGCCTTGATATTGCTGGAATATGGCTAAATGCGGCATAAAACTAAGCTCACTCACTCACTCATGTCATCAACCACTGGGGTATGAGTTACTTGTGTTAACAACAGGAATGTGATCAGCTGATTAGCCTCGTACCCTCCTAGGTATGTACATGAACGTTCAGCTCGTAAGATCTGGTTCACTGTTTTGTGGATACATCTTATGTGTTTATCATCAAAAGTTCAAAGAACCCTTGTCAGAGAAATATTTTGTGTCCACCATGGACTCTCAGTGTGGTACCTTAAGTGCCAACAGTCAGCTGTGATGTCATATTTGACCATGTGGCCAGCAGACTCGTTCGTGTGATTACTAGATAGCAACTGGTCGGTTACCTACATTAATAGATGAGTACTGATTGAGTTTTCTGTATTTATTAAAACATTTCAGGACTCGACTACACTGCACATTTGCTGTTGATTTTACCGCCTCTAACGGTGACCCAAAGACTCCTACCTCTCTGCACTACATGAACCCCTACAGACCTAACCCATACGCCACCGCTGTCCGTGCTGTCGGAGATATCATCCAGGATTATGATACGTGAGTGTTGCTATGTGAACAGAGGAGTGTTGCACAGAATTATCTCCCCTGTGTTCCAGATCAGTTAAACTTTGACTAATAGTAACTGATTGACTGTTTTGTTTTACCAAGTGATTGGTTATTATAACATGCATCACTTTCTCCAACATTAAGCTGACATATTGTGATAAAAGGGAAATGCTGTTCAAAGTCAATTCACTGAGAGGAGACACCCAACTTGGAATTGGTGGTCATAACTCATGCTTGTCATAAGAGGCAACTGATTTCATAAGGTGACCAAGCTACCTGACTTGGTATATCCCACTGGGGAAATTGGATGGAAGATGTTAATCACTAGATTGCCTGGTTCCTCCTGGAGTATTTACAGGCTATCACATAGCTGGTATATTGCTGAGTCTGGTGTTACACAACAGACAGTGTTTGGGGTTCTTCAGCAGTAAGTTGGTACCCAGTAAGTTGGTAACCAGAATGTAGACTCCTGAAAAGTCGTGTTCATACGTTTAAATATAAATGATGAGCACCCAGAAGGAAATGAACCAGCTCTTGGAAGATTTATCATAGCCTTAGAAATGAATGGATTTGAACAGAACAGAATTTTATTCTCATAAATCATACAAAATGATATAGAGAACATACAATCGTTTATGATACAATAACATATAAGTGGAAATATTTGTTAAGAAAAGACTAAGAACAGTTTTAGCAAACAGTGATAGTTTAGATAAGAATGGGGTGAAATCTGATTTCATAAGTGAGATAGATTTGTCCATTTGTGGATTATTACAACAATAAGAGGGAAGTACATTTGAAAGCCTGGGTATGTTATCAGTAGTTGCAGTAATCAGGCCAGGGTTGTGTTCATGTGCTGCTTCTTTCCTCAGTGACAAACTGTTCCCTGCTCTTGGATTCGGTGCCAGACTACCTCCTGATGGCATTGTGTCTCATGAGTTTGCATTGGTAAGTACTGAGGCTTATATTTGTTACACCTTGAGGTTTTGAGATGTTGCTGAATGGGTAGAACTAGTGACAATGAAAGATCTTTCACGCGTATTCGTGTGACTGTAGCATTTCAAACCTAATGACACAGGCTTGTGTATTTGATGTCACAAGGGAGATAACCCTCCATTGGCACAAATAAGCCTACCTGTGTTTATGCTTAATAATTCTGTTGATTCCGCCGCTGCTGCTGCTACTGCTTTCTGGAGTTCTTTGACTGAATTTCAGACGTGATCATGATATGAAATGGCCATGGCTTATAGGACATCTTCATTAATGATGTTCATGGAAGGGCTGTGATTGTTTAAATGTCAAAAGTCATGTCCTTCACTAGGGCTGCAACGAATACACTATTTGGTGAATATGATACGTATCATGAATTTTGGGTAACGAATACGAATAATTATTCACGGTTACAATATTGTAGTTAAGTGATTGATGCACTTTATGGAACGCCCATGTTGACAGTTTTGATTTGTCACAGCAATAACCAGTGATCTCATGACACTCAAATTTGGTATGTAATAGTTATAGTCAACAGTACCATGTGCGGCCTTGGCAAACTAACATGACTTGGAAAGGACATAAGGGTTCAAGTAAAACATGCTCCCTTAAAAAAATCGTAAATATTTGTTAATATTCGGTTCTGGTAACCACGAATAACGAATTGAATTCATGAAGGGCTACGGTTCGATTCAGCGAATATGCGAGTGAATCGTTACAACCTTATCCTTCACACACACTTATCCTACATATATCTTTAGTTTTTAGTCCAAAGTAGAAGAGAAACGTCTGTACTCCATGTAGTGTACGTGTATATTTCAGAATGGTAACCCCAACAACCCATACTGCCATGGCGTGCAGGGCGTGCTGGATTCCTACCACAAGACTCTACACTCTGTCCAGTTGTACGGACCCACAAACTTTGCTCCAGTCGTCAACCATGTGGCAAGGTAATCCTGTCTCCTGTAGCTGTATGTGCCGTTGTCTCCTGTATGTCTACACACTGTACATATGACAAGTTGCAAGTTCACTGGACTATGGTTTCATAACTTGACACCAAAATAGGATATGTCGTTAATTGATACATCATAGTATATCAAAGCAGTCATTACTGTATCAGTTGATCAAATGAGTGGATCAGTTATATCTGTATAACAATGGATGCATGATCTGTGGCCCCAGCATTTGTTGACATCACAGCTTTTCGTTTACAGAACAGTGTTTTCACCAGGCAGATGCCTTGATCAAGTTTGCTTGTTTCCTTTCAGCTTTGCACAAACTTCACAGCAAGGGGCTGACTACTTCATCCTTCTCATCATAACTGATGGCATTATCACGGACATGCCCCAGACCACTGAGGCCATCGTTAAGGTGAGTAGTGTTAATATCATCATCTTCGTAACAACTCCAGACCCAAGTGTCCTTCTTGTATATCCTGTCCCTTGTGTACCTGTAACACCATGTGCTCTAGAACCATGTGCTCTAGAATCACCTGCATATACTGAGCCTGTGTTCTCTGCTTTTAGGTTAAGGACAAAGTTGTTCATTGCTCCTTAACTAACAACAGCTTGATCACACCTCGATTATTTAAACTGTACTTATTCCAACATAGTGTGACCGCCTCCCTGGTGTAGTGGTTAGAGCATCCGCCCGGAGAGCGGAAGGTTGAGGGTTCGATCCCTGACTGCGTCATACCAAAAGACCTTAACATATGGTACTTGTTGGTCCCTGCCTGGCGTTCGGCATTAATGGGTACAACAAGGACTGGTCGGCTCGGAGGCAGTATAATGTCTGAGTGAGGTATTCATGCTTCACTGCGGCATGGTATCTCAGTGGGCTAGCACTATAAAACCAGCTTAAGTCTGGGCTAGTACAAGCAGCCGCACATAAACATACACACGCATGCACGTCGTCATATGAGCGAAATATTTTCAAGCACATTAAACCCAATTTCACCTCACCTCCAACATTGTGTTTTTCCAGGCTGCCAGTTTACCGATGTCCATCATCATCATTGGTGTGGGGGATGCAGACTTTGACGGTAAGGTACCATCTATCAGTAAATCTCTGCCTGAGGCGTGTGATTTTATAGAATGAGATACATTCTGTAAGAACTGTTTTTGGGATAAGAACTTGACATTTGCAGATGAAAATACATTTTAAAGGTGCTTTGGCGATGTTGATGATAAGTTGAGATACATCATCTCTAAGACAGAGGTGCCACACGGTTATGACAAATGTTAGAGACTTACTACCCCCGAAATATCCCGGGGGATTATTATCTAACATATGATTGGATGGCATTAAGGTTCAAGGTCACACAGTATAAACTGTGTATGAGTACGAATGTGTAAGATACATGATCCCTGAGGCATATGTGATCAGTGTAAAATATTGAGGTCAGTAGAGGCCAAATTATGTAACATGATTCAAAATTTCATGAATTATAAGTAAATTTCCAATTCTTTGAAAAAATACCGCAACAGCATATTTTCCTAATTTGTCATATGCATGCATTTGGTTACAAATCCTTACAAGTTGTGACAGTTGATTGAAAGTTATGTCTTGCTTGTAGCCATGGAGGTGCTTGACGGCGATGATGTGCGGCTGTCGTCACGAGGACGGTATGCTGAGAGAGACATAGTACAGGTAACTAGTGTAACGTTGTAGCCTCTTCAACTAACTGGCCAAACGGTGGGCCAGCTTGCCTCATAATTCCCTTCTCCAACTTTCAACATAGCTTTACCTTTGTTCCTATCAAAACATACAATGACTCAAATTATGGAGCAAATTTAAGTATATATTCTTCTATACCATCATCATATCCAATGACCAGTAAAGCTGTATAAAAATGGGAGTAAATTTTTGAAAGTTGAAACTTTATATCAAAGTTTGTTTTGTATCTGTTTCAGTTTGTGCCGCTGCGAGACTTCCTTGGTCGTAATGGCGAGGATCCCCAGTCTGTCCAGGCTAGACTCGCTAAGGAAGTGTTGGAAGAGATCCCGGACCAGTTCCTGTCATACATGCAGCGCCACAATGTCAAGCCCAAACCCCCGCTGGAGAGACGTTTGACCATCACCTCCGTCAGCTCTCTACCCGTCTCCCAGCAGTGAGATGGACTGGAGGAGTTAGACCTTGACATGGAAAACAGCTGACACACAGGCTGGGTAGAGCACCTTCTTGTTGAACACTGCTCTTGAGTGGTCATTGTAGAACAGATTTTACATATTTGGGGAGCCTGCAAAACCAGAATATAATATTGTTTCTCATTTTCAGAAGCCCCCAAGACAGGAAACTGTCTCCAGCAGTTGTAGAATGCCTGTGTAGAGCGTGCTATGTGACTAAGGCAGCAGTTTAGGGTTATTTCACTCTTATATTATATGGGCTCCTCAAACAAGAAGTTGTGTTACAGGGTACAGTGCTCATGTAGCGGGTTGACATGTGCTAGTTTGCTGGTGTAGTGCAATATATCAGTGTACACACACACACACGCACACACACACACACACACACACACACACACACACACACACACACACACACACACACACACACACAGAGAGTAGTTGCTTGGAACCACTGACTGAGTCAAACTGAACTACACGGATGATATTTTCTTGTTTATCACCCGTGGGAATGGAACAGTCAAAATGGACATATGCTACTGAAGGGATGGTAGAGCTTGTGTGATACCTGACTTACTTTTTGAGCAGTGTAACCATTTCCACCATTAAAGCAGAGATGTAGGAAACAATTCATTGACTAAAATGAATTAAGCCAGGATTGTCAGGAAATTAGTAAATATGGAATTTCAACATATTTTAACTTTCAGTGATAATTCTGGTACAGTTGTGTGTACTTTTTTCATGCAAGTAGAATTGCTGGATAAAGAAATCAGTATCACCCGTAGGACCAACTGTACTTGTTGCTTTGGCAGACTGTTAGAAGCTGAAACCCCTAAGTCATTAATACTAAATGTTATCATATTTCAGATGCCACTACCATACTGTACCGACATGAGTTAACATGTTACCATCAAGAAGCTGCCATTTTAAGTAAAGTGTGATATCTCTGACACAGTAAATGTCCAGCTCACATACTTAAAGCAGGAATTTAGGTAGATCCGTATATTCAAATATCTATTGTCTCATCTTACAGTAGGACTTTGAGAGCAATGTCAAAACTACTATTGTTGCATAGTATTATGTAGTCTGTTCACATAGCTGGGGTAGGGGGTGGTCAGTGTGACAGAGACTAATCTGATCAACATGAGGAGTATTACCAGTCGGAAGCATCGATTAATAAATATTGCTGATTGGAAGAATTATTAATGATTATCGATATGAAATTGGGTAATTAATAATATATTACATACACTATTGTGATGAGATATAGTTATAATTTACACACATTATACATAAAGTTACGTCTGTTTATGGACTGCTGCTAAGTTATGTTCCGGATGCTGTGTTGTTAGAAATAAGTATGTCACCACCCACCAGTGATTTCACACTATTTTGACATTTAATGCTCATAGCTACTTCTCTGATATTTATTGATAACTGATTGATGTGATCTATCTGTATTGATACATAATTCCTCACTGCCAGGGAACATATCCGATGTATCTGTCGACTGGTTGACACCAGTGGTGTCTTATTTCGGGGGAGTGTCTGCTTTACATTGATAGTGCTCCAGTTGTGAGCATCCTTTTAGGTTTGTTTCTCTAGCAGAAGGAGAAATAATAGGACCATATTTTACATCAACCTTAAATGTCTAAATGATTTTAAATTCGTAATTTTGAGACCGATCATTTTCTTTTTGTGAATGGGCTGAGTCATGGAAATGATTACAAGATATTTGATCAGATTATTTACCAAATTTGATATTTGTTTCATACAAAACTATGAGTCCAAATACATTTTGTTAGGAAAGAAGCCATCCAGCTACAATGTGTTGCTTGTGGCAGACAATTTCTCTTTTTTTTAACTGTGTGAAACATTTGTTTTTCAAGCATTCACTTGGACAGTTTTTGGGAGAATGAACTCTGTCTTGCCTTCTCCCCCAGCCCCATATGAGATGGCCAGTCCTTTAATGCCAGTTTTGTGTGTCATTTAGAATACAGAAACCGCTTAGTGTTAATCCACCACCACATTGACAAATGGTGTATCATTGATGTTGATCATCAGAGATCAGGCAGTTTGTTTCTGTATCCTCCTCCTCAGGTCCTGCTTTCATTACCTTACCTGTCAATACACTTCTGTGATTGCAGCTTCTTTTGGAAGAATGAGGTAGAATAAGCTTGAACATGTTGCGAGTGTCACAACGTACAAGTCACAGTCCAGGGTTGTTATTGTTAGTTAAAAGACTACATTGTCAGTTGTCACAATGATGAATTCAATGTTGTGTTTCACGCTCAATGCTGTGTGGACTTCCGTGATAACCTTGACCTTGTTATCCCTAGTTCAGATGAGGTGTTGTGTTTTCTCCATCACTGTTTATTGTTGCAGCTAATTTTGTACACCACTGTGATGGCCTTGACCTCATTGTTAGGCTTGACCCTGTTGAACGGGGTCAGGTCACACAGGTTTCATCAAGTTTTCGTGTCACTGTAAATTGGAATCATTTGGAATGTTTTTTTAAACCTTTGCATGACTTTACACATTTTTATGTACTTTTGATAACAAATGTATTGGCAAAGATCTGCTTCTTTTAAAAAAATGGTCATGATTGCAGACACGCCATTTTATGTATACTCATTTAAAGTTCTTATTCTGGTAATGTGTATTCATAGATAGAAAAATATATGTCTCTGTTATCTAATATTCCCGAGATTTTACCCTTATATGAAATCTATTTTATATTTAACATTTTTAAAATGTGTTCATTTGCATATGTGCTGCATTTCTAAAGCACTGTTCAGTGACATTTGTAGGGTAAGAGTGCTGGTTCTGACCCAGGTAGTTTGTTGCAAGAGATATATTATAGTAGCCAGTAGAATTTCCCGGGGAAAACTGTTTAAACTGACAGTGAAGAGAGGTGCTGTGTTGCCTCGTCCCTGTTCATGGAGCCATGGATTGCTTGTTAAAATACCAGTATAATCAGCATCTAACACCATGTATGTTTCAAACTAGTGAGCGTGCCATCCTGTGCTGTCTTCCATGTTACCAGTTGTACAAATCTTACCAGTCATGACATTACCTCAATTGTGTGCATGTCATTGTTACATCCAGCTGAGAGAGGGATGAACCTGGATTTTATTCTGACAAGTGATGAAGCTTGTCTTGTGTAGTATGTCATTATACAGCCCCCCTGTCAGACCCTCAGTAAATAATACTTATTTAGCATGGTGATTGGTTGGTCAGATAGTGTGAATTAGCTGATTGGCTGTCATTCTAACCCGATGAAGTTGATCATGTTTTCAGTCCTCAGGTTTTCTAGGGTTATGGGGATAAGAATAGGGTTGGTCGGTAACCGGATTGTGCTGTGGTACTCATCCCACTGTTATTGCTGCTGTTATTGTGTGGGCTAAGTCTCACTTGTGTCACCAGTAATAATCAAGCTGTTGTTGCCATGACAATATGCTGCAGTTGGGTTCAAACAGCCTTCACATCCCTTTCCCACAAAAGTACAGAAATCATCAAACTCTGATTTAATCCTAATGCTTCTTTTCTCAGTGTCCTACACCCATGGACAGCTAACCGGAAGCCTGCTTCTTTTGTATTCTTGTAAAGCTGTACATGCTTTTAGATATGTTTTGGAACTTGTACCAATGTTCTGGCAGTAATTCTGTACCCTGGACTGTACGGTGGTCAGAAACAGTACAGTAGTTTCCACAGGAAACCAGGGATCAGTTCCAACCCCACTGCTGACAATTTTCGAACATGACCTCAAATATTTGAGTTGTGTGTATGTCTCTTGTGATTGTAAATGGCAAGTCTGTCTGAAATATTTTTCCAAGGGCCTTTGGTGTCAACCCTGCTTCCTGGGTTTCACTGTGTGCTGTCCCAGTCTGTCTGCCCTTGTTATTTACCCAAGTGAAGTATATATTGTAGACAGCTTTGTTGTGTATCTTTATAAAATATGTCATTGAATGATGAAAGTTGTGTTTAAGGGTTATTGCTGTGCTATTAACATGACAACTTATTTTAACCAGGCACCCTTTTGATCCGCCGATGTATGCCTATTGATGTATGTTCTACACAGTATCTATGTATGTAGCATGTTTAGTGGCAGTGTTTCTGTACATCACGTGTATAATACGAAAATGTGCTGACTACCTATATCTGTGGCCACATGTTACAGGAATAGCTATGAGATTGTTATGAGATCTTAAGAAAAATGTTGTTACGCAACCAGTGATATCGTATGTTTTTTGCATGATTGTTTTATGATTATAAGAGAAATGTTTTTCACAATAAAATATTCCAACTTTACCTTAATTAATTTTCTTTTTTCACACACCAACTAAATTTGAACTAAGAAAACAGTTTGATATGTTGGAACTGTGTTCGTCCATTTGTACTGTGCATTGACAAACTTATCCTACAAAAGAATCAAGTGTTTGGTGGCTTCTATAATAATTACTTATTGTTTCACCAGCATTCTAGAAGTTGGTGAGTCAGTAATGCATACGACTTTATGGAGAACAACTTCTTGTTTATTGCACAGACTGGCTTTGGGGGTAGATTCCTTAGATTTAAGTGACCTTATGGATGATAACTTTTTGTTAATTGCATAGGGCGATGGGTCTAGATTCTTACACAGTTGTCAAGCTAAACATCACTGTGAGGATCTGCAGATGGGTCAAGTAATAGGGTTCAGGCTAAAACGCCAAACAAATTTGTTGCCCTTTTAGCTATAACCCAAGTAATCTATGCCACTTCCAGATTTTAGTGACTGGTGAAGGTCCGGTTAGAATATTGATCTTCAGTAACACATGCTTGTGGGAAGAGGCAACTAACGGGATCGGGTGGTCAGGCTCGCTGACTTGTTTGACACATGTCATCGGTTCCCACTTGCGCAGATCAATGCTCATGTTGTTGATCACTGGATTGTCTGGTCCAGACCGCCGTCATATAGCTGGAATATTCCCGAGTGCGGTGTAAAACTAAACTCACTCACTCACCAGATTGTAGTCCTTGGGTATGCCACGAAGCTATGATCATGGTGTGGAATCATAGAATCGATTTGATAATAATTCCAGCATGGTCAGCACAATGCCCTTGTTTGTGTGTTTCACTGTAGTAAAGGTCAAGGTCCTCCCACATCGGACCGTGAAGATCCGGGTTAGAATTGGTCTTCATCAACCCATGCGTGTCGTAAGCGGTGACTAACAGGATCGGGTGGTCAGACTCGCTGACTGGGTTGACACATGTCATCGTATCCCAATTGCGCAGATCGATGCTCATGTTGTTGATCACTGGATTGTCTGGTCCAGACTCGATAATTTACAGACGACCCCTATATAGCTGAATATTGCTGCGTGCAGCGTAAAACTAAACTCACTCACTCACTCCTCCCAAATCAAGTTGACGTAACCAGTCGTAGCTGAAATACTGTTGAAGTTGCCTCACTCACTCAGGCTCACTCACCTGTGGGTCTCATTTGTCACCAGTGTTATAAAGCAAATATCACCAGCGCTGTGGGCCACCAAGGTCGACCACTGTGGTGAAACAGGAGCAGGGTTATAGTGGTGACCAGCCTGGACAGTCAAAGACAGGATATAACCCATCCATTTGGTTCTCACAGGGATCAGGGAATCTCCACAGGGACATTGGATGTGAGATAAATATCTTCGTCCACGTCTCAGATGTGACAACAAACATGCAGTTTCTGTTTTCCTTTACAAAGTGATGTATGGACTTACATTCTTATGATCCCTGACAAAATATTGACAAATCTCTGGTAAATGTGGGAGGTTTTGTTCGTTTTGTTGTTTGTTGTTTAACACCACACTCAGCATAATTCCAGCCACATGGCGGAGGTCTGTACATAATCCAGTCGGGACCAGACAATATCCAATGATTGGCAGCATGAGCATGGCTCTGTGGATTCTGGAAACGATGACATCCATCAAGCAAGTCAGCGAGCCTGACCACACGTTAGTCGCCTCTTAGATGACAATCATGGGTTTCTGAAGACCAGTTCTAACCGGGATCTCCATGTGTATATGTGGAACAGAAGCCAAAGCTGAAGGCTGCAGACTAAGTTCATCATGAAAAATATAAGCTGGTTTGAAGTTTTCATGGTCCAAATGAAGACTGTTTGACCTTCCCACAATAAGCTGACGTCCATGGATTGCTATTTCCGGCTTAAATACACACGGTAATCTTAATCTAATTAATTTATAGAGTAAAAACTAATTAAATATAGTATTCTGTATTATACTGATGACTGGGTCAGAATTCATCCCGTTATGTTATTGTACACGATGTGAATCTCATTTTCATAAAAGTTTATTATCAATGATAGTACCCAGATATCTATACTCTTCTACTGTTTCTACTTCATGTCCAACAATACAAACAGGTTCCAAGTTGTCCTTTTTGCCTCGGAAGTCAATTATCACGTCCTTTGTTTTGTTTATGTTCATGCGGAGGAAATTGCCATTGCACCACACAGTAAACACATCAATATTTTTCCTATGCTCTAACTCCGATTGACGAATAAACCCAACCACAGCGGAATCATCAGGAAACTTGAAATTCAAACAGGATGATGAATGAGATAAACAGTCATTTGTATAGAGTGTGAAGAGGACAGGGGACAGGACACAGCCTTGAGGAGCACCGGTACTCACAAGATTAACGTCAGAAAGCGTTGAATTGACCCGAACACGTTGAGGTCGGTTAATTAAGAAGGCCTCTACCCACTTGATGATGTTACTATTTACTTCCATGTTGAATAATTTCCTTATCATCAAATGTGGCTTGAGTGTGTTGAAAGCACAGGAAAAGTCCGCAAACAGGATTCTTACATAAGATTTGAATTCTCTTGATGAGTATCAATGTTATATCAGGGAGACTATAAGGCCCTGTTGTAGATTATCCCTGCTTATATGCAACAGTGAAGTGAGTGCAACTTCTACCCCGCGCCCGGCCCTGTAAGCAGCTTGTAAAGGATCCATTAGATGTCCTGTGTTTCACTTAATTAAGTTCAAGATAATTCGTTCAAAGCATTACATGAATATTGGAGTAAGAGAAACTGGACGGTAGTCATTAATGATTGAAGGTTTTGACTTTTTGGGAACGTGGATTATATGCGAGGTTTTCCAAATTGTTGGGTGATGGGTGTCGACAGACATCTGAAACATCACTCTGTATATCCCGCACAACTGTTCACAACATTCTCGTAGTGCAATGCCGCGTATTCCATGGGGCCGATTTGTTTCCGAATGTTAACCTTCCTGAATGTTAGCATCACATCAAGGTCGGTGATGACTAAGCCATCATCTTTGGGTAGGCTTTGAATGAAGGCATTGCGTGTCGGAGAGAAGTCTTCAGTAGAATTGATTGAGATCTCTCGCAAATAAGACACCGTTTTGAGTGTTCAGGACTTTATATTTACTGTCATTGCCAATCATGGTTTTAATTCCATTCCACGCTGCTTTCAAGTTATTAGTTCGAAATTCTTTTTCTATTTTTTTTTGTAAGTAAGTTTACATTTTTTAGTCAAACGTTTGACATCTCGTTGTATCTCTTTCACTTCTGTCTCGTGCGCAGAAAGCACGCTTCTTGTCATTGAGAAGTCCTTTCCATTCAATGCTATAATCCAAGTTTGTTGTTAGGGAAAAAAATTATGGTTTTTGAAGGAACAATATCATCGATACAGAACCTGATATAATCTGTAACAATGTCGTTCAGCTCATCCAGATCAGTCGATGATCCGCGGAAGTTATCCCACACTGTACAGTCAAAGCAAGCTTTCAGTTGATTAATAG
The DNA here is from genome assembly GCF_003918875.1 of Haliotis rubra. Classification (NCBI taxonomy): domain Eukaryota; kingdom Metazoa; phylum Mollusca; class Gastropoda; order Lepetellida; family Haliotidae; genus Haliotis; species Haliotis rubra. The sequence continues at coordinate 995,044 of NW_025767224.1, read as the reverse complement.
ATTCTTTCGTCCTGGTTTTAAAAGATTTTACTGTTGGTTTTTGTGATTTGAGAGTTTATTTATACTGGGGAACGAGATAAGCAGCGTTATGATCTGACTGACCACAGTGGCTGCTTCACATACCATTTATAGGCTTTCGTAGCACAGGTTCTGTTTCGCCGTGTCTCACAAGTGACATATTGGTGATAATGAGGCCGTACTTTATTCAACACACAGCCGTTGAAGTCCCCAATAATCAGTTTGGTGTATCAGGTGAAAGGGTATCGAGCTTACTGATGTGAGCAGACAGTATGTCCGCCGCTTTGTTTGAGTTTGCCTTCGAATGAATAGAGACAGTCCATATAAATATCTGACCAAATTCTCTAGGCAAATACTTAGGTTTTATCGATATGGATTAAAGTTTTATATCTTCCGTGCACACAGTGTCTCTTACAATATCGATGTAACAGGATATTGTGTTTATAGTTCTTTAGGAATAGAGTATTAGATTTCAATATGTTGAATGTTGCATTAGTTGTATGTGCTCGGGTTAATTGTCCAAGCAGTTGGCCTGTTTTATCACAGGGTGGACACGTTATGTCATTCCTGCCTCAACATTTTAGCTTTTCAATACAATAGCCCTCAGCTTCATATTTGATTAAAAATACAGCTTTCTTCCATAGCATTTATTGCTAAAAGCGGCGTAAAACTAAACTCACTCACTCACTCCATAGCATTTTCGCCAGATTGTCAAAAAGGCAGCTAAAATTAGATTTGATAGTTGATATATTTGATCTCACCATTTTGAACTACTTCCTTGTGGACGCGGCTGTCGATTCCCTCCTTCAAAACAAACAGAGCTCGACAGTCTTTCATACCATCAAGTATTCGTGAATGCAACAAATATTTGGAATCACACCATCATGTGATTAGAACTAGAATTATTCAGCCTCTTTACCTATGTGGTTAATTGAATTATATCATGTCAGATCTATTTGTAAATAGCATTCGTTTTGAGCATGTAATTATTGTGTATATTTTTGTGAACTGTGTATATATTCATTTTGAGACAGTTTGGATGTATAAGAATTTCCTCCGGGATAATAAAGTTATATCTTATCTTAATATTAGACGTTAACGGCCGCTCGTGCTTAGCACATGGCAGACAGTCTGTCAACGTCAAATAATTCGAGTTATCTCCCCTTTTCGAGTCCTCGAGTCCTTGAAAATGGACTTGAGTCCAGCTGAACCCGACTCGTCCTCGAGTACTCGAGTACCCGTGGAAGCCCTAGTACTGCTTATAACTCCTCACTGAACAAGACGCTAAACCCAGCTTAGAAATGCTAAAATGCTGCTCAGCAATACTATAATCCCGAACAGTGTGGGTTTCTCGACACACCCTGGTGTCACCCACAGGGCTGATTGACTGACTGACACTATGGAGTAAATGTCACCCAAAACACACCCACAGCTGGTTATTTGTCATGGCCCGCATCTGCAACAATGAGAGAATCATAAATTTACCTTTAGCACTCATTGAAAAAGTAACACTATTGTATTTTCAATACTGACAGATATAGAGGTGTTTCTTCTTTATCTTAATCATTATTTCAACGTGGTGATTCATCGCGTATTGCACAACTTCGCGGAAATAGAACGTTATCGGGAACTTATCATGGCTGCGTTTCGACGACTTGATTTTATCCGTGAACTGTTCCGCCACAGCCAAAACGTACACTGCATCAAACGAAAATGCTAAAGCGCTTATCCAAGGGCGGTTGTCATTGCTACATCCAGTAACAGTAAGATCCGTCCTTTCATAAGGACTTATTGGAATTCCTGGTACACACGTTGTTGTCGGTACATGGTTAGAACGCGGATATGTCAAATACTACCACGTACACACATACGTGTTTTTGTACGGATTACCAGTTACATTGTCCTGCGGTTTGGTAGAATAACATCTAGTCTCTGAAATGAAAACATTTACAAAAAGGTATAGTTCCTAAATTGAATTAATAAACTGTAATAAAAAGGAGCCTCAGAGCCTTTATCATTTTCAGAAGGTAAAAAAGTGACAATCTAGATTTGTCACATATTACCGATTTGCAAGGGCTGTCATTGGTTCTATTTGGTTTGTATTGGCAACACGATAAGAAACGGTAAAGCGTCTGGTTACCATGCCACATTTCTCATTCACTGGTCGGGGCTTGGGAAGGGCCAAAATGACAACTTGGTGGCAATGGATGATGGGTATTTGTCACGTTGAATGGGGATATAATACACGTTCCTACTGATTCTCTCAACATATTTTGATTGTCTCGAACATAGCTACCACCAATTAACCTTAAGACGTTTCGCCCGAACGCATAATGAACTGTTGCCCGTCGATACCGTTCACATGACTTGGTTATGCTGATTAAGCACAAGGATACAGGGTATATAAAGAAAGTGGTCCCTGTCTGTGTCACAGTCACTTTGAACCAGGGAGGCGCAGAAGCTCGGAGGCTACTCAATCCTTGCTGTCGGCGAGGTGGGACGCCATTAAAGAGCTGATGTTGTCTTCGTGGGGAGGGTGACAGGGAGCCGCTTACTTCGAATTATCAACAATGTCCAACACAGCCCTAACCTAACATTATGGGCCCGGGGTGCGTTCGTGTGCCCCGGGCCCAGGGGCTGAACCGAGTACCTACCAGCCGGAGGGCGGGTCAGTTACCCAGCAACCGAAGTAGACAGATCAAGTGATTTCAGCTCGGTCCTTGGGGTGAGGTGCCCGATAAAGCGGCGTCGCAATCACACCTTAAGGTGTGCTATGACCGTCGGGTACTGATCCCTGGGGACCCCCAGGGGGACAGAGTCTGTGGGTGTTGTCAGATGGTGTTGGCACCCCAGCGCTGTGTTCCTGGGGGACAAATTTCGACGTTGGAGGGTGATGCCACACCCTATGAGCCGACCTATTTCTGCACCAACATGGAGGATAGCTGAGAAGGTAGACGTATTGAACACAGGTTTAGCTTAGTTGTAGAGATAACATTGTTGATATTGCATGTAGGGCTGACATATTGTGTGTTTATGTAGCAATTAATGTCGACTGGAATCAGAGGCAATGGCTACATGTAGCATGTGCCCAGCAGTTTGCAAGGTGAGTGAAATATATTTTTTACCGGTAGTATTTCAGCACTAGAAAAAAAGAACTATAATTTGAGAGGGTGTCTCAACCGTCCAAAAAGCATCCAATGATCACGTGGTTCAGTGTTATAGAAGATTCTGCTTGTATTGCCTGTTGGGAATTGATAAAACCCCTTTAGCATGTGGTGCCTGTTGGGGAATATTAAAGCTCACGTTGCCTGTGTGGCCTGTTGGGGAATATTAAAGCTCACATGGCCTGTGTGGCCGGTTGGAGAATATTTAAGCTAACATGGCCTGTGTGGCCTGTTGGTGAATATTAAAGCTAACATTGCCTGTGTGGCCTGTTGGTGAATATTAAAGCACACATGGCCTGTGTGGCCGGTTGGAGAATTTTTAAGCTAACATGGCCTGTGTGGCCTGTTGGGGAATATTAAAGCTAATATGGCCTGTGTGGCCGGTTGGTGAATATTAAAGCTAACATGGCCTGTGTGGCCTGTTGGTGAATGTTAAAGCTCACGTTGCCTGTGGGGCCTGTTGGGGAATATTAGAGCTCACGTTGCCCGTGTGGCCTGTTGGGAAATATTAGAGCTCACGTTGCCTGTGTGGCCTGTTCGGGGATATTAGAGCTCACGTTTCCTGTGGGCTGTTTGGGGAATATTAAAGTTCACACGGCCTGTGAGGCCTGTTGGTGAACATTAAAGTTTACATTTTCTGTGGGGCCTGTTCAGGAATATTAAAGTTCATATTGCCTGTATGGCCTGTTGGTGAATATTAAAGCTCACGTTGCCTGTATGGCCTGTTGGGGAATATTAAAGCTCACATTGCCTGTGTGGCCTGTTGGTCAATATTAAAGTTCGCATGGCCTGTGGGCTGGTTGGGGGAGATTCTAAGATGCTCGAAAAAAAAAATACATTATCAGACAATAAAGGTATAGTTTTTTGATGACGTAACAATTGAATGACGTTATCCCGTCACTGCGCCATTCTAGTGTGCCCCCTCGTAATCGAACCATTTTACATTACGTCACAATGTAAGCGACGTCACGATGCATGTCAGTTGTCATCACTTCGTACGGCCTCCTACAGTAAACTACACCGTTGCATCCAGTTTCTTGGTTTGCTGTTGCTTCACGCAGCTAACATCACTGGTGGAAACATTACGTTTATGTTTTACGACGGTTAAAATGTGTCATTTCGACTCACAAGTTTTCAGCGACACGGTAACGTTCGCAATGTTTACATTCCCACAATGCAATTGTGGAATGTCGCTTGACTACTCAACTTCCTCTGGATGTACTGATCTAAACTTACGCTGGTAGTAGAAATGCAACGTTCATATTGCCCCATATGGTTTACGTTAATGACAGATGTAATTAAAATAATTCAGAGAAGATATTTAATCCGAACCGTCATCAAACTGTTATCATTTGTTTTTTTCTGGTAACGTTAGTCTTAACGTAGGGGGCAGACACATCAATAGAACAGCGCGCCAGGTAGCCCTGTGCGAGGATTCTTAATTTAGGTCACCGACACCGTCGTTTGTTTTCTGCCTTAAATTAATCGTAATTATCTTTAGAAAGTATTAAATTTGGCATCTTAGAAAGAATACACTTCGCCCTACCACCATGTATAGCAGGTAATAAAACACACTTTCGCCCTGAACTATTATAACAGTTAAAGCACTCGGACGCAAGCGTCCTCGTGCTTTAACTATAATAGTTCAGGGAAAAAGTGTGTTTTATTACACTATACATGGTGGTAGAGCGAAGTGTATTTCTTAATTAAAGCTCACGTTGCCTGTGTGGCCTATTGGGGAATCTAAGAGCTCACGTTGCCTGTGTGGCCTATTGGGGAATATTAAAGCTCACGTTACCTGTGGGGCCTGTTTGGGAATATTAAAGCTCACGTTACCTGTGTGGCCTGTTGGGGAATATTAAAGTTCACCCGGCCTGTGGGGCCTGTTGGGGAATATTAAAGCTCACATGGCCTGTGTGGCCTATTGGGGAATATTAAAGCTCACGTTACCTGTGGGGCCTGTTTGGGAATATTAAAGCTCACATTGCCTGTGTTAGCCCAGCGGATAAGTGCAGTTTTTTCACTGAATTGTGCACTTTGTGTTACAAGCATGAAATTTGGCATGATTGTAGCTTATACCATTCTTATTAAATAAAGATCGAGAGGCCTTGCAGATTTTTGATATTTTTCACTTTTTGGGGGAAAAAAGTGAAAAATGATAATTTTTCTACTATTTTCATCATAACTTTTTTTTAAATTCTCCAATTCTCAAACATCATATATCAAATTGTTGAAAATTCATAGCTGATCACTTTCCATGTATACATGTCTTGTCTATCTTTAATGGTTAGGTCTATAGAAATTAATTTATATCATGACAATCCGAAAAAGGGAAAATTGACGGACATTTTTCAAAATGGCCGCCATATCGACTACAACTGTACAATAAGTATGAGATCATCCCATGATCTAACATTTATTTATCATTTCTTTGCAAATTCAAAACGAGAAGGCTCGCAGATTTTGGCCATTTTACATTTTTGGGGGGGAAAAAGGAGGGTGGGTGGGTGGAATTTTTCAAAATATTTTACCTTAAGTCAGTCTTACATTTCCAAATCCTAATAAATTATGTATCAAGAATATTGCGAGAACAAATGGAAGTTTTTGAAGGAATATATCAGAAGATTTACTTACATGTATAATGTATGAGGTTGGTTGCCTATGGATCACCTATAAAAACCATATCAAAATCAACGCAAACATGTTTGATTTCAACATCAATGCCACAGTAGCTATTTCAACAATATGTGGCAGGTTACTCATTTATGTCTTGAGTGGAATTGTATCTAGCTTGACTGAATTAGAAAATCGTCTCCTCCACTTTTGCACAGTGCAGTGCACTTTAGAGCTGCTTTTACGCATTTGGACCGGTTTGAATTTTTTTACACAGTATTTATCTTTATTATTATTATATTATAGGATATTGATATAACGCACATATCAACGAACTGATACATGCTCAAGGCGCTTGATTTTTCCCCCTTGATCATTGGATGTCAATCTCAACGGCACATTGTATTATCAATCTCAACTCCCGGGGCAACATACAACTCTTGCAGCCACTCGGCGCACCAAGTTATTGCGGCTTTCCCATCCTTGCGGGGTACCCATTCACAGCTGGGTGGACTGGGACACATAGTCACAGCACCTTGTACAGGTTTACTGCACGTTGCTGTACCCGCAACTAGGTGTTTGCATGTATTCATGTGGCTGCCATCTTGTCATTTACCAACAGATTCATGGGTTCTTTTAAGTGCACAAGGTTGTGTACTGTACACTAGGGGTTGTGACAACACTGAAAGAGTCTGCACAGAAAGTTGACTCCAAGGGTTTTACAGCTGGTTACAGGTGGGCTTGATCCCGGCAAGCTCGCTGGATCACTAGCCTGGTGCCTAAGACAGCTCGCCCACCATGCCCCCCATGATATACAGCTCTCTATATGTTGGATCAAAGCTGATTCTGTTGGGGGTATATTGTTCAATGTTCTCCCCATCGTGGGGAACAAATGCTTTCTTGCTTCATTCACTTTCTTGTGGTTGCTTGCTCTGTCAGCAGCACAACAAATCTCTCAAGCTGATGAATCTGTGCATTAGTGATTTCAAGTGGTGGACGAGCAAGGGAAATAAAGGTGCCTGTTATTTCAGTAAACGCGTTCCATCCATTCCACAAGGTCTTCTTTCCAATTCTACCAAAGAATGACACACTGTCACTTCCTGTGAAGCTGTGAAACATTGGTAGGGATCGAGAACTCTTGTTGCAGCTATGGCCAACACAACCACATTTGTGTCAACAGTATGAATGTAAAATTTCTTCCATAAAGACAAGATATATACAGACGAGTCAAGGGATGGAAACCTGAATTAGTTTTTCAGACATGAATATCACTCTTGCGTACCATCTATATCTCATCAAGGTTCTCTACGTCCATGCACAAAATCAGTTCTTCTCAATTGCTTTGAAGACATTTCACCACAAACTGGCTCAAAACCAGATGTTGACGTATCAAACCTTAATGGAGTCGCAGTAATAAACATGCTAAAACCTGCAACTCAAATAACATTGGATGGATATTTAATAATGTGTTCTTGAAATACTTGCATACTCCTCTGAACTCCAATCAGAGAGTATGTTGTTTGGGACAAATATCAACACGCAACGTAAAATCCAGTGCAAGAACAAAAAGAGGAAGTGGAAAAGGACGACGAGTGGAAGCCAATTCATGTGTTCCTCAGAACTGACAAGATTTTATGAGGTGTGATGCCAATAAGAAAGAACTTTTTGCTATACAAATATCCTATAATATGCTAATAATAATGAATACTGTGTGAAAAATGTTCAATCCGGTCCAAGTATGTAAAAGCAGCTCTAAAGTGCACTGCACTGTGCAAATGTGGAAGAGACTAATTGATTTTCTAATTCAGTCAAGCTAGATACAATTCCATTCAAGACATAATTGAGTAACCTGCCACATATTGTTGAATGTAGCTACTTTGACATTGATGTTGAAATCAAACATGTTTGCGTTGATTTTGATATGGTTTTTATTGGTGATCCATAGGCAACCAAACTCATACATTATACATAGAGAATCTCAACCAAGTTTCTACTGATATCAATCATATCAACACGATTTGATAAAGGTACAAATTTTATTTTTACCTTTATCAACGAGTGTTGATATAATTGTTATCAGTAGTCACGAGGGTGAGATTCTATTTATCATAAAAAATCATTCTTCATAATTTTTCAATGAAAACTGTAAATGTCTCAACACTGTACTACCATTAGACTTGCAGTGCAGCGATGTCATAGCATTGTGACGTCATCAGTTCATGATGTCATAGCATTGTCAGAGCATTGTACAAAATCAGAGCATTGTACTGTCACAACGATATCTCCTAGGAGATACCATATGATCTCACACAAGCGATATCTCCTGTGGAGGTGAGGTGAGGTGAAATTGGGTTTAACGTCGTGCTTGAGAATGTTTCGCTTCTATGACGATGTGCCTGCGTGTGTATGTGTATGTGCGGCTGCTTTTACTAGCCCAGACTGAAGCTGGTTTTATAGTGCTAGCCCACTGAGATACCATGCCACAGTGAAACATGAATACCCCACTCAGACACATTATACTGACTCCGACCAGTCCTTGTTGTACCCATTAATGCCGAGCGCCAGGCAGGGACCAACCATATTTTAACGTCTTTTGGTATGACGCGGTCGGGGATCGAACCCGCAATCCCCCGCTCTCCGGGCGGATGCTCTAACCACTACACCACGAAGGTGGTCATCTCCTGTGGAACACAGTTTTGGATGATAAATGTAAATCTTCTGATATATCCCTTCAAATAAACTTTTATCTGTTCTCACAATATTCTTTATACATAATTTATTAGGATTTAAAATTGAGTTGAGATAACATTTTTCGGAAAATTCATTTTTTCTCCCCCTATTTTCCCCCAAATATGAAAAATGGCCAAAATCTGCGAGCCTTCTCGTTTTGAATTTGTAAAGAAATGATAAAAAAATGTTAGATCATGGGATGATCTCATACTGATTTTATTGCTGTAGTCTATAAGGTGGCCATTTTGAAAAATGTCCGTCAATTTTTCCTTTTTCGGATTGTCATGATATAAATTGACTTCCGTAGACCTAACCATTAAAGATAGACAAGACATGTATGTATGGAAAATGATCAGCTATGAATTTTCTACAATGTGATATATGATTTATGAGAATTGGAGAATATTAGAAAAAGTTATGATTAAAATAGTAGAAATAAATATCATTTTTCACTTTTTTTCCCAAAAATATGAAAAATATAAAAAATCTGCAAGGCCACTCGATCTTTATTTAATAAGAATGGTATAAGCTACAATCATGCCAAATTTCATGCTTGTAACACGAAGTGCACAATTTGATCACTTATCCGCTGGGCTATGTGGCCTGTTGGGGAATATTAAAGCTCACAGTGCCTGTGTGGCCTGTTGGGGAATATTAAAGCTCACGTTGCCTGTGTGGCCTGTTGGGGAATATTAAAGCTCACAGTGCCTGTGTGGCCTGTTGGGGAATATTAAAGCTCATGGCCTGTGTGGCCGGTTGGTGAATATTAAAGCTCACATTGCCCGTGGGGCCTGTTGGTGAATATTAAAGTTCACACGGCCCGTGTGGCCGGTTGGTGAATATTAAAGGTCACGTTGCCTGTGTGGCATGTTGGGGAATATTAAAGCTCACATGGCCTGTGGGACCGGTTGGTGAATATTAAAGCTAACATGGCCTGTGTGGCCGGTTGGTGAATATTAAAGCTAACTTGGCCTGTGTGGCCGGTTGGTGAATATTAAAGCTAGCATGGCCTGTGTGGCCGGTTGGTGAATATTAAAGCTAACATGGCCTGTGTGGCCGGTTGGTGAATATTAAAGCTAACATGGCCTGTGTGGCCGGTTGGTTAATATTAAAGCTCACGTTGCCTGTGTGGCCTGTTGGGGAATATTAAAGCTCACATTGCCTGTGTGGCCGGTTGGTGAATATTAAAGCTCACGTTGCCTGTGTGGCCTGTTGGTGAATATTAAAGCTCACATGGCCTGTGTGGCCGGTTGGTGAATATTAAAGAACACATGGCCTGTGGAACCGGTTGGTGAATATTAAAGCTAACATGAGCCTGTGTGGCCGGTTGGTGAATATTAAAGCTAACATGACCTGTGATATCTTATGTGATTTTTGGCCTGTTGGGGAATATTAAAGCTCACACTGCCTGTGGGCCCCTGTTGGGGAATATTAAAGTTCACACACGGCCTGTGGGGCCTGTTGGGGAATATTAAAGCTAACATTGCCTGTGGGGCCTGTTGGTGAATATTAAAGTTCACACATGGCCTGTGTGGCCTGTTGGGGAATATTAAAGTTCACACGGCCTGTGTGGCCTGTTGGGGAATATTAAAGCTCACATGGCCTGTGTGGCCTGTTGGGGAATATTAAAGCTCACATGGCCTGTGTGGCCTGTTGGGGAATATTAAAGCTCACATTGCCTGTGTGGCCTGTTGGGGAATATTAAAGCTCACATTGCCTGTGGGGGCCTGTTGGTGAATATTAAAGTTCACATGGCCTGTGTGGCCTGTTGGTGAATATTAAAGCTCACATTGCCTGTGGGGCCTGTTGGTGAATATTAAAGCTCACATGGCCTGTGGGGCCTGTTGGGGAATATTAAAGCTCACGTTTGCCTGTAGGGCCTGCTGGTGAATATTAAAGCTCACATTGCCTGTGTGGCCTGTTGGGGAATATTAAAGCTCACATGGCCTGTGGGGCCTGTTGGTGAATATTAAAGCTCACATGGCCTGTGTGGCCTGTTGGGGAATATTAAAAGTTCACATGGCCTGTGGGGCCTGTTGGTGAATATTAAAGTTCACATGGCCTGTAGGGCCTGTTGGTGAATATAAAAGTGGGGCCCACATGGCCTGTGGGGCCTGTTGGTGAATATTAAAGCTCACATGGCCTGTGTGGGCCGGTTGGTGAATATTAAAGCTCACATGGCCTGTGGGGCCTGTTGGTGAATATTAAAGCCAACATGGCCTGTGTGGCCTGTTGGTGAATATTAAAGCCACACATGGACCTGTGTGGCCTGTTGGTGAATATTAAAGCTAACATGGCCTGTGTGGCCGGTTGGTGAATATTAAAGCTAACATGGCCTGTGTGGCCTGTTGGTGAATATTAAAGCTAACATGGCCTGTGGGGCCTGTTGGGGAATATTAAAGCTCACATGGCCTGTGTGGCCGGTTGGTGAATATTAAAGCTCACGTTGCCTGTGTGGCCTGTGGTGGGGAATATTAAAGCTCACATTGCCTGTGTGGCCGGTTGGTGAATATTAAAGCTCACGTTGCCTGTGTGGCCTGTTGGTGAATATTAAAGCTCACATGGCCTGTGTGGCCGGTTGGTGAATATTAAAGAACACATGGCCTGTGGAACCGGTTGGTGAATATTAAAGCTAACATGAGCCTGTGTGGCCGGTTGGTGAATATTAAAGCTAACATGACCTGTGATATCTTATGTGATTTTTGCATGATTTCTATTTGATTATATAAGATTTGTTTTTCACACTGCGTCTGTTGGGTGGTTTCCATCTGTAAGCCAACGTCTGTGTTGTAGCTGAAAAACTCATGTAACATGGTATGTATGGTTTTACGCCGCTTTTAGCAATAGTCTAGCAATATCACAGAGGGGGACACCATTGTACCCATATGGGGAATCGAACCCGGGTTTTCCGAAGATTCTTTTACCATTCCCAGACGGCCCCCATATAGCTGAGTATTGCTGCGTGCAGCGTAAAACTAAACTCACTCACTCCTCCCAAATCAAGTTGACGTAACCAGTCGTAGCTGAAAGACTGTTGAAGTTGCCTCACTCACTCAGGCTCACTCACCTGTGGGTCTCATTTGTCACCAGTGTTATAAAGCAAATATCACCAGCGCTGTGGGCCACCAAGGTCGACCACTGTGGTGAAACAGGAGCAGGGTTATAGTGGTGACCAGCCTGGACAGTCAAAGACAGGATATAACCCATCCATTTGGTTCTCACAGGGATCAGGGAATTTCCACAGGGACCCTGGATGTGAGATAAATATCTTCGTCTCAGATGTGACAACAAACATGCAGTTTCTGTTTTCCTTTACAAAGTGATGTATGGTCTTAGATTCTTATGATCCCTGACAAAATATTGACAAATCTCTGGTAAATGTGGGAGGTTTTGTTCGTTTTGTTGTTTGTTGTTTAACACCACACTCAGCATAATTCCAGCCACATGGCGGAGGTCTGTACATAATCGTGTCTGGACCAGACAATATCCAATGATTGGCAGCATGAGCATGACTCTGTGGATTCTGGAAACGATGACATCCATTAAGCAAGTTGGCGAGCCTGGCCACGCGTTAGTTGCCTCTTACGACAAGCATGGGTCCCTGGGTCTAGATTTTCGAAGCTCTCTTAGCGTTAAGATGGACGTAAGTGTCATTCATTAACAGTAACTTACGACGATCTTAGCGTTAAGAGAGCTTCGAAAATCTAGACCCTGACGACCAGTTCTAACCGGGATCTTTATGGGTAAAGGTGGGAAGCTAGCCTAAGGTGAAGGCTGCAGGTAGACTTGCACAAGTCTCTAACGTAATAATTAATCGTTTAAATGATCATTTCTAAAAATATACATATTCCTGTAACAGACTGGCGTCCTTAGAGACTTGTGACATCCGGATACTCATAGTGGTAGTCTCAGTGTTATTTTACTGGAAAAATGTAATGGTTAACATTTCGTTCATACTTCCAAATCTAGGACATTAGTGATCATAGGACAAAGACGGGGAATTGTTTTCCTTTACCATAGATATTGGTTTCTGTCCAGAACTGAACACCCTGATAATGTGTAGAAAGTGCCACAGAGAAATTCAAGCAATTATAACTAAATTAGAAAGCGTAAAAGGTAAATGGCAAGAAACACTGTAGAGGATTTCGGAAATATATGGCACAGCAATAGAGAAGCATATGAGGAATAAAACCAAACAGAAGACCTCTTTTTGCCATGCTGAACTTGGGAACATTCACAGCTGTTTGTGGTCATTTTTAATCGGAAAGGGAAATGAAGATGGTGACCGCAACCAAGGAGTGGGTAGGGGAGACACTGACATGTCAGCTGGCCATATCAGGTTCCGACCATGGAGACGGGCGGTAAAATTATTGCAATTCACCAGGCTGTACTGTCCTCATATCTAGACTTGCTTGTTTAAAGGATAGAATTACTATGCATACATCGGCTTGACATTCAGTACATCCTTGTACTGTCCCCGTATCTAGACGTATTTCTGTAAAGGATAGAATTACTATACATACATGGTCTTAGCTTCAGTACAGCCTTGGAGCAAGGCTACCTGAAGGTTATCTGTGTGTTTATCAGGAGAAATATCACCTGGTTTCAAGTTGTCAAGGTCCAAATGAAGACTGTTTGACCTTCCCGCCATAAGCCGACCTCCATGGTGTACATATCGGCAATCCTGACCACGTGTTTGTCGCCTCTTATGACAAGCATGGGTTCCTGATCACAATTCTAACCAGGAACGAAAGCCAAAGCTGAAGGCTGCAGACTATAGTATGACCAGAAATTATTGAGAATTTTAGGAATATGTTTAATTGGATTTCTAGTATAAACAACCTTCACCAGCTATCAAGTGCTTGGTTTCATTCAAGGGAGACAACTCCGTTAATCCTTTTTCATTAGTTTGTGAAGAGTTATTCCCCTTTGTTTACTTGCTAGCAGACGACATTTTTAGTGATCCTCAGTATGGATCAGGAAGAGGAAGTTGATTTTAGAGTATTATAACAAGGACATCAGATCAGCTAAAGTGATTTCAAGTAGAACATGCATCCCTTTGTCCACTGTTTATCGTGTTTTGAAATATATTGCAAATGGATATGGCACTGAGCACCAGGGAGGCGTAGGTAGGCCCAGAAAAGTGACTGTCGGTGACAGGAGGCGGCTTGGTATTCTTGTTTCTAAAAACAAACGAAGGGGTTTAGAAAACGTAAGGCTGGATAAAACTGATACAGGAACTGTGGTTGTCTGTGAGGAGACAATTAGAACTGAGCTGCATGCAATGGGTTGGCAGAAAAGTCGAGGAATTCCATTACCGATCATGAAACCTGAACAAAAGGAGCGAAGGTTGAACTGGTGCTTACCGCATAGAAATTTTAACTGGGACAATGTGATTTTCTCAGATGAAAGTTCTGTGTGGCTGTTTCCTAATACACTAAAATTCTGGACCAAACAAACTGAAAAACCTTTAATTGTATCAGCGCCCAAAGTACAGTCCGAATTTTAACGTGTGGGGTGGCATATCTGTGTTAGGGGCAACGCCCCTCTGTGTATTTGAAGGGAATATGAACAGTGAGCGGTACACAGATATTCTCGAGGGACATTACTTCCATCTGCTCACGTGTTCTATGGAAATTTTTGGATTTTCCAGCAGGACAACGACCCAAAACATCGTTCAAAGCATTCACAGGCCTGGTTTTGGACCCCAAATATGACATTATTAGATTGGCCAAGCTATAGCCCTGACCTAAATCCAATAGAAAATGTTTGGGGACTTATGAAGGAAAGTGTCAATAAGAAAAATCTGACAAATATTGCTGAAATGAAAGAAGAGTTGGTCCGATATTGGGACAGCATGGACCACGACTTTCTAACTTCTTTGATCAGTATAGTGTGCCCCGCCACATTGAAGCCTGCATTGCTGCCCATGGTGACTTGACAAAATACTAACTGTTCACCTGTCTTTGAATCTGGAGTTATGTTCTGCTAATATTACCTTTAATACGTGAGTAATGAGTGAATTTTTAAAAAAAAATTACAATCTTTAAATTCTCAATAATTTCTGGTTGTACTGTATCTACGTTTATCAGGGAAAATATTAGCTGGTTTCAAGTCAAGGTAAAAATGAAGACTATTTCCTGCGATAAGCTGACGTCCATGGTGTCAAAACTCCCTGTTTTACGCAATGTGGTACTTATTTATAGCTTCAATGGAAAATGTTAGTTACCAGCACGGAGTCTGTATGCTTTCACCGTCGTACATTGCCCTGAACACTCTGGTGTAGTAGTGGATAGAGCATCTGTTCGGAAACCGGAGGTCGGTGTGGATAGAGCATCTGTTCGGAAACCGGAGGTCGGTGTTTCTAACATACTTGCTATTTCCCTGCCTGCGCTCAACATAAACGGGACAAAACTGGTTGGCTGGGGAGGGGCAGAGTGTACGGTATCCATGTTAAATTGTGGTATGGTATCCATACCTGTACAATTACGAGAAACAAGTACAACACGCAGACAAATGCACGAACGTGGGTGGGTGAGTGAGTGGGTGAGTGAGCATCGGCCATTTGTGACGGGAACAATTAATGCATTATGATAATTCCAGTGAGGCTAAAATGTCGGTCGCAATGGACAGTAAACAGTTCGGCTATCGCAGATTTGTATCTAAACTAGCATGTAATCATGAAACAATATGACTAAACACAACTATACAACAAAAAAAGGGCTACAGATCCTTTCTGAATGATGTTAGCGATTACGGATTGATATAGCTCAAACATCAAAAGAACACATATTCAATGATTAAAACACTGGTAGATATGTTTGCAATGACGTGGTCTTCAACTACCGCCGAGGATACAATATTTTCAAAACCAGAGACCACATGTTGGTATGTTGTCTCTGTTAAAACGTATAAGACTGACTGAGTTTAGTTTTACGCCGCTTTTAGCAATATTCCAGCAATATCACGGCGGGGAACACCAGAAATGGGCTTCACACATTTTGCCCATGTGACGAGCCAACCCTTTAACCACTAGACTACCCCACCGTCCAAAACATACAAGGGCAGATTTAGTGATTGTTTAACTAAACGGAACTACAATAATACGCTTCGTTAAGGTAAATATAGGAGGCAGGACAAAGTGTCGGATGCAGACATTCATCACTCGAGTCATTTCAAACGGAAAAAGACATAGCTGCTATCCAACACCTAAGAAACGTGGATCTCAATGTAACTATTCATGTCTCCTTTTAATAAGAGAATTGTAAATTCCCTTCGAACTCTTTGAAAAAGAAACTTCTTGCATATGCATATACATGTAAAAAAGGTATTTCAACTTTATATTAATATTGCATCATTATTTCAACGTGGTGATTCATCGCGTATTGCACAACTTCGTGGAAATAGTTTTGCTATCGAGGACCTTATCATGGCTGCGTTTTGACGACTTGCTTTCATCCGTGAACTGTTCCATTGCAACAAAAACGTACCCTGCATAAAACGAAAATGGCAAAGTGGTTATCAAAGGGCGGTTGTTATTGCTACGCCCAGTAACAGTTACAACTGCCCTTTTATGAGAAATGATTTTGACTTGCTAGCACATTTGGTGTCGTCGGTACAAGGTTTGTTTGCTGATATGTTAAATACTACCACTCACTAACAGATCATCCTCGTCTTTTAGTATGCCTTCAGAATATCAGTTACATGATCCTGCGGTTTAGTAGACTAACATCTAATATTTGAAATGAAAAAAAATACAGAAAAAATGGTAACTAAATCAACTGACTAAATTAATGAAATATTTAAAAACAACACAGACTTTCTTCAATTTCAGAAGCTGAAACTGTGATAATCGTGACTTGCCACACATTCCTGGCGTGCATGGGTTGTATGGTGACATTTGTTTCAGGGTCTTTGGCATCAAGGGGCGGTGCGGTAGGCTAGTGGGTTAAACGTCCGCTTGTCACGCTGAAGACCCGGGTTTGGTTCCCCACATGGGTACAATGTGTGAAGCCTTTTCTGGTGTCTCCCGCCGTGATATTGCTGGAATATTGCTAAAATCGGTGTAAAACCATCCTCACTCACTCACCCTTTGGATTCACGGCAACAAAGAGGCGTCTGGTTACCATGCTACAGTTCTCATCCACTGTCCAGTTCTTGAGAAGGACAGTTTGGCGGCAATAGGTGCAGGGTGTTTGTCATGTAGACTGGAGATATGATACACGCGAAAATCGAGTATGTTTTCAAACTGGCGTTCCGACGAATTCTCGACCCAGTTTGATCGCCTAGAACAGAGCTACCAGGAACCTTAAGACGTCTCGCCCGAACAACCTGTTGCCCGTCGATACCGTTCACGTGACTTGGTTATGCTGATGAAGCACAAGGATACAGGGTATATAAAGAAAGTGGTCCCTGTCTGTGTCACAGTCACTTTGAACCAGGGAGGCGCAGAAGCTCGGAGGCGACTCAATCCTTGCTGTCGGCGAGGTGGGACGCCATTAAAGAGCTGATGTTGTCTTCGTGGGGAGGGTGACAGGGAGCCGCTTACTTCGAATTATCAACAATGTCCAACACAGCCCTAACCTAACATTATGGGCCCGGGCCGCGTTCGTGTGCCCCGGGCCCAGGGGCTGAACCGAGTACCTACCAGCCGGAGGGCGGGTCAGTTACCCTGCAACCGAAGTAGACAGATCAAGTGATTTCAGCACGGTCCTTGGGGTGAGGTGCCCGATAAAGCGGCGTCGCAATCACACCTTAGGGTGTGCTATGACCGTCGGGTACTGATCCCTGGGGACCCCCAAGGGGACAGAGTCTGTGGGTGTTGTCAGATGGTGTTGGCACCCCAGCGCTGTGTTCCTGGGGGACAAATTTCGACGTCGGAGCGTGATGCCACACCCTATGAGCCGACCTATTTCTGCACCAACATGGAGGATAGCTGAGAAGGTAGTCTGATTGAACACAGGTTTAGCTTAGTTGTAGAGATAACATTGTTGATATTGCATCTAGGGCCAACATACTGTGTGTTTATGTAGCAATTGATGTCGACTGGAATCAGAGGCATTGGCTACATGTAGCGGAGTGAAATATATTTTTTACCGCATACGGTAGTATTTCAGCACTAGAAAAAAAGAACTATAATTTGAGAGGGTGTTTCAACCGTCCAAAAAGCATCCAATGATCACGTGTTTCAGTGTTATAGAAGAATGTGCTTGTATTGCCTGTTGGGAATGGGTAAAACCCCTTCAGCATGTGATACCTGTTGGGGAATATTAAAGCTCACGTTGCCTGTGTGGCCTGTTGGTGAATATAAGAGCTCACGTTGCCTGTGGAGCCTGTTGGTGAATATTAAAGTTCACACGGCCTGTGGGGCCTGTTGGTGAATATTAAAGCTCACGTTGCCTGTGTGGCCTGTTGGGGAATATTAAAGCTCACGTTTCCTGTGGGCTGGTTGGAGAATATTAAAGCTCACGTTTCCTGTGGCCTGTTGGTGAACATTAAAGTTCACATTTTTTTGTGGGGCCTGTTGGGGAATATTAAAGCTCATATTGCCTGTGTGGCCTGTTGGGGAATATTAAAGCTCACGTTGCCTGTGGGCTGGTTGGGGAATATTAAAGCTCACGTGGCCTGTGTGGCCCGTTGGTGAATCTTAGAGCTCACGTTGCCTGTGTGGCCTGTTGGGGAATATTAAAGCTCACGTTTCCTGTGGGATGGTTGGAGAATACCAAAGCTCACGTTGCCTGTGTGGCCTGTTGGTGAACATTAAAGTTCACATTTTCTGTGGAGCCTGTTCAGGAATATTAAAGCTCACGTTGCCTGTGGGGCCTGTTGGTGAATATTAAAGCTCACATTTTCTGTGGAGCCTGTTCAGGAATATTAAAGTTCACGTTGCCTGTGTGGCCTGTTGGGGAATATTAAAGCTCACACCGCCTGTGGGGCCTGTTGGGGAATATTAAAGCTCACGTTGCCTGTGTGGTCAGTTGGGGAATATTAAAGCTCACGTTACCTGTGTGGCCTGTTGGGGAATATTAAAGCTCACGTTTCCTGTGTGGCCTGTTGGGGAATATTAAAGCTCACGTTGCCTGTGTGGTCTGTTGGGGAATATTAAAGCTCACGTTACCTGTGTGGCCTGTTGGGGAATATTAAAGCTCACGTTTCCTGTGTGGCCTGTTGGGGAATATTTAAGCTCACGTTACCTGTGTGGCCTGTTGGGGAATATTAAAGTTCACACGGCCTGTGGGGCCTGTTGGTGAACATTAAAGTTCACATTTTCTGTGGGGACTGTTCAGGAATATTAAAGCTCATGTTGCCTGTAGGGCCTCTTGGGGAATATTAAAGCTCACACCGCCTGTGGGGCCTGTTGGTGAACATTAAAGTTCACATTTTCTGTAGGGACTGTTCAGGAATATTAGAGCTCATGTTGCCTGTATGGCCTCTTGGGATATATTAAAGCTCACACCGCCTGTGGGGCCTGTTGGTGAACATTAAAGTTCACATTTTCTGGTGCATATTAAAGCTCACGTTGCCCGTGTATCCTGTTGGTGAATATTAAAGCTCATGTTGCCTGTGTGGCCTGTTGGGGAATATTAAAGCTCACGTTTCCTGTGGGCTGGTTGGAGAATATTAAAGCTCACGTTTCCTGTGGCCTGTTGGTGAACATTAAAGTTCACATTTTTTTGTGGGGCCTGTTGGGGAATATTAAAGCTCATATTGCCTGTGTGGCCTGTTGGGGAATATTAAAGCTCACGTTGCCTGTGGGCTGGTTGGGGAATATTAAAGCTCACGTGGCCTGTGTGGCCCGTTGGTGAATCTTAGAGCTCACGTTGCCTGTGTGGCCTGTTGGGGAATATTAAAGCTCACGTTTCCTGGGATGGTTGGAGAATACCAAAGCTCACGTTGCCTGTGTGGCCTGTTGGTGAACATTAAAGTTCACATTTTCTGTGGAGCCTGTTCAGGAATATTAAAGCTCACGTTGCCTGTGGGGCCTGTTGGTGAATATTAAAGCTCACATTTTCTGTGGAGCCTGTTCAGGAATATTAAAGTTCACGTTGCCTGTGTGGCCTGTTGGGGAATATTAAAGCTCACACCGCCTGTGGGGGCCTGTTGGGGAATATTAAAGCTCACGTTGCCTGTGTGGTCAGTTGGGGAATATTAAAGCTCACGTTACCTGTGTGGCCTGTTGGGGAATATTAAAGCTCACGTTTCCTGTGTGGCCTGTTGGGGAATATTAAAGCTCACGTTGCCTGTGTGGTCTGTTGGGGAATATTAAAGCTCACGTTACCTGTGTGGCCTGTTGGGGAATATTAAAGCTCACGTTTCCTGTGTGGCCTGTTGGGGAATATTTAAGCTCACGTTACCTGTGTGGCCTGTTGGGGAATATTAAAGTTCACACGGCCTGTGGGGCCTGTTGGTGAACATTAAAGTTCACATTTTCTGTGGGGACTGTTCAGGAATATTAAAGCTCATGTTGCCTGTAGGGCCTCTTGGGGAATATTAAAGCTCACACCGCCTGTGGGGCCTGTTGGTGAACATTAAAGTTCACATTTTCTGTAGGGACTGTTCAGGAATATTAAAGCTCATGTTGCCTGTATGGCCTCTTGGGATATATTAAAGCTCACACCGCCTGTGGGGCCTGTTGGTGAACATTAAAGTTCACATTTTCTGGTGCATATTAAAGCTCACGTTGCCCGTGTATCCTGTTGGTGAATATTAAAGCTCATGTTGCCTGTGTGGCCTGTTGGGGAATATTAAAGCTCACGTTGCCTGTGGCCTGGTTTGGGAATATTAAAGTTAACATTGCCTGTGTGGCCTCTTGGGGAATATTAAAACTCACACGGCCAGTGGGGCCTCTTGGTGAATATTAGAGTTCACATTGCCTGTGTGGCCTGTTGGGGAATGTTAAAGCTTACATTGCCTGTGGGTCCCGTTTGTGAATATTAAAGCTCACACGGCCTGTGGGGCGTGATGGTGGAAATTAAAGCTCACATTCTGTGTGACCTGTTCAGGAATACTATAGCCCATATTGCCTGTTGGGGGAATATTAAAGTTCACACGACATGTGGGGCCGGTTGGGGAATATTAAAGCTAACATGGCCTGTGTGGCCTGTTGGGGAATATTAGAGCTCACGTTGCCTGTGTGGCCTGTTGGGGAATATTGGAGCTCACATTGCCTGTGTGGCCCTTTTGGGAATATTAAAGCTCACGTTGCCTGTGTGGCCTGTTGGTGAATATTAGAGCTCACGTTGCCTGTGTGGCCCTTTTGGGAATATTAAAGCTCACGTTGCCTGTGTGGCCTGTTGGGGAATATTAGAGCTCACATTGCCTGTGAGGCCTGTTGGGGAATATTAGAGCTCACGTTGCCTGTGTGGCCCTTTTGGGAATATTAAAGCTCACGTTGCCTGTGTGGCCTGTTGGGGAATATTAGAGCTCACATGGCCTGTGTGGCCTGTTGGGGAATATTAGAGCTCACGTTGCCTGTGTGGCCTGTTGGGGAATATTAGAGCTCACGTTGCCTGTGGGGCCCTTTTGGGAATATTAAAGCTCACACGGCCAGTTGGGCCTGTTGGGGAATATTTAGGCTCACGTTGCCTGTGTGGCCTTTTGGGGAATCTTAGAGCTCACGTTGCCTGTGTGGCCTGTTGGTGAATATTAAAGCTCACGTTGCCTGTGTGGCCTGTTGGGGAATATGAAAGCTCACGTTGCCTGTGGGCTGGTTTGGGAATAATTAAGTTCACATGGCCTGTGGGGCCTGTTGGGGAATATTAAAGCTCACGTTACCTGTGTGGCATGTTGGGTAATATTAAAGTTCATGTTGCCTGTGTGGCCTGTTTGGGTATATTAAAGCTCACATGGCCTGCGGGGCATGTTGGTAAATAAAAAAGCTCACATGGCCTGTGTGGCCTGTTGGTAAATATAAAACTCACATGTCCTGTGGGGCCTGTTGGTAAATATAAAAGCTCACATGGCCTGTTGGGCCTGTTGGTGATATTAAAGTTCACATGGCCTGTGGGGCCTGTTAGGGAATATTAAAGTTAACATGGCCTGTGTGGCCTGTTTTGCCTGTTGGGGAATATTAAAGCTGACTTTGCCTGCAGGGTCTGTTGGGGAATATTAAAGCTCAAATTGCCTGTTTTGCCTGTTGGGGAATATTAACGTTCAGACGGTCTATGGGGCCTGTTGGGGAATATTAAAGTTCATACGGCCTGTGGTACCTGTTGGCAAATATTAAAGTCACACTGCTTGTGGGGCCTGTTGGGGAATATTAAAGCTCACGTTGCCTGTGTGGCCTCTTGGGGAATATTAAAGCTCACACGGCCTGTGGTACCTGTTGGCAAATATTAAAGTCCAAAAAGGATCCAATTATCACGTGTTTCAGTGTAATAGAAGAATGTGCTTGTATTGCCTGTTGGGAATGGGTAAAACCCCTTCAGCATGTGATACCTGTTGGGGAATATTAAAGCTGACGTTGCCTGTGTGGCCTGTTGGTGAATATAAGAGCTCACGTTGCCTGTGGGGCCTGTTGGTGAATATTAAAGTTCACACGGCCTGTGGGGCCTGTTGGTGAATATTAAAGTTCACACGGCCTGTGGGGCCTGTTGGGGAATCTTAGAGCTCTGGTTGCCTGTGTGGCCTGTTGGGGAATATTAAAGCTCACGTTTCCTGTGGGCTGGTTGGAGAATATTAAAGCTCACGTTTCCTGTGGCCTGTTGGTGAACATTAAAGTGCACATTTTTTTGTGTGGCCTGTTGGTGAATATTAAAGCTCACGTTGCCTGTGGGCTGGTTGGGGAATATTAAAGCTCACGTGGCCTGTGTGGCCCGTTGGTGAATCTAAGAGCTCACGTTGCCTGTGTGGGCTGTTGGGAAGATTAAAGCTCACGTTTCCTGTGGGATGGTTGGAGAATACCAAAGCTCACGTTTCTTGTGGCCTGTTGGTGAACATTAAAGTTCACATTTTCTGTGGGGCCTGTTCAGGAATATTAAAGTTCACATGGCCTGTGGGGCCTGTTGGTGAATATTAAAGCTCACGTTGCCTGTGTGGCCTGTTGGTGAATATTAAAGCTCACGTTGCCTGTGTGGCCTGTTGGGGGATATTTAAGCTCACGTTACCTGTTGGCTGGTTATAGGAATATTAAAGCTCACACCGCCTGTGTGGCCTGTTGGTGAATATTAAAGCTCACGTTGCCTGTGTGGCCTGTTGGGGAATATTAAAGTTCACACGGCCCGTGGGGCCTGTTGGGGAATCTTAGAGCTCACGTTGCCTGTGTGGCCCGTTGGGGAATATTTAAGCTCACGGTACCTGTGGGCTGGTTTTAGGAATATTAAAGCTCACATCGCCTGTGTGGCATGTTGGTGAATATTAAAGCTCACGTTGCCTCTGGGGCCTGTTGGGGAATATTTAAGCTCACGTTGCCTGTGTGGCATGTTGGTGAATATTAAAGCTGACGTTGCCTGTGTGGCCTGTTGGTGAATATTAAAGTTCACACCGCCTGAGGGACCTGTTGGTGCATATTAAGCTCACGTTGCCTGTGTGTCCTGTTGGGGAATATTAAAGCTCATGTTGCCTGTGTGGTCTGTAGGGGAATATTAAAGCCCACGTTGCCTGTGACCTGGTTTGGGAATATTAAATTTCACACGGCCTGTGTGGCCTGTTGGGGAATATTAAACCTCATACGCCCTTTGTGGCCTGTTGGGGAATCTTAGAGCTCACGTTTCTTGTGGGCTGGTTTTTGAATATAAAAGTTCACACGGCCTGTGGGGCCTGTTGGTGAACATTAAAGTTCACAGTTTCTGTGTGGCCCGTTGGGGAATATTTAAGCTCACGTTACCTGTGGGCTGGTTTTAGGAATATTAAAGCTCACACCGCCTGTGTGGCCTGTTGGTGAATATTAAAGCTCACGTTGCCTGTGTGGACCGTTGGGGAATATTAAAGCTCACGTTGCCCGTGTGGTATGTTGGGGAATATTAAAGCTCACGTTGCCTGTGTGGGCTGTTGGGGAATATTAAAGCTCACGTTGCCTGTGGGCTGGTTTTGGAATATTAAAGCTCACACCGCCTGTGTGGCCTGTTGGTGAATATTTAAGCTCACGTTGCCTGTGTGGCATGTTGGGGAATATCAAAGCTCACGTTGCCTGTGTGGCCTGTTGGGGAATATTAAAGCTCACGTTGCCTGTGGGGCATGTTGGGGAATATTAAAGCTCACGTTGCCTGTGTGGCATGTTGGTGAATATTAAAGCTCACGTTGCCTGTGTGGCATGTTGGTGAATATTAAAGCCCACGTTGCCTGTGGCCTGGTTTGGGAATATTAAATTTCACACAGCCTGTGTGGCCTGTTGGGGAATATTAAACCTCATACGCCCTGTGTGGCCTTAGAGGTCACGTTTCCTGTGGGCTGGTTTTTGAATATTAAAGTTCACACGGCCTGTGGGGCCTGTTGGTGAACATTAAAGTTCACATTTTCTGTGGGGACTGTTCAGGAATATTAAAGCTCATGTTGCCTGTATGGCCTCTTGGGGAATATTAAAGCTCACACGGCCTGTGGGGCCTGTTGGTGAACATTAAAGTTCACATTTTCTGTGGAACTGTTCAGGAATATTAAAGCTCATGTTGCCTGTATGGCCTCTTGGGATATATTAAAGCTCACACCGCCTGTGGGGGCCTGTTGGTGAACACTAAAGTTCACATTTTCTGGTGCATATTAAAGCTCACGTTGCCCGTGTATCCTGTTGGGGAATATTAAAGCTCATGTTGCCTGTGTGGCCTGTTGGGGAATATTAAAGCTCACGTTGCCTGTGTGGCCTGTTGGGGAATATTAAAGTTCACACGGCCAGTTGGGCCTGTTGGGGAATATTTAGGCTCACGTTGCCTGTGTGGCCTTTTGGGGAATCTTAGAACTCACGTTGCCTGTGTGGCCTGTTGGGGAATATGCAAGCTCACGTTGCCTGTGGGCTGGTTTGGGAATAATTAAGTTCACATGGCCTGTGGGGCCTGTTGGGGAATATTAAAGTTCACACGGCCAGTTGGGCCTGTTGGGGAATATTTAGGCTCACGTTGCCTGTGTGGCCTTTTGAGGAATCTTAGAGCTCACGTTGCCTGTGTGGCCTGTTGGTGAATATTAAAGCTCACGTTGCCTGTGTGGCCTGTTGGGGAATATTAAAGTTCACACGGCCCGTGGGGCCTGTTGGGGAATCTTAGAGCTCACGTTGCCTGTGTGGCCCGTTGGGGAATATTTAAGCTCACGGTACCTGTGGGCTGGTTTTAGGAATATTAAAGCTCACATCGCCTGTGTGGCATGTTGGTGAATATTAAAGCTCACGTTGCCTCTGGGGCCTGTTGGGGAATATTTAAGCTCACGTTGCCTGTGTGGCATGTTGGTGAATATTAAAGCTGACGTTGCCTGTGTGGCCTGTTGGTGAATATTAAAGTTCACACCGCCTGAGGGACCTGTTGGTGCATATTAAGCTCACGTTGCCTGTGTGTCCTGTTGGGGAATATTAAAGCTCATGTTGCCTGTGTGGTCTGTAGGGGAATATTAAAGCCCACGTTGCCTGTGACCTGGTTTGGGAATATTAAATTTCACACGGCCTGTGTGGCCTGTTGGGGAATATTAAACCTCATACGCCCTTTGTGGCCTGTTGGGGAATCTTAGAGCTCACGTTTCTTGTGGGCTGGTTTTTGAATATAAAAGTTCACACGGCCTGTGGGGCCTGTTGGTGAACATTAAAGTTCACAGTTTCTGTGTGGCCCGTTGGGGAATATTTAAGCTCACGTTACCTGTGGGCTGGTTTTAGGAATATTAAAGCTCACACCGCCTGTGTGGCCTGTTGGTGAATATTAAAGCTCACGTTGCCTGTGTGGACCGTTGGGGAATATTAA
The DNA here is from genome assembly GCF_003918875.1 of Haliotis rubra. Classification (NCBI taxonomy): domain Eukaryota; kingdom Metazoa; phylum Mollusca; class Gastropoda; order Lepetellida; family Haliotidae; genus Haliotis; species Haliotis rubra. The sequence goes on along the minus strand of NW_025767224.1, from coordinate 969,648 downwards.
AGCTCACGTTGCCCGTGTGGTATGTTGGGGAATATTAAAGCTCACGTTGCCTGTGTGGGCTGTTGGGGAATATTAAAGCTCACGTTGCCTGTGGGCTGGTTTTTGGAATATTAAAGCTCACACCGCCTGTGTGGCCTGTTGGTGAATATTTAAGCTCACGTTGCCTGTGTGGCATGTTGGGGAATATCAAAGCTCACGTTGCCTGTGTGGCCTGTTGGGGAATATTAAAGCTCACGTTGCCTGTGGGGCATGTTGGGGAATATTAAAGCTCACGTTGCCTGTGTGGCATGTTGGTGAATATTAAAGCTCACGTTGCCTGTGTGGCATGTTGGTGAATATTAAAGCCCACGTTGCCTGTGGCCTGGTTTGGGAATATTAAATTTCACACGGCCTGTGTGGCCTGTTGGGGAATATTAAACCTCATACGCCCTGTGTGGCCTTAGAGGTCACGTTTCCTGTGGGCTGGTTTTTGAATATTAAAGTTCACACGGCCTGTGGGGCCTGTTGGTGAACATTAAAGTTCACATTTTCTGTGGGGACTGTTCAGGAATATTAAAGCTCATGTTGCCTGTATGGCCTGTTGGGGAATATTAAAGCTCACACCGCCTGTGGGGCCTGTTGGTGAACATTAAAGTTCACATTTTCTGTGGGAACTGTTCAGGAATATTAAAGCTCATGTTGCCTGTATGGCCTCTTGGGATATATTAAAGCTCACACCGCCTGTGGGGCCTGTTGGTGAACACTAAAGTTCACATTTTCTGGTGCATATTAAAGCTCACGTTGCCCGTGTATCCTGTTGGGGAATATTAAAGCTCATGTTGCCTGTGTGGCCTGTTGGGGAATATTAAAGCTCACGTTGCCTGTGTGGCATGTTGGTGAATATTAAAGCCCACGTTGCCTGTGGCCTGGTTTGGGAATATTAAATTTCACACGGCCTGTGTGGCCTGTTGGGGAATATGAAACCTCATACGCCCTGTGTGGCCTTAGAGGTCACGTTTCCTGTGGGCTGGTTTTTGAATATTAAAGTTCACACGGCCTGTGGGGCCTGTTGGTGAACATTAAAGTTCACATTTTCTGTGGGGACTGTTCAGGAATATTAAAGCTCATGTTGCCTGTAGGGCCTCTTGGGGAATATTAAAGCTCACACCGCCTGTGGGGCCTGTTGGTGAACATTAAAGTTCACATTTTCTATGGGAACTGTTCAGGAATATTAAAGCTCATGTTGCCTGTATGGCCTCTTGGGATATATTAAAGCTCACACCGCCTGTGGGGCCTGTTGGTGAACACTAAAGTTCACATTTTCTGGTGCATATTAAAGCTCACGTTGCCCGTGTATCCTGTTGGGGAATATTAAAGCTCATGTTGCCTGTGTGGCCTGTTGGGGAATATTAAAGCTCACGTTGCCTGTGTGGCCTGTTGGGGAATATTAAAGTTCACACGGCCAGTTGGGCCTGTTGGGGAATATTTAGGCTCACGTTGCCTGTGTGGCCTTTTGGGGAATCTTAGAACTCACGTTGCCTGTGTGGCCTGTTGGGGAATATGCAAGCTCACGTTGCCTGTGGGCTGGTTTGGGAATAATTAAGTTCACATGGCCTGTGGGGCCTGTTGGGGAATATTAAAGTTCACACGGCCAGTTGGGCCTGTTGGGGAATATTTAGGCTCACGTTGCCTGTGTGGCCTTTTGAGGAATCTTAGAGCTCACGTTGCCTGTGTGGCCTGTTGGTGAATATTAAAGCTCACGTTGCCTGTGTGGCCTGTTGGGGAATATTAAAGCTCACGTTGCCTGTTGGCTGGTTTGGGAATAATTAAGTTCACATGGCCTGTGGGGCCTGTTGGGGAATATTAAAGCTCACGTTACCTGTGTGGCATGTTGGGTAATATTGAAGTTCATGTTGCCTGTGTGGCCTGTTTGGGTATATTAAAGCTCACATGGCCTGCGGGGCATGTTGGTAAATATAAAAGCTCACATGGCCTGTGTGGCCTGTTGGTAAATATAAAAGCTCACATGTCCTATGGGGCCTGTTGGTGAATATTAAAGTTCACATAGCCTGTGGGGCCTGTTAGGGAATATTAAAGTTAACATGGCCTGTGTGGCCTGTTTTGCCTGTTGGGGAATATTAAAGCTGACATTGCCTGCAGGGTCTGTTGGTGAATATTAAAGCTCAAATTGCCTGTGTGGCCTGTTGGGGAATATTAAAGTTCACACGGCCAGTGGGGCCTGTTGGGGAATATCAAAGCTCACATGGCCTGTGGGGCCTGTTGGGGAGTATTAAAGCTCACGTTACCTGTGTGGCATGTTAGGGAATATTAAAGTTAACATGGCCTGTGTGGCCTGTTTTGCCTGTTGGGGAATATTAAAGCTGACATTGCCTGCAGGGTCTGTTGGTGAATATTAAAGCTCAAATTGCCTGTGTGGCCTGTTGGGGAATATTAAAGTTCACACGGCCAGTGGGGCCTGTTGGGGAATATTAAAGCTCACATGGCCTGTGGGGCCTGTTGGGGAATATTAAAGCTCACGTTACCTGTGTGGCATGTTGGGTAATATTAAAGTTCATGTTGCCTGTGTGGCCTGTTTGGGTATATTAAAGCTCACATGGCCTGCGGGGCATGTTGGTAAATATAAAAGCTCACATGGCCTGTGTGGCCTGTTGGTAAATATAAAACTCACATGGCCTGTGGGGCCTGTTGGTAAATATAAAAGCTCACATGGCCTATGGGGCCTGTTGGTGAATATTTAAGTTCACATAGCCTGTGGGGCCTGTTAGGGAATATTAAAGTTGACATGGCCTGTGTGGCCTGTTTTGCCTGTTGGGGAATATTAAAGCTGACATTGCCTGCAGGGTCTGTTGGGGAATATTAAAGCTCACACGGCCTGTGGTACCTGTTGGCAAATATTAAAGTTCACATTGCCTGTGGGGCCTGTTTGGGAATATAAAAGGTCACATGGGCTGTGGGGCCTGTTGGTGAATATTAAAGGTCACATGGCCTGTGGGGCCTGTTGGTGAATATAAAAGCTCACATGGCCTATGGGGCCTGTTGGTAAATATAAAAGCTCACATGGGCTGTGGGGACTGATGGTATATATAAAAGCTCACAAGGCCTATGGGGCCTGTTGGTGAATATAAAAGCTCACATTGCCTGTGTGGCTTGTTAGGGAATATTTAAGTTCACACGGCCTGTAGGGCCTGTTTTGCCTGTTGGGGAACATTAAAACTGACATTGCCTGCAGGGTCTGTTGGTGAATATTAAAGCTCAAATTGCCTGTGTGGCCTGTTGGGGAATATTAAAGTTCACACGGTCTATGGGGCCTGTTGGGGAATATTAAAGTTCACATTGCCTGTGGGGCCTGTTGGGGAATATTAAAGCTCACGTTTCCTGTGTGGCCTGTTGGGGAATATAAAAGGTCACATGGGCTGTGGGGCCTGTTGGTGAATATTAAAGGTCACATGGCCTGTGGGTCCTGTTGGTGAATATAAAAGCTCACATGGCCTGCAGGGCCTGTTGGTAAATATAAAAGCTCACACGACCTGTGGGGACTGTTGTTGAATATTAAAGTTCAAATGGCCTGTGGTACCTGTTGTTGAATATTAAAGTTCAAATGGCCTGTGTGACCGGTTGGGAAATGATATAGCCCACTCGGGTTGTTGTGAGTGTTGTGGAATTCTTCTCTTTGCAATCATTCAATAACCTTCCGTTGAGCATCAGTTTGGTGTGTCGTGGCTTCACAAAACAACATTTGCTGACACGTTTTTTGCGCAACCGAGAACACACATCCAACTCCACACATGCATACACTCACACTCACACGCTCACTCACATCTGCAGGCATAAATATAATGTTTCACGACAGTTGATTTCCTGTTACGTTACTGATTCAGGTCAGGTATACAAAACCTCAAGGGAACCATGAGTTTAACCCTCCCTCCTTCGCTTAGAGCAGGGATACTCTACAACATATATAGTCTCCCTGCTTAGAGTGAACATCGGTTGCACACTTTTTTTCTGTGACGGGGTAATCGCGGTTTCTCGCTTTGAGTGCTGACATGGTAAACGGAATTTGACGCATTGTAATTGCACTTACTCTATTGCTTAATTATTTGATTAGGTTCAGTAAAATACAGTGAGAAATGGAATACAGATATGATTATACATTTTGAAAAGATTGTTCCAATAATAATGGAGTGTTAATAAATATCATACAGATAACTGATCTGTACATCTGATCTGAAGGTAGGTTCCTTATCGTGGAAAATATATTGACATCAATTATCATGTAATTATTTTTCAAATGCACCTGTATCGAAACTAAATTCAGTGCAGCAGTGAATAGTCGTAAAACGGCATTGATTCAAAGGAAGCAAATACTGTGGAAAAGGGGATTATTTACAAATTAAACACCGAATGTGAAGATCCTCTTAAAACATAGACCATATTTTACTTGTATTTGTATACGAACAGGTCTTTAAAAAAACATTTCATATTATTCTCATGTCTCAGCAGTTGATTTCGGAAACAAACCATGCACTATAGTTTGGCATGAAATGCATGTGGACCCGGTTTTTTGTAAATATCTCTTCATCCAATGACCCAATCGATCTCAAACTGTACAAGTGGATGTTTTGTCAGACAACCTAATCACATTGTAAATCACCGATTTTATGCATTGGTATTAAAGAATCTGTCTATGTTACTGTCAACAAAATAAACAGCAGAACGCAGACTGCTGGCAGAGGGAGGGAGCCAATGACCTGTAACAGCGGCAGTGTTGGGTCATAAAGGTAAATGCACGTGCAGTTCATGATAGTTACCTGTGCACTGCACAGTGATAGACTGTTTGGATCATTCACATTGACTACTTCTAGCTGTCATCATGAAAGCTTATTCAGATGATGCTAAACGTTTAATTAGAAATGTGTTAAAATTGTGAAAAATAAACCAACAACCAATAAACAAAACCTTGTACAAAAAGGTAGGCATCCAAAGTTAGATTCTTTTGACATCAGGGTCATCAGAGATGTCATTCGCCGGCTATTTGCTAGAAATGAACACCTGTACACAAGAAAGTTAAAACACATCCTTGCAGAGGATCACGACATTAATGTTTCTAGGTTTATGCTAAGCAAACTACTGCTCAAATTTGGATACAAGTACAAGAAGGTAGCAAACCAGAAACTTGTAATGTGTGAGAGATCTGATATTGTGAAAATAAGGTGTAACTATCTGAGAGAAATTAAGCAGGCAAGAGAAGATGGGTTCGAACCCATATATCTGGATGAGACCTGGGTCAATGCAAACCATACTGCTGCCAGACAGTGACTACCCACTGATCCCAGTGATGGTAGGAAAATACCAACAGGCAAAGGTAAACGTTTAATCGTTCTTCATGCTGGTTCCCGCCGTGGATTCCTACCTGGGTGTGATCTGGTATTTCGGTCAAAGAGCACAGGTGGTAGGGACTATCATACAGAAATGAACTCAACGGTTTTCACACAGTATGTTGAAGAACAATTGTTGCCAGCTCTGCCTTACAAAAGTCTTGTTGTCATGGACAATGCTCCCTATCACAGTGTTCGAGATCCAAACAATAGGTGCCGAACTTCCAATACAAAGAAGTCAGATATGCAGCAATGGCTAACAAATAACAATATACAATTTTCAATTAAGGCCACTAAACCACAGTTGTACTCTTTGATTAAACCTAACAAACCTCCACCCACATATAACATTGTCAACATGCTACGCCAACACGGCCATAAGGTCTTGAGATTACCACCGTACCACTGTGATCTCAACCCAATCGAACTTATCTGGGGAGACCTCAAAAGTACAGTGGCCCGGAAAAATCAATATGCTATATGTGACATCGACATTGCACGCTGGCATGCATTTGTTGAACACGTCAAGAAGGTGGAGAAATAATACTGGCTCAAAGATGACTTGAAGGAGCAAACAGTTAATCCAGATGTCATTCGTCTGGACACTGATGACTCCTCTGTGGAAGAATGGAGTGAACTTGATGAAGTTTAATACTGTGATTATATTTACAGATAATAATAGTATCCAGACAGATATGCTCAAAGAAATATAACTTCTTTTTAACAATGACAGCACTGACTAATTCCAACGATTTATAGTGTAACATGAAACACTCATTTCACATAAAATTATCATGAAAATATATATATTAACTATCTATATGCTTAAAGCTATTAGAAATGCATTGCTTAATTTGGAATGTGAACGACATCAAAACATAACACTTTTTGTCTTCATTCTATCTTTTCTTCAATGAGTGTGCATGATTGTGTGTGCTTGTGTCCGAGGGAACGGGGCTTTAACAGTTGTTGAGTTTTAACCATAGGTGGTCCGATTAATGATTTAGTGTAAATATACTTTCTGTGTTCTTTAAATGCATACACAAAATATGACATTAACATTACAAATTTAAAGATTTTAACCTACAGAATAATTCTCACTAATGGGTTGTGTGGTTAATGTTGAACAACTCAGAGAAACAAACTCCGTATGATGGTTAACAGTTGGCACCCACCTTACCCTATTCACGACCTGTGACACCTCTTCATACGGTCTACTCCCATTTGTGAGAACTCCCAATTGTGAGACTCCCAGTTATGAGACATTGGAGTAGGCAATTCACAAAGAAAACACACCATACTCCCCTGCCTGATAGAATGGATTAACCCTAGCTAATTACTGATTTGCTATGTAACTGATTATTTTGGAGGTAACTTAATGAAACTTTATAAGATAAATTGATTAACATACTCAGGTAAATGTCCTTAAAAATTAAACACTTTGTGTAGGTAACTTCATGATCATTTGAAAGAGAAATGAATTTACCTACTCAGGTTTACTCCGTCTCCGAAACTACAAGCTATAGTTTAAGAAATAACACTGAAATACAAGGAATTTACAGTCGAACTGCCTCTTATGCCAAATCCTTTTTACCCGACACAATAAATTTATGGAATGCCCTACCAAGAGTCATGTAGTCTCACAGAATTTAAAAACTAAATTACAAAAACCGAAAACAAGATTTATATTGACCTTAATTATGCATCTTGTTTTTGTCAAATCGTCCACTGCCGCCTAACAGTCATTTAATAGACAGCCCATGTTGTTCTTGTGGACATCAGAGTGAAAACGCCCTACACTATTTCCTCACTTGATAAGAATTAATATGTATTTTACACTATCCGTTATAACCTGGGTACCATTTTGAACGGAAACAAGAATTTACTTCTTGTGTAAACCAACAGAAAATAATTGAATTCGTCCACTTTTACATCATCAAGACACAACGCTTCAAATTTTCTCAGGAAAATACTTAAATTAACTCAACAACCTTCTCATGATTGATTTATATTCCTACAATAGCTTGTTAGACACACACAACTGTAACTCTCTAATTATGACTACTTAGAGAATAGTTGTATTTGATGTAATCTGTATATATTTATATGTAGTTAAAATATATTTATGCAACAGTCAATATCGATGACGTCACATCCTCCATGTCATTTTGTATTTGATGTTGCATGGGAGCGGTGTTAACGTAAGCAGTAATACTTCACCAATCCCAATTCATTTTCATAAATGATAATAAAATATGTTTAAACCAAAATTACTTTCAAACTTCATAATAGTCAATAAAAATGTGTTATCATAAGTGCATATTCTTCTGAATAAATAAAATATTTAATGAACTATTTCTTCTTTGTAAATAAAATCTTTCATAATCTATTTCATTAGTCAACTCATCAATGAACTATGCCTCCTGTGGGTGCTGGGCTGGGCTGATCCCACTTTCATTGTAGGGATGTGGAAAGACCACCTATGTGCACTGAACCATTAATTAATGTGTCTCACAACTGGGAGTTCTCACAAATGGGAGGACACCCTTCATAACTGTCACGTGCATAGCTGACCTACATTGACGAACGTTGACCTTTATGACCCAACACTGCCGCTGTTACAGGTCATTGGCTCCCTCCCTCTGCCAGCAGTCTGCGTTCTGCTGTTTATTTTGTTGAAAGTTACATAGACAGATTCTTTAATACCAATGCATAAAATCGGTGATTTACAATGTGATTAGGTTGTCTGACAAAACATCCACTTGCACAGTTTGAGATCGATTGGGTCATTGGATGAAGAGATATTTACAAAAAAACGGGTCCACATGCATTTCATGCCAAACTATAGGGACCGTTTATAATTTATGGCTAAGGGTGGTGTGTGTGTGTGTGTGTGTGGTGGTGGTGGTGGTGGGCGGGGGTTGATGCTGATTTTAAGGGGTGGGGGTCACACCCATTTTTGTTCTGGGGAGCTAGGGGGATATAATCTACACGTAATACTTTAGACTATAAAACGCACAGTGTAAATCGCGACCTCAATGTGTGAAGCCGCCAAAAAGTCGCTGGAATATCAATGACAACGGCGTATAACATCACACTCAGTTACATTTTGATGATTGGGACTTTCTGAGAGCATTCGTCATCACTCGCATTTTTCCGTAACCTGCAAGAAAGTATCCATTCGGCATGTTCCGAATTACTACAAGCTTTGAGTTAACTCCCTTAGCAACTCTTGCGTATCCAGAAGTGAAGAAAAGTCCCGTTTCCGGTTGTTAATGTTTTCGTAGACACACATTTCTTTCAAGTTTAGCAAAGTACATAACGATGCCCCTTGGAAACAGTTGGCTGTTTCCAAGAAACCCCAATTTTACTTGGAATATTTCCAGCAGATTTACAGTCGCGATGGTTGGCACTTTCAGCAAATTCTGGTTGGGTACGACTCCATTAAGTCCTGTTGCTTGCTTCAAACACGTGTGGACTTTGAACCTGTTCTGCTTGTCACGACAGCTCGGCATTACTAGCTGCCCCCATTATTATTCGTACAGTGACATGCCAGCACATTAAACGAGCCCCCGTGTTGTGGAACACTACTGAAATAATCTCACACGGCAAACCAAATAATAAATATAAAAACCATAAAAGAGAACAAGACAAAGTATTTATATAATTCAAGTTGTATTATATTGTTCAGGACATATATTAGTTCCATTCATTCTTTTGTTTTTGTATGCTTTTTTGCCATTTGAATATATATGTACATTTAACACAAAAGAATCATACTTCATCACTATTATAAATTTTTACAGTGTTGTGAGATTAATGACAAGCTAACATTTGCTTATTGGGACTAAGCTTGTTGACTGAGAGGATCTGAATTAGACAGTCATACTTACTTGTTTTTTTGTTCTTACTTTGTGTCATTGTGTTTTTACAGAATGGTTAAATACACTCAAGGTGCACAACAGGTCACAGTTGTATGATGCGATAGAGAAGCGTCCAAAGGACCAAGGCCTAGTTACAGTTACTAACCACCACAGCTGTCTGGATGACCCTATTCTTTGGGGTGAGTTTCACCAGAGACTCTTTCCAGATACATTTATCCCTCACCATAATGCGGCTGAGACAGCAGCGTTATACATAACATGGAATAAAGGCCAAGTAAAGTAATATTTTCCTTGTGCATACCATAACTGCTATTTCGTGTATTGTGCCCAGTCAAAACTTTGTCATAACCACAGGCAAACTGTAGCGCAAATATGGTTGCTCAACAGAGAGAAAAATGACCAGTCTTTCTATGTGCAAGCAAACCGAGCAAAGGTTTCAATATTCTTCCCTCGCTTCAGTTCGAAAAATATTTTTAATGGCAAAATAAAATATCACCACCATCAAAGGTTGACACCCATTTCCTCACAGGATTGTGCTGACAGATTTCCAACCTCATATTTGATAAATACATATGTTAAAAATATATTTAATTCAACATTTTAAGCACCAATTGTAGCATATCAAATTGTTCTTCGCCTCCATTACCCTGCCAGCTTCTGGTTCAATGGGGCGGTGGGGTAGCCTAATGGTTAAAGCGTTGGCTCGTCACGCCGAAGACCCGGGTTTGATACCCCACATGGGTACAATGTGTGAAGCCCATTTATGGTGTCCCCCGCGGTGATGTTGCTGGAATATTGCTAAAAGCGGCGTAAAACCAAACTCAGTCAGTCAGTCAGTCTTGTTCAATGGAGTGAAGGAACAGGGGAGTTATATCTAAATATATTTGTTGAATCCCATGTCCACCATATGGAATACTTGCAAAGTTACCTCCCTTGCCATCATTAAACTACTACATCAGAAGAAGTTTTTTTAGAATAAATGTTACGCAAATTCTAACAATAACGACGGCAGTTTAATGGTAAATTCTAATGGTAAAATTAGACAATATGATATATCTGAGGGATAACTGTATCACCCGTACCACTGTGGCTACTTGTCAACAAAAGCACTGTGATCACTTATCATCCATATCACAGTGTCCACTTACGATCCATAATGCTATGTCCACTTAACAACTATTCCACCGTGTCCACTTAACAACTATTCCACCATGTCCACTTAACAACTATTCCACCATGTCCACTTAACAACTATACCACCATGTCCACTTAACAACTATTCCACCATGTCCACTTAACAACTATTCCACCATGTCCACTTAACAACTACAGTAGAACATGGTTATAGCGAACACGGATATAGCGTACAAACAGATATAGCGAACAAATTTAAAAGTCCCGTCAACAGTCCTTTATAGTATCATTAAAATTATACGTGAATAACTTAACTCGCGGAGTAGCTTAATTAACGGCTATAGCTTAACTGATTTACTACCCCAAGACCCAATTAACGACGTGATTAGCGAACTCACTCAGTGTCAGCTCAGCCACTTAGCGGTACAGTATACATCAATCTTGTTGGCGGTGAATCAGCATTGTTTGATGGTCATTAATTAATTAACAAAACAAACATATCGTGTTTAACCCATTCAACACCGCGAGGCCAAATAATCGGCCATAACGCTATGAAAAACGAAAGTTTTCGCTTGACGAGGACGGTATCCATTGCCAGAGTATGATTGGCTGCCTTAGGTCACGGTCTGATTTTGACCAATCACGATCCTTATAGCAGACTGTGGCTTAAAAAGCCATTAGAAACCAATCTTTATCCAATAAAATCACTTTTTACAACTGTGAAAATACTCTCGGCAAGGGTACAGTGATATTGTTGATGTTCCAGAGCTGTTGAACGATACCAGACACCACATGATTCGCCTCGCATGTTATTCATACGAAGCTTCGAAAACGGAGGTATTTCCCGTTGTTGTGTCATGTTAACGAACGGAAAGCCTGATTACATAAAAATGAAAATATAAAAGAAAAAGGCACGGGCATGTTATGACATGTCACAAATGGAAAAAAAACCGCTACAGTTTTCCCTTCTTCCTTCGTCTATCTGGACATTATAAGTGTAAGCTTGCATTTTCATTAAAAAATAAAATTTATTTAAGTTGTAGTTGTATTATTTCAATTTTATTATAAAAATAAACTTCATATTTATCAACATGATATAGGTAATGTCTGTGAATGTCTACATCTCTACAATCCAAGATGGCGGTCAAATGTGAATAACGAACAACGGATATAGCGAACTAAATTTCTTGGTCCCTTGGAGTTCGTTATATCCGTGTTCTACTGTATTCCACCATGTCCACTTAACAACTATTCCACCGTGTCCACTTAACAACTATTCCACCATGTCCACTTAACAACTATTCCACCGTGTCCACTTAACAACTATTCCACTGTGTCCACTTAACAACTATTCCACCATGTCCACTTAACATTTATTCAACTATGTCCACTCTTAGCACCCCCTATGCCAACAAATATTCTGTTTTAGGAATGCTGAAAATTCGGTATGTGATGGACCAAAATTCATTGCGCTGGACATTAGCAGCTGAAGATGTGTGCTTCACTAAATACTGGCATGCATTGTTCTTCTGTCTGGGAAAGACTGTACCAGTAGTTAGGGGCGCTGGGGTGTATCAGCGCAGTGTCGACTACATGCTGGAAAAGTTGCGTCTTGGAGAGTGGGTGCACATGTTCCCTGAAGGTGGGTGGCAGTCAGTCAGTGCTTTGTCTCCGGATGTAATGGATTGTTTGTGTAGATGGATGTCATCCTGCTAAGGTTCTAGGGCAGCATGTGTACCTATAACGTATGCTTGTCATAACTGTAATGATAATTGGGTGTTTATAGTGTATCACCTAGACTATAGTCTGTTTGTAGTGAAAACGTACCAATGAATAGCACTTTAAACAAAAAAGTAAATCAATAAAGTGAAATTAAGATTGCGAATTCTCATAACTTTATCTTGCCAATTGAACATTTAACTCTCAGAATTTTATTCAACTTGGATAAAAGTTGTTTAACAAACGATCATAGATTCAAATCGCTTTTATTGCTTTGTATTACCAGTGGGGAATGCACATTAAATGAAACACTGAGAACAAGGTTTGGTCTAAGTTAAAGCTCAACATGCCGCACATGCATTTGTTTCACTGTTCCAACCCCCTTGGGAAAGAGTTCCTTACATACCCCCTGCCTATTTTTGTGATGAGCAAACACTATAGTTTAGTCTATGGTTTATTGTTAAAATTTAGGTGGGGGGTACGTAAGGAACTCTTACACGCCCCCACCCCCTTGTAATACAAACCAAGCACATGTATGAATTGTTACTGAGATGGTTTATCATCATCATGGCATAGAAGCATGTCTACCAAGTCATACCTATAATTAGACATTGTCAATTCATTGTATCGCTACAACTTCTAAATAATCCCCTGGACTTAATCCTTTTCTTTCTTTCTTCTTGCAATTTTGCATTGTGGACAGTGAAAGTTCTGGGAATGAGATGATATATTGATAGGAACTTGTCAGATGTAATTTGTTTTGTTTCAGCAGATCAGACAACACAACAATGTACATGATGCACAGTACTTTTTAACAAAAACTGAAGGTAGACATCATTTTCTAATGTTATTTTGTTTATTAAGTTGTATTGTGTTTAATTTTGACAGGTAAAGTTAATGAAACCCATCAACATATGAGACTGAAGTGGGGTAAGTGCATCTTCAGTCACTTGGTTCACGACTCTATCAAAGTGTCACTTGTGGCCAACACAAGTATTTGTCATGAAATGAACCATGAAAAATACACAGGAGTATGCAGCCAAATATTGTTTGTCCAATATATTCTATGAGCCTTTGATTGTTCTTCCAAATTCCGTCTTTGAAACAATTTCTTTATTTTGCTGTAGTTTTCATTTTGCAGTGTAAACATTAAGCTCAAATACATAATCACCTGTGTTTATACTTTAACAATCATTTTCATCATAATCACCATTTCATCCTGAATATATGTTATAATCTATGGAGGTATTTGTCAGTTAAATTGTTCTATTGTTATATGCTTGTGGACATACATTGTCTCCAAGAAATTGTCATTGTGAAAAATAACTGAGTATTGAAATATGCTGATCTTGTTGAATAGTTCCTTAAAACCACGGTAAAGTGTGAGGTTATCTTGCCATCTTGTATTTTGGGGGAAGAGTATTTTGTAGGTATATAAGTATATCAGTCTGCCCTGTGTGTTGTAGGTGTTGGACGTCTCATCAGCGAGAGTAACATCACACCAATAGTCCTACCCATGTTCCATTTTGGTGAGTTGCCACCGGTACAATTGTGTTTTGCTCATGACATTGTCCCTGTGGGGATGCTGGGGAAGAATAGGTCCCCTGCTCCCGATGCTTGTAAGAAGGAAACTGAAGGATCAGCTGATCGGTTCCCTGAGATTTGGTATCCTTGTCAGATTCATAATACATGATGTATGATTCATAACACATCCCAGAGTACCCTTGAAGATCCAGGTTAGAATTGATCTTCAGTAACTCATGCTTGTCGTATTAAGAGGTGACTAATGGGATCGGGTGGTCAGGCTCGTTGACTGGGTTGACGCATGTCATTGTATCTTAATTGCGTAGATCGATGTTCATGCTGTTGATCCCTGGATTGTCTAGTCCAGACTTGATTATTTACAAACTGCCGCCATACAGTTGGAATATTGCTGAGTGCGGTGTAAAACTAAACTCAGTCGCTCACTCACATCCCAGAGTGAAATCATTTTGTATTGCTCTAAACATGAACAGTAGTGATACAGCTTGAATATTGCAGACTACACTGAAATATTGCTGTCTACAGTAGAAACAATTTAAGAGCCATTTCATTTCTTGTGGAGACAGGTCTACAGTTCCATCTGTTGCAGGTATGGATGATGTGCTGCCCAACAAGAAACCCTATATTCCACTCATCAAGAAGGTAAGTTGGGTCTACAATCATTATTCAATTCAATACTAGGTCATTTTCTAGGGTCAGCCCAGTGGTCATTTAATGTATGATTATAGGTTCGAATCACGCCTGCCCTTAACATGGGTTTAGTTTTGCAGCAGCAGCATACCTGTGAATCACTTGAGACTTTCCTCACACATAAAGCCAAGATGCCACGACATGCTGTTCAAGGTCACATTAAACCCTTCTCACTCCGTCACTCCAATCTGTTGTGTTTCACACACACATTCATAGTGTACGAAGTGATGAGGCTAAGTAATAGTGATGATGTGATGATATACCTGTCAGTTTATTGATATTTATGTCAGTGGGTAGGTAGGTGGGTGGATGGGTGGATGAGTGAGTGGGATTTGAGTGAGTGAGTGAGTGAGTGAGTGAGTGGGTGGGTGGGTGGGTGGGTGAGTGAGTGGGTGGGTTGTGGGTGGTTTTTATGAATGAGTGAGTGGGATTTGAGTGAGTGAGTGAGTGTGTGGGTGGGTGGATGAGTGAGTGGGATTTGAGTGAGTGAGTGGGTGGGTGGATGAGTGAGTGAGTGGGTGAATTTGGTTAAATTGTGATGTGTCAGCGTGGTGTTTGTGGATAGCTCTAAATGAGGCAGGTCTAGAGAACTATCTGAACATGTGTTGATAGAGCTTGTACTGTGAGGCAGGAGGAAGGAGCTTGTACTGTGAGGCAGGTCTAGAGAACTATCTGAACATGTGTTGATAGAGCTTGTACTGTGAGGCAGGTCTAGAGAACTATCTGAACATGTGTTGATAGAGCTTGTACTGTGAGGCAGGTCTAGAGAACTATCTGAACATGTGTTGATAGAGCTTGTACTGTGAGGCAGGTCTAGAGAACTATCTGAACATGTGTTGATAGAGCTTGTACTGTGAGGCAGGTCTAGAGAACTATCTGAACATCTGAACATGTTGATAGAGCTTGTACTGTGAGGCAGGTCTAGAGAACTATCTGAACATGTGTTGAGAACTATCTGAACATCTGAACATGTGTTGATAGAGCTTGTACTGAACAGGCAGGTCTAGAGAACTATCTGAACATGTGATGCTTAGAGGAGGCAGGTCCAGAGAACTATCTGAACATGTTGAGTACTGATAGAGCTTGTACTGAGGCAGGTCTAGAGAACTATCTGAACATGTGTTGATAGAGCTTGTGTGTGAGGCAGGTCTAGAGCTATCTGAACTGTGAGAGCTTGTACTGTTGTCTAGAGAACTATCTGGGCAGGTCTAGAGAACTATCTGAACATGCTTGTTGTAGAGCTTGTACTGTGTGAGGCAGGTCTAGAGAACTATCTGAACATGTTGATAGAGCTTGTACTGTGAGGCAGCAGGTCTAGAGAACTATCTAGAACTAGAACTATCTTGATAGAGCTTGTACTGTGAGGCAGGTCTAGAGAACTATCTGAACATGAGAACTATGTACTGTGAGGCAGGTCTAGAACATCTGTGTTGATAGAGCTTGTACTGTGAGGCAGGTCTAGAGAACTATCTGAACATGTTGATAGAGCTTGTACTGTGAGGCAGGTCTAGAGAACTATCTGAACACATGTTGATAGAGCTTGTACTGTGAGGCAGGTCTAGAGAACTATCTGAACATGATAGAGCTTTGATAGAGCTTGTAGAGCTTGTACTGTGAGGCAGGTCTAGAGAACTATCTGAACATGTTGATAGAGCTTGTACTGTGAGCAGGTCTAGAGCATGTTGGATAGAGCTTGTACTGTGAGGCAGGTCTAGAGAACTATCTGAACAGAGCTTGTACTGTGAGGCAGGTCTAGAGAACTATCTGAACATGTTGATAGAGCTTGTACTGTGAGAGGCAGGTCTAGAGAACTATCTGAACAGCTTGTACTGTGAGGCAGGTCTGTTGATAGAGCTTGTACTGTGAGGCAGGTCTAGAGAACTATCTGAACATGTTGATAGAGCTTGTACTGTGAGGCAGGTCTAGAGAACTATCTGAACATGTGTTGATAGAGCTTGTACTGTGAGGCAGGTCTAGAGAACTATCTGAACATGTTGATAGAGCTTGTACTGTGAGGCAGGTCTAGAGAACTATCTGAACATGTGTTGATAGAGCTTGTACTGTGAGGCAGGTCTAGAGAACTATCTGAACATGTGTTGATAGAGCTTGTACTGTGAGGCAGGTCTAGAGAACTATCTGAACATGTGTTGATAGAGCTTGTACTGTGAGGCAGGTCTAGAGAACTATCTGAACATGTTGATAGAGCTTGTACTGTGAGGCAGGTCTAGAGAACTATCTGAACATGTGTTGATAGAGCTTGTACTGTGAGGCAGGTCTAGAGAACTATCTGAACATGTTGACAGAGCTTGTACTGTGAGGCAGGTCTAGAGAACTATCTGAACATGTTGACAGAGCTTGTACTGTGACCTACCTTTGGGCTCTTTTAGTTTCTTAGTATTGTTTCCTGGTCAAATGGTTAGATTAAATAAAAGCAATAAAGGAAAGCAATTACTGGTTGAAGTGAGATAATGTTGTGGACAAACATGCATATTGCATATTGGTCCAGGGAAGATAACTCAGTTCATCTCGACTGAACGTCGACATCCATACAGTAGTTGATTTTCACTCCTATTCAGGTTCATTTTCAGTCACTTGATTTGCTCGGATTTGCTTTTCAGAAAGTCACAGTTCTTATTGGTAAACCCATTGACTTTCAAGAAGAGTTGGACAGACTCCGTGAACTAAGAAAAACGCCTGTAAGTATTGCATTGAAGATAAAGATTGGCTTCGGTTTTTACTGTGAAGTTTCCTTTACCTTCCATACATTATTTACTGTGAAGTTTGCCTTTACCTTACCATACATTATTTATGAGGATGTCTAAGTTTTATACTTAATGGTTATTAGCAAGGTTTGTACCAGTGCCTCGGTTCTATCAAATTACAGTAGTTGGCCATAGACATCATCATGTTAATTAACATTCTTGCTTTGCAAAAATAAGTTTCATAAATTTAGTTCCGGTCGAATTGCTTTCAATACTTATCTACCAGCTGGGAAATCATCTCAGCTACATACACATAATTTCCATTAAATTTTCCGAAGATTATTTAGAAAACTGCAACTGTTTAAACAACATATATAAGACATACCAATCAGGTTTATCATGGCTGTTTATGGGATAGATTAAAAGTTGTACATATATATGGTGCTTAATCAGGTGTCAGTCGATAACTAATCAACAGAAAGATGACAGACAATTATGTACACGTAGCTGAAGATGATTTCCAAGATGTTTGCAAAATATCAAAATAAAATTATTTCTACTCATTTTATGAAAATTATTCTTGCAAGAGTTAATTAACATGTAAGTCTATGGAAGTTTCACTAATGATGACTCACTTATGGCCAATTAATGTCCCTTGATGATCGGCTGGTCACAAGGTTGATGTTGTTCCAGTGTAGCCAGACATATACTTACATCAACACTTGACTGGTTACAAGATATAAATGTGATAACACTGCACTCTTGGGGTGATGTAAACCAGTGAATATGTTTCGAAACTTATCTGTTTCTGTCCATCTGGTTCATGGAACTAAGAGGGCCATGTGTACCGAGCGTTACTCCACTGAAATCATGAGGAAGAAAGGTTCTCTTTGGTTGATACCAGGTTAAGGGCTATATTTCCTGTTGCTCCATGTCGTACTGTCAGGGCACTGTGGGGTTCAGGGTTAGAAGTGATGCCAAGCAACTTATGCTGGTCTTAAGAGGCAACCAAATGGTTTGGGTGGTCAGACGGTTGTTGTTTAATGCCACACTCAGCATCATTCCCGCTATGTGGCGGCGGTCTGTAAATAATCGAATCTGGACCGGACAATCTAGTGATCTACAGCATGAGCATCGACTTGGTTGACTTTGTTGATGGTGTGTCATAAGGGTGTGGGTCCTTACTCACAGTATCAATCACTGGATTGTCTGGTCCAGACATGTTTATTTACAGGCTGCAGAATGATTAGTTTATTTTCAGACAAAGAGTGATGTGTAGACATCAGACAAACACATCTTACTGCCAGGGTTGTAGTCTGAGTCTGGATATACCGATTGAATTCACGTCAGCATCCTACCCAGGAAGTGGGCTCCAGATATTAACTAACAATACAGATGCAGTTTTGAACATCTGGTTTGCTTCTTTTCAGCGAGAGATACGCAAACGACTGACAGACGTAATACAAGAAGAGCTGTCAGTGTTGAAGGATAAGGCACAAGCACTTCATGACCAGCATATACAACGAGAGAGATAGACCAGTGTGTGGCTCAGTGTGTGTCTCAGTGTGTGTGTGTTTGAGAAATGAAAAGTTACATGATCGCCTCATCTTCAACTTTGTTGAACTTACCACAGGTTTGCGGATCTGAGTGTTCAGAGGCCCTTTTCTCAAAGCAATCACATTGCTGTGAGTATGAAGTCTGTTACAGCAGAGCTTTGACAATCACAGAGGGATGGTTGCTTTGTGAACCAGGGAACAGTTTGGGTTTATTTAGAAAGTCATTTATATTGTTATTATTGTTTGTTATCAAGGTGAAGAAGGTATAAAAGTGAAACTAATTGTCATCATGGTGACCGTGGCAAGATATAAACATTTCTCAGTTGAATCTCCTTGAATCTCCTTGAATCCCACATAATTCATACTTCTATCAGTTACACTTGTGTTCATTGTTTTAATGTGACTGCCTTATTTTCAACATGGGGAATAACACATTTATGCCAAGTAAAGTACGGGTAATATGTTCTTGTGAAACGGAAAATGTGCCATATCTGACAGCACCTGTTGTGGGCGGTTCTGTGTTTACTGCTCCCACCTACATGATACATAATGATGGTTCTGCTCCAAAAGTCACTCATTAAGTTAACTCTCGTTGTTTATTGGTCAGACCTTGTGCTGAGCTGCAGTGACACATCTCCTCTGGTCAGCATTCCCTGACCATGTGCTGACCTGCAGTGACACCCCCCCCTCTGGTCAGCATTCCCTGACCATGTGCTGACCTGCAGTGACACCCCCCCTCTGGTCAGTATTCTCTGACCATGTGCTGACCAGCTGTGACATGCGCCCATCAAGGACATCAGAATTGTTGTGGTATTTTAAATATATTTTTATTCAACTACTATTGGTAATAAACTGAGAGTGAAGAAAACCAAGAAACTTGTTGTGAGGTTAGGCCAGACCAATTTTGTTTCTTGTTTTACGGATCCGCCTGTCATATTTGTTCAAGAAGAAAAAAAATAAAAATTAATTTTACCTGCTCAAAAAATAAAATCCTAATGTTTTTATTGGCCAAAAATGTAAACTTACAACAACAAAAATTTGAGGTTGTTTTTTTGCCCCATATACACTTCATAAATTGCCAAAAGTAAAATACTTTGAGTATTTAGAAGGAATATTACTTTGACTGGTGACTTTATTTTTATTTTTCCCCTCCTGCCTTTAGGTTTTCTGACAAAATTCCGTAAAACAAGAGATAAAATTGGTCTGGCCTTATGTCTGTTTATAACCATGAAGTAATTACTGTCCACACATCCTGGACATGAGATGATGACCCAAATTATAGGCGTTGTAAGCAAGGTGAGTGATCCGGTGCCATTTCTTGATGTGTCCAGCCATCAGATAACAGGGCTTTTGATGCCCTGACATTCTATCATGTCACCTCTACAGAAAAATTAATTTGACTGAAACATTCATGATAAAGGTCACCAAATCTGTTGGGAGGGGATACAATAAGAGTTTGCCTGTCCATCTATTTTCTTATCAATGGGAGCGGTGGGGTAGCCTAGTGGTTAAAGTGTTCACTTGGTACGCCGAAGACCCGGGTTTGATTCCCCACATGGGAAAAATGAATGCTGTCAATTTCTGGTTCCCCTGATATTTCTAGAATATTGCTAAAAACACTGACCTTCCTCCCTGACTCACTATCACTAAAAAACAAAACTGACTGAGAACTCAACTGTTACTGGTGTCGATCTAATATCAGTTGAACAATTGGTGTTCCATGCATTCCACTAAAGTGAATTAATGAAGTGAATACATACATGAAACTGCAAGCTTATCTAAGAGGTAATTACCAAGACTGTGTTCCAAAATTGATCTGTCCTTGTATTTTCATTGCTGCATGTTTGGACTTTATCGTGTACATACACTGTTATGGCCCTTGGTCAATGTTAATTTGCTCAGTGAATAATAATCTCAGAACAGGGACAAATATTCTCAGCCACTACTGATGTTACTCAACATGCAAACATGTATTTTTCCAGAGGATGACCAGTTGTGTGTTTTATTCCACACATTTTATTAACATAAAGCAACCCTCCTGCCCCATCTCTTATTGAGGCTCAAGTGACTCTTGTTTTTACAGTTGACATTGTACTCAGTGGTATATGAAAAACAGTCTTCAGAAAAAAAGTCCTTGGAAAAAAAATACCGGTAAAAAAGTATTATTTTGCCTCGAAAAAAAGTCCTCCTTTTAATTTTTTATAACAAATGTTAAGAAAAAACATAGATCTGAAGGTTTTTAATACTTTATTCACATAGAACAATGTAAATTGACAAAAAATTGCATCTGCACTGATACATTTGCAAGAATTTGCTGACATTTACTGAATTTTATTTAGTCTTGTATTGGTGGCCACACCATGGAGAAACTGTGGGATTGATTTCCTCCGTGAAACAATGTCAGTGCACAGTCTCTGCGGTAGTTTCTGCATCTTGATGAAAACAGTCTTTGGTTTATTCACAGGCATATTGCCGATGATGTCCTCAGCAGTTAGTCCTCACTGTTGTGTTCTCCTTCTGGAACCATTCGATGGTTCGCCACACAGATGGGTGATGGTCACCAACCAAGTTAAAGAACTTGGTGAAGGAGCAAGCATACACTCTGAAACGTCGTGTTATTCACATTAAAGAAGTTGACATCCATAAATCTTGCTTTTCTTAAATACTGAAAAGTTAATTAGCTTCATGTCAAGTTCAGTATAGTTGAATTAATTCTTGTTAAATAATACATCTTTGGATTCATATTCAGACAGCATCTTGACACAATTTGATTGTGTTGGTGGGAGAGTGATACACATGGGTTTTGGATTGCGAACAGCACACCGATGTCGGGGAGTTATCAGCTGCTTATTAATACACCTTTGTTTAGCTGTAAATAACCATCCATGTGTAATGTCGCATTGAGAAGACGACCATATCAGGTTGCAACAGAATCAATATCAGACTGGCACATCAACAGCACAGTTCCTGGGTTGAGACAATAGGTGGTGGAACTGTACACAGCGTGATGGGTACACTCCTGTAGAATAGCCACACCGAGTCTTGCTTAAGGGACCGTTCATAATTTATGGCTAAGGGGCGTGATGATTTTAGGGTGTGTGTGTGTGTGTGTGTTCATCCATTTTGTTCTTGGGAGGTAGGGGGGTAATCAATTTTGTACAGGTTCTAGGGGGGTCAGCAATTTTATACATAAAAATATTTTAAAATTATGCTATAAAAATATGGGAAGGGGGAGGGGGCTCATTGATTTGTACATGACATGCAGGGGGGTCACTTACTTTGTACATATATATATGTTTTTTTGGGGGGGTCAATCACATTGTACATGCTTCTCCATAAAAATCACCATCACACCCCCCACCCCCCTAGCCATGAATTATGAATGGTCCCTAAACTTATAATTTTACTATGCATCTTTATCAACTAATGAATTATTTTACCGAACAAATCTCTAACAATGCAGGAAACAGGGATTCACTTAATATATGTCTTCACTAAGAACAGGATGTCCAACACCCTGGAGATGACTGGTTATAGGGGTACAGGAACTGGATGTACAGACATAGCAAGCACATGGTCCTCAGTCTTCACAACGGACACCCTGGAGATGTCTGGTTATAGGGGTACAAGAACTGGGTGTACAGAGATAGCAAGCATATGGTCAGTGATCTTCACAACACACACCCTGGAGATGTCTGGTTATAGGGGTACAAGAACTGGATGTACAGACATAGCAAGCACATGGTCCTCGGTCTTCACAACAGACACCCTGGAGATGTCTGGTTATAGGGGTACAAGAACTGGATGTACAGACATAACAAGCACATGGTCCTCGGTCTTCACAACAGACACCCTGGAGATGTCTGGTTATAGGGGTACAAGAACTGGATGTACAGACATAGCAAGCACATGGTTAGTGATCTTCACAACGGACACCCTGGAGATGTCTGGTTATAGGGGTACAAGAACTGGATATACATACATCAAGCACATGGTCAGTGATCTTCACAACGGACACCCAGGAGATGTCTGGTTATAGGGGTACAAGAACTGGATGTACAGACATAGCAAGCACATGGTCAGTGATCTTCACAACAGACATCCTGGAGATGTCTGCTTATAGGGGTACAAGAACTGGATGTACAGACATAGCAAGCACATGGTTAGTGATCTTCACAACGGACACCCTGGAGATGTCTGGTTATAGGGGTACAAGAACTGGATGTACAGACATAGCAAGCACATGGCCAGTTATCTTCACAACAGACACCCTGGAGATGTCTGGTTATAGGGGTACAAGAACTGGATGTACAGACATAGCAAGCACATGGTCAGTGATCTTCACAACAGACACCCTGGAGATGTCTGCTTATAGGGGTACAAGAACTGGATGTACAGACATAGCAAGCACATGGTCAGTGATCTTCACAACGGACACCCTGGAGATGTCTGGTTATAGGGTACAAGAACTGATGATCAGTACATACAGCACATGGTCAGTGATCTTCACAACGGACACCCTGGAGATGTCTGGTTATAGGGGTACAAGAACTGGATGTACAGACATAGCAAGCACATGGTCAGTGATCTTCACAACGGACACCCTGGAGATGTCTGGTTATAGGGGTACAAGAACTGGATGTACAGACATAGCAAGCACATGGTCAGTGATCTTCACAACGGACACCCTGGAGATGTCTGGTTATAGGGGTACAAGAACTGGATGTACAGACATAGCAAGCACATGGCCAGTTATCTTCACAACAGACACCCTGGAGATGTCTGGTTATAGGGGTACAAGAACTGGATGTACAGACATAGCAAGCACATGGTCAGTGATCTTTACAACAGACACCCTGGAGATGTCTGGTTATAGGGGTACAAGAACTGGATGTACAGACATAGCAACCACACGGCCAGTTATCTTCACAACGGACACCCTGGAGATGTCTGGTTATAGGGGTACAAGAACTGGATGTACAGACATAGTAAGCACATGGTCAGTGATCTTCACAACGGACACCCTGGAGATGTCTGGTTATAGGGGTACAAGAACTGGATGTACATACATCAAGCACATGGTCAGTGATCTTCACAACGGACACCCTGGAGATGTCTGGTTATAGGGGTACAGGAACTGGAGGTACAAGCACATGGCCAGTTATCTTCACAACGGACACCCTGGAGATGTCTGGTTATAGGGGTACAAGAACTGGATGTACATACATCAAGCACATGGTCAGTGATCTTCACAACGGACACCCTGGAGATGTCTGGTTATAGGGGTACAAGAACTGGATGTACTTACATCAAACACATGGCCAGTTATCTTCACAACGGACACCCTGGAGATGTCTGGTTATAGGGGTACAAGAACTGGATGTACATACATCAAGCACATGGCCAGTTATCTTCACAACGGACAACCTGGAGATGTCTGGTTATAGGGTACATCAAAGAACTGGATGTACATACATCAAGCAGATGGTCAGTACAAGAACTGGATGTACATACGGACACCCTGGAGATGTCTGGTTATAGGGTACAAGAACTGGATGTACAGACATCAAGCACATGGTCAGTGATCTTCACAACAGACACCCTGGAGATGTCTGGTTATAGGGGTACAAGAACTGGATGTACAGACATAGCAAGCACATGGTCAGTGATCTTCACAACAGACACCCTGGAGATGTCTGGTTATAGGGTACAAGAACTGGATGTACAGACATAGCAATCTTCAACACGGCCAGTTATCTTCAAGAACAACGGACATAGCAACACCTGGAGATATCTTCACAACGGACACCCTGGAGGTTATGGTTATAGGGGTACAAGAACTGGATGTACAGACATAGGGGGCACAAGAACTGATGTACAGCAAGCACATGGTCAGTGATCTTCACAACGGACACCCTGGAGATGTCTGGTTATAGGGGTACAAGAACTGGATGTACAGACATAGCAAGCACATGGTCAGTGATCTTCACAACAGACACCCTGGAGATGTCTGCTTATAGGGGTACAAGAACTGGATGTACAGACATAGCAAGCACATGGCCAGTTATCTTCACAACGGACACCCTGGAGATGTCTGGTTATAGGGGTACAAGAACTGGATGTACTTACATAGCAAGCACATGGTCAGTGATCTTCACAACGGACACCCTGGAGATGTCTGGTTATAGGGGTACAAGAACTGGATGTACAGACATAGCAAGCACATGGTTAGTGATCTTCACAACAGACACCCTGGAGATGTCTGGTTATAGGGGTACAAGAACTGGATGTACAGACATAGCAAGCACATGGTCAGTGATCTTCACAACAGACACCCTGGAGATGTCTGCTTATAGGGGTACAAGAACTGGATGTACAGACATAGCAAGCACATGGCCAGTTATCTTCACAACGGACACCCTGGAGATGTCTGCTTACACCCTGGAGATGTCTGGTTATAGGGGTACAAGAACTGGATGTACATACATCAAGCACATGGTCAGTGATCTTCACAACGGACACCCTGGAGATGTCTGGTTATAGGGGTACAAGAACTGGATGTACATACATAGCAAGCACATGGTCAGTGATCTTTACAACAGACACCCTGGAGATGTCTGCTTATAGGGGTACAAGAACTGGATGTACAGACATAGCAACCACACGGCCAGTTATCTTCACAACGGACACCCTGGAGATGTCTGGTTATAGGGGTACAAGAACTGGATGTACATACATCAAGCACATGGTCAGTGATCTTCACAACGGACACCCTGGAGATGTCTGGTTATAGGGGTACAGGAACTGGAGGTACAAGCACATGGCCAGTTATCTTCACAACGGACACCCTGGAGATGTCTGCTTATAGGGGTACAAGAACTGGATGTACATACATCAAGCACATGGTCAGTGATCTTCACAACGGACACCCTGGAGATGTCTGCTTATAGGGGTACAAGAACTGGATGTACAGACATAGCAAGCACATGGCCAGTTATCTTCACAACGGACACCCTGGAGATGTCTGGTTATAGGGGTACAAGAACTGGATGTACAGACATAGCAAGCACATGGTCAGTGATCTTCACAACAGACACCCTGGAGATGTCTGGTTATAGGGGTACAAGAACTGGATGTACTGACATAGCAAGCACATAGCCAGTTATCTTCACAACGGACACCCTGGAGATGTCTGGTTATAGGGGTACAAGAACTGGATGTACAGACATAGCAAGCACATGGTCAGTGATCTTCACAACAGACACCCTGGAGATGTCTGGTTATAGGGGTTCAAGAACTGGACGTACATTCATAGCAAGCACATGGTCAGTAACCACAAATGAAAACACAATAACACAGGAAGTATTTTAGAGTTTTTATTTTGCTGGCTGGTGGTGGCATAGCAGCAAATAAGGACTGCTATAAATACAGCACTGTGTGGACACTGAGGAGGTGGAAACTTCACGATACAAACTAGTTGTAATAACAGACAACATGCAGACACAGTAACCATGAGTAGATAAATACACCTGGCCATGCATCAAACAGAAGCACATGGGTTAATATAATAACTCATATCAAAATATTTTTGTAAATTCCATCAAAAGTTTATATCCCCCCCAAAATATATTTTCCAAATACCCTCTGCGAGGAGTATGAATTTCCTTGTCTGAGGCAAACTGTGTTCCTTCTCAAATCGGTGACCTTGTTATAACCCCCTGGACAACAACATGCTGCAAGACAACATCTATAATAAATGTACACAGCACACAATTTGTAAA
Organism: Haliotis rubra; assembly: GCF_003918875.1. NCBI lineage: Eukaryota > Metazoa > Mollusca > Gastropoda > Lepetellida > Haliotidae > Haliotis > Haliotis rubra. Next base: position 943,265 of record NW_025767224.1, on the reverse strand, counting down.
AGAAGTTTTTCTCTCCAAAAAAACACAAGCACAAATATTCCTAAATTTCAAGAATTAAAAGCACTTTCAGTTTTCTATGTAATCATAAATGTACAAACAAATTAATAAATAATCTGCTGCTAAGCTGTACACATACACATCTACAAATGAACTGCTAATATATACACACATATCGCATCAGATCCAGTATAAAATCTGGCCCTCACAGAGGCCTGTCTACATAAGAACAAGAGACTAGTCAAGGCTAAAACAATCCAGAGGAGCGGCCAAGCTCCTGTGAGATGCTACCATTAGTCAGTCATAAACATCAGCCAATTCAAGTCCTAACTGTCAGTTTGATATAATGGGCTTTGAATGTTATTTAAGTTCTACCATGGTGTTTACATCAGTTAAACCACTGGTCAGTCAGATAATTTCCACTTCACTGAAACTCGAATACCAGCATGCTGCCAGTGAACCAAGAACCAATCTCTGAGTATCTCAGATTCCAACCCATGATCATAGGTTTCTATTACACCTAAGGTAAGGAACTCTCCACAGCGACCTATGGTTAGCTCAGACGGCTGGGTTAGCTGTGCCTCCTAAGTTCTACTTTGTGTCAATACACAGTTTGCGAAAGTCTGACAGGATGATGGGATACTTGGCCAGCAAGTTATTGTTTATCCATACATTTTAGGGCAGCTTCCGGCTCCTTCATGTTTTAACTGGTCTTCAGCAACCCATACTTGACATAGGTGACTGATATCGATCACTGGATTGTTTGGTCCGTGATTATTATCAGACCGCCATCATGTAGCTGGATATTGCAGAGTGTGGCTTTAAACAAACATTAAACAGACATCAGGTGAAGTGGCAGGAAGTAGCCCTGAAACATGGATAGACAGAATAATCGTCAGCCATACCAAGCTAAGTGTATTTCTGTATAGTTACTATGAACCATAACAAAACTTGTATGATGTTCGCCTTGACAAACATAACCAACACCGTATATATTTTTGATATGGAAGCACACAAACCCTTTATCATATAATGCTAATCTTAAAATAACAAAAACTGAGTACATATTTACTTGTAATGTGACTAAAGAAACTGAAGAAATGCAACACGAATACACCGCCCTATTTATGATAAAGCTTCAGATGAATGGCTGCCATTTTTGTCTTATGTATTAGGAACTGTATGGGAATATTTTTTTCAGTAAGCAAGCACCGATTTGATACACAGACCTTAGCATGTAAGTAGTTCCTGCCCAGTTACCTCATTTGCATATTTATCACATTATGCTAATACCAGGGTTATCACATTGCTAACAGTAGCCATTATATGATAAAAAGTTTGATGTCTTCATGTTCAAACATGTTCTAAATCCCTCTCAAAGATATATTATCCAACTGGTCCACGCCTCATTTTTGACTGGAGCTTTTCAAAGCCAGATTTTGCATTAAACATGAAATTATATCAAACTAACAATAGTCATGGGGAAGTTCCTAAAACACATCAAATCTTCAGCTTAATCACAGATGTAGGCCACAAAGATCTGTGTTGTACTGATGTTTTAGGCTTGAGTGTTCCATTGAGTGGCATAATGACGTTGTACTATAAACCAGGCAGAGTGCAGTGAGAATCTGTACAGACCACACCTCAGAAAGTATGTGAAAATGTTAGTGTGAATAAGGCAACAATATACTTGAAATCAAGCACAGCATGCAGAAGGGAATAGAAACTGATGTTATCACTTGTCAGTCTCATAAAGGTCAAGTCTGTTTAGGATAAACAGGAGAACCGATTTCTCACATTTTTAAGCTGCAAAAAAAAAGCCTCACTGGAAACATTAAACCAACCTATCCAGGTTCAAAATTAACAGATTAAAAGTAACCCCTAACATCAACGTTTTGCTGGCTACAATACAGTACTACAGGAAAAGAAAACCGTAAAATTGGAGTCCAAATATATACGGTATATTATTACTTTTTTCATACTTAATCATCACCATACTATATATATATTGGCCTTTCGGGGCACCATGATGCTAGTACCAGCATTAGACCTCATGGCTCGGGACGTACACCGACAAAACGCAAGCTATCATGCTAGGGATATATCCAGCACTACTGTATAACAACTGGATACACACTGTACAGTGGTAGGCTAACCAACTGATAGACAGATGGTACATATTTGTATTGATATAAATGGATGTTATTCTCTTGCTTCATAAAAATCTGTATCATGTATCAATACCAAACAGATGTCAACCCTATAGATGGGGGCCTTGTATTGATACTAAACAGTTGTCAACTTTATGCATGGTATACCTGTACCGATACAAAACAATTGTCAACTCTATGCATGGTATATCTGTACCGATACGAAACAGTCGTCAACTCTATGCATGGTATACCTGTACCGATACAAAACAGTTGTCAACTTTATGCATGGTATACCTGTACTGATACGAAACAGTTGTCAACTCTATGCATGGTATACCTGTATCAATACAAAACAGTTGTCAACTTTATGCATGGTATACCTGTACTGATACGAAACAGTTGTCAACTCTATGCATGGTATACCTGTATCAATACAAAACAGTCGTCAACTTTATGCATGGTATACCTGTACCGATACAAAACAGTTGTCAACTCTATGCATGGTATACCTGTATCAATACAAAACAGTTGTCAACTTTATGCATGGTATACCTGTACCGATACTAAACAGTTGTCAACTCTATGCATGGTATACCTGTACCGATACGAAATAGTTGTCAACTTTATGCATGGTATACCTGTACCGATACAAAAGTCGTCAACTCTATGCATGGTATACCTGTACCGATACAAAACAACTGTCAACTTTATGCATGGTATACCTGTACTGATACGAAACAGTTGTCAACTCTATGCATGGTATACCTGTATCAATACAAAACAGTCGTCAACTTTATGCATGGTATACCTGTACCGATACGAAACAGTCGTCAACTCTATGCATGGTATGCCTGTACCGATACAAAACAGTTGTCAACTCTATGCATGGTATACCTGTACCGATACAAAACAGTTGTCAACTCTATGCATGGTATACCTGTACCGATACGAAACAGTCGTCAACTCTATGCATGGTATACCTGTACCGATACTTAACAGTTGTCAACTCTATGCATGGTATACCTGTACCGATACTTAACAGTTGTCAACTCTATGCATGGTATACCTGTACCGATACGAAACAGTTGTCAACTTTATGCATGGTATACCTGTACCGATACTAAACAGTTGTCAACTCTCTGCATGGTATACCTGTACCAATACAAAACAGTTGTCAACTTTATGCATGGTATACCTGTACCGATACAAAAGTCGTCAACTCTATGCATGGTATACCTGTACCGATACAAAACAACTGTCAACTTTATGCATGGTATACCTGTACTGATACGAAACAGTTGTCAACTCTATGCATGGTATACCTGTATCAATACAAAAGTCGTCAACTTTATGCATGGTATACCTGTACCGATACGAAAGTCGTCAACTCTATGCATGGTATACCTGTACCGATATGAAACAGTTGTCAACTCTATGCATGGTATACCTGTACCGATACAAAACAGTTGTCAACTTTATGCATGGTATACCTGTACCGATACAAAACAGCCATCAACTCTATGCATGGCATACCTGTACCGATACAAAACAGTCGTTAACTCTATGCATGTGACACCTCAATACTAAAACATGACAACCCCGTCTATAGTATACCTCAATACTCAACAGCTGTTAACCCTGTGAATGGTATACCTCAATAATAAATCCTTGTCAACCCTACAGTTGGGTCCCTGTATCGATACAATGTAGATGTTATCCCCTCGATGATACATTGATGTATCCATGCTAAACAGATGTCATCACAACACAAGTCAATAAATACCCGTTAAAATCACACTTATCACAGACAACATCCAGCAAACATGACTGAAAGACAATCCTCGTCCAACATCGCTTCTTACAACATTGTACACATCAAACCTGGCCATCACCAGTCTATATAAAAACATGTCCTTCAACCTGCAACAGTGACAAGTCTACACTGACTGACGGTATGAGGATTATATGTTTATCTTACCAGAACACTATTATAAACTGATATCCTTGTCTTGGGGTAATGTTTGGGCGGTCTGGAGCTTGAGGTGTAAAGGTGCATGGGCGTGGGGTTGTTGAAAGGGTTGGGTAATAGGACTGGCTAAAAAAAAGTTCGATAATCAGAAATAGCGTCAAGAAAAATTATTAATGTTTATCATTATGAAAATAGTATCATCTACACATAAACTTCTGTGATAGAATGAAGTTTTCATTTACTCACACAATACACAAATTTAGGATTTTATTAATGGCCTGATTCTAAATTCTATTCAGACGCTGTTTTGTAAATACAGTCCAATCCCGATGAGTTGAATGCCGGTATCTCGAATATTATGCATAACTCGAAGTACCTGTCGGTCCCGACCATTCCCTGTTATAGTTGTCATCATTTGAATACCGGTTACACGAATTCGTCTCATAAATACACACGATGACTCGAGAAGGAAATTTGGTCCCATGAGATTCAAACAACAGCAATCTTGTATACATAAGCCGAAGTCAGTCAATGAGAAGTTGATTGGTGTAGCAAACTGATCCAATTAACAAACCATAGCGACTCACACCTTTCTGCCATTAACAGGTGAGTTCAAAAGTCAGATTAGTGATTTTACGGAAATCACTGTCTGTGCTAATCAGACTGTAACTGATAAGGTGCCCCTATTAGTGATATGGAAATCATTAGATAAACAAATGCTTAGGCGGAGGAATTAGGACTGGATACTCTTTTTTTCTACCCTCATAGACATACCTATGTCTCGAATACATCGATAAGTCGAATTTATTACTTGGTCCTCAGCGATTCGACTCATTGGGATTTGACTGTATGTCTCCACTCAACAGTGTTCTGATATATATTCATTTCTTCCAGAATTATGTTTGTTATTTTGGATAAAGTTACTTCTCCAATATTCATCGATAATCGATCTCTATGATATTTGTCGATAGCCAGCCCTATTGGGTAGACCTCTAGAAGAGGATAATCTAGATCTCAGAGGGTGGTGGGCCGAGCTGGGGGTTGGAGGGCGAAAGTGGGGGGTGGTGGGCAGAACGCAGGGTGATGAGTGAAGCTGAGTGCGGTGGGCTGAGGGCGGAACTGGGGGTGATGGGCAAAACTGAGGGTGGTGAGTGGAGCTGAGGGTGGTGAGCGGAGATGTGGGTGGAACTGAGGATGGTGGGCGGAGCTGCGGGTAGTGGGCGGAACTGGGGGAGGTGGGTGGAGCTGAAGGTGGGTGGAGTTAGGAAGGGTAAGGGTGGCTCTGTAAAAGGGTGGGGTGGACCTATGAAAAAGTGGGATGGTGCTGAAAGGGAGTATTGAAGCTGTTGCAGTGAGTTGGTGGGGTGGAGCCATTAGTGTGGTCAGCTGTCATACCTGGACAATTGCCTCAAAATCTCTGTATGCAACTTCCCCCCACTCCATGTCAACAAAACATGTAATTAATGTCACAGCTCTTGACAGATTCCATAGCGATAACCAATTAAACACATTTGGTTAACAGGATGATTTTGATAGGAATTATACTGGTTAAGTCCATAAAGGTTTGAAGGATGTGATATTTGATGGTTGCTGCCTTCCTTTTCAGCAAAATCATTAACTCCTTACGAAAAATATTCACAAATTATTTTCAAATTGAAAGTGATATGTAGAATTTGCCAATACTTTTAAGCATACATGGTCAATGTTAACAGATAAACAACAGAACGATACTGAGCTGTCAATCAACTTTCAACTGTACAGTTAGCCGACGCCTTCATGGTCAAAGGGGGGACAACTCTGTCACAAAACAATCTCCTATATTACTTTACCATTTGACGAACCTGTATACTTCATGCATATCTGGAGCCATAAATGGATTATCATTATAATTTTTTATCTATGTAAAATATAGTGAATTGAATACATCTATGTTGTCGTTACATAACATGCAATGTGATGTCAACCTATTAATAAGTGACTATTGTTTCACGCCACAATTTGGCAGCTATTGACTGCGGCATCACTGTTTCCAGATTCTAGGCATCTTACAAATCCAGACCTGTATGACAGAAAAACAACAACTTGGTCTGGTCAATAATCTTAAAAGAATCAACATGATCATTGTCAGTGTTCTCTTAACCATGTAAAAATGTGTTTTCTTGGTGTGTTTTCTTTTGACAATAACCTCTGATAAATGACCTCCAAGTATAACCTTCCCTGTGTCTAACATTATTCGATGATCAGGATCGCCATGGTTACTGGTATGACTCAAAAACAAGATGTATGTATATGTACAATACACACAAGCACAATTAAGTAAACCATTGTCTAGGCAATTCAATCAGCTGCTTACAACATATCCTTAAGTATGTTTCAATGTGTTCTGGATCAACAAACATATACAATGAAAATTGAATTAATACTTTGTTATGCATTTGAAAAACAAAGGAAATATTCTGTAATTTGCAAATATTAGTTCAGGTATATAATCAAATAAGAAATGCTGCAGAAAAGTCAAAAATAATTGTTTTCACAAGAGATTGCCTATCAAAAGCAAAAATATTCACAAGCGACATTAAGCTGATCATCTTCTTCTCTTGCGTATTACAACTTTGCACTCTGACTGGGGCTCGACTTCGTAAGCGCCAACCTCAGTGCCGCTCCCTCCCAGCCAGGAACTCGGGATTTCAGCATCTTCCTCAAGGTAGGGGTTGCCCTGGGCAGAGCTGGGGACCTCTGAGGTGGGGCTGGCAATCTCCATCCCATCACTGGACACCCCCTGGGTGGGACTAGGAGCTGTATCACTGCTTGGTTTGGACAGAGCTCTAGACAGCTGTGGGTACTGGTCGGACTTACGATGCAGCCCCCTGGATGCTGCTGTCTCCATGGCCTTCTCCAGCGAAAGTCTAAAATTGGCACGGGCTTGTTGCAGTTTCTGGCGGGAAACGCAAGGAGCACTGTTTTCTTTGGTTTTTCGGATTTGTTTTGGATTTGTACAAGACTTTGAGTCCAATCTAATACGCTTTTGTGCTGAGGGGCCACCAATGTTTGTCAGCGGGATGCCAATGTATGTGTTGCTTGGTTTGTTTTCTGAAGCTGACAGAACTCCTGCCCCCAGAACATTGGTTGTCATGGTTTCTGCTGGCATGACCTTTGACATGACCTGATGCTGACCTCCATGAGATCCTGACTGGACAAACCCTACTCCATCAAACTGTCTTCGTGTAGGGTCAAACCCATGTCTGCTACTCTCCACTGACACAACCCTCTTCCGTGGCACATCACTCATCTTACGAGGACTTGGAATAAAATGGCTCTTGTAAGGACTCCTTGAAACCGCCATTTTGTATGGACTTGTGCTGGAGGTCAGACCTCTTTTGCCTGGACTCAGAATCCTCAGGGGACTCTTTAAGGGACTCTTAAAAAGACCTTCAAGCAAACCAATGTCAACATCAGTATCTATACTGAAAAGATTTTCTTCAAAGTTTTCAATGAAGTTCTTGTCCCAGTCATCCAGCAGAGGCAGGTCATGACTGTTAGGTCTGGGGGAGGTGAGGTCATCGATCACAGACGCCATCATAGCAATCTTGGATGGACTCTGCTGCACAAGGTTGGAAGTGTACAATGGTGGTTGTGGTTGTGGTTGTGGTTGTGGCAGTTGCTGCATTAGGTGGGTGTAACTGGAGGGTCCGGTGGCCGGTGGAGAGAAGTAACCACTGTCAAAGGATGTCTCACTCTCCAGACTCTGGCGTTTTGGTGTGTTGTCCGTGTAGTAGACATGCTGTGATGGTGTGATAGAAGTTGTGGAATCGGTCCCAAAGTCTGCTATGCTATCCACACTGTCAGGGACATACAGCATTGTTCTACCCCCGCGCTCTGCAACAAACAAGGTCATCAGTTAACAAGTGATCTGCAGCAAGCTGGCATTTATCAAGGATTCTAAACTAAGTGCCCTTGGCAGGTAAATTGGTAAAGAAATTATTTTATTACATTGCTCAAAATTGCAATCTTTTGAAAGTTCTTATTTTTGTGGATGGATTTAAACACTGCACTCAATATAAAAATTTGAATATTATATTTAAAATGTTGTGGTTCTGATTACACCTCTTTAAAATTTAGGGTAGGTATGTATGATTTTTTAAAGACGTAAAGTACGAACGAATAGCACATTTATCAATGTATAGTTGTTTATTCAATGAAGTTTCAGATTGAAATTTCTAGCACCAGGCTGATGTCTGTCGGCGCTGAAAAAACCCAATTGTATCTGAAAGCTTATTTTATTCATACTGCTAACAAAAAATAGGATCGGCACCAGAATTCAAGGGTCGGTTGGGTAATCGGAAACACAACATTTTCTAGGCCTTAAATCCACTTCTTCTTTATTGAGCCTATTATCACTGATATATAAGTTACCTCTAGAAAGTCATGACATTTCTTGTAACTATAATACTATACCAGTACACCACTTCAGAGAAATACAGGCGATGACACTATTTTGTCTCAGACTGTCAAGGCAACATTGTTCGAATTAGGCATAAAGTTGTAATGGCCCAGTTGTGTGTCATGTGACGCCAAGGTTAATGCCCCAGTATTGTATGTTCTGCTAACTACCTCAGGGGAGGCTACTCTGTAAGAGACTGGACATCAGCTATGTGGTAGTTAAGTTGTTACAGAAGTACTATTATGTTCAGAACTAAACTTTCAAGATAAGAAGCCATAAGAAAGCATCAATGATGCTCATGTTTGGTTTGATGGTGAGTCATGTCAATAGGAGTTTCAAGGAATGAAACTAAAAGAGTTGAAAGACACATTGATCCTTAACAGTACCAAAGATGGAAGGGTCCCCTAAATTTCAAACACTGTAATCATTGAATATACGGTGCCTTTTACAAAGTGGTCAAATGTAACTCATATCATATTTGAGACTGCACTTTCTCAGGTAAGTACAGATTCCTGTACTTTTGGGGGTTGAACCCACGCTATTAGAGTCAGGCACCTAATCGCCAGTACACACAGCTTTCGAAGCAATTCCTTGGGGACACAAGTATGTGATCTTGACTACCTGTGGTCCGACTTTCATTTTTGTGGCAGGCATGATGGCTGAGTCGGCTAGATTTCTTTGTTTGCATCATCAAAGTGAGCGAGTCTGACCACATTTGTCAGATCACACGGAAAGCATGGTTGGCTGAAGAACAATCCTAAGATTGACCTTCAACTGTTTAAAGCTGCCATCAGATAAGCTAATACTTTACATTAGCTAACATTATCAAACAGGATTCATTCCAGGAAGATGCATTACGGAAAACATTAGACTTCTTTATGACATTATGTTTGAAATTAAAAGGCAAAACATAAAAGGTTTACTAATCTTAATTGACTTTGAAAAAGCTTTCGACACCGTGTCAAAATTATTCATTAAGATGGTCCTAGACAAGTTTGGTTTTGGAAGTAACATTCAAAGATGGGTTAACATATTGATTTCTAATGGTCTAATGGTCACTTGTCCACGTTTTTCGATAATGAAAGGGGTTGTAGACAGGGTGATCCCATATCTCCATAGCTATTCTTATTGGTAGCAGAAATACTAGGAATAATGATCAGAGACAACCACAGAATAAAAGGAATTGTTTTAAACGACATCGAACATTGGTCAATATGCAGATGACACTGAATTATTTTTGGATGGTTCCGAAACCTCTCTTAATGAAGCTATGAAAACTTTGCTTTCCTTTTACAAGGTGTCAGGTTTGAAAATAAATATTGATAAAACAAAAGTAGTATTGCTAGGCTCAATGGCAGGTAGTAAAATAGTCCTATCCCAGGACTATAAGATGGATTGGCATAATGAGAATTTCGAAGTATTGGGAATCAAATTAAATGCTCATTTAGAAAACCTATGGGTAATTAATACAAAGAAGAGACTCGAAAATATAAAAAGAATTCTACTGAATTGGAAAAGACGCAATTTAACGTTGATAGGGAAAATAACCCGTCGTTAAAAGTTTAGCTCTATCCACGATTGTCACATCTTCTCTTCTCTCCCCAAAACATTTATTACTGATTTGAACAGATTATTCTTCAAATTTATATGGAATGATAAAATTGATAAAATAAAACTAATTAATTTAGTAATGGAAGGTAACTAAGAAGGTGGTCTAAGAATGGTCGACGTGAAAACCTTTTATCGACTCTTTAAAACTTTCATGTTTGAAGAGATATATTTCAAAACCTAAGAACTATGCTCTCAGCGGTTTCCCTCTACAAAACCTTCTTTTTTAGGAGCCAACATCACAAAACATTATAATATTAAAAATCCATTTTGGAAAGATTCTCTTGATGCCTGGCATAGATATGTTAAAAGATCGGTATGTAACAATAACGACATTAATGAAATACTCATGCAGCCACTATGGTTAAATCACCAGTGTTACCAGCCAAGTTTGATCATTCATAACTGGATTAAATGTGGAATAGTTTATATTAAAGATATTTGTAATGACCACGCATTTCTACCATTCGCAGAACTTAAGGCAAAATTTGGTATTAAAGGTACTGTACTTGACTTTAATCGTGTTCTCCTTAGTATACCCAAACAGTGGAAAGAAGTTATACGAACAAATAACAATTTTGATATACAGTCGTTATCTATGTGCTCTCCTTGGAACGATTTGATTAAACCTAGTAAAGGTTCAAGGATATTCTATGATAATTTTATATCTGATTATAACATTCTGAATGTGTGTCTCAAATGGAACGGGGAACTAAATGAGTTGTTAAATTGGAAAACCATATTTTTACAATATAGACAATGCACTAAAGACACGAAACTCTTAGATTTTCAATATAAGTTTTTGCATAGAGTCATTTACACTAAACGTGAATTACTAAAAATGAAATTGATAGATAATGACCTATGTACATTACGTGGTTCAGTAAGTGAGGATATTTACCATGTATACCTTGATTGTCCAACCATCAAAATGTTCTGGTCAGAATTTAACAATTTTATAACTCAAGTCCTTGGTAAAACGTATGAAATGTCAAATCATGATATTCTATTTTGTTGCAGTAGTAACCACTTACTCAACCACATGATGCTATTGGCAAAGCCACATTTTCGTAATGAATATAAAAGGACACAAACCTAGCTTCACCATCTACAGAACATTATTAAAAGATATCTACGAGATAGAGAAATTTATCGAGAAGAAAAACGATAATATGAAACATTTTTACAGAAAATGGAATGTCCTAGATGCAGTCCTGTAATTTATTTTTTAGTCTTTTAATTCTCTGTAATATTAGCTAGCATCTCAATTGTTAATCTATATTCCCAGTACCATATGTTATAAACTGTCTGCTTTTTATTATGCAACCTGTACCATTCTACTCTACCCACATATCTTGTTCAAACGTAACCAAGTAAAGTGAATAAAAATACTTTACAAAAAACCCCATTATTTACCCCTGTTTACGATGGTGGCAGTTCACTGAACAGATGCTGTAATGCTACTGTATTATGTGTAGTAAAAACAAGGCTGGCTATTGATACAGATTATTGAGATTGATAACTAAATATCAATCGTTTATCGATAAATATCAAAGCAGTAACTTAGAGAAAAACTGCCCAAAAATGTCTCAAAGAAATTAATATATTTGACACCACTGGTGAGTGGTGACATGTTAATGCACGGGTTACCATGGTTACTAACATAATTTAGATGCAGCCGATGATAAAAACCCAACTTTGAGTATTGTTTGAGTGCCAGTAAATTCAACTTTATTCTATCACAAAACTTCATGTATGCTATTATCAATGACACAATTTTCATATGAATAATCTTTAAAGGATTTTTCTAGTCGCTGACATTTCTGATTATCAATCATTTCAGCCAGCTTTAAAAAACAATGATGAATATATATGAAAGGAGCATATATCCTGTGGCAGCTCATTCTATGAATGAATTGTAGTATTAAATACTGTAGTACATGGAAGACTTCTGAAACAATATGTTTTGAATGAGTCTCTAGTCATTTCCTTCGATGATAGAATACAGATACAATACACTGTGGTCCTTGTATAAGTAATAAGGTGTAAGACATTTTACAAGCAGAATGCACATGTACTCAAGACATGGGTCAGGTGTACATAAACGTGAAGCTTGTAAAATTGAACTAATTTGTCATCGTGAGCGGACAGGTTACCCCTAGTTCCATGTGTGACATTACGATCTATTGTCTGACTGCACATCACACCTCAAGCCAGCCCATCTGTTGGCATGTCCTGACTCACTGAGGCGAAACATACAGAACCATCTGACACGTGATACCCAACAACAATGTAATTTTTCAAGTAAAATTGATATTTTTATACTTATCCTGACTCATGATCTTTTGCTTATCTCCCTTTTCATTGCGAATGGTAGTGGAACACTTGAATTCCTTTAAGTTCCCGAAGCGGACGTAAAAATACACTCACCCACGAGTTACCTCCCTTTTCCTGCGTAAACAGTCATGTGACCAGCCTTACTTGCCACTCTCTCCTGATTTTTCTGCCCAAGTACTTGGATCTGCTGTGCAATCCAAAGTGTTTCCAGCGGGGAGGTTGGGAGGGCTTGACCTCATGAGTCAGGATAAGTATAAAAATATCAGTTTTACTTGAAAAATTACATTTTTCTCTCGTATCCTGACCCATGATATTTTGCTTATAGAATCTGACGGATTGGTGGTGGGTTAGGCCACTTCCTGGATTCATCAGCTGTCCTAAGATACGTCCTGTACCACACACACACACACACACACACACACACACACCAACAAAAGAGGGAACTGCGTAGTGGCATTTCTGAGATCCTAATCTTGCAAGTTCCGTTATAACTCGGGAGGAACACATCTTGTCTTACTTCCATCTCAGACAAGTTGAATCATCTTGATTCATGTGGCTTCAGATAAACTAGTATCTTCTTATTACTAGATATCTTATAACAACCCATAGATTATGATAAGATCTTTATCATAAATGAGTTGCGACCCCTTCACGCACAGGTAAGATCTTTACCCGTACAGGATCTTTAATCACTCATGCTAGCCTGTCCTATACTGTGCGCATGGACTTTCAAACTAATACTTTTCCTTAGCAAAAGTTATCAACAAGTCAACGTGATAAAGGGTGAGATTTCCCAACTCAGCGCCTTTGTGGAGCCGTTAGTAGCTGTGCTACGAGAGGCCCAAATAGGTAGTGGTTTGCAAACACCGTGTCCGACTTCCAAAAGCAGCCCTCCATAATTGCTGATATAGAGCAATTTCCATGCAGAGCTAGTGTTGACGGCAATGCTCTGACTTCGTGTGGGTTGGAAGCTCTTGGAGGTTCTAGTCCTGCTGCTTTATAGGCTCTCAATATGACGGCTCTCATCCAGAACGATATCGTCGTTCTTGAGACTTCTGCTGATGTCTCTGTGGATAATGGGATGAACAGGCGCTTGAATTTTTGTCTCCTGGTCTTAGTCTTTGAAGATATATCTTCAGGGCTCTGACCGGACACAAGGATAGGTCCTCTATATCCTCTGGTCCGAGGATTGTAGATAGCGCTGGTACGTGGAACTGTCTATCTGGCTGACCAGGTAGTTGGTTCTGGGCAATGAAGTCCCATCTAAGTCCTAGATGAACTGCAGCATGTTGCCCCGTGTCGAATCTGGTTCGACCAAAGTCCAGCACATGTATCTCTAATATTCGAGCTGCCTCGGCTAGCGCAAGCAGGAACAGAGTCTTCTGTGTCAGCAGCTCGAGTGTAGTCTGGTCTAGAGGTTCGTAGGCATCATTGGTAAGATGACGTAGAATTACATTCAGATCCCAGGCCGGAGCTCTGACATTCTTTTGCTGGTCCTCCAGTTTAAAAGATCTCAGCAGAGCAAGTAATTCTGGTACTTTCGTCAACTTGATGCCTGTTTTCATGGTAATCACTGTACTGATGACGGCGAGGTATGTAGATAATGTCGAACCTTTCAGATGTCTGGTCTGTCTAAGATGACACAGGTATTCGCCATTTGAGGATGAGTAGTTTTCATCGCAATGAAGTCTTTCCGCCTTGCATAAGTCTCAAACTTCAGCCACTTGTCATCATACATGTTACGAGTAGATCTGCGAACGTTAGCGTTACTGCCTGGCTGCCCTGGCACAGTATCCTCTTTTGTTCAAACATGTTTTGATACGGTCCTCACGTGCAGCTGGAACAGTGTTGGGTTCCTGTGGACTTGCTTGGTGTGCGGACTTGATTGTTGGACTTCCGAGATCTTCTATTAGGTCTAGGAACCATACTCTCGCTGGCCAGAATGGCGCGACCAAGGTCAGTTGTAGTGCCTGTGTTTGTGTGATCTTCAACAGTACTTTCGGTTGTAATATCAGTGGTGGAAACGCATAAGCGTTTAGTCCTTCCCATGATATGTTCAGTGCATCCGTTGCCCAGGCTTCAGGATCTGGAACTGGTGAGACAAACGTCTGTAGTCGTTTGCTGAACCTCGTGGCAAACAGGTCTATGCATGGGGATCCTATTTCCCTGATGATGATCCGAAATGCTTCTGGATGGAGTATCCATTCCGTAGGTGACGGGTGCAGTGGTCGGGAGAGAGCGTCTGCAAGCACGTTATTGGCTCCGGGTATGTGACACGCCTTTATCCAGATGTTTGCCTCCTCCGTGATATCAAACAACTGGAATGTGAGCTGTAGTAGGCTTGGTGATCTTGTTGATCCTTGCCGATTTATGGAGAATGCCACTGTAGAGTTGTCCATGTGGACCATCAGCATTCTGTTGATCAGCGAAAGCTCGACCATAGTTGTAAGGCTGAGGAGCAGACAGAGGAATGATAGAGGTAGTGGAAGATGCCCATGCACCTGACGCAGGCAACTCCTTGCCAGAAGGATTCCTGAGGAGCAGAGAGAGGAAAGATAGAGGTTGTGGAAGATGCCCATGCACCTGACGCAGGCAACTCCTGCCAGAAGGATTCCTGAGGAGCAGACAGAGGAAAGACAGAGGTTGTGGAAGATGCCCATGCACCTGACGCAGGCAACTCCTGCCAAGAAGGATACACGTGGAGGAAACATGATGGGAAAGGAAGCAACACTTCCATGCTAGTTTCGTGTCTAGAGCAATCCCTGTCAGTTTTTTTAAAAGCCTCTAAGGTAGTATGCAGAAAACATAGAAGACAGCTTCTTATATGTATTGTGATGTGATCAAAGTATTATAGGGGTGAGGTGAGGTGAAATTGGGTTTAACGTCAAGTGAAAATATTTCGCCTATACGCATGCTGTATGTGTATATGTATGGCTGCTTGTACTATCCCAGACGGAAGCTGGTTTTATAGTGCTAGCCCACTGAGATACAATGCAGTGAAGCATGAATACCCCACTCAGACACATTAAAACTGACTCGAGCTGACCAGTCCTTGTTGTACTCATTAATGCCAAGCACCAGGCAGGGACCAACAAGTACCTACACGCCTTTTGGTATGACGTGGTTGGGGATCGAGGCAAGCCTTTTCTCTCGAGGCCCGGCGCCTCTTAACCACTACACCACGGAGGCGGTCTAAAGTATTATAGGGTAAGTAGAACGTGGCACAACTACTGTATGTGTATCACTACATCTCTCACTAAGTTTTTATGCCACTTTCAGCAATATAAGGGACACCAGAAATGGGTTTCACACATTGTATTGTGGGGAATAGAACCCGGGTCAAGACGAGAGAACACTTAAACCACTAGGCTAAGATACAGCCTCTGATCTCTCACTGAAAATACATCCTTTACGACTCTTAACCCCCACTCTATTGGTGCACATGTGGGTTTCAGATTTCAAAATACAATGCCTGTCATTACTTGATTAAATGAAAGACAGTAAAATGTCAAATGTAGCACAGATTTTCCATAGCAGCCTAATGTGTGAGTTCTAAGCAGGGATTTGTCTCCATATTCTGAATTTCCGACTGAAACTTTACCAATTAATGTTTAACATGAAATAAATAAAGATTTTGGCTTTGCACATGTAACCTGTATTCCACTTTTTCCAGTCTTGTCTGTGAGGAAGATTCAGTCAATGATCCAAAATAAACCCATGGGGCTGGCATAGTGACTTGGTTTAGTATGTTACTGTACCACGGTGGGAGGATCGATCACTGGCTTGTCTGGTCCAGGCTCCAGTTATATTGCTGAGTGCGATGTATAACCCCCACCTAAGGTCATCAGCCTGTGTCTGAACCAGACACTGACAGGAATGAGTGAGTGAGAATGAGTGAGTGAGTGAGTTTAGTTTTACCGCCTCAGCAATATTCCAACTATATGGCGGAGGTCTGTAAATAGTCAAGTCTGGATCAGACAATCCAGTGATCAACAGCGTGAGCATCGATCTGTGCAATTGGAACCATACTCGCTGGCCAGAATGGCGCGACCAAGGTCAGTTGTAGTGCCTGTGTTTGTGTGATCTTCAACAGTACTTTTCGGGTTGTAATATCAGTGGTGGAAACGCGATAAGCGTTTAGTCCTTCCCATGATATGTTCAGTGCATCCGTTGCCCAGGCTTCAGGATCTGGAACTGGTGAGACAAACGTCTGTAGTCGTTTGCTGAACCTCGTGGCAAACAGGTCTATGCATGGGGATCCTATTTCCCTGATGATGATCCGAAATGCTTCTGGATGGAGTATCCATTCCGTAGGTGACGGGTGCAGTGGTCGGGAGAGAGCGTCTGCAAGCACGTTATTGGCTCCGGGTATGTGACACGCCTTTATCCAGATGTTTGCCTCCTCCGTGATATCAAACAACTGGAATGTGAGCTGTAGTAGGCTTGGTGATCTTGTTGATCCTTGCCGATTTATGGAGAATGCCACTGTAGAGTTGTCCGTGTGGACCATCAGCATTCTGTTGATCAGCGAGCTCGACCATAGTTGTAAGGCCCATGCACCTGACGCAGGCAACTCCTGCCAGAAGGATTCCTGAGGAGCAGACAGAGGAATGATAGAGGTAGTGGAAGATGCCCATGCACCTGACGCAGGCAACTCCTTGCCAGAAGGATTCCTGAGGAGCAGAGAGAGGAAAGATAGAGGTTGTGGAAGATGCCCATGCACCTGACGCAGGCAACTCCTGCCAGAAGGATTCCTGAGGAGCAGACAGAGGAAAGACAGAGGTTGTGGAAGAAGATGCCCATGCCAGCACCTGAAGCAGACAGAGGCAACTCCTGCCACGCAGGCAACTCCTGCCAAGAAGGATACACGTGGAGGAAACATGATGGGAAAGGAAGCAACACTTCCATGCTAGTTTCGTGTCTAGAGCAATCCCTGTCAGTTTTTTTAAAAGCCTCTAAGGTAGTATGCAGAAAACATAGAAGACAGCTTCTTATATGTATTGTGATGTGATCAAAGTATTATAGGGGTGAGGTGAGGTGAAATTGGGTTTAACGTCGTACTTGAAAATATTTCGCTCATATGACGACGTGCATGCGTGTGTATGTGTATGTGCGGCTGCTTGTACTATCCCAGACGGAAGCTGGTTTTATAGTGCTAGCCCACTGAGATACAATGCTGCAGTGAAGCATGAATACCCCACTCAGACACATTATACTGACTCCGAGCCGACCAGTCCTTGTTGTACGCATTAATGCCAAGCACCAGGCAGGGACCAACAAGTACCATATTTTAACGTCTTTTGGTATGACGTGGTTGGGGATCGAAACCGCGCCTTTCCGCTCTCCGGGCGGACGCTCTAACCACTACACCACGGAGGCGGTCTAAAGTATTATAGGGTAAGTAGAACGTGGCACAACTACTGTATGTGTATCACTACATCTCTCACTAAGTTTTTATGCCACTTTCAGCAATATAAGGGACACCAGAAATGGGTTTCACACATTGTATTGTGGGGAATAGAACCCGGGTCAAGACGAGAGAACACTTAAACCACTAGGCTAAGATACAGCCTCTGATCTCTCACTGAAAATACATCCTTTACGACTCTTAACCCCCACTCTATTGGTGCACATGTGGGTTTCAGATTTCAAAATACAATGCCTGTCATTACTTGATTAAATGAAAGACAGTAAAATGTCAAATGTAGCACAGATTTTCCATAGCAGCCTAATGTGTGAGTTCTAAGCAGGGATTTGTCTCCATATTCTGAATTTCCGACTGAAACTTTACCAATTAATGTTTAACATGAAATAAATAAAGATTTTGGCTTTGCACATGTAACCTGTATTCCACTTTTTCCAGTCTTGTCTGTGAGGAAGATTCAGTCAATGATCCAAAATAAACCCATGGGGCTGGCATAGTGACTTGGTTTAGTATGTTACTGTACCACGGTGGGAGGATCGATCACTGGCTTGTCTGGTCCAGGCTCCAGTTATATTGCTGAGTGCGATGTATAACCCCCACCTAAGGTCATCAGCCTGTGTCTGAACCAGACACTGACAGGAATGGTGAGTGAGTGAATGAGTGAGTTTAGTTTTACGCCGCTCTCAGCAATATTCCAACTATATGGCGGAGGTCTGTAAATAGTCAAGTCTGGATCAGACAATCCAGTGATCAACAGCGTGAGCATCGATCTGCGCAATTGGAAACCTATGACATGTGTCAACCAAGTCAGTGAGCCTGACCACCCCGATACCGTTAGTCGCCTCGTACGACAAGCATGGGTTACTGAATATTATATATTTCAATATTCTAAGGCGGACCTTCATGTGTTACTGACAGGACGAACAATCACCACAACGGAGGATATGCAATCAGCAAATACAGCCAGGTCTTCCAATCTTCACGAGATGGTTAATGCAAACGTCGAAGATCTATTTGTCCAAGGAATCCCCTTTCAGCAGATATTGGTATAAAATGAATATTATATATATGATATTTGTTCCACAAGTATAAAAACACCAAATTTCACATAGAAATCAGTGTGCATAAATGGCCAATAAATTTGGCTTTCAAAAAAGGCTTCCAAATAAAGAAATTTGGACACCAATTGAGGACATTAGCATGACACCCCTGCCATGACTGATAAAGACCTTCAACAGCCCATAGGTTTCCATAGAAGTACTGGAGACACAAATGCCATATTATGTCAACTAGCCTTCGTTTGGCCATTGTTCCTGTACAATAGTCATTTGTACAGGATATTGATTCAAATATTGATACATCAATATTTGCTTCAGTTATCCTTGAAGTCACATGATGGCGGCTGCCACTGCAGATGTACCAGTGTGTGAGATGGCACCTGGGTGGATGAGTGCCCACACTAGTTGCACAGATGGAAGAAGTGCAGCTGGGGGCTGGGCAAACGGTGCCTAGCAACAAGTCATTGGCTTACATTGGTTTTGTTCATCTCAATGCTATTCATTCAGATAAACTGTTTTGAGGAATGAATAAGTTTATGAATAGGTGTCGTGACATGCTCAACACTCTCACTTTCTGGACCTTTTTGTGACCTAAGTTTCCCACAGAGAAATATCTGAATGATATGACCTTCAACATCGATGGATAATCAAATTCGCTATTCTTCAATGATTTAAACAAGCAACCATACTACCAGCACACAAGACAATTTTTGGGTGGAACTGCTCGTTTGCTGACTTGATGTTTATGAGTGAGAGAAAATATGTGCTAATTTCTAAGGTAGTGATTTGAGATCAGGCTGATGACAACAGTTGCAGAACAATGCTATGGTGCCACATTGGGTCAGGCTTTGATCACCACAGAAAGGAAGTTGTTTGTTGTTTAACACCACTCTACAATATTCCAGCTATATGACGGCAGACTGTAAATACACAATCAGGACCACACTATCCAGTGATCAACATCAGGAGCATCAAGAGGAGGTGTAAAACCATGGAGGTGTGAACGTAGGTGTCATGCAATGGGCCGGAGCTTGTAATGTTATATCAATATACAATTAGGACCACACTATCCAGTGATCAACATCAGGAGCATCAAGAGGAGGTGTGAACGTAGGTGTCATGCAATGGGCCGGAGCTTGTAATGTTATATCAATATACAATTAGGACCACACTATCCAGTGATCAACATCAGGAGCATCAAGAGGAGGTGTAAAACCATGGAGGTGTGAACGTAGGTGTCATGCAATGGGCTGGAGCTTGTAATGTTATATCAATATACAATTAGGACCACACTATCTAGTGATCAACATCAGGAGCATCAAGAGGAGGTGTAAAACCATGGAGGTGTGAACGTAGGTGTCATGCAATGGGCCGGAGCTTGTAATGTTATATCAATATACAATTAGGACCACACTATCTAGTGATCAACATCAGGAGCATCAAGAGGAGGTGTAAAACCATGGAGGTGTGAACGTAGGTGTCATGCAATGGGCTGGAGCTTGTAATGTTATATCAATATACAATTAGGACCACACTATCTAGTGATCAACATCAGGAGCATCAAGAGGAGGTGTAAAACCATGGAGGTGTGAACGTAGGTGTCACGCAATGGGCTGGAGCTTGTAATGTTATATCAATATACAATTAGGACCACACTATCTAGTGATCAACATCAGGAGCATCAAGAGGAGGTGTAAAACCATGGAGGTGTGAACATAGGTGTCATGCAATGGGCTGGAGCTTGTAATGTTATATCAATATACAATTAGGACCACACTATCTAGTGATCAACATCAGGAGCATCAAGAGGAGGTGTAAAACCATGGAGGTGTGGAGGTGTGAGCGTAATGTTATATCAATATACAATTAGGGTGTCATGCAATGGGCCGGAGCTTGTAATGTTATATCAATATACAATTAGGACCACACTATCCAGTGATCAACATCAGGAGCATCAAGAGGAGGTGTAAAACCATGGAGGTGTGAACGTAGGTGTCATGCAATGGGCCGGAGCTTGTAATGTTATATCAATACACAATGTTAATGAGTATGAGTAACCGGCCCAAATTTCTTCCATCTCCACCAGTACTAGCAATTAATTGGTTCATTTTACTTCTATGTCACAACTTCAACAGAAGAAACAATTCATATACTTCCAGGGCTCCAGATAATTTTTCAACATCAGGAGTATGTACTCCTTATTATTTCAATACAGTCAGGCCGCGGTAATCCGGTCCTCGTTAATCCGAATCCACCGACTTCCGAACGCTACTCACTGGGCACCAAATCATCTCCCTATATATTGTATATAATTGACACCTCGTTAGTCCGATGATTCAGTTTCCGCCTCCGAACGCTGGTCAGTCGGAACGGATTGGACTAATTAAGTTGTAAACAGCCGCGTTAATCCGAACGATTGAAGTTAACCGCGCTGCTGACTTGTCCAATCAAAGTGACACGTTGTTTGTTTAGCGACTTAGCGACTCATCCCTTTGATCCCTTTATCATAAGTGATAGGGAAATTTCGACGACCACGCTGTTTTGGGAAAGACTTCAATCCAGAAATATATGCTCGGTACCGTTTCAACACGAATTAAAATTATAAACTATTTTTCGCAATGTTATTGAAAACAACGATTCTCGGACACATGCTTCGGCAGCGGGTCCACAATAACATTGTCATAGAGCAAAGTAACGATGTTTCGAGGAATTCATTAAATAAATTGAATAAACTAATGAATAAAATCAACAAAATATATACATGAAGCATTTTTGTCACAGGTCATAACCTAGCACGATACGTCCAATAAGTTCCATAATTTACGTGTAGGTAGCGATTTCTTGCTTAATATGTTCAAAATAGCATTATTTTACCCAAAACTTTCGTCTAAATCTAAAAGTTTTCGTTTACGAGGACGGTATCCATTGCCGTAATATGATTGGCTGCCTTAGGTCACATGTCTGATTTTGACCAATCACGACCCTTATAGCAGACTGTAGCGAAAAAGCGTCATTAGAAACCAATTTTTATCCAATAAAATCGCTTCTTACAACTGTGAAAATACTCTCGGCAAGGGTTCAGTGATGTTGTTGATGTTCAGAGCTTGAACGATACCCGACATCAAACGATTCGCCTCTGATGGCGTAAAAATGAAAATATAAAAGAAAAAGGCACGGGCATGTTATGACATGTCACAAATGGAAAAAAATCGCCATAGTTTTTGCTTCTTTCGTGGTTTATCTGGACGTTATAAATGTAAGCTTGCATTTTCATTCAAAAATAATTTTAGGATTAGATCTTTTAAATGGTGTATGGGATGTAGTAGCAATAACGTTTTACAAGCTTATAATTTCCTTCATAAACATAGGCTTCATCTATGACCTCAGAGTCTCGATAGTAAGGAAAGATATCAAGGGGAAGTAACTCGGTGCATATACTGTGGTTTCAGCAGTACGAACGTTTCACTATCCGAACGTTTTTTAAAAAAAACCAAAGTGTTCGTATTAACGAGGTCTGACTGTATATGAGTACTGGAAAACAATAAGAGTACATTTAGAGTACTGAGTGGAATTTAATGGTGTATCATTAAACTTGTGCTTAGTTTCATATATGCATGACAGCATTGCTACTCTGGTGTAAATGGTCAATAAACTAAACAATACTTTTTCAGATAAATATGTCTGTAAATGATTCTAAGACCGTACACAATTGCTGTGGTGCGTATCTGCTACGTTTTCTAAATTATTTCCTACCGTATCGTGCATATTTTTTATCCGTACATACGCCGATACGGCCCTTATCTGGAGCCCTGCACTTCTGTCAATAAACCTATAAAGCCAGAACCCAGTGTGTTTTAAAACTGTCAGAAGTTTAGACCCAAACTAAAGTCCATATTTGTGTTAAAACTAGGAATGCAGTAAAGACCATGAGATGATGAAAGGAACCCCCTGACCTGCAGGTAACCTCAAACTCTTTCCAGAAGTACATCAAACTGTAATGCCCCACAAAAGGAATGTCAAAAAACATTTTGATTCTTCAAAATTAAGAAAAATCAATCCCATGCATTCCTTCAATGAATGCTAATGATGAACATCAAATAAAGCACCTGTAATTGTCATTATTCACTAGCTTAACTTGCCTTGCCATCAAATGGATTGTAAGTCAACAAGATTCTTGGGATACAAAAAAACCCCAATACTTACAATGAGGCTGACTGGCACCAAATAAAGATGTCCAACACAGTCTTTGAACGTTTGTTTGAATGTTTAGTGTCTTGTTTAACTTGGCAACAGACACCATGTGGCAATATATGGTTAACAAGTGATTGACATAATGAACAACATCCTTTGTCATGGGGTGAGTGCATGTTTTTTTTACGTAGTAGTTAGCATTATGTCAGTTTTAATCAACATCATTCAGTCTGGGCAAGGATAACTGTAGTGGTTGACTTATGAGGCTACATTCAACAGTATTGGGGGCCACTGACACAGAACCATTCCAGAGACATATTGTGACTAGAACATGATCTTTTTTATGAAGATCTTGCATAAACCTGATCCCAAGTTTCTTCGATGGAGCTTAATTCCATGGAAAGAATTAGATGGCTTTATAGTTTTTCATGTTCATAATTAATAACTGCACTTCTAAATCTGTCTTCATACTGGAAATATAATATGGCATGTGTGCCCCAGGAAACGTACCCAGAGTTTGTACAGAATGGCAGTCACTAAGTCTAAGGAATTTTCTTATAATGTTCAAGGCTCTCCCTACAACATTCAGAACCATGCAGATTAAATTTCAAAATAAAGATGTGGACCAAGAGTTGCCTGACGTAATCATAAGTGAGAATAGCCATGCCATTAGCATACACAAAGTCTTAAGGAACCTCGCTGTAAAGTATTCAAACATGTATAGCATAAGATGCAATAAGGGGAATGTTTAGTCCCTGTAGTGTCTGAACATATTGTGCACATACTTGTAATGTACACGTCATGTGACTTCACATTGTTATTTCCTTATTATTGTGTTATTTCTTAATTATTGACCCACTGTCATGATATACCACATTTAGAAATATTTGTCTCTCCTATGATGAATCTGAGCAGAAGTAAATAAATTACACCGAATGCAGCATAATGAGTACGGTAATGATACATTCACCCTGGACATGTGGCTGTTAAACAAAAATACAACAGACAAATCTTGGCCTAGATAGAACAACTGCAAATTAGATCTTGTACAGTAACTGAACTCGTGTCTTTAATCAATTGCAACTATACAGTCACATGTATCGATATCGGTACACATAAACGAAGAATATGGGATAACATTTTTCTTCCTGTCTAAAATCTTGAGACCTAAACTTGCAACTGACAAACTTGTTTCTTAGACTTAGCAGCCTATTCATCGGAATCACGCTAAAAACATGGTAGGCTTCTGCCACTGTTGGCAACAGTGTATGTTGTATATAATACTTACGCTTGTCTATATGCCACGACGTTAGATGTGCACATATATGTTAAAAGGTTGCACAATTTAAGTGGTCGAAATATATCGCCGATCGATCACCATTCACAACTTGGCGCCATGGCCGAACCGGAAGTAAAAGTGATTGGCGCGATTTTTCTGCACTGTAGCCAATGAAATAACGAAGTCACATTAACTGCTGTCTTGTATGCTACTAAAATTAGATACAGGGAGAAGGTATGTGTTCTATTTGTGTACTTATTTCCTGACAAATAGGCCTTTATTGTCTTTGCTATTGCTCAAACTTTAATGCATGCTAAACTTTAACAAGACTGCTAACTGCCCTGCACAACGGCTTCCCCCAAAGCATCCCTGGTGCCACGTTATGTGTGTGCAAAATGTAGGCCTAGTCTCTCTTGAAGGCCTATTTTCCCGTCATGGTCGAAGACGAGCAAATTTGATACCATGCCGCCGCTAAAAAGGTCGTATTTTCATCGACTAAATAGATCGGCCACCATTTTAGCTGTGTGTGTATTTATCATAGTGTAGATTTAAATAAGGATGCGCTCCGAATCGAGCGATCCGTTTCCAATTTGACAGGTTGTGAGTGTAAATAGAACGGCAACGGCGTGGCTGAGCTATGAAATTGACATTTGGTTTCCTGTCCCGATCGATTCGAAGTAAATAATCAATATTAAGCAAATGATGAAATATATAATTTTATTTAACAGACGGTGTATTTCAAAATGAATTCAGTATGTATTTTGTGTATTTTCAATGTACGGATAATCCTCCGAGAGCGCGTTCTGGCTATTGACACATTTGTAAACATAAACTAGACCACGATAACTGGGTCTCGGCAAGGTGCTGTCATTCATTGATTCACACCTGTTTGTGGGGTGAACCAGCAGATTTCCCCTTCATTTCACACAACTGACAGATATATTATTCTTTACACCATTTTAAAAAGACCAATTTAACATTAGACCCCTCGATCAATGCTTCATAAACTTGTCTGCTGACTGAAGATTTTCAGTTGTTTGTTTTCTCGCTCAGCTTATCTACATGGCCCTTTTGTCTGAGAAATGTCTGACCTCCATATCCAAAGCAAACCCAGTAACCTGTTCACATATGTATTTTTCAGGTCATGATACAAATGTCCTAAAATCTTTGTACACATATGAAATAATATAAAGCATAGATTTCTAATTCAAATTTATGTCATAGTTTATCAATATATGTTTTTAATAGGTGTACAATTTGAAATGATATATAGTAGAGGATTTTTCCAATTGTGCTTTGATCCCATGAATGTCAGTAATCTTCATGATAATTTAGAATCATTTAAAAGCTTCACTTGTTCTTCAGACTTGTAATTAGGTAAATATATACACGATACATGCTCTAATTAGATGTTACATCATGATGATTGCATTGTTTCAATGGTAAACATTTTCACATAGGGCCATACTCCCGTAAAGTCACTGAAGCTGAACTGCATTCAAGCATGAAATTGGCTGATCCCCTCACACAACAGAAAGTCAAACATAAAAGAAAGTTGAGAGTATTTTATAATTGGGTAAAAAGTGACAGTTGGAATGTGTCTTGTTCAATCTGATAAGGCAGTAGAAGGCAATATGAAGTTCTTAACAGATCCTAAAAATAAGCTCTGTTGAATCACAACTAGGTGAGTACAAAATTAATGTTAATGTTATTTAGGTATTTACCTTGAAGTAAAATTTATTTGTAGGTCAACTGTCTGTGAGGGAAGGGTTAACTTCTGACAACTCATCCTTGAAAATGACATTCCGGTTGACGTACCTGTACGCTATACATGCCATGTCTGATAATCCTGACAAAATCACAACTAAAACATCAGCAATAAAACAACTAAAACATCAGGCAGAAATTAAGCTCAGATGTTTGCTGGTCTGATGACTGAATACTCATGAAAATATAGTATAGTGAAAATAGAGTACATTAGGAACTGTATATTGATGTACTTTTACAATTTTACAGGATGTGTTTTGAGTGATTTAATTGATAGATTCTGTCCTTTATTGAAATATTCCTTTAAATTTAATGTTACCAAAATATATACAGACAAATATGTAACTGACTCTCATAACTTTTGGTGCAATACTTGCTTAGGGGTAGAGTTAAATGCGTTTTTGACGCCATACTGTATTATGAGCCACATTCGACACCAAGCCACCAAGCATGACCACCTGAACCATTTCGTCACCTCCAACAGGCATAGCTCTCTTTGGACCTGTACAAACCTGTAGTGCTTGCCAGGTTTAATTCTGTTAAACACTGAAAAAACAAAACAGTTAAAGTTAAAAATACCTGTGCTGATTTAATATGTATGCCAAAAAAACCATGGGGATCAGTTACACAAGACAATGTATTAAAATGCATTATGTTTGTGTTATCACCTTTACGGTCTTCAGCTTATGAACTATTATAAATGTGTAAGTCAACTATTTTTTCGACTATCAACTGGCATATTACAGTCTGTGACTTTATGCCATGTCTGAGGACCAAGTATGCTAAAATTCAGTTAACTGTTTTAAGCTTTGTTAATAGCATAACAATGAGTAAAAAACCAGGCAGGTGCTATTGACTATTATGCCTCACATATAATTATGATATCTATCATATAGACTATTGTATTTCACATATAAACTAGTGTGTCTGGCATATTGACTACCATACAAAGCAAATTGACTCGTATTGACTACCATGTGTAGCAAATCAACTATCATATCCAGCATGTTGACTGCCATATCTAGCAGATCAACTTTGTATCTGGCATATTGATCATCGTATTTGTCATATCTAGAATATCGGCTGTAGTGTTTAGCATATTGACGATTGTATATAGCATGTTGACTGTCATGTCTAGCATTTTGACTCATATCTAGTTTATCAACTATTGTATGAACATAAGTACAATTGTATTTAGTATATGTACTGTTTTGTGTAGCATATGGACGGTCATATACATTGTATACTGTATCTTACCCGAGAAGGTCCGGGGTAGAATATAGATCTTCAGTAACCCATGCTTGTCGTAAGAGGCGACTAACGGGATTGGGTGGTCAGGCTCGCTGACTTGGTTGACCATGTCATGGATTCCCAATTGAGCAGGTCGATGCTCACGCTGTCAATCACTGGATTGTCTGGTCCAGACTCTATTATTTACAGACCGCCGTCATACATCTGGAATATTGCTGAGTGCGGCGTAAAACTAAACTCACTCAGTGACTAATACTGTATCTAACATATCAGTTACATGGAGCTATCATCTATTGTATCAACTAGTGTATCTAGTATATCTACTAAATTTTGTAGCTTATTGACCAACATGTTTATGTGTATTTTGACCGTCGTATTGGTTGTTTTTTCTAGCATATGAAATATCGTATCTAGCATATCTATTATCGTATCTACTATTTCATCTAGCTTGTCAGCTTATAATTATCTTATTTACTTTAACTTCAAGCATATCAACTTTAATCTCTAGCATATCGACTATTACTTTTTGCACATCGACCATTTTATTCCACACGGTGACTTTTCTGTCTGGTATATCAACTCATGTGTACCTTACTGAATATCGTATATCATATGTAGACTTTATAGTTGTAACTGATGGTTATGGAAAGGTTTAGTCCTGGTTTCATGGTTACTATTGAGATAAGGAATCAGTATGCAAGTACTAACGTCTGTAGTTTACAAGGTTTAGATGTGTTGACCACCTTACCAAGACTAGTACTATCTTGTAATGGCATGTTGAGGGAACAATCTGAGACATTAATGTGTGATGTCAACTCATGACACATGTGTATCTGGAATCATCTCATCAGTCCCTGGTGATGGTGAGTTCTGTCTGGAACATTTCTGGCAGCAGTGGACCCTGTCTGATCTATTCTTCAAAACATCCTTCATCTTCTGTTTACCCAGTTGGACCATATCTTCTACTTATGTTATATGGAAATACATCATTTCCTGAAGCAGTGAATCCTGTATACTGTGTTCTTATACTGTGTATATTCCTGATAATAGCAAATCCTTCCTTCCTGTTATCCAAGAACCCTGTCTGATACCTTTCTGGTGGCAGTGAATCCTGTCTGATACCTTTCTGGTGGCAGTGAATCCTGTCTGATGTCTTCTTGGTGGCAGTGAATCCTGTCAGATTCCTTCCTTGTGGCAGATAATCCTGTCTGATGTCTTCTTGGTGGCAGTGAATCCTGTCAGATACCTAACTGGTGGCAGTAAGTGTGTGATGTCAACTCCCTTTCTGAAACATGTGTATCTGGCATCATCTCATCAGTACCTTCTTTGTGGCAGTGACCTTCCTGGTGGCAGAGAATCCTCTCTGATGTCTTCTTTGTTGCAGTGAATCCTGTCAGATGCCTTCCTGGTGGCAGATAATCCTGTCTGATACCTTCTTGATGGCAGTGAATCCTGTCAGATACCTTCCTGGTGGCAGATAATCCTGTCTGATGTCTTCTTTGGTGGCAGTGAATCCTGTCAGATACCTTCCTGGTGGCAGATAATCCTGTCTGATACCTTCTTGATGGCAGTGAATGCTGTCAGATACCTTCCTGGAGGCTGAGAATCCTGTCTGATACCTTCTTGGTGGCAGTGAATCCTGTCTGATACCTTCTTGGTGGCAGTGAATCTGTCTGATATCAGTTAATGCTGTCTGATGTCTTTGGTGGCAGTGAATCCTGTCTGATGTCTTCTTTGGTGGGAATCCTGTCTATACCTTCCTAATCTGGTGGCAGTGAATCCTGTCTGATGTCTTCTTGGTGGCAGTGAATCCTGTCTGATATATATTTGGTGGCAGTGAATCCTGTCTGATGTCTTCTTGGTGGCAGTGAATCCTGTCTGATGTCTTCTTGGTGGCAGTGAATCCTGTCTGATGTCTTCTTGGTGGCAGTGAATCCTGATCTGATATTTGGTATCATGTGAATCCTGTCTGATGTCTTCTTGGTGGCAGTGAATCCTGATATATATTTGGTATCTGTGAATCCTGTCTTTCTTGGTGGCAGTGATGTGGTATCAGTTCTTGGTGGCAGTGATCCTGATATATATTTGGTATCAGTGAATCCTGTCTGATGTCTTTGGTGGCAGTGAATCCTGATATATATTTGGTATCAGTGAATCCTGTCTGATGTCTTTGGTTGGAGAATCCTGGCATATGTCTTCTTGGTGGCAGTGAATATATATTTGGTATCAGTGAATCCTGATATATATTTGGTAATGAATGATGTCTTCTTGGTGGCAGTGAATCCTGATATATATTTGGTATCAGTGAATCCTGTCTGATGTCTTCTTGGTGGCAGTGAATCTGATGTATATTTGGTATCAGTGAATCCTGTGTGATGTTTTCTTGGTGGCAGTGATGTCTGATATATATTTGGTGGCAGTGAATCCTGATCTGATATCTTCTTGGTGGCAGTGAATCCTGTCTGATGTCTTCTTGGTGGCAGTGAATCCTGATGTATATTTGGTATCAGTGAATCCTGTGTGATGTTTTCTTGGTGGCAGTGAATCCTGATATATATTTGGTATCAGTGAATCCTGTCTGATGTCTTCTTGGTGGCAGTGAATCCTGTCTAATGTCTTCTTGGTGGCAGTGAATCCTGATGTATATTTGGTATCTGTGAATTCTGTGTGATGTCTTCTTGGTGGCAGTGAATCCTGATATATATTTGGTATCTGTGAATTCTGTGTGATGTCTTCTTGGTGGCAGTGAATCCTGATATATATTTGGTATCAGTGAATCCTATCTGATGTCTTCTTGGTGGCAGTGAATCCTGTCTAATGTCTTCTTGGTGGCAGTGAATCCTATCTGATATATTCTTGGTGGCAGTGAATCCTGTCTGATGTCTTCTTGGTGGCAGTGAATCCTGATAATATATCTTGGTATCAGTGAATCCTATCTGATGTCTTCTTGGTGGCAGTGAATCCTGTCTAATGTCTTCTTGGTGGCAGTGAATCCTGATATATATTTGGTATCTGTGAATCCTGTGTGATGTCTTCTTGGTGGCAGTGAATCCTGATATATATTTGGTATCAGTGAATCCTGTCTGATGTCTTCTTGGTGGCAGTGAATCCTGATATATATTTGGTATCTGTGAATCCTGTGTGATGTCTTCTTGGTGGCAGTGAATCCTGTCTAATGTCTTCTTGGTTGGTATCAGTGGTATCTGTGAATCTGTGTGATGTCTTCTTGGTGGCAGTGAATCCTGATATATATTTGGTATCAGTGAATCCTGAATCTGATGTCTTCTTGGTGGCAGTGAATCCTGATATATATTTGGTATCTGTGAATCCTGTCTGATGTCTTCTTGGTGGCAGTGAATCCTGATATATATTTGGTATCTGAATGTGATGTCTTCTTGGTGGCAGTGAATCTGATATATATTTGGTATCAGTGAATCTGTCTGATGTCTTCTTGGTGGCAGTGAATCCTGATATATATTTGGTATCAGTGAATCCTGTGTGATGTCTTCTTGGTGGCAGTGAATCCTGATATATATTTGGTATCAGTGAATCCTGTCTGATGTCTTCTTGGTGGCAGTGAATCCTGATATATATTTGGTATCAGTCTGTGAATCTTCTTGGTCTGATATATCTTCTTGGTGGCAGTGAATCCTGTCTAATGTCTTCTTGGTGGCAGTGAATCCTGATATATATTTGGTATCTGTGAATTCTGTGTGATGTCTTCTTGGTGGCAGTGAATCCTGATATATATTTGGTATCAGTGAATCCTGATGTCTTCTTGGTGGCAGTGAATCTGATATTTTGGCAGTGAATCTGTCTGATGTCTTCTTGGTGGTGAAGTGAATCCTGATATATATTTGGTGGCAGTGAATCCTGTCTGATGTCTTCTTGGTGGCAGTGAATCTGATATATATTTGGTATCAGTGAATCTGTCTGATGTCTTCTTGGTGGCAGTGAATCCCTGATATATATTTGGTATCAGTGAATCCTGTCTGATGTCTTCTTGGTGGCAGTGAATCCTGATATATATTTGGTATCTGTGAATCCTGTCTGATGTCTTCTTGGTGGCAGTGAATCCTGATATATATTTGGTATCTGTGAATCCTGTCTGATGTCTTCTTGGTGGCAGTGAATCCTATATATTTGGTATCAGTGAATCCTGTCTTCTTGGTGGCAGTGAATCCTGATATATATTTGGTATCTGTGAATTCTGTGTGATGTCTTCTTGGTGGCAGTGAATCCTGATATATATTTGGTATCAGTGAATCCTATCTAATGTCTTCTTGGTGGCAGTGAATCCTGATATATATTTGGTACCTGTGAATTCTGTGTGATGTCTTCTTGGTGGCAGTGAATCCTGATATATATTTGGTATAAGTGAATCCTGTCTGATGTCTTCTTGGTGGCAGTGAATCCTGATATATATTTGGTATCAGTTTCCTGTGTGTATCTTGGTGGCAGTGAATCCTGATATATATTTGGTGATGAATCTCTGTCTGATGTCTTCTTGGTGGCAGTGAATCCTGATAATATTTGGTATATATCCTTGGTATCTTGGTGGCAGTGAATCCTATCTGATGTCTTCTTGGTGGCAGTGAATCCTGAATCTGATATTTGGTATCAGTGAATCCTGTCTGATGTCTTCTTGGTGGCAGTGAATCCTGATATATATTTATCCTGTGTGATGTCTTCTTGGTGGCAGTGAATCCTGATATATATTTGGTATCTGTGAATTCTGTGTGATGTCTTCTTGGTGGCAGTGAATCCTGATATATATTTGGTATCAGTGAATCCTGTCTGATGTCTTCTTGGTGGCAGTGAATCCTGATATATATTTGGTATCTGTGAATCCTATCTGATGTCTTCTTGGTGGCAGTGAATCCTGTCTAATGTCTTCTTGGTGGCAGTGAATCCTGATATATATTTGGTATCTGTGAATCCTGTGTGATGTATCTTCTTGGTGGCAGTGAATCCTGATATATATTTGGTATCAGTGAATCCTGTCTAATGTCTTCTTGGTGGCAGTGAATCCTGATATATATTTGGTATCTGTGAATTCTGTGTGATGTCTTCTTGGTGGCAGTGAATCCTGATATATATTTGGTATCAGTGAATCCTGTCTGATGTCTTCTTGGTGGCAGTGAATCCTGATATATATTTGGTATCAGTGAATCCTGTCTGATGTCTTCTTGGTGGCAGTGAATCCTGATATATATTTGGTATCAGTGAATCCTGTCTGATGTCTTCTTGGTGGCAGTGAATCCTGATATATATTTGGTATCAGTGAATCCTGTCTGATGTCTGATATTCTTGGTGGCAGTGAATCCTGATATATATTTGGTATCAGTGAATCCTGTCTGATGTTTTCTTGGTGGCAGTGAATCCTGATATATATTTGGTATCAGTGAATCCTGTCTGATGTTTTCTTGGTGGCAGTGAATCCTGATATATATTTGGTATCAGTGAATCCTGTCTGATGTTTTCTTGGTGGCAGTGAATCCTGATATATATTTGGTATCAGTGAATCCTGTCTGATGTCTTCTTCGCACTTGTGAATTATGTTGGGTACCTGACNTCTTGGTGAGAGTGAATGTTGTTTGGTTCCTATTGCTTGACGTGCAAGATTGGAGCAATACTTCCAGGAATAACAAACATAGCTGCTGTATGCTCTAGATTGTACTGATGCTGTTCTGCCCACAATACTGCTGTAACATGGCTGGTCCACAGGCTGACTGCATGAGCACCTGTCCATATTATTTAGGTGCAACGATATGCACTCATCCAGATCACACATTGTAACAACCTGATCCAAGTAGGTCAGCTTTCTAAAGCATGGGCTAGTCCAGCCAGTCTTACATGGCATCCCCAGTAGGGGTGAAACGGTACGGTATGTATTGCAGTACAAGGCCTTCGGTTCGGTCTGTTTCGGTTCGGTTCGGTATATGAGAACTTACTTCCAGGAAAAAAGCGGACGTCTAGAAAATAATTGCATAGATTCTTGACAAAATGATTCGATTTCTAGACATTTTAGGAAAGGTTTAAAAAGGTAAATCGCACCGAAGGCAACATACCGTGGTTCTACTAATACCTAGGTATACCATTTCACCCCTAATCACCAGGGGGAAGGTCGCGGGAAGGTCAAAAGACGTAAAAATATGGTACTTGTTGGTCCCTGCCTGGCGCTCGGCATTAATGGGTACAACAAGGACTGGTCGGCTCGGAGTCAGTATAATGTGTCTGAGTGGGGTACAGTGTTCATTCTATACTTGGTACAAAGTCAGCCCATGGCCCACCAGCCCTCAGTTATGTGTGCCATTTAAAAAATAGTGTGGGTCATGTCAAATTGCTGTGACTTGTTAGACATACAGTACTAATTACTTACTAATTTGAATTCACTTCCTGGTCCGATAATTGTCTGTGCCATTCCCTGTAAACACATTATTTGTGTGATGGGTAATACACAACGTACATCGCATGCGATTTGCCTCTTTGTCGAACGATACCCATGGGTAAAGCTGCAGCCACATATTTTGAAAAACACGTGATACATCGTCCTGGCATTTCTCCTCAGACCCATCGCGGTTGGTTACGCTCTCTGTATCGTCATCATGACAAGGTTTTTGCTTTTTCTCATCAAAAGTATAAAACTGCTACATGCAACGTGATTGGATCACTCAAAGAAACCGACCAATCGGAATCTGTTTTACAAAGCGCATTAGATTTTCTCATAACACTGATTTGTAGGCTTTGCACTGTCCGTTTGAAACAGCTTGAAAGTGATGTGCATAGTTCTTGGCATTCAAAACAGCTTGCTTCAGTGAGAGAAGGTAGCACATTTTGTTGCAGTTAAACTAAGCCTGCGTTTTAAGTTTTGCTTGAGTTGACGCTTGAAAACACACTCGTAATGCATTTCAGATTTATGTTTAATATCTCGAGTGCGCCAACACGGCCCGCCAGTATTTTTAAAGTGCGCCATATGAACTTTCAGTGCGAGAATGGCGCAAGGGCGCAGCCTAGAATGAACACTGGGGGTATTCCTGCTTCACTGTGGCATGGTATCTCAGTGAGCTAGCACTATAAAACCAGCTTAAGTCAGGGCTAGTACAAGCAGCCGAACATACACACACATGCATGCACGTCGTCATATGAGTGAAATATTCTCAAGCATGACGTTAAACCCAATTTCACCTCACCTCACCTAATCACCAGGGGATTTTAAGTATTCAGACTGATGCAAGAAGAATAAATTTCGTCTCTTGAGCAATGAAAATTCTATGGAGCATAAGTTTCATGTAGTGAAAGTAGGTTAGGATTCTGTAAATGATTTTCTGCTTTATCCTTCCATAGTATTGTCAATATCAGTTACAACAGATTACTAAAACTCTGTGTATATTCCCGTTGTTCCGCAGCTACTTTTTGTTGAGGACACTCAATCTTTGTAAGAAAAAGTCCTGTTCAGTTTGTTATTATCTGTTGGTAAAACAAACATTTAGTGTGAATGATAAACACCCATGACATTTTCCCCACAATCTATAATGAACACCTATTATCAAACATTGCGCTGTAACTGAATAGCTGGTCAATCGTCAATTATGATCATTCACTGGGATCACTGGCTTTAATAATCCCCAGAACTAACAGTCTGCAGCCACCTCCTCTCTTGGCTAGAGTTTTACATTAATGTGTACATGTGATTTGGTTTAGTCGGACCACTTCTCCATGGGTCAGTGACATTTGACATGGAGTATATGTGTGGTGCAGTAATTTGTTGCTTTTAAAAATATTGTATATTACCTTTTGTAACCAGTGACGATAGCAGTAATAAAAAAATCAATAAATAGTGTGTGTGCTTCATACAAAAATATTGTTA
This sequence comes from Haliotis rubra, assembly GCF_003918875.1. Lineage (NCBI taxonomy): Eukaryota > Metazoa > Mollusca > Gastropoda > Lepetellida > Haliotidae > Haliotis > Haliotis rubra. Next base: position 907,919 of record NW_025767224.1, on the reverse strand, counting down.
CGGAAATATCAGTTATCCCTAAGCTCTATCTGAATCTGAGTGAGTATGGTTTTATGTCGCTTTAAGCAATATTCTAGCAATATCGTGGAGGGGGAAACCCGAAATGGGTTTCACACGTTGTACTCATATGGGGATTTGAACCCAGGTCTTCAGAGTAACAAGTGGACACTTGAACCACAAGGATCCCCCCCACCACTCCTATCTGAATCTGAGGGGCGGTGGGGTAGCCTAGTGGTTAAAGCGTTGGCTCGTCACGCCGAAGACCCGGGTTCGAATCCCCACATGGGTACATTGTGTGAAGCCCATTTCTGGTGTTCCCCGCCGTGATGTTGCTGGAATATTGCTAAAAGCGGCGTAAAACCATACTCAGTCAGTCAGTATCTGTATCTGAAGATAATATATCGTCTTGTTGGAGATGGAACTAGTTACGATACATCATCTTACTGGACTTTAAGCCATGTACCAATGAGTTGAGGAATCAATAGGACGAGGAGGAATTTTGTGCTTACATTTAGTGACTAGTGAAGTTATAAAGTTTCTATATGTGAGTTTTGTGAATGGCAATTAAGTGATTAGTAATGACTAGGCTGTGTCTTGAGACTAGTGACAGTCTGGAAAGACATGTTTTCTCTCAGTCTCATATGAAGTTAGTTTCCTTATCCATTGAGAATTCAACATGTATAGTTCGGATTACACTTTCAGAGTAAAGTACCGATTCTGGTACTTTGTTAGGTTTAGTCCCATCCAAGATTTGAACCCTAACTCTCTAATCGTCTGCACATGAAGTCAGCCATTTAACCCGCTCAGCCACTGCAGATGGAATATGTTGGAATATGGTTAATTCTTAGGTACGATTTTGATCTTCATGAATGAATAATCATTACGTGATATTTTTGTTGGGTACCTACGTGAATGTCAGCTGATCATAACCATGTTTATAAGGAGTTGAAGAACCACTCAATTGTCTTCTTTCACATGCCAGATAATGCCATTAGCATATCTTCCTTTGGTCACCAAACATTTCTCAGTGATTCCTTATTCCTCTTCTCAGATGGACCCTCCTTCATCGCAGCGTTTTGCTTTCAGCTCAGATACTTGAAGTTTTCTTTCAACATGCACTCTGCAGTGAATTATAATTTATATGTTAAATTAGGGATGTCGTCGCATGTTGTGATATCGATGTTTCAGTAAATTTTTAATGTAGATCTATTGATCACGAATATGTGAATATCAACTCAAATAATGTGATGTCTTTACATGTGGTCAGACTACCTTGGTTAAGGCTGTTGATGAGGAGGTCATATTTTATTGATACATGTTGGTTTAATGCACTTTATGAATCACCATTATGTTGAGAATCTCACCAGTGTCTTTTGACATCAAATATATCATCTGAAGTCTAAAAGTCAGTGAGATTTATAGTCAACACCTGGACTGACGACTAAAGCTTTCAGTGTCTTTAATATTCTCAAATTGGATTTAAATTTTTCCCTGTTCATGTTTTCAGGTAATGCTTGAACTAATTACTTCATCACTATGCAGTATTGTATATCAGGTCCACAATTCGAGGAGTCCAGTCATAGGCCCATCGCCAAAATGAAACCATCACTGTCAAGAGATTCCAGTTCAGGAACACCCCCCTATTAAGTTGAACACTGCATTTACTAGGGCTGTTACAATTCACTGACGTATTCACTGAATCAAACCATATCCCTTCATGAATTCAGTTTGTTATCTGCAATCACTAGAATTGAATATTCATGAAAGGGTGTATTTTCTTGAATTTGGGTGTTGTTTATCTTAGTATGATATGCGAAGTGGAATATATCGTAGTCACGCGGGATCGTAATCAACACTTTGACAGTAATATGGTCTGTGTCATTGTCATGATAATTAACAATGTCATCATGGTCAAAGCATTCACATCATTTGTGCAGGGTTATGTCCCTTGGGCACATTGGAAACCTGTGTTCGGGCACTTGTCAGCACCTTACCAAAGTGATAATTGTCATAGACGGGCTTTCCGTTTCAAACTGACATGACATGATCTATAATGAATTACTGTTTAAAGTTGCATAACACTCACTTTCTCCTTAACCTAAACGATAAGAGGTTATATGCTAAAATCGCTTAGTGGAATGACACCCAGACCACACAAAATTCTTTGTCACTTTCTAGAAGCAGGGGTCCAATACTTTGTTTATGGACTGTTGAAGATTGAACTGCTGCTTTGACATTTATGTATTCATATCTTCCTTGGTTCTGTTTTACGTGCCAGTAATTGGTGTTTGACTGTTTGTCTGTCTGCTTCAGATCCAGCTCACCGTTGAGTGGCGGTAGCGTGTTCATGGTACAACCCACATCACCAGCTGCAACTATGTGACTGATGATTAGCAGTATTTTTCAATTAAATTATGGTAAGTTTTCCTCAATGCACATTGTACATTCACTACCAAGGTGTCAGAATCCAATGCCGGTGACTTGAGTATCTCAAGCTGTGTTCTTGGTAATAGTGAGCAAAACGTTCGTAACATCATAATAAATTTCTGCAACCCCAAATGAAGTTCAATGACCGCTTCCAAATGTAAATACTTGAGTGTGTCAGTGAGTTGGGTTTTACGCCACTTTTAGTAATATTCCAGCAATATCAGGGCAGGGGACACCAGAAATGGGCTTCACATATTGTACCCATGTGGGGAATCGAACCCGGGCCTTTGGTGTGACGAGTGAATGCTTTAACCACTAGGCTACCCCACGCCCATAATACTGAAGTAATCAGTTGCACTTTTGTTGATGTTGGGAATACCTTGTTATTAAAGACTGCGATGTCAACATTCCAGAGGTATGCGAACAAGGGTATACAAGTAAGGGGTCCAGTCTCAAGGCAGATTGGGAAACCAGTGACTAAAAGTATGAGCAATTATCCTTGCCATTGGATACAGCATACTCAATCTCCGTCAAATTTGATGTTAGTTTTTGCTATCTCTAAAAGGTTCGGGGACATCCTAGTTCAGGGCCCATGAGAATGGTCTGTCTTCTAACCAGTCCGAGCATTACTTACCACATATGAAAAGTGACAACATTCATTGAATGGTTAACATGGGAATTCCACAAATCTTTTCCAGCAAAGTTATCACATGTTCTTCTGCAATGGGATAAACATATGAAACTTGGCCCTTTGTTAGACATTTCTTCAGTTTTCAAATACTGATGCAGCAAATTAATCAAATAGTCAAACTGTTTTTTGAAGCATACACTGTAATTGAAGTTGCTGGTTTGAAACTAGATGTTTAGTTTGTGAAAGCTGCCTTCTGATTGGCTAGTGTATACTTCTTATTCATATCATTGGTCAGTCAGAAACTGTGAAAGGTTGTTCTGACAAGACCTGTACCAGAATGTCTTCAGGTCCTTGTGAAGCGATAGCAAGAACTTAGATTTGGTATACTTTAGATTGCAACTATACACAGTCAGTCAGCATGGTAACGTTCTGGAGTGGCCACCAGATGATCCTTAGTTGCCTCTACAACATGGCATGCTTGGGAACAATGCTAGTGGGGACATCCGATGGGTAGTTAGCAGTGTTCACGAATGGTGTTTCAAAGTAACAGGACATTGGGTCCTGTAAGTTTCAGATGTCTGTCTGACCCATTGAAAATTCACAGGACCCATAGAATAAAATTAGACAAACATTTCAGTTTTAACATTTCTTATAACTGGCATTGAAATTATTAACAAACATAAGATTTTTAAACATCAAACAAATGTCACATGTCACATATAACAACTTCAGTCAAAGTCATTGTGAAATATACAGTCAGACACTTGGGCCGGCGGGTTGAAGACTTCTATCGGACCGTTGGCGAATCTGCCGGATTTGTCAGAGGGTCAGACACTATTCGTAAACACTGAGTTAGTATCTACATCACACGATCTAAAAAGTTCGCTGGTCATGGGCTAGAAGTGTTAATTCTATTTCGCTAATGTACAAAAAGTACAACAGAGTTGTCTACTACTATAGTAAAAGTCCACAAAGAAATGTCACCAGTCTCTATGAAATCTACTTGTGTCAGACTAACAGATTTGTTTAACACTGCGCTGGTTTGACTCATCAAAACTTGGGTTTCCTGGCCAATCAAATCCTTCTGTATTGAGTCACTGGACTAAAATTGTTTCAGGACAGCAGGGTTCCAGATAAGGGCCGTATCGGTGTATGTACTTCTGATCATGAAAAATTATCTGGAGCCCTGGGACAGTAAATGTCATTCATTGATTGTTTCCATCCATGTTCTGGAAATCTTTTCCGAAATCCTTGATAAGATCTGAGAAAGTTTTGTGGAATATGGGCTCATCAATATGACATGAGACTGGTTCGCAACACCTCTGTACTTGTGTCGGGTTGATAAGTATGAGGGTCTGTATTGATCAAGGAATGACTTGAGACATGTTCAAGAAGAATAGATGTGTATCTGGTATCCTCTGTCTTAATATTCAGCTTGCTGTTTTCAAGGGATGTTTTGCTTGGTCAAGACTGAGTTATTGCCCTTTGATGACATGACCTGGGTCACTCTCCTACCCCACAGTTACTGGCAGCACGTTGAGAAGTTGTGTGACATTTTTGATAAGCAAATATCCTAAATTGTGAGAAACAGTTTCCATTGTGGGTATTTATCCTCTGTAAGTATCAGTTGTACAGCCTCACATGGTGTCATCAAATCCTATCAGAGGGGTGCCTTTTTTGTCTGCTCATCCCATTGATGACCACATCCACATCTCATGCCAAGAATTTGTAACAATGAAAAAGATGCCTTCTGTTGTCTACTCAGGTGATTAATCCCTGACAGGCATTCCTTATGTGGGATAGGAATAATTGGAGCAGGTGTTTTATTGTACCAACAGGATGTTAAGCATAAAAAACTAGTTACAGACTTAAATTATTAACAATGGTAAGATCGAATGTCATTTTACACGAAGCAATGTATCTAACGTTGCTTTTGTGTTATTGGCAGAGATAGTCCACATATAGATTTGAGTTTTAGATTTACAAGTAGTAAGTAACCACTATGTGATGTTTCTGAAAAGCTGCTAGGCATCTCTATATAGATTATGAAGTAGACGAGAGAGACGGTGAAGCAAACCTGTATCAGCCGTTGAAGACGTTTGTCAGGCTCTGATGTACATTTAGGCTATGACATGGGTCGGTGGGGTGGCCTAGTGGTTAAAGCATTCTCTCATCGTACTCAGAACCCGGGTTTGATTCCCCACCTGGGTACAATCTGTTAGGCCCATTTCTGGTGTTTCCTGTCGTGATATTGCTGGAATAGTGCTACAATTGGCGTAATACTACACACTCACTCACTCGACCGCCTCTGTGGTGTAGTGGTTAGAGCGTTCGCCCGGAGAGACCGGAAGGTCGCGGGTTCGATCCCCGACCTCGTCATACCAAAAAGACGTTTAAATATGGTACTTGTTGGTCCCTGCCTGGCGTTCAGCATTAATGAGTACAACAAGGACTGGTCGGCTTGGAGTCAGTATAATGTGTCTGAGTGGGGTATTCATGCTTCACTGCGGCATGGTATCTCAGTGGGCTAGCACTATGAAACCAGCTTAAGTCTGGGCTAGTACAAGCAGCTGCACATACACATACACATGCATGCACGTCGTCATGTGAGCGAAATATTCTCAAGCACGACGTAAAATCCGACTCACTCACTCACTCACTCACTCACTCACTCACTCACTCACTCACTCACTCACTCACTCACTCACTCACTCACTCACTCACTCACTCACTCACTCACTCACTCACTCACTCACTCACTCACTCACTCATGCACGCATGTGACTGAAATCTTACTGAGTGTAGATTCAGGCAACATATGTCATTTTCCTTGGGGCACTTTTTATAACATGTTGTGAATAATGGCCAAAGTGAGCATCATGATTAATATGTGTTCGATTGTTTCAGATGGACTCTATTGGTGAAGGGTGATAGTGCTGAATGTGAAGGTCATCTGCTGGTCATGAGAGAGAGAGAAGTCCAGGATAATGAGGACTAAAATTGATAAGGACGTGAAGAAAAAGGACATCGTTGAGCGGGACAGGGAGGATGTAGAGAAGGCTGTCCTCCCTAAAACAGTCAAGAAAGTAAAGAAGTCGAAGAAGGTTGAGACTTCAGGGGATGGTCAGAACTGTCACCCTTCTACTGCTTCTCCTGATGTGCCAGCGCAGGCAGTTGATGGAGGTGCAGTAGAAGTCGACAACGAAGGTCCCGATGAGATAGCGGCAGCTGTGAATTCTATAACAGAATGTTTGGATTTCAATAATGCTGTGCCCGAGGTGTGTGAAGATGTACCTGCTATAGAAAACCATGTGGAATGTGACAACTGTAACCCTGAACCTGTTGTTGCAACTTCAAATCCAGTTCCTGATCAGCCTGAACCGAAGGCGGAGGAACAGGAGTGCAAAGAAAACAAACCTTTGACTCCTGAACCCCCAACAAAGGAACCAGTAGCAAGTGTGTGTTCATATGAAAGCATCATTGATGAAGTCGCTCGGGGCGATATCATCGTTAAGACACCTCCAAGGAAACCGCCTAAGAAAAGACGTAATGATGACGTGAAAACAAAGGAAAAACTTCATTTTAATGATAGTGAGAAAGTGAAAAAGAATGTGGAAAAGAAAACTTCAGTAAATGGAAATGTGAAAAGTGAAAGTGTGTCTGAGTTGCCTGGTGCGCCGCTGAAGGATGGCAGTCCCTCAGCTGTGGATCAGGCTGAACCGAAACCCTGTGAGGCAGGGGCCAAGTCTCGATCAAAGAGGACGCCAAAGAAAAGGAAGTTTCATGATGAACAAGAAGATGAGAAAACACTGCCAGTTTCAAAACCCAAAGTTACAAAGAAGCCACAGAGTTCAAAGTCTAAGGGAAACAGCTCTGCAGAAAAGACATCTGATTCTCCAGGAGAAAAGACTGTCAGTCCGAAGCCCAAGAAGTCTCCAAAAAGCAAAAGTGCGAAGGGTAAAGTCAAGGAATCTAAGGAGCCAGATGCATCAAGCAAACCCGACATTAAGGAGCCAGTGAAGAAGGCGAAAGAGAAAAAGGCAGCAAAGAAAACCAAGAAAGATGTAACCAGCAAGACAACGGAACAGTCTGTGTCAAAGGCAGCCTGTGAGCAGATGGGAAGTCCAGACAACCATGAGAATGCACAGTGTTCTAGTGACAGCGGTATTGGTGGAACTGACTCTGAGATGAAGGTTGAGAGTGCAGTCAAACCAGCAGCATCTGATGCTGCCGGTGATGCACATCAAACTACTGTTGAGAACGTCACTTCTGAGGAGCAGGAGAAAATGGATATATCTGAATTGACATTGAAATCAGAATCAGCAAATGCTGAGAGTAAAAGTGCAGCAAAACCAGAGGCTAAAAAGAAACCCAAAAGTTCCAAAGCCAAAAAGCCAAAAGAGAAGGGCAAAGAGAAGGTAAATGGTTTGACAAAGACTGACACTATAGATGAAAAGGAAATGTCAGACAAAACAAAACCACTGAAGAAGGCAAAAGCAAAGAAGAGGAAATCAGAGGAAAGTGAGAGTGCAGAGAAGTCGGCGGAGAAAGTTTCAGATGGTGAGCCATCTGCTTCTGAGAAGCAGGTGGTTAAACCTTCACCTGAAAAGAAAAGAAGAAAAGTATTGGAAATGGTGATGGTGAAGTAAAGAAAGTTGTGAAAAAGAAGAAAAAAGTTGCGAAGAAGCCATTGGCAGATGGTGAGGGTAAAGAGAATGTAGAGAACAATGGCGTTGGTGCTTCGTCTGAACTTTTGGCCAGCGTATCTGAGAATGGTACGGTAGGTGTTGGTGTTAAAAGTGATATAGGAGATGCTGGTGCGGAGAATGTGGAAGGAGCAGAGAACAATAAAGACGGTGAAGTCAAAGATAACAGTGTTGCAGCTGAGGGCGACAGTCCGGGGCCAGTACAAGTGAAAACAAATTAGTGAATTCAAAGCTTTACAAAGAAAAGAAGATTTTAGAGACTCGAGAGTGTTCTATGTGTGGTCACAAAACACGGGGGTTGGCAGCATTAACCAGACATATGAAACGTGCTCATCAAATCATAAGAAAACCACCCAAATTTAAGTGTGATAGATGTGATTTTGATGCTGCCAAACGGGTTGTGTTTGCTAAACACATGTTGCTTCATGATGTCATAATGTGTTTTAAATGTCCATTTGTTTGTACGACACAGGAGGCACTAGAGGAACACGTCACGGAGGAGCATAAAAACAAGGGTGACCTTAAGTTGTGTCGGCTGTGTTCGCGATATATACGATGTCCCGAAGGGGGGAGGACACTCTGGAGAAACACATGGAGGAGTGCAAGGGTAAAGTGCCGCTTGTTTGTAAGGAGTGCAGCAAAGAGTTTAAGTATGAATCAGGACTCAAGGTTCACATAAGTACACATTTCCCTGATCAACCCAAACTTTATACGTGTGAACTGTGTAGCTACCAGTCCAATTACAAGGCGAACTTACACAAACATATCCAGAACATTCACCAGGAGCGGCAGAAGACAATCAAATGTCGGGAATGTGATAAGATGTTTTATAAAGAGGAGCACATGAAGCGCCACTTACGTCTTCACGCTGAAAGTAGGCCGTTCCAGTGCGAGAAATGTGAGAAAGCATTCAAGACAGTGAATGCGATGAGGTGTCACATGGAAAGCCACAACACTGGAAGGCCATTTAAGTGTGACATTGATGGCTGCAGTAAGACTTTCCGTACAGCCAAATTCCTCAAAAACCATGCTGAGGAGTTGCACCAGCTTGGGGAGAAGAAGTATCACTGCTCGGCCGAGGGGTGCAGTTTCTCATTCTTCAAGAAAAGTCATCTGAAGCGCCATGAAATCACACATACAGGTTAGTCAGACAAGGAGAAGTGTGTTAAACTGTTGACACTTTGTTTCTCCGTGGGGTAAACTGCCAACTGTTTGCTCTCGGTGTTTACTGTGGTCAAATGGCAGGCTGGTTAAGTCTAGGTTTTACGCGGTAATATGCAATCTATTGTTCACTCTTGCAGGCATTAACATGGTGAGGAAGGTCACAAGTAATATCTGAGAGCCTTTTTGGATTGAAAGTAGGGATTGATATTAGATTGAATCAAAACAGAACTGACATGTTAACAGGATAAATGCAAAATCGGCTTTTTTTTGCCACAGCATTTTCTGTGCATCTTAACTGAGTATCTTTTTCACGGGACTCCTAGATATACAGAACAAGACAAGACCAAAACCCCCGACGATTGGTACATGATTGTGAACACACTTGTTGAGAGTATAACACAGGTATTTTGAAGGGGTGGGTTTGTAGAAACTAATTCTGTATTGTGGCTTTGGATGAAACTGGTATTGGTGATGACTACTTTTGACAGGGTGAAAAACAAATACTGCTGACATCTGTTTTGTAATCGGGTAAATTAGGTGGTTGATTTTGAATATTACTGGTCTTGTATGTACAGGAAATGCATAATCGACATACTGATATCATGACGTACAGGAAATGCATAATCGACATACTGATATCATGACGTACAGGAAATGCATAATCGACATACTGATATCATGGACGCATTATGAAAACGCATACAGGAAATGCATAATCGACATACTGGTATAATGTGGTACAGGAAATGCATAATCGACATACTGATATCATGACGTGGTACAGGAAATGCATAATCGACATACTGGTATCATGACGTGGTACAGGAAATGCATAATCGACATACTGATATCATGACGAAATGCAGGAAATGACATAATGATATCATGGCGATACAGGAAATGCATAATCGACATACATAATCGACATACTGATATCATGACGTACAGGAAATGCATAATCGACATACTGATATGACGTACAGGAAATGCATAATCGACATACTGGTATCATGACGTACAGGAATTGCATAATCGACATACTGGTATCATGACGTGGTACAGGAAATGCATAATCGACATACTGATATCATGACGTACAGGAAATGCATAATCGACATACTGGTATCATGGTGTGGTGCAGGAAATGCATAATCGGCATACTGGTATCATGACAGGAAATGCATAATCGACATACTGATATTCTGACGTGGTACAGAAAGTGCATAATCGGCATACTGGTATCATGACGTGGTACAGGAAATGTATAATAGGCATACTGATATCATGACGTGGTACAGGCATACTAGTATCCTGACACAAATCATCGACACACTAGAATCCTAAATGGTTCAGGAAATGTATAAAAAAACTGTATTTTCTCATTTATCTCTACAATTTATGTAGTTCATATGTGAAAGTGTGCAATATCTGTTAAACTAAGTTCGGCCTAACTACAGTCTCAGTGGTAGAGAGATTGGAAACGGAGAAAAAGGACTTTACTGAGGGGAAATTAGTGCAGAAATGAGCAATGCGTTTTTTTTCGAAGTCCAAAAAGACTTATTTGGAACAGACCATGACTTTATGCAAATTAGTGTGCGACGATATTGTATTACAAAGGACACTTTTTAAATTCCCAATTTGAAATTAGACGTAGATTCATTATAAACGATAGCTGATGTAAAAAATAATAACATTTATGCCGAAACTATTAAGGATGTAGCTACCATGCAGTCTCACTGTCACTATAAAAAGAAACAGATAGGAGGGGTCGCCTCAAAAGCAAAACCTGGGGTCGGGCTTGGGGATAGAGATATCAGCTAAGATGAGATAATCCTTTAGGGCAATTATGCTGGGGAGGTACACGGCACGCCAAAACAATTTACAAATAATATCCAGTCCTTTCGATCTTTGGGTGGTCATGCCACCTATATACTAGGGTATGTTTTCGGGTATCATACTCTTACATATCTCAACATAAACTTTATGAAAGAAAGACACGTAAGATGTTAATCAGTAGATGAGACATAGTCAACACACATGAAAAAGCACAAAATATCTTTGAGATGACCCTTTGTGCCTGTGGGCAGCACGTGCATTTCATGCCAGGTGAGTCGACGGTCTGTCGGCATACCTGGCTGAGCGACCTAATTGCCATCTATAGTCTGATCTATTGTTTTCAGCAGCTATTCGTATTTTTTCTAAGTTTTCCCCGATTTTACGAGTAAACATGCTTTTCTGGATATCGTATTACGCATCCCACTGAACGCCCAGTTAGGCCGAAGTGGGTTATTTCGACATATGCTATTTGCAATTGTGTAAATTTTAGGGATACAGAGTAAGAGCCTAAAAACAGTTTTTTTCTATTTCCGACAGTACTATAGTCATGTAAATGCAGTGCCTGATGCGAAACCAGTTAATGCTGAGTGTGGTAATATTTAATCATTCATAGATTTTATGATTGACTGAACATCCAACTTGAATAATGCATATCAAATGACATTGTAAACAAAATTGGATTAGGTTACTTTACAATAGATGACTCGATCATTTGATGATGTAGACGATAGGGATGTCACATTACAGGTGCCTAATGATACGATACGTATCTCGATACTGAGGCTTGAGATGTATCGCGATACTGCATTTCTGCCATTTTGTGTTACAAGCTGCCATTACCTGTGTCATCAGTCCCCAAATACCTGCTTGCAGTTATCAAAATCAGGTTGTTTATAGTTGGAGATTACTAGGACAACTGACCATCAACCAAGTACACATCAACCACATTCATGGAATTAAATCATTTTTGTGGTTCTGTGTATGAACATTTCAAGAGCCAGATGTGATGAGCTCACTGTTTTATGATTTGTCCGGTTTGTATTTGACAAAACAAGATATAAACTTTCTTCTGTTTCCACTCTAGTAAATATTCAATGAAATGTCACGAAACAAACAGTTAATAAGTCACTTTACCTTGCAGGGTGCCATGTGAATGAACTCTTTGACAAACATTTAACCAAATCTTTGAAGGGCATTTAGAACTGGAATGCATAAGATAACATTTAACCAATAAAGTAAAAGCATAACTTGATCTTACATTTTCTTTAGAAAGTAACACGGTACAAATAATTGTAACAACTCTCAACTAACTTTACGACTTATCAAAACAACAAGTTGAAATAGCTTGCCAAAGTTTTACATGTTGCCTTACATAGCCAATAACTAACATACGTAACATACAATAAAGACTTTGAAAGACTCAATGAAGATGGACTATGATCATCAAAGTTTGTCCTCAGGTTTACAATATCCCCTTGTTATGAAGTTCAGAATTAAACTTGGCATATGCACCCAAAGTACTCTGTCCCGATACAGACCTCTTACAGGCTTTTATTGCTTCTGGGGTCAAGTCATTGTTTTGCCTTAACTTGAGGAGAGTGATGACGGTCCAATGCAGGTTCAAGTTGGTTGCATTGCCCGTATATGAAATATTGGCATTGTATATCACACATACTGTTTTTTATGGTAAACTTTGTGCACCCCAGCTTCATAGTAAACTTAAATTATTTTCCAGTAGGAGACTTTCCCAGGCGGGTTCCCTAACTCGCGTTTAGCAAAATGCAGGGCACAACTTAGCATGAAAGCGGTTCAATGTTTCTGATTGTCTGTGATCGCAAACATAGTTTAGCCTTATCCAATTGTATTTGGCGTATTCATTGTATTTGAATATTTTATTCATAAATGTAAAACTAGCAAGAATTGTTATCAGGGTGGCCCAGTATTCATAATAGGTTTCATTTCTGCAAGGATACTCCCTCATTATGTTTTTCGGGCACACTGCTCTGTGACAGCCATTGTTCTGAGCTAAGTTTTGAAATTTTACATTTCATGAAGAAGTTGATGTTTGCATCTTGCAGTCATTTCCACAAGCATCAAAGTTGTTATGGTCAGTAAAGTCAACTTGTACAAGTCCATATAGTACTTAGATTAACATCTGATAAAAAGTGGCGGTGGTGGGGTAGCCTAGTGGTTAAAGCATCCGCTCGTCACGCCGAAGACCCAGGTTCGATTCCCCACATGGGTACAATGTGTGAAACCCATTTCTGGTGTCCACCTGTCGTTATGTTGCTGGAATATTGCTAAAAGCGGTGTAAAACCATACTCACTCACTCACTCACTCACTGATAAAAAGTTGGGGCCAGTAGACTTTTTGGAAGAGACTTGTTTTGTTGTTTTAGCAACTAGCTTCTCTAGCAGTAGAGGAAGTGGTTTGGCAGCACGATTCCTCCACGCCTAGGGTGTTGCAGATCTCACAGGCCATCTTCACCAATATTGATTACCTCAGGATCTTCACACCTGGCTTGTGACAGGTTTCAGTTGACTGCCCTCCACTGCACCTGGTGTTGGGCTTGGGATTTGCTGATGGGAATTAGCCAATCACATTGATGCATTTTTTTACCTGAATGACATTGTCTCCACCAAAGTTGTATTGATTTTGCTCCATAGGATGATGAGAAGGATTTGTTTTTTAAACAGGAATCAATTGAGTTTAGAATTAGCTCCATTCACAGTCATTTCAACAAACCTGGCCAGGTAATAAGTTAAATCAGTATTTGTGCAGCTAATGCAACAATTGCATGTCACTGGTGAAATGAGAAAAACACATTTAGTAAGACGGAATGGAACCAGTTGCAATTGTTTGATTAACAGTATATCTGAAGCATGGGAGCAATTACAGGCAGACCTCACCTGCAGCCACCAAACCTGTGGATCAATACGGGCATGATTCATGTTGCAAGTAATGATGTGTTTGTTGTGGAAGATATCAGTCACAGCTTGTGGTTGCCGGCAGGTGAGGGGGGCTGGCTGACTTCATTAACATACACATTTGGCCATGGAGATCGGGAATTCTCAAGTGCAGCTCAAGTAGAATTGCATTTTTTTGGTATATCAATGTTGTCTTGTTTGAATTGGAATCAAAAGGATAGAGACAAGTATGATGTGATTAATTATGGAGGATGGTTATTGTGTATTGATTTATAGAGAAGGATTGTTAAGTAGGGGTTATGAAGTAGCAGCTGGTTTTGTTATGTAGGGATTATTAATTTGAAAAATGTTATGTAGGATTATATAATGGAAGATTGTTATCATGTAAGGATTATATCCGGGATGATTGTTATCTTATAGTGATTACATGATTAAAGATTTGTATGTGAGATTATATGATGGAACGTTGTTTAATGTAGGGATTATGTGATGAAGATTATCATTTGTGGATTATAGGAAGAATTTATCATGAAATAAGGTTATGTAGCGAATGTGTAATTCACTGAAGGGTTGTGTCAATATGGTACGATGTAGGGGATTATATAGTTATATAAAGGAAGATTGTCATGCAGGGAATATATAGTGGAAGGTACCTATCTTGTGGGGCATAAATATCAGAAGATGCTTGTCTTGTAGAGAATATATTATGGGAGATTATTATCATTTGTTATCATTTAGGGAATATGTAATTTAAAATTGTTATCTGTAGAGAATATGTAATGGGAGATTGTTAATGTTGTGTTGGAAATGTATATATTTGAAGATTGTTATCTTCTGGGAAAATATAGTATGAGATTAGTATTTACTGTAATAGGAGGTTGTTATCATTTCGTGAATATACATGTTTGAAGAATGCTATCTGTAGGGAAAGTATGATAGGAAATTGTTATGTGGTAAACATTAAATTGGCGATTGTCATCATTAAGAGTGAGTGAGTTTAGTTTACCCCAATATTTCATCAACATCACGACAGGGGACACCAGAAATGGCCTTTACACACTACCCATGTGGGGAATCGAACCCGGGTGGGGAATCGAACCCGGGTCAGCGTGAGGAGCGAACGCTTTAACCACTAGGCTACCTCACCGCCCCTTCTTCATTAAGAATATATAATGAAAAATTGTTAAGTAATGAATTTGTAATGGGGAGATTGCTATGTAGGGAATATGTAATGGTAGAATTGTAACCATGGGAAATATATTATGGAAGATTGTCATCATGTGAGGATTGTATCTACTGAGGCCAGCCACTAATAAGTTTAAGTTTAAGTCTGGGTTCCGTTCCACATATGGGAACACATCGCTCCCTGGCTTCTTCGGCTAAAGCCACTGTCTTTCAGGACAGACACAGAGCTTCTTTTTTCATCAGCTGTATTTAGACATTCCACTTTCTACCAATCCATGCCACGTGATGGAGGACCTTGATATATTTGCATGAGTGCTGGTGCCCCTAAATATGAAATGGCATATCCCATTATGTTTGATTACTGTTAGGAGTGGGACAGCTTAATGAGGCAAACACAGCCACAGTAATTAAATTGGAGTGATAGAGACTGCTTCTGTAACGCTTGGAATAAACCGCTTAATCCTGGGGTGAGCTGACGAATCAGGAGTGGCCAAGCTGCAGACACACCAATATACTGCTGGAATCAATAAATGATTGTTGGTTGGCATCTCTCTTACAGTTGAGAATTTGCATCCGCCTGCTGAGTATTGAGTCGGGGAAGCTCAACTAGCCACAGTCAAAGGCAGCCCATGTTCCCTGGTTCTACTTGGTCCTAATTATTGGCAGAGGTGGAGAGAGGCAATTGATGCACTCACAAATGGAACAACGCTTTTTCTCCACTATCTTCCTCCATATCTCAGACTGTTTGTTATAAGTGAATCAGGGTTGAAGGGATGGATTGTGGGCTTTGGTTGGTGGTTACTGGTGTATATTGGGTGGTGGTACAGTGGGATGGGGTGGGGTCAGACAGGCTTGTTAGCACGATCATAGAAATCCTAGGTTAAAGTCAGGGTTTGGGTCTGGATCATCTTACAGAAATTGTAGGCTTCACAGGGCATACTGCTGGATGATCCAAGAATTGGTAGACTTCAGGTAGGAACAGGGTCTGGGTAACCCTAGAAATGGAAAGCTTCACAGGGTTTGGGGCTGGGTAACCCTAGAAATGGAAGGCTTCACACAAGGTTGGGGCTTGATAACCCTAGAAATGGAAGGCTTCACACAAGTTTGGGGCTTGATAACCTTAGAAATGGAAGGCTTCACAGGGTGTGGGGCTGGGTAACCCTAGAAATGGAAGGCTTCACAGGGTTTGGGGCTGGGTATCCTTAGAAATGGAAGGCTTCACAGGGTTTGGGGCTGGGTAACCCTAGAAATGGAAGGCTTCACAGGGTTTGGGGTTGTTGGGTACTATGTAAGGGATGCACGATGGTGGTGCCTTGACCAGTTTCAGCAGCCTACAATTTTGATATTGAAAGTCAAAAACAGGAATCAAGAAAGATGAAAAACACATTTTGATGAATAACCCATACATTATATAATTCTATCTAGTCCTTGGCATGTTTTTCAGCTCACGTCTGTTGTATGTGAAATATCGACATTGTCTTGTTAACTGTCCAAACTAAAGTAAGCCGTCTGCTCAGCTTGCTCTGTATACAACACTGGAAAGACAGGTCAACTGAACATGTAGCGGAAGAAAAATCAATATCAAAATTGCAAAATAAGTCATTTTTGGCTGGAGGATTAATAATTTGGTCTGCCTAATAGTGTTTTAAGCACAAAGGCTTAAAATCTGTACCATAATGTGAAATTAATTTGAGTGTATTTTCCTTCTTTCTTGCTCTCCGACCTCCAAAATGCATCAAAACCTTAGAATTATTGTTCTAAGATTGATTTTCATCCTTGTACAAATTAAATATGATTATGGTGAGATGGGAATGGTCCATCTGTTTCTGTGCCTGTTGCTGCACCGGAGTAGTGGGTCATGGGGATGCTGGTTGTATTCAGTTAGCGTCAGTGTAAACAGTAGAATTAGCTTGCGTCTTGCAGTCTGGTTATTACTTGTCATTAGTTTTGCTACTGCAAAGCAACTGGACTCTGCACCTTGAACCACTCAACTGTACCCACGAGAGATGTATCTTGAGGAAAGTCACCTTGTATGCAGAACATGGTCAAAATACATTGGAAGTTTTCAGTTCACATTAAAAAACAGTTCTCAGTATGTGAAAGTTGTAATGGCGTTCAGAAACAAACCGTCAACATATCAATAAATTGTTTGTTTTTTGTGTCAATTTAAAAACATTTTTATGTGATACCTATAAATAATTATTTATGGTATTTGTTTTAGAACAGTCCACATTCTACAATTGATTGTACAAGACTTTTACATGATAGAAGTGTTAAAATCAATATTCTGTTTTCGTTTCCAAATGAATCCGACTTTTGTATTGTGATTAAGGGAAACACATGTCTTTCTGTTTCATGCTCTGACTGTCAGTTCACAAATCATGGATTCAGTTGTCAAAAAAGGCTTTGATTTCTGGAAAAAATATCATATTGCAGAACTTTGTGAAGGATTCCTGAAGAATGGTTGCAGAATTTATCAGAATTTATTGCTGAATTTGTATATTTGTTTGTCCATGCAGTTCAGGCGGGATGGATATATTAGGCCAAATAAAAAAAAATGTTGTGGTTCAAATTACACCTCTTTAAACTTTAGGACAGGTAGGTAGGCAGGTAGGATCATTTTTTTCACCTCCTGCTACAGTCTGTTTGCAGTGAAAACGTACCGATGAATTTCACTTTAAACAAAAAAAGTAAATCAAATAAAGTGAAATTAAGATTGCAAATCCTCTTAATTTTACCTTGCCAACTCAACATTTAAATCTCAGAATTTTTATTCATATTAGGATAAAAGTTGTTTAACAAACGATCATTGATTCAAATCGCTATTATTGGTTTGTATTACAAGGGGGTAAGCATAGTAGTTGGACAGTGACACAAATGCACGTGAGGTTCGTGATGAGCTTTAACTTAGACTAACCCTACTTGTTCTCGGTGTTTCATCTAGTGTGCATACCCCCATGTAATACATACCAATAATAGCGGTTTGAAACTATGATCGTTTGTTAAACAACTTTTATCCTAAGATGAATAAAATTCTCTTAAATGTTCAATTGGCAAGGTCAAATTTATGAGGATTCACAATCTTAATTTCACTTTATTCGATTTACTTTTTTGTTTAAAGTGAAATTCATCGGTATGTTTTCACTGCAAACAGACTATACTGTAAATCATGAAATCAATGCGTCACAAAATTAATGCAAGCTCAGGAATCTGTTGATGATAAAATGTGACAACCTGAATATTTGTTGTTCTTTTTCGTTTCACACTTGTTATTTACCAAATAACCTGAGCTTGTGATGCAATGAATAGAAATGAGCAGATGATGTTTTGAGTACGCTGCCTTGTTTGATCACGCGATTGCTTGCTACTACTTGTCTTATGACAACATGTATAACGTAATCTGACTTCAAAGACTTCTAGGTTCGAGAATGTCCGGTCTGGCTGATGTGCTTGAGTGACTTTAGACAATGACCAGTGGTTGTAACCAGTGATAATTACATGTGGTTTGAGATACCTGTAATGAGGAAGTGACCTGTATTGGTGTAATGTGTAGTGTCAACAGATTTACGTTTTCTGTCTTTTATTAAGTTATTAAAAGTAGTCATGGTCGGACTGAAATGCACCATCATTATAGTGCGAGAAGAGTACAGACACATTTTGCGCATTAATAAAATGCTCGCAATAATGTCATGATTTACAGAAATGGTAGATGAATCATGGGACTCGAAATCTTTCGGTTTGACAGTAGGGTTAGACAAGGACTTTCCCTCCTAATTTAGAACACTGCCAGTTGTTTTATCTTAATAACATGACTTGCTGAAATTTGACGACACATATTTCTGCTATTTCACCTGGCAAAATAGCATCTGCATGCGTGTTAAGATCCTTTTGGGGCCTCCATGAAATGAGTCAAAACAAGACATTTAAATCTAAGAGTTTGAAATAGACAGATAAACACATTTATTCAATAAAGAGGCCTTGGGCCCATGATACATACTTTCTTTGTGACAACAAGTGATACCTAAGTGAAAATAAAGGAGCTGAGTAGGCACAGGTATGAAAATGTGTAATACAATGTTATATAAACAACAAAATACTTATATAAATTGTTGGTTTTAAATGGCGAGCCTTACTGTGTACCAATGGTAAGTGAAGGGCTAAGTGCTTTGGGTCAGTAGTGTTGGAAATAACTATCACCGTAATCAGGGTCATGCAGTAGCACTTTGATGTAGTCGGTTCAGCTGAATTACTCTTTACTATGAAACTATTTGACCGTAAAATTTCAATATTTCACCTCCAGACAACTGCCATTTGCCACTGCTACTATTGATTAAGAAGCTACCAAAACCTTTCTTCCTAAATGTCCCTACTTGATTTAAAAAGTATTTGTATTTCTAAAACCGACTCTGACTGTTGTGTGTTTCAGGAGAGAGGAACTATCACTGTACGTGGCCAGACTGTGGCAAGTCCTTCCGGCACTCCGACAACTTGAAGGTGCATCAAAGGCAGCATACCAATGAGAAACCCATCAAATGTACTATGTGCAGCTTCTCCTGTCGACAGAGGAACTCTTTACAGTGGCATATCAAGAGGCACCACACACAAAAGCCAGGAGAAGATTCGGAACAGCCACGTGAGACCCCTGTTTCTGGGAGTAGTGAAAACAGCAGTGAGCCCAAAGTGAATGGTGTGTCTCCTCCTACAGCCCCTGATGCTGCTGCTACTGGTTCTGCTGCTGCTGCTGCTGTTACTGATGCTGCTGCTGCTGCAGATACAACAGCTGTAACAGCTACAACAAGTGAACAGTCTACCAGTGCAAAGCCTGATAAGGGTATTGATCTGTATGACTTCAATGATGATGATTCTGGTGATGACCTCCCAGTTGTATTCCGTAGGGACAAGCCAAGAGTTCATACCCTCACACGAGAAGCTCTTGATCAGCTTCATGAAGCTGCCAAACTTGAGCCTAAACACAATCCTCTGCCGGAGTGGGTGAAATCTAATGGAGATGCACCAAAGGAGGAAACAGAAAAAGATGAGGAAGAAAAAGAGAAAGAGAAAGATAAGGAGCCTGTAAAGACACTTCCTAAAAAGAAGAAGAAGAAAGTTGTGGCTAGCAAAAAGGTTTCTCCGAAATCTGTTAAAAAGGTGAAGTCACCTAAAGCAACAAAGGCATTGAAATCAACCAAGTCATCCACTCCTCCCAAATCTCCTAAAGCAACAGCAGCTCCAAAGACTCCAAAGTCACCCAAATCACCCAAGTCTCAGGGAATGAAGAAGAAAGTGTGTCCAGAAGTAGCCAAGAAGAAGACACCAGTGTCAAAAAAGAAAGTATCTCCACAAACCAAGAAGGCAGCAAAGAAGAAGTCTCCTTCTAAGAAGAAGGAAACAAAGCCTAAGGGTAAAACATCTGTGAAGAAAACAAAGACTAAGAAGGCAGCTGCTGTTGATGAAGATAAATCCAAGGAACAGGTGGAAGAGAAGGAAGCAAGTGTTGAGAAAGAGAAGGAACCTGAAGCTGAACCACAGCCGGAAGCTGAACCTGAAGCTGAAGTAGAAATCCCAGTTGAACCCCAGGTTGTTCCAGAACCTCAGCCTCCATCTCCACAGACTCTTCATAAACCACAAAGTCCAGAGAGTGATGACAGTTCCCCAAGTCCACATAGCCCCCACAGTGACCGCAGTGTGTGTAGTCCACTCCTCAGTGACAATGAGAGTGAGGGTCAGCCTCAGCCTCTGCCGGTTGAACAAGAGGAACGAGAACAGGAACAGATTGAGGAGAAGCAGGAGAACTTAGAGGAAGCCTACCAGGAACTTGAAGTTCCTACTGTCCTTGAAGTGCCCAAAGAAGAGGCCATGTCTCCTGGACAAGCACAGCAAGAGGCAATTGATAGATCTCTTGAGGAAAATCCTATTATTGATGATTCCACTATGAAAGATCTGAACTCTCAGCAGGATATGAGGCAGTACTCACCAGCATTGGTTGAGGAACCTGAGGAAAAGACTGAAGAACAGCAAGGAGATGATGAAGAACAGAGAGTCTCCTCTGATGATGAAGTCCCCAATGATATTCTCCTAACTCCACCTCGAGCACCTGCTCCTCCTCCACCTCAGAGCCCATCAGAGGAGGAAGAGGAGGTGGAGGAAGTGATGCAGCCTGTGCAATCTCCTCTCCCTGCTCCTGTCTCTGTTCCTGTTCCTATCCAAGAACCACTCTCTCATCCAGAACCTATGTCCAACCAACCCATGTCCAATCAACCTTTGTCCCAAGTGTCCCAAGATCAGCAGCAACCGTTGCCTAGTGTGGAACCTCCTAAAGATGATGCTCAGCCACCACCACCACCACCACCTCCTCCTCAACCAAGTGCTCAATTCCCTCATCAGGCCCATGCACCTGAGTGTGACAAGGATTACCTGGGGCAGTATCTCCAGGACCTCAATGTACCTGGCAACACTCCAAGAGAAGCTGTTCCAGAAGAGCCTAACCGTCTCCAGAGGCTAGAAGAACTGGCAGAGAAGCCTCATGAGGACAGTCGAGATATCCCAAGAGCAGCATCTGTGGCCAGTAATGTAATCACTCACACAAGTATGCAACCATTTCATGATATGTCCCATAAACGCATGGAAATCTTGGCCTGTGATCGTTCTCAGGAACAACACTTCCAGAGGGACACAGCATCTGCGCTTCCACGACTGCCAGACCCTGCCCCATTTGAAACATTTAATCCACTCAATTCAATTCATAGTGTATCTAGAGAGAATAATTTCTTGCGTCAGAATGAAAATATCTTTTCTGCACAAACCACAGGTAGCAGTTTCATGAGGCTTGGGGAGAGTGAGGCAATGAGGCAGAGAATGACCACACCTTTCTTGCCTCAAAATGATAGAACTGCTATTTCACGTCTCCCAGACACAGCACTGAGACCAACTAACCCAGCTCTTCTTCGCCGACCAACAACCATGCCAAGTACGGACATGTTTCCCACCACTGCCATGCCTCAGACCATGCAGAGGAACCCCTTCACAAACACATGGTCGGGGCAGGAGGTACGGCCTCCTCACTGGCCACAGGCTCCATACTTGCAGCGCACAATAGATAGACAGCCGAACACCACACCTGCAACGCTCTTTGCCAAAGACAACTACCTCGCCAGTCGCGACTTTATGTTTGACCCCTCTAGGACAATGACAGAGCGTAATATGTTTGCCAGCCTCTCATCTCCGCAGCCCCAGAGAGAACTGGCCCCAGAGACGTTTCCACTTGAATTGAGTTATTTCGGAAGTCATCCGTACTCAGGAACTGCTACATTAGACTATAGTAGGCCACCATGTGGAACTGCCACTAAAACTTTCGACGAGCGTTATCGTCAGACTGCTGGTACAGCCATGAGTGACTTCCGAGGTTTGCCCCAAACTTCTTCCACTGATGTGTTCAGTGGCATTGGTGTAAATAGCAGTTTCAATTTAGACAAATATATGTATCCCAGAGACCCTGTGTATCATCCGCAACATGTTGGTGACAATACTAATAGTGCTTTCCTGACGCATAGTACACCCACTCAACATTCTGTGTTTGATAGGGAATATCCCCATCGTAGCCTTTACCCTCATCAAAACGCCCCGTATCCATTTCTAGAAGAGAGGCAGTACTCGACGGCAGCCAAACTGACTCATTCAGCGGGCCCAACGGTCAACCAAGACCGGGACTTTATGGCCCGACCCAACACTGCGGAGAGTCAGATGCCCCCAGACCCATACCGATGTGGGGTGCTCTATAATGTCATGAATAGATATTCATTTGAATAGACGAGTGTTTGTTAAGTTTTGTTTATGTGTCTCATTGCCTCTCATATATATCAAGTTCAAACTGTTTTACTGTGCACCCTTCACTGAAGATGATGTCTGACTAACTGAGTGATAGTTTGTTGGCTTGTTCAGAATACCTTTTAGAGTATTTCATCATAAATGAATTATCTGATGTTACAATTGTTTGGTTACATTCAAGAAATATTTTTCTCTGGTATTGCAGGTTTTAAATGAGCTCAGAAAGATTTATGCAAATTAATTTTGAAAAATTCCTCCTTTTTGTACATTTGGGAGATTTTCTGCATTTTAGCACTGATAGAGTGTGTTAAGAAGCACATATTTTGTTGCCAAAGGCTATGATCTTCAGTGAAGGTTGTATCAGGATACTTGTTTGTATTCAAGGATCACACTTGAAAGTTTAATTGTTTAAATTTTTATTACTTAAAGTGTTGCAAATTACAGAAGAAAAGTGAAAGGTGGTTAATGCTTAATACTATGTACATTACATGCATAGATTCTTCGGATTTGTTTCTATGTACGGTCATTTCAGAAGTAACTGAGCATGCATGGGTGTCTGCTACCATACAAAATTATTTAAATTAGGTGGGTCGGCATTTCTTTTTTTTTGAAATCTACCTATGTACTTAAATGAATTGATACTTGTCGGCACGTACGATCAACATCCAGATATTCATGACAACAGGTTTATGGTCCAGATCCTGATATTATCTGTGGTATATGTTTGTTTACTGGTCACAACAGTTCAGTGAAGCCTACAGCAGGTGCCCCTCTGGTACACAGTATGGTTCACTGACACTTGATTCAGAGAAACATTTCAATATTAAACGTGTGACCGTGTTAAGGGGAGACCACCCTGACCCGTGTCGGTTTGTTCCAGCAATCCAAGGAGTGGAAGTGTCATTATTCATACATTAATGTTAAATGAACATGTATGCTCTCTTACTTCAAATTGACCTGTACTTTATACATAACTTATTTCACAAATGTTATGGAAATGTACTTAATAGTTGCAGTAAAGCTGTAATTTCAGATCTGGTCTAAAGGTTTTTGAAATAAGTTAATTATTTGTGAAGTGATTTGTTTGCTTTGAGAATGGAGAAAATATTTCAAAGTCTCAGCATAGGTGCAGTGTAGGCAAGATCATCTTGTGAAAATACTTAAACTGTTTCCTTTGTGAACCGTGATGTCCTGAGAGCAAGATCTGAGTGCTGTCATAGTAAACACCTGTATTGTGTTAACACAAATTATAACAGATAGGATGAGTTTGATGGAATACAGATGTTGGCTTGCCTCCCTCCACGTCCATAGCTGCTGATCCTGTTGGCAGCAGTGATGTGAAGCTGATAATGAATCAGTAGTGTAAAGCCTCTTTTCAAGGGTATGCCACTTTTTGCATTTATCCCCATTTTTCTGAAATGTTAGATTTTAAGATATTGTTTTAAAATATGATATGTGACTTTGTGTGCTGGCATTTAGGTGCCTGACTCTGAGGATGTGGGTTCGAATCCCGTACTCAACCCAACAAAAGTACTAGAATCTGTACTTTACTAAGAAAGTGTAATCCCAAATATAACATATGTTACATTGTTATAATTCATTTTAGATCAAAGTCAGTAGTAAAATGATGACACTGACACGTCCTGTTACATTATTAAGAGATCTATTAAACATTTTTATATGCATTGTTTGCCATTAAGACAGTACCAAGTCTAAAGAGTCTCTTTAAATTGTATTTGGTTTTTAACAGTCAACTGATAATAATCCACAGTATATACAGTATAGAAAAATCTACTGAAACAGATTTTGACAAATTGGGTGTAACACAGTAGACTTTGTCTCTGTCTACATCAAATATGTCCAGTTTGCTACAGGTGTTTACTGTGATGGTATCCCAGGTGTTGTCGGAGTAGACTCCTAGCCTGAACTGGTACTTAGGTTCACTCACTAATCTTAGTCCTAGCACATGCAGACACAATCAAATGAGTCGTTGATACAGATTCAGTGTTCATCAGTAGCATTATTTGCATGTTTATGTCAAGAACAAAATATTGATTTACCTTCGTCCGTCTCATTTTGTACAAGAACAAATCGTTTGACCTAGTTTGGTATGTGATTCAAACATTTTACCATATTCGACATATTTAGTGACATTTACCGTGGGCAGTGATGAAATAGACGTGTGACTATGATAATTTGTTTGTTAATGGTAAGTAGATTGTTAACAATGATTAATGACATGCTGGTTGAGAACTGATAATCTGCTTCATTGTCTGAGTGAGGAGTCTCTCCACACTGAAAACTACTGCTTCTTTTACCCTTTAGGACTGACAGTGCAGTAAGTTTGTGAAGGTGTGTACCATTTGATGCACTTACATGTTTGCAATTTTATGAGTGCTTCCAGCTACTGCTGCCATTGCACTGAAGTGCTTCTGTACATTTCAAGCACAATGCAGAGGCCAATTCCAGATTGTCAGGGTGGGAGTTCAGGGAGGTTTGGTTGGGGATGGAATAGTTTGAACAAGTTGTTGCAGGTTTTTCGGGGATGTGCTGTTTGGGATGGGGGGTAGATAAGTTGAGGATGGGATAGCCGAGGAAGTTGTGGGCTTTTTAAGGGATGGGATGGTTTGGGGATGTGATAGTAGGGGAAGTTGTGGGCGGGGAAGTTGTGGGCTTTTTAAGGGATGGGATGGTTTGGGGATGTGATAGTAGGTGAAGTTGTGGGCTTTTTAAGGGATGGGATGGTTCGGAGATGTGATAGTAGGGGAAGTTGTGGGCTTTTTAAGGGATGGGATGGTTCGGAGATGTGATAGTAGGGGAAGTTGTGGGCTTTTTAAGGGATGGGATGGTTCGGAGATGTGATAGTAGGGGAAGTTGTGGGTGTTTTAAGGGATGGGATGGTTCGGGGATGTGATAGTAGGGGAAGTTGTGGGTTTTTAAAGGATGAACTGACTGGTTTGGGGATGAGAGGTGAATAAGTTGAGGATGGGATTGTTGTGGATAAGTTGTAGTTGGGACAGTTGTGATGGGGGAGGGTCTGGGATGAAAATTTGTGGTCACATGTCAATGTATTGCCCCCAAATAATATATACATGAATGTGCATGTTTTATCGAGATCACCTTGTGAAATTCCTGGATCCATTGTTGTAAAGGAATCATAAAGCTTTGTATCACTGCAACTTCCCTTGTGCTAAGAAATTGGAAAGTATGTTTGCTTTGAATAGAACAGTTCACTTAAAATGTCGAATATGGTAACAGTTTCATGTGTTAGCAGACAACATATTCTCGGATGTAAAGACTTAAACTTTCTCTTATCTGAACTTTTGGTAAGAAATCAAGAAGTACTTAGCCAAAACATTTGCCATCAGCTGCTTATTCAGGGATATTTTTGTATGAAGAAAAGGTTTACTGGTTTGGTATATGTGTAAGTAAATGAATGTATAATAGAAAATATAGAAATCCTATGTATTATGTAACCTTGTGAGTGAGAGGAAGGGTGGTAGAAGGGATTAGTCGGGAGGAGGAGGAGGATGGAGGACCACGGCAGGAGCTTGACACACAAGTGAACTAGCAATCATTTTGTGGAACATTGAAACTGAATAAGTTTGTTAATTGT
The DNA here is from genome assembly GCF_003918875.1 of Haliotis rubra. Lineage (NCBI taxonomy): Eukaryota > Metazoa > Mollusca > Gastropoda > Lepetellida > Haliotidae > Haliotis > Haliotis rubra. The sequence goes on along the minus strand of NW_025767224.1, from coordinate 881,602 downwards.
CACATACATTTTTAGTGCAAAATAATTTGATATTTATCATTGGCTGCTGACTATTTTTAAACGATGATGTATCCAGAGTACACACTTGGTTTTGAGGCCACCATTTATTCAGTAAACATATGATGTTGACAACTTGGAGAATTAAAGGTTGATTCAAACCCCATTTACAGTATTGAGATCTTAGTTGAAAATCAAACTGCTTATCTGTATTAAAATCTTTGTTAGGAAGAGGGCATTAGTCTGAAGGTAGACATTTTGAGATTGAGGTTGAATAGTTCATGTAATTAAACTTTGTGACCGCAGTAAGTCAGTGGAAAATTGTGCTTAAGAACTGGTGTGTCAAGCTTCTTAATTGGGATCCTGGTGTGTCAAGCTTCTTACATGGGATCCTGGTGTGTAAAGCTTCTCACACAGGATCCTGTTGGGTGAAGCTTCTTACACAGGATCCTGTTGGGTCAAGCTTCTTACATGGGATCCTGGTGTGTCGAGCTTCTCACACAGGATCCTGTTGGGTCAAGCTTCTTACATGGGATCCTGTTGGGTCAAGCTTCTTAAAGATTATTGCAGGGTGTCAAGCTTCTTGCACAAGATCCTGTTTCAAGCTTCTTGCACAGGATCCTAGGCATGTCAAGCTTTTTGCACAGGATCCTGGACATGTCAAGCTTCTTGCACAGGATCCTAGGCATGTCAAGCTTCTTGCAGAGGATCCTGGACATGTCAAGCTTCTTGCACAGGATAGTAGGCATGTCAAGCTTCTTGCAGAGGATCCTAGGCATGTCAAGCTTCTTGCAGAGGATCCTGGGCATGTCAAGCTTCTTGCACAGGATAGTAGGCATGTCAAGCTTCTTGCACAGGGTCCTGGGCATGTCAAGCTTCTTGCACAGGATAATAGGCATGTCAAGCTTCTTGCACATGATCCTGCGCATGTCAAGCTTCTCAGTCCAGATGCTGGACGTGTCAAGCTTCTCAGACCAGATCCTGGGTGTGTCTAAAGTCTTGCACAGGATCCCAGGTGTGTCAAACTTTCTCCAGCAGCCCACTTGATGGTGCCAAGGGGGAAAACATACAATGTTATAATGTGATGAGTAAGTGTTCAATATTGTTTGTGTTGTTAACTTATGACTTTATTATGAAAAAGATGATATAAAATATGAAAAAAAGTCAAATTCATAATACAATTATAATATATAAAACAAAGCTCACAAACACCAAGTATTCATCTATGATGTTTTGAAGTTATTGTGTTCATTTTCAATCTCTACTTGTGTACATGTCCTTGAGAACTACCATACAGAAGTCACATTTTATGTAGCTTATTCAAATGAGTTTATATATTATTATTATTATATATATATATTAACACATGTTGTTGGTTTGTATTTTAATAATACTATAGTTGTGTTGTAGAAACAAATTGTGTAAAATACATACAAACCAAATGCAAATATGTTGATTTTAAACATTTGTACTGGTGGGAATGAATATATACATATATGTCCTGTATATGTTTTTGAGCAGAATAGTTTTAGATTTTTATCTTTTCTTTTCATCAACAATAAGTGTTTTTATCAGTTATACATGTTTTATCAGGTATATATTTAAACCTGTTTGCTTGAATTGACGCTATGTTAATCCACAAACTGATATGTATGTCAAATGTAAATAAGATTTTTATTGTAGAAAAAGTCATCCTTCAATGTCTGATTCATCGTTGTATACAGTCATCTCATGATTACCCCCCTTGGCAATTTCACATGCTGAACTTACTCAAGGGGAGATAACTCCATCAACTTCACCAGTTTGTTTTTACAAGATCTATGTTGATATTTGGTCTCCATGTAACTAGAGTTATCTACCCTTACCAACTGCAACATTCAAAGCATAATAGATAACTGGTCTCAATTAGAGCGCCATCACTTGTACACATCAACATCATGAGTTGAGTTTGTTTGTCAAATAGGCATGGTAGCATGCTCTGATATTTGTGCTGATGGATGGAAGGCTGCGTTTGAATGAGTGCTATCACAGCTACACCAACACCACATTCTTTAATGGGATGTCATTCATCTTTCCAAGGAGGAACATACCAAAGATGAAAGATACCACGTTATCCTTCATGTAGCCATGGTAACCACAATAGAGGACATCCCTGATAATTTTCGATACACATAAACAACACTTGGCCTTAATATTGGGAAAAGGTGAAACTAATCTTGGACAAAGGGGTAAAATTTAGTTAAATGGCTTGCAGGAAATACTGGATCTTTCTTAGGAACAACTTTGTGGCAGTTTTGTTGTTGTGAAATTTTAATAAGATGTCATAAGTGTATTACTGCTTAGCTTTACCATCCATCCTTTGTAAAACTTCTGTACCATGTTGTAAACCTAGAGAGAAATGGCCGCCTTAACAAAAGGATGTATTTTCACATAGTTACTTTGCGAAGGAGTAATTTGCCTAGTTCTGATATTCTAAATGAACATTTAAACTCTTGCACATATATTTTTATATGAATTCATACTTCATCATACACCAATTACCTTTGTATTGATTAATATTCACCTTCATCATCTTGCACGCATTGGGCACCTGCGATGCAGTAGATGGATTACCTCCCCTGGTTTCTGACATTGGACTGCAGTAGGATATTTGCAAAATTTGTTTCTTGAACAAATCAAAGCGATGTTCAGGTTAGTGATGTAAGTGTACTTTTGTTCATGAATGGCTAACATGTTGGACATAGAGGAAGAATAATATTCTGTTAATGAATCAAAATCTGGTTACCATTAGCTTTTGCAACCATATGACCAAATTAGTGAGATAAGTCAATGTGACATAGTAATGGTGAAGGAAAATATTTGCAACATTTTTATGAAAAACGGAAAAAATGTTTTAAACTGATTTGATTTAGTTATTAGGGAAATGCCATCACATTGCTGACATTTTGTCTGATAGACTTCAGAGCATTATGTAATCCAGCAGTTTGATGGTGCTGAAACATGATTCAGAAATAGAAATCCATTTATTTTAAGTTTCCATCTGACCATGGTGCTTCACTATTGTGTAGAATTGAAAACTTGCTACTTTTCTGAAGGTTCTGTGGATAACAGGTATGAAAATTATGGAACTGATTTTGATGGCTGAAATTATATTTCATTGGTGGTGCTAAATATGGATCATATACCTGATTACCCTCAGTCCATGATGGACTCTTCCAATGTATTAGTAGGGTAGTGCTGATTTTGTTGAAATTGGTATTAGAATTTTCAAAGGTTTTTGGTGGTAATGTGAGAAGCTGTGTTTATGTTTCTGCGTGTAGCGCAGTCTCATGTGTCCAGGTGTCTGCATGGCTGGTACACTGTGAGTTGGAACAATTGTCCTGTGCAGTCAGTGTTCATACAATCTATGCTTTATACATCTTGTTATTACATTTATTAATGTAAGTGATTAGTTCTCAATTAAAAGTGTCTCTTGTAAATTATATACACACAGTAGGCTTGTTTTGTGTATTGTTTGATATACATAGAAACGTGAGGCAATAATAAATGAATTATGTGAATTTTGTCACGGTTGTTTTTTTCTTGGACAATGGATGTGGGACAGTTTACAGTATTTTCACTGTTTATAATGTGGAGGGGCGGTGGGGTAGCCTAATGGTTAAAGCGTTGGCTCGTCCCGCCGAAGATCCGGGTTCGAATCCCCACATGGGTACAATGTGTGAAGCCCATTTCTGGTGTCCCCCGCCGTGATGTTGCTGGAATATTGCTAAAAGCGGCGTAAAACCAAACTCAGTCAGTCAGTATAATGTGGACTAGATCTAACTCCAGGTCACAAGGCTGTGTGACTGTAAATTTACTTGACCAGTTGACATGCCACAAATATTCACACACTTGACATACATGAATAACAAGTGTAACCCTTTGAAATGTTCAAAACAAAAGACCAGTAAACCAATAGTGTTCAATATAAAGACTTATCCTTGCTTTATTTCTCTACTATCTAACACTTCTAGTACAAATAACTTCAGTGAGTCCATGGGATTTACCATTTGTCTTGCCAAGAAACAAAACATTGCCTTCCATCAACATCAGAAATTAATTGGCAAACACAGTAATGCTGCATAGAACATCAGCATCTATATCTATATTTGCCTTGGAGTCTGTTCTTCAACCAGGGACAAACCTGATGCCAAGGATGAAGAACAACAATAACTGTCCTTTTTCACAGCTTGTAAATGTTCCTGAGTAAAATCCGTTCACCACAAGAGTTACTTTCTCTTGGAAGGGTCATCCTCTCTGGAGATGTATTTGGACATTCTCTGTTTGATGTCCTTGACCTCCTCCTCAAACTCCCCTGGTGTGTCAGGGGTCCGGTTGAACTCCATATCGTACAGACCCCGCCTTTCCAGCTGTGTGCGGACCTGTGCATCCTCGTCGTGCTGGATGTGAACGTATGTCGGGGGAATCAAAGCACCAGCCACATACCGCCGCTCAGAGTTGAGGAAATTGAAGGTCGAACACGCCTGGTCCTGAAATGATATATGATACACAAAACTATTGTATTTACTTATACACAGGAGTCACGATATGGCTGAAATATTGCCGATGTGACTTTAAATCTTAACTCACTCACTCACTTATACACAGGAAACCGGCAAATGACCCTTCTCTCTCAGAGTGTCTGCATGTGAGTGCATTTGTGCCTGAATGAGTTTAAAGGATATATCGATCAGACACAGTATACTGACTCCAAGTTGACCAGTGTCTGTTTTCTCCTCCCAATGCTGAGCATCAGGCTCTATACAGGTACAGTACATCATTACATGTAGGGGTGCTCCATTATATGTTTATGTTCATGAGTTGACAAATGGGAGTAGTCATAATGGGAAGATGCCAGTGTAGGCTAGGGTCACTGCAAGAACCATCTGTATGACACATTGATCAAACCTCTTACAATCCTCTCTCCTGACAGACACTGTATCCCCAAAACACAGAGGTCTAGAGGGGAATAAGTTTAACCAGTTTTTCAGTTTCTACTCCACATCAGCTACAACACGCCACCACTCTGATTGACTGACCGTGGGTAGGACTTCCACGTTGATCTTGTTGCTGCGGAGATACTTGATGATACTGGTGTCATACTTTGCTCCTTTGTCCCCGATACCAAGAACCAGGATGTCTGAAAGGTCAAGGGTGAGTGGATCGGTCACAGTCCACTTGGTGTGAATGAAACACTGACGGATGTTTATTGTACACTGACACTGTTTATATACTGAAACAAACTACCTACACACTGACACTGTGTATACACTGAAACAAAAAGTTGAGACAGTGTCTACACAGTGACACGCACCATACTGACACTGGTTACTTAATGACACTGTATTCACACTGATACCATCCACACACTGACACAGCATACTTAATGACAATGTTTTCACACTGATACCATCCACACACTGACACAGCATACTTAATGACACTCGATACTGACACTGGTTACTTAATGACACTGTATTCACACTGATACCATTCACACACTGACACAGCATACTTAATGACACTGTATTCACACTGATACCGTCCACACACTTACACAGCATACTTAATGACACTGTATTCACACTGATACCATCCACACACTGACACAGCATACTTAATGACACTGTATTCACACTGATCCACACACTTACACAGCATACTTAATGACACTGTATTCACACTGATCCACACACTGACACAGCATACTTAATGACACTGTATTCACACTGATCCACACACTTACACAGCATACTTAATGACACTGTATTCACACTGATACCATCCACACACTGACACAGCATACTTAATGACACTATTCACACTGATACCATCCACACACTGACACAGCATACTTAATGACACACAGCATACTTACTTACACACATACTTAATGACACTGTATTCACACTGATACCATCCACACACTGACACAGCATACTTAATGACACTGTATTCACACTGATACTGTCCACACACTGCATACTTAATGACACAGCATACTTCCACAATGACACTGCACTGTATTCACACTGTCCACACATAGCATGCTTAATGACACTGCATTCACACTGATACCGTCCACACACTGACACAGCATACTTAATGACACTGTATTCACACTGATACCGTCCACACACTTACACAGCATACTTAATGACACTGTATTCACACTGATACCGTCCACACACTGACACAGCATACTTAATGACACTGTATTCACACTGTTACCGTCCACACACTGACACAGCATACTTAATGACACTCACTCGATACTGACACTGCCTACACAATGAAACTGCATACCTATCTTCGGTTCCAAGATGGTGAAAAGTGAAAGTGAGTCCTGGCTGATGTCCTCCGGCCCGCTCACCTGGATAACAACAAACGTGTGACTAAAGTATAACAAGCTCCACTGGGACAAGTCTCAAAACAAGTAACAGAACAATAAACAGAACTTTCACATATCACATCTACATACTGATACATTCAGTCACTCTCAACAATAAGGGTTGGGACTATTTCAGGTAATGCCTGTATTCAGCTGTGTCATGCTATGCAACAAACACAGATTCATGATCTAAGGGACATAACTCTTGTCTGTATAGATAGAAACCCTGTCAGTGCTGGAGTCTGGGTTTCAAGATGAGCTAATCACCAGGTTAATGAATTAAGTCCTTGATTATTTTCAGTAACATATCACCATGTTGTTAGACTAAACATCCCAGCCCCATTTACTTACTATCTTTCTGTAGAATGTTTACAGTCAAATTCTCACAGGAAAATTGAAATAAATATTTCATTTTCATAAAACCCACGGAATACACATATTTACCATGTCTACATATTTTCTCCATTAACAAGGTTTGTATCACTGTGTATCAGTAGTATATTATGCAGTGTTACGGGTAACACTTCCCAAACAAAGCTATGACACACATGGGTCCATATCGTAATGGACTGGAGACTTAAATTAGAGGGTGAATACATCATTGGTACTGAGTAATGTTGAGTTAAGTAATCTTGCCACTTGTTGAGAATAGCTTAGTTGTGGTAAACGCCCAACTCAGCAATATTCCAGCTATATGACCAGTCGTGACAAGACAATCCAGTGATTGACATCATGAGCACTTATCTACCCAGCATGGATATGATGACATGCATTAATCAAGCCAGTGAGTCAGATCAGCTGATTCTGTTAGTCAACTCATATGGCCAGATCTTAATGAGGGACTTGTACTTGACACCAAGGTGTTGAAGTTACAAGTATCTATTTCATGTCAAACTGACATCTTAGATGTTCACTACTCCTTCAATACTTATTGTATTTGTGCACTGTGAAACGTACATTCCAGTGAAGAACTGATCGTGGAAACACAGCACACGGGCCAAATATCCGGAAACCATTGTTGAGCTTGAATCCAACCGAACTGTAGGCATCTATAAAGGTCACAGTGTCATCTTCCTTGCCGAGGATGGTGACCGTGGTCGCTGTAGCTGTGACGTTTCCATCGATGTTGTGATGTCGAACAGGCGTCACACTGAAACATGTAAGATTTCAGTCAATATCTTCATTAGGGAAACTGACATTTGTACCAGGATTGTGCTCTGTCACAGGGAAGATGATTCAGATTTGTCTGCGTCTCAAATGACACTGTCGGACATATATACAGCAGTTAAATCTATGTCATCAAGTAATGATGATTATGTGAATATCTTGTGCACATGAGATACCATGCTGCAGTTCAACATGTCTATCCCACTCAGGCTCAGGACGTAAGACTTCCGCCCGTATCCCCCTAACTTTTAACGATGAGGAAAAAATCCTTTGAGTGGCATTTTCAGAAGTTGGATATGTCTTTCAGTATCTTCAGATACAAATAAAGAAACATGTTTTAAAAAATTAATCCTTATCAGATGAAGAATTTATATTCATTCCCGGAGATACCATAGAGTCTGTGTCCTTTTGATCACAGAGGGCCTAAAATATACTGACACACAGACAGTGCCGTACATAGATACATATAGCAATGTTAGGCACATTGATGAAGGTATCTGGTGTCGTTACCTAGTATCACGAAAACAGGTGACACTCTCTACTATAAATTTACCTATGCTGTGGGCGCAGTCTTTGAAGTAAACAACGAGAAATATTCCTTAAAAGCATCACGGAGTTAGTTTTGTATTCCACGTTGCAAAGTAGTAACCGATTTTATCATCATTCTCAGTGCACCCTGCGATCCATTCCAATGTGAAAGTCAAACGACTGTAACTAGAGTTACCTCCCTTGGTTGCATACGGCGCGAGCTTTCTTTCGTCATAAGTTTTTATTATGTTGAGGCAGTTATACCACAATGACTGTTTTACAACAATAATATATAAAATTGTTTATATAGCAAATTGATGCACACATTACTCACTTTTCGTTATGTAGCATATCATATACTGTTTAAATACCACCGTCTATACATAAATGTGGAATATTGCTGAGTTAAATAGCAAACGTACGTCATAGTGTGATGATTGATAGTTTATAAAACTACTTGACTAGTCTAAATAATCATAATAATATTTAAGAATGCTCCACAGAACATATACACTATCATTCCCAAATCACCCAAAGTATTAATGGAAGATACTACTGCAAATGATTTTGATAAAGACAAGCCCAAGTGAGATTAGAGTTTCAACCTGTGGAAATCTGGATTTACATCTACTGTAGGGCGGGTTAATGAGCACGCACGGACTCACGCACGCACGCACACGCACGTACGCATGCAAACCGACACACTCGCATGCACACAAACACACGTGCACGCTCTCTCACATAAAAACGCACACACACGCACGAAGCGCACATACACGCACACGCACGCACAGAGACAAACACACACAGGCACGTGTGGTTATACACATAACATTTTAGTGATGTGTTTTTAAAGGGAAACATTACAAAATCGCATACTTTTGGAAAAAAGGCCACGCAACTATGAGAACACTTGCTGAAGCAAACGAATTAACACCATGTGTTAACATTACGAGGATCTGTGTCATGAAGTAATTAAGCCGTATCACCCTCTTTGTAAGACCTTGACAATTAACAGTTTTACTGAACCTGCCGTGATGTCAACCCAGCAACCGGTTCCCATAGCTGCGTCCCTGACAACACGCAATAGTATAAACGGGAGCGGGCAACGGCAAGGTGCACCATACCTCAATCAACTTGTAGACCGACTGAGTTCCTCTCCAACCCGCAGTCCAACCAACCATGGTGAGATGAGAACTACACTTTCTAGTTTTCACCAAATCTTTCTTTTTCACGATTCGATTCGATTCGATGTAGTGCTGTAGTAATTGAATACGTGTATCTTGTAATTTAGATCCAAGTAGGAGATGCCGTGAACGCCTACCATGGCATACCACCATAACTACAGACGCTATGAATACTTTTTATAGCGATGATTTTATTCATTTCAAGGGGTACTTTGACAAAAGTTTGCATTCACTTGAATGATCTCAATTTGCCAATATCTGAGACACAATCATTTCACCTGATATCAGGTTGTAAAATAATCTACATTTGGAAAGAAACCAGTTTGAATATACTAAAAAATCATCTTAACTTACATTTACCTGGTGCGCGTTTGCACAGTTTCAACACTCATGGCTGATCAATACAGAATAAAAAGTGTACTGATTATAATATTCCCCTTGTACCCACTTGTATCAGTATGAAGAAAGGAACCATACTATTAATAATAATAATGGCGTCACATATGCTGTACTTAGCTTTTTGAGATGATATTTCACTGCTTTCTTATTGACTTCAGAGGGAATGTATCTCCATCCACGTCGGCCAGGCCGGAGTCCAGATGGGCAATGCATGCTGGGAGTTGTACTGTCTGGAGCACGGCATCCAGCCCGATGGTCAGATGCCCTCAGACAAGACCATTGGTGGTGGGGACGACTCCTTCAACACCTTCTTCAGTGAGACTGGTGCTGGGAAGCACGTTCCAAGGGCCATCTTTATTGACCTTGAGCCAACAGTTGTCGGTGAGTCTATTGAATGTTTATCTACCAATCTTGAGTCAAAAGCAAGTCCGAAAAATCGGTATTTGCTCAATATCATTTTCCTTTCTTAATGTAATTATTATGTGTTTCCAGATGAGGTCCGTACCGGCACCTACCGACAACTGTTCCACCCAGAACAGCTCATCACCGGCAAGGAGGACGCCGCCAACAACTACGCCCGTGACCACTACACCGTCGGCAAGGAAATCGTCGACCTCGTCCTTGACCGCACAAGGAAGCTGGCTGACCAATGCACTGGACTCCAGGGCTTCCTCATCTTCCACAGCTTCGGTGGCGGCACTGGCTCCGGCTTCACCTCTCTCTTGATGGAGAGACTGTCTGTGGACTACGGCAAGAAGTCCAAGCTAGAGTTTGCTGTCTATCCCGCTCCCCAGATCTCCACTGCTGTCGTCGAACCCTACAACTCCATCCTGACCACCCACACCACCCTGGAACACTCCGACTGTGCCTTCATGGTCGACAACGAGGCCATCTACGACATCTGCAGACGTAACCTCGACATCGAACGTCCAACCTACACCAACCTCAACCGACTGATTGGGCAGATTGTCAGCTCCATCACTGCCTCTCTCCGATTCGATGGTGCCCTGAACGTGGATCTGACGGAGTTCCAGACCAACCTGGTGCCCTACCCACGTATCCACTTCCCTCTGGCTACCTACGCCCCTGTCATTTCCGCCGAGAAGGCCTACCATGAGCAGTTGTCTGTGGCTGAGATCACTAATGCCTGCTTCGAGCCCGCCAACCAGATGGTCAAATGTGATCCCCGTCATGGCAAATACATGGCCTGTTGCATGTTGTACCGTGGTGATGTCGTCCCTAAGGACGTCAACGCCGCCATCGCAACTATCAAGACCAAGAGAACCATCCAGTTCGTCGACTGGTGTCCCACAGGCTTCAAGGTGGGCATCAACTACCAGCCACCCACTGTTGTCCCCGGTGGTGACCTGGCCAAGGTCCAGAGAGCTGTCTGTATGTTGAGCAACACCACGGCCATCGCCGAGGCCTGGGCTCGTCTTGACCACAAGTTCGATCTGATGTATGCCAAGCGTGCCTTTGTCCACTGGTACGTGGGTGAGGGTATGGAGGAGGGAGAGTTCTCCGAGGCCCGTGAGGACTTGGCAGCCCTGGAGAAGGACTACGAGGAGGTTGGAGTCGACTCTGTTGAGGGCGAGGGAGAGGAAGAGGGAGAGGAATATTAGTGCTACCACAAATGACACTCAAATATTGCCTGAATGGCACGACCGAATAAAAAAATGCTTAAAATGTTTCCTCTTCTGTTTGATTTGCGATCATGAACATGGGAAGATCAGAGGAGGGGAGTATTAGTGATACCCATACCTGACTCTCAAATAATACCTTGGAGGAATGAAAGAATAAACAATAGCGGAAAACGATGTTTGTCCGTTGCTTTGTTATTATGGGAAGACAATATCGTGAAAAAATAATATACTATTTGAAGTCTATTTCATTGTCCCCAACTTAAAGACAGTTGATATGAAATGAAACGATACGAAAGACGAAAGTTTCTGTGTTCTTCTTCTAATACGCGTTGCAACCACTAGTTACAACTGATGGGATATAGTAACGTATGTTACTGGGAGCCTTGATGGATCTGTTGTGTCAGCGAACCTGGCCTTCCGATCCCGTTAGTCGCCTTTTACGACAAGCACGGGTTGCCGAAGACCAATTCTAACACGTTCTTTCACGAGTGAGACCTATTCTAATCCGGGCCTTCATGGGTATCCATGTTCATTTGAACAAAAAGGGCAGATCAATCTCATTCCAGCACAAAACCAACCTTAAAATGTTCAAAGCTCTATTCGCTGCTGTACTGCTGTCCCGATCTGCCCGCGACGGGATCTAATTGGTGTTTGTTACTAAAAGTTTCAATCAATTGCCGCCAATGACAGCTACTACGAACATATTACCCATATTTTCCCCGCCATTAAAACTCCACTTAACAAAAGAAGCGTACATAAACCACTATACACAGATTGGTGGTTGTGGCGTCACGCAGCTCTTGTCACCTCCGTTACTGGGATTTAACCTTCACCGAAAAGCTTTAGCTGTTAGAATCTTCTTTCCATACTAAACTTGCATTATCTAATCAGAGACACTGTCAATACATCTGGAGTCAGTAGGGAAACGTTTTGGTAAAAGCGTTTACTCGCCATAACAAAGGCCCCTGTGAAGCCCGTTTCCAGTGTACCCCGACGTGCTGTGGCTGGAATATGGCGATAAGCAACGTAGATGAGGACTCACTCACTGCTGTATCTGGAGTCAAGTATAACAGTATACAAAAAACACGATGTAACGTGCTCATTAATGTCAAACTTGCCTTGTAGAGACTTCACTACTATATAGGCACGTATCTTCCTCAATCGCATCAAACACACATCCATGAAATTATTATCGTTCTAAAACTAACCATTGGACTCTTCAACTGTTATTGTTAGCTTCGTGAAGTATGGCTGGTGACATATCGATATTGACTAGGGGTTGTGGACCTTACTCTGGGTCGTTAATTCGTCAGGTTTCGTGGATGAAAGACTCTTCAGCATGAAGAGTAGTCAGGTTTGTTTTGGAAAATATTGTCATCCACCACTGGTTGTTTGAAAATGTAAAGCTTCATCGTTCGAGAACTTTCTTCATGGTAAGTTTCTGGAACATATTGCTTATTGATGCTGAAATTTATTCGACTCCATCTTTGACTTCAAATTATTGAATATCCATCGATCATGAGTTGGCACTGAGTGATTTGACAGTTTAGGTCTCTATTTCAGCGCTAATCCCAGGGCTCTAACTGGGTAATAATTTCTCAACATCGAGAATAGTGAGAAAGTCAAAGCTTTAAAGGAATACAATTGTCCGTGGGAATGTCCAGCTCCCTCAGTATCTACCCCACCCCACCCTCACCATATCCATTAAATCGTAAATGATACATTTTATATGTTTGTAGGGTGTTACACTGCTCGAAGACATAAAATACATAAGGTTATCGTGATAATTCATGCAGTTGATATATGTTTATTCTTCATTTGTTTTACTACCCAAGTTGGTTGAAAATAATGTACAAATTACATACAATGTACGGTATATTATGGGCTACACAAGAGCTACACACAGGGTAGATTAGCCATATGACGACTGACATTGGGCTGCCTCCGTGGTCTTGTGTGACTCAGAAGGTTGGGGTCGAGGTTCGATCCCGAGCCGCGGCGGTAAAAGATAGTACTTGTTGTTACCCTGGCTGGCACTCGGCATAAGGGAACTACATCAAGGACTGGTCGGCTCGAAGTCAGTATGCTGGGTTTGAGTTGGGTATTCATGCTAAAATGTGGCGTGGTGTATTAGTGGGCTAGCACTGTTTTGTATAACCAGAAATTATTGCGAATTTTAGGAATATGTTTAATTGGATTTCTAGTATAAACAACCTTGACCAGCTATCAAGTGCTTGGTTTCATTCAAGAGAGACAACTCCGTTAACCCTTTTTCATTAGTTTGTGAAGAGTTATCCCCCTTTGTTTACTTGCTAGCAGACGACATTTTCAGTGATCCTCAGTATAGATGATTTAGAGAAGATGAAGTTGATTTTAGAGTATTATATCAAGGACATCAGATCAGCTAAAGTGATTTCAAGTAGAACAGGCATCCCTTTGTCCACTGTTTATCCATATTGCAAATGGATATGGCATTGAGCACCAGGGAGGCGCAGGTAGGCCCAGAAAATTGACTGTCGGTGACAGGAGGCGGCTTGGTATTCTTTTTTCTAAAAACAAACGAAGGAGTTTAGAAAACTTAAGGCTGGATATGATTGATAGAGGAACTGTGGCTGTCTGTAAGGAGACAATTAGAACTGAGCTGCATGCAATGGGTTGGCAGAAAAGTCCAGGAATTCCATCACCGATCATGAAACCTGAACAAATGGAGCGAAGGTTGAACTGGTGCTTACAGCATAGAAATGTTAACTGGGACAATGTGATTTTCTCAGATGAAAGTTCTGTGTGGCTGTTTCCTAATACACTGAAATTCTGGACCAATCAAACTGAAAAACCTTTGTATCAGTGCCCAAAGTACAGTCCGAAATTTAACGTGTGGGGTCCCTTCTTTTCAACCGCCAAACCTTCCCAATACGACTAGAGGACCTTTCAATGTGCCTGCGAAACATAACGACAATATTGTCTGCAAGCCGTTTGGCAGGATACGAACACTTTTTTGAAAAATTGTATCTAATTCAGGATGGCATTACATGATAAAGAGATAATGACCTTATATTTCGTTTCAAACACATCACCTGTACCTACCTATCATGTCCGCCGACGAGGTTTTTTAGCTGAGTGTGCCGAAACATTACGACAATCTTGTCTGCAAGCCATCTCGCAGGATACGAAAAATTGTAGTCATTTGCGGTTTGTGAAGCTTCAGAATGGCATTACATAATTACAGTCCATGGATGGTTGCTTCTGGAAGATTGTGTGGAGAATGAACTACTTGGTGACACTACTTGGTGGCATTACACACATCCTAGAATGCACGGACCGTACAACATGGACGACCTTCATGAACATCGTCTTCAGACAAATCAGTTCCTGGAACCTATAGTACCTGTAGAATATATACTCATGCCAATAATGGTTGTCACCCCCTTCAAATTTTTTTATTGGAGAGGGGGTGTGGGGTTTGGGGTGTGTTGGGGTGTTGGGGGGAGGGGAGGGAAGAGGAGGTGTGTGTGTGTGTGTGTGTGTGTGTGTGTGTGTGTGTGTGTGTGTGTGTGTGTGTGTGTGTGTGTGTGTGAGAGAGACAACTATTATTGGCATGAGTATATATTCAGTGTGTAAATAATGTCCCGGGGAAACACGGGATGGCTGTATCTCACCCAGCACATCTAATGATGTATTAATTTCTTTCAATAGCCATTGTTTTACAATAATGTTAACATATATGTAATATTTGTAATTATTGTACTCTCAGTAACCAATGGAGGAAATACAGATCATTCATTCTTCATAGAAATAACGGCCTCGTATTCCGTATCAAACACATCACATATTAGATATACTACAGTATCATATCCGCAGGGGCCTGATTTGATGGCAGAATTAAGTGTAATTATTGGGCAAGTAATTACCCTTTAGCTCTTCCGTGAACACCTACTTTATACCTCGGACAGTACAGGCATCCTTCACGGCAGACTGAAACTGACTCAAACAAGTACTAATTAGGTCGGACGACGGCTTATGAGCTTAGCAACGGTTGTTACGGATCAACTTTCTCGACAACCGGCTGTCAAGCTGTATATAAGTGTCCGGGCACCTGCTCTCAACATCAGACTTTCTCACCCCAGACAACTTGCAGTCCACGTGAGGTCCACATCTACCTACAACAACCATGGTATGTAATACAGTTGTGTATACTTGTGAATGACGCTTCACGTATCGACTTAATGTCTATGCCAAACACTTCAAATATTGACATTTCAAAACCTTTCATTAAGAATATTTTAGGTTTGCCAGTGAAATAATATCTAAATTATGCCCTATTGTAAAAGGCGTGACCTTCCTGCCCGGTTGGTGAAATGTCCTTCTTCAGACTGGATGTATGATGAATGATGTATTCTGCATCCTGTAACGCGTAATAATCATTATATACACTACAGTGCCAACATTTAGCACACCATTCAAATCCGTATGTTCATACTACATGAGGTGAGTGAGTGAGTGAGTGAGTGAATATGGTTTTACGCCACTTTTAGCTGTAAACCAGCAATATCACGACGGATGACCAGAAATGGGCTTCTCAAATATTGTACACCGTGGGGAATAGAACCGATGTACTCCGCGCCACGAGCGACTGCTTTAACCACTAGGCTACCCCACCGCCCCTTGAGCCCTAGGTACATGTGTAGCACGTGCATTTCAGTATGTCGAATGAAAACGAAACATGAGTTATTATATGCCGCTGTGTACCTACATTGTGTTCAAGAATATGTAGAACGGCTTCTTCATGTGGCGTGGATCTGGTGTAGTCCAGCCAGTTGCTTGCCATGCTGTTGACCAGGCTTGGATTCCACTCTTGATAATACCCGTACAATCCTCTGTGTAACTGTTGCAACAGTGTTTGAAGCGTGTAAACCTTACTGATCTTCCTGAGCAATATCTCAACAATGCGAATAAGAAATTGCTAAACTGGTCACGTTTATGTAAATCGGATTTTTGTTGAAAGTAGGCGAGACACTGGTTTGCAACTTAACACAACTTCACACTCTTGAGCTGGAAAACTTGACAACAGAAACCACTGACACACTCTGGAAATACATATCAGACAAGCAAGACTTGTATATATTAATTTACTTATTAAACATTATCGGCAAATAAATATTGCTCTTCATTTACATTACTAAACGTTTATAACGATTTACCAGAAAGCAAGTAATTGTAAGTGTTATAAGAGCCCAAACATGATATTCCATATTTCATTTCTTGACTTCAGAGGGAATGTATCTCCATCCATGTCGGCCAGGCCGGAGTCCAGATGGGCAATGCATGCTGGGAGTTGTACTGTCTGGAGCACGGCATTCAGCCTGATGGTCAGATGCCCTCAGACAAGACCATCGGGGGTGGGGACGACTCCTTCAACACCTTCTTCAGCGAGACTGGTGCTGGAAAGCACGTTCCAAGGGCCATCTTTGTTGACCTTGAACCAACTGTTGTCGGTGAGTTTATTGAATATTTTCATATGCCAATGAACAATTTTCTAAAAAAGATCATCAGCCCAAATAATCTAAAAAATTTATCTAAATCTAAATCTAATTTTCCTTTCAGATGAGGTTCGTACCGGCACCTACCGACAACTGTTCCACCCAGAACAGCTCATCACCGGCAAGGAGGACGCCGCCAACAACTACGCCCGTGGCCACTACACCGTCGGCAAAGAAATCGTCGACCTCGTTCTTGACCGCACAAGGAAACTGGCTGACCAGTGCACTGGACTCCAGGGCTTCCTCATCTTCCACAGCTTCGGTGGTGGCACTGGCTCCGGCTTCACGTCTCTCTTGATGGAGAGACTGTCTGTGGACTACGGCAAGAAGTCCAAGCTAGAGTTCGCTGTCTATCCCGCTCCACAGATCTCCACTGCTGTCGTGGAGCCCTACAACTCCATCCTGACCACCCACACCACCCTGGAACACTCCGACTGTGCCTTCATGGTCGACAACGAGGCCATCTACGACATCTGCAGACGTAACCTCGACATCGAACGTCCAACCTACACCAATCTCAATCGTCTGATTGGGCAGATTGTCAGCTCCATCACTGCCTCTCTCCGATTCGATGGTGCCCTGAACGTGGATCTGACGGAGTTCCAGACCAACCTGGTGCCCTACCCACGTATCCACTTCCCTCTGGCTACCTACGCCCCTGTCATTTCCGCCGAGAAGGCCTACCATGAGCAGTTGTCTGTGGCTGAGATCACTAATGCCTGCTTCGAGCCCGCCAACCAGATGGTCAAATGTGATCCCCGTCACGGCAAATACATGGCCTGTTGCATGTTGTACCGTGGTGATGTCGTCCCTAAGGACGTCAACGCCGCCATCGCCACCATCAAGACCAAGAGAACCATCCAGTTCGTCGACTGGTGTCCCACAGGCTTCAAGGTTGGCATCAACTACCAGCCACCCACTGTTGTCCCCGGGGGAGACTTGGCCAAGGTCCAGAGAGCTGTCTGTATGCTGAGTAACACCACGGCCATCGCTGAGGCCTGGGCTCGTCTTGACCACAAGTTCGATCTGATGTACGCCAAACGTGCATTCGTCCACTGGTACGTGGGTGAGGGTATGGAGGAAGGCGAGTTCTCCGAGGCCCGTGAGGACTTGGCAGCCCTGGAGAAGGACTACGAGGAGGTTGGAGTCGACTCTGTTGAGGGCGAGGGAGAGGAAGAGGGCGAGGAATATTAGTGCTACCACAAATGACACTCAAATGTTGCCTGAATGGCACGACCGAATAAAAAATGCTCAAAATGTTTCCTCTTCTGTTTGATTTGCAATCATGAACATGGGAAGATCAGAGGAGAGGAGTATTAGTGATACCCATACCTGACTCTCAAATATTCCCTTTGGAGGAATGAAAGAATAAACAATAGCGGAAAACGATGTTTGTCCGTTGCTTTCGTTATTATGGGAAGACAATATCGTGAAAAAATAATATACTATTTGAAGTCTATTTCATTGTCCCCAACTTAAAGACAGTTGATATGAAATGAAATGATACGAAAGACGAAAGTTTCTGTGTTCTTCCTGTAGTTACAACTGATGGGATATAGTAACGTATGTTACTGGGAGCCTTGATGGATCTGTTGTGTCAGCGAACCTGGCCTTCCGATCCCGTTAGTAGCCTTTTACGACAAGCACGGGTTGCCGAAGACCAATTCTAACTCGTTCCTTCACGAGTGAGACCTATTCTAACCCGGGCCTTCATGGGTATCCATGTCCATTTGAACAAAAAGGGCAGATCAATCTCATTCCAGCACAAAACCAACCTTAAAATGTTCAAAGCTCTATTCGCTGCTGTACTGCTGTCCCAATCTGCCCGCGACGGGATCTAATTGGTGTTTGGTACTAAAAGTTTCAATCAATTGCCGCCAATGACAGCTACTACGAACATATTACCAATATTTTCCCGCCATTAAAACTCCACTTAACAAAAGAAGCGTACATAAACCACGATACACAGATTGGTGGTTGTGGCGTCACGCAGCTCTTGTCACCTCCGTTACTGGGATTTAACCTTCACCGAAAAGCTTTAGCTGTTAGAATCTTCTTTCCATACTAAACTTGCATTTTTTAATCAGAGACACTGTCAATACATCTGGACTCAGTAGGGAAATGTTTTGGTAAAAGCGTTTACTCGCCATAACAAAGGCCCCTGTGAAGCCCGTTTCCAGTGTACCCCGACGTGCTGTGGCTGGAATATGGCGATAAGCAACGTAGACTCACTCACTGCTATATCTGGAGTCAAATATAACAGTATACAAAAAACACGATGTAACGTGCTCATTAATGTCAAACTTGCCTTGTAGAGACTTCACTACTATATAGGCACGTGTCTTCCTCAATCGCATCAAACACACATCCATGAAATTATTATCGTTCTAAAACTAAACATTGGACTCTTCAACTGTTATTGTTAGCTTCGTGAAGTATGGCTGGTGACATATCGATATTGACTAGGGGTTGTGGACCTTACTCTGGGTCGTTAATTCGTCAGGTTTCGTGGATGAAAGACTCTTCAGCATGAAGAGTAGTCAGGTTTGTTTTGGAAAATATTGTCATCCACCACTGGTTGTTTGAAAATGTAAAGCTTCATCGTTCGAGAACTTTCTTCATGGTAAGTTTCTAGAACATATTGCTTATTGATGCTGAAATTTATTCGACTCCATCTTTGACTTCAAATTATTGAATATCCATCGATCATGAGTTGGCACTGAGTGATTTGACAGTTTAGGTCTCTATTTCAGCGCTAATCCCAGGGCTCTAACTGGGTAATAATTTCTCAACATCGAGAATAGTGAGAAAGTCAAAGCTTTAAAGGAATACAATTGTCCGTGGGAATGTCCAGCTCCCTCAGTATCTACCCCACCCCACCCTCACCATATCCATTAAATCGTAAATGATACATTTTATATGTTTGTAGGGTTTTACACTGCTCGAAGACATAAAATACATAAGGTTATCGTGATAATTCATGCAGTTGATATATGTTTATTCTTCATTTGTTTTACTACCCAAGTTGGTTGAAAATAATGTACAAATTACATACAATGTACGGTATATTATGGGCTACACAAGAGCTACACACAGGGTAGATTAGCCATATGACGTCTGACATTGGGCTGCCTCCGTGGTCTTGTGTGACTCAGAAAGTTGGGGTCGAGGTTCGATCCCGAGCCGCGGCGGTAAAAGATAGTACTTGTTGTTACCCTGGCTGGCACTCGGCATAAGGGAACTACATCAAGGACTGGTCGGCTCGAAGTCAGTATGCTGGGTTTGAGTTGGGTATTCATGCTAAACTGTGGCGTGGTGTATTAGTAGGCTAGCACTGTATAGTATGACCAGAAATTATTGAGAATTTTAGGAATATGTTTAATTGGATTTCTAGTATAAACAACCTTGAACAGCTATCAAATGCTTGGTTTCATTCAAGAGAGACAACTCCGTTAACCCTTTTTCATTAGTTTGTGAAGAGTTATCCCCCTTTGTTTACTTGCTAGCAGACGACATTTTCAGTGATCCTCAGTATATAGATGATTTAGAGACGAGGAAGTTGATTTTAGAGTATTATAACAAGGACATCAGATCAGCTAAAGTGATTTCAAGTAGAACAGGCATCCCTTTGTCCACTGTTTATCCATATTGCAAATGGATATGGCATTGAGCACCAGGGAGGCGACGGTAGGCCCAGAAAATTGACTGTCGGTGACAGGAGGCGGCTTGGTATTCCTGTTTCTAAAAACAAACGAAGGAGTTTAGAAAACTTAAGGCTGGATAAGATTAATAGAGGAACTGTGGCTGTCTGTAAGGAGACAATTAGAACTGAGCTGCATGCAATGGGTTGTCAGAAAAGTCGAGGAATTCCATCACCGATCATGAAACCTGAACAAAAGGAGCGAAGGTTGAACTGGTGCTTACAGCATAGAAATTTTAACTGGGACAATGTGATTTTCTCAGATGAAAGTTCTGTGTGTCTGTTTCCTAATACACTGAAATTCTGGACCAATCAAACTGAAAAACCTTTGTATCAGTGCCCAAAGTACAGTCCGAAATTTAACGTGTGGGGTCCCTTCTTTTCAACCGCCAAACCTTCCCCTTACGACTAGAGGACCTTTCAATGTGCCTGCGAAACATAACGACAATATTGTCTGCAAGCCGTTTGGCAGGATACGAACACTTTTTTGAAAAATTGTATCTAATTCAGGATGGCATTACATGATAAAGAGATAATGACCTTAAATTCCGTTTCAAACACATCACATGTACCTACCTATCATGTCCGCCGACGAGGTTTTTTAGCTGAGTGTGCCGAAACATTACGACAATCTTGTCTGCAAGCCATCTCGCAGGATACGAAAAATTGTAGTCATTTGCGGTTTGTGAAGCTTCAGAATGGCATTACATGATTACAGTCAGTCAATATTTGCTTCTGGAAGATTGTGTGGAGAATGAACTACTTGGTGACACTACTTGGTGGCATTACACACATCCTAGAATGCATGGACCGTATAACATGGACGACCTTCATGAACATCGTCTTCAGACAAATTAGTTCCTGGAACCTATAGTACCTGTAGAATATATATTCAGTGTGTAAATAATGTCCCGGGGAAACACGGGGTGGCTGTATCTCATCCAGCACATCTAATGATGTATTGATTTCTTTCAATAGCCACTGAATTAAAATAATGTTAAAATATATATAATATTTGTAATTATTGTACTCTCCGTATAGCCCAGCGGATAAGTGATGAAATTGTGCACTTTGTGTTACAAGCATGAAACTTGGCATGATTGTAGCTTATACCATTCTAACTGAATAAAGATCGAGAGGCCTCGCAGATTTTTTATATTTTCCATAATTTTGGGGAAAAAAGTGAAAAAATATAATTTTTTATACTATTTTCGTCATAACCTTTTACAAAATTCTCCAATTCTCATAAGTCATATATCAAATTGTAGGAAATCCATAGCTGGTCATTTTCCATCTATACATGTCTTTTTATCTTTAACGGTTAGGTCTACGGAAGTCAATTTATATCATGACTACCCGAAAATGCGAAAAGTGGCGGCCATTTTGAAAAATGGACGCCATATAGAGTACATCAGTAAAATAAGTATGAGATCACCCCATGATCTAAAATATTTTTATCATTTCTTTGCAAATTCAATACCAGAAGCCTCACAGATTGTTGTAATTTTTTTATATTTGGGGGGAAAAGTGGGGAAAAAATTGAATTTTCCAAAATGTTCCTTTAAGTCAATTTTAAATCCTCATAAATTATGTATCTAGAATATTGTGAGAACAGACGAAAGTTTATTTTAAGGAATATATCATTAGATTTACTTACATGTATAATGTATGAGCTTGATTGGCTATAGAACACCTATAAAAACATTTCAAAATCAACACAACATCAATGTCAAAGTAGCTATCTCATCACTCTATGGAATGTTACTCAATCATGTGTAATTGTGTCTAGCTTGACTGAATGAGAAAAGTGCATAGCACTTGAGAGATGCTTTAACGCACTTGGACCGGTTTGAACATTTTATACACATGCATTTCAGCAATTCCCGGCTGCTCTTTCATGCCTTCGTGAGAGTTGTCCATAGTTACTGTATGTTGGATCAAAGTTGATTCTGTTGGGGGAATATTGTCCAGTGTTCTCCCCTTTGTGGCAAACAAATGTTTTCTTGCTCATTCACTTTCATGAGGTTGCTTGCACTGTCATACAGCAGTACAACAACTCTCTCATGCTGATTAATTTTGTGCATTAGGATTTCAAGTGGTGGACAAGCGAGGGAAATAAAGGTGCCTGTAAGTTCAGGAAAAGTATTCCATGTATTCCGCGAGGCCTTCTTTTCAATTCCACCAAAGGATGACATACTGCCATGGCCTGTGAAGCTGTGAAACACTGAGAACGCTTGATGCAGCTATGGCCAACACAACCACATCTGTGTCAACAATACGGATGTAGAACTTCTTCCATGAAGACAAGATATACACAAACGAGTCAAGGGATGGAAACCTGGATGAGTTTGTCAGACATGAAAATCAGTCTTGCTATCCAACTATATCTCATCAAGGTTCTCTACGTCCATGCGCAAAATCAGTTCTTCTCAATTGCTTTGAAGAAAATTTCACCACCAACTGACTCAACACCAAATGTTGACGTATCAATCCTTGATGGATCTGCAGTAATAAACATGCTGAAACCAGCAGCAGCTCCAATAGCATTTGATGAATATGCTGATAATGTGTTCTTGAAGTACTTGCAGTCTCTTCTGGACACTAATCAGAGAGTGGATATTGTCTGGGACGAATACAAAACGGACAGCGTAAAAATCCAGTGTAAGAACAAAAAGAGGAAGTGGAAAAAGACGACGAGTGGAAGCCAGTTCTGAGGCACTGACAAGAATTCCTGAGGTGTGATACCAGCAAGAAATATCTTTTTTGCTTTCCTTGTACAGAAAATAGCCTTGATAGAATCAAACAAGTCATCAGCCCTATTGGCGAATATGTGGTGTCCAATCAACCAAAAGACCTTTTGGAATTGGCACCCTGTAACTATTAAGAGATAAAAAGATAAAAGAAAGTTGCTTCACTGATGCTTCACATAAAGGATGGAAGAAGTTTTACAGCCGTACTGTTGACACTGATGTGGTTGTCTTGGCCATAGCTGCAACAGGCATTCTCGATCTTGAAGAAGTATGGGTGGGGTTTGGTACCGGAAAACTCTTCCTCTATATTGTAATTCATGAACTTGCATCAGGTCTGGGTCCTGAGAAAAGTAGATCCCTTCCAATGTTTCACAGCTTCACATTCTGTGACATTGTGTCATCCTTTGATATGAAAGACCTCGTGGAATGCATGGATTGCTTTTCCTGAACTTACAGGCACCTCTATTTCCCTCACCTGTCCACCACTTGAAATCACTAATCACTAATGCTGATTCATCATTGCTGTATGACAGAGCAAGCAACCTCATGAAAGTGAATGAAGCAAGAAAGCATTTGTTCACCACGATGGGGAGAACTTTGGACAATATTCCCCCCAACAGAATAAGCTTTGATCCAACATATAAAGAGAGCTGTAAATCAGGGGAGTTATGTTTCAGAGCAATCCCTGATGAAATCACAGGAGTTACCAAGCCCTCTGTATAGGGTTGGCAATAACTCTAGGGGAGAGCTTGGACCTGTATGGACAACTCTTCTGTTGGCATGAAAGGGCTGCCAGGAATTGCTGAAATGCATGTGTATAAAATGTTCAAACTGGTCCAAGTGTTTAAAAGCAGCTCTTAAGTGCACTGCACTTTTCTGATCCAGTCAAGCTAGATACAATTACACATGATTGAGTAACCGTCCATAGATTAATGAGATAGCTACTTTGACATTGATGTTGAAATGAAATATATTTGCGTTGATTTTGATAAGTTTTCATAGGTGATCTATAGCCAATCAAGCTCATACATTATAAATGTAAGTAAATCTAATGATATATTCCTTAAAATAAACTTTCGTCTGTTCTCACAATATTCTAGTTAGATAATTTATGAGGATTTGAAATTGAGTTAAAGGAACATTTTTTGGAAAATTCAATTTTCCCCCACTTTTTCCCCCCAAATATAAAAAATTACAACAATCTGCGAGGCTTCTGGTATTGAATTTGCAAAGAAATGATAAAAATATTTTAGATCATGGGATGATCTCATACTTATTTTACTGATGTACTCTATATGGCGGCCATTTTGCAAAATGGTGTGCGAAAATTGGCGTCCATTTTTCAAAATGGCCGCCACTTTTCGCATTTTCGGGTAGTCATGATATAAATGGACTTCCGTAGACCTAACCGTTAAAGATAAAAAGACATGTATAGATGGAAAATGACCAGCTATGGATTTCCTACAATTTGATATATGACTTATGAGAATTGGAGAATTTTGTAAAGGTTATGACGAAAATAGTATAAAAATTATATTTTTCCTTTTTCCCCATAAAATAGTATAAAAATCTGCGAGGCCTCTCGATCTTTATTCAGTTAGAATGGTATAAGCTACAATCATGCCAAGTTTCATGCTTGTAACACAAAGTGCACAATGCAGTGAAAAAAGTGCACTTATCCGCTGGGCTAGTAACCAATGGAGGAAATACAGATCATTCATTCTTCATAGAAATAACGGCCTCGTATTCCGTACCAAACACATCCCATATTAGATATACTACAGTATCATATCCGCCCTGGCCTGATTTGATGGCCGAATTAAGTGTAATTATCGGGCAAGCAATTACCCTTTAGCACTTCCGTGAACACCTACTTTATACCTCGGACAGTACAGGCATCCTTCACGGCAGACTGAAACTGACTCAAACAAGTACTAATTAGTTCGAACGACGGCTTATGAGCTTAGCAACGGTTGTTACGGATCAACTTTCTCGACAACCGGCTGTCAAGCTGTATATAAGTGTCCTGGCACCTGCTCTCAACATCAGACTTTCTCACCCCATACAACTTGCAGTCCACGTGAGGTCCACATCTACCTACAACAATCATGGTATGTAATACAGTTGTGTATACTTGTGAATGACGCTTCACGTATCGACTGAATGTCTATGCCAAACACTTCAAATATTGACATTTCAAAACCTTTCATTAAGAATATTTAAGGTTTTACAGTGAAATAATATCTAAATTATGCCCTATTGTAAAAGGCGTGACCTTGCTGCCCGGTTGGTGAAATGTCCTTCTTCAGACTGGATGTATGATGTATAATGTATTCTGCATCCTGTAACGCGTAATACGCATTATATACACTACAGTGCCAGCATTTAGCACACCATTCAAATCCGTATGTTCATACTACATGAGGTGAGTGAGTGAGTGAGTGAGTGAGTGAATCTGGTTTTACGCCACTTTTAGCTGTAAACCAGCAATATCACGACGGATGACCAGAAATGGGCTTCTCAAATATTGTACACCGTGGGGAATAGAACCGATGTACTCCGCGCCACGAGCGACTGCTTTAACCACTAGGCTACCCCACCGCCCCTTGAGCCCTAGGTACATGTGTAGCACATGCATTTCAGTATGTCGAATGAAAACGAAACATGAGTTATTATATGCCGCTGTGTACCTACATTGTGTACAAGAATATGTAGAACGGCTTCTTCATGTGGCGTGGATCTGGTGTAGTCCAGCCAGTTGCTCGCCATGCTGTTGACCAGGCTTGCATTCCACTCTTGATAATACCCGTACAATCCTCTGTGTAACTGTTGCAACAGTGTTTGAAGCGTGTAAACCTTACTGATCTTCCTGATCACTATCTCAACAATGCAAATAAGAAATTGCTAAACTGGTCACGTTTATGTAAATCGGAATTTTGTTGAAAGTAGGCGAGACACTGGTTTGCAACTAAACACAACGTCACACTCTTGAGTTTGAAAACTTGAAAACAGAAACCACTGACACACTCTGGAAATACATATCAGACAAGCAAGACTTGTATATATTAATTTACTTATTAAACATTATCGGCAAATAAATATTGCTCTTCATTTACATTACTAAACGTTTATAACGATTTACCAGAAAGCAAGTTATTGTAAGTGTAATAAGAGCCCAAACATGATATTCCATATTTCATTTCTTGACTTCAGAGGGAATGTATCTCCATCCATGTCGGCCAGGCCGGAGTCCAGATGGGCAATGCATGCTGGGAGTTGTACTGTCTGGAGCACGGCATCCAGCCCGACGGTCAGATGCCCTCAGACAAGACCATTGGTGGTGGGGACGACTCCTTCAACACCTTCTTCAGCGAGACTGGTGCTGGGAAACACGTGCCCAGGGCAATATTTGTTGACCTCGAACCAACTGTTGTCGGTGAGTTTATTGATTATTATCATATGCGAATAAACAATTTTCTAAAAAAGATCTTCAGCCCAAATAATCTAAAAAATAATGATTTTCTTTTCAGATGAGGTCCGTACCGGCACCTACCGACAACTGTTCCACCCAGAACAGCTCATCACCGGCAAGGAGGACGCCGCCAACAACTACGCCCGTGGACACTACACCGTCGGCAAGGAAATCGTCGACCTCGTTCTTGACCGCACAAGGAAACTGGCTGACCAGTGCACTGGACTCCAGGGCTTCCTCATCTTCCACAGCTTCGGTGGTGGCACTGGCTCCGGCTTCACCTCTCTCTTGATGGAGAGACTGTCTGTGGACTACGGCAAGAAGTCCAAGCTAGAGTTTGCTGTCTATCCCGCTCCCCAGATCTCCACTGCTGTCGTCGAACCCTACAACTCCATCCTGACCACCCACACCACCCTGGAACACTCCGACTGTGCCTTCATGGTCGACAACGAGGCCATTTACGACATCTGCAGACGTAACCTCGACATCGAACGTCCCACCTACACCAACCTCAACCGACTGATTGGGCAGATTGTCAGCTCCATCACTGCCTCTCTCCGTTTCGATGGTGCCCTGAACGTAGATCTGACAGAGTTCCAGACCAACCTGGTGCCCTACCCACGTATCCACTTCCCTCTGGCTACCTACGCACCTGTCATCTCCGCCGAGAAGGCCTACCATGAGCAACTATCTGTGGCTGAGATCACTAATGCCTGCTTCGAGCCCGCCAACCAGATGGTCAAATGTGATCCCCGTCATGGCAAATACATGGCCTGTTGCATGTTGTACCGTGGTGATGTCGTCCCTAAGGACGTCAACGCCGCCATCGCCACCATCAAGACCAAGAGAACCATCCAGTTCGTCGACTGGTGTCCCACGGGCTTCAAGGTTGGCATCAACTACCAGCCACCCACTGTTGTCCCCGGTGGTGACCTGGCCAAGGTCCAGAGAGCTGTCTGTATGTTGAGCAACACCACGGCCATCGCTGAGGCCTGGGCTCGTCTTGACCACAAGTTCGATCTGATGTATGCCAAACGTGCCTTCGTCCACTGGTACGTGGGTGAGGGTATGGAGGAGGGAGAGTTCTCCGAAGCCCGTGAGGACTTGGCAGCCCTGGAGAAGGACTACGAGGAGGTTGGAGTCGACTCTGTTGAGGGCGAGGGAGAGGAAGAAGGAGAGGAATATTAGTGCTACCACAAATGACACTCAAATGTTGCCTGAATGGCACGACCGAATAAATAAATGCTTAAAATGTTTCCTCTTCTGTTTGATTTGCGATCATGAACATGGGAAGATCAGAGGAGGGGAGTATTAGTGATACCCATACCTGACTCTCAAATAATACCTTGGAGGAATGAAAGAATAAACAATAGCGGAAAACGATGTTTGTCCGTTGCTTTCGTTATTATAGGAAGACAATATCGTGAAAAAATAATATACTATTTGAAGTCTATTTCATTGTCCCCAACTTAAAGACAGTTGATATGAAATGAAACGATACGAAAGACGAAAGTTTCTGTGTTCTTCCTGTAGTTACAACTGATGGGATATAGTAACGTATGTTACTGGGAGCCTTGATGGATCTGTTGTGTCAGCGAACCTGGCCTTCCGGTCCCGTTAGTAGCCTTTTACGACAAGCACGGGTTGCCGAAGACCAATTCTAACTCGTTCTTTCACGAGTGAGACCTATTCTAACCCGGGCCTTCATGGGTATCCATGTTCATTTGAACAAAAAGGGCAGATCAATCTCATTCCAGCACAAAACCAACCTTAAAATGTTCAAAGCTCTATTCGCTGCTGTACTGCTGTCCCGATCTGCCCACGACGGGATCTAATTGGTGTTTGGTACTAAAAGTTTCAATCAATTGCCGCCAGTGACAGCTACTACGAACATATTGCTAATATTTTCCCCACCATTAAAACGCCACTTAACAAAAGAAGCGTACATAAACCACTATACACAGATTGGTGGTTGTGGCGTCACGCAGCTCTTGTCACCTCCGTTACTGGGATTTAACCTTCACCGAAAAGCTTTAGCTGTTAGAATCTTCTTTCCATAATAAACTTGCAGTATTTAATCAGAGACACTGTCAATACATCTGGAGTCAGTAGGGAAACGTTTTGGTAAAAGCGCCCCTGTGAAGCCCGTTTCCAGCGTACTCCGACGTGCTGTGGCTGGAATATGGCGATAAGCAACATAGATGAAGACTCACTCACTGCTATATCTGGAGTCAAGTATAACAGTATACAAAAAACACGATGTAAGGTGCTCATTAATGTCAAACGTGCCTTGTAGAGACTTCACTACTATATAGGCA
Organism: Haliotis rubra; assembly: GCF_003918875.1. NCBI lineage: Eukaryota > Metazoa > Mollusca > Gastropoda > Lepetellida > Haliotidae > Haliotis > Haliotis rubra. The sequence goes on along the minus strand of NW_025767224.1, from coordinate 852,474 downwards.
CGTATTTTCCTCAATCGCATCAAACACACATCCATGAAATTATTATCGTTCTAAAACTAAACATTGGACTCTTCAACTGTTATTGTTAGCTTCGTGAAGTATGGCTGGTGACATATCGATATTGACTAGGGGTTGTGGACCTTACTCTGGGTCGTTAATTCGTCAGGTTTCGTGGATGAAAGACTCTTCAACATGAAGAGTAGTCAGGTTTGTTTTGGAAAATATTGTCATCCACCGCTGGTTGTTTGAAAATGTAAAGCTTCATCGTTCGAGAACTTTCTTCATGGTAAGTTTCTAGAACATATTGCTTATTGATGCTGAAATTTATTCGACTCCATCTTTGACTTCAAATTATTGAATATCCATCGATCATGAGTTGGCACTGAGTGATTTGACAGTTTAGGTCTCTATTTCAGCGCTAATCCCAGGGCTCTAACTGGGTAATAATTTCGCAACATCGAGAATAGTGAGAAAATCAAAGCTTTAAAGGAATACAATTGTCCGTGGGAATGTCCAGCTCCCTCAGTATCTACCCCGGCCAACCCTCACCATATCCATTAAATCGTAAATGATACATTTTATATGTTTGTAGGGTTTTACACTGCTCGAAGACATAAAATACATAGGGTTATCGAGATAATTCATACAGTTGATATATGTATATTCTTCATTTGTTTTACTACCTAAGTTGGTTGAAAATAATGTACAAATTACATACAATGTACGGTATATTATGGGCTACACAAGAGCTACACACAGGGTAGATTAGCCATATGACGTCTGACATTGGGCTGCCTCCGTGGTCTTGTGTGACTCAGAAAGTTGGGGTCGAGGTTCGACCCCGAGCCGCGGCGGTAAAAGATAGTACTTGTTGTTACCCTGGCTGGCGCTCGGCATAAGGTAACTACATCAAGGACTGGTCGGCTCGAAGTCAGTATGCTGGGTTTGAGTTAAGTAGTCATGCTAAACTGTGGCGTGGTGTATTATAGGGCTAGCACTGTATAGTATGACCAGAAATTATTGAGAATTTTAGGAATATGTTTAATTGGATTTCTAGTATAAACAACCTTGACCAGCTATCAAGTGCTTGGTTTCATTCAAGAGAGACAACTCCGTTAATCCCTTCTTATTAGTTTGTGAAGAGTTATCCCCCTTTGTTTACTTGCTAGCAGACGACATTATCAGTGATCCTCAGTATGGATGATTTAGAGAAGATTTTAGAGTATTATAACAAGGACATCAGATCAGCTAAAGTGATTTCGAGTAGAACAGGCATCCCTTTGTCCACTGTTTATCGTGCTTTGAAAAATATTGCAAATGGATATGGCATTGAGCACCAGGGAGGCGACGGTAGGCCCAGAAAATTGACTGTCGGTGACAGGAGGCGGCTTGGTATTCTTGTTTCTAAAAACAAACGAAGGAGTTTAAGGCTGGATATGATTGATAGAGGAACTGTGGCTGTCTGTAAGGAGACAATTAGAACTGAGCTGCATGCAATGGGTTGGCAGAAAAGTCCAGGAATTCCATCACTGATCATGAAACCTGAACAAAAGGAGCAAAGGTTGAACTGGTGCTTACAGCATAGAAATTTTAACTGGGACAATGTGATTTTCTCAGATGAAAGTTCTGTGTGTCTGTTTCCTAATACACTGAAATTCTGGACCAAACAAACTGAAAAACCTTTGTATCAGCGCCCAAAGTACAGTCCGAATTTTAACGTGTGGGGTGGCATATCTGTGTTAGGGGCAACGCCCCTCTGTGTATCTGAAGGGAATATGAACAGTGAGCGGTACACAGATATTCTCGAGGGACATTTACTTCCATCTGCTCACGTGTTCTATGGAAAGTTTTGGATTTTCCAGCAGGACAACGACCCAAAACATCGTTCAAAGCATTCACAGGCCTGGTTTCGGACCCAAAATATGACATTATTAGATTGGCCGGGCTATAGCCCTGACCTAAATCCAATAGAAAATGTTTGGGGACTTACGAAGGAAAGTGTCAATAAGAAAAATCTGACAAATATTGCTGAAATGAAAGAAGAGGTGGTCCGATATTGGGACAGCATGGACCACGACTTTCTAACTTCTTTGATCAGTAGTATGCCCCGCCGCATTGAAGCCTGCATTGCTGCCCATGGTGACTTGACAAAATACTAACTGTTCACCTGTCTTTGAATCTGGAGTTATGTTCTGCTAATATTCACATTTAATACGTGAGTAATGAGTGAAAAAAACCCAAAATCTTACAATCTCTAAATTCTCAATAATTTCTGGTTGTACTGTATAACCGATGTTGATCTTTACCAGCACAAATAGCACGTTTCTTTCACGTGAATAATTATAGCCTGACATGAACATATGCTTCATTACATCGTGTAATACAACATACGGTAACGTGATGAATTTCCATATAATGCATAACAACACAAACGTACAAAATTATACAGATAATCTTTCAGTCAAAGGAAATAAACTTTAAAAATATGTATGCGTCTACCACGGTATAAATAGTCTTTGTGTATCACATATAGACTTGCATTATCGATGCTGTTAACCAATTCGAAAAACTTGTCACCATGATTCGATACAAATGAAAGGAGCTAGTTTCAGCCCCATCTGCCAATACGATCCCTTCTTTTCAACCGCCAAACCTTCCCAATACGACTAGAGGGCCTTTCAATGTGCCTGCGAAACATACCGACAATATTGTCTGCAAGCCGTTTGGCAGGATACGAAATCTTTTTGAAAAATTGTATCTAATTCAGGATGGCATTACATGATAAAGAGATAATGACCTTATATTTCGTTTCAAACACATCACATGTACCTACCTATCATGTCCGCCGACGAGGTTTTTTAGCTGAGTGTGCCGAAACATTATGACAATCTTGTCTGCAAGCTCTCGCAGGATACGAAACATTGTAGTCTTCAGAATGGCATTACATGATTACAGTCCATGGATGGTTGCTTCTGGAAGATTGTGTGGAGAATGAACTACTTGGTGACACTACGTGGTGGCATTACACACATCCTAGAATGCATGGACCGTACAACATGGACGACCTTCATGAACATCGTCTTCAGACAAATCAGTTCCTGGAACCTATAGTACCTGCAGAATATATACTCATGCCAATAATGGTTGTCACCCCTTCAATGTTTTTTTATTGGAGAGGGGTGTGGGGGGGGTGTGTTGGGGTGGTGGTGGGGTGGTGGGGTGGGGGTGGGGTGAGGGGTGTGGGGTGGTGGGGTGGTGGGGGTGGGGGTGGGGCATGAGTATTGACATGAGTATATACTCAGTGTGTAAATAATGTCCCGGGGAAACACGGGGTGGCTGTATCTCACCAGAGACCATATAATAATCTATCATATGGTCTCTAATCTCACCCTGCACATCTAATGATGTATTAATTTCTTTCAATAGCCACTGAATTAAAATAATGTTAACATATATGTAATATTTGTAATTATTGTACTCTCAGTAACCAATGGAGGAAATACAGATCATTCATTCTTCATAGAAATAACGGCCTCGTATTCCGTACCAAACACATCCCATATTAGATATACTACAGTATCATATCCGCAGGGGCCTGATTTGATGGCAGAATTAAGTGTAATTATCGGGCAAGTAATTACCCTTTAGCACTTCCGTGAACACCTACTTTATACCTCGGACAGTACAGGCATCCTTCACGGCAGACTGAAACTGACTCAAACAAGTACTAATTAGGTTGGGCGACGGCTTATGAGCTTAGCAACGGTTGTTACGGATCAACTTTCTCGACAACCGGCTGTCAAGCTGTATATAAGTGTCCGGGCACCTGCTCTCAACATCAGACTTTCTCACCCCAGACAACTTGCAGTCCACGTGAGGTCCACATCTACCTACAACAACCATGGTATGTAATACAGTTGTGTATACTTGTGAATGACGCTTCACGTATCGACTTAATGTCTATGTCAAACACTTCAAATATTGACATTTCAAAACCTTTCATTAAGAATATTTTAGGTTTGCCAGTGAAATAACATCTAAATTATGGCGTGACCTAGCTGCCCGGTTGATGAAATGTCCTTCTTCAGACTGGATGTATGATGAATGATGTATTCTGCATCCTGTAACGCGTAATAATCATTATATACACTACAGTGCCAACATTTAGCACACCATTCAAATCCGTACGTTCATACTACATGAGGTGAGTGAGTGAGTGAGTGAGTGAGTGAATATGGTTTTACGCCCCTTTTAGCTGTAAACCAGCAATATCACGACGGATGACCAGAAATGGGCTTCTCAAATATTGTACACCCCGTGGGGAATAGAACCGATGTACTCCGCGCCACGAGCGACTGCTTTAACCACTAGGCTACCCCACCGCCCCTTGAGCCCTAGGTACATGTGTAGCACATGCATTTCAGTATGTCGAATGAAAACGAAACATGAGTTATTATATGCCGCTGTTTACCTACATTGTGTACAATACTATGTAGAACGGCTTCTTCATGTGGCGTGGATCTGGTGTAGTCCAGCCAGTTGCTCGCCATGCTGTTGACCAGGCTTGGATTCCACTCTTGATAATACCCGTACAATCCTCTGTGTAACTGTTGCAACAGTGTTTGAAGCGTGTAAACCTTACTGATCTTCTTGATCACTATCTCAACAATGCAAATAAGAAATTGCTAAACTGGTCACGTTTATGTAAATCGGATTTTTGTTGAAAGTAGGTGAGACACTGGTTTGCAACTAAACACAACTTCACACTCTTGAGCTGGAAACTTGAAAACAGAAACCACTGACACACTCTGGAAATACTTATCAGACAAGCAAGACTTGTATATATTAATTTACTTATTAAACATTATCGGCAAATAAATATTGCTCTTCATTTAGATTACTAAACGTTTATAACGATTTACCAGAAAGCAAGTAATTGTAAGTGTAATAAGAGCCCAAACATGATATTCCATATTTCATTTCTTGACTTCAGAGGGAATGTATCTCCATCCATGTCGGCCAGGCCGGAGTCCAGATGGGCAATGCATGCTGGGAGTTGTACTGTCTGGAGCACGGCATTCAGCCCGACGGTCAGATGCCCTCAGACAAGACCATTGGGGGTGGGGACGACTCCTTCAACACCTTCTTCAGCGAGACTGGAGCTGGGAAGCACGTGCCCAGGGCCATATTTGTTGACCTTGAACCAACTGTTGTCGGTGAGTTTATTGAATATTTTCATATGCCAATAAACAATTTTCTAAAAACAATCTTCAGCCCAAATAATCTAAAAAATAATGATTTTCTTTTCAGATGAGGTTCGTACAGGAACCTACCGCCAACTGTTCCACCCAGAGCAGCTCATCACCGGCAAGGAGGACGCCGCCAACAACTACGCCCGTGGCCACTACACCGTCGGCAAAGAAATCGTCGACCTCGTTCTTGACCGCACAAGGAAGCTGGCTGACCAATGCACTGGACTCCAGGGCTTCCTCATCTTCCACAGCTTCGGTGGTGGCACTGGCTCCGGCTTCACGTCTCTCTTGATGGAGAGACTGTCTGTGGACTACGGCAAGAAGTCCAAGCTTGAGTTTGCTGTCTATCCCGCTCCTCAGATCTCCACTGCTGTCGTGGAGCCCTACAACTCCATCCTGACCACCCACACCACCCTGGAACACTCCGACTGTGCCTTCATGGTCGACAACGAGGCCATCTACGACATCTGCAGACGTAACCTCGACATCGAACGTCCAACCTACACCAACCTCAATCGTCTGATTGGGCAGATTGTCAGCTCCATCACTGCCTCTCTCCGATTCGATGGTGCCCTGAACGTGGATCTGACGGAGTTCCAGACCAACCTGGTACCCTACCCTCGTATCCACTTCCCTCTGGCTACCTATGCCCCTGTCATCTCCGCCGAGAAGGCCTACCATGAGCAACTATCTGTGGCTGAGATCACTAATGCCTGCTTCGAGCCCGCCAACCAGATGGTCAAATGTGATCCCCGTCACGGCAAATACATGGCCTGTTGTATGTTGTACCGTGGTGATGTCGTCCCTAAGGACGTCAACGCCGCCATCGCCACCATCAAGACCAAGAGAACCATCCAGTTCGTCGACTGGTGTCCCACAGGCTTCAAGGTCGGCATCAACTACCAGCCACCCACTGTTGTCCCCGGTGGTGACCTGGCCAAGGTCCAGAGAGCTGTCTGTATGTTGAGCAACACCACGGCCATCGCCGAGGCCTGGGCTCGTCTTGACCACAAGTTCGATCTGATGTACGCCAAACGTGCCTTCGTCCACTGGTACGTGGGTGAGGGTATGGAGGAAGGCGAGTTCTCCGAGGCCCGTGAGGACTTGGCAGCTCTGGAGAAGGACTACGAGGAGGTTGGAGTCGACTCTGTTGAGGGCGAGGGAGAGGAAGAGGGAGAGGAATATTAGTGCTACCTTTAAATGACTCTCAAATGTTTCCTTGTTGGAACGACCGAATAAAAAATCGAATACGATACATTGTCTGTTTCACTATATATTAATTACATCCGCGCGCCACAGTTAACACTCAAATATTGCCTGAATGGCAAGACCGAATAAAAATTGCTTAAAATGTTTTCTCTTCTGTTCATGTCATGTCATGAACATGGGAAGACCAGGCCATGTTGTATTTTCACCGTCCCCAAAGAATTCCAATTCTATTGCAAGTTTGTTTTAGCAAATATACACTTACAAATTACTTTGACCAAAAAACACTGTCATAGGGTGTAAAACAGTCGCAATCTCATTAAAACATGCCTTAGAGATGGCTGGTGCTCCACATTGATGTCAGAACATCCTATTACAGTTACGTCCCAGCTCCCAATCCGAGCGCTGCTTACCAAATTGCGGAAGTGAAATCCCGGATCGGTTTTCTAATCATTCGGCCTCGGATAAGAATAAGACGAGGCACTCTGAACGACAGTTACTGGAATGAACGACTGATTCCAGCAAAACCGCCATCTACCTTTTGCTTCAATCTGATAAGCAATTGAAACGTAGGGCAATTATTTGACATTTAAGAATTTTCTGTTTTAAGTTTTAAGTTCGGAATCGATTACTTTATCAAAGTAATTCTCACAGCTTTTTCAGGAATGGATGTCGCCAGTTTGCATTTTGACTGGCTGATGATAACGTGCTGCTACCTATTTCATCAGTCGGTGGCCTATTTGGAAACATAACTTATTATACAATACAATATATTGATCCCATATGTTTCCCTGTTTGCAACCTCCAGTCCCATGCTTATTGGTTTAGGGGAACGGCTGAAACCTGTATCACCTCGGTCGTTCCTCGCACATCAATGCTTGATACACTGCGATATTGTCCCATTTGGGGGCGGTGGGGTAGCCTAGTGGTTAAAGCGTTCGCTCGTCACGCCGAAGATCCGAGTTCGATTTCCCACCTGGGTACAATGTGTGAAGCCCATTTCTGGTGTCCCCCGCCGTCATATTGCTGGAACATTGCTAAAAGCGACGTAAAACCAAAACTCACTCAGTCACTACTGTCCCATACTCTGTTGATCATCAGTAAACAACATATCTCATGATAAGTGTGTCTTGTGACGACTAATCCACTCTTCAGCCTGCATAGAATCAAGTCGGAAAGGGTCAGGAGGATTTGATCCAATGGTCACTTTTATCGCTCGTTATATATTAACTGACACGTCGCTATCGAAAGAGATGTTTATGTTCTCAATTAAAAATACTCGCATTCCCACTTCTGTCAGTAATTTATTGTTTTACCTCAGGAGACAAACATATTTCCCACAGAACATATGTAGTTTAATTTTAATAATATACATGTTTGTATGTGGTTTATTTGACGGAATATTTTTATCTTAGAATGTAACAGATGTAAGTTTGTCTCTGGGGTGTTGAAGGGAGGGTCGGATTGGGTTGGGTTGGGTTGAGTTGGGTTGGGTTGGGTTGGGTTGGGTGAGATATTAGAGAGGTGTCGGTGAGATGTTAGAGAGGTGTAGGTGAGATGTTAGAAAGGTGGTCTGTGGGTGTTGAAGGGAGGGTCATGCTGGGTGAGATATTAGAGAGGTGTATGTGAGATGTTAGAGAGGTGTAGGTGAGATGTTAGAGAGGTGGTCTATGGGGTGCTGAAGGGAGGGTCATGTTGGGTGAGATATTAGAGAGGTAGGTGAGATGTTAGAGAGGTGTAGGTGAGATATTAGAGAGGTGTAGGTGAGATGTTAGAGAGGTGTAGGTGAGATGTTAGAGAGCTGTAGGTGAGATATTAGAGAGGTGGTCTATGATGTGCTGAAGGGAGGGTCGGGTTGGTTTGGGTTGGATGAGATATTAGAGAGGTGAGTGAATGTTGTATTTGAGGGGAAGTCAGTACAGTGTCAGTCGTTTGAGAAGTGTAATTCAGGTGTTAGAGGAGATGGTTGAGGTATCCGGTACCGAAACTGTTTGGTCAGGCGCCATCAAAGATGTTGAGGTTCAGGAGCAGTGCTCTGTGATGGATTCTCTCTTCTTGTGGGCATTTAGCTTGAGTGTTCCCTCATCTTGCGCAAGTAAATGTTCTATCATCTTTTTCCAGGGGTTTTCTAAATTCACATGTCATATTTTGCAGGGGAACGTTCTCTCATTTCTCGAGTACTGTCTGCTACACAGCTGGGTATCTCTTTCATGGAGAGTGTTCTCATGTGCTGTTATGTTTCCGGCAGTGTCAGATTCTTATGAGAGGGAACATTCTCTCACCTTTTGCAAGTACTGTCTGTTTCCCAACTAGGGAATCCTCTCTGATCTTTCCTTGGGTGATAGGGTTGGTCGATGATGGGGAATCTCCTCAACTACCTGGAAGTGTTTGGCTCATTCATCCATTTCCTTTGGGAGTTCATTTTTTCTTTGCTGGGAAGTATCATCAGTTTGCTCCTCTTCATGGGAACTGTCTTCATATTTCCTATCTCTTTCTTGCTTATATGAATTAACAACGGTACTAATTACAACAATAGCAATAATGTAGAGCCCCTAAATATGTATTCAGCAATGATAGTATTCACATAGGAAAGATAAACACATGTAATGATGCCGCTACTACAGCTATTCATATTGGTGGACGATGTGTTGGAAGTGTCTTGCCCTGAACAGTATACATTCTTTGTTTGGACTGTGTAATGGGCGTCCTGTTCGACTTCCGGTACTTTGTTCAAAAGAACACGATGTTAGTCCCTCCCCTCTTATTATGTTCCAAACACAAGTGTCACCCCTGTAATATCGTGTTTCATTGACAGGAGTCGAGTCTCCAGTTTTGATATAAAGGCATTTCTTCAGTATTGTGTTCCAAAGACACAAGTGTCACCTCTCTGGTATTGTGTTCCAAGGTCACCTGTGTCACCCCTCCAGCAGTGTGTTCTAAAGTCATCAGTATCACCTCTCTAGTGTTGTGTTCTAAAGTCACCAGTATCACCTCTCTAGTGTTGTGTTCTAAAGTCATCAGTATCACCTCTCTAGTGTTGTGTTCTAAAGTCACCAGTATCACCTCTCTAGTGTTGTGTTCTAAAGTCACCAGTATCACCTCTCTAGTGTTGTGTTCTAAAGTCACCAGTATCACCTCTCTAGTGTTGTGTTCTAAAGTCACCAGTATCACCTCTCTAGTGTTGTATTCCAAAGACATCAGTATCACCTCTCTAGTGTTGTGTATTCCAAAGTCATCAGTATCACCTCTCTAGTGTTGTGTTCTAAAGTCACCAGTATCACCTCTCTAGTGTTGTGTTCTAAAAGTCACTAGTATCACCTCTCTAGTGTTGTGTTCTAAAGTCACCAGTATCACCTCTCTAGTGTTGTGTTCTAAAGTCACTAGTATCACCTCTCTAGTGTTGTATTCCAAAGACATCAGTATCACCTCTCTAGTGTTGTGTTCTAAAGTCATCAGTATCACCTCTCTAGTGTTGTGTTCTAAAGTCATCAGTATCACCTCTCTAGTGTTGTGTTCTAAAGTCACCAGTATCACCTCTCTAGTGTTGTGTTCTAAAGTCACTAGTATCACCTCTCTAGTGTTGTGTTCCAAAGACATCAGTATCACCTCTCTAGTGTTGTGTTCCAAAGACATCAGTATCACCTCTCTAGTGTTGTGTTTAAAGTCATCAGTATCACCTCTCTAGTGTTGTGTTCTAAAGTCATCAGTATCACCTCTCTAGTGTTGTGTTCTAAAGTCACCAGTATCACCTCTCTAGTGTTGTGTTCTAAAGTCATCAGTATCACCTCTCTAGTGTTGTGTTCCAAAGACATCAGTATCACCTCTCTAGTGTTGTGTTCTAAAGTCATCAGTATCACCTCTCTAGTGTTGTGTTCTAAAGTCATCAGTATCACCTCTCTAGTGTTGTGTTCTAAAGTCACCAGTATCACCTCTCTAGTGTTGTGTTCTAAAGTCACTGGTATCACCTCTCTAGTGTTGTGTTCCAAAGACATCAGTATCACCTCTCTAGTGTTGTGTTCCAAAGACATCAGTATCACCTCTCTAGTGTTGTGTTCTAAAGTCATCAGTATCACCTCTCTAGTGTTGTGTTCTAAAGTCATCAGTATCACCTCTCTAGTGTTGTGTTCTAAAGTCACCAGTATCACCTCTCTAGTGTTGTGTTCTAAAGTCACTAGTATCACCTCTCTAGTCTTGTGTTCCAAAGACATCAGTATCACCTCTCTAGTGTTTTGTTCCAAAGACATCAGTATCACCTCTCTAGTGTTGTGTTCTAAAGTCACTAGTATCACCTCTCTAGTGTTGTGTTCCAAAGACATCAGTATCACCTCTCTATAACGCAAGTGGCACCACTATTCTATTGTGTTTAAATACCACAATCGCACCTCTCATGAATTGCGTTTAAATGACACAAATTGCACCTATCTTGTATTGTGCTCCGACGACGCCATTGTCACCTCTCCAATACTCCAAAGCCACCTGTTTGACCTCGCTAGTGCTGTGTTCTGGGAACAAAAATGTCGACATAAGACAGTATCCACTAACAGACATTGTTCCAGATGGAAAATACTCGTGGCGTGTTGCAAAGAAAAGTCTCAAAAGGTGTTCAACATGCAAATATGTCGACGTTCTACAAATTCATAATGAGGTCAAACGAAGGTCTATACTGAACGATACAGGTCACGCCGACATTGGCTACCTCTACAGCACCACCACATCTCATTCTCCCTTCGGCTCCTGCCTGACTGGAAACCCTGTTCCCAGATAATTCAATGCAACATGTTTCTTTATATAATATGGACAGCCTATGACTATTCGAGAAAAGCGTTTTGATTTTGATTCTGAAAATGTATTTAATTACCTACAGCCTCTTTTGTGATTACTATATTTTGTATCGTTTGAATGTTGCTATACGAGTCGATATTTGCACACTTTGTAAAATACGTATGGTTTTCTGTATGTTTGACTTTGTTCTCTTCCGATATGGATGAGCACCACTCCATCATATGCCAGGCTTGTATCAGGATGAGAAGATCGGGAATCAGTAACTGGTTATGTACTGACCTGTGGCTGGACAGACTAGCATTAGTTCGCTCACAGGGACACACAGTTTACAGTTCTACATTTGACAGTTATCTCAGCCTGTGATGTGGCGCTGCGGCACCAATGTGATAGTAACCAAATGATGTTACGATCTGGAACCGGCTTACTGTGTCTCGCCTTACCCCAATGGTCAATCCAGAATTGGCACTGTGACGTGATCTAGCTGACGGTCTCGTAAAACAACATTAACTCACGTTCTCACTCACACGTGGGATCAGTATCGCAGCCGAGTAGTTTAAGATCCAGGTTCGATTCTCTGCATGGGTACAGTGTGTGAAGCCACATTCGGGCCTCCCCGGCAGTGATATATCTGGAAGATGCAATACTGGAGTACTTTCAGTTTATCTACAGGACATCCAGATACACCGAAACAGAGCTATATATCATGGTGTGGATACCTTCCAGGCTTCCATTCAGCTGCCACTCTGCTTGAGTCATGTAGGATCAATGTGTAGTGCCGGTCTAATTACGGAAGTCAGTGTGGTCCGCTGCCGTTTACAGATTGAAGAAAATCAGTAAAATTGAAATATTTGTCAATAACATATGACTGTCCCATTCAAGGAACCTAACTGTCACTTTGTAGTACTAATATACTTCACCCTAACCTCTCCCCGCTATACACACATGCAAATGATGTATATTATATGTCCCATCGGGAACTTCATTGCGTAAAATGAGGACTGTAAGTAGGCTCTATTCAAATTGTGTTGTGTAAATGAAACCTCTTTGTTTCATGATGTTGTCAAGCAAGACAATGCAAGCAAGTAAAATAGATCGTTATAACATGCATTGACAAAGGGAAAATATAAGTTTCTAAGTTTTTTATTCGGTCATTCCACCAAGGGAACATGTGTCATTGAAGGGTAGCACTAATATTCCTCTCCCTCTTCCTCTCCCTCGCCCTCAACAGAGTCGACTCCAACCTCCTCGTAGTCCTTCTCCAGGGCTGCTAAGTCCTCACGGGCCTCGGAGAACTCGCCCTCCTCCATACCCTCACCCACGTACCAGTGAACGAAGGCACGCTTGGCGTACATCAGATCGAACTTGTGGTCAAGACGAGCCCAGGCCTCAGCAATGGCCGTGGTGTTGCTTAACATACAGACAGCTCTCTGGACCTTGGCCAGGTCACCACCGGGGACAACAGTGGGTGGCTGGTAGTTGATGCCCACCTTGAAGCCTGTGGGACACCAGTCGACGAACTGGATGGTTCTCTTGGTCTTGATGGTGGCGATGGCGGCATTGACGTCCTTAGGGACGACATCACCACGGTACAACATGCAGCAGGCCATGTACTTGCCGTGACGGGGATCACATTTGACCATCTGGTTGGCAGGCTCGAATGAGGCGTTGGTGATCTCAGCCACAGACAGTTGCTCATGGTAGGCCTTCTCGGCGGAGATGACAGGGGCGTAGGTAGCCAGAGGGAAGTGGATACGTGGGTAGGGCACCAGGTTGGTCTGGAACTCTGTTAGATCCACGTTCAGGGCACCATCGAAACGGAGAGAGGCAGTGATGGAGCTGACAATCTGTCCAATCAGACGATTGAGGTTGGTGTAGGTGGGACGTTCGATGTCGAGGTTACGTCTGCAGATGTCGTAGATGGCCTCGTTGTCGACCATGAAGGCACAGTCGGAGTGTTCCAGAGTGGTGTGGGTGGTCAGGATGGAGTTGTAGGGCTCGACGACAGCAGTGGAGATCTGTGGAGCGGGATAGACAGCGAACTCTAGCTTGGACTTCTTGCCGTAGTCCACAGACAGTCTCTCCATCAAGAGAGAGGTGAAGCCGGAGCCAGTGCCGCCACCGAAGCTGTGGAAGATGAGGAAGCCCTGGAGTCCAGTGCACTGGTCAGCCAGTTTCCTTGTGCGGTCAAGGACGAGGTCGACGATTTCCTTTCCGATGGTGTAGTGGCCACGGGCGTAGTTGTTGGCGGCGTCCTCCTTGCCGGTGATAAGCTGTTCTGGGTGGAACAGTTGGCGGTAGGTTCCGGTACGGACCTCATCTGAAAACGCATTATATCATAATGATATGTGTAATGAATATAGAGAGTATTTTATAGAAGAAAATGCATCGTTTAAAGTTTAAGATTGTTGAATATGAAATACAAGTATATGAACATGAGTACCCACCGACAACAGTTGGTTCGAGGTCAACAAAGATGGCCCTGGGCACGTGTTTCCCAGCACCAGTCTCGCTGAAGAAGGTGTTGAAGGAGTCGTCCCCACCCCCGATGGTCTTGTCTGAGGGCATCTGACCGTCGGGCTGGATGCCGTGCTCCAGACAGTACAACTCCCAGCATGCATTGCCCATTTGGACTCCGGCCTGGCCGACGTGGATGGAGATACATTCCCTCTGAAGAAAACAATGGAAACGGGTGAAATGAAATAGAAGGACAACAAACACACGAACAATGCCATTCGAAACAGCGAAAACTATGAAAACGTTGATGAGTTTGTGAGTGAATTGAGTTCACTGCCGCTTTTATCAGAATTACAGTTATATCACGTTATATCGGCTAAATGTTGAACAAAAAATCGTCCGAAAATAAGGTTTCAGTTATATACCACCTTGGCAAAACCCACGAGCATGGGTATGGTGCTAACAACGTAGAGACATCGTTGGGACGAACTGGGATTCGAATCAACAATTATTGGTGCTCAAGGGACGCAACTCTGGACAGCTCGCACATCGTATTCTTGACACAGATATGTTTTGTTACTTACTGACATACGTTTTCACTCTTTTTAAATATAACAGCTTCGTTGATGTCGCCATGATTAAAGGGAAATAATACAACGCTGCCTGAAGCCTATTTTCCGCTTTTGTCTGTGGATACGATGTGTGAGTGAGTGAGTGAGTGAGTGATTGATTGATTGAGTGAGTGAGTAAATGAGTGAAATGTTCCGCCGCTTTTAGCAAGATTCCAGCATTGCCCCGGCGGGGAACATAAGAAATAGGCTTTCCTACTGGGTGAGCGAGTGAGTGAGTGAATGTCCCTTTAAGCTGACTTCAGCAATATTCCAGCAATACATTACAAAGGGGGACACAAGAAATGGGCTTCCCAAGCGAGTGAGTAAGTGAGGTTTTAAGTTGTTTATAGCAGTATCTAAGCGATATCATGGCGGGGGGAAGCAGATGGGAAATTAGCATCACACTGTACTGATGTGGGATACCAAACGTGAAGCATTTACATTGCAAGGTTACAAGTGTGAGTATCCCAAGGGCTTTGAGGCCTATATTAATTGCTTTATCGACAAAATAGTGCTGATGTGACGGCAATATTTTTACACATGTTTATCATGTTTATGAGAGGCATGTCGCATTTGAATATGTTAAAGAATATCAGTAATATGTATATATAAGTTAATGATTATATTCAGCGCCGTGTGTGTAGATTGCCATCAAATCCAAATAGTCACTACTCACCATGATTGTTATAGGTAGATGTGGATCTCACGTGGACTGTAAGTTGTCAGGGGTGAGAAAGTCTGATGTTGAGAGCAGGTGCCCGGACACTTATATACAGACGGACAGCCGGTTGTCAAGGACGCTAATCCGTAACGACTGTCGCTGGCGTAATTGCAAAGGGTTAATTGGGCATAGAGAGCAAGGAGACTAGCGACATATGCCCGAGTGAGACACTCATCTGTTGGGTGGGTGGACTCTCAGCTCGCTGCTCACATCATTAGGGATTGTTTCCTGGATAATCCACCTGGCAAGCTGTAATAAGCCCTCTAATCACTCAACAGTCAACGTACGATGACTCCAATTCGATTCTTGCATGCATGTATATATTATGCATTTGCTAAGGGTTATTGTGCATGATCTAGAAAAGAGTGCGAAACTCAGCGCATAAACTGACGACCTTGGCTTAATAAAAGAAGAAATGGGAATGTTCGCGTTCAAAGTTAATGCACATGAACAACGACGTGAATGCACGCGTGTGCGTGCCAGCTTGTAATGGTGTAGACGGTGTTTCAAGTCTAACACAAGGACACATGTATGCTGCACTTGAGTAAGTGAGCGTTTTAAGCCACTTTTAGCAATATTCTAGCAATATCACGGGGCGAGGGAGGGGGGGGATGGTACACCAGAAAAGGGCTTGAATCCCATGTGACGAGCGAACGCTTTAACCGCTAGGCTACCCCATGGCCTCAGATCAATTTCCCACCCAACATTGTGAATATACGAAGTATTTTGTAGGAAAAGCAGGCAAGATTTTGCTATTGAACATTAAAGTCAATACGCCGTCTAGAAATGTAAATCAAGGCATACATTTCTTAGTGAGAGTGTGATTGAGTGCTGTGCTCAATTTTGCGCACAAGGTTCTCATATCAAACCCATTTCGTGCGTGTTTTATTTATTTGAAACACACACACACACACACACACACACACACCCTCATATTTTATGGAAACCGGGTATTAATTCGTGTTGAACGAGCAGTTCCAATAGCAGTGTTCAGAAGCTTTTTTGGATTGCCCGTAACAGATTTGACATGAACTTTCCTGCCATTTTAATTCCTGATTGCGGGGCAGTGGATTAGCCTGGTGGTTAAAGCTTTACTTCCTGGGTTCTACTCTCCAATCCAAAGTCGATTTCTGGTGTCCACCATCGCAATATTGCTGGAGTATTGCAAACAGTGGATTAAAATAATGCTCACACCCCTACTTCCTGATTGGCCGAATAGCATATGGTATATACATGTATTGCACAGGTTCGTTTGGTGTTTTGTTGTTTAATGTCGCACTCAGCAATCTTACTGCTTCATGGCGGCGGTCTGTGAAGAACTCTGGATCAGACAATCCAGTGATCAACATCATGAGTGTCAATTGACGCAAATGGCATACGATGACGATCCGATCCTGTTAGTCGCCTCTTGCGAGAAGCACGTGTTGCTGAAGATAAATTGTAACCCGAATCTTCATATGTTACATCTTGATAAGATACAACGTGTAGCTCTGAGAAGGCAGTGCGTGATGCAGCTGTGTAACATGCCATAGCTAAGGAAATAATCACTCACTGCTCAATAGATATTCATAAACTATACCGCCAGTAACTTTAGCGAGAGTAGATATATATACACTAAACGCCAAAACAAACGTTACCATCCTTCCTAAATGACGGAGGTGCCTATATTCAGCTGGCGTTGGGATGCATGGAAGTCCACTTCTGGTCTGTCTACGGAGACCCCAGTCTGTCTGAAGCCCTGAATCAGTCTTATAAACCGTGATACGTTGGCATCCGAGGGCGTTGGCAACAGCATTGTATGTTGACCCCATCTGCACCATTACAATGGTTCTTTCTCTCTTCAGCTGTTAATCGTGGCATATTTCTCGTACTTGTGTATCATATCATGCATTCTAGGCTCTCTTCATACCCTATAGAATCATTCTACACGTGAAACAGATGCTAATACTGCTTGAATATTGCTGCGTTGTGGCGATTGCTATTGCTATGTGTAAACAAAAATATAACTTTGCAAAGAAAAATGTTAAGTAAAGGTCACATGCAACGTAAAACACAACTTTGCAGATTCTGATACCTTTCGGTATGGATTTACCGAAACAAATCATCAAAAATGCAAATTCAACTTATAAAGTTGAAAAATAACGCGATGAAAAAACCCGCGCGAAATTGTAGTTCAAACGATTCACTAATTTTCCCCAGACTTTTCTGGGGAAAACTGGTTTCAACAGCTGGGCTGCGCTCATAGCACGTGCGCAGTGAAATAGGTTCGCGCAACTTGGAAGCGGGCTGTCCGGTGAATACTCGGTGAAGGCTTTTGGTGTGAGCTATTTTCCTAATGTTTTGTTGATATCTCACAGGCGCGAGCTTTTTATATGTTATGACAGTAAATAAACTGTTTATATAATTTCATTTGTCTATTTCACCACACGTTCTTCTTACCGAGTCACTTTCTCAGTTCGATACTTAAAAGCAATGTCATTATTTAGCGTTGTACAGAATTTCTAACTGTGATATAGATATGTCGTTGTCACAGACAAAACTGAATGTCTTGTTTTATTGACACCTGTGTGTCTGCCTGCCTGTCTGCTAATGACAATATTCAATACACAACTGCGATCACTGACCACATGCAATTTGAACTTAACACCAATCAGGCTATACACCATAAACAAAACGCGTTGATTTATGGCCCAAATTCGGTCGCTGTCACATTATGTAATTACACAGACAGGCAGGTGTGATACTTGAACACATGACATGTTATGATGTCTGTTGATTGCAAAATGTTATACACAAAAAATGAGCATGTATTTACAAAACCCAACATCTCTATATATACACACACACTTGAGTGCACACCCACCCGCTCTGACTGGGTTCGGTATCCCGGCTGCTTCGTTTCTTGG
This sequence comes from Haliotis rubra, assembly GCF_003918875.1. NCBI lineage: Eukaryota > Metazoa > Mollusca > Gastropoda > Lepetellida > Haliotidae > Haliotis > Haliotis rubra. The sequence continues at coordinate 834,542 of NW_025767224.1, read as the reverse complement.
GAAGTAAACCCAAGTACACAATATTGCACTTTTGATTTGCGATTGTATGCTTATAATTTTGTTTATATGTTTTTTTCATAATCAGCAATGTATATTATATGTCATGAATAAGTGGTAATTGTGTTTTAATTAGGTTTGATTTTTTGGTTGCATGTGACCTTTAACAAAGATAATTTTAGATGTTCCTAAACATTTTTTCACAATATCAAAGACACGTTTTATTTGTTTTCACTAATGCAAATCAGCAGAAAATGTTTTAAAAGACTGAAATAATAGGAATTATTATTTTACAATTGTACACACTCTACAACATTTGTTTCTTGTTTTAATGGTTTTAAAATGGTGACTTTAAATGGTTATCTTTGTGTCAAGCCAGAATTTTATTGCAACCTTTCTCTTGGACATCTAAGTCACTGTTATTGGTTTATTTCGGCATGGACGAATATAGGACAATTGAACTCTTCTGAAAAAGATGCATTTCACCTACATATGAATGCATTTGAGAGTTGTTTTTTCGAGATTTGCATAAAGCTGTGTTGTTAAGCTTTCTTGTAAACTAATACCTTCTAACATATCTTTGATAATTTTTAAGTAATTCATAAATGTAGGAGGGTAACGTTTCTTTTGGCGTTTAGTGTATTCCTCTGACCATTTACAGTCCGTTTGAGATAAAATGATAAAATGATTCTTTTATGTCTATTTGTTTTGGTGTTAGATTGCAATTCATCGGTATCATTTTGTCTCAAACCGACTGTAAGTGACAGAATATGACCCGCGTGAGGTAAAAACGTGTATGGATTAAATCAATCTCAGTTAATTTTACACACTTTAAGTTTCAGAGAAATCAAACTGGGGCCCTACTTCAGTCACCAACACTAACCACACAAATACAGGCCTTAGAGCGGACAAGAACAAAAGCCACACTTAGACTCACTGAACGACTCCCACACGGACAGGATCTATATTGAACGTCTATTGATATGTTGAGCCCAGGGGATCGAACCACCCACCTTCTGGTGAGCAGCTTTGTCCACTACACCACCTACACAGCACCTACACCAATTCAAAAGTGATCGCAAGATCGATTGTACGAAAACATAACAATATGTGATTGTCTAATGTAGAATATCACTTCGTTGCGTGACACACGTAAAACGTTTCAGAAAAATGTTTGGAGACTTGACAAACATCAAACAATATGTAAAGTATTTCAGAATGAGCTCGTATTAGTGACAGTCATTATCTGCTGATGAACGTTATAAACATACAAATGGGGTGTATGCATGTTTTAGGTACTTCAGCATTTTACAGATGTTTTTCATGCTTTCACAAAATATGACATGAAATAATGCTTCTTCTGAGTTCACTCTACCAGTGAAACCTCGCACAGGTTGCGCCACACAAGGTTAACCAGCAGACTTGGAGTGCTTTGTTATAGCTGATGTGCTATTCATGAACTGATTCTATATAGACATTGCACATATAGTATCCCCACAGCGGCGTAGAACCAAACTCAGTCACTCACTGCCCCAACAATAAAACATTCATGATAAATTTGAAAATATAACAGAAATACAACATCTCCATATGCAGCATGTTTAATGTCAGTGACATCGATGGTACGAGTCCAAGCAGCAATGTCACAATGTCGAGAATAGCAGTCCAGCGCACCGACGTATAGAGTCCATCAAATGGCGAAGGAAGGCTTGTGAATTGGCTTGTATATTCTGCAACTCTGCTGGTATATCACAAACGTTATGTGGCGGATTTGGCACATGGCGTAGACGCCGCTCAGTTTCATCCTACACATGCTAAGGGGGGAGACATCCGGGGAATTAGATGACAGGACAGTACACTTTGTGCAAGTCTCGTCAAGTGTGGAACGACATCATCCTGTTGGAATATCAATCCTGGGCCATGCTGGTGTTCAAAATGTGTAAGGTACAGCCAAGCATGCTCTTCCCACGATGAACGTCATACGAATTTGCTCAAAAGTTGTTTGACTAAGGTTTCAAAATTTAGTAAAACTTTCAAACAGTTTAATGGCAGACATGCAACAATTTCTAAATTTGACGCTTCAGTGACAAAACGGATGCCATGTTCATCCCCTATTTGGACGTGTATATCGTATGTTCAAGCGTTTTGGGGTTGGCTTTTTCCACTATAGAGGCATCATCAGCGCTATTTGCTGGGAACTCAAGCACGTATGTCGATGGTGTGGTCTGACATTTAAATTGACACAAATGCTTTAGGAATATGGAAGAGTGTTGGTATTTATATAAACAGGTTTTATTGCTTTGTTTTTCTGTTGTTGATTCTTTGTTTCTGTTGATGATTAATTAGTCAATTTACCTGAACAATCTTTCCACCAAAGAAGTGTATACATTTTACTAATCGTTCACCCATATCTGAAATTGTGGCAGTGACGTACTGAGGGGTTGCCGGGTGGTTAACACCGACATCGACAAGAAGGGTTCGATTCCATCAATGGTACAGAGTGTGAAGCCTATTCGTGGTGTCCCGTGTATGTATGTGGTTGGATATACAAAGAAATACCAAAATTACTTCTGTACTGTCCAGTTATTGAAATTTAAGAACTTACCTTTTGTACACGTGACATACCAATGCCGTAACGGTTTGCAGTAAATGTCGCATAACATACCTAACGTCTTACACTTGTGAAGCAATAAGAGAAAGGCAAGTGAAACAATATTTTTCAATTTTTTATTCCGTCTTTCCATCAAAAGGAACATTTGAGAGTCATTTAAGGTAGGCACTAATATTCCTCTCCTTCTTCCTCTCCCTCGCCCTCAACAGAGTCGACTCCAACCTCCTCGTAGTCCTTCTCCAGGGCTGCCAAGTCCTCACGGGCCTCGGAGAACTCGCCTTCCTCCATACCCTCACCCACGTACCAGTGGACGAAGGCACGCTTGGCGTACATCAGATCGAACTTGTGGTCAAGACGAGCCCAGGCCTCGGCGATGGCCGTGGTGTTGCTCAACATACAGACAGCTCTCTGGACCTTGGCCAGGTCACCGCCGGGGACAACAGTGGGTGGCTGGTAGTTGATGCCCACCTTGAAGCCTGTGGGACACCAGTCGACGAACTGGATGGTTCTCTTGGTCTTGATGGTGGCGATGGCGGCGTTGACGTCCTTTGGGACGACATCACCACGGTACAACATACAACAGGCCATGTATTTGCCATGACGGGGATCACATTTGACCATCTGGTTGGCGGGCTCGAAGCAGGCGTTGGTGATCTCAGCCACAGACAGTTGCTCGTGGTAGGCCTTCTCGGCGGAGATGACAGGGGCGTAGGTGGCCAGAGGGAAGTGGATACGTGGGTAGGGTACCAGGTTGGTTTGGAACTCCGTCAGATCTACGTTCAGGGCACCATCGAATCGGAGAGAGGCAGTGATGGAGCTGACAATCTGCCCAATCAGTCGGTTGAGGTTGGTGTAGGTGGGACGTTCGATGTCGAGGTTACGTCTGCAGATGTCGTAGATGGCCTCGTTGTCGACCATGAAGGCACAGTCGGAGTGTTCCAGGGTGGTGTGGGTGGTCAGGATGGAGTTGTAGGGCTCCACGACAGCAGTGGAGATCTGTGGAGCGGGATAGACAGCGAACTCTAGCTTGGACTTCTTGCCATAGTCCACAGACAGTCTCTCCATCAAGAGAGAGGTGAAGCCGGAGCCAGTGCCGCCACCGAAGCTGTGGAAGATGAGGAAGCCCTGGAGTCCAGTACACTGGTCAGCCAACTTCCTGATACGGTCAAGGACGAGGTCGACAATCTCCTTTCCGATGGTGTAGTGGCCCCGGGCGTAATTGTTGGCGGCGTCCTCCTTGCCGGTGATGAGCTGTTCTGGGTGGAACAGTTGGCGGTAGGTGCCGGTACGGACCTCATCTGATAACACAAATAATCATACTAAATGAATATATTATTTTTAAACGAACGACCAAGAAATTGCACATTTCCACTGCGTTTTGAATTAAACATGAAAATATGGAGTACCCACCGACAACAGTTGGTTCGAGGTCAACAAAGATGGCCCTGGGCACGTGTTTCCCAGCTCCAGTCTCGCTGAAGAAGGTGTTGAAGGAGTCGTCCCCACCCCCGATGGTCTTGTCTGAGGGCATCTGACCATCGGGCTGGATGCCGTGCTCCAGACAGTACAACTCCCAGCATGCATTGCCCATCTGGACTCCGGCCTGGCCGACGTGGACTGAGATACATTCCCTCTGGAGGACGAAAGAGAAAGTTAAGAATATGTTATTTACACGAATACGTAAGGTCTTATATAACTGCCAATTTTCTCATTTACTCATAGAAACCTGATTACTAAGCGCTGCACCGTAGTTCTTGCTGGGCACTCAAGGTTAAATCATTGTTGCGTTCTTACGGATTCGCAGAGGTTTGGATTCAACAGAGTGTTGGATGGGCTGATTTATTCTTACATCAGTTCAGGCAAAGATGTGTTGACATTGAGAATTAAATCTGGCATGAAAATATTCTGTCCTGCTCCAAACTTGAACTGTTCTTTGCTATGAAAGATCATTTTCAATACCACAACTTGGTTCGATTTATCGATGTAAAATTATTTCAAATTGATATTTCAAATTTTCTTTAATCACTGTCTTCTAATAGAAACGGGCAGATATGATAAAATTCCACGAAATGAACGTGTTTGCCCTTTGAGTATTATACCAGTTGTCGAGGATGAATTTCACTTTTGCCTCGTGTGCCCATTTTACCTTGATCTGCGATCCAGTCTTGTACCTCAAAATTATCACATGTTCCCAACTCGATAGAAAATGGTCTTGTTATTTTGCTCCACTAATCAAAACATATGCAAGAATCTGGCAACATATATATTTCTTGCTGCTAAGAAACGTGATTCCTTTTTCAAAGGGATATCTGTGAAATAATATCTTAGTTACACCAATGTTCTCAATGTACGTGTATTATATACAGCGCTCATGTTACTTATCATACCCTGTACCTGTATGATGGCCCGGTGTCCCCTTCACCAGAATAAAGCAACTACTACAACTACTAAGCGCTGCACTGGTTTGCATCAGAACTCGTGTTGCTTGTTATTATACTCAGTTCCAAAAGAAATGCTAATCACGGGAAACAGGGGCGAATGCAGAGATTGATGCTTGCTTATGAAACCAAGTTAAGCAAGCAGCATGAGTCCTCAAAGTGAACACACTGGATCGTTAATCATGACCAGACGAGTTTTCTGATGATGTCAAAACATCGTCGTTAGACTGAACCAATCGGTAACGTCACTTAAGTCATGGGAAATAGCATTTCAGTATCGTGTATGGCCTCCACTAGCAGCCACAACTGGTGTCACTGACAAGAAGACTGTCTGAGCATCGAACACACACCACTTCGCCTTGATTTATATCTTATTTCATGTAATTTCACACATTTGTAATACTCGGTTTCGCGAACGGTGCGAACCATATTGACAGGGCTTATCCCAATCCCAAACATGGCGACATACGCCCCTTACATTATAGTCATGTCCTACAAGATGATGTCACAAGTAATGTACATTATATTTCCTACAGCATGGAAGGTTCTCACTTATATATAGACAGTATCACTCACCATGATTGCTGTAGGTGGATGTGGATCTCACGTGGACTGCAAGTTGTCAGGGGTGAGAAAGTCTGATGTTGAAAGCAGGTGCCCGGACACTTATATACACGTAGTGGACAGACGGTTGTCAAGGACGCTGATTGCTAGTAACCGTTGCTAAGCTCATTACCAAATCGTCAATACTCAGAACATGATCAAAGGGATTTGTGTAAGCCGAGCTTTTAATCTTGACCTTAATCACTTATTCCAGACAAACGAGGTAAGAATGTTCACTTTGAAGGTGATTTTCCAGTACTTGTTACAGATTTACAAGGGGTGTTAAATTAACTTATCTAAATTTTGTAGAAATATTGTTAAACCGTAAATACCTCCACCACGCTGTCACTTCTTTTCTGGAGATATTCCTGTTGTTCTTTATTTAGTCACCCAGTATCTCCTGATTATAAAGTGAAAATATATCTTTATCTAACAATATTTACATGCCTGAAATTTGGTGACATTTTATGTTTGTTAATATATAAAAAATTTTACTTTTAAAAATGCAAAAATGAATTCTACCATGACTTCAGTAAATACTGGATTGTGATTGGTTAATTAAAGTCATTTACAGGTATATACTCACGTTATATACCTTTGATTTTCCAACTCAGTATGTGTAAAACCCTTGTATTTGTCTGTTGTACATACGAAATGCATACGTATCTTCACTTATTCATAAGATCATACAGAGATGGATGAACCTGTATCATCTATTTAAGAATGAGTCCCTAGTATGTGTGAAGGAGGGTGAATCGTGTTCTTGTTTGGTGGGCCATAGGAATAGTACAGTGGTGAAAGTGTTCGCTCGTCACGCCGACGATCTGGGGTCAATTACTAAAATACATCCCCCTTGTCATGTCCTGGTGTCCATGGTCTTATTTTGTCTGGAATACAGTTATAATTTAGTTTCTGTGATCTGGGTTCTAGCAAAGTGGTAAGACATGCACTAGTCGGATTTTTCTGTATATAACTTAAATAGTCTTCAAAATGGTGTAAAAACAATAATTTATTAACTCCTCATTCTTAATGGCCAACCGAAAGCAATCAGTTATACCTTCATTTAGAAATGAATATATGTATATGCTGCTAAAGGGGATCATTTCTCTTGATAAAAACAGATCATGTAGGCACAGAATGCCGTATTGGACTTTATGTGAGAATAGGGAGCAGATAGAATGCACATTTGTAGTGAATTGTTTTTGTACGAACATATTTCTTATGTTTCTTTACTTATAAGCAGCAGAATTTCTGCTTTTGTACACAGAAGACATTATCAAGATCATTTTGTTTGTTTCAATACTATTGATACATGCTCTGTCGTGTGACTTGAAAGGTGAGAATCACTTGATTAGATATCTCCAACCCATGTGGATCCGTGTTCGATCTGAACTTCAGCAACCTAAGAGGCGACTAAAAGGATCGGGTGGTCAGGCTCTCAAACATGGCAGGAAAACTGCCGTGCTGTTTCGAGCAACAAACATTCAGTAAACGTTTCATACAAATTATGTGATAAGAGGGTGCTATCCCTAAGCCTGGATGAGTGAGTAAGTGAGTATGGTTTTGCGCCGCTTTTAGCAACATTCCAGCAACATCCCGTCGGGAGACACCAAAAATAGACTTCACAAATTGTACCCATGTGGGGAATCGAACCCGGGTCTTTGACGTGAGTGAACGCTTTAACCACTAGGCTACCCCACGCCCCCCTGTAAGCCTGGATATGTCTACCCGTTTAGCAAACATTGGTTGTCATCACTGATGTTTAGTGAACAATTCAGATGGTTGAACTGCTGTTTTGCCTTGTTCAAGTCTTTAGAGCACCTGATTTTGAGAAGAGGTTTCAGGGGGCAATTGGTTCCATGTGAATTTGGTGGCGGTGCGTTGTTACAGTAAGATACAGACTATTGTGGGAAATTACAAAGTATCCCACTGAAGTGTTCGGTGATCACAGTCTTCCTGCTTCATAAAGGGAAGAACAAAAGCAAGAGAGTGATGGGATGAACTTTGTCTTGACTGGAATTTAATCTTGAGATAAAACATGTCAAAATACAAACAAATATGGCTGTTGATGTAATTTGGGAGTCAGTTCAGTTGGTTGAATAACTGCAGTTTTGCTGTAAAATGAGTACATGTTTCATTTGCTTTTCATATAGTTGATAGGATGAATTGGTTATTGGTTGGTTATGAATTCCCTCTGAGGCGCTGTAACTTACCCCACCGGGTACCCATTCGCTGTTACGTGAACATAGGCAATTTTGAAAAAAAACCTCACTTGCCTAGGGTTAAACCACATGTGTCACATGTGCTTCGATTTGGTACAGGACTGAAGTCCTAGAAACGTTCTTAACTTGATTAACTGCAACTAATTTGTGACCTAGACTCGATGCACAATACCACACAGCACCACTAAAATCTGGACATTCGTTAATGCACAAACATATTATTGGTTGTAAACCTATAACTGTGCGTTTAAATCATATTTATCAATTATTCATTGATATTGTGCAGTCATTTACACTGTGTATATACCTCTATGATATCATGCAATGTCCCCAAAAACGATTTCATGTCGGTTTTTATCGTACTTCCTTCTATTGGAGGCTCTGAGCACACCACACAACCCTTGCAATGGAGTGCACGCTAACTGCCACAGGTTATTATGTGTAATTTTATCGTACGTCCTTCTTTTGGAGGCACCAACTTCCACAGGTTATTTTACTTTCCCAATATTCCGTACTTCGGGTTAAGGATAAATGTAAAAAATATTGTAAAAACATATTTCTTCGTTAACATGTCGTGATTAAGGTTTCAAAAAAGTTCCCGATCTGGAGATTCAAATCTACATACCACGATGTTATTCCGAACTCGTTACAAATTCGGTCACTGACCATACAAAATATATACATATGGGAGTCTTGCGTTGAAAATATTATAAATTATTACTGATATGTAATACATATTCTTTCTTATACTTTGTAGATATATAATGTAAATGCATAGTCGCATATGAATGATTTTATAAAAGCATTTGTGTTTTAATTGATGAATAGTTGGACGTTCTGTGTCCGGTCAGTCCAGCTCTTTGGCAAATGTCCGTCACCGTAGCAGCTAGCCTCTGGCGTCCAACTGCTTAACTGCTGTACCATATGTCGCCCATCGATTTTCGTAATGGTCGCAAGTAGAAGGGGTCACTGTCTGTTTTTGGGGGTGGTCTATGGGTTAAATATGTTGCAAAGAGTTCAACCAAACACCTTTCTGGCTTGTCAGCGTTCTCATAGGCCCTCACAGATTTTGTTTTACACTTCCGATGCTTAAGGCCCCCCCTGATTGGACTTAGATAAGACGTCCTCAGTATAGATCAGGCGAAAACTGAGAAGTCCTTCCGACGCGCAAATTTCGGTGTTCCTGGACACCCCTGAGGGCGAAATTAATCCCAACCAAGTAGAAAATAGTGTCCAATACTTGCTCAGGGTGATCACGCCCAAGAACACCTTTTGCCCATAGAACTTCCTCTTCCACTGGCGTGATCACTTCGGCTTGAACCGGTGGCTTACTGGATGGATCCTTAGCGCGACGTTTCATCATGTTATCCTGGGTGTTCTTTATTTGCGAAAAGGCGTCATTAGTTAGGAACTTGTAGGCTTTGTCAATGCTGTCCATGTGTAATTGGAGGCAGGTCGCAAGTCCATGTAACGTGTCGGACGGGAAATGTGTCGGACCTCACAGACAAATCTAGAAATACTATGGTTCAGTTCGCCAACGCTCATTTCCTCCAGTGGAACCATAATGAGCTTAGGTTCCTGGATGTGTCCGCTGCTAGTTTGTTTCTGTTTCTTTGCCATTCTCCGAATAAAGTTGTAGCCCATTTCATTTTTGATGCTGTGCTGTCGGCAAACCGGAAAGGTCAAAAGTCAAATGACGAGATATAGAGTGTATGATATCATAAACTACTATAAACTAAACTTCAACTTTAAAAACTCAAAAGAGTTCGAAACTGACGACAGACAGTAAACTGAGAACGGTCTAAAATTTAAACACAATCGCTAACAGAATCAACTATACGAATCTCAACATGACGTTGTAACATATCTGAAGCTTTCTGAAAACGAGTAAGATTTAGCTTAATACTATTATTGCACAATAACTTTATAAATGCCAATTCCATTTCATGTTCGGGGAAAACATACAAAACAAATCAAGTACAAATGTCAAAGTTTATCGTGCGCGTTACTTTTAATACTTTTCAAAGAAATTCTAGAATTAAATGTAAATATCCGAAATTTAAAGTAAATATCCGAAATGAACGTGTACTTACTTTTTGGTTTGTAGATCATTTAGTATGCTGTCAGGAACGGGTTCGTGAAAACGACTGCCACTGTGGGTAACCGACGTCTCCGACGCGTTCCCTCCCTTCTTGTCAGTTTCATACGTAGTGTCATACGTTGATTGCTTCTCAGCGACTATACAAGATGCCACTAACTCGTCATCCGACTGAGTGATGTTGTCACCAAAACCCTCCAAAACGTCACCAACAATAACTTTATCAGCAGTTTCATCTGAAGATATATCCGAATATTGCGTCATGTATGTTGATTGGGTCAAAAACATGCCATCAACATCTGAGCTATCGATGTCCATCCTTACGACTGTCTTCTCACGCGTGGTTCAAGTAATCGGGTTTTCGCTCACAAAATCACGTGCATTTTATAGTATTATTAGAGTAATGGAAACATACGGGTTTATACAAACCAAACGTGAGATGTATGACATTTGCTGACGTAATGGAGACATACGGGTTAACACGGGTACAAAGCACGTGCGAGTTATTTCATTTGTTGAAGTAATGGAGACATACGGGTTTACACGCATACAACGCACGTGAAAAGTGGCAGTTCGTTCTTTGACGCAAAGAGTCTCCACTACCGGGAGAGTTGATTTAATATTTTTACCGAATACAAGCCGATAATTTTATTCTGAAATGGTTTATTAAGTTTTAACTGAAAAAATATTTGGTGTACATTGATCTGCATTGTATTCCCCGTTACGTTTGAGTGTATTTTAAGTCGTAGAAAGTTCTCGTATCTGTCCATTCCTGAAAGGTAATGGAGACGAGGCCCGAATGGACAGATACTCGGACGTTCTCCTGTACAGACATGATGTAGAGATCACTAAGGTTATAAGGGAGCCATAAAGAGATCATTAAGGGTTCATTAAGAAATCATCAAATAATCGTCAAAGAAGCATTAAGGGGACAAAGAAGGAATCATATCTACATGAATCATACAGGGATCCCTAAGGTACTTCAAATAAATCATCAAAAAATGATTGAGGAATCAACAAGGAATCATAAGCAAATCATTGACCTTCTACGAAGAATCATCATAAACCACCAAGGAATCATCAAGGGACAATGAAAGTCAATCAAGGGAGTCAAAGTCAAAAGTCAAAGTCAAAGGTGTTTTATTGTATCAAAGGCCATCAACCCATATACAAGTTTACATAAATACACTGGTTGAGAATATACCGATTGGTAGATACAGTGGAAAAGATAAAAATATAACATTCATTTAACAACTGGTGGTAATCAGGAGGACTTTTTAGAGTAAGGTAAATCTGAAATCCCATTCAACAGGTTATTTCTTAGGTCCATTCCATGTTTTACAAATAGAGATAATTTAAATATTACAAAATAGAAACAAACCCTATTCTACTCAACTTAGATGAGAAACGTTCCGGTATATATTTAGTTCGTATTTCTGCATAATAAGGACATTCAAAGGTAAAATGTATTTCGTCTTCTATAGCAGAGTTGCATAATGGACAAATTCTTTGTATTCTTTCAAGTGATATATTCCGTCCATAATCAATCATTAGTTTTGACAAGCCAAGTCTCTATTTAATATATATATTTCTTAGGTTACTATTTGTTAAAACAAATAAATATTTTTCTGGCTCTAATAACGTTTTAAACGTTTTGTAAAGATCATAACGTGAACTGTTTTCTAAGTTGGATTGCCATCCTTGATAGAACATATTTATTGCTACTTTACGAAAATCATTTAGAAATAGATATAGATCGCCAACAGATTGATTAAACCATACAAACCCATATCCATGTGAGAATAATAGTGACCTTATATGCGATACTCATGTAACCTTACCGATACTATCAAGATGAAAGAGCATGTTATAAGCTATTTTCGGAAGCCGATGTTCTGGCATATGGATGATATTAAACCAATATTTTAAACACTTTATTTGCGAATTAATGTAAAGTGGGTATCTTCCACATTCTCCATATATCATTTTATTTGGAGTTGCTAATCCAACACAAAGAAACTTTTACATGCCAGTAGGTGAATTCTTTCTAAACATTCAAATCTTTGGTAACCCCACACTTCAGATCCATACAATAGAATTGGCTGTATTTGGGTATCAAATAATTTGAAAAATACATTAGGTGTAATAACTCCAAGTTTATGCGAAACCGACATCATATTAAGTAAAGCTCGTTTCCCTCGCAGTGATAGGTCAGAAACACATTTGTCCATATTTAGTGTTGAATTAAACATTATACCAAGATACTTATAACCATTAACTACATTAATTCGTTGTCCATTTAAGTACCATCTCTCCTTAAAATTTAAAGGGCCTCCCTTTCTGAAAACTATAATTTCTGTCTTATCTAAATTTACAGATAAATTCCATTCCTTAGTGTATTTATCCAATACTTCAACTGATTCTGTAGACCAATAACTGTGTCAGATAGTAAAATAACATCATCGGCAAAAAGGAGCATGAGGCTTTCTATGGTGTCAGGATACATCTGTAAACCATGCTTACCGTTACTTGAAATTTCATAATACAATTCGCTAATGAAAAATGAAAATAACAGAGGACTCAATATACATCCCTGACGTAAGCCGGACGGGTAATCGAAAAAATCAGTAACACCATAATCACTACGTACACATGATTTGATATTTGAATACATTGATTTTAGTATATTAAACATCTTCCCTTGTAGCCCAGCTTTTCTCAAACAACACCATAATTTATAACGATCAACTGTATCAAATGCTTTTGTAAAATCAATAAAAGCAACGTATAATTTGTGTTTACAACGTGATAAACATTTCTGAACTACACCATATAAAGTAAAAATGCGATCTATGGTTGAATAATTTTTTCTGAAACCAGCTTGAACTTCCGGTAACTTATCTCTCATATTGGCCCAGTTAGTAAGTTTATTATTTGAAACAGCAGTAAAAACTTTCCAAAAACCTTAATGAAATTATTAACAAGGAATCATCACCAACCGTCCAGGTTTAGAATGCTATACACGCAAACATGTGTCATGCATGGAATTCACGTGCACAGACACATACGTGTGCTGAGGTGTTTCATCTGTCACATTGTCGTGTAATTGTGGATGTGCGCATATAACTGGATGTTTCAGGATACAGTGACACTAAGTCAGATCACAGAAGTCTGAAGTACAAGTATCCATGTCACTGGATGTTTCAAGCTACAGTCACACTGAAGTCAGATCTTAGAGCTCGTTACTGATGCACAAAGGCGTGGCCAGTATGTGACTGGATGTTTCAAGGTACAGTCACACTGAAGTCAGATCTTAGAGGTCGTTACCGATACACAAAGGTGTGGCCAGTATGTGACTGGATGTTTCAAGGTACAGTCACACTGAAGTCAGATCTTAGAAGTCGTTACCGATACACAAAGGTGTGGCCAGTATGTGACTGGATGTTTCAAGCTACAGTCACACTGAAGTCAGATCTTAGAGCTCGTTACCGATACACAAAGGTCTGGCCAGTATGTGACTGGATGTTTCAAGGTAGAATTACTATATAAAGCCTCCATGCAAATGATGTATCAAGATGTGAAGTTACTATGTGGAGCATTAATGTAACGATTTGTTTCAAGGTAAACTTCCTCTGTCAGGTACCTATTGATTTTCAAGGATGGAGGTGAAAATGACTGACAAAGTAGCCAATATACAATGGTATGTTTAAGACTAGATTCAAGTGGTAATGGATATTTGAATTAACCAGACATATTGAGATGATGTCACTGTTTGTATTTGTGGGATGATATGTTTCATGGTGTATGACCCTCATGCCCTGATGGTACTCGAGTGTCATTTTCACTTGAAACTGTTAACGTCAGGGAGAGGGAGCCATAAGTCAAGGGGAGTGCGCCACTCTGGATATTATTGAGGCTTCAACGCCCCTTTCCGTACTCAAACCGAACTGGTCGGTTAATTGGTGTTGCACTAAGATTAGTGCTCAAAATTAAAGACAAACAATGTATTACATTCATTTTTTATTCGGTCGTTCCATCAATGGAACATTTGAGAGTCATTTAAGAGTAACACTAATACTCTTCTCCTTCTTCCTCTCCCTCGCCTTCAACAGAGTCGACTCCAACCTCCTCGTAGTCCTTCTCCAGGGCTGCCAAGTCCTCACGGGCCTCGGAGAACTCGCCCTCCTCCATACCCTCACCCACGTACCAGTGGACGAAGGCACGTTTGGCGTACATCAGATCGAACTTGTGGTCAAGACGAGCCCAGGCCTCGGCGATGGCCGTGGTGTTGCTCAACATACAGACAGCTCTCTGGACCTTGGCCAGGTCACCACCGGGGACAACAGTGGGTGGCTGGTAGTTGATGCCCACCTTGAAGCCTGTGGGACACCAGTCGACGAACTGGATGGTTCTCTTGGTCTTGATGGTGGCGATGGCGGCGTTGACGTCCTTAGGGACGACATCACCACGGTACAACATGCAACAGGCCATGTATTTGCCATGACGGGGATCACATTTGACCATCTGGTTGGCGGGCTCGAAGGAGGCATTAGTGATCTCGGCCACAGACAACTGCTCGTGGTAGGCCTTCTCGGCGGAGATGACAGGGGCGTAGGTGGCCAGAGGGAAGTGGATACGTGGGTAGGGCACCAGGTTGGTCTGGAACTCCGTCAGATCCACGTTCAGGGCACCATCGAAACGGAGAGAGGCAGTGATGGAGCTGACAATCTGCCCAATCAGACGATTGAGGTTGGTGTAGGTGGGACGTTCGATGTCGAGGTTACGTCTGCAGATATCGTAGATGGCTTCGTTGTCGACCATGAAGGCACAGTCGGAGTGTTCCAGGGTGGTGTGGGTGGTCAGGATGGAGTTGTAGGGCTCGACGACAGCAGTGGAGATCTGTGGAGCGGGATAGACAGCAAACTCTAGCTTGGACTTCTTGCCGTAGTCCACAGACAGTCTCTCCATCAAGAGAGAGGTGAAGCCGGAGCCAGTGCCGCCACCGAAGCTGTGGAAGATGAGGAAGCCCTGGAGTCCAGTGCACTGGTCAGCCAGCTTCCTGATACGGTCAAGGACGAGGTCGACGATCTCCTTTCCGATGGTGTAGTGGCCACGGGCGTAGTTGTTGGCGGCGTCCTCCTTGCCGGTGATGAGCTGTTCTGGGTGGAACAGTTGGCGGTAGGTGCCGGTACGGACCTCATCTGTAAATATGTATGTTTTAGGATGAATAGGGATGTAGCCATTAAATATCAAATTCATGCATCATTTGATGGAACGTTTGCCTAAATATCGTTACAGTAACACCTATAGCATTTGAACAGCGGTAATAAACATACCGTGTGATATATACGTGCAAGAA
Source organism: Haliotis rubra (assembly GCF_003918875.1). NCBI lineage: Eukaryota > Metazoa > Mollusca > Gastropoda > Lepetellida > Haliotidae > Haliotis > Haliotis rubra. The sequence continues at coordinate 819,214 of NW_025767224.1, read as the reverse complement.
TTCAATTACCATCAGTCATATAATGTACTTACCAACAACAGTTGGTTCCAGGTCAACAAAGATGGCCCTGGGCACGTGCTTCCCAGCTCCAGTCTCGCTGAAGAAGGTGTTGAAGGAGTCGTCCCCACCCCCGATGGTCTTGTCTGAGGGCATCTGACCATCGGGTTGGATGCCGTGCTCCAGACAGTACAACTCCCAGCATGCATTGCCCATTTGGACTCCGGCCTGGCCGACGTGGATGGAGATACATTCCCTCTGAAGACAAGGAATGAAATCAGGATATTTAGAATATTTCAGTTCATATAAAACTTCCCATTGTTTAAAGTAAACCTGAATGAATGTATGTATGTTTAATGTATCCAATTATCTGAATGACATGTGGATGTGTTTTATAAGTGAATTAATATCTATAAGTCTGTCAAGTTTGAAATTATTTCTTGATAATTCATGTCAAGTGACATTTCATGTCAAATTTCAAGTGATGTACCGATTGACGACCGAGTTTGTATAGATGTCCGACACTTCTATTTATTACCAGAACGCAATATGAGGTTATAACTTGTGGGAGGACATGTGATATTAGAGTGTCAGTTGTAATGTATATAAAAATCCTATTCACAAATGAGAAGGTTACGAACACTCGAAAGACGAACATGTCTAATACTAAGGTATCCACGCTACGTTATTGAAAAGACGCGAAGAAGATTTTCCTTCCTACGCCCCTGTCACTCAAGATATTGTTATTGAAATGTGATATGATATACATATATTATATCATATAACTTGCTACGTGATATGTGATATATCCTACACGTTGACATCAGATATCGTCACTCACCATGATTGTTGTAGGTAGATGTGGACCTCACGTGGACTGCAAGTTGTCTTGGGTGAAGAAGTCTGATGTCAAGAGCCGGTGCTCCGACACTTATATATATGTGGTGGACAGCCGGTTGCCAAGGACGCTAATCCGTAGCATTGGCTGCTAAGCTCATTAACGTGGAAGTCCCGGACTATAATTATGAACCTCGCCTGTTGATACACTAGCGTTTTCAGCCATACCCGATGTTGTCACAGTAAGGCAATTTGAGGTTAAATAAAAGTTGACCGACTGTTCACCAACAGTAGAACTAAGACACATTTACGGGAGAAAGATAAGTCGGAAGATACATTTATGCATCCAGAAAGAGACAAGTTGGTCTTACAGTTTGATAATAGAAACGAATGACAGTGGGTATGTTTGATGACGCATACTTTTGTTCGCGATTGTTAGTTAGTACTGATTCTGTACCAATTTCAGTAGTTTTTATGACTCTTTTGACTTTAGCCTGAGCAGCAATATTATAAGTGCACGACGGAGTCTGTACTCCTCATATGCAACATCAGAAAGATTCGCGTTTACTTCTGAGCTCGACCGTATACACATTGTGAGGTAAAATATGTAGCTAGTAGCTAAAGCACACACTTAAAAATTTGAAAAAACTGATTTATGTTGATATCATACTCAATTATGCAAAACATTTTGAATGATTTGTCCAAACCTCAATGACAAAATACCCATCTTCAGTTTGTAAAGTCACTTCATCAAAATTAGATTACCTCAAATATGATATAACATCACAAAAATATACAAACATAATATTGATGTCCATGAAACCTGCATTCATTATGACATTGTCAACACGGGTCTGTAAACGTCATCGCGGGCGGCAAGTGGCGGAGGGCTTGTGGGATGTCATTCTAGATCTCAAGGAATCATCAAAGAATCATCAAGGAACCATTAATGAACCATCAAGGAAACATGAAGGAATCATCAAGGGGCCATTGCAATATACAACAGACGCCATTGTCACCAAATAATAATGAAGGATATCACCAATTGAACATCAAAGAGTTAGTGAGTTTAGTTTTACGCCGCACTCAGCAATATTCCAGCTATATGGCGGCGGTCTGTAAATAATCGAGTCTGGACCAGACAATCCAGTGATCAACAGCATGAGCATCGATCTGGAAACCTATGACATATGTCAACCAAATCAGCGAGCCTGACCACCCGATCCCGTTAGTCGCCTCTTACGACAAGCATGGGTTACTGAAGGTTCATTCTAACCCGGATCTTCACGGGGAGACCATCAAAGAATTATGAAGGAATCATCAAGGAATAATCAAGGATATCCCCAATTGACCATCAAAGAATTAGAGATGAATCATCAAAGAACAAACAAGGATATCCCCAATTGACCATCAAAGAATTAGAGATGAATCATCAAGGGACCATCAAGGAATTATGAATGAATCATCAAGGGACCATCAAGGAATTATGAATGAATCATCAAGGGACCGTCAAGGAATTATGAATGAATCATCAAGGGACCATCAAGGAATTATGAATGAATCATCAGGGAAACACCAAACTACTATCAGTTAATAATGAAGGTTTTAATAAGGAATAAGTAAAGAAACATTACTAACTAACTGAGTTTGGTTTTACGCCGCTTTTAGCAGTATTAAATCAACATCACGGCGGGGGACACCAGAAATGGGCTTCACACATTGTACCCATGTAGGGATTCGAACCCGGGCCTTCGGCGTGACGAACCAACGCTTTAACCACTAGGCTACCCCACCGCCCCCAAAGAAACATCAAGGGACAAGGAAGGAATCTTTAAGGGACTATGGAGGAATCAACAAAGCATATTATTTAACATGCCACTTAATTTATCAGTATATCCTAGCCAGTGGAAATATGCAAATGTTATGCCCCTATTCAAGAAGGGTGATCACTCAATTGTATCAAATTATCGCCCTATTTCACTTGTAAGTTGTGTTGGGAAGCTGTTTGAAAGAGTTGTATTTAAACATATTTACAATTACTTCGTGTCAAATGATTTGTTATATAAATATCAATGTGGATTCCGGAGAGGCCACTCTACTGTACAACAATTTGTTGAAATTTATAGCCAAATCTGTATATCACTCGATAACAAAGAACACTATTGTATGGTCTTTTGCGATGTATCAAAGGCCTTTGATAGAGTTTGGCACAGAGGGCTTATGCTTAAATTGGAGAGGTACGGAGTAAGTGGAAAGTTACTTGATTGGTTTGATAGTTATGTAAGTGGTCGCAATGAATCAGTTTCTGTTCATGGCTCGTTATCTAAGCCTTTGGGTTTAAAAGCAGGAGTTCCACAGGGATCAGTTTTAGGGCCCTTTCTTTTAATTGTGTATGTAAATGAGATAGCAGATAAACTACATTGTATAACTCGGCTTTTCGCTGACGACACGTCACTGGGAGCTTTGTCAAAACAAAAGCAGTTGATGGAAAGAATAATGAATTAAAATCTACAAATATTATGTAATTGGGCAAAGGACTGGCTAATTTTTTATAATCCGGACAAAACGGAAGCTATGCTATTTACGACGAAAGATGGCCAAACAGACATTAATTTGAAATTTGACAATTGTCATGTAAAACCAGTTGACTTTCATAAACATTTGGGACTAACATTTTCATGTAATGGGGGTTGGCAACATCATATTGAAAGTATTGTTAAAAAGACTTCTAAAATGATTGGAGCATTTCGAAAGTTAAAGTTTCTCATGAATAGAACAACATTGTCAAACATATATACTGTATTCATAAGACCACATTTCGCGTACGCATCTGAAGTATGGGACGGGTGTTCTATTGAAGAATCTAATAGATTAGAAAAGTTACAACTTGAAGCGGCTCGTATAGTTACTGGTCTGCAGAGATATGCTTCTTCTAGATCATTATACTTTGAAACGGGATGGGATTTACTATCTGAGAGAAGAAGAGTGAACAAATTATCGTTATTTTATAAGATATATACAGGCCTTGCTCCAAGTTTTCTTTATGATTTACTCCCTCCTGTAGTAGGTAGTCGAACGAATTATGAATTAAGAAACTCCAGTAATTACACTCAACCCTGTACAAGACTACGATATTCGACTCTATCCTTTTTTCCATCAACAATTAAACTGTGGAATAACATCCCCTTACCTATCAGAAACTGTAACTCTGTTGTGTCTTTTAAAACTGCAGTTCATGTGAAACAAAAATGTGCACCCGTATATTTCTCATATGGGAAAAGGAAGCTAACTGTTTTGCATACAAGATTAAGATATATGACAAGTACACTTAATTATGATTTATTCAGAATTAATGTTAGAAATGATGCACTTTGTCAGTGTGGCCATAATTGTGAAAATGCTTTTCATTATTTTCTTGAATGTCCATTATATATAATTCAAAGAGAACAAATGTTAACCTCTTTAGAAAATATAGTGAATTATAGAGCATGTATTATTGATATTCATCTCATCTTGAATGGCAATGCAGGTCTCTCGCTTAGTGAAAATCAGAATGTTTTTAAATCTGTACATATCTACATCCATAACACTAAACGACTTAAATAACTCTGTCTGTACATATCTATACCCTTCGTTTGCCTCTTGTTGAACTTTTTTGTAATATACACTTGTAACTATGTGGAGAGGGCTTATTTAAGTTGGATAACTTGTGCCCAATCCGTTTCTTAATTGAATAAAATATGTTTCAATCAATCAACAAAGTAAGGAATCATCAAGAAATTATCAGTCATCAAGGAATCACCCAGGGACGATGCGGTAATCGTCAATAATCACCCTAGTGAACGTTGTAAGAGGAGCGAAACCATGCTCCCGCACGGTGAAGTCTTTTGCGTAACCCTTAATTTGCGATTGCTGGCGGAGTTTTTCAACACAAATTTGCATATGGAATTTGACGTATCACCATGGCAACTAAAGGGGGAGAGTGAGCGAATATGGTGTAACATCGGTTTTGGTAATATGTTTGCATCAGCCTACCGATAGATTGAAATATGTTGACGATTGTATACTTATGGATATTACATGTTAAACCATTTTGAAGAATCATGATGTTTTGTTTCTCTGTCAGACTTAGTAAGTAAACTTTTTTCCTGGATTGTTAGACAGATCTCAATGGCCCCAAACATTCCAATGACTATTTACAGCATCGAAATATGTCCCATTTTCGTAAGACTGAAACCCCAGAGATTCAGATTCATATTGTCATCAGTACATGACATGTAGAAAGTGTTCAGATGTGACATACGTTATATTAGGTATTATTCTTTCTCTGTAAAATTCCAGTTTATTCCCCCGACCAAAGGACGGCCTTACTTATTTAATAGACCGTCCCTCACAAAAATAGAACGTCGGACGGGCTATATTTAATACACTGCTGATACAGAAAGATCTGATGACATCCATTAAAAAGTATCCATGGGACGAAAGGATACTTTGTTGTCAAGATAAAGTCACAGAAGTATTATCCGTGAAGATCCGGGTTAGAATTAGTCTCGAATCAGGCTCGCTGATTTCATTGATGAATGTCATCGTATCCCATTTGCTTAACATCGATGATCATGATGTCAGTCACAAGACGAAAACTTGCTAAGTACGGCGTTAAACAAACAATAAAACAATAAAACAAACACCAGAATACTGGTGTGTGGTGTTAACAAACAAACAAACAAACAAACAAACAGACAGACAGACAGACAGACAGACAGACAGACAGACAGAGACAGACAGACAGACAGACAGACAGACAAACAACCAAACAAACAAACCATGTTTCAAGGCGAAGTCACGATGTCAAATATCGGTTTGACAAAAGTGTCAAGATAGAATCACTTACTGAAGTGTTGGTGGCACTTGATGTATATACATACATACAAGGGGTATGTGTGTGACTAGATGTATCAATATTTGGTGACGCTTTGAAATATCTATAAGGCTTAAACGCCTCAAAATGTAATTGCTATCCAATTTAACCACGTGCCTCTGGAGAAAGTATGTTTCATGGTGTATCACCATAATGAGGAAGTGGTACGATGACAGCTTGGTACCATTTTCACTTCAAACTGTTACACGCGTCTTCTGTTTTGCATTTTCTTTTCTAAAAAATGACACATTAGTTATCGAGGGTGCCATTCTGCGAGTACTACAGATGATTTAACATCACCTACCATACACAAACCGTACAGGATGCTCAACAACTATGTATTACGCTAGTGTGGCGATCGGATGTAAATGCCATAAAGTGAAACAGACAATGTTTCATATTCAATCTTTTTATTCGGTCGTTCCAAAAAAAGGAACATTTGAGAGTAATTAACGGGTAGCACTAATATTCCTCTCCTTCTTCCTCTCCCTCGCCCTCAACAGAGTCGACTCCAACCTCCTCGTAGTCCTTCTCCAGGGCTGCCAGGTCCTCACGGGCCTCGGAGAACTCGCCTTCCTCCATACCCTCACCCACGTACCAGTGGACGAAGGCACGTTTGGCGTACATCAGATCGAACTTGTGGTCAAGACGAGCCCAGGCCTCGGCGATGGCCGTGGTGTTGCTCAACATACAGACAGCTCTCTGGACCTTGGCCAAGTCACCACCGGGGACAACAGTGGGTGGCTGGTAGTTGATGCCCACCTTGAAGCCTGTGGGACACCAGTCGACGAACTGGATGGTTCTCTTGGTCTTGATGGTGGCGATGGCGGCGTTGACGTCCTTAGGGACGACATCACCACGGTACAACATGCAACAGGCCATGTATTTGCCATGACGGGGATCACATTTGACCATCTGGTTGGCTGGCTCGAAGGAGGCGTTGGTGATCTCAGCCACAGACAACTGCTCGTGGTAGGCCTTCTCGGCAGAGATGACAGGTGCGTAGGTAGCCAGAGGGAAGTGGATACGTGGGTAGGGCACCAGGTTGGTCTGGAACTCCGTCAGATCCACGTTCAGGGCACCATCGAATCGGAGAGAGGCAGTGATGGAGCTGACAATCTGTCCAATCAGTCGGTTGAGGTTGGTGTAGGTGGGACGTTCGATGTCGAGGTTACGTCTGCAGATATCGTAGATGGCCTCGTTGTCGACCATGAAGGCACAGTCGGAGTGTTCCAGGGTGGTGTGGGTAGTCAGGATGGAGTTGTAGGGCTCCACGACAGCAGTGGAGATCTGTGGAGCTGGATAGACAGCGAACTCCAGCTTGGACTTCTTGCCGTAGTCCACAGACAGTCTCTCCATCAAGAGAGAGGTGAAGCCGGAGCCAGTGCCGCCACCGAAGCTGTGGAAGATGAGGAAGCCCTGGAGTCCAGTGCACTGGTCAGCCAGCTTCCTGATGCGGTCAAGGACGAGGTCGACAATCTCCTTTCCGATGGTGTAGTGGCCACGGGCGTAGTTGTTGGCGGCGTCCTCCTTGCCGGTGATGAGCTGCTCTGGGTGGAACAGTTGGCGGTAGGTGCCGGTTCGAACCTCATCTGCAAATATGTATGTTTTAGAATGAATAGGATGGAGCTGTCAAATATGATTTTCACACATGATTGTTTTGAACATTTACCTAAGAATCGTTACAATAACACTTACAACAATAAGTAAACGATCAATAGCCGTATTATTGTACAACACATACTGTGTGATTAATACGTGCAAGTTTCATCATCAATCATTTAATGTACTCACCGACAACTGTTGGTTCGAGGTCAACAAAGATGGCTCTCGGGACGTGCTTCCCAGCTCCAGTCTCGCTGAAGAAGGTGTTGAAGGAGTCGTCCCCACCACCAATGGTCTTGTCTGAGGGCATCTGACCATCGGGTTGGATGCCGTGCTCCAAGACAGTACAACTCCCAGCATGCATTGCCCATCTGGACTCCGGCCTGGCCGACGTGGATGGAGATACATTCCCTCTGAAGACAAGACAGGAAAGTGGGATATTATATTCGAGCTCATATAAACTTTTACTTGTTGACAAGTAACCAAAAGAATGTTTAGTAATGTAAAGGTATTAACAATTGTTTATTATTTATGTATTTGATAATAATGTTTAAATAGTAAATTGATATAAAAATTACTAGCAAGTCTAAACTATAATCTTTATTTCTTGAGTGCCATTTGCATTTTATGTAATTCACAAATGAGAAATACATTCTGAAAGGGCGAAAGGCGAATATGTCTCTTAACATGATACATTCACCTTTTGAGCATCTGTTTTCTTAGACTTATGAAGAAGACGCGAATATTCATTTTCCTTTTAGTTTCACACCCAAGATATTCTTATTGAAATGTTATACAATATACATATGAACCTGATACGTGATATGAGATATATCCTACATGTTGACATCAGATATTGGCACTCACCATGATTGTTGTAGGTAGATGTGGACCTCACGTTGACTGCAAGTTGTCTAGGGTGAAGAAGTTTGATGTGGAGAGTAGATGCCCGAACACTTATATACACGTAGTTGACAGCCGGTTGTCAAGGACGCTAATCCGTAGTATGGGCTGCTAAGCTCATTAATGTGGTAGTCGCAACGACTAGGTGATAGGGATCAACTTGAGCAGTTCACTAAATCCCTGACAATAGTTATGAACATCGAGTGACGCCACACTATTTTTGTCAGCCATGTCAATGTTGCTACAGAAAGTACTAAGTGTCGTTACACTAAGCACTACGGCAATTTGAAAATGAAAGAAGTGACCGATTGTTCATCAACCGTAGAACTAAGACACATTTTCAGAGAAGGAAACATCAGAGGAAACATTTATGTATCCAGAAAGAGACAAATTGGTCTTACAGTTTGATACAGAAACGAATAACAGTAGGCATGTTTGATGCTTTAAGATTATAAGCTTGAACTGATTTCTGTACCAATTTCAGCACTTTTTGAAACTTCTTTTGAGTTCAATCTAGACAGCAACACCCGTCAGTGTCGATTTCTCTGAACGATGGAGTTTATTTTCCCCATATAGAACACCAGAAAGGTTCGCTTTTGTGTCTGAGCTCGACCGTTTACACATTGTGACGTAACACGAGTAGCCAGTGGCTAAAGCACACACCTTAAAAATTGAAAAGTCAAAGTCAAAGTCAAAGATATTTATTGTACTTAAGGCCTCCGGCCCATATACAAGTAATACAAGTACATATACAGCACATGTTACAGACATTTTACAAAGAAATTACAGTTCAGATAAGATATTGCTTCTAAGGAAAACAGCATGTTTTACATAAAGCGCAAGATTACGTATTACATTTTCATTTTTGGAAGATAGAATGGAAGCAAAAGCAGATTTAGGATATTTTAACAGGTAATTATTTGGGATATATTTTTTTCTTAAATCAGCATAATGTGGGCATACAAAAGCGAAGTGAATTTCATCTTCTATAGCCGAGTTACATAATGGACATATCCTTAAACGTCTCTCTATTGAAAATCGTCTGCCCTTATTTACTGATAAGTCTAACAAGCCCAATCGAAAATTGACAAGTGTGCGTCTGATATTTCTAGATGTCAATACAGATAGATATAGTTCTGGTTGAATTAAGCTCTTATGTGATCTGTACAACTGGTATCTTGAACTATTGTCTAGACAGGAATGCCATTCTTGATAATACATGTTAACAGATTGTTCTCGAAATTGCTTAAGAAATAGATTGATATTACCAACTGTTTGATTTAGCCACACAAATCCAAAGCCATGTGAAAATAAAAGAGTTCTAATATGAGACGCCCATGTTGTCTTACCCCTATCATCTAAATGTACAAGCATGTTATAAGCTAGTTTGGGGATTCTTTGTTCGTGCATTCCAAGGATCTTTAACCAATATTTTAAACATCTGATTTGTGAATTTATATATATCGGATATCTACCACATTCTCCATAAACCATACAAGTTGGTGCTGCTTGCGCTACATTTAAAAAACCTTTTACATGCTAAAAGGTGTAGTTTCTCTAGACATTCATGACGTTGATATCCCCAAATTTCAGACCCATAAAGCATAATCGGTTGGATTTGTGCATCAAACAATTTAAAATATATTTTCGGGGTTAAAATTCCAAAATTCTGGGAAACGGACATAACGTTAATAAGAGCCTTCTTAGCACGTGATGTCAGGTCTATAACACTCTTTTTAAAGTTCATGGTATGGGAAAACAATAGCCCGAGGTAGGTATACTGATTAACAATAGATACATTTTTGCCACTCAAGAACCATTTTTCTTTAGAGGCGACAGGCCCACCTCTTCTAAAGATAACTATGTTTGTTTTTTCAAAATTAACAAATAATTTCCATTCATTTGTATAACGTTCCAAAATATTCAGTTGGTTTTGTAGACCGACGATAGTATCTGACACTAAAATTACATCATCGGCAAAAAGGAGGATAAAAATTTCAATCATATCTGGAAACATTTGCACACCATGTTTACCTGCATTAGAAATATCATAATACAGTTCGCTTATAAAGAATGAAAACAATACAGGGCTTAAAATACACCCTTGCCGAACTCCCATGGGACAGTCGAAAAATCAGTGAGATCATCACCACAACGAACACATGATTTAATATTCAAGTACATAGATTTTAAAATAGAATACATTTTCCCTTGTAAACCAGACTTTCGTAAGCAGTGCCATAATTTACAACGATCCACAGAGTCAAAAGCTTTCTTAAAGTCAACAAATGCTACATAAAGTTTGTGTTTATTACGTGATAGACACTTTTGTATTATTGCATATAGTGTAAAGATATGGTCAGTAGTTGAATAATCTTTTCTAAAAGCTGCCTGACATTCAGGAATTAAGTTTCTTAGATTTGACCAGTTTGAGATTCTGTTGTTTAAAACAGTTGTAAATATTTTCCCAATAACACTCATTAAAGATATGCCTCTGTAATTATCTGGATTTTCTTGAGCCCCTTTTATGTATAGGGACGATAATTGAACGAGACCAGCTTTCTGAAACGAACCACTTTCAAATACAGTATTAAAACACTTATGGAGGAAGGGCATTAACTCGATTTGAGAACATTTAATCATTTCGATTATAATATTGTCGGGACCAGCTGCTTTTCCGCTCTTTAAGTTATTTATAGCATTCTTTATCTCATCTACTGAAATTTGTGTTTCCAAAATCATTTGATCAACAGTGTCATAGTCATTCGAAGAGATAATATCATCGTCGAAGGAATAACCATCGCTTGAAAAAACAGCATCATTAGAAAAAACTGTCTTGAAATGTGTCATCCATTCACATTTTGAAATATTACTTTTAAGATTTGATCTCTTTCTAAATGAACGAATTTGTTTCCAGAACATAGCAGGATTGTGAATAGAATCATTCAATCTGTTCAATCTTTGATTACGGAGGTTAGATTTGAATTTTCTACATGAAGCTTTGTATTTGTTTCTCATTTTACAAAAATAATTTCTGTTTCTCTCTGAGCGTCTACACCGAAAACTTCTAAGTGCTTTGCGCGCGTCTCGTCGCGCAGATTTACACTCGTCACTTAAGGGTGTTTTATAGTTTTGCTTGAACGGCTTAGTCTTTTTCTTCATACAATCTGCTGAATCTAATATGACATGGACAAATTCATCTAAAGCTCCGTTTAGATCGAACTCAAGTTTCGATAAGAGACGGTCGTTATAAAATGAAGTCTTACTTTTCAAATTATCTAAATATATTTCGCAACAGGCGTCGTTCCAAACAATCTTTTCTTTATAATCATCAATATGGTTTGTATCACTTGAGTTTTTCATATTTGGAAATTGACATGTCAGTTCTAATGGTAAATGATCAGAGTCTACTCTGAAAATACTCACTTAATATAACATTTGGAATGATCCCGACAAACCTAAATAACAAAATATTCATCTTTGAAAGAGAGACGACATTTGTAATTTCATATCTAAAAAATTATATTTCATCGAATATGGTATAACGCCACAAAACTAAACAAAACAATACCTAGATTCATTATGAAAATGTCATCTCAGCGTCTGAGCGTCATCTCAGATGGAAAGTGACGGATGGCTTGTTGGATGTTATTCCAAAAATGGGGTTAGGCACCATCAAAGGACAAGCAATGACTCATTAAGGGACTATCAAGACATTATCAATGAATCATCTAGGAACTATAGAGGAATTATCAATTAGCTTGGCTTAAAAAACAAGCCATCTGGCAAATTTACCTGCCGGCGCCTCGGTTCCAATCCCGAGAAGAAAATTCGACACATCAACGACGAATCGCGTTCACCAAGCCGACCTCCTGTTTCTACCTCACGACAGGGTGAGGCGTAAAACCTACAAGTACGCCCTGACAGTTGTCCACGTCGCCAGTCGCTACAAGGAAGCCGAACCGTTGATGACCAAAGATTCGAACGAAGTCGCCAAAGCCTTAGAACGCATATACGAACGCAGTCACTTGACCTGGCCTGCCGTATCGCAAATCGATCCCGGACACGAGTTCATGGGAGCCGTGTCACAACTGCTTGCCAAGCACAAAGTCCAGGCGAGACGAGGTGTGGCGGAAGCTCACCGAAGCCAAGCCATTGTCGAGAGATTCACTCGCACCTTAGCCGAACGTCTGTTCTCTCATCAGTACTTGCAGGATTTAATGGATCCCAAAAACAGAAACACGGAATGGATCGTACTCTTACCGCGAGTGATGCCATCAACAACGAAGTCACCAGACTCGTGGGCAAGAGACCCGTCGAAGCCATCAACATGAAATCTGTCGAATCGTCGTCGGCAGGGCACTTCGCGATAAAACAGATAAAACATTACTGGACCAGGTCAGCGTTAGGTACTTGTACCAGCCGGGAGAATACGAGGGAGACAGCAGAAAAAGCGCCACCGATGGATATGGTACAACATCAAAGATGGCGAACCGAACTTGTACTACGTGAAAGACAGACCGCCGATAGCATTCGTCAGAGAGGAGTTGATGATCATACCTCACGACACAGTCCCTTTTAGATCGCCCACTGTATGAAAATTCTCATGATTATTTGTATGTGCTATTAGGTTGTGGTATGCTATGTGGCCAGCCAGCTCTACAGCGAGCTGCACATGGTGAATAATAGCTGAGCCGACACACACACACACACTGCGACTCGCCCAAAGCGCTCGCTCGGTGATACCGACCCGGGAAGGAACTGCCGAGAGATGCGTTTCATTCACTTTCAGACATCTGTAGACTCGCTAGTCAGCCGGCCGTGCATCATCATAGCCGAGCCGAAACACACACGCACACACACACTTATACTCGTCCACGGCGCTCGCTCAAGGCACCCCCGAGACGGTAGCGAGGTGATGACTGCCGAGACCTGCGTTTCATTCAGCTAAAAAACACCTCTCGCCTCGATAATATATAACAAGTACGACAATACGTTGGATTGTTAGCCTTTCGCCAGACCGACCCCATGCTCACTAAAATGTGATTATTTCCTAAACTATTTTGACCGATTTTCGTGAAATTTTGCATGCATCTCGGCAGATGCTTACGCTATAGCAAAACGGCATTGGAAACACTCTCGGTGACTTCATTAGATTAATTACGACTTAATTACGACAAAAAAGTTGGACATTTTGCCTTTTCCCTTCCGACCCCATGCTCACTTAAAAGTCAATATTTCAAAAACTATTTGACCGATTTTTATCAAATTTTGCATGCACTTCAGTAGTAGTATACATAATGGGGCTACGGGAGTAGGGACTTCCCAAGGGCTCATTTTGTAAATTGAGCCGGGGAACCTGGGACTCAAGCCGACCGGTCCTGTTGTAACCATTCATGCTGAGCGCCATGCAGGGGTCAACAAGTACCATATTTTAACGTCTTTTGGTATGACGCGGTCGGGGATCGAACAAGCGACTTTCTGCTGTCCGGGCAGAAGCTCTAACCACTACACCACGGATGCGGTCGCGATCATCAAGGGGTCAGTAAGCAATCATCGAGGGATCATAAAGGGATCATCAAATGATCATAAGGGATCATTAAAGGGATTATAAGGGATCATCAGAGGATAATAAAGAATCATGAAGGGATCATTATGGAATAATCAAGGAATCATCAAGGAATCATTAAGGGATCATCAAGGAATCATTGAGGAATAATCTAGGGATCGTAAACTGATCATCAAGGAATCATTAAGGGATCACCCAAGAGATAAGCGAGGGATCATCAAGGAATCATGAAGGATCATCAAGGACTCATAAAGAAACACCTGGGGATAATATATTAATTATTAAAGAATCATCGAGGAATCATTAAGGGATCACCAAGAGATCATAAAAGTGATTACTGAGGAATCATGAAGGGAGCAAAGCACCAAAATTCTCAAGCATGACCCCTATTCTAAAACAGTTACACTGGTTGCCCATAAGAGCTAGAGTGAACTTTAAAGTTTTAACCCTTGTCCACCAGTGCATACTAGGCACTGCTCCGGCCTATCTCAAAGAACTGTTCAAACCATATCTTCCATGCAGACAGCTTCGCTCCAGTGACAAAAACTTACTTCACATTCATTCCTATGGTTTTCGTTCCTTTCAAGTGGCAGCCGCGATTAACTGGAATGAGCTACCAGTCACATGTTTCAAAGCAAACCTAAAGACATACCTTTTCTCTATGTTTTACAAGTGACTCCTAAATTCTATCTTGTCTGCTCTATGAGCATGCTGTCGGTGTGGATTTAGCGCAATACAAATGGACTAATTATTATTATTATTATTATTATTATTATTATTATGTTTTACAGATTAAAGATTGTATGCAGCAGAGAGGGTTCGGGTGATCCTGGCACAGTCAGGCTGGTAAGGCTCATCATCAGCTCAGGGCCCTTGCCCCCTCTACACGCAGCCCAGACAGCGAATGGGACTTCTCCCAGGAAACGCTGCCTAGTCGAACCCACCAAGAACCTTCCGGAGAATATGAAGGCTCCCCAACACTGCAGCCTTCTGCATTACCCAGAGTGTCAGAAGGGCTGTACTCCCGGTGGAGAACCCGGGCACTCTCCTGATCTGCGCCAAGAGATCAGGAGGTACCAAACCAAGGGCACCGAGAACAATGGGGAGCCTGACAACAGTGTACTTGGGATGCAAGCGAGACATTTCAAAGGCGAGGTCCGCATATTTATCATGCTTTTCCTTAATCTTGCCAATCACATTGGTGTCAAAAGGGACAGAAAATTCTATGATATAAATAAATTCATTGGCTTTATCAAAAGGACAAGATCAGGTTTGTTAGCTGGAATTCTTCTGAGGCTGTATATGGGCCTATTCCACAGAAGTTTGAAAGCATCATTTTCCATGACGCCCTGGACATGTTCAGGGTCGTACCATGGATGGACCTCGAGTCAAAGCCACAGGCATGTCGGAGACGGTAGTAAAAGCAACGAGCCATGCCATCATGTCGTTTAAGATATGCTGTTTGTGCCAAGGAAGGGCATCCACTGACAAGGTGTTGGACAGTCTCTGTAAATTCATTGCAAAGTCGACATTTCATGTTAATATTCTCTTTAAGAATCACATTTAGGCGATTACGAGTGGGAAGTGACTGGTCCTGAGCAGCAAAAAGGAAGCCCTCAGTTTCACATTTAAGACCAGCCGACTTCATCCAGGCGAAGGAGTCGGTGGGATTGCTATTCTGTTCAACACACTGCATGTACACACGATGCAATGGCTTCTCAGAAAGCTTCTCCACAAAAGACCGACTCTGGGCAGACTTGGTGAAGGACTTCACCTGGTTTACTCCCATCGCTGTACCGTCCAGCAGTACATTGCCATCAGCAAAGTCAACCTCAAATCTCAGATTCTGTCCAACAACCTTGGCACGCTTAAAATAACTGTGGAATTCCTTGCTTTCATCATGAGTCTTCACATGCATCACCAGAGGATCATCCGATAAATAAATATGTGCAAAGTACACAATAAAATTCTGTCATGAAGAGCCTCCACATTAATCAAACCCCGACCTCCAGAATTGATTGGCATGTATAAACGGTTAAGAGAGGAACGAGGGTGGTGGGCTCTGTTATCAGACATGATCCTTCTGGTCAGACGGTCAAGACTCTGGATGTCTTGTTTCGTCCAATCAACTACTCCAAAGGAATAGGAAAGGACTGGCACAGCAAAAGTATTGGTGGCTTTGACCTTGTTTCGAGCATTTAGCTCTGAACTCCAGATTTTCTTTAAACGAGATTTATACTCGGCCCGAAGTTTTTCTTGAATCTGGGCATTCTGGAGCTTGTCTCGAACTTGCATTCCAAGATAGGTGTAGGCCTGATCTTCCACAAGATGCTCAATAACTCGTCCCCCTTGTAACCTGACCGATCCATCATTAGTTACCTTGCCACGTTTCAAATGAAGAGTATTACATTTGTCGAGTCCAAATGTCATGCCAATATCATTAGAAAAGGACTCGACAAGGAGAACCTGCTGTTTCAAATTGGAATCTCCTTTGGCAAGGAGTTCGATGTCATCCATGTAAAGGAGATGAGTAAGAGGTGTCGGGGATCTGTGCTGAGGAGGTCCGGGATGGTAACCCTCCTCTTTATTGAGCAGAAAGCTCAAAGGATTTAGGGAAAGACAAAAAAGCAAAGGACTAAAGGAATCCCCCTGAAATATTCCCCTTCTGATTGGAATAGATTCCGAAGTCTGCACCTGCCCTTGTGAGTACATCTATTATTATTATTATTATTATTATTATTATCATTAAGGAATCATTAAGAATATGGACCAATCATCAAGGAATCATGAAGGGATCATCATGGACTCATAAAGAAACACCAAGGGATAATCTATTAATCATTAAGGAAAGCGTCGAGGAATAATTAAGAAAAAATCAAGGGATCATCAATGAATTATCAGGGGATGATCAAGGAAAGGATGATCAAGGAATGATCAAGGAATGATAAAAAATTCATTAAGGGATCATCAAGGAATTATCAAGGAATCATTAAGGGATCATTATGGAATCGATATGGAATGAGAAGGAACCATAAAGGGATAATTTAGAACTTATCAATGAATCATTAAGGGATCATAAAGGGACAATTAATAAACCACCAAGGAATCATTAAGGATCAACAAGGGATAATAAATAAATTATCAAGGAATCAACAAATGCCCCTGAGGGGATTATCAAGGGGTCGTCAAGGAATCATTAAGGGAACATCGTGGGATCTTTAAGGGAATCATCAAGGGATCATGAAGAACCTTCTAGGGGTTGTCATTGAATCATCTGCGAAACACCAAAGGGCAATCATGAAATCATGAAATGACTATCACGGATTTATCAAGGAATTAGCAAAGAAACATCAGGGAACATTGAAGGAATCACTGATATTGAAGTATCAACGAATCAAGGAATAACCACGAAATTATCAGGAAATCAAGGAATCCTCAAGGGACTATCGGCAATAAATCACCATGGTTTCAACTTTAACGTAACCCTTAATCTGCACATGCTGTAGGACGCTTTCTTAGTAAATAAACTTTTTTCCTTGATAGATCTCTATGGGCCCAGAAAGTGGTCAAATGTGACGTATGTTTTATTTGGGATTACACCTTCTCAGTAAATTACAGATTATAGTATATTTTGGGGTTGAGTCCCACCCGGTATGCGAACTTACGCTCTCAGACTGTCAAAGTCACCAATCCAACCAAGGAACTTTGATAACTGGTAGTCGAGATTATGTGCCATAAATGTCTTGAAATCTCTACTTCATTTCGAAAATATAATATACGTTATACTTCGTTTCTTGTTTATGGAAATGTACCGCTCACAGTCAACTTAGGCAAAGTTTGACATGCATTAGAAGTTTCGTGCATTGACAAATACCTGCCATGAATTGTTTCAATTGTAATATTTCCGTGTATGTGCAGGCGTGGTTGTGGGTTAAAGGTGATGTCAATTTGTGAAGTTATTATATTTGTGTGACTGGATGTGTTCAAGCTTAATGAAGTCAGGTCTTTGTGTCTGCAAGCGATACGCAAAGATCTGATGACATATCCCATTACAAGTACCCTTGTGACGAAAAGATAAGATGTAGTCATGTGACTTCAGGGTGAGGTCACTGACAAATTAATTAGCCTTGAAGATCCAGGTTGGAATTGGGAGTCAGCAACCCATGATTGTCGCAAGAAGCCACTAACGGGATCGCCCTGTCAGCCTTGAGGATTGAGCCTTGAGACCCAAAACATGTTGCACGGTTAAGCCATGATGTCAAGTATATGGGCGTGACTGGACTATCAGGATAGAATCACTAAAGTGACAGTGGCCGGTGATGCAATAGATGCAATAGATGGGGGTATGCGCCTTGTGACTCTTTGGAATGTCTTTAAGACTACATGTTGGAAAATGTAATTACTATGGAAACTGACAAACGTCTCAATATATCACTGCTGTGGGTATCCCGGGTTTCGTGGTGTATCACCGTGAAGAGGAAGTGGTACGATGTCAGCTTGGTGTCACTTACACTTCAAACCGTTAAATACCCCTTTTGTTTTACTTTTTCTTCTCTAAAAACAAATGTCATCAGATATCAAAGACGCCATCCTGCGAATACTACAGATGTGTCTCTTGTTTTCCAGTTATTTCTCTAAAAACAAATGACACCATTCTGCGAGTACTACAGATGACTTAACGTCGTCACCTACCATACGCAATCCGAACACGATGGTTAACAACTCTGTATTATGTTAGCGTGGCGATCGGATGTAAATGCTATTAAGTGAAACAGACAATGTTTCATAATCAATTATTTATTCGGTCGTTCCAAAAAAGGAACATTTGAGAGTCATTAAAGGTAGCACTAATATTCTTCTCCTTCTTCCTCTCCCTCGCCCTCAACAGAGTCGACTCCAACCTCCTCGTAGTCCTTCTCCAGGGCTGCCAAGTCCTCACGGGCCTCGGAGAACTCGCCTTCCTCCATACCCTCACCCACGTACCAGTGGACGAAGGCACGTTTGGCGTACATCAGATCGAACTTGTGGTCAAGACGAGCCCAGGCCTCGGCGATGGCCGTGGTGTTGCTCAACATACAGACAGCTCTCTGGACCTTGGCCAAGTCACCACCGGGGACAACAGTGGGTGGCTGGTAGTTGATGCCAACCTTGAAGCCTGTGGGACACCAGTCGACGAACTGGATGGTTCTCTTGGTCTTGATGGTAGCGATGGCGGCGTTGACGTCCTTAGGGACGACATCACCACGGTACAACATACAACAGGCCATGTACTTTCCATGACGGGGATCACATTTGACCATCTGGTTCGCTGGCTCGAAGCAGGCGTTAGTGATCTCCGCCACAGACAGTTGCTCGTGGTAGGCCTTCTCGGCGGAGATGACAGGGGCGTAGGTAGCCAGAGGGAAGTGGATACGTGGGTAGGGCACCAGGTTGGTCTGGAACTCCGTCAGATCTACGTTCAGGGCACCATCGAATCGGAGAGAGGCAGTGATGGAGCTGACAATCTGCCCAATCAGTCGGTTGAGGTTGGTGTAGGTGGGACGTTCGATGTCGAGGTTACGTCTACAGATGTCGTAGATGGCCTCGTTGTCAACCATGAAGGCGCAGTCGGAGTGTTCTAGGGTGGTGTGGGTAGTCAGGATGGAGTTGTAGGGCTCGACGACAGCAGTGGAGATCTGTGGAGCGGGATAGACAGCGAACTCTAGCTTGGACTTCTTGCCGTAGTCCACAGACAGTCTCTCCATCAAGAGAGAGGTGAAGCCGGAGCCAGTGCCGCCACCGAAGCTGTGGAAGATGAGGAAGCCCTGGAGTCCAGTGCACTGGTCAGCCAGCTTCCTGATACGGTCAAGGACGAGGTCGACAATCTCCTTTCCAATGGTGTAGTGGCCACGGGCGTAGTTGTTGGCGGCGTCCTCCTTGCCTGTGATGAGCTGCTCTGGGTGGAACAGTTGGCGGTAGGTGCCGGTTCGAACCTCATCTGCAATTATGTATGTTTTAGAATGAATAGGATGTAGCCATTAATTAAGATTTTATGTTTCATTTGATCGAACGTTTACTTAAAACTCTTTACAATAACACAGCAATAAACTCACCGACGACAGTTGGCTCGAGGTCAACAAAGATGGCCCTGGGCACGTGCTTCCCAGCACCAGTCTCGCTGAAGAAGGTGTTGAAGGAGTCGTCCCCACCCCCGATGGTTTTGTCTGAGGGCATCTGACCATCGGGCTGGATGCCATGCTCCAGACAGTACAACTCCCAGCATGCATTGCCCATCTGGACTCCGGCCTGGCCGACGTGGATGGAGATACATTCCCTCTGAAGTGAAGAAATGAAATATGGAATATCATGTTTGGATTCATGTAAACCTTACAATTACTTGCTTTCTAGTAAACCGTTATAAATGTTTAGTATTTGCCAATAATGTTCAATAAGTAAATTAATATATGTAAGTCTTTCAAGTTCGAAATGTATTTTTTGCTGTTACGGCAGCTATTTGGCATTTGAGTGTCAGTTGTCATGTATGTATGTAGAGATGATCTCATAGGAGCAGAGAAACAACGACTTCGAAGAACGAGTTGTTTCTCTTCTCTCATGACATCTTCGAGTTCAATCAAAAACATCCCAATTGCGTTAGTATCACGTTCTATATTTATTATATACCCTCTTATATTGCATTAAACTGTTACTTAATAAAACAAATCAAAGCGTAGCGATACATATTTTCACGCCTCTCGATACTTCTGCATTCAGGTTAGTTTGACACTAAGTATCACTTTCCGTGTAGGCGGATCACGCAACTGACCTAGATCATATATTCCTCCGCATGACGTCAAGAAAACAAGTCGCATTCTAATGAAATTCATTCATATTTTGATACATACAAACTTGTATGAAGGAACGAACAAGCTATTCGACTTTTAAATCGATCTGTCAAGCAACATTAGGTCTAAATTTAGTGGGTTCGGAAAATCCTGGAAAGTGCCGAGCTTTGGAGAAAGTAGAACCGGCAGGGGTTCAATACGGAATGTGGGCTGCAATACGGAATTTGACCACGTCATCCGTATTGCACCCCTGTATTACTATCCTAAGTTTACACGGGTGTATAACATGAGCTATTCCCATGCACACCATTGCACTCCCAACATTTTGTTATTGAAACGTTATAAAATATACATATCAACTTGCTACGTGATATGCGATATATCCTACATGTTGACATTAGATATTGTCACTCACCATGATTGTTGTAGGTAGATGTGGATCTCACGTGGACTGCAAGTTGTCTAGGGTGAAGAAGTCTGATGTGGAGAGCAGGTGCCCGGACACTTATATACGCATAGTCGACAACCGGTTGTCAAGGACGTTAATCCGTAGTATGGGCTGCTAAGCTCATTACTATTGTACTTGCAGCAACTTGGTGATAGGGATCAAATCCCTGACCATAATTATGAACCTCGATTGACGCCATACTGGTGTTTTTCAGTCATACTCAATCCTGTTACTGTTAGCAGTACGGCAATTTGAAGATGAAAGAAAAAATGACCGATTGTTCATGAACCGTAGCTAGAACTAAGACACATTTACGACAAAGATTTGTTGGTGGAAACATTTATGTACCCAGGAAACGAGACATGTTGGTCTCACAGTTTGGTGATAGATACAGCGGGCACGTTTGATGGCGCGTCGTTCCGCTTCAGGGTTGTAAATTTGATCTGATTTGTAGACCAATTTCAGTACTTTGTATTACTTGTTTGAGTTCAGTCTGAGCAACAACATTCGTCGGTGTCGAGTCAGTGAACGATACAGTCTATTATCAACACATTAGGCATCATAAAGAATCTGAGCTCGACTGTTGACACATTGTCAATGGATACTCTTAAAAAAGTAGGGGAACTTGAACTTTCAATTTGGATAGGAAGTATAAGCGTTAACAAACTTTCAAAGACAGACATCTTATGGGATGTCATGCTTGATTTTGACGGTGTACAAATAGGTCGAGACATCAATGTAGCCCATTAATTTGGACAATCATCTTGCATCACACAGTTCTTAGTGTTTTTGTTTGAAAACGAAAATCGTTCACATGCAAATTTCACGTCATACACCAATCATCTTTCAAGAGCGATTACTGTACCAACAACTATGGTCATAAGAAAGTGCAAGTGGTGATGAACTCTCAAAACATTCATTGTTATCATATCAACATTGATTTACTTCGATATGTCTCCCAATTATTTTATGGATAAATTGGTAAATCTCATGTTGAAGAATCATATGATTTTTCGTTTTCTCTCATACTTAGTAAGCAAACGTTTTTTTCCTGGATTGTAAGATGGACCATTGTGGTGACCACACATTTCAGTGGGTATTTATTGCACCATTTCTGTAAGACTAAAATCCCAGAAATTCAGATTTATATAGACATAAATACAGAATGACATTTAGAAAGTGGTTAGATGTTACCTGTGCTACATTTGGGATGACACCTTCCCAGTCAAATACAGATTCTAGTATATTTTTGGGTTGAGTTCCATCTACGATGATAATCTTCACTCTCAATCACCTAATTACCAGCAACAAGATTCACCGATCCAACCCACTCGGCCATGTCGGGTTCCACGGAATGGAACTGTAGATTATGTGCTAAAGGTTGCTGTTGAATCTGTACTATACTGCGATAGTGTAACCCCAACTATAGCGTACATTAAGATAGACTATGGGAATGTACGGTGCAGAGTAAACTTATTATAGTTTTGTGGAAACTGTTTCATCTCCAATATTTTCGTGCATGTGTAGGTGAGGCTCTGTATAAGGTGAAGACAATTTGTGAGTTACTATATTAGTGTGAGTGGATATGTTTGAATGAAATCAGGTATGTATGCAACCTATACACAAAGATCTGATGACATATCCCGTTATAAGTATCCTTGTGACGAAAGGATAAGATGTGATTATGTGACTTCAAGGTGAAGTCATTGAAGAATTACCCGTGAAGATCCAGGTTTGAATTGGGATTCAGCCACCCATGCTTGTCTTAAGAGGTCTGGGTTCGGGTGGTCAGTTTCGCTGACTTGATTAATATATGTCTTCATATCTCATTTCTGAAGATCGATGCTCATGATGTTTCAGGGTGAAATCATGATGTCAAATATTGGTCTGACATTGGTGTGATATTTGAGTATCAGGATAGAATCACTAAAATAAGTGTTAATGAATACGTGTACTTGGGGTATGCGTGTGTCTTGATGTATCAAGCTTTTGTGACGCTTTGAAATATCTATAAGGCTAAATGCTTCAAAATGCAGTTACTATCTGAATTTACCATGTGATTTTATACATATGGAAACCTTGTGATTATATACAAATGGAATTAAGCAATACATAATTCACAGAGCAGTCAACAGAGCAGTACTCCGAATGATTTATTAACATTGTGCACGTTGTTGCAAGTGTGTGTGTGTGTGTGTGTGTGTGTGTGTGTGTGTGTGTGTGTGTCTGTAGCCAAGTGGTTAAAGCGTTCGCTCGTTACGCCGAAGACCCGGGTTTGATACCCTGTCTTGTTCGACAGAGACACCCACTTGTCTATACTCTGAATGAATTGTCTGCTGCTTTGCATGAGGAATGGAACAGGATTCCTCAGAATCAAATTCGGAGATTGTCACAATCAACGAGGAGGTGTGTTGAATCAGTTGTTGATGGAAAGTCAGTATTTGGACTTGCAAGACATTATTCTTCAACTCCGTGAACAAGATGTGTCCATGGAACTGACAGGTAAGTCTGTGCAAGAATGGTGAAATGTTTTTGTGTGATGACGTCATTTTCCAGATATGTATATACTAGCTACATAAAGAAACTGTGCGCACAGAAAATTCCTTCAGAATTAGAATACAACACAGAAAAGACGAAATGATAGAGACACTTTATAAGCTGAAGTATCGGACCACAACAAAATGTCAAAAGAACATGAACAAAATCCGTAACGATGACGTCAGAAGTTCAAAATCGAGTAGGTGGTCACATGACGAAGTCACAAAGTCAATAACGGGTATGACGACCATGTGCGTGAAGCACAGCAGTGCATCGACGACGCACAGAGGCTACCAAATGAGCATTGAAGGCCTGGGGAATGGTTTGGGACGTGGTCACTGCCGTCTGGAACCTGTGTCTGAGATGAGTCACCCGAATCCATCTGTCCTGTCTTGGCGTCGTTACGTCGGGGACGCCCAGAACGTGGATGGTCGGTGACGTCATTACTGTTTCGATAACGCCTGATCAATGCAGATATCGTGTTACGATGGCATTGGAAATGTGCTGCCACCTGTTGTTGGCTCATTCTTGCTCGAACCATTCCAATAGCTTCTTGACGTTGAGCAGATGTTAATCTTGGCATGATGTGCATGTGACTTCTCATGTGAATTTGTGAACGTTTGAATGACCAAAGATCAAGCTTTCGACAGTGACTGCAATTTCTGAGTTTCACATGTTGTGTGCGGCTGCACGGGCTGCACGTGCAGTAACACATTGCAAGTCCATAGGCCACCATCAATGACGTCACGTCGCCTGGCACGTTCATGAGCGTTTGATTGTCTCCAACACTTGCTATGTTCACACTTGTATTTATGTATAAAGACGCTGTGTGCCTATATTTATATTTTCTGTGTGCACAGTTTCTTTATGTGGCCAGTATACATTGGACTTTGGCCAGGTCACCACCGGGGACAACAGTGGGTGGCTGGTAGTTGATGCCAACCTTGAAGCCTGTGGGGCACCAGTCGACGAACTGGATGGTTCTCTTGGTCTTGATGGTGGCGATGGCGGCGTTGACGTCCTTAGGGACGACATCACCACGATACAACATGCAGCAGGCCATGTATTTGCCGTGACGGGGATCACATTTGACCATCTGGTTGGCAGGCTCGAAGGAGGCGTTGGTGATCTCAGCCACAGACAGTTGCTCATGGTAGGCCTTCTCGGCAGAGATGACAGGGGCGTAGGTAGCCAGAGGGAAGTGGATACGTGGGTAGGGCACCAGGTTGGTCTGGAACTCCGTCAGATCTACGTTCAGGGCACCATCGAATCGGAGAGAGGCAGTGATGGAGCTGACAATCTGCCCAATCAGTCGGTTGAGGTTGGTGTAAGTAGGACGTTCGATATCGAGGTTACGTCTGCAGATGTCGTAGATGGCCTCGTTGTCGACCATGAAGGCACAGTCGGAGTGTTCCAGGGTGGTGTGGGTGGTCAGGATAGAGTTGTAGGGCTCCACGACAGCAGTGGAGATCTGTGGAGCGGGATAGACAGCAAACTCTAGCTTGGACTTCTTGCCGTAGTCCACAGACAGTCTCTCCATCAGGAGAGAGGTGAAGCCGGAGCCAGTGCCGCCACCGAAGCTGTGGAAGATGAGGAAGCCCTGGAGTCCAGTGCATTGGTCAGCCAGCTTCCTTGTGCGGTCAAGGACGAGGTCGACAATCTCCTTTCCAATGGTGTAGTGGCCCCGGGCGTAGTTGTTGGCGGCGTCCTCCTTGCCGGTGATGAGCTGCTCTGGGTGGAACAGTTGGCGGTAGGTTCCTGTACGGACCTCATCTGCAAATATGTATGTTTTAGAATGAACAGGGATGTTGCCGTCAAATATGATTTTCATGTTTCATTTGACCGAACGTTTACCTAAAATTCTTTACAGTAACACGTACAGGAATATGTAATGATAAGTAGCGGTGTTTTTGTTAAACATAAATAAACATATCGTGTCATTAATACGTACAGGATTTACTACCATCAGTCATATAATGTACTCACCGACAACAGTTGGTTCGAGGTCAACAAAGATGGCCCTGGGAACGTGCTTCCCAGCACCAGTCTCGCTGAAGAAGGTGTTGAAGGAGTCGTCCCCACCCCCCGATGGTCTTGTCTGAGGGCATCTGACCATCGGGCTGAATGCCGTGCTCCAGACAGTACAACTCCCAGCATGCATTGCCCATCTGGACACCGGCCTGGCCGACGTGGATGGAGATACATTCCCTCTGAAGACAAGATTAGAAATCAGGATATTATATACGAAGATATACCTCTTTGAGACATAAATTAAAGTCTATATGTTTAGGAAGTCTGAAAGTGTGAGTTTGTTTCATGTCACTGGCGTTTTCCCTCAGCAAAATGCTGTCTGGCGACTGAATGAGTACACATATAGAACACTCATATTATTATTGGGAAAACCATGTGACAACACCACATTTTGAAGTTTTATACCGAAGGCTTGAGACTGACGAATGAGAAGCCGCTGGGCTATAAGAGCTGGCTATGTATAAAAAAATCATATTCACAAATGAGAAAGAGTTTACGAACAGATGAAAGACGAACATGTCTCTCGATATAATACTTTCAGCTTTGTGATCGCCCGTGTACTGGGGCATTAACGTCACTTCATCGATAAGACGCGAATAAAATTTTTCCTTTCAAATCTTGCAACTTGATACGTGATATCAGATGTATCATGGACGTTGACATTAGCAATATTCACTCACCATGATTGTTGTAGGTGGATGTGGATCTCACGTGGACTGCAAGTTATCTGAGGTGAAAAAGTCTGATGTAGAGAGCAGGTGAACGGACACTTTTATACATGAAGTGGAGAGGCGGTTGTCAAGGACGCTAATCCGTGCTAAGCTGCTAAGCTCATTACTTTGGTAGTCGCAACGACTGAGTGATTGGGATCAACTTGAGCAGTTTAATCGTTTTTCAAATCACTAATTCCCTGAATATAATTATGAAAATCGCTACTTTTTTCAGCCATGCTCAATGTTGCTACAGACAGCTACAGAAAAATGACCGAGTATTCATCAACTATAGATGGAAAGAAATGTTGGTGGAACTATTTATGCATCCAGAAGAGATAGACAAGCTGGTCTTACATTTTGATAAAGTAACGAATGACAGTGGACATGTTTGATGGCGCATCTTGTCACTTTAAAATTTTAAAGTTTGTAGTTATTTCTGGACCAGCTATGATTTTCTTTTCAGTCTGGACAATAACGTCTGTCGGCGTTGGGTCAGTGGACTATAAAACATAAGAAATATTTGCTTGGATTTTCACTCCTGACACATTGTGACGTAAATCACACATTCATAATTCACTGACGTATATTGCTACCATATTCAATATAACATTTAGACATATCTAGACCAAATTCATCATGCTGATCTTAGAAATGTAAAGACGCTGAGTTGAGACATATCTAGACCAAATTCATCATGCTGATCTTAGAGTTGAGTTGAGTTGAGTTGAGTTGAGTTGAGTTGAGTTGAGTTGGGTTGAGTTGAGTTGAGGTTTGACGTCGCATCGGCATTGTTTCAGCCATATAGCGACGAGACCATGTCTGCGTACATACGCATTTTACAAAGTTTAAATGAGTTTCTCACATGCTTCTTCATTACACTATTATCCGCAATGAGAAGAGGTCATAGCACCGATTATAAAAACAAGCAATCTGTCTCACACGTTACAGTTACAATTCATGATAATATACGTAGTTTAGTGTTAAAAAACCTTGTTGATATATACTTATATACTGCTGCAGAATTAATGAAACGTCATAATGCACATCAAGACACTAAACAGCCGTGGTTCTATAATGAATGTCATTTCTTACGTTCTGAAAGACAAAGACTGTTGAAGGTGTTTCGATTTAATTAATGTAAACAGTCACTAGATTTGTACATTGCAGCTAGAAATATTATGTCAACACTGTGAGAGACAAAAAAACAGTATTATTAGGATGAAATATTGTATTGCATTTCTAACAACTTAAAAAATAGTAAATTGTTTTGGTTTATTGTTAAGAAATTAACAGGGCAAAAGTATAAACACAGGCCTAATATCAAAATGGATAAGTGGTTTCAGTATTTAAGAATATGTTTTCTGATGTTAATGATAAAGATGACTATGGTATTAATACTGATTTTGATGAAACAACACAACATATTTTGGATTCTCCTATCTCCCAAGAAGACTGACTGACTGACTGAGTTTGGTTTTACGCCGCTTTTAGCAATATTCCAGCAACATCACGGCGGGGGACACCAGAAATGGGCTTCACGCATTGTACCCATGTGGGTATTCGAACCCGGTTCTTCGGCGTGACGAGCCAACGCTTTAACCATTAGGCTACCCCACCGCCCCTCCCAAGAAGAGGTTGTGGAAGCACTAAGAAATAAAGCAGCAGGTAATGACAAGCTCATAGCAGAAATGTTTAAATGTGGAGGTGATGTGTTGGTTCCATGTATTACAGTCTTGTTTAATGCTATGTTTGATACACATTATTTCCCCACCTCATGGTCAGTAGGACATATTGTACCAATTCATAAGAAGGGGGATGTTAATTCCACAGGTAGCTATAGAGGTATTACCATATTAAGTGTCTTCAGTAAGTTCTATATTTCAATACTGAATGCAAGAATTTAATTTTGGACAGATGTATATGAAAGAATTGTAGTCACAGGCCGGTTTTCGCCATGGCTATTCAACAACTGACAATATTTTTATTCGACAATCGATTATACAGCGTTATTTATTCAAAAAGAGAGGGAAATTCTACACAGTATTTGTGGATTTCTCAAAGGCTTTTGATTCTATTAATAGATCCAAGCTGTGGATGGGTTTGAATCATAACGGTATCTCACCCAAAATGTTCCGTAGTATACATCGATTTATGAAAAAAACCCAAAGTCATTGTCTTCAAGAGTGGTGGGTTACTCTCTAAACATGAAAAGTGGTACTATAAAGGTTGTAATTTGCAATGTCTGACACACTATAAATATTTAGGATTTGCTCTTGCAAAAGATACTGTCTTGGTCAAAGCATGTTGCTAATGTATTAATACAAGCCAAACGTGCCTTATTTACTATTTTGAGCTCATTGTCACAAATCAAGCCACTGCCTTTGAAACTATTTTTAAATATTTTTTACTCTAAAGTTGTGCCAATTTTAATGTATGGGGTAGAGATTTGGGGTCTGTCATATTGTAAGCAAATTGAATCAGTACATGTTCTTGGTGTAAACGCTTTTTGGGTGTTAAGTCCGCAACTTCCAATCACGTTGTGCGAAGAGAATGTGGTAAGATACCCACTTTATATAACCGTCTATAAAAATTGTATAAGTTATTGGTTAAATTTACTTAATATGCCTGATTACCGATTTCCCCCCAAAAAGCTATCATGATGAGTTGTTGCAATTGTCAGTTAATGGAAAATGTAACTGGACTTCAGGAATAAGATCCCTTTTGTATGAATATGGTTTTGGATATATTTTGGAAAGACAAAAAGTAGATTGTGCTGAAGTTTTCTTTCAGAGTTTGTTTTCCGTCTGAAATGTTCATATGAACAAGAATGGCGTACATGTTTAGTTAATAGCTCTAAGTCTACCTTGTATATGTTGTACAAACAACTTTTTGAAGCAGAATTTTATCTTTCAGTAATTACAGTCCATAAGTTTCGACTGGCACTTGCTAAATTTCGCTGTACCTCACATTCTTTAGCCATTGAGGAAGGCAGATATCTCAATGTACCAAGGAATGAAAGAATTTGTAAAGTCTGTAACTGTGGTTATATTGAGACAGAATATCCTTTTTATTGATCTGTGCAGTTTTTGATAATCTACGTCAACGATACATTGCCAAGAAATATTATGAATTTCCTACTGTGACAAAATTTAATATGTGTCTTCTAACCAAACATCTGTTGATAGAAACTTAGCCCGTTATATTTACCATGCCTCGCAACCGAGACACACTATAGTAAAAAGAAACTCACTACCTCATACCTCATGTACATTCTCTGGAATACATATACATGTATGTACATACTTATATGCAATGGACCAATTAATGTTGTACCAGGGGCAGTTGGCCCACATCTGTACTGAAATAAAGAATCAAGAATCAAGACTAGCATTAGATCTGTATGGTGATATTGTGGTATAATCTGTATGGCGATATTATGGCATAATCTGTATCACGGTATTGTGGTATAGTCTGTATGGCGATATTGTGGCATTATCTGTATGGCGATATCGTGGTATAATCTGTATCACAGTATTGTGGTATAATCTATTTGGCAGTATTGGGGTATAATTTCTAAGGCGATATTGTGGTATAATCTGTTTCGCGGTATTGTGGTATAATCTGTATGGTGATATTGTGGTATAATCTGTATGGCGATATTATGGCATAATCTGTATGGCGATATTGTGGTATAATCTGTATGGCGATATTGTGGCATAATCTGTATGGCGATATCGTGGTATAATCTGTATGGCAGTATTGTGGTATAATCTATTTGGCGGTATTGTGGTATAATCTGTATGGCGATATTGTGGTATAATCTGTATTCGCGGTATTGTGGTATAGTCTGTATGGCGTTATTGTGGCATTATCTGTATGGCGTGGTATTGTGGTATAATCTATATCATAGTATTGTGGTAAAGTCTGTATGGCGGTATTGTGGCATTATCTGTATGGCGATATTGTGGTATGATCTGTACATGCATGTGGTAGTTGTATAATAGGTTTTTAGTGGCATCTTCTCTAGAAACCGTCGTTTCATTTTGTAGAAGAAAAATACACCCACTAAATTATTTGACGGCGCATAGTAGGGTCAGGCCAATGGCAATTTTGTCAAACAGTGGATTTAAACTGAGATCAAATCGACGGCTTCATGCTGCTAATATTTTAAGTGATTAATCCTCACCTTCCGCACACAACCTGAACAGGGAGGTTAATTAATAGGCTAATTAATGTATAATAAATTAATGTTGGTAACAGATTATTGAATTATTGAATTATATTCAATTTTTTATTCGGTCGTTCCATCAAGGAAACATCTGAGAGTCATTTCAGAGTAGCACTAATATTCCTCTCCTTCTTCCTCTCCCTCGCCTTCAACAGAGTCGACTCCAACCTCCTCGTAGTCCTTCTCAAGGGCTGCCAAGTCCTCACGGGCCTCGGAGAACTCGCCCTCCTCCATACCCTCACCCACGTACCAGTGGACGAAGGCACGTTTGGCGTACATCAGATCGAACTTGTGGTCAAGACGAGCCCAGGCCTCGGCGATGGCCGTGGTGTTGCTCAACATACAGACAGCTCTCTGGACTTTGGCCAGGTCACCCCCGGGGACAACAGTGGGTGGCTGGTAGTTGATGCCAACCTTGAAGCCTGTGGGACACCAGTCGACGAACTGGATGGTTCTCTTGGTCTTGATGGTGGCGATGGCGGCGTTGACGTCCTTAGGGACGACATCACCACGGTACAACATGCAGCAGGCCATGTACTTGCCATGACGGGGATCACATTTGACCATCTGGTTGGCGGGCTCGAAGCAGGCATTAGTGATCTCAGCCACAGACAACTGCTCGTGGTAGGCCTTCTCGGCAGAGATGACAGGAGCGTAGGTAGCCAGAGGGAAGTGGATACGTGGGTAGGGCACCAGGTTGGTCTGGAACTCCGTCAGATCAACGTTCAGGGCACCATCGAATCGGAGAGAGGCAGTGATGGAGCTGACAATCTGCCCAATCAGTCGGTTGAGGTTGGTGTAGGTTGGACGTTCGATGTCGAGATTACGTCTGCAGATATCGTAGATGGCCTCGTTGTCGACCATGAAGGCGCAGTCGGAGTGTTCCAGGGTGGTGTGGGTGGTCAGAATGGAGTTGTAGGGCTCGACGACAGCAGTGGAGATCTGTGGAGCGGGATAGACAGCGAACTCAAGCTTGGACTTCTTGCCGTAGTCCACAGACAGTCTCTCCATCAAGAGAGAGGTGAAGCCGGAGCCAGTGCCGCCACCGAAGCTGTGGAAGATGAGGAAGCCCTGGAGTCCAGTGCATTGGTCAGCCAGCTTCCTTGTGCGGTCAAGGACGAGGTCAACGATTTCCTTGCCGACGGTGTAGTGGCCACGGGCGTAGTTGTTGGCGGCGTCCTCTTTTCCGGTGATGAGCTGCTCTGGGTGGAACAGTTGGCGGTAGGTTCCTGTACGGACCTCATCTGTAACACAGCATGTTGGCACGATAAATATTGTTTAGTGATTCAGTTATATGTAAAAAACGTACTGAGGTATTCAAAATTAATACACCACTAGATTAATGTTATATGCTAAAATTAACTTCATATAATCTCACACACTGATAAAACGGTTTGTATGCATGAATTAGAATGAATTAAAGTTTAGTATATTTTTACAGCATCATTTTTGCCAAACGTCTGATCCCAAATGGTCGTACAAAAATACGTTGATATTGACGGCTTACCAACGGTATAATTGTTTAATCCTCCCTTTGAATACATATGTCGCTTTGTAGTAAATACTTTCCAGAGTCATATAATGGTCACATTTGTCATATAATGTACTCACCGACAACAGTTGGCTCGAGGTCAACAAAGATGGCCCTGGGCACGTGTTTCCCAGCCCCAGTTTCACTGAAGAAGGTGTTGAAGGAGTCGTCCCCACCCCCGATGGTCTTGTCTGAGGGCATCTGACCATCGGGCTGGATGCCGTGCTCAAGACAGTACAACTCCCAGCATGCATTGCCCATCTGGACTCCGGCCTGGCCGACGTGGATGGAGATACATTCCCTCTGAAGACAAAAAATGAAATATGCATATCACATGTGAAGAATATGTCAGTGGATATTAAACAAGTCACTCACTGAGTGAACATAATCGCCTGCAACCTCAATTACTTTTGCTGACACTTCGACTCTGGGCTGCAAGAATACCCGAGTGTGTGTCAAGCCTGACGAACGAATTGCTATCAGACCACAAGGTTCACCATTTTACATTAGAGTGGAAGTGTTGATGTCATATCCCCATGTACATTTGGAAATTATGAAAAGATTGAACTTGGGTATGGTTTCTGCGGTTGGCAAACATATCGGCATGGTGCCCGCTTGTGTTCATGATCGGTGAAAAATGAATGATGATCCACATTGCCTGATGTCTACTGTTTACAAACGAGGCTATTTAGGTACACACGGATACTATTTTAAAGTAACAAACATATGAATTTCATATCAATTTCAAATTTTCTCAATGAAATGTTTCAAAACTATGATGCTTGGATGATGCGAGATGTATCAATGATATATGTTGACGTAAGAAACCATTACTCACCATGATTGCTGTTGGTAGATGTGGATCTCACGTGGACTGCAAGTTGTCTTGAGTGAGAAAGTCTGATGTGGAGAGCAGGTGCCCGGACACTTATGTACAGGTAGACAGCCGGTCGTCAAGGACGGTAATCCACAGCGACTGTTACTAAGCTCATTAGAATGCTGTTGTTTGTACTTTCGTAGGCTTTTGTTTAGGTCGTTAATTTGACAGTGCCTTTCGTGGCGGAGGTTATACCAGGTGTTGACATTGTCGTCGGTTGTTGATACTCACGAGGTGCCTTTAGGATTGTTTGGATTGTTTAGGATGCTAGAAAGCTGAAAATAACCGCATTTGTTGACATCACACAACCCTGCAAAAAGTCAATTTTTGTCTATATCCGCCCTTCTGAATTCTGAATATGTATGTATGTATGTATGTATGTATGTATGTATGTATGTATGTATGTATGTATGTATGTATGTATGTATGTATGTATGTATGTATGTATGTATGTATGTATGTATGTATGTATGTATGTATGTATGTATGTATGTATGTATGTATGTATGTGTGTGTATGTGTGTATGTATGTATGTATGTATGTATGTGTGTGTGTGTATGTATGTGTGTATGTGTGTGATTATGAGATTATATGTATAACTGTCAGCTTTTAGATATGATGATGATAATAATGGACATTTATAAAGCTCTTGTATTCACGCACCTGTGCATGCTCAAAGCGCTAAGACATTTGACACTACATTGCATGCTAATAATCCAGCTCTCACTTAGGGGCAGTGTATTTTCAGCGCTCATCTACGCGAAGATATGACCGTCTACTGGCATCAGGCAGTTAATTTTCACTCCCCCCCACCTACGTGTAAACATTTAGATTTAGCGTTTAACTGACTAATGAAAGCTGCCTTTTCAATAACCACCTACAGAAAAGTTTCAAACAACACGTGTGTAGATGTAATGCTTCATGACGTTAGATAGTTCAGTTTGTAACAATCAGTTACTTGTAGACAAAGCACATTTACTTTTGCTGAAGGGGTCGTTGTCGGCACAGGTACTACAGATATGTACCCCAAGTACGTTTCTATATACAGACATGTACCCTAAACAATATAGGGCGCCAAATAGTTACCACTGCAACAAATACTGGCACCAAATATAGTCTATTTGCAGTGAAAACGTACCGATGAATTTCACTTTAAACAAAAAGGTAAATCAAATAAAGTGAAATTAAGATTGCGAATCCTCATAAGTTTACCTTGCCATTTGAACATTTCAATCTCAGAATTTTATTCATCTTAGGATAAAAGTTGTTTAACAACCAATTATAGATTCAAATCACTATTATAGATTTGAATTACAAGGGGGTAAGCGCAGTAGTTGGAACACTGAAACAAATGCACGTGCGGTACGTGATGAGCGTTAACTTAGACCAACCCTACTTGTTCTCGGTGTTTCATTTGATGTGCATACACCCTTGTAATACAAACCAATAATAACGATTTGAAACTATGATCGTTTGTTAAACAACTTTTATCCTAAGTTTAATAAAATCCTTATATTTATACGATCAGTTGGCAAGGTAAAATTATGAGGACTCTCAATCTTAATTTCATTTTATTCGATTTACTTTCTTGTATAAAGTGAAATTCATCGGTACGTTTTCACTGCAAACAGACTATAGTTACCACTGCACCACCCGGTGTACTGTGTCCGTCATGACGATAATAACAATTAAATAAATCATATTATAGCACATAGTACCCATGTGTCTAGCTGCTCATAGGACTGATATTATTATCCCGGAGAACCTAAGCTGCCTGTGAGGTGCTAGAAGGTGAATAAGACATGACTTATCCCACCGGGTACCCATTTTCTGCTGGGTGAACAGAGACAATTATGAACAAACTCACTTGCCTAAGGTGAAACCACATGTATCACAAGTGCTTGGTTCATGATGTTTTATAGAGATAATAATGTGGGGAGTATTTAAACAAAATATCTTCCTCTTAGTTCAAGTATTTCAACAAGTAGTTCAACCAAATGTTACACAAGAACATAATCTTTCGCTATTGTCAAACATAAGTATGCAGATGTAATTACACCTACACTTGTGAGGTCAAAAGTGCGATTTCAACGGATAAGCTATCGTAAACACATATCGCAGGTATTTATGAAATGGACAGAATAGACAGTTGCCGAGGATATTAACCAACCTTCAATGCTCACATGTATTCGATAAACATCTGAAACTAAGTTTGTTTATTATAACAATTCAACATCTCTACTGATATGCACTAAGGGAAATGATGGTGAAGGTGTAATGACGATAATTGTCTGAAAAATCTGCTTCGTGCGCCTCGATTGATACCATGCGTGTCCGCCATGTTGGGCGATAAATGCACGAAATGCTGAAGACATGCTGGTGATTATCTTGGATATGGTTGCCTTTGGCATTGCCCGAAATTGCACCGGAAGATAGAAATGTGTGCTTGTGTACCTTGTCTGTCCGAGAACCTCCCACAATTACTTAAGGGAGTTGGTGGTTCTGGGCGCGATTTTGTCCGGGATCGTCATCTTGCTGTTCCAAATAACAGTCAATGATTACTGATTGTGACTGGAACATCGAGAAGATGCAAACTATCGTAATCATGTAGTTGGCCAGTCCACTGTCCATTCACAATAACCAGATCAGTCCATCTTTCAAACTGCTCGCCGCTAAGTCGCGAACATCTTTACGCCGCTAGGCCCACACCAAATCTTTGCCACCTGAAGTAAGCTGGTGGAACCTGAGCAGAGTAGTGTACCACCGTTTCTTATGTATGCTACGCATGGCCGCTTCTTAACAGAAGATGTTACAAAGAAAATCGGCCTTCCTGTAGTTGTACGGATTTTCTATAGAGAAACAGATTTGATTCTTCATCGTAGTGCAGTATATGTTAATAGACAACCTTGTCTATTAGTGATTTAGCCCACGATCACTTTGGTTTGTTCATAGAGATGGTCTCGGAGCTGTGTGGTCAGCTCGGTAGTTTAAATAATTCTGACATCCCCTGTAGGCACACACACTTTGGTTTCTGTGTGGCATCAGCTCTTCCTGCATTATGAAAATTCCTTGTGATCAGAAGTTGCTTTTCGATTAAACATCGCAGCAAAGTTGCATGTTTAAAATAGGTAACCTAATTTTCTGTTGATAATACATGTTAGGGTCATATAAACAAAGACAGTAACAAATAATGTATTATGTACAGTTTTTTATTCGGTCGTTCCAACAAGAGAACATTTGAGAGTCATTAAAGGTAGCACTAATATTCCTCTCCTTCTTCCTCTCCCTCGCCTTCAACAGAGTCGACTCCAACCTCCTCGTAGTCCTTCTCAAGGGCTGCCAAGTCCTCACGGGCCTCGGAGAACTCGCCCTCCTCCATACCCTCACCCACGTACCAGTGGACGAAGGCACGTTTGGCGTACATCAGATCGAACTTGTGGTCAAGACGAGCCCAAGCCTCGGCGATGGCTGTGGTGTTGCTCAACATACAGACAGCTCTCTGGACTTTGGCCAGGTCACCCCCGGGGACAACAGTGGGTGGCTGGTAGTTGATGCCAACCTTGAAGCCTGTGGGACACCAGTCGACGAACTGGATGGTTCTCTTGGTCTTGATGGTGGCGATGGCGGCGTTGACGTCCTTAGGGACGACATCACCACGGTACAACATGCAGCAGGCCATGTACTTGCCATGACGGGGATCACATTTGACCATCTGGTTGGCGGGCTCGAAGCAGGCATTAGTGATCTCAGCCACAGACAACTGCTCGTGGTAGGCCTTCTCGGCAGAGATGACAGGAGCGTAGGTAGCCAGAGGGAAGTGGATACGTGGGTAGGGCACCAGGTTGGTCTGGAACTCCGTCAGATCAACGTTCAGGGCACCATCGAATCGGAGAGAGGCAGTGATGGAGCTGACAATCTGCCCAATCAGTCGGTTGAGGTTGGTGTAGGTTGGACGTTCGATGTCGAGGTTACGTCTGCAGATATCGTAGATGGCCTCGTTGTCGACCATGAAGGCGCAGTCGGAGTGTTCCAGGGTGGTGTGGGTGGTCAGAATGGAGTTGTAGGGCTCGACCACAGCAGTGGAGATCTGTGGAGCGGGATAGACAGCGAACTCAAGCTTGGACTTCTTGCCGTAGTCCACAGACAGTCTCTCCATCAAGAGAGAGAGGTGAAGCCGGAGCCAGTGCCGCCACCGAAGCTGTGGAAGATGAGGAAGCCCTGGAGTCCAGTGCATTGGTCAGCCAGCTTCCTTGTGCGGTCAAGGACGAGGTCAACGATTTCCTTGCCGACGGTGTAGTGGCCACGGGCGTAGTTGTTGGCGGCGTCCTCTTTTCCGGTGATGAGCTGCTCTGGGTGGAACAGTTGGCGGTAGGTTCCTGTACGGACCTCATCTGTAACACAGCATGTTGGCACGATAAATATTGTTTAGTGATTCAGTTATATGTAAAAACGTACTGAGGTATTCAAAATTAATACACCACTAGATTAATGTTATATGCTAAAATTAACTTCATATAATCCACACACTGATAAAACGGTTTGTATGCATGAATTAGAATGAATTAAAGTTTAGTATATTTTTACAGCATCATTTTGCCAAACGTCTGATCCCAAATGGTCGTACAAAAATACGTTGATATTGACGGCTTACCAACGGTATAATTGTTTAATCCTCCTTTGGATACATATGTCGCTTTGTAGTAAATACTTTCCAGAGTCATATAATGGTCACATTTGTCATATAATGTACTCACCGACAACAGTTGGCTCGAGGTCAACAAAGATGGCCCTGGGCACGTGTTTCCCAGCCCCAGTTTCACTGAAGAAGGTGTTGAAGGAGTCGTCCCCACCCCCGATGGTCTTGTCTGAGGGCATCTGACCATCGGGCTGGATGCCGTGCTCAAGACAGTACAACTCCCAGCATGCATTGCCCATCTGGACTCCGGCCTGGCCGACGTGGATGGAGATACATTCCCTCTGAAGACAAAAAATGAAATATGCATATCATATGTGAAGAATATGTCAGTGGATATTAAACAAGTCACTCACTGAGTGAACATAATCGCCTGCAACCTCAATTACTTTTGCTGACACTTCGACTCTGGGCTGCAAGAATACCCGAGTGTGTGTCAAGCCTGACGAACGAATTGCTATCAGACCACAAGGTTCACCATTTTACATTAGAGTGGAAGTGTTGATGTCATATCCCCATGTACATTTGGAAATTATGAAAAGATTGAACTTGGGTATGGTTTCTGCGGTTGGCAAACATATCGGCATGGTGCCCGCTTGTGTTCATGATCGGTGAAAATGAATGATGATCCACATTGCCTGATGTCTACTTTTTACAAACGAGGCTATTTAGGTACACACGGATAATATTTCAAATAAACATGTACGCATATGAATTTCAAATTGTCAATTTGTGACTTGATGCGGGATGTATCAATGATATATGTTGACGTAAGAAAACATCACTCACCATGATTGCTGTAGGCAGATGTGGATCTCACGTGGACTGCAAGTTGTCTTGAGTGAGAAAGTCTGATGTGGAGAGCAGGTGCCCGGACACTTATGTACACGTAGACAGCCTGTCGTCAAGGACGGTAATCCACAGCGACTGTTACTAAGCTCATTAGAATGCTGTTGTTTGTACTTTCGTAGGCTTTTGTTTAGGTCGTTAATTTGACAGTGCCTTTCGTGACGGAGGTTATACCAAGTGTTGACATTGTACTCGGTTGTTGATACTCACGAGTTGTCTTTAGGATTGTTTGGATTGTTTAGGATGCTAGAAAGCTGAAAATAACCGCATTTGTTGACATCACACAATCCTGAAAAAATGGGACAATTTTTGTCTATATCCGCCCTTCTGAATTCTGAATATGTATGTATGTATGTATGTATGTATGTATGTATGTATGTATGTATGTATGTATGTATGTATGTATGTATGTATGTATGTATGTATGTATGTATGTATGTGTGTGTGTGTGTGAATGTGTGTATGTATGTACGTACGTACGTGTGTGTGTGTGTGTGTGTGTGTATGTGTCCGTCCTTTTTGAGATTAACTGATATGTATAACTGTCAGCTTTTAGATATGATGATGATAATAATGGACATTTATAAAGCACTTGTATCCAAGCACTTGTGCATGCTCAAAGCGCTAAGACATTTGACACTACATTGCATGCTAATAATCCAGCTCTCACTTAGGGGCAGTGTATTTTCAGCGCTCATCTACGCGAAGATATGACCGTCTACTGGCATCAGGCAGTTAATTTTCACTCCCCCCACCTACGTGTAAACATTTAGATTTAGCGTTTAACTGACTAATGAAAGCTGCCTTTTCAATAACCACCTACAGAAAAGTTTCAAACAACACGTGTGTAGATGTAATGCTTCATGACGTTAAATAGTTCAGTTTGTTCAGTTACTTGTAACAATTATTTGCTGGAAGGGGTCGTTGTAGCACAACGCAATATTTACCCCAAGTACGTTTCTATTTACAGCTGTACCCTAAACAATATAGGGCGTCGTTACCACTTTGGCAAATACTGGCACTACAGAGTATGTACGTACCGATGAATTTCAGGTACGTAAATCAAATATGAAATTACAGACATTTACCCTTGCCAATTGAACATTTCAATCTCAGAATTTTATTCATCTTAGGATAGTTGTTTAACAACCACGATTATAGATTCAAATCACAAATATTGGTTTGAATTACCACTGCAACAAATACATGTGCGGTACTTGATGAGCGCTAGACCAACCCTACTTGTTCTCGGTGTTTCATTTTTGTGCATACACCCTTGTAATACAAACCAATAATAACGATTTGAATCTATGATCGTTTGTTAAACAACTTTGACTTAAGTTTAATAAAATTCTTAATTAAATAAAAATTTTATGAGGATTCTCAATCTTAATTTCATTTTATTCGATTTACTTTCTTGTATAAAGTGAAATTCATGTACGTTTTCACCGCACAGACTATAGTTACCACTGCACCACCCGGTGTACTGTGTCCGTCATGACGATAATAACAATTAAATAAATCATTTTATAGCACATAGTACCCATGTGTCTAGCTGCTCATAGGGCTGATATTATTATCCCGGAGAACCTAAGCTGCCTGTGAGGTGCTAGAAGGTTAATAAGACATGACTTATCCCACCGGGTACCCATTTTCTGCTGGGTGAACAGAGACAATTATGAACAAACTCACTTGCCTAAGGTGAAACCACATGTATCACATGTGCTTGGTTCATGATGTTTCATAGAGATAATAATGTTGGGAGTATTTAAACAAAATATCTTCCTCTTAGTTCAAGTATTGCAACAAGTAGTTCAACCAAATGTTACACAAGAACATAATCTTTCGCTATTGTCAAACATAAGTATGCAGAGGTAATTACACCTACACTTGTGAGGGTAAAAGTGCAAGTTCAACGGATAAGCTATCGTAAACACATATCACAGGTATTTATGAAATGGACAGAATAGACAGTTGCCGAGGATATTAACCAACCTTCAATGCTCACATCTATTCGACAAAATCTGTATTATGGTTCTGTATTATAACAATTCAACATCTCTACTGATATGCACTTAGGGAAATGATGGTGAAGGTGTAATGACGATAAGTGTCTGAAAAATCTGCTTCGTGCGCTAAGATTAATAGCATGCGTGTCCGCCATGTTGGACGATAAATGCACGAAATGCTGAAGACATGCTGGTGATTATCTTGGATATGGTTGCCCTTGGCATTGCCCGAAATTGCACCGGAAGATAAATGTGTGCTTGTGTACCTTGTCTGTCCGAGAACCTCCCACAATTACTTAAGGGAGTTGTTTGGTCTGGGCGCGAATTTGTCCGGGATCGTCATCTTGTTGTTCCAAATAACAGTCAATGATTACTGATTGTGACTGGAACATCGAGAAGATATCGTAATGATGTAGTTGGCCAGTCCACTGTCCATTCACAATAACCAGATCAGTCCATCTTTCACACTGCTC
Organism: Haliotis rubra; assembly: GCF_003918875.1. Classification (NCBI taxonomy): domain Eukaryota; kingdom Metazoa; phylum Mollusca; class Gastropoda; order Lepetellida; family Haliotidae; genus Haliotis; species Haliotis rubra. The sequence goes on along the minus strand of NW_025767224.1, from coordinate 778,173 downwards.
GCCGCTACGTCGCGAACATCTTTACGCCGCTAGGCCGACACCAAATCTTTGCCACCTGAAGTAAGCTGGTGGAACCTGAGCAGAGTAGTGTACCACCGTTTCTTATGTATGCTAGGCATGGCCGCTTCTTAACAGAAGATGTTACAAAGGAAATCGGCCTTCCTGTAGTTGTACGGATTTTCTATAGAGAAACAGATTTGATTCTTCATCGTAGTGCAGTTTATGTTAATAGACAACCTTGTCTTAATGTCTTCAAGAACACTATATTAATATATTTACCAAATACTCAGGCAACTTGGCACAATGATTTCCCCCACAATCACTTTGGTTTGTTGATAAAGATGGTCTCGGAGCTGTGTGGTCAGCTCGGTAGTTTCAATAATTCTGACATCCCCTGTAGGCACACACACTTTGGTTTCTGTGTGTCATCAGCTGTTTCTGCATTATGAAAATTCCTTGTGATCAGAAGTTGCTTTCCGACTAAACATCGCAGCACCGTTGCATTTGTAAACTAGGTAACCTAATTTTCCGTTGATAATACATTTTAGGGTCATATAAACAAAGACAGTAACAAGTAAAGTATTATGTACAGTTTTTTATTCGGTCGATCCAACAAGAGAACATTTCAGAGTCATTAAAGGTAGCACTAATATTCCTCTCCTTCTTCCTCTCCCTCGCCTTCAACAGAGTCGACTCCAACCTCCTCGTAGTCCTTCTCCAGGGCTGCCAAGTCCTCACGGGCCTCGGAGAACTCGCCCTCTTCCATACCCTCACCCACGTACCAGTGGACGAAGGCACGTTTGGCGTACATCAGATCGAACTTGTGGTCAAGACGAGCCCAAGCCTCGGCGATAGCCGTGGTGTTGCTCAACATACAGACAGCTCTCTGGACCTTGGCCAAGTCACCGCCGGGGACAACAGTGGGTGGCTGGTAGTTGATGCCAACCTTGAAGCCTGTGGGACACCAGTCGACGAACTGGATGGTTCTCTTGGTCTTGATGGTGGCGATGGCGGCGTTGACGTCCTTGGGGACGACATCACCACGATACAACATGCAGCAGGCCATGTACTTGCCATGACGGGGATCACATTTGACCATCTGGTTGGCGGGCTCGAAGCAGGCATTAGTGATCTCAGCCACAGACAACTGCTCGTGGTAGGCCTTCTCGGCGGAGATGACAGGGGCGTAGGTAGCCAGAGGGAAGTGGATACGTGGGTAGGGCACCAGGTTGGTCTGGAACTCCGTCAGATCAACGTTCAGGGCACCATCGAATCGGAGAGAGGCAGTGATGGAGCTGACAATCTGCCCAATCAGTCGGTTGAGGTTGGTGTAGGTGGGACGTTCGATGTCGAGATTACGTCTACAGATGTCGTAGATGGCCTCGTTGTCAACCATGAAGGCGCAGTCGGAGTGTTCCAGGGTGGTGTGGGTGGTCAGAATGGAGTTGTAGGGCTCGACCACAGCAGTGGAGATCTGTGGAGCGGGATAGACAGCGAACTCAAGCTTGGACTTCTTGCCGTAGTCCACAGACAGTCTCTCCATCAAGAGAGAGGTGAAGCCGGAGCCAGTGCCGCCACCGAAGCTGTGGAAGATGAGGAAGCCCTGGAGTCCAGTGCATTGGTCAGCCAGCTTCCTTGTGCGGTCAAGGACGAGGTCGACGATTTCCTTGCCGACGGTGTAGTGGCCACGGGCGTAGTTGTTGGCGGCGTCCTCTTTTCCGGTGATGAGCTGCTCTGGGTGGAACAGTTGTCGGTAGGTTCCTGTACGGACCTCATCTGTAACACAGCATGTTGGCACGATAAATATTGTTTAGTGATTCAGTTATATGTAAAAAACGTATTAAAGTATTCAAAATTTATACACCACTAGATTAATGTTATATGCTAAAATTAACTTCATATAATCTCACACACTGATTAAACGGTTTGTATGCATGAATTAGAATGAATTAAAGTTTGGTTTATTTTTACAGCATCATTTTTGCCAAACGTGTGATCCCAAATGGTCGTACAAAAAATACGTTGATATTGACGGCATACCAACGGTATAATTGTTTAATCCTCCCTTTGAATACATATGTCACTTTGTAGTAAATACTTTCCAGAGTCATATAATGGTCACATTTGTCATATAATGTACTCACCGACAACAGTTGGCTCGAGGTCAACAAAGATGGCCCTGGGCACGTGTTTCCCAGCCCCAGTTTCACTGAAGAAGGTGTTGAAGGAGTCGTCCCCACCCCCGATGGTCTTGTCTGAGGGCATCTGACCATCGGGCTGGATGCCGTGCTCCAGACAGTACAACTCCCAGCATGCATTGCCCATCTGGACTCCGGCCTGGCCGACGTGGATGGAGATACATTCCCTCTGAAGACAAAAAAATGAAATATGGATATCATGTGTGAAGAATATGTCAGTGATATCAAACAAGTCACTCACTGAGTGAACATAATCGCCTGCAACCTCAATTACTTTTGCTGACACTTCGACTCTGGGCTGCAAGAATACCCGAGTGTGTGTCAAGCCTGACGAACGAATTGCTATCAGACCACAAGGTTCACCATTTTACATTAGAGTGGAAGTGTTGATGTCATATCCCCATGTACATTTGGAAATTATGAAAAGATTGAACTTGGGTATGGTTTCTGCAGTTGGCAAACATATCGGCATGGTGCCCGCTTGTGCTCATGATCGGTGAAAAATGAATGATGATCCACATTGCCTGATGTCTACTGTTTACAAACGAGGCTATTTAGGTACACGAGGATAATATTTAAAAGTAACATGGACGCATATGAATTTCAAATTGTCAATTTCAATATTTTCTCAATGAAATGTTTCAAAAATATATATGTCTTGCAACTTGATGCGGGATGTATCAATGATATATGTTGATGTAAGAAACCATCACTCACCATGATTGTTGTAGGTAGATGTGGATCTCACGTGGACTGCAAGTTGTCTTGAGTGAGAAAGTCTGATGTGGAGAGCAGGTGCCCGGACACTTATGTACACGTAGACAGCCGGTCGTCAAGGACGGTAATCCACAGCGACTGTTACTAAGCTCATTAGAATGCTGTTGTTTGTACTTTCGTAGGCGTTTGTTTAGGTCGTTAATTTGACAGTGCCTTTCGTGGCGGAGGTTATACCAGGTGTTGACATTGTACTCGGTTGTTGATACTCACGAGGTGCCTTTAGGATTGTTTGGATTGTTTAGGATTCTAGAACCCTGAAAATAACCGCATTTGTTGACATCACACAACCCTGCAAAAATAAGTCAATTTTTGTCTATATCCGCCCTTCTGAATTCTGAATATGTATGTATGTATGTATGTATGTATGTATGTATGTATGTATGTATGTATGTATGTATGTATGTATGTATGTATGTATGTATGTATGTATGTATGTATGTATGTATGTATGTATGTATGTATGTATGTATGTATGTATGTATGTATGTATGTATGTATGTATGTATGTATGTATGTATGTATGTATGTATGTATGTATGTATGTATGTATGTATGTATGTATGTATGTATGTATGTATGTATGTATGTATGTATGTATGTATGTATGTATGTATGTATGTATGTATGTATGTATGTATCAATAAGCGCTAAGACATTTGACACTACATTGCATGCTAATAATCCAGTTCTCACTTGGAGGCAGTGTATTTTCAGCGCTCATCTACGCGAAGATATGACCGTCTACTGGCATCAGGCAGTTAATTTTCACTCCCCACCTACGTGTGAACATTTAGATTTAGCGTTTAACTGACTAATGAAAGCTGCCTTTTCAATAACCACCTACAGAAAAGTTTCAAACAACACGTGTGTAGATGTAATGCTTCATGACGTTAAATAGTTCACTTTGTAACAATCAGTTACTTGTAGACAAAGCACATTTACTTTTGCTGAAGGGGTCGTTGTCGGCACAGGTACTACAGCTATGTACCCCAGGTACGTTTCTATATACAGACATGTACCCTAAACAAGATAGGGCGCCAAATAGTTACCACTGCAACAAATACTGGCGCCAAATAGATACCACTGCTGTGTCCGTCATGACGATAATAACAATTAAATAAATCATTTTATAGCACCTAGTATCCATGTGTCTAGCTGCTCATAGGACTGATTTTATTATCCCAGATAACCTAAGCTGCCTGTGAGGTGCTAGAAGGTTAATAAGACATGACTTATCCCACCGGGTACCCATTTTCTGCTGAGTGAACAGAGACAATTATGAACAAACTCACTTGCGTAAGGTGAAACCACATGTATCACATGTGCTTGGTTCATGATGTTTCATAGAGATAACAATGTGGGGAGTATTTAAACAAAATATCTTCCCCTTGGTTCAAGTATTGCAACAAGTATGTTCAACCAAATGTTACACAAGAACATAATCTTTCGCTATTGTCAAACATAAATATGCAGAGGTAATTACACCTACACTTGTGAGGGTAAAAGTGCAAGTTCAACTGATAAGCTATCGTAAACACATATCACAGGTATTTATGAAATGGACAGAATAGACAGTTGCCGAGGATATAAACCAATCTTCAATGGTCACATCTATTCGACAAAAATCTGAATTATGGTTCTGTATTATACCAATTCAACATCTCTACTGATATGCACTTAGGGAAATGATGGTGAAGGTGTAATGACGATAAGTGTCTGAAAAATCTGCTTCGTGCGCTTAGATTAATACCATGCGTGTCCGCCATGTTGGGCGATAAATGCACGAAATGCTGAAGACATGCTGGTGATTATCTTGGATATGGTTGCCCTTGGCATTGCCCGAAATTCCACCGGAAAATAAATGTGTGCTTGTGTACCTTGTCTGTCCGAGAACCTCCCACAATTACTTAAGGGAGTTGTTTGGTCTGGGTGCGAATTTGTCCGGGATCGTCATCTTGTTGTTCCAAATAACAGTCAATGATTACTGATTGTGACTGGAACATCGAGAAGATTTGCAAAATATCGTAATCAATGTAGTTGGCCAGTCCACTGTCCATTCACAATAACCAGATCAGTCCATCTTTCACACTGCTCGCCGCTACGTCGCGAACATCTTTACGCCGCTAGGCCGACACCAAATCTTTGCCACCTGAAGTAAGCTGGTGGAACCTGAGCAGAGTAGTGTACCACCGTTTCTTATGTATGCTACGCATGGCCGCTTCTTAACAGAAGATGTTACAAAGGAAATCGGCCTTCCTGTAGTTGTACGGATTTTCTATAGAGAAACAGATTTGATTCTTCATCGTAGTGCAGTTTATGTTAATAGACAACCTTGTCTTAATGTCTTCAAGAACACTATATTTATATTTTCACCAAATACCCAGGCAACTTGGCACAGTGATTTAGCCCACGATCACTTTGGTTTGTTCATAGAGATGGCCTCGGAGCTGTGTGGTCAGCTCGGTAATTTAAATAATTCTGACATCCCCTGTAGGCACACACACTTTGGTTTCTGTGTGGCATCAGCTGTTCCTGCATTATGAAAATGCCTTGTGATCAGAAGTTGCTTTCCGACTAAACATCGCAGCACCGTTGCATGTTTAAAATAGGTAACCTAATTTTCTGTTGATAATACATTTTAGGGTCATATAAACAAAGACAGTAACAAATAATGTATCATGTACAGTTTTTTATTCGGTCGTTCCAACAAGAGAACATTTGAGAGTCATTAAAGGTAGCACTAATATTCCTCTCCTTCTTCCTCTCCCTCGCCTTCAACAGAGTCGACTCCAACCTCCTCGTAGTCCTTCTCCAGGGCTGCCAAGTCCTCACGGGCCTCGGAGAACTCGCCCTCTTCCATACCCTCACCCACGTACCAGTGGACGAAGGCACGTTTGGCGTACATCAGATCGAACTTGTGGTCAAGACGAGCCCAGGCCTCGGCGATAGCCGTGGTGTTGCTCAACATACAGACAGCTCTCTGGACTTTGGCCAGGTCACCACCGGGGACAACAGTGGGTGGCTGGTAGTTGATGCCAACCTTGAAGCCTGTGGGACACCAGTCGACGAACTGGATGGTTCTCTTGGTCTTGATGGTGGCGATGGCGGCGTTGACGTCCTTAGGGACGACATCACCACGATACAACATGCAACAGGCCATGTACTTGCCATGACGGGGATCACATTTGACCATCTGGTTGGCGGGCTCGAAGCAGGCATTAGTGATCTCGGCCACAGACAACTGCTCGTGGTAGGCTTTCTCGGCGGAGATGACAGGGGCGTAGGTAGCCAGAGGGAAGTGGATACGTGGGTAGGGCACCAGGTTGGTCTGGAACTCCGTCAGATCCACGTTCAGGGCACCATCGAATCGGAGAGAGGCAGTGATGGAGCTGACAATCTGCCCAATCAGTCGGTTGAGGTTGGTGTAGGTTGGACGTTCGATGTCGAGGTTACGTCTGCAGATATCGTAGATGGCCTCGTTGTCGACCATGAAGGCGCAGTCGGAGTGTTCCAGGGTGGTGTGGGTGGTCAGGATGGAGTTGTAGGGCTCGACGACAGCAGTGGAGATCTGTGGAGCGGGATAGACAGCAAACTCTAGCTTGGACTTCTTGCCGTAGTCCACAGACAGTCTCTCCATCAAGAGAGAGGTGAAGCCGGAGCCAGTGCCGCCACCGAAGCTGTGGAAGATGAGGAAGCCCTGGAGTCCAGTGCACTGGTCAGCCAGCTTCCTGATACGGTCAAGAACGAGGTCGACGATTTCCTTGCCGACGGTGTAGTGGCCACGGGCGTAGTTGTTGGCGGCGTCCTCCTTGCCGGTGATGAGCTGTTCTGGGTGGAACAGTTGTCGGTAGGTTCCTGTACGGACCTCATCTAAAACACAGTTTATTGGCACGATAGATAATGTTTGGGAATATATTTGTGAGTAAGCTAAGTATTCCTTGGAGCAGTATTCAAAATTTATGCACCACTAAATCTAATTAATAATCTTACATGTTCAAATAAATTTCACAAAAGCACACACACATGATACGTGGTACTTTCCATGCGTTCTACTCCTTTTCTGCCATCATACGTACGAATTTGAAAATATATTTTACTCACCAACAACAGTTGGCTCGAGGTCAACAAAGATGGCCCTGGGCACGTGCTTCCCAGCCCCAGTCTCGCTGAAGAAGGTGTTGAAGGAGTCGTCCCCTCCACCAATGGTCTTGTCTGAGGGCATCTGACCATCGGGCTGGATGCCGTGCTCCAGACAGTACAACTCCCAGCATGCATTGCCCATCTGGACTCCGGCCTGGCCGACGTGGACTGAGATACATTCCCTCTGGAGGACAACAAGAAAACATATGATTAACGTGATGCACTTGATTTGTACAGAACACAACCTGCTGATTTGGGACGAGCTCACTCTGAATGTCTCTGACTAGCATGTTGAAGGTCTGTTGAATGTCAGTTTACATATTGTCCTTCCTTGTCCAACCGTTGCCATCACTAGACTCTTTAATTTGTAATTGTAAACAGCTGTTATTTTCGAAAATCCCCTTGTTTTGTGAAGTATATCCAGGTTTTCTGATCGTTAAACGACGAATAAATCGAATGATATATGGGAAGTAACAGAAAAATATCAAACTCACCATGATTTTTGTAGGTAGATGTGGACCTCACGTGGACTGCAAGTTGTCAGAAGGTGAGAAAGTCTGATGTCGAGAGTAACTGCTCGGACACTTATATACAGGCAGTGGACAGACGGTTGTCAAAGACGCAAACCCGTAGTAACTGTTGCCAGGCGCATTACAAAGACATCATTAGAGGGGCCAGTTCAGTGGTGCTTGACGGTACATACTGGACTTTCGACATCACGAAGTGATTAACGTCTTAATGAAAGTTGTTAGCGGATAATCATGCTTGATTAAACTCTGGATCAGTAATTCATCGGTGCGATAGTCACCTAATTATGGTTTACTAATCGTGGAATTCAATAATACCAAACTAAACGAATGGGCATGGAGGGATAAGAATGAAAGAAAGGCCCGTGTGCAGTAGCCTATTGTTAATTAAGTGTCCACTTAACCATACAAACAATTATTTTGCTTAACCTCTTTATTAAAATTTGGTTGGTCAAAGATTGAGATAGGCCTATTGAACTAAACACTTTTTTTATAAGTAATATGGTTTGAATTTGACGTACAAAGGAATTTATTTATAAAATACCAAACATCAGATAGTTTCACAAAACTTTATGGCAGAGATGAATTATTCCCGTACACTGTCTCAGAGTTAAACAGGGTTTGGCTTGATTCAACACGTTCCCCTTCCAGATGGGATTCAAACCACTCACAAAATACTTATTTTCCGTTTAAATTGTATTATGTGTAACGAGCTGAAGGTTACAATTAACATACTTTAATTCACATAATTTAATGCCTGAAAATCACCAAGACACTTATTACATAACATATACTACACTGGATATACTAAAATGTAGACATGCCTGTAACGGGGCCCTGCTTTAGACAGGAATCAAATGTTGATACAAGCACTTATTATAATATTTTCATTATACAGGTGATGTTGACGTTTCAGTTTCTGTTAGAAGTGTCTTAGTTTCCTCTTAAACAAGAGACGTGTTCTTTTTCTTTATTGAGCATGTGTGTGTGCTTCCTTTATGCAAGAGACGCATGCATTGCTGAGCCTGTGCCTTTCCTCCGATATCAGAAGTATATGCACATATTTGTATGTGAGTGAGTGAGTATGGTTTTACGCCACTTTTAGCAATATTCCAACAATATCACGGCGGGGGACACCAGAATTGGGCTTCACACATTGTACCCTTGCAGGGAATGGAACCCGGGTCTTCAGCGTGACGAGCGAACGCTTTAACCACTAGGCTACCCCACCGCCCCTTTCTATGTGAGAGACGTCCTAGATTTTCTTGAAGCAGCATGGGTATTTCTTTCAATTTTTGAGGTGTATGCGTTTCCTTTAATGTAAGACACGAATGCGTTTCCTTTTATGCAAGAGATGATTGCGTTTCCTTTTACGCAAGTGATGCGTTTCCTTTTATGTAAGAGACGTGTGCGTTTTCCTCATCCAACAGATGTATGGCTTTTCCTGTATGAAATATGTGCATGTGTTTCCCTATCTACAAAAAAATACTGAGACCTTGCGGGTCTGGATGTTTTATTGTCCCATCTAATCTTGGCTTAACGCCACTGCGCTTGTGTCGCTGGTGAACCTGCAGTAAAATCTCTTTCGTGGTTGCGTCAAAATGAAGAAACAGCTTCACGCCGAGGCCACTCTGTATGGTACGTATTGTTGAAAGGATCACATATCTCGGCCGTTTCAAGCGATCTTAACGCTAAGACTATCATAACTTACTTACTTTAACACAGCCTTGACAGTTGTGGCGCTACTGTCGCTTTGGGGAAGGCGCTGTTGTGTTGTGCTCCACAGTTTATTGAAAGTGCTACATGAGTACCTGTGTGTACTTTGGGATCTTGTTTATAAATACTTGAAGTTTTAAAACGTTTAATTTGAAAAATAAACCAAATAACATAGAGTTTGGTTTTCAATGTGTTTAAATAAATGTAGCAAAAGCCTTTTCCAATAGCAAAGAAACACCTCAGGTACGAGCTTGTCGGTGTACGATTCCTTCTGTATCATGTGCGTGTATTTATGAATCACTATCAAATAGTAATGATACAAGGTGTTTGCGGGAAAGATGATCGTACCCTGACCAAACGGGGCACCCGTCACTATCAAATAGTAATGATACAAGGTGTTTGCAGGAAAGATGATCGTACCCTGACCAAACGGGGGCACCCGTCTCTATCAAATAGTAATGATACAAGGTGTTTGCGGGAAAGATGATCGTACCCTGACCAAACGGGGGCACCCGTCTCTATCAAATAGTAATGATACAAGGTGTTTGTGGGAAAGATGATCGTACCCTGACCAAACGGGGGCACCCGTCTCTATCAAATAGTAATGACACAAGGTGTTTGTGGGAAAGATGATCGTACCCTGACCAAACGGGGGCACCCGTCTCTATCAAATAGTAATGATACAAGGTGTTTGTGGGAAAGATGATCGTACCCTGACCAAACGGGGGCACCCGTCTCTATCAAATAGTAATGATACAAGGTGTTTGTGGGAAAGATGATCGTACCCTGACCAAACGGGGGCACCCGTCTCTATCAAATAGTAATGATACAAGGTGTTTGTGGGAAAGATGATCGTACCCTGACCAAACGGGGGCACCCGTCTCTATCAAATAGTAATGATACAAGGTGTTTGTGGGAAAGATGATCGTACCCTGACCAAACGGGGCACCCGTCTCTATCAAATAGTAATGATACAAGGTGTTTGCGGTAAAGATGATCGTACCCTGACCAAACGGGGGCACCCGTCTCTATCAAATAGTAATGACACAAGGTGTTTGTGGGAAGATGATCGTACCCTGACCAAACAGGGGCACCCGTCTCTATCAAATAGTAATGACACAAGGTGTTTGCGGGAAAGATGATCGTACCCTGACCAAACGGGGCATCCGTCTCTATCAAATAGTAATGATACAAGGTGTTTGTGGGAAAGATGATCGTACCCTGACCAAACGGGGCACCCGTCTCTATCAAATAGTAATGACACAAGGTGTTTGTGGGAAAGATGATCGTACCCTGACCAAACAGGGGCACCCGTCTCTATCAAATAGTAATGACACAAGGTGTTTGTGGTAAAGATGATCGTACCCTGACCAAACGGGGGCATCCGTCTCTATCAAATAGTAATGATACAAGGTGTTTGTGGGAAAGATGATCGTACCTTGACCAAACGGGGGCACCCGTCTCTATCAAATAGTAATGACACAAGGTGTTTGTGGGAAAGATGATCGTACCCTGACCAAACAGGGGCATCCGTCTCTATCAAATAGTAATGACACAAAGGTGTTTGTGGGAAGATGATCGTACCCCCTGACCAAACGGGGGCACCCGTCTCTATCAAATAGTAATGATACAAGGTGTTTGCAGGAAAGATGATCGTACCCTGACCAAACGGGGGCACCCGTCTCTATCAAATAGTAATGATACAAGGTGTTTGTGGGAAAGATGATCGTACCCTGACCAAACGGGGGCACCCGTCTCTATCAAATAGTAATGATACAAGGTGTTTGCGGGAAAGATGATCGTACCCTGACCAAACGGGGGCACCCGTCTCTATCAAATAGTAATGATACAAAGGTGTTTGTGGGAAAGATGATCAGTACCCTGACCAGAACAGGGGCACCCGTCTCTATCAAATAGTAATGACACAAGGTGTCTGTGGGAAAGATGATCGTACCCTGACCAAACAGGGCACCCGTCTCTATCAAATAGTAATGATACAAGGTGTTTGTGGGAAAGATGATCGTACCCTGACCAAACGGGGGCACCCGTCTCTATCAAATAGTAGTGATACAAGGTGGTTGCGGGAAAGATAATCGTACCCTGACCAAACGGGGCACCCGTCTCTATCAAATAGTAATGATACAAGGTGTTTGCGGGAAAGATGATCGTACCCTGACCAAACGGGGGCACCCGTCTCTATCAAATAGTAATGATACAAGGTGTTTGCGGTAAAGATGATCGTACCCTGACCAAACGGGGGCACCCGTCTCTATCAAATAGTAATGATACAAGGTGTTTGTGGGAAAGATGATCGTACCCTGACCAAACGGGGGCACCCTTCTCTATCAAATAGTAATGACACAAGGTGTTTGTGGGAAAGATGATCGTACCCTGACCAAACGGGGCACCCGTCTCTATCAAATAGTAATGATACAAGGTGTTTGCGGGAAAGATGATCGTACCCTGACCAAACGGGGGCACCCGTCTCTATCAAATAGTAATGATACAAGGTGTTTGTGGGAAAGATGATCGTACCCTGACCAAGCAGGGGGCACCCGTCTCTATCAAATAGTAATGATACAAGGTGTTTGCGGGAAAGATGATCATTACCCTGACCAAACGGGGCACCCGTCTCTATCAAATAGTAATGATACAAGGTGTTTGCGGGAAAGATGATCGTACCCTGACCAAACGGGGAACCCGTCTCTATCAAATAGTAATGACACAAGGTGTTTGTGGGAAAGATGATCGTACCCTGACCAAGCAGGGGCACCCGTCTCTATCAAATAGTAATGATACAAGGTGTTTGTGAGAAAGATGATCGTACCTTTGACCAAACGGGGGCACCCGTCTCTATCAAATAGTAATGATACAAGGTGTTTGCGGGAAAGATGATCGTACCCTGACCAAACGGGGGCACCCGTCTCTATCAAATAGTAATGATACAAGGTGTTTGCGGGAAAGATGATCGTACCCTGACCAAACGGGGCACCCGTCTCTATCAAATAGTAATGATACAAGGTGTTTGCGGGAAAGATGATCGTACCCTGACCAAACGGGGGCACCCGTCTCTATCAAATAGTAATGATACAAGGTGTTTGTGGGAAAGATGATCGTACCCTGACCAAACGGGGGCACCCGTCTCTATCAAATAGTAATGATACAAGGTGTTTGCGGGAAAGATGATCGTACCCTGACCAAAGCAGGGCACCCGTCTCTATCAAATAGTAATGATACAAGGTGTTTGCGGTAAAGATGATCGTACCCTGACCAAACGGGGGCACCCGTCTCTATCAAATAGTAATGACACAAGGTGTTTGTGGAAAGATGATCGTACCCTGACCAAACCGGGGCACCCGTCTCTATCAAATAGTAATGACACAAGGTGTTTGCGGGAAAGATGATCGTACCCTGACCAAGAGCAGGGGCATCCGTCTCTATCAAATAGTAATGATACAAGGTGTTTGTGGGAAAGATGATCGTACCCTGACCAAACAGGGGCACCCGTCTCTATCAAATAGTAATGACACAAGGTGTTTGTGGGAAAGATGATCGTACCCTGACCAAACAGGGGCACCCGTCTCTATCAAATAGTAATGACACAAGGTGTTTGTGGGAAAGATGATCGTACCCTGACCAAACGGGGGCATCCGTCTCTATCAAATAGTAATGATACAAGGTGTTTGTGGGAAAGATGATCGTACCCTGACCAAACAGGGGGCACCCGTCTCTATCAAATAGTAATGACACAAGGTGTTTGTGGGAAAGATGATCGTACCCTGACCAAACAGGGGCATCCGTCTCTATCAAATAAAGTAATGACACAAAGGTGTTTGTGGGAAAGATGATCGTACCCTGACCAAACAGGGGCACCCGTCTCTATCAAATAGTAATGATACAATGTGTTTGCGGGAAAGATGATCGTACCCTGACCAAACAGGGGCACCCGTCTCTCTATCAAATAGTAATGATACAAGGTGTTTGCGGGAAAGATGATCGTACCCTGACCAAACAGGGGGCACCCGTCTCTATCAAATAGTAATGATACAAGGTGTTTGCGGGAAAGATGATCGTACCCTGACCAAACAGGGGGCACCCGTCTCTATCAAATAGTAATGATACAAGGTGTTTGTGGAAAGATGATCGTACCCTGACCAAACAGGGGGCACCCGTCTCTATCAAATAGTAATGACACAAGGTGTTTGTGGGAAAGATGATCGTACCCTGACCAAACAGGGGGCACCCGTCTCTATCAAATAGTAATGATACAAGGTGTTTGTGGGAAAGATGATCGTACCCTGACCAAACGGGGGCACCCGTCTCTATCAAATAGTAGTGATACAAGGTGGTTGCGGGAAAGATAATCGTACCCCTGACCAAGCAGGGGCACCCGTCTCTATCAAATAGTAATGATACAAGGTGTTTGCGGTAAAGATGATCGTACCCTGACCAAAGGGGGCACCCGTCTCTATCAAATAGTAATGATACAAGGTGTTTGTGGAAAGATGATCGTACCCTGACCAAACAGGGGCAACCTTCTCTATCAAATAGTAATGATACAAGGTGTTTGTGGGAAAGATGATCGTACCCTGACCAAACAGGGGCACCCGTCTCTATCAAATAGTTATGATACAAGGTGTTTGCGGGAAAGATGATCGTACCCCCTGACCAAACGGGGGCACCCGTCTCTATCAAATAGTAATGATACAAGGTGTTTGTGGGAAAGATGATCGTACCCTGACCAAACGGGGGCACCCGTCTCTATCAAATAGTAATGATACAAGGTGTTTGCGGGAAAGATGATCGTACCCTGACCAAACGGGGCACCCGTCTCTATCAAATAGTAATGATACAAGGTGTTTGCAGGAAAGATGATCGTACCCTGACCAAACGGGGCACCCGTCTCTATCAAATAGTAATGATACAAGGTGTTTGTGGGAAAGATGATCGTACCCTGACCAAACGGGGGCACCCGTCTCTATCAAATAGTAATGATACAAGGTGTTTGTGGGAAAGATGATCGTACCCTGATCAAACGGGGCACCCGTCTCTATCAAATAGTAATGATACAAGGTGTTTGTGGGAAAGATGATCGTACCCCGACCAAACGGGGCACCCGTCTCTATCAAATAGTAATGATACAAGGTGTTTGTGGGAAAGATGATCGTACCCTGACCAAACGGGGCACCCGTCTCTATCAAATAGTAATGATACAAGGTGTTTGCGGGAAAGATGATCGTACCCTGACCAAACGGGGCACCCGTCTCTATCAAATAGTAATGATACAAGGTGTTTGTGGTAAAGATGATCGTACCCCTGACCAAACGGGGGCACCCGTCTCTATCAAATAGTAATGATACAAGGTGTTTGTGGGAAAGATGATCGTACCCTGACCAAACGGGGGCACCCGTCTCTATCAAATAGTAATGACACAAGGTGTTTGTGGGAAAGATGATCGTACCCTGACCAAACGGGGCACCCGTCTCTATCAAATAGTAATGATACAAGGTGTTTGTGGGAAAGATGATCGTACCCTGACCAAACGGGGCACCCGTCTCTATCAAATAGTAATGATACAAGGTGTTTGCGGTAAAGATGATCGTACCCTGACCAAACGGGGCACCCGTCTCTATCAAATAGTAATGATACAAGGTGTTTGTGGGAAAGATGATCGTACCCTGACCAAACGGGGGGCACCCGTCTCTATCAAATAGTAATGATACAAGGTGTTTGTGGTAAAGATGATCGTGCCCTGACCAAACGGGGGCACCCGTCTCTATCAAATAGTAATGATACAAGGTGTTTGCGGTAAAGATAATCGTACCCTGACCAAACGGGGGCACCCGTCTCTATCAAATAGTAATGATACAAGGTGTTTGCGGGAAAGATGATCGTACCCTGACCAAACGGGGGCACCCGTCTCTATCAAATAGTAATGATACAAGGTGTTTGCGGGAAAGATGATCGTACCCTGACCAAACGGTGGCACCCGTCTCTATCAAATACAAACGCAAGTGATTGAAAAAAAGAATCAACACACACGTACAAACACACACACTCACTCACAAGAAAAACCGAAAAAATACCACTTCGACGTGAAAACAGTATTGGATAGGACATAACCATTTTTAGTTTCACTTCCTGGCCAAAGTACATGGTTTTGATTTGCAGTCGTATTTATAAAGAAACAGATGAGCAAAATGAGAGCACAGCTGGTGCTAAAGTGGAGGCCTACTTCCTGTCTGAATGTCTTGCTGACATTTCACATAGACGTTATCAAGGAAACTATCCAGCAGTCCACATATTGTTATAGTGAACAATTGCTTCCCGTCTTGACAATGTATCCCTTAATCTGTGAAGACTGATATGTAACTGTATCCATGGTCTCCATTTTAGTAACGATTCACATGGATTAAGGAAGAAATAGAGAATCTACTGATGTCAATTATATCAACACGAGTTGATGGAGTTACAAACAGTGTTCGAAATTAACGTTGGTCCTTAGGCCCGAAGCCGACTGAAAACCACTCGGACCCACAGCTTTTGTTTTCTGCAGGTCCTTATGGCCGACAGCTTTTTCATCCCCAATAACTAAGAGAATTATTTTAAAGAAAATATCATTCAGTAATGTCTAGTTTTTATCTTGATCAGCAGCTGTTGTTTGTAAGTGAAACGACTATCATTTTCGAGGACGCAATTTAGAATTTTTTGTTTTGTTGGGAATTACTTATTTTGCAGCTAAAATATAGGGCCTACACATTTTGATCAGGACCCAGGACGTTTTATGGTTCTGGGTCCTTAGGGTCTGCAGCTTCTCAGGGTTAAGGGCAAACACTGGTTACAACTATCTGAGGCTTGCCACAGTTTGGGATGATAAAGGTGTTTCTTAAATTTGCAGTGAGACATCGTGGCATACGGGGTTGAACAAGCAACTGCTTTGAAAGAACTGAACTTGGTTCTTATCTGAGACTGCAAACTTTGAAGTATATCGTTGAAGTTTTGAGAATCGACTTTAATAAATTGCACTTGTCTCAACAAAATTCTTCCTTGAAATTGTTTAGGGTTTTTGGAGTCATCTTTGAGACCGTGATTTGGTGATACACTTATTGGATCAGTAATATCTCGCTTTGGAGCATATAATGATTGTAGTTGTTTTGTGATGCTTACATAATAATGATTATTCTCTTTGAGTCTTGTGAAGGGAACAAACCTTTAATGTATGGCACACACACTTTGGACGACGGCTGGGTTTTTACTTCAGTTTGTGCATTCAAGCAAGGACAACAGTAGGCACTGAATTACCCCCGCTGAAGACACTCCACAGTTTCAGTCGTCTTCTCTCGTGCTCCCATTGTGGTATATGCATGGCATCTTGAAAGAATCTTGTCTCTATATGAAACTAAACTGACAGACAAAAGAAAGTATACTCTTGAAAATTGAATTTGAAAAAAAAATGCGATCGTTCATTTGGAAAAGTTAACATTGTAAATGTAAGACAAAAAAAACACAACATCAAATACGTCGACACCGAATAACCGTTTTTTGTTTGTTTCATTTTTAGCCATCATCAAACGAGTGCGTATTCTTTAGCCCGGCTGTTTACGCATAATCCAATTTTGATATTCTAAATATTCTGTTGTTATATTCCCATCGATAATAACACGCCGTGCACGACCATCTAGACACGGACGTGAGAAAAGTGTCTGTACACGAGTGACCTACGTATGGTTCCATTAGAGAAATTACATTACCTATAAGGTTACTCGGCTAATTACTAATTACTTGATATCAAAGTGGCGAGCTCCGTATTTGGGCATAGTGAAATATTAACCAACTCCGTTCATGACAGGCGTTTCCTCTCAAGAAGAAATGTGTTTGTTTCATTGTCCTAAATGGAATTTCTTGATACGATTAACGTGGGTGGTCATACTGACTTACTTTCAGCGAAAAGCCCGCTCTGCTTATAATAATGCTACTTTTTTATTGCCCGAGAGGTTTCGATTCGATTCTTAATTCAGTAAAGACTTGGGCTATATGCCCCTCGTCATCATTTTACACTTTATACAGGATAGAAAATGGTTATCCATTGAAATATACATAAATATTACATTTACAAAAGGTGAAATATACATAAATAGTACATTTACAAAAGGTGAAAAATACATAAATATTACATTTACAAAAGGAGGCGGAACAAAACATTATGGTACTTACATGCATAACTTTGTATTTACATAATTTTGCAATACTATCTTTGGATGGGTTTGTTAATAATTGTAAAAAAAAATTAAAATACTTGGTTTCTTCCAAAAATAAGGTTTAATAAGCTGTTTTCGATGTACAGTATGCTTTGGGCAAATTAAAACGAAATGATAGATACAGTATCTATTCTCCCTATCAATATTTTCATAACGCCCAGTTTCAATTTTTAATTGGTGACACGAAATTCGTAGCATAGTTAAATACCTAACAGTGTTTGGATGTAAAGCATCTAAGTATTATTCATTTGATATTACTGTATAGCCATAATTTACTGCTGGAAGTAATGTCATACCATTTCTGAATAAAACTGTCGATTAAACGTTGTGTAAAAAGACTGTGTCAGTCATGTTTGTTTGTTGACTTCTATATCTCAAGTACTAGTCAGTATAGTCGTTATTCATTGTCAGGTTAATACGTTAAATATTTTTGAAGTACATACGTTTCGTATTGTACATTTCGTAATAATTAATTCGTTGTTTGGAATTATGAGAGACAATATATAGCTCGTGTCACATTCATGTACATACACTGCTAATCGGCGGATCGGGGTGGGGTGGTGTGTGTGTGTGTGGTGGGGGTGTCAGGGGTTCGAACCCCCTTGAAAATGACTTAAGACCACATTGAAGATTGTTTTTGCGTAGACGGAGCCAATGGGGGGTTCAGGGGGTTTCAACACCCCCCACCCCCAAATTCCTGGATCCGCCCATGCAGCTTAGTCCTGATTTGGAAGCTATGTTCTATACTGGCATCGTACTGCCATCGTACTGCCATTGCATCTGCTTGGCCACTGTATTGTATACTGCCTTGTAAGTACTTGGCAGTATTGAGCTGTTAAACTAGTTGATTCTAATCAGAATACAACCGCTAATTGTGTTTAACGTGGGTAACGTATTGCTTTAACATGACTTAGACAGGTAACAACTAATATACAGATATTATTACACGAGCAAGTGTGTCATACGACTTATACTAAACGCTCTCGCTCGGGCAACACATAATTTTAAACGAGTGTAATAATCTCTCCATATAAACCTTAATATCATTTCTATAAACACCATCAGCTTCTTCGGAGAATATCGTTTTGGCTCGTGGGTGGTAAAGTATGCTCATTTGGAGTTATAAACACTGCGAAAGGCGATACTGGCATATATTATCAGAGCCTATGAAATGTGTCCGGGCATACTTCTCACGTTCAAAACATATGCGCGATTCCTAGATCACCTGCCTCAACACCTTTACACCTACTCCTTGTACCCCAGAGAGGTCGGTAACAACTTGGTTGGTCGAATATCAAGAGTTAAGTTAATCTGATAGGTCAAAAAGACGCAGTACTTCCCGGTACAATCGATGGCTGTAGGCTGGCTTGGGAGCCTCTTGGGATCGGCCTATTCATTTTGCAATGGGTGCAAAAGTAAATGGGTCATGATTATTGACCAGTCCACACACACCTCTATGTGTATTGTAATAAATTTCAGCTTTTTACGATCTATGTCCTGTATTGTATACAATACCACTTTTTCACCAAATATATTATTCATCAAATTAAACTTTTCATACATCAAAGAATTTAAAAACTAAACAAAACCAAAACAAGAAATAATGCCTGTTGTCGACATACCGTAATTGTGCAAGTTACATTAGTGAATTATATGTGAATGGGTGGTTACGTAGCAGGGAGATACAACTCCATACTCAAGTCAAATGGGTTAGAAACTGACTTTCAAAAGCATAAACCAATGCTGTTTCTGCAGTGTGTGAATATGTTCAGATTAGACTGACTGACTGAGTTTTGGTTTTACGCCGCTTTTAGCAATATTCCAGCAACATCACGGCGGGGGACACCAGAAATGGGCTTCACACATTGTACCCATGTGGGGATTCGAACCCGGGTCTTCGGCGTGACGAGCCAACGCTTTAACCACTAGGCTACCCCACCGCCCCGTTCAGATTAGAGGGTGTTATTTTAATGATGCCCGGTCACCGAGGTGAAAAATTTAGACCTAAAAACTCGTCTCCTGTATAGTGTATTAAAAATATGAAGTATATCCCTCGCTCTTATCGGCCCGGCGTCGACCAGTAGGTACTTGGTACCTACCAATCAACATAGAGAGGCGACAGTGACCCGTCGTTTTACAATATTATTAAGACCTCGCGAGGCCAAGAGCCAGTGTAGCCAAGCTACTGCTGAATGAAGGCATTGGGTGTGAGGGGCCCAGGCACAGACAAGATACTTAGAGGCGTACGTTCGTACACTGTAGTCGTACACGGTACACGGTACAGCTTGTCGGATGGAGAGAGTACATTATAAGTTGTTCACTGGTCACGAGGGGTGCATCAACCCATGCACCCCTCGTGACCAGTGAACAACGTATTTATCCTACCGAACACCTCAATGGTAATTTTGAAATGTTTTGAGCACGGGTATTGGATCATTGTATGGAATACCAGACGACAAGACAAGAAAAACAAATTTAGAGTTATCTCCCGTCCATCGATTTGCATTCGCAAAACATCGGTATTTGCCGTACATCATACGTGATTTAATGTTATTCGAGATTAAGAATTACTCCTACGAAGTACCAAATTAGTTCGGCATTCCCAGCGGAGTACATAGAAAATGTTACTCGCTTGTAAGCGGGGTACATTGAAAATAATAGAAAAGCGCTCAGCCAATAAGAAAACGACATTTAAGTGTGAGGCAAGATAAACGAACATGGTGCTGGTAGTAGGATGGATTGAGTGAGTGTACTTAGAGACCTACATACGTACACGGTACAGGTAGTCGGGTAGAGTGAGTGAGTGTACTAAGAGACCTACATACGTACACGGTACAGGTAGTCGGGTAGAGTGAGTGAGTGTACTTAGTGTACTTAAAGACCTACATACGTACACGGTACAGGTAGTCGGGTAGAGTGAGTGAGAGAGTGAGTGAGTGTACTTAAAGACCTACATACGTACACGGTGCAGGTAGTCGGGTAGAGTGAGTGAGAGAGTGAGTGAGTGTACTTAAAGACCTACATACGTACACGGTACAGGTAGTCGGGTAGAGTGAGTGAGTGTACTAAGAGACCTACATACGTACACGGTACAGGTAGTCGGGTAGAGAGTGAGTGAGTGTACTTAAAGACCTACATACGTACACGGTACAGGTAGTCGGGTGATTGAGAGAGTGAGGAGAGAGTGTACTAAGAGACCTACATACGTACACGGTACAGGTAGTCGGGTAGAGTGAGTGAGTGTACTAAGAGACCTACATACGTACACGGTACAGGTAGTCGGGTAGAGTGAGTGAGTGTACTTAGAGACCTACATACGTACACGGTACAGGTAGTCGGGTAGAGTGAGTGTTAGAGAGACCTACATACGTACACGGTACAGGTAGTCGGGTAGAGTGAGTGAGTGTACTTAGAGACCTACATACGTACACGGTACAGGTAGTCGGGTGAGAGAGTGAGTGAGTGTACTTAGAGACCTACATACGTACGTACACGGTACAGGTAGTCGGGTAGAGTGAGTGAGTGTACTTAGAGACCTACATACGTACACGGTACAGGTAGTCGGGTAGAGTGAGTGAGTGTACTTAGAGACCTACATACGTACACGGTACAGGTAGTCGGGTAGAGTGAGTGAGTGTACTAAGAGACCTACATACGTACACGGTACAGGTAGTCGGGTAGAGTGAGTGAGAGAGTGAGTGAGTGTACTTAGAGACCTACATACGTACACGGTACAGGTAGTCGGGTAGAGTGAGTGAGTGTACTAAGAGACCTACATACGTACACGGTACAGGTAGTCGGGTAGAGTGAGTGAGTGTACTTAGAGACCTACATACGTACACGGTACAGGTAGTCGGGTAGAGTGAGTGAGAGTGTACTTAAAGACCTACATACGTACACGGTACAGGTAGTCGGGTAGAGTGAGTGAGTGTACTAAGAGACCTACATACGTACACGGTACAGGTAGTCGGGTAGAGTGAGTGAGAGTGTACTTAGAGACCTACATACGTACACGGTACAGGTAGTCGGGTAGGAGTGGTGAGTGAGTGTACTTAGAGACCTACATACGTACACGGTACAGGTAGTCGGGTTGAGAGTGAGTGAGACCACATACATTACACACGATACAGGTAGTGGGAGTGGAGTGTACTTAAAGACCTACATACGTACACGGTACAGGTAGTCGGGTAGAGTGAGTGAGAGAGTGAGAGAGTGTACTAAGAGACCTACATACGTACATGGTGCAGGTAGTCGGGTAGAGTGAGTGAGAGAGTGAGAGAGTGAGTGAGTGTACTTAAAGACCTACATACGTACACGGTACAGGTAGTCGGGAGAGAGTGAGTGAGAGAGTGAGTGAGTGTAGTTAGAGACCTACATACGTACACGGTACAGGTAGTCGGGTAGAGTGAGTGAGAGAGTGAGAGAGTGTACTATGAGTGGGAGAGACCTACATACGTACATGGTGCAGGTAGTCGGGTAGAGTGAGTGAGAGAGTTAGTGAGTGTACTTAAAGACCTACATACGTACACGGTACAGGTAGTCGGGTAGAGTGAGTGAGAGAGTGAGAGAGTGTACTAAGAGACCTACATACGTACATGGTGCAGGTAGTCGGGTAGAGTGAGTGAGAGAGTGAGAGAGTGAGTGAGTGTACTTAAAGACCTACATATGTACACGGTACAGGTAGTCGGGTAGAGTGAGTGAGTGTACTTAGAGATGGGTAGCTGGGTAGCCGGGAAGAGTGGGTGAGTGAGTGAGTGAGTTTCACGCAGTATTGAGCAACATTTTAGTGTTAAGAATGGAAAGTCAAAGTACGCATGTTTTGGACTGAGACCTACAAGCACGGATATGCTGTTGACAGAAACAATTATGGACGAATTTGTTATTCGAACCAACACGTACAATCATGTGCACAAGTCTATATGAACTTGTTGTTCACCCTTGCCCCTTTCTTAGCCCGACTGTGGCGCCCACCTGTTTAGAGGACGGTTTGTTATGACAATGTGATACCCGACGGGGAGCTGCTGCTGTCTGTAGTGGTTCACAAAGACTGCGTCTACCATAGCTGACGACTTGGAGCATCAGATATAGAGAAGATTGGAGGCTTCATCACTGAAAGATCAAAAATGACATATTACCACAGTGTAGATACACATTTCATCGCATTTCACGTTTACAACAATACATGCTGTACACAAAGGGTCTACACAGTGATAAGACCAGCTTTCAGTGAGCGCACCTTTGTCAATGTGATAAAACACCAGTCGTTTGAGTTCAAGGCTAGTTGAGGACAAGGGCAAGGGTGAAGACTTTGATATAGGCTAGTGGACACTCTTGTCCCGGGGAGACGACCTCACAGACGACAGAAGAGGTTCAGCTGCCGGAAGGACGTACCAGTTGCCAAGAAACAGCGGATGAATTAGCTGCCCAGTGACAGAAGATTTGCTGGTTGCCCAGAAGGTGTAACTGTTGCCAAGAAATAGAACAGATACCAGTGGTCGAGAAGATGTTCTTACTGCACAGACGATGTACCTTTAGCACAGGAGACGTACCTGCTGCACAGTGAATGAAATATAAGGGACTTGCTGCCCATAAAATATAGGTCTCTAGAAGAGGTGTTGGTTATCTTGTGACATAAGAGGTATTTGTAATTGCATGTCATGGATGGAACGACAGATGGTATATTCGGGATTACAATTTGTCCGTAAAGTATAGATTATTGTGGTTGTGTCCCATCCGGGATTCGAACACACTTCCTCAGAGCTAGGCACCTTGCCGCCAGCGATCTAACCCACCCAGCCTCCACATAAATGGAAGCCTGACAACTGGTAGTCTATTTCACGTACTTAATGTACCATCTGACAAGTGTAACCTGACAATGTGTATTAAATAACGGACACAAGGAATATATGAACGCACAATCGACAGTTTGAATTCAGAGATGTTGCTTTATCGGGTCTAAGCGGTCAGCCATAGGCGTATCATGCGAAAGTCGAAAGTCCAGTTAAAGGTATTTGCACCTCATGCCAGGTCCGCACTCAAGCTGATGGCCCCTGTCAGCCTTCAAGCAACCAGACAACCTAAATACTTAGCAACGTCTTCCTGGTGCTACACAGGACAGTGTGGAATGAGGTTCGGCTTGTGTAATGGCTGAGATCACAATATGAACCCTGGAAGAAGCACCGACTGTGAGATAGGAGATGCGCTCTTTTTATCAAAATGTACATTTGAATATACCAGCAAATAAAGCCGTATGGGACATAATTGTGCACAATGCATTATTCTGCACTATATATTGCACTAATTATTGTACATCAGATCGTCAATGGCTGTGAATTTCTAGCATAAAGCTATGCGGTATATACCAATCCTAATGTAACAGAAATTTAACAAATTATGGAAGCCAACCGTATCCTATACATATAGGGTTGTGATAATCTAAATGTACTTATGTTTCAGCAGTGTACATTGTAACGAGGAGGGTAGGGGGAGCCTACCGGGTACAGCGTCCGCCAGTAACGCCCATGAGTATGTAGTGTAAAACACATGTCCAAGCCCCGCCGCGGCATAACTGGGAGACAGATAAATGCGGCACAAAACCATATTCATTCATATAAAGTAAATTAGGGTCTAACATAAGTGAGAATCTGTCTAAAATGTATATATTCTTCGAAGGTTCCGCGATAAGATAGAATGTTGACAGATTCTTGAGAGGTTTGTTGTGACAGTTTACATTATGTGTGTCTACAAAGGCGGATGTCGACTGCGAGATTGGGCCAACGAGCCGTATGTCGGTCAGCCAGGCCACGCTAACAGGCCGTTTGTCGGTCAACCAGGCCATGCTAACAAACCCGTATGTTGGTCAATAAGGTCACGCTTACAAACCCGTATGTTGGTCAGCAAGGCATGGCTAACAAGCCATATGTTGGTCAGCCAGGCCACGCCTACAAGCCATATGTTGGTCAGCCAGGCCACGCCTACAAGCCATATGTTGGTCAGACAGCACGCCTTCAAGCCATATGTTGGTCAGCCAGGCCTCGCCTACAAGCCATATGTTGGTCAGCCAGGCCACGCCTACAAGCCATATGCTGGTCAGCCAGGCCACGACTTCAAGCCATATACTGGTCAGTAAAGCCACGCCTACAAGCCGTATGCTGGTCAACCAGGCCACGCCTTCAAGCCATATGTTGGTCAGCCAGGCCTCGTTAACGAGCCGGATGTTGGTTAACCAGGCCACGCCGACAAGCCATATGCTGGTCAGCCAGGCCACGCCAGCAGATGATTCTACCTTTTGTTTTTTCTTTCGAGGAAAACAAAATGTCCATGAACATTTAAACTACTGAAAGATCAACTGATTTGTGCGATGTTAGAGTCAATAGTTCAACATACTCCTCTTTTTTAGGAAGAGCAGTGTTCCCACTGTCAATACTTATTCCCAGCGAACAACGTTCCATTACATCCCCGGTACTTTGTAGAGTGTTGTAAGATGTGATGTAAGTGGTTTGGTGGTCAGTTTTGATGATTCGGTTTAATACGCTTATCGCATACCCCGTGGGCCTCAATACCCTATTGTGGATTATTCACAAGCCACTGTCCAATCGTATATACTGGTATAAAACAACATTCATATACATCCCCTCTGTGATTGCAGTCGACACTAAGACAGGGCCCAGACATAGAAAAGGTATGATTCGTTTCAGTTGTATTTATCCACACTTTTTGCAAGATGAGTAAGCGATAATGGAAAAACAGAACGAAACGCCTTCACATTCCTGCCATACTTGGACACTATCGCCGTTGGTGGGTCAGTATAGCGGCTGTACTAACCTATCAGATTGCAGGGCTTCGGGCGTGGGTCTTGACAACACTGCTGTACTAACACCGGTAGATAGCGGACATGACATGACTGTCCATAGCAACAATACAATCTGTCACAATCTGAAGGTTGCATCTTGACAATAGTAATAGTGATAAGTCAGACATTCACAGTGCCAAACTGAAGACTGGGAGCAGAACCAGGTGTAAATGACAACTTATCGATGCACAGTACAATGGGCTTCATTATCACACCTCATAAACACACAGATACGGGTCCTTAGATGGTCGTTGTTGTGTCACCAACGACGTAGTGCACAGATATCGCTTGGATATAACAGATACAAGTTAAACCCAACTCACTCACCCACTCCAAGTAGGGAATTAGGGCACAAGAGGTTAATATGGGATTGTGTTCCCGCCGTGTGTACCAAGGCTTTTACTGAGTGCCATCGTAGTGTCACAGGTCCTGCTCATACTATCAACCACTGGGTTAAATGATATTATCTCCATGCCGTCGTTGCTGTCATGTTGCTGTCTGCGGCGTGAAACATTATTCAATCGAACGCTCAGCTTCTCAGGAAGTTGCACATTACACATACATTCAACCTTCGGAACATTTGAGACGTATCGTGTTCAGATGAGTGAGTGAGTGAGTTTAGTTTTAGGCCGCACTCAGCAATATTCCAGCTATATGGCGGCGGTCTGTAAATAATCGAGTCTGGACGAGACAATCAAGTGATCAACAGCATGAGCATCGATCTACGCAATTGGGAACCGATGACATGTGTCAACCAAGTCGGCAAGCCTGACCACCCGATCCCGTTAGTCGCTATTTACGACAAGCATGGGTTACTAAAGATCAATTCTAACCCGGACCTTCACGGGTTCGTGTTCAGATGGAATGCATGTACAGTAATATAGTAGATACATTTTCTGATGGGACATTGTGATGGCCTATAGTTGACATTATGATTCAACTGTAGACCAAGATTCCACTGTAGGCCAAGATTCCACTGTAGGCCAAGATTCAACTGTAGGCCAAGATTCCACTGTAGGCCAAGATTCAACTGCAGGCCAAGATTCAACTGTAGGCCACTCCTTGTAGCAACAGTATGAAAACAAAACAATGAACACAATAATGTGCAAAGTATTTGTTGAAAATAAACATCATCGTATTTGTATTGGTTTTTCAAAATCGATCTTAATTGCGTTTTGCGTTGCGTTGAAATAAATGTCAAGGAAATATGCGAGTTGGCGTTAGTATGACATGATATGAACAGCTATCATTGTGCAAACATTTGCGTAGACCCGAAATAACCGGTGTGTGTGAGTCATGCTGGCTCAGTGATGAAGCTGTCGACCGAGATGTTATGATTGTGTTGGTTTTGGTCGAGTTCATAAATGTTTGTGTAAAAATATTAAACAGTTATGAAATAACCGTTATAGTGGTGGTGACACATTAATGGCGGAATATCGGTTATAACTAACGCCATTATAAACACTGGATTGCATTAAGTCATGGTGTTCGTTACTTGCAAGTCTTCACCTGCTTATGAACCTTGGCAGGGCAGGTACAAACAAACACGATAATATTCAATTCAGTTTGTGAACAAAGCCGGTGGAACGAGAACAGGCATTATCTTCCAGAACATTACATCATGACCAGTAAGGTGGGAGATCTCATCGTTATTTGTTAGAACGTTAAACACATGCTTATGATATAATTATTTCACAGATGACAAAAAATAAATAAATGCAGCAAAAACAAAAAAACAACAAATAAAACACAACCCACAAAAACCCCTACCTAAAACCCCACCCCTACCTACACACACACACACACACACACAAATACACAAAAACGTTTGGTTGATCCTGACACAGGGTCGTAGGCTCATGATCAGCTCAGGGCCCATGCCCCCTGAACACGAGGGTCAGACAGTGAATAGGACTTTCCCCGGGCAGCCCTGTCTAATCGAACTCACCAAGAACATTCCAGAGAACGTGAGGACCACTCAACACTGCGACCGCCTGCTTTAGCCAGAGCTGTATTTCCAACTGCAAACAAAACAATGAACACAATTATATGCAAAGAATTTGTAACCAGTGTCTGTCAACAGATGGAAACGTGAAGCATCAAAAACAATGGGAATCTGAAATCATTAAGTTGAGGGTTAGACAGAAGAAAAAACATTGAAATATGGGTTGGAAAATAATGTAAGCATATATACCTGAAAACCAACTAACAAATTCTTTAGAAATAATGGATGATTTAAACAATGACTGTAGGTCACAAACGTCTTTTGTAATTTGTGACAATACATTTAAACATGTTCCGGCCCCACCATCAGGTAAAACTAATGAACAGTAGCAGTCCTGTTCCGGCCCCACCATCAGGTAAAACTAATGAACAGTAGCAGTCCTGTTCCGGCCCCACCATCAGGTAAAACTAATGAACAGTAACAGTCCTGTTCCGGCCCCACCATCAGGTAAAACTAATGAACAGTAGCTGTCCAGTCCTGTTCCGGCCCCACCATCAGGTCAGGTAAAACTAAAAATGAACAGTAACAGTAACCTGTTCCGGCCCCATCAGAGTCCTGTTCCGGCCCCACCATCAGGTAAAACTAATGAACAGTAACAGTCCTGCACCGGCCCCACCATCAGGTAAAACTAATGAACAGTAACAGTCCTGTTCCGGCCCCACCATCAGGTAAAACTAATGAACAGTAACAGTCCTGCTCCGGCCCCACCATCAGGTAAAACTAATGAACTCCGGCCCCACCATCAGGTAAAACTAATGAACAGTGAACAGTAACAGTCCTGTTCCGGCCCCACCATCAGGTAAAACTAATGAACAGTAACAGTCCTGTTCCGGCCCCACCATCAGGTAAAACTAATGAACAGTAACAGTCCTGTTCCGGCCCCACCATCAGGTAAAACTAATGAACAGTAACAGTCCTGTTCCGGCCCCATCATCAGGTAAAACTAATGAACAGTAACAGTCCTGTTCCGGCCCCACCATCAGGTAAAACTAATGAACAGTAATCAGTCCTGTTCCGGCCCCACCATCAGGTAAAACTAATGAACAGTAACAGTCCTGTTCCGGCCCCACCATCAGGTAAAACTAATGAACAGTAACAGTCCTGTTCCGGCCCCACCATCAGGTAAAACTAATGAACAGTAGCAGTCCTGTTCCGGCCCCACCATCAGGTAAAACTAATGAACAGTAACAGTCCTGTTCCGGCCCCATCCATCAGGTAAAACTAATGAACAGTAACAGTCCTGTTCCGGCCCCACCATCAGATAAAACTAATGAACAGTAACAGTCCTGTTCCGGCCCCACCATCAGGTAAAACTAATGAACAGTAACAGTCCTGTTCCGGCCCCACCATCAGGTAAAACTAATGAACAGTAACAGTCCTGGTCCGGCCCCACCATCAGGTAAAACTAATGAACAGTAACAGTCCTGTTCCGGCCCCACCATCAGATAAAACTAATGAACAGTAACAGTCCTGTTCCGGCCCCACCATCAGGTAAAACTAATGAACAGTAACAGTCCTGTTCCGGCCCCACCATCAGGTAAAACTAATGAACAGTAACAGTCCTGTTCCGGCCCCACCATCAGGTAAAACTAATGAACAGTAACAGTCCTGTTCCGGCCCCACCATCAGATAAAACTAATGAACAGTAACAACGGCCCCACCATCAGGTAATGAACAGTCCTGTTCCGGCCCCACCATCAGGTAAAACTAATGAACAGTAACAGTCCTGGTCCGGTCCACCATCAGGTAAAACTAATGAACAGTAGAAGTCCTGTTCCGACCCTACCATCAGATAAAACCATCAGGCCCCACCATCAGATAAAACTAATGAACAGTAACAGTCCTGTTCCGGCCCCACCATCAGGTAAAACTAATGAACAGTAGAAGTCCTGTTCCGGCCCCACCATCAGGTAAAACTAAGTCCCAAGTTCCGCCCCACCATCAGGTAAAACTAATGAACAGTAACAGTCCTGTTCCGGCCCCACCATCAGGTAAAACTAATGAACAGTAACAGTCCTGTTCCGACCCCACCATCAGGTAAAACTAATGAACAGTAACAGTCCTGTTCCGGCCCCACCATCAGGTAAGATAAAACTAATGAACAGTAACAGTCCTGTTCCGGCCCCACCATCAGGTAAAACTAATGAACAGTAACAGTCCTGTTCCGGCCCCACCATCAGGTAAAACTAATGAACAGTAACAGTCCTGTTCCGGCCCCACCATCAGGTAAAACTAATGAACAGTAACAGTCCTGTTCCGGCCCCACCATCAGGTAAAACTAATGAACAGTAACAGTCCTGTTCCGGCCCCACCATCAGGTAAAACTAATGAACAGTAACAGTCCTGTTCCGGCCCCACCATCAGGTAAAACTAATGAACAGTAACAGTTCTAAAACTAATTCCGGCCCCACCATCAGGTAAAACTAATGAACAGTAACAGTCCTGTTCCGGCCCCACCATCAGGATAAAACTAACCATTCTGTTCCGGTCCCACCCAGGTAAAAAAGTAACAGTCCTGTTTCCGGCCCCACCATCAAGGTAAAACTTCCTGCACCGGCCCCACCATCAGGTAAAACTAATGAACAGTAACAGTCCTGTTCCGGCCCTACCATCAGGTAAAACTAATGAACAGTAGCAGTCCTGTTCCGGCCCTACCATCAGGTAAAACTAATGAACAGTAACAGTCCTGTTCCGGCCCCACCATCAGGTAAAACTAATGAACAGTAACAGTCCTGTTCCGACCCTACCATCCCAGTAACCATCAGGATAAAACTAATGAACAGTAGCTGTCCTGTTCCGGCCCCACCATCAGGTAAAACTAATGAGGAGTCCTGGTCCGGCCCCACAATCAGATAAAACCAATGAGGAGTCCTGGTCCGGCCCCATCATCAGGTAAACTGTTCATTAGTTTCACCTGATGATGGGTCCGGAACAGGGCCCAAATCCAGAAAATTCTTTATGTTCAGTGTTGTATTTGTATAACATTGTTTCTGCGGGCGTCCAGTACAGGGCAGTGATGTCAGTTGCTATATTTAGACTGGGAGTCAAGACTAGTCTGGACGTTTCCAGAGTGCCCGGAATAATTTACTGAAACAGAAGTGAGTGAGTGAGTGCGTTTAGTTTTACGCCGCACTCAGCAATATTCCAGCTATATGGCGGCGGTCTGTAAATAATCGAGTCTGGACCAGACAATCCAGCGATCAACTGAAACAGAAGACCAGCACCTGTGTGAAGATCACCATTCACCGTAGATTCCCAACCTAGGCCTATTTCGGAGGCTTAGTCACTGTTGCAGCGAGGTGAATGTGATCTCTTTATTTCAATAACCTTGGCTTTTATATATGATTGCCTTTGTTTTTGTTATGCCATTGTAATTTGTATTGATTTCCAAACTTTGTAAATTTATCGAATACAGTTGTTAATTGTACAACAATTCTTAGTTGTTTAATATATAATGCATTTGTAGAGGGCCTAATATCCACCTCGAAGATGCTTAGTGGCGCTGAGGACACTAGTATGCGTACATAAGTAGACATTACTATATTACCCTGGTTAACCCAAGCTGCCTGTGTAGAAGTTAAACAGTCATATGACCATCATATAAACTGCTGAACAGAGGCAATTTTGAACTCACTTACCTTATGCTACGAGTGCTTCGTTGTGAGGCAGAACTGAAGTTCTAGAAACTCCCAGGAGTCAAACTGCCAAACGGTCAACGGACAAAATCCCAACCGGAAAAAATCCCACCAGACAAAATCCCATAGGACAAAATGTCTTTGGACAAAATCTCACACCAAAATGATCAACATTTTTATATGTTATTGCTACCCTTTTTAGCCAGCTTTAATAAGCATGTTTTCATGACAGAAGCCAGTGAGGTAAGTTGATTAGCATGTTTTCGTAACACAGGCCAGTAGCTGCATTGATAAATTGTATTAATGTGTCTGTGATGATGACAGTTTTCATCAGTGTTCCAAAATGGTAGTACTGAAGAGCTATAAGGAGTAGTTAAAATAGCATTAGATGGAATTGTGTACACTAAGAAGGTTAGGAAGGATACTCTATTTAGGACAATACACCAGAAAGATGCATTATGTTATGATATTGCATTGAATCATGTTATTGGTGCTTATGATCAACAGTGCTTATGTATGAGGAAAATTAAATATATCTATTTCAAATTATATTGTATGTCATTTTTCACACTGTTGGGATTTTGTCCGCAGTGTGCAGACATTTTGTCCTATAGGTTTTTGTCCGGGTGGGATTTTGTCCTACCCTCTGCCAAACACGGTCACCTATCCGTGGACTCTCCGTAAACAACGGTGCTCAACTTCAACTGATATTTGACTTGGGCTCTATGCACAAAGCTACAGCTCTTTTACTAGTGTATGAAATAAGCCAAAAACCCAGCCAGACATCTGGGCTGGTAACTTCAAAAACTTCCAAGCCCAGAAGAGACTTAACCAGTCCTTCTTAAATGCTAAATAGACAGTGCCAGTGGACACGTTATTTGAATATTTTTTTCTCACCCGTCCATCGGGCTGGCTAGCTTCAAATTTAGACCGTCCGGCAGAAATCAAGCCCGTCTCGGGCTGTCGGACGGGCCTTATTTCATACACTGCTTATACGGTCAGATTTCCGGTCAACTTATTGTTTCAACTTGGAAACGGACACTGACAAGTTATATGACTTTTCGTTATGTTAGTTACACACCTTTTCGTTTGAGATGTTATATTAATAATATCACTTCAACGTAAGACTAAGTTATCTTTGTATTTGTTATGAAATGACTAACGTTTGGACATTTTGTGAAAGATTTTAATGTAATAAAACATGAATAGGTGAGTCGTATGAGGTGTAATATGAACGTAGAAATAGTGGGCCCAAGAAACCTCAATCATACTTCATCTCATGAGTCACCCCATCCACCTGTTCCGGTAGTCCACGCACATTATAAATGTCACCATGGCAGAAAAGAAAGAATTATCGATTAAACCTCCTACGGACAGACAAAAAACCCAATGGAACTTTTATTCTGGGAAATAATGCGTATTTTTACTCTAAGTAATATCCGTTTTTTGCTACTGTTAACTTGAGATATCAGACTAATGTAGTGCCACACGAAACAGCGAACATCAGGATTCATGTACAGTTTAGCTCTCAGGTGGCAAGAGATGATATCTCACATGAAGCTGACTAGCCTGTCTCACAGCTTGTTCAGGGTCTGGCCTGAACCTTCCCCTTATGTCCGACATCTTTCCGGTTTAAATGGGGTAATTTGTTTCCACCAAAAGAAATATATTACTAGAAACTAACTCACGCATTGTTGGTCATCTATACAGACACATTTAGGTTTAGTTTAATGTTGAGTTGATTATGTATTTCACAGTTTTTATACAGGGCAGACAACTAGATATTTGAGGAACCCGATAGAGTCGTCAGCATCAACCGAAAACTTCATTAATTTGATGTAACATCTCTGTTTTTTAACATTATAAATTCCTTTTAAAGCTCAACTATCTTAATGATTATGTTTGTGATGAGCAAACCTACAATAGCAGTAATTTAGGTTAGGCTTGATAGGTGAGTAATAACGTAGGTGGGTAGGTGGGTAGGTAGGTTGGTATGTGGGTAGGTGGGTAGTTGTGTACTTGGGTAGTTGGGACATGCTTCTATTCAGCATACTTTCACAACTATTTTTCCACTGGCATACACACGCGATTTGTTTCTGAGAATATTGAAGACTGGGTAGTGTTTTGCAGTGACGTTCTGTTAAACCATATGCACAGGTAAGTATTTACAAGATTTGTACCTTTGCTACAGATTTCGCTGGAGCTGGAGTGAATGTAGAAAGGTTTCATACTGTCACCGGAGGACAATACAAAATCCCCTAAATTGTGAAATGTGTACGTATTGTAACATAAACAATACAGAAGATCTGTGTAATTTCCCCTGTATTTGTCCATCGTTATAAGACAGTCGCAACAATACATACCAAATGCACATTTCAACTCTGTTTTCGCTTATAATTTCAAGATCTATAATCGGTTATGCTTCAATTCGAATATGCCTTCAAAAGCTGGTACTGAAATGGAAAATAGATCTATTTGTAAAACTTTGCTTTTCACAAATACACATTTGATCTGAATTTCTATTGATTTGGTGAGAAATGTGAAAATACTTACTTATATGAACTGCGGGGCAAAAACGCATGTACAAAAATAACTGAGAAACTGACAAACTTCAATACAAAGTTACTGAGCTGGAAACAGCCGTTGAAACAATGCAAACATAAGACCAAACCACTTGGATACCCGTATCTGATATTATCATATAATAGAGGGTGTTATCGGTGCAATAAAACAATCTGATAAACTTGCAGTTGGTATCCAAATCTGATAAATATGCGAATTAGGTCAATACACGAACTACTTTCACAAAACTCCACACACGCCATGCGAATGCTAAAACGTAATCACATTTCATTGCTGACGTCATCGCGAGGTTACAGGGGGTTTCCATTGAATGGCGATCATGGTGCATGAACGACCTTCACCTTGGTGTACCGCTAAGTATTCTTACGCGAATGCTCGATTCTCTTCATATAAATTCACGTACGATCTGCTTCTTGTTTAGAGTAATTTTAATAACGACATTATACGATAAAGAGAGTATTAACTTCGTCGGTTTTCGTGTCATTAATTCATATATTAGGAATAAAAAATGTGTATAATGATCGTCAAAAGCTCGCACGATAATTTGTTATTATATATATTTCATTAAATTACACTACTTTTTTTTATCAATATATGATATCAATGAGAATGAAACACACTCGGTTGATAATCTCTATATACATCATCATCGAACGAATATGTCGTGTTTATGTTTTTCAGATACTATCACTTTGTTTTTGCAACTGTTAATAATCACCTATATATTATTGAATATCAATTTGATATAATAACAGTTTTTCACTTTGTACCTGGTGTCTTCTAGGTTTACCGTGTTGTCTTTACTGCAATAATGACAGTGACAAAGGATGTCCAGTGAACAGTGCTGGTCAGTACTGGACAGAATGACTGACCACAAACACGGAAGTCAATTCACTGTTTTGATTGGTTACTGACACTGAATGATTGACACATGAACAAGTGAGCGACTATATGTCAAACCCTACAAACTCACTCACTTCAATGGCTGAGAAGTAGCCAATCACTGACTGGAAGAGGCTCATGCCGATAAAGCTAGGAGACATCTCTTTGATCGATATATCGTGACGGCTCGGCAGGAGAAAATACTTTCTGAGTACACGAGAAACTATCCAGGTGATTCTGTAATCATTCCCACCAACGACACCGCAACAAATAGCTCCCGGAGAGCCCTGTTATCTTGGCTACATGTCCCCGATATGGACCAAGGCCGCATGGAGATACTGCTACCTGACGTGTTCTTGGGGAATGATGTTAAGGCGAAGTTTGATACTTACGGTTGTCAGAGAAGGGCAGAATTTATAGATGAACAACTTTTATACAGGTGGTGCGACGTTTCAATACAGATTCTTGTATCGTTCTCAAATAGGTATGAACTATCCTGAATACAACAGTTGTTCATCCATAAAGGTTGTCCCCATCTGACTATCCAACTTCTAAAAATCCCACTCAAAGCTGACTAACGGTTGTCGTATAACGTCAGCATTAACATATTGCTGATTCACAGGAATTCACTTACACTATCTAGTGGAAGTTTAAAAGCGTTGGGGGAAAAAAGAGCGGCTCATTGGTTTGGGAAAAATGAGATTGTCAAAAATATTACGAGGTAACCAAAATGATTTTGGTAAACCCCATTTCCATTACCCACCAGCTTATTTAACGTAGGATCTGAATGTCAGCTTTGTCAGTGAGCTTCAAGCACTTGGGATACACCCCTGCTCCAGCCTTTAAGTGCCTACTCTATACCGACAAGACAAGTCTAATAAGCGATAATGGTGTGTTACTATGTGCTGTGTGAGATACTGGTACTAAACGACGCTGTCCAGCAGGGTTAACGCGACGCATTATGAACGTACTGTATGGCTCTACCCAGCAGGGTTAACACAAGGCATTGTGAACGTACTGTATGGCTCTACCCAGCAGGGTTAACACAAGGCATTGTGAACGTACTGTATGGCTCTACCCAGCAGGGTTAACACAAGGCATTGTGAACGTACTGTATGGCTCTACCCAGCAGGGTTAACACAAGGCAATGTGAACGTACTGTATGGCTCTACCCAGCAGGGTTAACACAAGGCATTGTGAACATACTGTATGGCTCTACCCATCAGGGTTAACACAAGGCATTGTGAACGTACTGTATGGCTCTACCCAGCAGGGTTAACACAAGGTTAACATACTTTATGGCTCTACCCAGCAGGTTAACACAAGGCATTGTGAACATACTGTATGGCTCTACCCAGCAGGGTTAACACAAGGCATTGTGACATACTGTATGGCTCTACCCAGCAGGGTTGGAGGCACTGTGAACGTACTGTTTGGCTCTACCAAGCAGGGTTAACACAAGGCATTGTGAACGTACTGTATGGCTCTACCCAGCAGGGTTAACACAAGGCATTGTGAACGTACTGTATGGCTCTACCCAGCAGGGTTAACACAAGGCATTGTGAACGTACTGTATGGCTCTACCCAGCAGGGTTAACACAAGGCATTGTGAACGTACTGTTTGGCTCTACCCAGCAGGGTTAACACGAGGCATTGTGAACATACAATTTGACGCTGTGCATCAGAGTTAACGGGAGGCATTGTGAATGTACTATGTGACGTTGTCCATCAAATTTAACGGAAGGCATTGTGAACGTACAACGCGTCGTTTATGTTTGGTTAAATATTCCGAACGACAATTGAGCTATTTGCTCAGTATTTGCTTGTGTAGCAAGACGTTCCATCAATGCCAAGATATGACACTGACTCCAACATTCATGCAGCTCTAATTTCGCTTGAATAGTAGGGACTAATTCAGCACACAAACAGGCCGAAAGATTCGTATTTCGCTATCGTGCCAGAAACAACTCTTTCTGTAGCCTCCTTCAAGTCGGCTGCATTTCTCTCTCGTTGAAAGATTAATTGACATTTACGTGGGGTAAACACGAACCTGTGACTGTTGGATCTATTAAAAACTCCACAGTATTGATTATTATAAATGTATGTAGGGGGAGATTGGTGAAATCCTGTTCTGCAGCCTTATCTGATAAGGCTATGTTAAACGCAGTATATTAATAAACTTGAGTTGTTATATCCAACATTCCTAGAAACTGCTTGTACTGGTTACAGTCTCAACCAAATCACGTGAGTGACCTCGGATATAGGTGTGTCTGACTTCAAACCTAGTATTAAAAGGTTTTCCATGTTGTTCTTCGAGGTCTCAATTTTAATAATAACACCATACACTTTTCTGAAGGTTAAAAAGCCTATTTAATGTTATATCCTCTAAAATGTTAATTTTCTATTTTTCATATATCTTATCAGTTATCTTATAGGGACTGTTCTACCGAAACAGTTATCGTATCAAAAGTAAACGTGTCTTTCAATCCCCAGTAAATAACATTTTGGTTCTGATGCACAATGAGAAATGAGCTGAGCGTGGATAGGAGAGACATCGCTGAAACAGTTACTGTACTGAGCGTGGATAGGAGAGACATCGCTGAAACAGTTACTGTACTGAGCGTGGATAGGAGAGTCATCGCTGAAACAGTTACTGTACTGAGCGTGGATAGGAGAGACATCGCTGAAACAGTTACTGTACTGAGCGTGGATAGGAGAGACATCGCTGATACAGTTGCTGTACTGAGATTGGATAGGGGAGATATCGCTGAAACCGGTGCTGTACTGAGTGTGGATAGAGAGTCATTGCTGAAACAGTTACTGTACTGAGCGTGGATAGGAGAGTCATCGCTGAAACAGTTACTGTACTGAGCGTGGATAGAGAGTCATCGCTGAAACAGTTACTGTACTGAGCGTGGATAGGAGAGTCATCGCTGAAACAGTTACTGTACTGAGCGTGGATAGGAGAGTTATCGCTGAAACAGTTACTGTACTGAGCGTGGATAGGAGAGACATCGCTGAAACAGTTACTGTACTGAGCGTGGATAGGAGAGACATCGCTGAAACAGTTACTGTACTGAGCGTGGATAGGAGAGACATCGCTGAAACAGTTACTGTACTGAGCGTGGATAGGAGAGACATCGCTGAAACAGTTACTGTACTGAGCGTGGATAGGAGAGACATCGCTGGAAACAGTTACTGTAACTGTACTGTACTGAGCGTGGATAGGAGAGACATCGCTGAAACAGTTACTGTACTGAGCGTGGATAGGAGAGACATCGCTGAAACAGTTACTGTACTGAGCGTGGAAAGGAGAGACATCGCTGAAACAGTTGCTGTACTGAGTGTGGATAGGAGAGACATCGCTGAAACAGTTACTGTACTGATCGTGGATAGGAGAACCATCGCTGAAACAGTTACTGTACTGAGCGTGGATAGGAGAACATCGCTGAAACAGTTACTGTACTGAGCGTGGATAGGAGAGACATCGCTGAAACAGTTACTGTACTGAGCGTGGATAGGAGAGACATAGCTGAAACAGTTACTGTACTGAGCGTGGATAGGAGAGACATCGCTGAAACAGTTACTGTACTGAGCGTGGATAGGAGAGACATAGCTGAAACAGTTACTATACTGAGCGTGGATAGGAGAGACATCGCTGAAACAGTTACTGTACTGAGCGTGGAAAGGAGAGACATCGCTGAAACAGTTGCTGTACTGAGTGTGGATAGGAGAGACATCGCTGAAACAGTTACTGTACTGATCGTGGATAGGAGAACCATCGCTGAAACAGTTACTGTACTGAGCGTGGATAGGAGAGACATCGCTGAAACAGTTACTGTACTGAGCGTGGATAGGAGAGACATCGCTGAAACAGTTACTGTACTGAGCGTGGATAGGAGAGACATCGCTGAAACAGTTACTGTACTGAGCGTGGATAGGAGAGACATCGCTGAAACAGTTACTGTACTGAGTGTGGATAGGAGAGACATTGCTGAAACAGTTACTATACTGAGCGTGGATAGGAGAACATCGCTGAAACAGTTACTGTACTGAGTGGATAGGAGAATATGGCTGAAACAGTTACCGTACTGAGCGTGGATAGGAGAGATATCGCTGAAACAGTTACTGTACTGAGCGTGGATAGGAGAGACATCGCTGAAACAGTTACTGTACTGAGCGTGGATAGGAGAGATATCGCTGAAACAGTTACTGTACTGAGCGTGGATAGGAGAGATATTGCTGAAACAGTTACTGT
This sequence comes from Haliotis rubra, assembly GCF_003918875.1. Lineage (NCBI taxonomy): Eukaryota > Metazoa > Mollusca > Gastropoda > Lepetellida > Haliotidae > Haliotis > Haliotis rubra. The sequence continues at coordinate 739,342 of NW_025767224.1, read as the reverse complement.
ACTGCTCTGGATAGGAGAGACGTAACGTGAAAGAGAATTTACTGTGACTGAGCGTGGAAAATATTAGATCATAGCTGTACCTGACACTGTAAGTTATAAAGACCTTGGATGTTGCCAAGAGACAGAAGCTATGAAACAGTTAAAGAAACTGACCCGTGGAAGGGAGAGACATTGGTGAAACAGTTACGTTTCTGAGCGTGTAGGAAGACTTCATGCAACAGTCCTTGTACTGATCCTGGTATCAGGACATATGGATGTTCTGAGCGTGGATAGGAGAGGATGTATTACCTTCCACTTACTTAACTAACTATCCAACCTGTAAATATATCAAAATAAAATAGCAACTGTATAAATGCTGCTACCAAAGTTAGCAAAGTTGCTAAAGACCAAATGCACAGATAGCCAGTGAAGACGTCTGTGACCAACTAGGTAACGCTCTATAAAGTAAAGACACATAGACTAATGGGCACTCAGATTCTACCCCTAAAATATGCCTTCTGGACAATTAAGGTTTAGTGAACACACAATAATAATACCTAGTCTTCTAGAATAAGGAGACGTCCAAGCAACATTCTAGACTTCAAGGACTGGTACTTTATCTGAAGAGCGACTTGAATCACGACGACGGCGGAGGTATTTCACCTACACTATGCTATCTACTAAAATTGGTTACCCATGGATTACTAGAAATAATGGCATGAAATACATTGTATTGCTCTCTAATCAATACGTATGGCTCAGTAACACCAACTACGTACATACATCAGATAGTACAACTTAAAACTTTCCATTATATACTTACCAGCGAAATTAACTTCGATCTGACCACCCACTAACTGTACGACCTGTATCTGTCCAGTAATGCCCACTAACTGTACGAGCTGTATCTGTCTAGTAATACCCACTAACTGTACGACCTGTATCTGTCTAGTAATGCCCACTAACTGTACGATCTGTATCTGTCTAGTAATGCCCACTAACTGTACGAGCTGTATCTGTCTAGTAATGCCCACTAACTGTACGACCTGTATCTGTCTAGAAATGCCCATCTAGTAATGCCCACTAACTACGATCTATCGTCCAGTAATGCCCACTAACTGTACGAGCTGTATCTGTCTGTACGATCTGTATCTGTCTAGTAATGCCCACTAACTGTACGATGCTGTATCTGTCTAGTAATGCCCACTAACTGTACGATCTGTATCTGTCTGCCCACAAAGTAATGCCCACTAACTGTACGAGCTGTATCTGTCCAGTAATGCCCACTAACTGTACGATCTGTATCTGTCTAAAGTAATGCCCACTGTACGCTGTAACTGTACGTACGATCTGTATCTGTCCAGTAATGCCCACTAACTGTACGATCTGTATCTGTCTAGTAATGCCCACTAACTGTACGAGCTGTATCTGTCTAGTAATGCCCACTAACTGTACGATCTGTATCTGTCTAGTAATGCCCACTAACTGTACGATCTGTATCTGTCTAGTAATGCCCACTAACTGTACGATGATCTGTATCTGTCTAGTAATGCCCACTAACTGTACTGTATCTGTATCCTTCTGTCTAGTAATGCCCACTAACTGTACGATCTGTATCTGTCCAGTAATGCCCACTAACTGTACTGATCTGTCTAGTAATGCCCACTAATCTGTCTCTAGTAATGCCCACTAACTGTACGAGCTGTATCTGTCCAGTAATGCCCACTAACGATCTGTATCTGTCTAGTAATGCCCACTAACTGTACGACCTGTATCTGTCTAGTAATGCCCACTAACTGTACGAGCTGTATCTGTCTAGTAATGCCCACCCACTAACTGTACTGAGCTGTATCTGTCTAGTAATGCCCACTAACTGTACGATCTGTATCTGTCCAGTAATGCCCACTAACTGTACGATCTGTATCTGTCTAGTAATGCCCACTAACTGTACGACCTGTATCTGTCTAGTAATGCCCACTAACTGTACGATCTGTATCTGTCAAGTAATGCCCACTAACTGTACGATCTGTATCTGTCTAGTAATGCCCACTAACTGTACGATCTGTATCTGTCTAGTAATGCCCACTAACTGTACGATCTGTATCTGTCTAGTAATGCCCACTAACTGTACGATCTGTATCTGTCTAGTAATGCCCACTAACTGTACGATCTGTATCTGTCTAGTAATGCCCACTAACTGTACGATCTGTATCTGTCTAGTAATGCCCACTAACTGTACGACCTGTATCTGTCTAGTAATGCCCACTAACTGTACGATCTGTATCTGTCTAGTAATGCCCACTAACTAACTCTGTATCTGTCTAGTAATGCCCACTAACTGTATCTGTCTAGTAATGCCCACTAACTGTACGATCTGTATCTGTCCAGTAATGCCCACTAACGATCTGTATCTGTACGAGCTGTATCTGTCTAGTAATGCCCACTAACTGTACGAATTGTAGCTGTCCAGTAATGCCCACTAACTGTACGTCCTGTATCTGTCTAGTAATGCCCACTAACTGTACGATCTGTCCAGTCCAGTGTATCTGTCTAGTAATGCCCACTAACTGTACGATCTGTATCTGTCCAGTAATGCCCACTAACTGTACGATCTGTATCTGTCTAGTAATGCCCACTAACTGTACGACCTGTATCTGTCTAGTAATGCCCACTAACTGTACGATCTGTATCTGTCTAGTAATGCCCACTAACTGTACGATCTGTATCTGTCTAGTAATGCCCACTAACTGTACGATCTGTATCTGTCCAGTAATGCCCACTAACTGTACGAGCTGTATCTGTCTAGTAATGCCCACTAACTGTACGAGCTGTATCTGTCCAGTAATGCCCACTAACTGCACGACCTGTATCTGTCTAGAAATGCCCACTAACTGCACGACTCGTATCTGTCCAGTAATACCTGTGGATAGGTATAATTCATAAAGTGGCAAAACAACCACAAATACATGAAATATATCTACAAAGTACCTGATCATCCCGCTGCTGCATGAAAAACCCGTCTTCAATACATGGTCTCGTGGCTATATGGCTGAAACAATGCCGATGCGACGTAAAACACATACAAAATAACGTATATCAAAACAATGCACGATGAAAGTATGCGATTGAACTTTAGAGAATACAATTTATGATAAGATTAGACGATGTTTTATACACGTGTCGCGCGGTATACATACAAACATATAATCACAATGACAAGATAATTTAAAATATACACCACCGGCCAGCTGGCCTATGAGGCACGAGGTGTCTTGGAAATCGTAGCATATAAGTACTAGTATAAAGGCACCAATCAGCTGATTTAAACGTACCTTATATAAAGATCAGCGGTATGTATGAGTAAATACACAGTGCTAGTTAGAAAGACATCAAATGTAACTCATTGTATATTTGGGATTTACTAGGAAGTGTAATCCCAAACACAACATATCTTACAGTGCGTATGAAGCTATAAACTCTATGTAGCTTCCATGTCAGAAGCGCACTAATTATAATTCATGTTGAAACTTTCTCCTTTTACAAAGCAGTAACAACTGCGGCTAAGGGAGTAGCTAAACTATCATTTTGCATAATGTTTGTGAATTGTTCTTCCAGGGTTAAGTTTCATAAGGAAATATATGTTGGAAAAGACCTCTGGAGAAAATCATATTGTAGATCGGAGTAATATTCACATTCTGTTAAGAAATGTGTCTCATCTTGCCGCACCAGCGGTCACATAAGCTACACACACCAAAGTCCCTAATTAAGCCCTCGTGTGTATCAAGATGATTCAGCTGTACTGAAGGGTCCGAGGTGAGCCGACCGTCGAGAGAGTGATGAGCGGGGAATGTGTGACTAAACTTCCAGCTTATTGCCTCACAAGGCACATGTGTATAAAACAAGACTGGTATGTAGGCCTTTTTGGCCAGAGTCATTCTCTAACCTAACTGCTATCCAGCCTGCAATACGGGTGCGTGGTCCTGTGCCCTTGGTCCGGTCGTATGTACTCGATCTATTTCCCAACCCGGATCTGACCTACAAACACCCAGACCACCTCCACTTCAGACTGGTCCCATTGGTTATGAATTTATCTGACTGTACATGCTTGTCTATTTTTAAGGCTCTACCGCTACAGTGGCAATGTTCTCTTGGTCACGATCTTCCCTGTGTTATCTGTGACATTGAGGTGAACATTCTGGAGGTTCGTGACACGTGTGACATGGTGTCCAGCATCACGTGTCAGGTGTACATGTGAACACAGAGACAGTGACGACCATTCCAACCGCATGTGTTGGGCAAATCGACGTTTATCCTTCGCCTACATTTATCCTGACGTTGACCTTGACCTGTTAGCTGAAATGGCCTATTTACCTCTAGGTCATATCTCTGTACAGAGTCGTGAAGATCTGAGTTAGAATTGATCTTTAGTAACACATGCTTGTCGTAAGAAGCGACTAACGGGATTGGGTGGTCAGGCTCTCTGACTTGGTTGACACATGTCATCGTATCCCAATTGCATAGATCGATGCTCATGATGTTGATCACTGGGTTGTTTGGTCCAGACTCGATTATTTACAGACCGTCACCATGCAGCTGGAATATTGCTGAGTGCGGCGTAAAACTAAACTCACTCACCCACTCACTCACTCTGTACAGTTATACAGATTTTACACCACAACATATACAATGTATGTGTTGATATATGTTTCATAATTCCTCTATGTTATACTAAGGCGTAGATATATACCCTTTATCCTGCAAAGTCTCTGCAGATATATACCATCTACCCCATTGGATCGTTTCAAAGTCCGCATATGTGAGATATATCCACCTTGGCCAAATTCTGTTTGGAATCGAACACTTATTAATATTTGTCGAAATCATGAACAACCAACTGTCGACGTGAAACAGGTACGGATGTAAAATAAACCCTGCTCTAGTTTATTGAATTCTGTGTAAAAAAACTGCTCACATGGAAGATGATCACATGAAATACCGGTGTATAACGGGTAAACAACTGACAATGATTGCCAACACTAACTATGGAAGGATATTAGTGCCATAGTTTAAAAATAATATCATCTACGTAGATTATACTTTACTTCTGCGAAAATATACTTTCATCTACGTTAAACGAACTTTAAACTACGTAGAAGATACATAAATGATATGACAATCTACTTACGAGAAGGTAGCATCTACTATCGAATTATCGGCTTTGTTATCAAAGTTTCCACGAGTTATCGACAAAAGTACCGGGTCTGATTTTTGTAACCCATGTCTTAATGAAAAAATGAAAAAAAATGTAATTTTACTTTCAACCTCGATATGTCCTCACAAAAATAATTCTTCCAAATGTGTCCAGGTTTTGTCGAGTGTTCGCACATTTTAACGCCAATGTATTTTGATGATTTCAAATGATTTCAGAAAATGGCACAGTTGACTGTGACACTAATCACCTCCATGCATGAAGAATCCAGAAACCAGGCAAGATTATCGGGAGAAGTGTTTCCTTTGATTGCTTGTTAGTGATTGCTTGTTTGAACGCCGAACGGAATTTGTTTCTGAGGATAGTCAATACACTTTTGCACTTTCTATATTTAACACTCAGGAACATTCCGGCTGACGGCAGTCTGTACATAATCCAATAATCGAGTCTGGACTACACACTCCAGTGATGAGCGTCGTGAGCATCGATGAACTGACTTGGGATGAGATAACAAACAACAGCTAAGCTCCGAATCTGAATTGATACATAAAATGGTTTGAAAGTACCATATTTGGTATTCATTACAGATATGGAATTTAATGAGGTAGGTTTAACTGACAAAAACACTTGGTTCTGAATATTTGGAGTGATTGATCAACAAAAATCATTTTGCGATATGTAGCCAAACTGAAAACGAATTGTCTGTTTGCTTTGTTTGTAAACACGAGAAATCTGAAGTCATCTCTCCTTGCCTGAGAAAGGACTAACCCACTGTAACATTTTACTGTTGACTGAATAGAGTGTGTGACGAATTCTACAAGGTCATTTGTTCCAAATTTATAAAGTGACATTTTGAGTTGGTAGATCCATTGACCAAGCATTAAAATACCTTAGAAATGTTTGCTGGCATTTAACATTTTCAGGTTCTAGTAATGTAATAACGTATGCGCCCTGAATGTACTCTAAGCATCCTAAACCTCCTGTGAAATATGTCAATCATTAGATCATACAATGGTTGAAATTAGTACGATTGCTTTATATCTTTCCATAGCTACTTCCTAAATAATAGTATGTGACCATACATATTATTATTTAGGAGGTGAGTATTGAAATAAATCAAGACGTGTACATAAAATATACAATATACGTTTTTTGTCACATACGTTACGGTACATTTTGACGTAAGGTTGTCGTATCTCTATCTATCTCGACCACGTACACCGCATGGACTACAGTCGCCTCCCCAAGAGGCTTCTCTACGGAGAACTGTCCTCCGGCAAGCGTCCCCTTACGCTTCAAAGACACTCTGAAGACACCCTTCAAACAGTGTGACATTCCTCACTCAGTCTGGGAAGAGACTGCTGAGAACCGCTCTGCTTGGCGATCTGCCATTAAGACTGGCGTCGCAGTTTCCGAAGAGAGACGCATCAGAGACAAAGTACAGAAGCGGCAGAAAAAAAAGACAATGACAATTCCACCTCCCAACCTGGTTCAGCCCCGCACTTATCATGTACCCAATGCAACAGACCCTTCCGAGCAAGGATCGGTCTAATAAGCCATCTTCGCACACCCCACACCCCAGTGACATAAAGTCGTGGTCATCTTCAGCTGTGAAGGATGAACATAATCTTATCATGTATCAAGGCATATTTACTTTATCACATTCCGTACATTTTGTGTGATTAGATTAGGAGAACAGTTTGGCAGTTAGTGGGTTTGAGTTCAGAAAGTCCATGCAGAAGGCAAGCTAAACACCTTCATGTCAAACTAACCTGAAGTGGAATCAAATCTACAGGCCCGGAATAATTATTGTTCTGTACTCTCATATCATTAGCGTTCCGTATATCTCTGAAGTACAAGGGCGGTGGGGTAGCCTAGTGGTTAAAGCGTTGGCTCGTCACGCCGAAGACCCGGGTTCGAATCCCCACATGGGTACAATGTGTGAAGCCCATTTCTGGTGTCCCCCGCCGTGATGTTGCTGGAATATTGCTAAAAGCGGCGTAAAACCAAACTCAGTCAGTCAGTCAGTCTGAAGTACACAATGGCATTCAGAGTGACACTGTACTATACTAGATAGAGTCAGATTAGATAATGTTGTGTAACCTGTGGTCTCATATCACGACATCCATGGAGAACACCTGTTGTTGGGATGCGCCACCCTGGCCAGCAGCTGGGTACAGAAGAGACAACACATCCTCTGAGATTAGATACTGCTGCCTCATGTCTTGGTGGCAGGGAACATTCTACAATACGCTTGAGAAAAATCCATGCATCGATGTTCAGACAGCCCACTACAGGTAAGCCACTGTACCCGTGTTCAGCTAATCCACTAGTAATTGTACTGTACCAATGTTCAGGTAATCCACTGTACCAATGTTCAGGTAATCCAGTAGGTAATCCAGTATATCACTATTCAGGTAATCCAGTATATCACTATTCAGGTAATCCAGTATATCACTATTCAGGTAATCCAGTATATCACTATTCAGAGACCAGCATCCAGGTAAGCCACTACATCAGTGTCCCTGAAATCCACTGTACAGCTGTTCAGGTAAGCCACTGTACCATTGTTCACTTATCCAGCATACCACTATTGTTCAGATAACCACTGTACCATTGTTCAGGTACCAGTGTTCAGATAACCACTGTGCCATTGTTCAGTGTTCAGATAACCACTGTACCATTGTTCAGATAACCACTGTGCCATTGTTCAGGTACAAGCAGATAACCACTGTGCCAGTCTTCAGGTACCAGTGTTCAGATAACCACTGTGCCATTGTTCAGGTACCAGTGTTCAGATAACCACTGTGCCATTGTTCAGGTACCAGTGTTCAGATAACCACTGTACCATTGTTCAGGTACCAGGTACCAGTGTTCAGATAACCACTGTACCATTGTTCAGGTACAGTCAGATAACCACTGTGCCATTGTTCAGGTACCAGTGTTCAGATAACCACTGTGCCATTGTTCAGGTACCAGTGTTCAGATAACCACTGTGCCATTGTTCAGGTACCAGTGTTCAGATAACCACTGTGCCATTGTTCAGGTACCAGTGTTCAGATAACCACTGTGCCATTGTTCAGGTACCAGTGTTCAGATAACCACTGTGCCATTGTTCAGGTACCAGTGTTCAGATAACCACTGTGCCATTGTTCAGGTACCAGTGTTCAGATAACCACTGTGCCATTGTTCAGGTACCAGTGTTCAGATAACCACTGTGCCATTGTTCAGGTACCAGTGTTCAGATAACCACTGTGCCAGTGTTCAGGTACCAGTGTTCAGATAACCACTGTGCCAGTGTTCAGGTACCAGTGTTCAGATAACCACTGTGCCATTGTTCAGGTACCAGTGTTCAGATAACCACTGTGCCAGTGTTCAGGTACCAGTGTTCAGATAACCACTGTGCCAGTCTTCAGGTACCAGTGTTCAGATAACCACTGTGCCAGTGTTCAGGTACCACTGTTCAGATAAGCCACTGTGTCATTGCTCAGTGTTCAGATAAGCAAGCACGTGCATGCAGGCAATCCACTGAACAAGTGTCCAGGCAAATCAAAAGCTCGGTGCTCTGATATTATTATCGCGGTACATGTGTCCGACATTTTGTCTGAAAAGAGGCTGCTCCATTCGTCACGTCCTGGATAATACTGAAGTTATCAGTATCAGTATAAGGGAGTTCGTCCCGGAAGTTATCAGTATCAGAATAAGGGAGTTCGTCCCGGAAGTGAATCGACAAGCTCCTTCGAGGGGAGGTGTCAATACGGGGACGGAATTTAGAGCGCTGGGGAGGAGTTTTGGACTCTTATTGAAGTCACTCTATTTCACAAGTTGGGTAGGCATGCCACTAACTACTAAAAAAACCTATATCACAACAGTTGACGTCATTTTGGAGTTTTTGATATGTTGCCACTTTCAATTATCAGGAATAAACTTACAATATATACTGTTACATAACAAAGACACCAGATACAACACATAGCCATCATGGCGATTTAAGGGATCCTGGTACAGCAATGAATGCGGTCAGTGAGTTCACGGGACAACCAGTCCGCTCTTAAATAATACAAGGGCCTTTATATGTGCTTATCATATTTACTATATAACATGTGACATAATTGTCGAAATAACAAATCCTTTACACAAATGATCCCAAGTGTGACTCATCGTTCATGATTCATCCTCAGACTAGTTCAAGTGTAAAGCAACAGATCAGAACACAGTAACATTTACAAGTGCTGTTTGTGTTGTAAAATAGTATATGATTGGCTGAAAATGCGTTTATTGCGCTCTGAATATGAGGAACGGTGTGACGTTCTATCGGCTTAGTCCGGCTCAGACTCGGCACGTGAAGCAGCTGCTCTAATACTGGCACTGCTGATACGACGCGCCAAAATCTCCTGCGCTGACCGACTTGCACCTTGCGGGACTAATCGCAGGCGAAGGAGGGCATTAAAAGACATTTATCAGGGGAAATAAAACAAGTATACATCAGCACTTTTTGTTGTTGTAATCTTGTAATTAGGGGTACCGTACACCCATGTCGTCATGGGCGTGTTCTCGTCGAGTGATAGATGACAGAAGTCAGGTTTAGACCAGTCCTACGGGCTGGTTGTAGGGGAGAATGTCAACGGATAGCTGGTAACTTGCTGCAGATGCACTCACGTAAGTATACAGCGTCTGCACGTACCTATTTGGCCAATGGCTTTGGTTACCACCATCTTATACCGGTTTCAGTTGTCTAAAACTTTGGAATCTGTACGACATCAAAAGGCAATATACGCCTATATCCGGTGCCGGGCTTAAGTGAAGGACGAGATGACGCGCATATACGCGTGTGTGTGTGGCTTCTTGTACTAGTTCGGATGTACGCCAATTCTGTTGTGTTGTTCTCTGAAATACCCTGCCACAGTTTAACATCCTGCTCAGGCGTATGTACAGTATACCGATTCCAAGCAGAGCCTTTATCCCCAGGCAGGGTAACGACAAGTACCATATTGTCTCGTCTTTGGCATGAGATGGCTGGAGACGGAGGATCCGGTCTGACGCTTGAACCTCTTGACCACGAAGACGGTCTTATGTAAGAGAGGTAGCCATTAACAGTAGAGATGACCAGGTCCAGTAGAGAAATTGGGTAAGGACAGAAACGAAATAGCGTTGCTTGTAGACCCATGGCTATTTGCTTCTCAATAATGCTGCCTTAATTTCTTTCCTCTAAAATTGTTTTTTTTATCAAGTTCAAGTCAGTACGGTTCAATCCAGATACTATTTTCACAAGTGAACACCTGACTCTGAGGGGTATATCTGCTACATTGCTTTGTCGGTGTGTGCCTTCAGGGCCAAGTACACTCAGGGTACTTCATAAAGGTATAGTTGAAGAGGCAGTCAAATGCTTATCAGATAATCTAAACAGTGTCATGCAATGGTCGAATGTATTTTGTTGGTCAGTACAGTCAATCACATTAAAGCTAACTGACTGGTATCCGGAGTGAGTGAGTGAGTGAGTGCGTGCGCGTGAGTGTGTGAGTGAGTGAGTGAGTGAGTGAGTCTGCTCTCCACCTGCATCTCTGTAAGTTACCTTTTCAATACAATTATCAAACCTAAAGTATGCAAACACTTCATTTCAGTGCAAATACCAGAATGTTGCTAGGCGTATCTGAATTATTCTTGAACGAAATGTTGGGTGTCCCCAAAGATGTCCCGGTCAGTGCAGTTATATCTACATAGGTACATACACGTACCTACCCTGCAACCCTGGTATTCCGTCTACCCCTTTCCCGTTATCTGTCGTTGTCAAGATCGACCCGCAGAGTAAAAGAAACAGTCATTCGGGTGGGAACACCGCCAGAGCCGTCCACAGATATTAAGCCTCATATCTAAAGAAAGCACTTTTTGCCATTGTTATTAGATTGTATTATTATAATAACGTTCTTATCTTTAGGATATAAAGCAGAGCACAGCGTTACTGTCTTACAAGCTCTCCGCTGAAGACTATATTCTCCATCCTCATCGATTGATTTCCGATCAGCTGTTGGCACCGCGGGTAATCCACGATGAGCGACGCAAAAGCCGGTTCTTTGACCAGCGTCTCCGACGGCCGCGTAGACTCCGTGGCAGAGATGGTGCAAGCAGGTGATCCGAAGGAGGGTCAGGGAAGCAAGTTTTATGTGTACTTCTTGTCGTGTTTCGCCACCGTCGGGGGCTTCCTGTTCGGGTATGATACCGGGATAGTATCTGGATCTATGCTGTTGATTAACCCCTACTTTAGTCTAGAAGACCAAACAGTATGGAAGGAAGCTATTGTCAGTGCAACGATCGCCGCAGCGGCGATCTTCTCCTTAGTGGCCGGTGTGTCCACGGACTTTCTGGGCAGGAAGAAGACTATTATGTTGGCGAGTTTTGTGTTCACCATTGGAGCCATTGTGATGGGCGCTGCACCTGACAAGGAAGTGTTGTTGGTTGGGAGAATCATCGTTGGAATTGGAATAGGTAAGTATTTTCGTCTGTTACGTAACTTGGTGTGTGGAAGAAAAAGGAAAAGAAAGTGATCCAAAATAAGAAGATAACTTTGCAACTGTCACAAATGTAAAAAAAGTACCCCAACTTCTTACTCATTAATAATCTAAACGCACCTTTCGCAACTGACACAAATTAGCTAATTCTAAGGTAATCGTATATCAATTAAGTTTGCTGAGGTGGAAACTGGGTGATGTCCACGGCAGACAAAACTCTACCTGTGAAGCTACCAACTTTCTCTTTCAGGAAATTCTAACTATTTTGTCACGCCACACATGTTGCCTCAAGTAGGAGAATTTATAAATTTATACGTAAACGTACCAGTATCGTATAAGAGCACAGGACAGCATAGGCAAATGACGTATTACATGACAATACGACACAGAAAATGTCGTATTACATTACAATACAACACAGACCAATGTATTACATGACAATACAACACAGACAATTGTCGTATTACATGACAATATAACACAGACAAATGTATTACATGACAATACAACACAGACAAATGTCGTATTACATGACAATACAACACAGACAATTGTCGTATTACATGACAATATAACACAGACAAATGTATTACATGACAATACAACACAGACAAATGTCGTATTATATGACAATACAACACAGACAATTGTCGTATTACATGACAATATAACACAGACAAATGTATTACATGACAATACAACACAGACAAATGTCGTTTTACATGACAATACACAACAGACACCCAGCCCACCCAGAAACACCCCAGCAGATATTGTGATATGTACGGTTAATATAGCATAAAGTAAAACATGACGAAGCGAAATATAGAACAGCACGAGCTTATGTATCAGTTGCCAAGTTTCTATATGGTATGTATATAAGAATTGAATGTGTTTTGATGGTTGAGCGGTGTGTCTCACAAAGAAGACTGTGTAATGAATATTGCCCACAATGTAACTGGTGCCGATAACATTTGCAAAACTGTTATTGAATTAAACGACCACTTTATTGCACATAAAAAGGTATGAGAGATCCGATGGGACAGTGCTTAAAACGAGTGGTCACATCTATTTGTGTCGAAAGGGAAACAAAGTGATTTTTCGTTTTTACAAATTATCTACAGGTGACAAAACTATTCTTTGAGAGAAACATACGTTGTTGATAACAGGTTTCAATCTATACTAAACTCGATTTGACGATGTATAGTTGCACATAATGAACGGGTCAGTTACAACTGGATTGTAGGTGAATATTATAAGTTGTTTACTGGTCACGAGGGGAGCATGGGTTGATGTACCCTCGATGTTTGTTTATGTTCCCTGAGCTCAGGGAACATAAACAAACATAAACAAACATCGAGGGTACATCCACCAAATGGTTGATGTACCCTCGATGTTTGTTTATGTTCCCTGAGCTCAGGGAACATAAACAAACATCGAGGGTACATCAACCAATGGGCCCCGAGGGACAACGTGAACAATGCATTTATCTTACCGAACACCTTTATGTTAATTTTGGATTGTTTGAAGCACGGGTACAAATCTTTTCGTAGCCATCGCTACATTTTGCTGACATCGATTTGCATTCGCAAAACATCGGTAATTTCCGTACATCATACATCATTCAATGTCATTCGAGATAAAGAATTACTACCACGAAGTACCAAATGAGTTGCCATTGACAGCGGGGTACATTGAAATGTTACTCGCCTGTAAGCGGGGTACATTGAAAATAATAGAAGAGCGCTCAGCCAATCAGAAAGCGACATTTATGTGTGAGGTAAGATAATGATTGCTGTACACAGCGTAAACAAGGACTACCAAACTGTCACGAGTGGAGTAATGTGCACATAAACTGCACTATTTTCGTCATGGTCGCAGCGGCGCATTAATACATAACACAGCGGTCATGAGTGACGTCATCTGGTATACTGCTCATGACGCACACCCAGTGTGACTCTCCACATAGAATGAGTCGGTTACAACTGTGGATTGTCAAGTCAATCGTGATAATGCATACTAGATAAAATCAAAGAAAATCCAGTTTTATCAAAGACGTTCTTCAAATCGAATGAAGCAGTGAAGACGTATCATGGGATTACAATCCGGACAGTAGTCCGCCATAATTTGACCTTAGATCATCTTCGTGATGTAACCAATCACGGATCTGTAATTCGATCACATACGTTTGCTCTCAACTACCGCACTTGGCTTTCTCACCGGCAGGCGACACCATATCGTTTCTGGTCATAACGTCATAACGTTGTGATTATGATTATGTAATGATCATATCATGATGACGTTACATTTTAACGTTGAGCCTAAAAGGAATGATCGAAAATATGTGTCATGTTTTCAATCAACGCGACCAGTAATATGGTGCATCAGTATTGCCAGCTGGATCTCATTCAGGTGGTAGGGTCTGATGTTGCCAATCTTATCATGGTGCAAGTGTTGTGGCAGGTAACGCCACAATCGATTATAACATTCATATCAGCTATGATTTACCTCGACTACTGCTTTCCCTAGATTACCTGTAAGTTATCTAGGCGAGGAAACGTAGTGGTTGATTTATGAAATACGCCGCTTACGATGATGACACGATGGACCTGGCCAAGAGCCAACCCAATTGATTCCCAGTATACTGGCTGCTCAGAAGATTCTTGAAGTGTTAGCAACCTATTCTAATCCAAAATCAAGGAAGAAAACTGATCTATGTAATGTTAAATACATCGATCCTTTTAAAATTAGAGAAGTCATATGCAAATGTTAGGGATTACTTTCACAGTGTAAACAAATGGTGTCACGCCAATCTATCGGCGACTATGTCCGGATTAACGGCAGTGGTTACGGTACTGTCAGTGCTTCATGATCCAAGAAAATTCATGTCTGATAATGATAGATGGAGTGGATTACGAAGCGAAGATAGAAATTAATAGGCTTACGAAGATACCAATACCAGATTCCCGACCGACTGTCAGTGTTAGCGAGCAGACGGCACAGGAATCCAGGTGCAGAATGTCACACGAACATTAAAGTGTATTTGTTGTTCAAAAGGTCAATAAAGGTTTCTGAAGTTCCACATGTTTGTTGTTATTTTTCAAACGTAAGCTAAGATTTGTTGACAAAATAACGGGACTAGATGACCTAACACAGTCAATTGGGTGATCAGTGGATACTTGTGTCACCGAGCTTGTGACGTAACGTATTACTACGCACATATTTGTGACGTCATATATATCTGTAAACATTCCACGAAGTTCAGTTTCATGATTTGTGGCAATTGAAATCGCATTTTTAAATTATAAAGTAAGAGAATGACACTGCATGATAAAGAGGTGATCACACGTGTGTTTTGGGATGGTTAATATCCTGCATTAGGAATAAATATAATGCAGGATATTAATCATTCCAAAACACACTCGCGTAATAACCTGGATGCACTCAGATACCTACAGCAGAATCAGATATGCACTGAAGTATATGCACTGGAGTGAACTCTGACCTGTATATCAACTACCATAATTCCCGATCGACTAGACATGTCAAAGTACATTCTCTGTCAATCTTTATCACTGTATGAAATGTAGGTTGCTAGTTATGAAACAGTAAGAACGAGCAAAAGCCATTCTCACCTTCAGTCAAGTTAGCTGACACTTCGGCTCTATAACCATAATATACAAATTTCTTTCGATTTAATTATTTAAATGACTAATAGACCACGCCTACTATTTCCTGATTTGCTGATGGTGGAATGGTTGGATCTCGTGGTTTGCATCATCGTGATAAATAAGCAGTAAGTTTGATGACGTCACACATGACCGTT
The DNA here is from genome assembly GCF_003918875.1 of Haliotis rubra. Taxonomy (NCBI): domain Eukaryota; kingdom Metazoa; phylum Mollusca; class Gastropoda; order Lepetellida; family Haliotidae; genus Haliotis; species Haliotis rubra. Next base: position 723,822 of record NW_025767224.1, on the reverse strand, counting down.
GTGTGATGTATTAATGCGCCAACGTGGTTGCGAGTATACAGGCAATACAGTTCGATTCGATACTGACACTGCGCGATTTTAGGGTGTGTTAGAAACAGATTACTGCACTTGTGCTTGTCACATACCATGTATCTTACAACTTAGATAAGTTTTTTAACAACTCCTTTTAAGATACATGGTATGTGACATGCACTCTATGTCATCATTGATAACCCTGACATCACAATTAACTACCATTACTAATGCCCCTGCCACTAAAGCTAGGTGTATGTACTTTGTCCACACAAGACATCGCCTATGACTGATTACATACAGAAACGGTTGGGGAAATGATTTTTCGATGATGAACAGTATTATGTTATAACCAATACTGAACATTATTCTAGTCCGCAATCCGTAACTGAGAGAGTCCGGATTATGAAGCAAGCTTTAATGATAAATTAAGAACAGTTTGTCCTGGACTCAGAGAGTAGTCCGGATTATGGAGAAAACCGGATTACACAGAGTCCGGATTGAACTGATTCCACTGTATATGTTTGCAATTCTCGTACGCCTCGGAGCGAGCTCTTCGTTCATATACTTCATATCAAGAAGCCACATGGCTGAGAATCTTTATTTTACAAAGAGCTATCTTATGGTTAATTAAACACAGATCGTGGTAGATGGTGAAATTGATAAAAACAATATATTTTAGCATTGGGTCACTTTAGGAGAGTATATTTTATTTATTGTCATATTTACACTATGTTGACACACGTATTCACCAGCAGACGAAATTGTGTTTGTCACCATGACAACCAGGTATTGTAAAGCTAGCTGAACATGAACAAAAGCGGTTTTCCCGAAAGTGTGAATCAAATGCCAAAAGAAGTTCAATTGGTCGTTTTATAGTACACACACACGCACGCACGCACAGACACACACACACACACACACACACGCACGCACGCACGCACGCACGCACACACGCACGCACACACACACGCACACACACACACACACACGCACAAAGTGCACTGTTTGCTGTAGCAAGGACGTGAGTACTGTCCGTTTTGAGTTCTTCCCGACCCGATCTGACCAACTCCCCTATGACCTGAGGACAGTTATGAAAAACGCTGTTCAGAAGAGTTATCTCCTCCTACCCGCTCACTTGCAGGGCTGCGTTGTGTCATTGTCTGACGGGTGACAGGAAGTTGTGTTTCTGGGAAGTAATTACTGACGGGCTACGTGGTGGTATTAGACGCGAGCGTTGTGTGTCCACCTGCATAAGGCCTCTATCGGCTCAGCTTGATTAAATACTTCAAAACATCAAAACTAGCGGATGTTTTGCAAAAACCTAATCAGCCTCTTGTGCCCTGAAATGATCAATGCAGTTGTTTGAGCATCGTAAATTGTCGAATGATGGCCACCGCTTACCGTGTAGCCAAGCCCACGCGACGCCATCAGTCACGGCAGCCAAGTGATTTCATTTGCTTGCACAAGTAAGAATAACGTATCGAGGGCAAGATATGTTAAATACTACAGACGCTCTGGATTTTTTCTCCTTGTTGTTGATACTACTTATATGTCGGTGAATGTACGGTATTACAGAGTAGCATAACACACAATTCTAAACAGCAGTGATCAATCGTGCATGATCTATAGCCAAGATATACAGGTTTAATTAGGGACTGAGAAACTATTATGGCGCGTATATCAAGAAATACGTACACATATCATGCATTACAAACTATCTAACAAAAAGTTACATGTATATCTTGCAGCAGCAATACATACTATATGTAAATCTTGACATGATATCCTAACCTATAGTGTGTGAAAAATTATCAAGCAGTGAAAGGTCCACTATCAAGCAATGAAGCAGTACATGGTCTACTATCAAGGGTCACGTGGTCTAATATCAAACAGTACATGGTCTACTCTCAAGGGTCACGTGGTCTACGATCAAACAGTACATGGTCTACTCTCAAGGGTCACGTGGTCTACTATTAAGCAATAAAACAGTACTTAGTCTACTATCAAGGATCACGTGGTCTACTATCAAGCAGTATGTGATATTCTAACAGTACATCGTCTGTTATGAAGCTTTTCATGATGTACTATCAAGGAGTAAATTATATATTGTTACAAAGTATTCCCCTGGTTATCAGGATGTGACGTGTAGGTCAAGCGGTGCTCACAGACACACACCAGTTGTATGAGCACTCCCTGCAGTGTAAACACCTACACGATTCTTATCTCCCATTAGTCATTACGACTGTGTATATCAGATGAGCCTCACCTGATCGGTAGCAATTGACTACTGAACGTTTCCATTTGCCGATACCGCCAGGGATAAGAGTCATTAGTTATGGACAATAATGTCAGTTCAAAATGCTTTATCATGTTCAAACAGTCTGGCTGTTGTGATAGGAAGGAATTGTATATATACCTGTCACAGTAGCAAACTGTCGGTGTGAAACAATATTATATCCGTATTTTTGATGTTCTTGTAATTCTTAAATACGTGTATGAAACATTTTAAACAATATATGTATTCCCATGATGCAACAGTCATGTGATCGTTAGAGGCGTGATCTTTTGATTTGGTCACGTGGTTAAATCAGTTAATTTTCATTGGAAAATGACATGCTCAATAGAAACTATTGTCACTGACGCTGCAGCATACGTTGCTATGTACGTCCATGGTTGATCCAAACCCAGAAACAAACAGAAAGGACAACGTATGTAAACAAACAAATCCTTTACACGAAAATACTAATGGAAATATGGTAAAGGATATGTTCATTAAAGGAACTATTTATGGTACCAATTGTTAGACGCCTCTTGCCAAGGCTTATGACTGTGATCGAGTAGAAATAAATCGAAACCTTAGAGAATGACCCAATTCAGAAAAAGCGGTGTAATGCTAACGGTGTGTCACTAAGGTACCATGTGATACGTACTATCGATACCAGCTGGCCACACTGCCTGTACTTTATCAAATCCTCTTTTCCTCTCAAGAATGAGAACGTAGCTCTGAGATGTTGATTATACTGCACTTCAATGTGTCATCATTTATCAGTGTCCAACTATACTTCCTGAACAGCGTCCTGGTAGCACCTGGTAATCGTACATTTGCTTCATTGCTACTATGAAGGCATGTCTTAACTGAGGTTCCAGCAATTGGTAAACCAAACGGAATAGGAATTATAAGCAAGTCCACAGAAAAGGTTATTAATTAACATTATATGTTAGGCTGTTAAGCAACTTTACAAGGTAATTCAAAATCGAAACTCCGATGACTAAATTATATGGAGTAAATTGTGAAAACAGCAAATGACAATGAGATCAATAGGAAATCAATACGGTTTATTTAAACTCTGTCTCTCTTTCACATATCCAGAATAGTAATGGCAGCTGGAAGGAATTCTGTGAATCTGTTGTTTCCAAACAGGCCTTGAATCACACTCATGTCTCTCGTATATGGTTACTGACTGCCTATAAGGAATTGTCTCAGCCTGGGACCTCTTGAACGACCAAGTTATGCCAACCACCGACAGATAACCCGATCCTAGTACAAACCCGTTGTGTATGTGCGCACACTGTGATGAAAGTAGTCTCGAGACAGTGAAACATGGTCTCATTGAATACCCAGTCCACAAGCATATCAGATTAAATTTAAGAAGTGCAGAACTTGAGAAGGAGAGCTCATTTTTCTAATTACACTTTTGACCCCAAACATATTTTATGGTTCAGTTCAGTGGTCAATAATAGTCTTCGTGTCTGCATCGGGAAACTTTGCTATGTAATGAAAAATTGATGAGTACATGGCCATTAAACCATTTTAATGGTTTCTCTTTCTTTTTTCTGATCTTATTTTGCATTGAATGAGTTCTTACGTTTCAGAAGTGAAATAGTGTACTCCCCATCAAAAGTTTAGACTCACTAGTGTACATGTAGCCACTTACTTCAGGCAACTGTTCTAAACTAAATTTTGCAAAATATTCCATGCTGTTTAAAGGCGCTGTTTATGCATGAACCGATGTATTGTAAAACAAATTCATAGCGTTGAAAAGATTATTGTCATGCGTTCAATAATTGATGAAACTCGGTTTAAAATGGCGAATTAACTTTACACCAAAACGCAGCTGTTCACGTGGACGATATTTGCATATACTTTTCAGCAGTTTGATGCATTATCCTCGTGCAATTAATCTGCATAAGGTTTGCAGTTTTTTTCCCCAAGTTAGTGGAGAAATTCATCTTCATACATAACATATAGTGAATGTTTTAGTGAGTCGAAACTTTTGATGGGTAGTATAGTTACTCACGCTTCTACAATATACCTTATATCATGAAGCTTCTTTAAAGTCACTTGATGTGTTGGGCGCAAATAGATCTTTAAAGATCCAACTCGCCTTAAACCCCAACTACCATACCAGTAAACCTTTCTGGAAACTTCCATTCAGTGATGTTGATCAACTCTGGCCGTGACATCACTTGATACTTAAAGTGGACTTCAAGGGAATGGCTTCGTGGAGGCAGGAGATGTTATCCTGAATGGAGATATCTGGTTGAACTGCCGAGCTGACGAAGGACAAATGGTAGCGCTGTTTGACAATGGAAATAATAGGCAAAATAGAAACAATAATGTGACCTTTGTTTGGAAGCCACTGGCGTTCTTTACTAATCGCAATGATGTGCTATAGTTTAGGGAAGAGAGAAACAAACCATGCAGCTTTGTCCTGGGTGGATTGTAGTACGTTGACTAGATTATTCGAAGGGTGTTGTCATAATCAATCCCGGAGAGGAGGAAGTATTGTGGTGGCGTCTTTTATTCAACAGGGTCTAATTTAGCCGATGTTACACTGCTTCAACAGAAACGTCTTCCTTTAAACTGAAGGACATGGATATTGCAACTTCTGTCTCTTCTCGCCATAAAGCCTAGCTTGTTGCGAAACAGCCATACCCCAATGTCTCGGCACGACACAGGAACTACTCCATTTATTGCTCATCAATGTGTGCAGGCTGCAGACAGGACTTCACCCAGTTCGGTGCAGACCCTTGGAGGGTTCCTTCAGATCTGCAATGCATGACACCTCTGAAGAATGATGTCAAAGGCTGAAGTCAAAGGAAGGACAGGACTTGCTACTCGTGATCTGGGTTAGAATTGGCCTTCAGCAGCCAAAAGGCAACTTACGGGGTCGGGTAGTCGATTTCGCCCGGATGATGCATGTTGTTGTATCGCAGTGCCTCAGATCGATACCCATGATGTCAGTCGTTGGATTGTCTGGTCCAAACTCGATTTGGGGCGGTGGGGCAGCCTATTGGTTAAAGCGTTGGCTCGTCACGCCGAAAACCCGGGTTCGAATCCCCACATGGGTACAGTGTGTGAAGCCCATTTCTGGTGTCCCCAGTCGTGATATTGCTGGGATATTGCTAAAAGCGGCGTTCAGCCATACTCACTCACTCACCAAACTCGATTCCTTATTGATAGGGAATTGCTGACAGCGGCACTAGCACAACAAAGGGCATAGACGTTGGAATGGATGTTAACCATGTTCATCACTGGCGAGCACCTGGTGGTTTTTTTCCACAGCATTAGCGAAGGTATTTCATCATGAAGCAAGCGCCTGGCATTATCTTGTAAGAGGAATCCTAGCCCTCAGGTCTTTGGTTTAAAATTCACATTATGTTCTTTTCGAATGACAATGATGTGTTAATTCTACTGCCGGACCCGATCAAATCGTCACCTTAACGATTGTTTCCAGACATGTAGTTCCTTGTCTTGGCGTGTCTTCTGAAGGTTTTGTCCTTGTTTGTTGACTCATGTTACACCTTAAATACTTCTTTGGCTTGAAACATGGCAGCACTAGCCTGCGTTTAATCCACTCATGTCTTCCTTGAGGGTCCCTCGTTACAGCAAAGTGCGATGAGACGTATGGGAATCAATTCCCAATGACGATAATATCATGCCGTGGCATTAAGACACTACAATCCACATAAACGCCGAACGCCGATGACGTTGTCATTGTATAATACAAGACGTTTGTAGACAAGGCCACGGTGTAAATATTGATAGGCAACCATACCAGGCCTGTCTTCCCAACTACTGTGGATGCAATATTAGATATAATACATTCATTCCCTGTCCGAATGTGCACTCTATCTGAGCAATGTATTCTGCAGCGCCTGCTATTTGGGGCCAGCTGTCTGTCACAACAGAAATGCCAAACAGCGAAAGAAAGCACTGCAGGCATGATTAATGACTATTGCATAGCGGGGGCAGCCGCATAACTGGGGCCCATGTTATCAGTTGTCAATGTTTTGTTTTCTTCGTATTTCGTTTCAATTATCTTCACATGTTTCTAATTGCAACCATCAAAGTTACTGCGGTGTCAGACGTGACTGCCTCGTATTGATTGTAGAGTTAGATGTGACCACCCTGGACCGAATGTAGAGTCAGATGTGACTACCTCGTACTGATTGTAGCGTCAGATGTGACCACATTGAACTGATTGTAGCGTCAGATGTGACCATCTGGTACTGATTGTAGCGTCAGATGTGACCACAGTGGACTAATTGCAGCGTCAGATGTGACCACATTGTACTGATTATAGCGTCAGATATGACCACCTTGTACTGATTAAAGAGTCAGATACAGGGTGTGGCATGTACAGTACAGGTTGCACAGTGTCATCAGTACAGGGCTTTCTACACTGCGGGTTCCAGGTCTAGCAGGTCTTGTCAGAACGGGTCCAAACCAGCTGTTCGTTTATACGATAATGATGTCTACCTCGTGACTTAATAAAACAGATGCAGATGTAAAGGCTTCTGACAGAGAGAGAACTACACATGCTGCCACAACAAAACAGATATGCAAGCTCACTGAAACGATGAGACGTAGCAATGGCAGCTGGTCATATAGATACAGGGCCTGTAGTTGATGACATCAGCCATACAGAGTAGCAAGTGAGTTGCATTAATAGTGTTTGTTTTCAGGGTTTGCGTCCATGACGGTGCCGGTGTATGTCGCCGAGGCTGCTCCTTCAGACATCCGGGGACGTCTTGTCACCCTGAACCAGCTCTTCATCACCATCGGCATCGTCGTCTCCAGCCTCATCGCGGGCGCATTCAGCCTCCTCAAACCAGAGGGTTGGCGGTACGTCCAGCATGATTTGTAAATGCGGTTGATTCGGGGGATTCGGGGGCCGCTTTGGCTCTCAGCAACCTCTGTTGGTCTTAAGAGAGGACCAAAATGGTCACTTGCATGCGTGTGTATCTTAGGATACCAACAACATAAGTAATTGTTCACTATACTAACCACTGGATTGTTTGGTCAGGCCGCCGTCATAGAGGGAATATTGCTGAGGTCGGCGTCATGTAAATAAACAAATTAGCAGATCAACAATCTAAATGTCGGAAATATTTAAACGTAATACCCCGTATCTGCGACTAATATAATCTAAAATTCCATTCTGATTATATTGTTAAATAAGTGTAGCTGTAGACACGTTTCTTGTCTGGACACCTGGTGTCATCCCTGTACTGTGATTAGAAATCCAGTGCTCACAATGGAATCGGACTGCTCTGGACTTGTTTTTCCTTTTGTTTTCATTCATTATACACTGGTCCACAGCTATATGCTTGGCCTGGCCGGACTGCCGGGGGTGATCCAGTTCGTTGGGTTCTTTTTCCTCCCCGAATCTCCCCGTTGGCTGGTGGACAAGGGCCGGTTGGACGATGCGAGGGCCGTGCTACAGAAGATCCGGGGCACAGTCAACGTTCACACAGAACTGCAGGAGATTCAGGACAACATCGACACTGACAGGAGGAACTCTCCTGGAGGTAAGGGTAGAAACTAGAGGCTGGGGGATAGGGTAGAGAACAGGGAGAACTCTTCTGTAGAGATCAAGTTTCCAAAGTTTACAAAATAGAGATACAGTCACAGGCGAAAATACTGTGCACACCTACCACTATTTTAGGCGATTTGGGCGGCCATTTTGTTTTTCACTTTTGAGCGTCAAAAACACTTTTTTCAGCTTGGTATCCTATTGTTTCGTGATCAGCACCCTTTAAATAGGTAACATAGCCTGGATACCAAATTCTACTAAAACATGCCTCTTGCATTACTTTTATCCACACTCGGTCCTTGTAGTCTATAAGTGGATAGGTAGATAGGTAGACGAACAGTAGGGCTCTCAAGATGAACAGTAAGGATGGGCAGGATAAACAGTACAGACTTCGGTAAGAGGATAGGTAACCGAGCAGTACCAACTCTCCTAGAGTTCAGGACTGGGAAATGAACCGTTACGGCTCTTATCATGGCAGGTAACGCGCTGCGTCGGATCTTCACCACCCCCCACGTGCGGAAGGCGTTGTTCATTGGCAGCGGACTACAACTCTTCCAGCAGCTTTGTGGCATCAACACGGTCATGTGAGTAGAAAAACAGCCCTGGATACTGACGTGAATAGGATTACAAAGAGGTTGTTCGCAATGCCATGATTCCATCATCATCATCTACCATATGGAAAGAAGTAGGTGGTGTGTCCAGTGATATTTCTGCAGAATGTAAGCACAGTTAAGCAACGGTAGAGAGAAAACAATTGACATTTACATGTATATACCTCATATCTACACCATTGTGCCTGCTCCAGGAAAACACTGACACCAAAGAGCTGTAACATGTACAATGGCATATAACCCGTTTTCCATTACGCAGTATTTTAATGAACGCACCTACATGCTAGAGATGTAACTATGGGTAATAGCATATAACCTGTTTTCCATTACGCAGTAATTCAGTGAACCCACCTACATGCTAGAGATGTAACTATGGGTAATAGCATATAACCTGTTTTCCATTACGCAGTATTTCAGTGAACCCACCTACATGCTAGAGATGTAACGATGGGTAATAGCATATAACCTGTTTTCCATTACGCAGTATTTCAGTGAACCCACCTACATGCTAGAGATGTAACGATGGGTAATAGCATATAACCTGTTTTTCATTAAGCAGTAATTCAGTGAACCCACCTACATGCTAGAGATGTAACGATGGGTAATAGTATATAACCTGTTTTCCATTAAGCAGTAATTCAGTGAACGCACCTACATGCTAGAGATGTAACGATGGGTAATAGCATATAACCTGTTTTCCATTACGCAGTAATTCAGTGAACGCACCTACATGCTAGAGATGTAACGATGGGTAATAGCATATAACCTGTTTTCCATTACGCAGTAATTCAGTGAACCCACCTACATGCTAGAGATGTAACGATGGGTAATAGTATATAACCTGTTTTCCATTAAGCAGTATTTCAGTGAACCCACCTACATGCTAGAGATGTAACGATGGGTAATAGCATATAACCTGTTTTTCATTAAGCAGTAATTGAGTGAACCCACCTACATGCTAGAGATGTAACGATGGGTAATAGCATATAACCTGTTTTTCATTAAGCAGTAATTCAGTGAACCCACCTACATGCTAGAGATGTAACGATGGGTAATAGCATATAACCTGTTTTCCATTAAGCAGTAATTCAGTGAACGCACCTACATGCTAGAGATGTAACGATGGGTAATAGCATATAACCTGTTTTCCATTACGCAGTAATTCAGTGAACCCACCTACATGCTAGAGATGTAACGATGGGTAATAGCATATAACCTGTTTTCCATTAAGCAGTAATTCAGTGAACCCACCTACATGCTAGAGATGTAACGATGGGTAATAGCATATAACCTTTTTTCCATTACGCAGTATTTCAGTGAACCCACCTACATGCTAGAGATGTAACGATGGGTAATAGCATATAACCTGTTTTCCATTACGCAGTATTTCAGTGAACCCACCTACATGCTAGAGATGTAACGATGGGTAATAGCATATAACCTGTTTTCCATTACGCAGTATTTCAGTGAACCCACCTACATGCTAGAGATGTAACGATGGGTAATAGCATATAACCTGTTTTCCATTACGCAGTATTTCAGTGAACCCACCTACATGCTAGAGATGTAACGATGGGTAATAGCATATAACCTGTTTTCCATTACGCAGTATTTCAGTGAACCCACCTTCATGCTAGAGATGTAACGACGGGTAGTAGCATATAACCTGTTTTCCATTACGCAGTATTTCAGTGAACGCACCTACATGCTAGAGATGTAACGATGGGTCATAGCATATAACCTGTTTTCCATTACGCAGTATTTCAGTGAACGCACCTACATGCTAGAGATGTAACGATGGGTCATAGCATATAACCTGTTTTCCATTACGCAGTATTTCAGTGAACCCACCTACATGCTAGAGATGTAACTACCGAGGGAGCATATAACCTGTTTGTCCATTACGCGATTTGGAACCCACCTATGCTAGAGAGCATGGGTATAGCATTATAACCTGTTTTCCATTACGCAGTATTTTCAGTGAACCCACCTACATGCTAGAGATGTAACGATGGGTAATAGCATATAACCTGTTTTCCATTACGCAGTATTTCCAGTGAACCACCTACATGCTAGAGATGTAACGATGGGTAATAGCATATAACCTGTTTTCCATTACGCAGTATTTCAGTGAACGCACCTACATGCTAGAGATGTAACGATGGGTCATGGCATATAACCTGTTTTCCATTACGCAGTATTTCAGTGAACCCACCTACATGCTAGAGATGTAACGATGGGTAATAGCATATAACCTGTTTTCCATTACGCAGTATTTCAGTGAACGCACCTACATGCTAGAGATGTAACGATGGGTCATGGCATATAACCTGTTTTCCATTACGCAGTATTTCAGTGAACCCACCTACATGCTAGAGATGTGTAACTACCGTATTCCATGTGGTTGCAGCTACTACAGCGGCTCCATCATCAAGATGGCAGGGTTCCCAACAGAGTACGCCATCTGGCTGGTGATGGTGCCCAACTCAGTCAACTTCCTTGCCACGTTCCTCGGTATCTGGCTGGTGGAGCGGCTTGGGAGGAAGATTCTCACAGTGGCCAGTTTCGTAGGTGAGACGCTGAGCTAATTCTTCAGGATTCTGTTCCTTCCCCAAAAGAGGAAGCAGTTTTCTAAGCCAAAGGAGGAAAAATATGTCCGACACAATCCTGAAATGCCTCACGTATTATTAGCCACACGTTTACTCTATACATATGCTGAATATATCACACATGGCAATACATATACACATACGCCAAACACATACAACATATGTGCGCACGCATACTTACACATATACTTGTAAATATAATTACCAGGAAGTAAAATGATAAAGAATACGCTGAAAATTGGTTATACAAGGGTAGCATAGCGGTTAAAGCGTCCGCTCGTCACCCGGTTTCGATTCCCCACATGGTTGCAATACTTGAAGCTCATTTCTGGTGTGCCCCACAGTGACATTGCTGGAATATTGCTGAAAGCGGTGTAAAACCTCACTCACTCACTCCCACTGTTAAGACATTTAACCTGAAACACGCGTCATTTATCTTTGTGTTGTGTTGGTGCTTCAGCTGTGACGATCGCCCTCGTCGTCCTGGCAGTGGGCTTCCAGCTGTCCGCGGTCTACACCCCACACATCAACAAAAACACAACAGAACTGATGGACAACGGAACAGCTATACACGACAAGTGCGCCACATACAGGTCAGTGGGCTTCATCTTCTTCATCCTTCATCTGTAGTCTGCTTCTCTCTCCATGATGCCTGTATTAATCACCTCTGTTCTCTATTTCCACAGTCTATGTGAGGCCTGTATTAATCACCTCTGTTCTCTATTTCCACAGTCTATGTGAGGCCTGTATTAATCACCTCTGTTCTCTATGTCCACAGTCTATGTGATGCCTGTATTAATCACCTCTGTTCTCTATGTCCACAGTCTATGTGAGGCCTGTATTAATCACCTCTGTTCTCTATTTCCACAGTCTATGTGATGCCTGTATTAATCACCTCTGTTCTCTATGTCCACAGTCTATGTGATGCCTGTATTAATCACCTCTGTTCTCTATTTCCACAGTCTCCATGACGCCTGTATTAATCACCTCTGTTCTCTATTTCCACAGTCTATGTGAGGCCTGTATTAATCACCTCTGTTCTCTATGTCCACAGTCTATGTGAGGCCTGTATTAATCACCTCTGTTCTCTATTTCCACAGTCTATGTGACGCCTGTATTAATCACCTCTGTTCTCTATTTCCACAGTCTATGTGACGCCTGTATTAATCACCTCTGTTCTCTATTTCCACAGTCTATGTGATGCCTGTATTAATCACCTCTGTTCTCTATTTCCACAGTCTATGTGATGCCTGTATTAATCACCTCTGTTCTCTATTTCCACAGTCTCCATGATGCCTGTATTAATCACCTCTGTTCTCTATGTCCACAGTCTCTGTTCTCGCCTGTATTCCATCACCTCTGTTCTCTCCATGTCTCCATGATGCCTGTATTAATCACCTCTGTTCTCTATTTCCACAGTCTATGTGATGCCTGTATTAATCACCTCTGTTCTCTATGTCCACAGTCTATGTGACGCCTGTATTAATCACCTCTGTTCTCTATTTCCACAGTCTATGTGTGACGCCTGTATTAATCACCTCTGTTCTCTATGTCCACAGTCTATGTGAGGCCTGTATTAATCACCTCTGTTCTCTATGTCCACAGTCTATGTGAGGCCTGTATTAATCACCTCTGTTCTCTATGTCCACAGTCTATGTGATGCCTGTATTAATCACCTCTGTTCTCTATGTCCACAGTCTATGTGAGGCCTGTATTAATCACCTCTGTTCTCTATGTCCACAGTGATGCCTGTATTAATCACCTCTGTTCTCTCATTTCCACCATCTGTATTCTCTTCTGTTCTCTAGTCAGTCTCCATGACGCCTGTATTCATCCTCTGTTCTCTATTTCCACAGTCTATATGATGCCTGTATTAATCACCTCTGTTCTCTATTTCCACAGTCTATGACGCCTGTATTAATCACCTCTGTTCTCTATTTCCACAGTCTATGTGATGCCTGTATTAATCACCTCTGTTCTCTATTCCACAGTCTATGTGAGGCCTGTATTAATCATGTCTCCATGACGCCTGCCTCCACAGTCTATGTGACAGCCTGTATTAATCACCTCTGTTCTCTATGTCCTCTGTTCTCTATGTCCACAGTCTATGTGAGGCCTGTATCAACAACAACAAGTGTGGTTATTGTTTTGAAACAAACTCAGAAGAGCCAGGTGGCACATGCCTTGCGCCGTCTCACATTGACAAACAGAAGGAAATAGATTCCGAGTTCGGTCGGTGTAATGACACAGCCAACAGCGACCTCACCTACGCCGTCGGCTACTGCCCCACAGACTATTCCTGGATGGCAATCCTCGGTTTGACGCTCTTTTTAATGGGATTTGCACCAGGTGAGTGCGTTTTGTCACCAGATTAATGTGTTTTATCACCAGGTGAGTACGTTTTGTCACCAGATTAGTGTGTTTTATCTCCAGGTGAGTGCGTTTTGTCACCAGATTAGTGTGTTTTATCACCAGGTGAGTGCGTTTTGTCACCAGATTAGTGTGTTTTATCACCAGGTGAGTGCGTTTTGTCAGGGTTCTTTTTCGTGGCATTATTTATTTGCCAAAGCGCTCTGAATAGTCGTTGTGTAAAGGTCTAATGTCAGTGTGTTGCGTTCAGGTGTTTGGAGAAGGCATTTCGATTGATGTAAACATTATTCCAACTTTCTGCAACAGGGACTCGGACAGTGACTAAAATTAATTAACCTAGTTGTCACATATTGCTGCCAGTGGTCATTGTGTAGACATAAATTGCAACTTTGCATATCGGTATTCATGCTTGTAAACGCTTCTTCTCCAGGGTTAGGACCAATGCCTTGGACCATAAATTCAGAAATATTTCCCCTCTGGGCACGTGGAACCTGCATTGCCATGACAACAGCTGTAAACTGGATCTGTAATCTCATAGTGTCCTTCACCTTCCTCACACTCACTGAAACGATAACAAAATACGGTAAGACAAAACTGATGTCGTTATAACTTGACAGCCGCCAGTGGCCTCTATCTAAACCCTCATCACTGATAGTGGTAACATTAAGTTGCTCATACTAAAAAGACTCGGTAGGAAGTGGACGCATCATACCATAAACACGATATAACGCGGTAGTGCTTCACGCACGCACACATGCACAAGCGAAGTAGTCTTAATTGAACGTGAGTGAGTTAACATTTTACGTCACATCTGCATTATTTCAGCCATATAGTTGGTACGTACCGAACATGTATATTCATCAGATAATACGGAGTATCTCTATGCAGTGAACTATGGATATAACGAACTAAGGGGACCACATATTCTAGTTCGTTATAACCGTTGTTCGTTATACTCATTTCGACTAAAATACGTAGCATCAGTGAGTGAGTGAGTTTAGTTTTACGCCGTTTTTAGCAATATTCCAGCAATATGACGGCGGGAGACACGAGAAATGGGTTTCACACATTGCACCCATGTGGGGAATCGAACCCGGGTCTTCGGCGTGACGAGCGCAGGCTTTAACCACTAGGCTACCCCTCCGCCCCTCGTAGCAGGAACAAAAACAAACAGTTATAAGCATATAGTTGACTTTATATCCATGGACTGCCTCTTACACCCTTACACAATATTATGTTATATTTATGTGGAGAATATGACAAGGCGTCCGACTTTGGATGAGAACGTCCTTAGTTCGAATCCCACATTTTATGGCTGCTACACATGCATACCCTATAGTCATATATTACCACCGTGACTACTGAGAACCTGATGGAGGGTTTGGATGCAATGTTATTAACCACTGATATGGGATGTATTTCAGGCACGTTCTGGCTGTTCGGTGGAATCTGCTTCCTGGGGATGTTGTTCACGCTAGTGTTTGTGCCAGAAACGAAGGGGAAGACGCTAGAGGAGGTGGAAATGTTGTTCATGACGCCGGCGAAGAGAGACGAATACCGGGCACAGAGTCAACAGTCCGCGGAGAAATATGTATACACTAACACCCAAATGTAGTGGACCTGGGTTGCAGGGACAAGGGTAGAATGAGGGTACAAGGAAGGTACATACAGGGTACATACAGGGTACATATGGATTACTACAGGTATTGAGGGGATATTGGTATGGGAAATAGTAAGTGTGGGTGCTTACACACTTTTTTCGATACCAGCAAATTCATCAAATTCAAAACATCATTGCGATCGCGCTCAGATTTCATTGTAGCTTATAGGTATCTCGTCTAGGTTATAGGTGACGAGTTTCAGTTCAAACTATGTTTTATCTCATAATTGGATCATTCATGAACGAGGATAAATTTCATTTCGTACTGACATGTGTGAGTTAAGACAGTGACGTCACAGGCTCCATGACGTCCCATAGAATGGTATATGGTCAGTTGACCGTGTGTTATGAATTCTTACTGCCTTAGTTTGCTCGTAATCCTGTTGAGTAAAATTTGAAAACATCTTGTAAATATGCATGTTTTTGTTTCAGTACTTTATATTTATTTCTGCTCACTTTAACTTATTGTGTCAATTTAGGCGAGGCTATGAGGTTTGTGTGGTCCGAGCCAATTTGATTTTCCAAATTGTATGAAGGTTGATGCATTCATTGAAGGATGCTAGACGGTTCATGGCTACTAGACGGTTCAATAACACATAAGCGCCTTGCTGTCATCCCTGTCTGTTTGACTAGTCACAGGACGCACTGAAACTGTGCAGTGCACATAAATCAGTGCCTGAAAGGAAGAACTTTTCTGACTGACATACATAAGGCCTGGATGATATTATACCAGTAATGAACCTGGGTCGTCCACGATACCGGATCCCTAAAGCCATTTGGGTCACCACGGTACTGGGCGGTATCTACACACCGCCTCACACGGTACTGGGCGGTATCTGCACACCACCTCACACAATACTGGGCGGTATCTGCACACCACCTCACACAGTACTGGGCGGTATCTGCACACCGCCTCACACGGTACTGGGCGGTATCTGCACACCGCCTCACACGGTACTGGGCGGTATCTGCACACCGCCTCACACGGTACTGGGCGGTATCTGCACACCGCCTCACACAATACTGGGCGGTATCTGCACACCGCCTCACACGGTACTGGGCGGTATCTGCACACCGCCTCACACGGTATCTGCACACCACCCACGGTACTGGGCGGTATCTGCACACCGCCTCACACGGTACTGGGCGGTATCTGCACACCACCTCACACGGTACTGGGCGGTATCTGCACCGCCTCACACGGTACTGGGCGGTATCTGCACACCGCCTCACACGGTACTGGGCGGTATCTGCACACCGCCTCACACGGTACTGGGCGGTATCTGCACACCACCTCACACGGTACTGGGCGGTATCTGCACACCGCCTCACACGGTACTGGGCGGTATCTGCACACACCTCACACGGTACTGGGCGGTGTCTACACACCGCCTCACACAATACTGGGCGGTATCTGAACACCACCTCACACGGTACTGGGCGGTATCTGCACACCGCCTCACACGGTACTGGGCGGTATCTGCACACACCACCTCACTGGACGGTATCACACGGTACTGGGCGGTATCTGCACACCGCCTCACACAATACTGGGCGGTATCTACACACCGCCTCACCACACGGTGGTACTGGGCGGTATCTGCACACCACCTCACACAATACCGGGCGGTATCTGCGCACACCACCTCACACGAAACTGGGCGGTATCTACACACCGCCCTCACACAGAGTACTGGGCGGTATCTGCACACCACCTCACACGGTACTGGGCGGTATCTGCACACCGCCTCACAATACTGGGCGGTATCTGCACACCACCTCCTCACGGTACTGGGCGGTATCTGCACACCGCCTCACACGGTACTGGGCGGTATCTGCACACCACCTCACACAATACCGGGCGGTATCTACACACCGCCTCACACGGTACTGGGCGGTATCTGCACACCGCCTCACACGGTACTGGGCGGTATCTGCACACCACCTCACACGGTACTGGGCGGTATCTGCACACCACCTCACACAATACCGGGCGGTATCTGCACACCGCCTCACACAGAACTGGGCGGTATCTACACACCGCCTCACAGAGAACTGGGCGGTATCTGCACACCACCTCACACGGTACTGGGCGGTATCTGCACACCACCTCACAATACTGGGCGGTATCTGCACACCGCCTCACACGGTACTGGGCGGTATCTACACACCGCCTCACACGGTACTGGGCGGTATCTGCACACCACCTCATGCCGCCTTAGTGTTATGATGTTACATGTCTTTACTCTCACCTAACTGGGACCCTTACACTGTACATCTCACCCAGTAAACCTTACACAACATGGCCGCTTTTAACTGCTTATTGGCAGATCGTCATACCAGTATGTGAGTAGTTTACGTCTATCGCCGGCTGGGGCAATATTCCCGTTATATCACGGCGTGTCTGTTTCATGAGGGAGGAAATCCCGAAGTGATGCCTTCGCGTTCGAGATCCAGCCATCCGAGCTCGAAAAAAGTCACATTGAGACAAGCGGTCATTAAAAAGGTTTTCACACTGTTCTGACTAACTTACAGGGTTGAGACGAGAAACGTGCAAACATTATTTTAAGAAAACCCCCATATGTGTTAAGTTTAGAGTATGTTGAAAAAAGTGAAACCAAACGATGCAGTCAATGAACAAAACCATTGATTGGAATATTGCGCTGGGCGAGCTGACTTTTATAACGGAGACGACGATGAATGTGCCATTATTAGTTTTGTTTGTTTGTTTTGTACTTCAGTATTAGGTTTTGAAAATAGAAATAAACTGAAACAAAACAACAAAAATAAAAAATCAGGCAAAAGAAAGTACGCAGTATTCAGTACGAAAATTGGATTTGACCTCCAAACTCAAACATTTACAATGCTTAAATTTAAGTTTTATAGCCACCATCAAACATGGGTGTATACTTTCTTTTGTCCGTCAGTATAAGTCTTTGTGTAAGGCACACATCAATCTACAAAGGCACACATGCACTTTCAATAAACTGATTATGAAACAATGTCAGTTCCTGGACTTGACTTAATTAACTCAGTATCGCAACTTTCTAATCTAGACACATTCCATTATATTATCACAAGGGTTTGTTTTATAAACTTGTAATACACAGATTCATTAACTCCACCGTTTTATTCATACACAATAAATCTATTTACAATGAAGAAATTGTGTTGTTGTGCTGTACTGCTGATGAGTGAGTGAGTAAGTTTAGTTTGTCGCCGCTTTTAGCAATATTCCAGCAACATCACGGCGGGGGACACCAGAAATGGGCTTCACACGTTGTACCCATGTGGGGAATCGAACCCGGGTCTTCGGCGTGACGATCGAGCGCTTAAACCACTAGGCTATCCCACCACCCCTGCACTGCCGATGAGCAGTAGGTCGCAGACAGATTTAATGCGTGATCACATCTCCAAATAGTCATCGGGACAATAGCTCTGCATTTCGTGTGCTTATTTGAAGGGAGGTAACTCTAAATTGAGTGGGAAGGGTATTTGATACAATGACACCATCAGCTTTCTAAGAGGAATTAAGTGTGTAAATATAGGGATATTATGTCTGCTTCACGGAATATCGCCCCCAGGACGTGGACACGGAACTACAGGCGTTTTCCATGACATCCTTTTTTAAAAAATTCTTCTTGACCAGGCAGGGGTTTTGGTGGATCTTGTGTTACCATTGTCTGTTTACTGTTCATCTCTGGTTGTCAGTAATCCATTCATATAAAATGTTTTACTATTATCTGTGTAACACAGCGGGAGTCCTTGCATGTCGCCGAAGTAAATAGGTTTATTATGCACCAGGGCCTCCTTTCACAAGGCACTAAGGTGATCGTAAGTCACTAAGGTAACACTTAGTGCAATGTTAAAGAATGGGAGTTAAGGTTAATCTTAATAAAGGTTGCTTCGTGAAAGGAGCCCCAGTTTGCTGCACATCGTGTTCATCGTGTTCATGATATGATACTATTCCGATCATATGCGTGCGTTTATGAATCACGAGTCAGACAGGCGTGCAAAACACATGTAAAGATGTGCAAAAAACACAATCATTAATTCTATGTAATAATACAACAACAACACGGGAGCATATGGTAAGAGTTCGGAAGTTGCCCCAACCTATCATGTCACTCCTATGGTCCACCATTAAGCATTGTAGAAAGTGTACTGAGGCCTTGAAGGCAGAAGGCCTTATCAAACAGTTTTTACATAAGAGTCATCTAAGGCTCGTTTGAAGTCTTCGAAAACGTACATGCTCGTTTGTACTTCAAAAGTTGTGAAATCTTAACACGAAATACTAGAGCTAGTGAAATATTGCTTGATAACTCGTTAACCGGAATGTCGAAGTCATCCCTATTGTCATAAGTCTTTTGTCTATATTTTGTCACTGAATCGTCGTTTCCATGGCAACAAGTTTGACTTCGACTGAAATTGGTGTTAGTGCTCTTTTCCGAAGCAGAACTTTAAAACCGGTCATTGGTTGACTTTGTGTTAAGCTGGATATGTTTGTCCAGTTTTCTAAATGTATTTCAAGTGACAAATTGACTTGTATGTTGTAAGTGTGTGTGTGTGTGTGTGTGTGTGTGTGTGTGTGTGTGTGTGTGTGTGTGTGTGTGTGTGTGTGTGTGTGTGTGTGTGTGTGTGTGTCTCATATCCGCCATTATGTTTTTATGACGTAACATAGGTGTGACCTTTGTGTGTCCCATCCACCTTCTGGAGTCCCCTACCGGTGTGTGTGTGACCTTCAGGTTTACCTCATTTCACAACGAGCTGACGGTGGCACTTTCCCAGAGGTATTTTTAGACTCGTGTGTCGGCAATATAAGGCCCCCGAACAGTCCCCATATCATTCAGTCGCCAGAGACAACGCACGCATGCTCTTGACTCTTCTGATTCTGGTAGCCGTTTACCTCAAAGATGGAAGCCGTTCACCGTGATATCCTGAGGAAGAATTACTCCGGCCTAGTGCAAGCTATACAGCGTGTACAAGAGGTGGTCGACAAACTGTTACAGTTTGAAGTTCTCACTTGCCTCATGAAAGCCGAGATTATTGAGAAACCATAAACCTCCTTTGACCGGGTCAGAGCTTTATTAGATACCCTTCCCCGGCGGGGAACAGAAGCCTACACTCTCTTCTGTAAAGCTTTGGAGGAAGGCGGAGAGATACAGGCAAGGACATTGCTGGGACTAGAGAAAGACAAGACAGAGCTACAGGATCCACTTTGTCATATAGACTTAGGCAATGATATATTTGTGACGGCCAAGATGTGGAATGATGTACTGAACATTCATGTAAGGAAGTACGATGTATATTCTATAAAAAATAGTGGGAGAAGTTATCCTACCAAACGTGGTATTGTCCTGAGTTTGAAACATTGACTGGAACTTAGTCGAGTCCATTTCAAGCTTCAGGAGGCCATCAGTCAAGGAAGGACCCATGATTATGCTCATGTGGGAGCCAATATGTATGCTACTTTGGATTCAAATGGTGGTGTGGATCTACGACAGTGGAAGAAATATGAACAACTGGGAAGACTGGTACCTACGGCTAAGGGTATATTGTTGTCCCTGGACCAGTGGAAGAAACTGAGAGACTGTTGTGATGTGATGGCAGATTTCGTGCCCGAACTCAAAGACATGGTTCCCTGTCTCCTTCAGGACGATCATCAAAACCAGATGGGAGCTTTAATGTGTTCCTTCTGTAACCCTAGTGACTACACTCGTTGGGTGTAAAGCCATTCTTGGTTTAGACACTGTACTGTGCGGACGTGTTACCACTGCTCTGGGATATCATGGATGTGTGTGGACATTACCCACTCCACAAGACACTCGATTGCTGCGCAATCAGTACTGAATGGGCTTCATTCCAGAACAGACTCGATTCGTGTAAGGACTGGCCAGTGCAGATGAAACAGAGTCCTAGTCGCATGGCCCAGCCCGGATTTGTGTACTTAATCAGAGGGGACACTTGCAAGTGTTTTCAATGTGGTCTCGTTCTCAAGAACTGGGAAGTAGATGACGATCCCTTGGTCGAACATGAAAAATGGTCTCCAGACTGTCCGTATTTGGCCCTGGTGGCCTTGGTTATCTATATATATCTAGCTTCCTTTAGCCGTGGAGCAGTGACAATGACACATCACGTCAAGTCGCTCACATTTTCATCTTGAATAATCCACAATACAAACTCTTTGTACCCGATGCCGATAAATGGACCCGGTTTTACATGCTCCAGGCTGAAGGGAAAGGAGATCCTTATCATTCTCTAATAAGTGGAGGAGAAAAACCTACCATGATGTCGATCGATATTTGGAACTGTATGACCAGAGTGGAAGAAAGATAAACCAAAAGAAACAATAGAGCAACCTACGATTAAATTTGTTACCCCTACTCAACAAGTGGTCGAACAGGCCAAGGCTCTTATTCAGATGCAGAAGAAAGGGGGATTAAAGCTGGAAGTTCCTCCCAGATTCCAATGAAAAAAATGAAAGACGACTTTTTAGATAAAAGCAGCCTGTAGACATGGTTCCCTGCCATTTAGACTCGGACCACCATGCAGTCAACAACGTGTCCCGTATGCAATCAGACTTTTCCAGAAGGGATGTCATGCTTAGACATTTCAGAAATCAACACAGACGAGCAACGCAGCAACCACAACGACCACAACACCACCACCACCACCACAAGCACCACCACCACCACCACCACCACCACCACCACCACAAGTACCATCACCTATGATGCAACCAGTGCAACCACATTCATCAGAAAGTACTACCCAGTCATTGGAAGAATTTAGGCTCCTACATCCATTTACCATGATCGTCTCAGGGCCCTCCTCCTGTGGGAAAACCTACTTTGTGGAGCAGCCTCTAGAAAGGATGAACATTACACCTTATCCTGAACGTATTATGTGGCTCTACAAACGATGGCAGCCACTGTATAACACCATTCAAGCCTGTGTTTATCCTTACGTTGAATTTCATCAAGGCATTCCTTCTCACCTTGAAAAGGATGCGTTTCTGGACCCCTGTGTTGTGAACGTGGTTATCCTCGATGACTTAATGTCTACTGCCAGCAAAGATCCACGCATTACAGATCTTTTTTACCGAAGGAAGTCATCATCGTAATCTCTCAGTCATAGCCTTGAACCAGAATTTGTATTACAGTAAGGATCCCACACAACGAAGAAACTGTCATTTTCTTCTTCTGTTCTACAACAATATTGACCAACAACCCATCATGACTTAAAGGTTTAAAAGGAGGCCTCCAAGCTAGGACATTTCAGTCCGAGTTAGACGTTCAGAGTGAGCAGACGTGTGAAGAAAACCTCCCAACAATGCCATCTTGTGATGACTGTGGACTCGTGTTTCAAGACGTGAATATTTTGCAAAAACACAGAAGAAACTGGTGTCCTGAAAAGTCTTCAGTGGGTCCACCTGAAATATCCCCAGTGAAAAGGAAGTGGGAGGAAGAAGACAACTTCTCTGCTGTGAAGAGACCACGTCCTCTGTCAGATTGTGACTATTGTGGTCAAGTGTTTAGCAATAACCACAACTTACAAAGACATTTACAGGATAAACAATGTCCCGAAATGGAAACTGATGATGATGATGAATCATTAAACGATGTCACACACGGCAACAGGAATACTGAAACAAGTACAAGACACGAATAATCTTTATCATGACGTGTTTTCCAAGCTGTACCAATATAAATCTTGGGTAGAAGACTTAACTGATGATGATTATGAAGACATGACATCTGATGTAGAGAGTGAAGGACAAGACGTTGAGGAAGGGCAATAATACAATTAGCACAACATGTAAAAGTAGACATTTGGGAGAGCTCCTACCTAAAGCCTACTAATTTGAAATGGAGCTAATAAACAATGAAATCTGTATATCGTTCTTGTTTCTTAATGTATTGTACCCGTGAAGGTGCGGGTTAGAATGAACCTTCAGTAACCCATGCTTGTCGTAAGAGGCGACTAACGGGATCTGGTGGTGAGGCTCGCTGGCATGATTGACACATCTCATCATCATATCCCAATTGGGTAGATCGATGCTCATGCTGTTGATCACTGGATTGTCTGGTCCAGACTCGATTATTTACAGACCATATAGCTGGGATATTACTGAGTGCAAGATAAAACTAAACTCACTCACTCGCTTAATGCATTGCTGGAGGATTGTACAACTGTTCCTTGTACAAATCTTTGTTTTACAACTGATAAATAATCCTCCCTATGTCACTGAATACATTTAAGCTACAATACAATTCTTAACACAAGGAGGTCCTAACCTCTTCATACCCCACACAATACAGTCACAAGAAGCTTACACCAGTATTTCATTGTACTGTCTGTGGAATAAGAGCGGCTAACGGCATGTGAGTAACATATGTGTCACATGATGTCAAATAGTGTCATAAACATGGACATAAGATGGTGTTTTTTATGTTTGAAATTTGAGAGTAAAGTTTTAAAATGTTGAGTAAAAGTGAAAGTTTTACAGGTGAACAGGCTTATCATGTGTCCCAATCTGTAAAACAATCTTTTGTGCATCTACCTCACTCTATTAGTCTCATACCAAGAACTTAGACAGTGTATGTGGAGTACTGCTTTCAGCAGCTAAGAAAAATAACTTACTTCATTAT
Source organism: Haliotis rubra (assembly GCF_003918875.1). NCBI lineage: Eukaryota > Metazoa > Mollusca > Gastropoda > Lepetellida > Haliotidae > Haliotis > Haliotis rubra. The sequence continues at coordinate 700,086 of NW_025767224.1, read as the reverse complement.
GTATTTGTCTACATCTGCACAGGAGAATTCCCGGAGAAACATAAGTGGAGAAAGATTGTAGTAAATGAAATAAGTAACCACGAGGAAGAAGTTTGGAAATATAAACTATCATGCAGAGCTGACGTGTCCAGATCTTCTAAAATCCATACAGCACTTTCACCTCATTTTTTATACAGCATGGCATTGTTATATCCAGAACTGAGAGAAGAATTGCAATATGTAATAAGGATTGAATCCGGAAGCAAACTATCAAAAGAATGTAAAAAATGTAATACCTTCGCTAACGATTTCTATCACCATGTTATCCTAAACTGTGGATCTCTACTTTCAGAGAGAGATGTATTTTTCTCAACTCTAATCGATAATCTTGATATTTACATGTATATCAAAATAAGAGATAATGGAAGAGCATTACATGCTGGCATTCTTTCTTTGGGCCAATAACAATGATATTGATGAAATAACAAGGCATTTCACTATTATAGAATTCTCAAAGTATTTGTATAAACTAAAAGATATCCTCAATTTACATATGGTTAATAATCTAGCCAATACCTGACTGTAAGTAACCTGTATATATTTGGGGAAATGTTCCCATATTCTATGTATGTACATGTATACATATATGTGTGTGTGTGTGTGTATGTTTGTTGAGTATTCTGTTAATTATATAATTATATAACCATGATGTTTTGAGGATCTTCGGACCTATCTGGAGGAAATAAAGACATTCATTAATTCACTCATTTCATCACTGTACAATCAAACTACTTGAGATATTCAGTGACCAGTAGGATGTAGCTTATCTCGTTGACTTAAGATAGTGCTCACCGGCGCTCGCCGGAAAAGGCAAACAAACCGCGTCGCGTGAGGTATTGACATACCTACCGTCTTATCTGGTAAACCTACGGGGACCTGCATTTTGATGTTTCTTTCATTCCTTTGATCTTCTCTATTTATGAATATACCCCACACGCACAGATTAAACACACCCGTCAACGGGGCATAGTACATGCATAAAAAAACACCCTCAAGACCAGACGTTTGTGAAGGTCTACGTTTGTTTTAACACGGGGATTTGATCTAATGCTACCCACTTGCTAAATTAACTGCGATGTATTATCAATTGTCAATGAATATTAACAGGTACAATCGTTTATTGTCGACAGATATCGAAACATTAAGAATTGTTGCTTGTGTGACAGCGTATTTTAAACTGGCTAGAGATTTAACAAAATGCGCCCTGATATTTTGACCCAATAAATAGCAGCTAAATTTCGAAATGAGGTCAACCTGAAGGTCACACACACACACCAGTAGGGGACTCCCGAAGGAGGATGGGTCACACAAAGGTCACAGCTATGTTACGTCATAAAAACAAAATGGCGGATATGAACCAGAACCCCCCCCCCTCTTACAACACATGTAATCAACCAAATATATAATGTGACTCTTGTTAAATTGAATCCCGCAATATAAGCTGCATGTGCATTATTATGAAAATTGATGCGTATCATTCTGATATCATCCAGGTAACAATACATTACAGTGTGGAAACAATTCATGACGTTCTGTGACCCCAAACTCGAACTTCACACTGATAGATCAGCTGAAACAGATGAAGTCAATAACGAGCGTGATCACGTAGGGCGACAGTGACGGCAACAGAACGTGTCGTGAACAGGGGAACCTGACAGAACACTCTCAACAGAATGTATCGCCTTCGCTCAACGGACCCTTGATCAAGGATCTTACAAGGGCTGGGACTGATTGATTTGCTGCCCAGATCGAACTCCCAGCTCATTGATGGATTCGACCCGGAACGGAAAAGCCAGTCCATCACATCAACAATGGCGTTTCGTAAGAAGTAGCGTTGTCATTTGAAATGTAGTCCAGAACAGTGTTGTAGCATGATGAAAAGGCATAGGTCAAATTGAGATTGCCCTCTCAATGGAGATCGGTCGTTGGCACAATACAAATCCCAAACCTAAAGCTTCCCAGTCGCGGCGTAGCACAATCCATGACCAAACAGGCCACATGTCATTGTCATGTGAGGTGAGGTGAGGTGAAATTGGGTTTATCGTCGTGCTTGAGAATATTTCGTGCATGCGTGTGTATGTGTATGTGCTGCTGCTTGTACTAGCCCAGACTTAAGCTCGTTTTATAGTGCTAGCCCACTGAGATACCATGCCGCAGTGAATCATGAATACCCAACTCAGACAAATTATACTGACTCCGAGCCGACCAGTCCTTGTTGTACCCATTAATGCCGAGCGCCAGGCATGAACCAACAAGTACCATATTTTAACGTCTTTTGGTATGACCCAGTCGGGGATCGAACCCGCGACCTTCCGCTCTCCGGCCATTGTCATGTGATTGGCACAGCATAAAAGCAAAACATCATTTATATCCTACTCCTTCCCCAGTTTGTTTAGCTCTTGCTCGGGCAATGCAAAATTCCACACTCGTTGCGTACAAGGCATATGACACACTTGCTCGTGTAATAATCTGTCTGTATGAGTATTTGTATCATGGAGAGAGGACCGGATCACTGAGATGGTCTCGAACGCCTTGTGACACATGCCTGTGTACATCATTTTACATTTACTTTTACGATTATGATCAGTGCTTTTTTTGAGTGGAAATCGGAGAGACTGCGAGTGGAAAGTGTTTGACTCTCAAGTCAAAGAAAAAGAAATATCCACACCTCCAGAGAGAACTGTCCACCCTGAAACATAGACTTGCGCTTGGAGACATTGATATGTTGTAACTACTTAGATCGAGTATGGAATGAATGATATGGAATTGAACTAGCTTGAATGTTTGAATATGTGTAACAGAATTGTAACTCTATAGTGATATTGATGAAACAATTAATCAATCTTGTCAGAATTAAATTGTACATATAATAGAATACATATTTGTAACTGGTAATGTTTGGTGCAATATTTAATATATTGATATTTCATATGATAAGTTTTCATCAAATAAATTATGTCATGAAATGTTAAATATTAGTTTAGACTTATTTCGTTTCTTTACCACTTCAACTTTTTTTATCAACCTTGTGCGTGTTAAAACATAGAACGGCCTTTGTTTGTCTTTTGAAGGTAATCCCCCACAGGCTCACTCCTGTGTTTTTAGAATTCTACTTCATGGGAACTAACCTCTAAAATGTGTGCGAACTAATAAATCATATCCAAAACAGTGCTTTGTACACAAATCTACGTACTTCCTGGTAAACATAGTCGACCGTTGTTTCACCGACACTGCATTCAAGGTGTGAGCCTTTCAACAGATCTACAAGGACTCACCACTCACAGGCATCCACGGTAGAGGGGACAGTAGCGTGGTCAGCTGCATCATGCGGACAACGTTCAACTTACTGATTCTGCTATTTCTTTGGATGGAAGGTGGGTTTCCAAAATGGCATATTTTTTTAGTAAACTTGAAAACAGTGAAAGAATGGATAAATTAAACATGCTATAATACCTCGAACTGTCTGGAAGTGTATCGGTGTATAGATTGTATCGGGGACCAGTTCAGTGCCTTGAGCATGTACTATTTGCGTGGATATGTGTGCTATATAAATATCCTATAATAATATTAAAATAATGCTTTTAATTAATTTAAAAATTGTTCTTGATTTATGCCGTTCAGCATTATCCCAGCTTTAATGACGGAAGTATGGCCCATTGTTTTTGCCCCTGTAGTCGTCATGGAATAATTACGTTGTACACGCTCTCCACGTCTTACTTCCAGCGTCTGAAGGTGGCTGGACTTGTAAACAGTACCTCTCCCACGGTAGTAGCTTTTACATCACTTACTACTGCCCTCATTACTGCTGCGGTTCACTATATGACGACGACTGCTGCTTCTACGACCCACGTAGTTCCTGGAGTTCTTGGACCACTTCGAGCACTTCGAGCCCGTCGCGCTGGAGTGGGTAAGTCACATATATGTACGTACATGTTTGCCATGAGGCCACAGAATAGCAGGATATTAGTGAAAGCTCTTCTTGTGTAGTGTCTAGTTGTGCTATCATATCACATTGTCTTGTGCACGTCCCAGCCATCTTCTTGTTATATCACACCTTCTTGCTCACTTTCTTATGATTACTTCATCTCATTATGGGTAAGCCCGAGCTGCCCTGGGGCGATCCGGTAGCCTAGTGGCTAAGGCGTTCGCTCGTCATGCCAAATACCTGGGTTCGATTCCCCACGTGGGCAAAAATGTGCGAAACCCATTTCTGGTGTCCCCCGCAGTGATATTGCTGGAATATGGCTACAAGCTACAAGCGGCGTAAAATAAAACTCATTCACTCACTCACTCAGAGCTGCTATGTTAAATTACATCTTCATGTGTAGTTCCTAGCCATATCGTCATGCTATCATTCCTTATTATGTAGCTTCTACTTTTGCCGTTATTGTATGGCATCTACTTCTGTGGCTCCTTGACATGTACTGATGACACATTTTCTTTAGTAGCTCCAAATCATATTATTGTACAATCTCACCTTAAGTGTCTCTGTGTGAAGTCTGTTTATAACTTCTCTTCTTATGTTCCTCTGTGTGACTCAGTGATATTACATGTTCACCTACAGTTCATACACGTCTACCTATTCTTGTGTAGCCCTGATTGCCTTCATATTATTGTCAAGGTGTCATATATTCTCGTCTACCTCCGAGTAGTGTCATCATGATGTCACACATTCTTGTGTACCTCCGAGTAATGTCATCAAGATGTCATATATTCTTGTGTACCTCCGAGTAATGTAATCATGATGCCACATAGCTTGTGTACCTCCGAGTAATGTCATCATGATGTCACATATTCTTGTGTACCTCCGAGTAGTGTCATCGTGATGTCACCATAGTGAAATATATTCTTGTGTACCTCCGAGTAATGTCATCGTCATAATGTCATATATTCTTGTGTGCCTCCGAGTAATGTCACCATTGTGAAATATATTCTTGTGTACCTCCCAGTAATGTCATCGTCATTATGCGTTATCACATTTTTATAATTCTTTTTGTTTTAGATCTCTCATTGTGTCTCATCCTTTCGTGTAATTTTGAATAATCTCGTCAGCAATTGATTAAATTGTACATACCAAGAAACGTTTCCAGATAGCAATATGAAAAAGGATAATTGTGATACACGTGGTCATATTTGCCATTTCTCGAATTTTCAGTTGTCCGTATTGAAGTGTTACCATGACTATGGCCATTTTCAGTCAAACTGAATATATTGTTCGAGACCTATCTTTCCATGGCGTTAACGTTATATATTTACTTTGAACCCTTTCAGCTCCTCATCCAAATCTAGTCCCAGCAATGTTGGAAAGATTGTGGGGTATTCGATCGGCGGCATTGCAACATTTCTTACATTAGTTTGTGCCTGCTTGTCAATCAGCAAGAAGAAAAGCAGGGTACAATCATACCCAAGGAATCTGGATACCCACCCAACAGGTACGTGTGTTCGTCATACCAATACCGTCATACCACCACAAATACCTTCGTACCACTACCAATACCTTTATACCACCACAAATACCTTCATACTACTACTAATACCGCCATACACCACCAGTACCTTCATACCACCACCAATACCTTAATACCACCACCAATACCTTCATACCACCACCAATACCTTCATACCACCACCAATACCGTCATACCACCACAAATACATACCTTCATACTACTACCAATGCCTTTATACCACCACAAGTACCTTCATACCAATACCAATACCGTCATACCACCACCACTACCTTCCTACCACTACCAATAGCTTCATATCACTACCAATACCGTCATACCACTACCAATTCCTTCATACCACCACAAATACCTTCATACCACTCTTACTCAGAAGTTGTTTGATCAAGGTTACAACATTCACGGCCTGAGTAAAGCTTTCATACGTTACGGTGGACATATGGAGGACATTTCGAAACTTGATGCATCTGTGACAAAGATGATGTCCAGTGGGCCAGGATATAATCACCTTTTCGCACATGCGCACTGGATTGTCTGGCCCAGACTTGGTTTGTTTACAATTAACATCGTACAGATGTAGTACTGCTGTAACAAATATATGCTCATGATGTAGTCACAGCTGTACAATCATCTCTGCTTTTAGCAAAGATTTCTTATGAATGAGGAAAGACTTTTGTCACTTCTATCTACACTTGCCGTCTTGCCGTAGTTCTGCTAAAGGTATATTTATAAGAATTCCAAGAACAGTCAGAAATCATCACATTTAGTTTCCAGGGCCTCCTTGCACAAAGCACTAAGGTGATCGTAAGTCACTAAGGTAGCCTTAGTGCAATGTTAAAGAATGGGTGTTAAGGTTAACCTTAGTAACGGTTGCTTCGTGAAAGGTACCTCTGGCCCACAGTAACTCCGAGTTACGGGTGTGACCCAGTTGTTTCACAAGCAAATATCCAGTTCACGTTATTGTCAGAAAAAAATCATCACGGCCCCTGTATGAAGTTATGGAGTAACGTCCTCTGTGGCAGAGGCAGTTGCGTGGAACCTGCTGCAATCCGAAACCTGTCACATTCCACCTACAAAGCAATTGTTAAATGTATTCCATTCATCATCATTATCATCATCATCATCATCATCATCATCATCATCATCATCTTAACTATAGTCATGGCCAATATTCTGAATTACGAGGGTATTTCGCTTGCCCTGTTCAGGATGTCAAATTGGTGTATTTCGCCCGTTCTCGAGGCACTCTTCAAGTCAACCACATTGATCAGTACGTGCAGTATACCTCGTGTTCTGCACAAGGTGAGGTTCCCTCCGGCCGTTAGTCACTACACAGGTTTTATCAAGCTTTGTTTGCTCAAGTACAAATATTCGACGCTTTTTTACTTGATGAAAGACATACAAATCCGAGAACATTAGATTCTGTTCAATTTTAAGGAAAGATGTACTGTAAATGTTAAACTGCCAAGACATATCGGTCCCGACACATTGGTGGTTCATCCTTGCTCTGTTTGTCCTGAAGCTCTGATTAAACGGATAGATCGAACAAAAAGCCAGCCTCAAACCCCAGGGTAATAAATCCCTTCAATCTGAGTTCTCTTTCCGATAGCAACTTGTATGACAAGGTACAACGGTAACTGTACATTTTATTTCAAATTTTATTCCGTATTTTAGGCCGGATGGCCCATAGTACTATTTTGTTGCAAGGTATACAATCGTTGTCACATGACCAAAATTACATTAAGAAGATCTTAAGCTAAATATTTTTAGCAGATATATAGATGTTAATATACGTAATATATTTACATCATGTGTGTTTAATATTTGTTGCAAAGTTAATGTAATTTTACAATATTTTTTGATGGACAAGAAGTATTCATTACGGAGTAGAGAATATCTATTACAGATAAAGAAAACATGGTATTCATTTTCTACAACATTCATATCACAGTGCAAACAAATAGATTCTATATTAGAATTATCATTGACTTTCTTTTTACGTTGTTGATTTACCCTGAAATCATGAAGAGATATACGAAATTTACACATCGATCTAACTAAGTTTCTATTTTCAAGTTTATGGATATATGTTTCGCATTGGAATAAGTTCTTTATACTAGAATAGTGTGACAAATATGATGATGATTCAATACTTTGCTGCCAGGATTGAATGTACATATCAACGGTAACTGTGTAAACAGCAGACAACATTCTTCAATAAAAGTTATATTTTATCAATAAAATCATGCATAATGACTAACGTCCGAAGCTACAAGGTCAAATACGAAACCACATGTCAACCTTTAGCCCTGACACGCAACTTCCTTAAGTGGCATTTAGAAGCTGGTATGATGAAGAGGTATGATGATGTACTGACAACTACACAGCGCTCAGCTACGTCCTCAACTTTCAGTTTCAGGTATCACCTCCTCTAACCAATATCCAGGGACTACCGGCCCAGCATCAACCTCACCATCAGCTGCAAGGACACCGGCACAGTCAGCACTGCCAGGCATGATCCATGTCTAGATTAGACAAGATAAATGACCATCCGCTCTTCTTCTTCAGAGATGTGGAATGACTTGGTCAGCGAATCAACAGCGATCATGTTGTTTTGTCAGTACTACCGATAGGCCAGAATATGCCTAGTACAGTTTTCACGAACATTTGGTGTCGTCACGGATTTTCAGTGATCCATTTATAATTTTCATCGCCTTTTCCCGTTTTATGCTCGATAGAATCTGTTTCGTCAGATAACCGAAACTGGTGAATGTCTGTTTTTGACTATTAATATTCAGAATACATTTGAAATAAAATGTGTGTATTTTCTCGTTTCGAGGTGTGCTGTCTTTTGATCAGTATTTATTTGTGTGACAAACATATTTGTCATAATCGGTCTTCAGAAATGGTAGCTCTAAGTGAGAACGATTTGACAAACAACTTGAAGCCATAACGTCATTAGAGACCAGGAAGCGGTTGTTTGAGTATTTCCAATAGGGCCATAGTCAATCACATTGTCAGGTTCCTCTGGTAGCAGCGACGATAAACATCACAGGCTCGTGTAGCACGTGATGCATTTAGTTCAGGGGCTGCGTGCTCCGTTGTGGAATGTTCGATATAATTCAGTCTGGACCAGACAATCCTGTGACCAACATTATGAACATCGATCTGAGCAATTGGGATACGATGACATGTGTCCACCAAATCAGCGAGCCTGACCAACCGATCCTGTTAGTCGCCTCTTACGACAGGCATGGGTTACTGAAGACCAAATCCATCCCGGACCTTCATGGGTTTTGTCCTGTGCATCTAGCTCTTCCGATATCACGCCAATAGAGGATAACTGGTGTACGACAGAGGAGAAGCGTCATGCAGTACAAAGTGCCACAGCGTGTCTTAGAGGAGCGTGTATTATTGGCGAAGTGGGACCGCTAATCCAATGCTATCATCGAACTTGTGTCAAGAGTTGCGTCAGGAGGTCACACAGAAAAATTGATTCCATTACCGAGGTGCTATGGAAGCGTTCAAATAAATTGTTATCAGACCTACCTCAGTGAGTGAAAAGTTGTGCACGGCTTAACCATCCTAAACGATGGATGTTATGGTAGAATATGGTCACCCTTTTCGCGTACAGTTGGTGCTGTCATCACTGATCATTACCCAGCCACTGATATAATTGTAACTGCTATTTTTCCTTTTACGTCAGACATGAATCTGTTTCGTCAGATAACCGAGACTGGTGAATCTCTGTTTTGACTATTAATATTCAGAATAAATTTGAAATAAAATGAGTGACTGTATTTTCTCGTTTCGAGGTGTGCTGTCTTTTGATCAGTATTTATTTGTGTGACAAATATATTTGTCATAACCGGTCTTCAGAAATGGTAGCTCTAAGTGAGAACGATTTGACAAACAACTTGAAGCCATAACGTCATTAGAGACCAGGAAGCGGTTGTTTGAGTATTTCCAATAGGGCCATAGTCAATCACATTGTCAGGTTCCTCTAGTAGCAGCGACGATCAATATCACAGGCTCGTGTAGCACGTGCTGCATTTAGTTCACGGGCTGCGTGCTCCGTTGTGGAATGTTCGATATAATTCAGTCTGGACCAGACAATCCTGTGACCAACATTATGAACATCGATCTGAGCAATTGGGATACGATGACATGTGTCAACCAAATCAGCGAGCCTGACCAACCGATCCTGTTAGTCGCCTCTTACGACAAGCATGGGTTACTGAAGACCAAATCCATCCCGGACCTTCATGGGTTTTTCCTGTGCATCTAGCTCTTCCGATATCACGCCAATAGAGGATAACTGGTGTACGACAGAGGAGAAGCGTCATGCAGTACAAAGTGCCACAGCGTGTCTTAGAGGAGCGTGTATTATTGGCGAAGTGGGACCGCTAATCCAATGCTATCATCAGGGAACTTGTGTCAAGAGTTGCGTCAGGAGGTCACACAGAAAAAATTGATTCCATTACCGAGGTGCTATGGAAGCGTTCAAATAAATTGTTATCAGACCTACCTCAGTGAGTGAAAAGTTGTGCACGGCTTAACCATCCTAAACGATGGATGTTATGGTAGAATATGGTCACCCTTTTCGCGTACAGTTGGTGCTGTCATCACTGATCATTACCCAGCCACTGATATAATTGTAACTGCTATTTTCCTTTTACGTCAGACATGAATCTGTTTCGGCAGATAACCGAGACTGGTTACTCTCAGGCGTTTTATATTCCGAATAAATTTCAAATGAAATGAGTGACTGTATTTGCTCGTTTTCCTTTCATATGAAATATAATTTGAGGTATATATTCTTTTGATCAGTGGTGTATATGTGTGACATAAAGATCGGCCTTGTGACCATAATCACTCTCTCAAAATGGTATCTCGTTGTGCTAACGATGTGACAAACAAGTGAAGTCACATCAAACAATGTGACGTCATGACGTCATGAAACTACGTGTTGTATATGCATTTGTAATACAGCGACTGGTTTAAGTGATTCTTGGAATCTGTGGCGGGTAGTGATTTAATAGTCAAATGCCTTTCTGCATCGTTGTACGTTTAGTTTACAATTACGTGCAGTGTACTTTTCCAATGTTAATATGCGGTGGTGTTTGCCTTTCAAGATGAGCGTTATATGTCTCGAACCGCTGTCATGTCTTCGTCTTACCTCCTTCATACAGAATGCCTCCGTAGTGTATAAACATTGTTATCAATAACTTAGACACACAATCGAATTGTTGATAACCTATCTGTAACACATGTGTGCGAAGTGATAGGTCATATCCAAAACAGCTCAATGTACACAAATCTATCTACTTCCTGGTAGTTTCAGCGACACTGCATACGAGGAATGTGTTTTAAGAAATAACACCGACAGGCATGTGCGTTAAATATACAGCTCGACAGGAGATTGAATAGCTGCACGATGGAAGGAAAGTTCACCTTACTGGGTCTGATACTTCTTTTGATGAAAGGTGAGCATCCACAATTATACATTTGAGTAATCTTGAAATAAGTAAAAATAATTTAACTGCAAATATTTAAATATGTCGTAATGCCTTTAACTGCTATGCACATTTGTATCTGGGACGGTTGTCACCATATTTCATGTTACCAGTATGCCAGTTATCACCTTATCTTCGGTAATATACAACATGCAACAAATTCTAAACTAGACAAGGTTAATACACGCCATGATGTCTTGGAATCCGCTCTTTAATCACCGAAGTTCCCGGATCTTTCCCGATTTGAAAAGATATATGATGTGCAGTGTTTCGGAAATCAAGATACAATACACTCACATATGCATTATCCTTCTCTGTTGTATATAGTCAGGCAGCATTGGAAATAGTAATAACGTCATCTAGCAGCAGCTTTGGTCAAGACGCCAAGATGGCTGGATATTCAGGTTGAAGATGTGATCTTGACACATACGCTGGTCTTGGTGTAATATAATGAGAGAGAAAGGCATGTGCTTGCCCATTTATGAAGACTAAATTAACTGACGGACAAAAGAAACTTTACCACTTTAAAACTGAAGCCGCAAAAATATAAAAACACAAGTTCAAACTAAATCAAAACAAAACGTACCGCCCAAACACAACGATGTTCTCCGTGGAACGTGAAACACATCACTGGCATCATCAATGATACGGACGGCACATGAGACACTCATACTGATAAAAACATCACCACTGATTACAGTCAGACAAGGCTGACATGAGACAGACCAACAGCAGGCAGACCCAGGAAAACTACGCCGATTAAAGTAATTTCGGACATTGACGTCATCATCGATGAATGCGACCTTACAGAGAGATGGGTCCGAGCTGCAAGTTGTTGGCAGCGACGTGATTGGCAGAGGGTAGCCTCCCTGATGAAAGTCGGTTCTGCCTGTTCCGAGCTGATTGAAGATAGCCAGTTTACCATCGAAGGGAAGTACGAAAGGCAGCATGTTGCGTTGAGGATGTCGTGCCAAATGGAGGAGACGGTGTAACATGTACAGTTGCCACGTGGTGTCCTTCATCAATACGACAGACCCACATACAACCCGAATTGTAGAGAACGTCCTTGCTGCCAGCAACATTATGTTGCCATGGCCCTGACATGTCCCCATGGCCACGACATGGATGGTCGAGTTGGACACCGATTTCATCCTCCAGGAACCGACAAGAACTGCTAAAAACCATCCAAGAAGAATGGCACAAGTGACGTCATCAGCCTTTTTAGCAGGACTGGCAAAACTATTGTCAACGCGTCGACTGGGGAACCAGCTCAGAATTATACGTACAATACGTTGACGAAGACGGAGGAATAGGTTGAGTTCAAACCTCTCTAGTTGACTATACAGTAATGATAAACAAGTATACATGAATGAGGTGAACGGAGTTCCAGCTCAACCCTAGGGCGTTTCCTACGAGCAGCATTATCCTGTTCGCGGTTGTCCCTACACAGACAGTCGGAATTCCGAACTGCTTGCCAATATAGATGTGAGCATATATAATGTTTTTGACGACAATGGAGAGGCGAACACTCAACAATGGACAGACAGAGAGACAATAGCACTTCCTTGAACCAGTTGATGTGATGGCAGACACGGCCAAGGGGGATGACCAATTAAGGCCATAAATGTCATGTACATTAATTAATGAAAGTGACAGAGTAGTACAGGGTGGCTGACAAGACAATGTTCACTGCAGTAGTGATAAGGATCTCAAGAAGGCAGATTAGCGTCATATACATAATTATAATTAAGTCCCACATGGATTGGCTACATAGTTTTGGTGAGGTTCTTGAGAGGCATTTAGAAGTTGGTGTTCAAGTAGAACGCAAATATTATGGATGACAACTTCTTCTTTATTCCTTTTACCCTACGCACTCCATTGACTGGTCATGGTAGGGTATATTGATTCTGATAGGAGAAGGTTCAGGTTTAGGAGGGCATTCATCTTGTTGCTGCTGGAGAGTTGAGGCTATAGTTCTTTCTACCAGATGTTTGGGGTAGCCGCTGAGGTTGACAAATGTTGCTCTGAGGTGGTCTATTTCAGCTGGGAGATGGGCAGGGTCACAGATGGCTTTGGCTCGTCTAGTCAAGGTTGCTACTATGGCTCGTTTGATCTGAGGATGATGGTTGGAGAGGTAGTGGATGTATTGATCTGTATGGGTGGGTTTCCGGTAGACTGTAGGGGTGATCTTGTTGAGAGTTCTTTAGGGACACATCAAGGAAGGGTAGTTTCAACATACCCTACCATGGCCAGATTAGTCACCACATCGGCCGTCTCATAAAGAAAACCACAGCATCGACGTGACATTCCACTCTGATAAGACCCTGAAAACCATTCTGAAAGCCAATGGACGTGTTTCCTCTACTAAAAAACCCCAAATAGACCCAGGGGATGCATATTCAAACTACACTGTGATTGTGTCTCCACATACATAGGTGAAACATCCCGCCCATTTGACATACGACTGAAGGAGCACAAAACATCTGTACAACACTGCTTACATTTGACATTGATACATTCCTGACAACTGATTCTTGTTAAAACGAATTGTTATGATCTCCTACTGTAACTCAACAGAAACAATGTAATACAATTACAACACCGTTTAACAATAAGTGCATTGCCATATAACCGCACTTCTGGGATGTAACCTAACGACCATTTACTGGAGACAAATTCCTTCCTTATGAAGGAAACAAACTCCACATGATTGGTCCTTGGAACCTGGGTTCTCTTTCTACCTCACGATATGAATGAAATATTGTCGGACTCTTTTTCTAACAGTAAAGTCATGTGAGCATCATGCACATGCAATGTTCACATTTTGAAATGCACGATTCGTATAAAGCTTTCGGTCAGCTGCGTTGTTATTGGGACCATGTTGCGTTTTGGCGAATGTTTTCTGCTGGGTTCAAACCTGTACCAGCATTTATTGTTTATACCATTACTTTAAAAGCTAACTAGATAACTTACTTTTGCCCGGTAGTTTATAACAGCACTTCTTCAGCTTGGAACCCAGGGCATACCTCTTGCATCCCTACCTCTTGCTTCCAGGATGCGATGGAATTCAGCTTTGTAAACAGTACAGCCTCACCGACAGTAGTTCCTACACCACCTACTTCTGCACCAACTACTGCTGCGACTCAGTCTATAGCAGGGACTGCTGCCACGAAAAACCAGTTGGTTCATGGAACTCAGTTAGAACTTGGAGCATGTCGAAACCTTTGACAAGGCACAGGAGGTAAGTCTCACATATGATGCTGTTTGTTGACGACTAGTACCACCAGTCAGCCGCCAGGCCATGGAGTGATCTGTCCTCTTTGAATGGACTTCCAACAACGTGTTGAACCGTGCATTGATAAACGAGGGGATCGAACTTGACATTTGTCCAGCGTTTACTGACGTTTCACAGACATTATATAATGATGTAGGACGCATGTTTTGAAAGATATTTTGGACCATCACGTGTTTACCACTATTTCCTTCGAACATGCAATGTCAGGGGCGTAGCTACCATAACAAAAAAAACAAAAAAAGCCCGGGCTTACACATGATTGTTGCTAAATAGGCTGTGCAAGCCCTCAACACTATCTATACTAAGCATCATTAGTGAAGGGTCGCTTATATTATTTAATCTGACCAATCACAATTGATAGAACACCAAACAAGGTTTGTCATGGATCAAAGTTTAATTATTAAACGTAACAGCTAATGTCACAACAACGTCGCACGGCCGATAATTCTCTATGTAACGCTAGACGGAGGTCAGCAAGAGTCATGTTAGAATAGGGTGGTTTCTGTAAACTCTGCGGCCTAACTCATCCCAAGCATGCTCAAGTGGGTTAAGATCCGGGCTGCAAGCTGGCCATTCCATTCTCATGATACCCTGCTGCTGTTGGAAGTCATTCACAATTCGTCCACTGTGTGGTCATCTTGAAACTGGGGAGACTCACGAAATGCAGGAAGTTGGCGCATAAATGGTACCACAGATGGAACAATAATCTCGTCTCTGTATCGTTGAGCTGTGAGATTTCCTTCGACAACATAAAGAGGAGTCCTCCCAGTAGCCGTTATCCCACCCCATACCATCACTGAACCGCCACCAAATCGGTCATGTGTTGCTACAGTTGCATCAGCAAAACGACATCGATAAACCCGTCTACGACCATCATTAAATGACAGGCTAAGCCTACTCTCATCGGAAAAAAGGACAAATGACAACTGGCGTTGATTCCAACGAATATGAGCACGACAGAACGTCATCCGTGACGATGACGAGGGGTCATTCCAGTTCTGACTGCTGGTTGCCGAGCTCTAAGACCCACAGAGCGTAAACGACGGCGTATGGTGGATACACTAATCCCGGTGTTGTTGGCGTTAAAGTGTTCAGGTTGAAGATCTGTTGCAGTCATGGATCGATTATGGAGATCGACGTTTCTGAGGTGCCTGTCTTGACGTTGCGTGGTGACACGAGGTAGACCTGGCCTTGAAGCATATGCCACAGTTCCTTTCGCCTGGAATCGTTGCCACAGTCTACCAATGACACTCAACTTGTCGTTGACGTTGTCCTGTATGAAGCATTCCTACTGCTTGGCCTCGTTCTTCAACACTCAGAAAACGCCTCATTTTGAAAGCACGCTGTGAGGAAAGATACAGGATCTCAAGTGCAAAGACCGATGTCACTTGAAAACCTCCATTACACATTTTCCACGTGCATTGGCACATCACTGGATGTGTTCGCGTGAGCTGTTTTGAGCAATGTAAACAACACACCAAATTTCAGGAAAATTCATCTTCATTCAAACTTCCTTTTTTGGGATTATGATCTAACCAACCGTGGAGACACAAGAGCATGCGACAAAGTGAGGTCTAGTGCAATGTTAATTAATGGCTAGGAGAGCATGCGACAAAGTGAGGTCTAGTGCAATGTTAATCAATGGCTAGGAGAGCATGCGACAAAGTAAGGTCTAGTGCAATGTTAATCAAAGGCTAGGAGAGCATGCGACAAAGTAAGGTCTAGAGCAATGTTAATCAATGGCTAGGAGAGCATGCGACAAAGTAAGGTCTAGTGCAATGTTAATCAATGGCTAGGAGAGCATGCGACAAAGTAAGGTCTAGTGCAATGTTAATTAATGGCTAGGAGACTACAAAGCCATTATCAACATTGATGAAAACTGCTGTAAATTAAATCATCAAATTATATAGGTGACCCTTCACTAATGACGTTTAGCATAACTATGAAGCTTTGTAACCTATCGGGCTTAGACGAAAAAAATGGCTTGCTTCGCGCCTGAATGTTTTGTTTTTTCACTTGTTTCTCGGAGCATCAGTTTAGTTTCTTTTACACATCAGACTATTTTATTCCCTTGTAGATCCTCGTCAAGCATCAACATCGGGATTATCATGAAGTATGTGGGGATTGCATTTTCCTGTCTGATTCTATTTTGTTACTTACTCATTGCATGCAAACGGCAGTGCGTAAACAACACAGTCAGGGGGGTGTCATCCCCTGGGAATCAGGCTACAGTCTCACCAGGTATGTACATTCCAGCCATTCCATATAAAGATTTGTAGAGGATTATCACTTCAATATCTTACTCTGCATATATGCAGTTAGACTAACAACTAGTCTCTGAAATGAACATATTTTACAGAAAAAAAGCTCATAGTAAAAAGAATAAACTATAATGAAAAGGAGCCCTGAGACTTTCTCCATTTTCAGAAGCTGTGGCAATCTAGACTTGCCACATTTTCTAGACTCTAGCGTGGGCTTTCTTGGATATATTTGTCTCAGCGCGACATTCAAAGGCACTCACGCCAGCCAATTACTAAATCACGTGAATGGCATTCACTGAATGACTATTCATAGAACTTGGTTTTCCTTAATGACATTCACGTTGGTATATTTATTTGCAATGTTGTAATTCCACTCGAAGCTTTGGTGACAATGAAGAAACAATTGAAGAAGGAATTAGAGGCGGTAGGCTAATCCAGCGGTCATCAACAAGGTGATTTCGTTGGACATACTAGATATTATGGGAATATTAGTCTATCAACAGCATGGGCATCGATATCTACACAACTAAGATACGATGACATGTATTATCCATGTCAGTGAGCATGGCCGCCCAATCCCGTTAGTCGCATCTTACAAGCATTGGTTGCTGAAGACCAATTCTAACTCGGATCTTCAAACATTACGCGGTTCATCTTTTCAGAAAATATATACAAAGTTAAAAACAATCGTTTCCGAACAGCAGCACATTCTAATGAAGATGTATGGCAGTCACTGTAATCACAGAATACAGAATGTCCATATATAAACGACTCTTGTTGCTTTCACGAGACAAATCCCGAGGATGAAAAGACAAATCTACTCCTCCACGCCTTCAATATTGGCCCGTACATGGCAGGAATGCCTCATCTGCAGCTTCCCCTTTTTTGTTTCAGAGCCAAAGACGAGCGAGGAAGAATCAAACCAGACAACAGCCACAGCAGGGCCTACGTGGCAGGGAGAAAGGTGGAAGTATTAAACCTGCTCCTACAATTTAAAACTTTGCTACAGCCGAACACCGTTGTGTCGAACTGTGTTCGTTTGTTGTTTAATGCGGCACGCAGCAATATTCTGGTTATATGGCGGCGGTCTGAAAATAATCAAGTCTGGATCAGACAATCCAGTGATCAGTTTGTTTCTTTATTTCAGTTGATATTTAGGCCAACGGCCTATTACAACATAGATTACATAGACAATATGATAGCATTTCACATGCGTAAAATATGCATATTCATATGTGGGGTAATATATTGATACAATAATCCACGTGTGTGGTAATAATATAGAAGTTCTATAATTCATGGCATGATGTTAAATGCATTGAAACATTTTTAATAGTGCTTTCATTTTTGTTTGACATTAGGTAAACAAACTGATGTATAGAAATTGTTGTGACATTGATATATTGTTTTCTAATGTTTGAAAATGATCTACAACCCAAAAGAAAGTGGTATTCATCCTCTATATTTCCCGATTTCCATAATTTACACAGTCTTTGCTCTCAACACCGTTCATCCTACCAGTTTCTATTTCAATTGCACACAACGACAGTTTGACAAAACCTATTTATTTGTAATGAGTTTATATACTCTTCAGTTTCAAATCTATACTTAAACAATTTGTAGTTTTGTAGTTAGTTATGGATTGAATTAAACCAATCTGATATGAATAGATCTCTCATTCTTTGTTTAAATTCTTGGAGAAATAAGTTTATATTTTGTACCCCTTGATTTGCCCATACATACATTAATACATTAGAGCATAAAATGTTTCTTACTTTGGTAACCCAGCTTATGGCCACATTCACCAATTTGTTTCTAATTTGGTGTCTTAACTGCTAATAGTAAATGATCTCTTAGGAGCTACTTATTGGATCCTAACTGGTTCGTCGTATTACGAGAGCGGAAGGTCGCGGGCTCGATCCCCGACCGCGTCGTACTAAAAGACGTTAAAATATGGTACTTGTTGGTCCCTGTCTGGCGCTCGGCATTGTTTGGTAAAACAAGGACTGGTCGGTTCGGAGTCAGTGTAATGTGACTGAGTGGGGTATTCATGTTTAATTGCGGCATGGTATCTCAGTGAGTTGCACTATAAAACGTGTCGCTCATAGGACGATGTACATGCTTGTGTATGTGTGGCTGCTTGGCCTAGCCCAGACTTAAAGAACGAATAAACTTTTGTTTTTTGTACTCTTTTAACCATAACATATGGAAGGGGTGTGATTAGTCGTAAGCGGAACACCAAATTCGTTCTTAAAGGTCACATAAACCCTAGGGGGTAAAAATACTTAAATCACTAACTCGCATCGTTATAAATGAAACCCCGTCATTAAAACTACTCATTTCGACCTTTAATTGACTTAAATCGACCTTTTTGACAACAGTGCACAATTCTCACCCGCGAACGAAATTTCAACCAATCAGAGCGGCGCGCCTCTGTGACGTCATATGAGGAATAGCTTGGAGGGCCTGTGCAGAATTCATCTACATTTTAGGGGTTAAATTATCTTGTTTACAGGCTTGTATAAACCTGAAATCGTGACAATTGTTGTGGAAAATGAAAGCTATATGTTCTCACAATCTACTGTCATTTAATTTTGTCTCCTGCTTTGCCTAGTTTCCGAGTTACAACTTGTTTTCATAGACGATTCTGTCAAAATCGATTGGTGTCCTTAGGCCCTATTTGTATAATGACTGATCTAAATTGATCCCATTTCTGTGTTTTTTTACCTCGATATTTAATCATGTCATGTAAAAAATCTGTTTGTATTCTCAAAACAGTGTCGGCCCATTCCATGCAATAAGCACATTTTCACATGCAATACAGCAATTAATACTACACATGTTATTTGTCATCATTCACTTGATGGTCAGTTAATGAATTTATAACAGGTATAATTAGTGGTAACACACTTAAATTACCCGACAAAGGTTCCCATTTGGCATTTCTTGTGTCTGGAGTAAATATTCAACATTATAAACATCGATCAAAGGATTAACCGATAACACGCTGATTGATTAATTACTTTTATCTTACACAGCGGAATTGTCAAAAGGTAGTGTTTATGTATGTAGATTTACTAATCTATACTGAATACACTGTCGTGTAAACAACGTCCTTCTTTCAAAGGATTAACCGGCAATGCATTGATTGATTGCCCATTATTGGCTAACTAAATTACTGTTTTTAAAGAAAGGCGGACATTATGCAATTAGTTGCCAGGTGTGCTATCTTGGGTGACCAATGAGACTATACACCAATACCTGAAAAGATTTATCACTTTTTCGTATATTAAACTGTTAAAAGACACATCATTTGGAACAGTTTTGTGGATATTGATGGATACATTCCTCGAACAAGGTAATGGCCTGATATTGTTCCTATAACTTTAATCTGTTTTAATTTTAATATTTGCATTTTGTTTTTATTCATTTGTCGTAGCATTCAACAGAATCATTGTTTTCGCCGTGAAGTGTAATGAGACAGACAACATGCACTAGGGTGTGTGTGCGAATTATGATTCACATTGGCAAACTATAAAATGTCTAGATATTACAGTTCTGTTATAAATTCACTATAAGTATCAGCAGATCGTCTGCTTTTTATTTAGTTTCAAAATGCATACAAGTATGATAATAAACTAATTAGGATTATAAGACCAAATTTAAAGACGCACATTGACTAGTATCTACATACTGGTGAGTGGACATTAACCATGGGAATGTAACAAGAAATTTATCGCGCAGTATTGTGACTTCGACCCCCACCTCGCTTCCGTGGAAGAAATCGTTATGTTATAAGTTGTGTCATGCAAAATCCGTTTGGTTATGATTCCAATACATATTTAACAACGAGTAGAAAGTAGTCTTGATTTTCTAACTTGATGAAAACAAACTATAATCTCATTAATTCTAACAGATTTTTTTAGTTTTAAAATGGCGGCGCCCTGTCGGGAACATCCGCCAGTCTGAGGATAAATGCTATTTAGGTTTGTTTTCACCGAGTTACAAAATCAAACTACTTTCTACTGGTAGTAAAATATGTATTTTATTGATGGCCAATAGGATTTTGCATGACATAGCGTATATCATAACAATTTCTCTCCTGGCAGCGAGGTGGGTGTCAATATAATACTACTTACAATATTATTGTTACTTCGACCACAACCTCACTTCGAGGAAGAAATCGTTATGTTACAAGTTGTGTCATAGAAAATCTTTATGGTCATCAATCATATGCATATTTTACTACAACTAGTAAGTAGTTTTGATTCTTTAACTTCCGTGAAGCGATCTGAACACAAGTAAGATATCGTTTAAGGCTTCCACAACGCTCGCTTCGCACTCACAAACATAACCCATTTAGCACGAACTGCGGGGTCCTGTGGAAATCTGTACATGGGGACACCATCGCCCGACCCCTAGGAGCAACTGACGACAAAGCAACGATTCGGCATGTCGTCGTTGATGTCGAGAAATCATCAAAATGATGAGCGTGCTACACATTTTCTATACAACTAACTGAAAATCGTTCCTCATATGACGTCACTGCAGTGCTCTGGCGACAGAGTTACGTAACCTGTCTGTGGTTTCGTTGGCGGGCGAGAGGAAGCAGGCGACTTTTTGGCCACTTTTAATCGCTTGGTATTAATTAACCACAAGTTTTTAAAGAATAAATTTGGTGTTTCGCATAAGACTAACCACAAATCTTTCATATGTAATGGTTAAAAGAGTAACAAAAAACAAAGTTTAGTGGTTCTTTAAAAAACTTGTCGTTAATTAATACCGAGCAATTAAAGTTGCTAAAAAGTCGCCTGCTTCACTCTCGCCCGCCAACGAAACCACAGGGAGGTTACGGAACTCTGTCGCCAGAGCACTGCAGCCTGGAACGATATCTTACTTGTGTTCAGATCGCTTCACGGAAGTTAAAGAATCAAAAATACTTACTAGTTGCAGTAAAATATGTATATTACTGATGACCAAAAAGATTTTCCATGACACAACTTGTAACATAACGATTTCTTCCTCGGAAGCGAGGTTGTGGTCGAAGTGACAATAATATTGTAAGTAGTATAATATTCACACCCACCTCGCTTCCACGAGGGAAATTGTTATAAGCTATGTCATGCAAAGTCCTATTGGCCATCAATCAAATACCTATTTTACTACCAGTAGACTGACTGACTGAGATTGGTTTTACGCCGCTTTTAGCAATATTCCAGCAACATCACGACGGGGGACACCAGAAATAGGCTTCACACAATGTACACATGTGGGGATTCGAACCCGGGTCTTCGGCGTGACGAGCCAACGCTTTAACCACTAGGCTACCCCACCGCCCCTACTACCAGTAGAAAGTAGTTTGATTTTGTAACTCGGTGAAAACAAACCTAAATAGCATTTATTCTCAGACTGGCGGAAGTTCGCGACAGGGCGCCGCCATTATAAAAAATCGTGAAGTCACGGGCTAAAGTCTGTTTGAATTAATGAGATTATGATTTGTTTTCATCAAGTTAGAAAATCAAAACTTCTTTCTATTCGTAGTTAAATATGTATTTGAATCATGACCAATTAATTCCAGCCACGTTGACAGCACCTGTGTAGGGCTAGATTCGATCGGCAGCGGCCTTCCAAGGGTCTAAAAACGTATTGCAACATCTACAAATCATTTCCTCGACAGTAAGCAGGCATTTTCTACAAAACCACTTGTCCGCCATAGATGGCCTTGACTTTCAAGTGATCTGAGCATATCCGCAGAAACTGATTTGGGCCATCCGATTGGTGGAAAATATAATATACTGTAAGATTTTGACTGTTTGCTAATGGGCGCGAAATATGAAATTTGCAACATTCCTTCTATTTTGGATGATGTACGGAACAGTATATTGTTAAGAAATGCATTCGATATTGATTCATTTTTAGCGGTATACAATCCGAGTACCTTTCATACTGATGCGTTGGATGTTACTATTATTGAACGCATAATTCTTGATGAAAAATGTTGATCCTTTAAGATTTTGTAGAAAGATAGTTTTGAGTGTGGATAATTCTGAAAAGGTGTTAGTTTCAATCCCTTCTATAGGGTTATCATTGAGTCCCAAAACGTTGATGTGTGGTAAACATCTGAACATGTGTGGCCTCATGTCCGTTAAAAGGTTGTGTTCTAGAGCAAGTCTCTTTAACATGGGATAAAAGCTTGAGTTGAAACCACAGAAGGATGGAACCTCTGTGATTCTGTTGCCAGGAAGCGATAGACTGCTCAGATGGGGAGAATGGCCCCACTTCAATGACCGTATGTTGTTACCCCCTAATTCTATAACACGTATATTCCTGAGTACTGAAAACGGTTCTTGGTTATATTCCTGTAGATGGTTTCTCTCTAGGACAAGATATTTGAGTGTGTTATTCCTCATCCCATGAAACATGTCCACTGGTATATGCTTCAACTTCATAGCACGTAATGTCAGACTTTGGAGAGGTGTATTATCGAGACCATGAAAAGCCGTCGCTAGATCTGTCGTGGTAAGAAGATCATTTCCGGTGAGGTCCAAGTGTTTAAGCTCAACCAGTACAGATAAAGCGTCATCAGAAATGTTCCTTATTTTGTTCCACGCAAGAGACAGGAAATCCAGTTTCAAATGTGTGATGTTGGCGAACGTAGCCCTCGATATCCGATGCAAGCTGTTGTCTGTGAAGTTCAGCTGAGTAATGTTGTCCCACAAGCTTGGAATAAAAGTCAGGTGACCAAACCCACAGTTAGCCAATGGCCCCGAACACTCACAGATGTGCCGGAAGCAGAATGAGCCATGTTTCCCGTTAGTCAATGCGTCTGACCTGCTACGCCAGACACTCATCCCGTCTGTGTTGGTCAATACACAGAAACATACCGTCACACAGAATGTCCACGACAACGTCGGTGTGGAGGAATACCCCATTCTGGAATCTGTGGATGACAATGAAGGCAGGGTTGTAACAGCTGATGTATATTATTACACGACGTGACACGTGGTATTACAAGTTCCAGGTTTTAATTAGCCAGATATACAAAACAAACGAATAGTAGGTTCTTTCTTTTAGAAATTGTTTCGGCGGGTCGGCGGCCAAACCATAGACGGCCTGGCGATGAGAAACACATACCTAATCACACCGGTATAATTTTCATCTCGGAAGAGCCAAGTGCCTAAACTAAGTATATTATAGATAGATAGATAGATATACTTTATTTCCTCCATAGCATATGAATATAAATATAACGTTCACAAGTACATTACAACAAGTAAATCAATATGGTATTACATGAATATACACATATGGTATTATGTGTATGGTATTTACACATGTCAGAAATTATACACATTCATAGAAATATCGTTACCACAACTTAATAGTTCTGCATATTCGGCTTATGCACATTGCCCATGTTTCATAGTCGAGGTCCTTCGTACACTGAGTAGGGCGACCACCAAGTAGAAAACAAAGTAATATATCTCCCGTAGCGGTAAGAGGAGGTGCTGAAAAGATGTCTCACACTAAAATAATTCAGTTTATTTCTTGATCAGCTCTTGTACGGAAGCGTAGTAGGGCCACGGTGAAATATTTTTTGGTCTTACTATCTCCTACGTAGTACTTAATATCTCCTACGTAGGACTTAGTATCGCCTACGTAGGACTTAATATCTCCTACGTAGGACTTAGTATCTCCTACGTAGGACATAGTATCTCCTACGTAGGAGTTAGTATCTCCTACGTAGGACTTAGTATCTCCTACGTAGGAGTTAGTATCACCTAAGTGGGTATCTCCTACGTAGGACTTAGTATCTCCTACGTAGGCCATAGTATCTCCTACGTAGGACTTAGTATCTCCTACGTAGGACATAGTATCTCCTACGTAGGACTTAGTATCTCCTACGTAGTACTTAAAATTTCCTGTAGGAGATGATCGATATACGTTTATATGGATTAATCTGAAACGGCCGACTTAAAGCCCCAGACACGCACACAATCTCCTGTTTCACTGTTTCAGTCACTGTAAGAGTCTACAGTCATTCGTTTCATTCACTATTAGAGTCTACAGTTATGTGTTTCATTTACTGTTAGAGTCTACTATCATGTGTTTCAATTTACTATTAGAGTCTACTGTTTCCTTCACTATTAGAGTCATGTGTTCAACTAATTGTTGCACATTAGTACGGTTTTGGACCGACTGTTATACTTTACTGCCTTGCGTTCAGTTTGCTCTACTATTACGCGTTGCAGTTAGTTTACTGTTATATGTTGCACTTTGTTACACTTTACTATTATGCATTGGATATTTCAGAGGTCGTTGCACATGAATCATAATTTGCGTGTACAGACGTGTCTTAGACTATAGGTGGCAATCTATGTGCACGCATCCCCTTATATTTATACAAATAACTATAATGACAATTCTTTGCCTTTTATAATTTCGTATTGTTTTACGCCGCACTCAACACTTGTCCACCCCAGTCAAGTCAACCTGTAAACAATTACGAATAAAACCGCAAACGAGCGTTGCATCCGATCCAACCTAGCCCTATAAAGACAAGCAACAACTTGCGGAGGTCGTGTTATAACCCACGTTTCATATCACAACCTCATCCCAACCATCCCACCCACCCCTGTGTGTGTGTGTGTGTGTGTGTGTGTCTGTTTGTGTGTGTGAATAGATGTATGTATGATAGATTAAACATAACCATACCCAAACCTCCATAACTGCAATTAGAACAGGGTCCACGTCACCCTAACGTAATACACACACAATAACACTGTACAGTAACACTGCGTCAGTGTCATGAATATTCACTGACTCACATTTCGACTATCTAACGTCCTGCATAGCCAAACATTTCTCAACTTAATAACCATCCTTAAAAAGGATATATTAAGTCCTACGTAGGAGATAGTAAGTCCTACGTAGGAGATACTAAAGTCCTACGTAGGAGATAGTAAGTCCTACGTAGGAGATACTAAAGTCCTACGTAGGAGATACTAAGTCCTACGTAGGAGATACTAAGTACTACGTAGGAGATAGTATGTCCTACGTAGGAGATACTAAGTCCTACGTAGGAGATAGTGACCCCCCAAAAAAATTCACGGTGGCCCTCCTACGCTTCCGTAGCTCTTGGGCTCTTTTCGCCTAAAAGTTCGTTTTTCACCGTGTTCCGCTTTGAGAATACCATAAGACGAAATGAATACCTTTATCACAACAGTTTGACGCAGCTTAGAGGGAAACTAATTGCTGTTAAAACAGTATATACATGTCTCAGTTTTTGCATCTATATTACACGTAATTTCGGTGCTCCGGGATGACAGAGTTAATTGTCTTACCCACCAACTACAGTCGAACACCGCTGTGTCGAAGTTGAAGGGACTTAGGCAGATGCTTCGAGTTTTCCGAGGTTCGACACAACCGTAACGTGATGGCTAAATAAGGAATACACAGGGACATAGCTTTTAGTTCGAGACAACCATACGCTCGACACAACCGTAACGGGATGCCTAAATAAGGAATATACAGGACATAGCTTTTAGTTCGAGACAACCATACGCTCGACACAACCGTAACGGGATGCCTAAATAAGGAATACACAGGGACCTAGCTTTTAGTCGGAGACAACTATACGTTCGACAAATCGGTGGTTGAGTGTAGCTGCAAATCTTCATAAGTTTATCATTGCTATGTATTTGCGACCAGTTGATGTCACATTATATGCAGTGCAGGAGATACATATGACTTCACAGCTTACAGCACCCATACCCACGAATAGATAGTCAGAAGATACCCTTGTTTCTCGGGGGGATACGTTTTGCAAATGTAACAGGGCGTAGAGTCATCCCACAGATGACATCCTTACATTGTCAGCTTGCTGACGGGGTTAACGTCTTTGGTCATGTGGACAAGGCGTCCGACTTCGGATAAGAAGGTTGGCACGGGACTCGGAAATGTGCTACACAAAGAGCACGTTCATATCAAATTTGAGCAAAATAAGTGTCAGTACCTAACTTCGGATGACGGGGAGTAAGCAGGGCGTGGAGTCATCCCACAGATGACATCCTTACATTGTCAGCTTGCTGACGGGGTTAACTTGGTTATGTGGACAAGGCGTCCGACTTCGGATCAGAAGGTCCGTGGTTCGAATCCCAGCACGGGACTCGGAAATTTTATGGCCGCTACACAAACATTACTGACCTTTGTTATGAAATATCCAGAAAACTTCGTCCTTTTCTCTCGTTATTTGGAACCCAGTGGCCAGTAGGCGGTGACTAGTGTGCGAATATATCTGACTAGTTCTATTTTAATCAGTATCAGTTTCCTGGTCATTCGAAACATGTGACTTTAACAGGAAACCTCCTAGGACATATAAGTGAGATACGCACCGCCCCTAGAGAAGTTTTGTCAGGCGACGAGTCCAATGTACGGCGTGGCCCGCTGTTCATAATTGTAATTCAAAGGTTATACTTGTGGCGAAAACCAGTGTTAATATGTGCCTCATATATGTTTGAGCAACAGAAACATAGTGCCAGGGCAAGTAGCTAGTCGGGATATGGCGGAAACAGTTTAAAATGCCATCAAAACCAGACACTTAACGAAGGTTGCTGTCAGCATTTTCTGAAAAACTCACAAAGGAAAGACACAAGTAACGCTGCATGCTGTGTTTTGCAAAACGTAAACAATATTTTTTACCCAATTTAAGAGCACGGTAAAATGGTGCAAAGGCCAGATCAAGGTCAAATTCTAAAATATCACAAAAGCAAAGTTGAAACTATGTGTCTGGTCTCATAACAAATAACACCCCCACCCCCCAACCCCCAACAAAATGTCATGATTACAGTAAAAACTTGAATAGCCAAATACAGGTCGCAACTGCCTTGTGCAAAATCGGGAACGAACTTCTGGAACACAATCAGGAACATTGTAAGGAACTAGCATGTGTAGTTTCAGCCTTGGTCAGGTGGTTCTGAGTAGCAGGTATGTACAGGCGCTCTCCTCGCCGGAAACGTGGGTCATAAACCCACTAGCCTTTCAGACAGGTGAGCTTAAATGTATATGTTCTCATCCTGTAAATCGTGTTTGAACCAGGCAAACCAGTGATTATAATTATGAGAAACGTCCATCCCGTAGGGTCCATCGACGTCAAGGAAACTGACCACCCGATCAGTTTTGTCGCTGTTTGCGACTGGCATAGGTTACTGTGATCAATCCTGACTCGCAGCTGGGAGACAACCAAGGGTTACTCGAGACATTTTCTGTGCCCGACCCCGTACGAGGAAGAAAGCAAGGGTTGCTGGGGACCTACTTCACGCAGGATCACAATCTATCGAGGAAAGGAGACATTTCCAGAGTTTCATGTTTTGTTCTCCCAACAATGACTGACTAATGGATATACGACACTGTGAGGAAAAGGGTATTGTGTATACAAGCTTAAATCAGTTCCTGCTAACACAACAACCGCCAATACGTGGCTGTACATGACTGGGTTATATTTATAAACACAAACTACAGCTCTAAATCATTTTCAAATTCTGTTTGAGAGCTCCCATTTGTGACAAATATCACATTTATACATGTTTTGTGAGAGAAAAATATTCATATACATGTGAGTAATGCTAGACTCATATGAAAGGAAATCTTGACATAAACCTGCATAGGTTGCTTGCTCTTACTGTAATGTCGAGACCATGCCCCAGACCCCACTCAATTAAAACAAGAATTGCAATCAAATCCGGTATCTGTCACAGAACTGCTAAAAGGGAAGAGATCCAATTGAGAAGGCCAAAATCTATTTCTGAAAGATGGTCTCTGGAACGTTGATAAATAGAACAGCCAAATATTGTTGCTGTTTTTCAATTTCTAAAAATCAAACATTAAATGATAACATTACTAACATAGAAGTCTTGTTTACTTTTAGTATTTAAATACTAAAACTCCCTATTGATATGTGTACCTACAACTTAGCACACCCGTGGTCACAGAAAGGAGGAGGTAAGCCGATATTTGCAATTGCAGAAGGCGACCTCTAAAACACTGCAAGCAACAACAACTAGCAAAGCTTTCAGTGTTTAATGAGTTAGGGCTACCCGAAATGTGGGCCTACCAGCTTCTGTTGTCTCTATTGTTTAGTCTGTTTGCTTATATTTAACACTGCACATCGCAATATTCCAGCTATATGACATGTAAATAATGGAGTCTGGACCAGACAATGCAGTGACTGACATTATAACATCGATCTAGGCAGTTGGGACAGAAACGAATGAATGGTAATTTATTCTTGAAAAATTAATTCTTAACCGTTGTACGTCCACGAGCATAAATTTAAACTTCATAGATTTTTATTTCATTCGGTGAACAACCAATCTTTGTTCCTAAACTTCATAAAGCAACGTTATTTATTACACAGGTTTGTTGGTCAACAAATATGTCCAATGTTTATTTGTTAAGAGGTGACCCACGTTTTCAATATGATGTTCCCGTGTGACAACTGGGATTAGCAACTGAAACAGACATAAAATATTCAGAAAACATACAGTTAAACATGAATAGTCTCAGTAAGTTCTCCCTCTCACCACTCCGTGCTGTCAGTCAGCTTGCTTGTCACTCTGCTTGTTCAGAGTATATGACCCAGTTGAGATATTCCCATAAACTTTTTTACTTACAGACGCAATAAGATGAAACCATTCATGTTGACATCATAACGAGAAGAGCCGGTGTGTTATTGTGAACGCAGTATAATGTCGGCCAATGTAGACGTCACAGAAGACATATTGGCAGAGAAATTTCCCGGAAATGTGGCATCGTTTACTCACCGGTGACGTACTGACAGCCTCCCCTATATACATAGCCTACTCCCACTTTGCCCACAGTCACGGCCGTTGCTTGATGTACTTTATCAGTTCTGGTGATTCTGCAGGAGTATCATAAACTACATATACCCTGATTACAACAGAAGGCTGTTTCCCCCAAAGGGGATCTATGAATAAATTTTCGTTTCCCTTCATTCATCTTGTTGTTACAACCTTCCCTGTCAACCTCTGATGACAGATCACGTGACCTGCCCCCGCATGGTCGGCCCTCAAAGTCGGTCCATTCAACCTCGTCGACTCTCACGTGATATACACTCGGAAAATGTCGGCCGAGCACTGTTGTAAAGTTCTGATAGCCATGGATGGCAGCGACCATTCCAACTACGCATTTGACTGTAAGTACCTGTAGGTTAGTTACCACTCTGGCCGTATATTGGAGTGCAGCGACACTGACATGATGCTAGCATCAACATGACAGGAGGGCGGCTTCTCGATAGCAGTCGCTTGTCTATCGTCTACGGTTGGATTAATACAGCTTGTTAACATTGTGCCTCTTAGTAAGTCTTATGTACATCGACATCTCACGATACTTGTGTACAGGGAACCTGACAGTCAGCAGTGTGATATCTTGTGTGGTTACCGTTTATATGTATGCAAATAGTGTATTGTATGTGTGTATGTGTGTATGTGTGTGTGTGTGTGTGTGTGTGTATGTATGTATGTATGTATGTGTATGTGTATGTATGTATGTATGTATGTATGTATGTATGTATGTATGTATGTATGTATGTATGTATGTATGTTTGTCTGTATGTATGTATGTATGTATGTATGTATGTATGTATGTATTTATGTATGTATGTATCTTTGTATGTTTGTATGTACGGAGAACATATTTAGATGTGTATGTGGGAGTATGTATGCGATAGTATGTCTTTTGCTTAGTGTATATTTTCTTGGTGGGTGGCGTGTAGCTTATGTGTGTGATGCATGTTGTGCGTGTGTATGTAAGGGGAGCTTACTCAGGGGTGATGGTTTGCAATTTTCATAAAATACTATATATAAACTTGCTACTATTAAGATACGGTTCAGTTTTGTACGTAATACATAACTTCACAGCTCACTGGAAATTCCGATATGTAATGAACTGGTGTGTAGAACTGCTGAACTGAGGTATTCATAGAACGCCCGTGCACAACATGATCGGCGAGTATGTAGAACTGCTGAACTGAGGTATTCATAGAACGCCCGTGCACAACATGATCGGCGAGTATGTAGAACTGCTGAACTGAGGTATTCATAGAACGCCCGTGCACAACATGATCGGCGAGTATGTAGAACTGCTGAACTGAGGTATTCATAGAACGCCCGTGCACAACATGATCGGCGAGTATGTAGAACTGCTGAACTGAGGTATTCATAGAACGCCCGTGCACAACATGATCGGCGAGTATGTAGAACTGCTGAACTGAGGTATTCATAGAACGCCCGTGCACAACATCATCGGCGAGACACAACGCCTGCAACACCACAGTTGTACAATGTTAACCAGAGTGTCAATTTTAATCATGTTGATATGTGTTCTAGTGAATGTGTGAAGCCGCTGAAGTGATTCAATAAGGCCCCAGGAAAAACGTGGGATAATATCTCAGCACAGTGCGATCGATCCTGCTAATCTGTTACCGCGATCGAATATATCAATGTGTAATTGATGGGTAATTCTTGTTGAAAGGCTCTCGTGCTAACGAGTCAATAACAGCTACAATGAAATGCGGAATATGTACAGGCTGCTGGTGATTTAGGGGCAGGTTGATTACAGAGACTGGCATTTTGGATAAATTGCTTTTGCAACAGAGCATGTGCAATATATATATTTGGAACATGCAGGTTTCTGTTAGTGTTGACAGTGGTATATTGTACTCTCACACGAGGAATTCCTCTTCGTCGATAGCACTTCTCTCACAATCAGAAGACTGGTAGACGTATGGATTCTGTCAGTTAACGTATCAACATATATGTCAGTTATATATTTCACTCTCTTTTAAATAGAGCGACAGGTTATCCCCGGTATAGCGTTCCCTCAATTCCAGACATGTTTTCATTCCAATGTTTGTTGTGGTATATCTGTACTGGGATACGATTCACAAAGTCATCCCAGCGACGTGGTCTCCGGAGCTCCCATCCTTAATAGACTCAGGCTGTGGTGACGCATAAATTGCTTCGTGGAACGTTAGTGCCTTGCCTAGCAGGTCACGTGTGTGGTGTGTGTGTTTACATGTCCTATGGTACTAGCGTACACCTATGGTATTCTGTGTATCTTGTCGAACTGGTATCGCCAGTAAAAGCTTGAGACCTTCACCACTGGTTTGATGTGGAGAAGCCCATTTACCTTTCGTGTGGTATTTATGAGAAATTGAGTACAGCGTTAAAGAATTTAGTTATATTTAATCTTAAGGATGAAAGATCATGAATAATATAACAGTTTTCACTTTTTCCTGCGTTTGTTTTGTCGATTCTACTTGTTCATTCTAAGCAATGCTTCGTCGTGCAATAGGATGAAACGTCACAGATTGATAACAATACGTTGCCAAAATTTTATGTCGACTTTACAGTTCATTTTTAAGTTCAGTTTATCTCTGAATGTCTTTCGCAATATAACGATTGGTATTAAATATTATTTTTACCGGAAACTCATGAAAGAACCTGATAAGTATGAGAACAATCATTCATCCGCTGTGGCTGATTGGTGGCTGCTTTGCACTTTACATTGTTCACAGTGGGGTCGAATCCTGGTATGCAGCTTGGTTTGATCCCCTTACGGGATAAACACCCACTGTTTTTCTTCCCACATTAATTAAGCTGATACGCCATGATATAAATGAAACAACCTCCACAACAGCTTTACCATCAACACAGAGGCATCCTCGATAATCTTCGGGGTATACCTGGTATACCCTGGATGCATCTACGGCTCGGCCCGATATTTTTTTATTACTCCCTTTGCTGGCTCCGCCTTCTCACAGTAGTCAATCAGATTAAGCCGTTACAATCGAGCTTGCCAGTGTCAACAAAGATTGCGGCCGCATCCGCGAAGGTTTGATCGCTGTGCGAATCAGATTTATTGGGAAAATCATACTGATAAATTGACATGTCAGAAACCTTCAAATATATAGGCAATAACTCCAACCTCTTAACAACTGTTTACCGAAGAAACGGAAGTGAGTTGTGATTGGTACGCTCAACTTTCCCACGAAGACACCTGATTAGATAAAAAGCAAGCAAAGGGAGGTAACTAAATTACCGTAGATGCATCTAGGGTACTAGTGATTTATCGGAACGAATGCCCGAGAGATTATCGAGGATGACACAGAGATTGTCAGGGGCGTAGCTACCATTATGAAAAACAGATCCGGGCTACACATGATTGTTGATGAAAAGGTTGGGCAAGCCCTCAAAATTATCTAAATATAAAGCTTTTCAACCTATGGGGCTTACACGAAAACATTGGCTTGCTACGCACCTGATTGCGTGACAGAGGACCACGTGTGCATCTGTATACTTTTTCTTGTACCACCTGGGGCGGCGGTGCAGCGTAGTGGTCAGAGTGTTCGTTCCCCACATGCGTACATTGTGTGAAGCCCACTGGTTGTGATGTAACTACAAGCAGCGTAAAACCATACTCACTCTCTCACTCTTGTACCACCATAACGTGTTTACCTTGAAGTATATTTGCAGGGTACATGGACAGGCTTCACCGGATGGGGAATGACGTAGTGGTGGCGCATTGTCCCGACTACAGCGCCATCTATCACACGCGTGAGTAACAAAGGTCCACAATCAATCCAACGAATTTTTATTACCCATAACTGAATAACAATTAGAGCCTTTATTGTGGATTAGGGTTTTCGTCAATTTTAGCAATATTTCAGCAGTACGCTTGGAAAGACCCTCAAGCTTAGGTTTATTAGAGTGCGCCCGGAATCCATTCCTAGAGATAATTTAGTGTTTATTTCTGAATAGTCAAATGACTACGTATGTAACCATAACATATTGCCCATCTTCATCTTCAGCCGGTATCAGTGGCGATCCGTCCCTGGTTGCCGAGCTCGTTCGAGAAGAGGCTGTCAAAATCGGCGTCATTGTCGACAAACTGCGGGAGAGGCTGACTAAAACCGGGGTAAGATAAGTCACGCGGCTACTATGTCACGAGCTTTGTTCGAATACTGTATTTCCAAAGTTCCAATCGTAATGCATATAAATGCTTTAGTTTATTTAATGCATTGTGTTAGTTATTAAATGTATAGATAAGTATGAGTACATCACAAGAGGTATGGAATATTGTTCAGTGTGGAGGTAAACCAGAAACCAAGTAATGTTGTATTTATTGCAATGCTTTTGGGGGCAGGCATGTATACTCAGCAGCAAAAAAACCCCAAACGCCAGTACGAATTCAAAATTAGATAGGCACTGTAATTAAATCATTACAGAAATTGACATAATAAGCGGATCAAAAATTGTTTTTGTGTGCAATATCTTGGCACATCAATGAATAACTCAGCACAATTTCAAGACATTACGTGTACGTTTGCAGTCCATTCAGACCCTTGAGTTCAGTATCTAGTGCGACCAATAACTGCAGCACAGCGTCTAAGCATGGAAGGCACCAATCGATCGATGAAGGCCATTGGCACATGGAACCACACGCGGACAAAAACCTGGCGAAATAAATCGGCTGTGATTGGCCTTGGTATGACATTATTCAGTCTCCTCTGTATTTCAACCCAAAGATGTTCAATTGGGTTTAAATCAGGACTTAGGCCTGGCCACTACATAATGTTGACACCGTTCTGCTGCAGGAAGTCCCGTGTATCTCTGGCAGTATGGTCCCGAGCGTTATCATGCTGGAAAATATTGTTCCGCTGACGTGCGAAATTTGGTATGACGTTGGGTGTGAGAGATGGGTCGACGTAGCGCACCGCTGTGATGCCGCCTCGTCTCCCTGGACCAAGGTTTTGGAACGCCACAGGACCCACTTTCTGGTTCAGGCCTATTCCATCGCTTACCATGATGCTTGCACTTCCCCATGAGTCTCTTTCCATACAACATTGGTCTGAGTTGTGCTGGCCACGTCGTCGCCATATTATTGTTCTGCCGTTGATACGCAGTACCGACTCTCATCTGTTAAAAGAACAGTTCTCCACTGCCTGAATCGCCAGTTTTTGGTGTTGTAGGGCAAACTGTAGACGTTTACTCCGAGGACGAGGGTGAGGATAGGTCCACGGTAAGGTCTACGGCAATGGCGGTTCCCGCTGTTAAGACGTCGGCGTACTGTATCAGTACTGATTGGTCTTCCGTGTGTTCCCCCTGTCTGTCGTGCTGTTTCGGATGCCTGCATAAAGGGATTCTGTACATGCTGTCGCACAACATGGCGGTCTTGTTTTGGTCTGCCAGTACGGGGCGATCATTGTGGTGTTGATGGCCCAGAAAGGTTGCTGCAGCCTGTAGAACGTTGTCCTGGAAGTGATTGGCAACAGCTTGTGCAGTGTGGCCAGCTTCAATTCTTCCTAACGCCCGGTTCCTCTGAGCTGTCGTGAGAAGGGGCATCCTGCTGACGTTGTAATGTGATTGTTTCAACCAGGTTTAGGGGGGCAATTTATAGGGCTGGACCTTGTGAACAGCACGTGCAGCATGAGTTGCATGAAAAACATGGAGAACACCGTACCATCTCCGAGGTCAGGTTGCGTTTTTGAGACCATTTCCTGGGTTCAATTCTGAGTTTGGGAAGGAATGTCTTTGCTCACGTAAAGTTGGAGATGGTGTCCAACATATACAATCAAAACATTAAATGTGTTTACAGTTATACGTTTCTGCGAAGGAAAATTTGCTGCTTAGTATATTTCGCTGACAAAATGATTTGTGCAGTTTGGTAAATTCCGCGATTCAGAATGACATCTAACTGACAGACATCTCCTATAGATAATGTTACGACATAGATCAGATGCTGTAAGGGGTCCATACATTATAAGTGACTTTAAGATATGGGCTTGCATTATAGCTTTGTAGCCCATAGTTTGAATGCAGAAAGAAGTCCAACTCCAGAATTACTGTGCAAGCCTATATTGCCTCAGATCTTAGAATTGTTTTGGACTTTTATGTAATATTTATGCATTTTTATAAACATATTTTAAAGAATATATTGACGTTATTTGTGGGACTAAGTCAGTCTATGCATGTAGGTACCGGGTCGTATTCTGCGCCTGAATGGTCATCCTGGTTCGTCTCTGGTGAAGGCAGCGGAGGAAGAAGAGGTTGATTACGTCGTCACGGGAACGCGCGGACGCGGCATGATGAGTAGGAAGATACTCGGCAGCGTTAGCGACTACATCGTACATCACTCACACGTGCCCGTCGTTGTTTGTCAGAGGCCCAAGGAACAGCAACAGCAAGTGTGATTGAAGAACAACAAAAGTGTCTTGGTGATGAGGATCGCCTTCGATGCCTTGTTGGGAGGACGTCATCAATCTTTTGGGAAGAAGAGTCCAGGGGACATCAGTAGTCCAGACACCGAGGACATCATGGACATCATGGACATTGGAGGCTGTGATGGCGTCACTGGTCTCTTCGGGGTGTCGACAATAGTAAACAAACAGTAAAACTAATATTCATTTGTGTTGCTTGCATGTTACAAAATCGTGTCGAGGTTTCTCGTGCTTAATGGATCATACTCCACATGATATGTAAAGACCAATGTCTTGTGTCCACCGCCATTTTGAATACTAGAATATTTCCAGAAGAGAAGCGACTCACTCCAGTACAATAGCAGAACCTCCCTTACTCGTATTAAAGAAATTCATGACCTTGCGGACACTAATCACGTATGATTAGTTTGACACTCTCCTATATTCACCTCTTCTTTAAGGGGTACGATGGCCCACTGGCCTGTTTATAAGAAACGTATTAAAAGAGAAAAGTCCAGTCGGAGTTTGAAGAGTTGCGTCCCTTGGGTAGCCAGAATTCTATGATTGTGTCTTTTAGCCTCAGGTTCGACCTCATTATTGCTTTCGGTTTACCAAACCGTTAGCGTCCTGCAACACTTCCATCTCACATAATGCGACATGCAGAAGTGTAAACATTGTCATGTTAGTTAAAAGATACTTCATACATGTGTTGTGCTGGTAAGAATACCCTCGTATTGTTTTACTGGTTCTATTGCTTGACTGGATGTCTTGTTCAACACCAAACTCACCAATTTTCAAGCTTTATGACGAATGTATTGAAATGGTTTCGTCTGAACTTGACAATCTAGTGACTGATATAATGAGCAGCATCCCATATCACCAGGATACGGTGACACGATACCAATCAAGTCAGTGAACCTCTTATGATTAGAATAGGTTTCATTTAGCCTCACATACTAACAATCAGTATTCATGTATTCTTAGAATTTCAAGTCCCATAAGACATGTATCTCATTTTTCAGTACGAAATACTCATTTCTTGTGTATGATAGTGAATACATATTCACGATTATTACTCGCTACAAATGTTCGTCTAGTGCGCCGTACTTCGCTGTACAGGGTTGTCTTTGACAGGCGTTACCAGAACCCTTTGATCCTGGACAACAAACAAACAAACAAAGCATTCAGCCTGATTATGATGCGTCACTGGTCAACACCATTTCCTCTTTAGACCAGCTTCACACCATTTCCTCGTTAGACCAGCTTCACACCATTTCCTCTTTAGACCAGCTTCACACCATTTCCTCGTTAGACCAGCTTCACACCATTTCCTCTTTAGACCAGCTTCACACCATTTCCTCTTTAGACCAGCTTCACACCATTTCCTCTTTAGACCAGCTTCACACCATTTCCTCGTTAGACCAGCTTCACGCCATTTCCTCTTTAGACCAGCTTCACACAATTGTATCCGTGACGCAACAGACATCCCCTTCCAGTGGCGATCGTGAGTTGGGTTCAGTCCCTCAGTGCGATTCCAGCAAACTCCAATATGTTTAACATGCAGCTAACAAGCTCTGACTTAACTTTGTGGAAAGTGGCTCAGGGAGAAACCGAATGCTTTTTGCTTTTATATGATTTTATTGAGTGTTTTATGGTGATGATTTCTTCGTAAAACAATGTATTAACTGGAAATAAATGAGATATATGTGAAATCGTAATGGTCGTAATGATTAAATAATTAATACATTTTGACATGATTTGACCAGTATATCCGATCACTACGACGGAGATGACAAGTCTGGTACTTTGTTACCACCACGCTTAGTCTCCGGCTCAAACAGAGGTAGTGGGGTAGCGTAGTGGTTACAGCGTTCGCTTCTCATGCCGAAGACCCGTGTTCGATTCCCCACATGGGTACACTGTGTGAAGCCCATTTCTGGTGTCCCCCGCCGCGATATTGCTGGAATATTGCTAAAAGCGGCGTAAAATCATACTCATTTCGGCTAAAACAGTTGATAAAACCTCGATCGCAAGAACAACGTGTACTGACCCCTCGAGAATTTATACATGATAAATTAATTTAGATGACAGAGTTCAGCTGGCACTGGGTGAATTAGACCGTGTGGGAACGTCGACCTTAACATGGCAGAACGAGTCCAGGTGGACATTGGCGACTGAAACTCGGTGATTGTAACAAGTGTTAATCAGAAACTGGACAAATAAGACCTTGTTTGAATTGCCTCCCTTGAACATGGATGACATCACCACCTAACTGAAAGACTGAATCCAGGAACTCTTCTCTGAAACCGAGACTCACAATGGTCAGTTCGTATTGAAAGAGGGACTTTGTGGCAAACTATCACTTTGTTGTGTGCAACATGGTAGTTTGAACATACAGGCTGCCCTATGTAAATGGTGATATTGTAAGTTTTTTTACTTTGAAACCAGGCTGTCCTGGTCTTAGAGGAATCTTCATTACAGCTTGAAGAATTGTGACACACTCATATGTCGTGTCTAGGTTAATGGTCATACCTAAGGTTGGTTTGTATACCGCCAAATTGAAGGAGGATTTAATAAAGCTTTGTACACACTATAGTCATGAGTTACCTACGAAGAAGTTCAAGGTCAGAGTGAATTAAAAAAACGTTTGCCACTTTCACGCATGTACCATTTAAGTCTTAATGCGTGCATTAAAGTAAGAGGATAATACGAATGAATAACATATGCCACATGTTTTAAATTCAGCCTAGAGACATCATATTTGATTTTTATGCAAAATAGTCCATTGGAACGTCCTTGACATTCACCATGTAGGACATATACATCTTCACAATAACTCGAGAGGCGCAGGGTGACCTTGGGTGCAATGACCTTCAATAAAATAGATCAATAAAGGTCAGTGAAATGGTCATCATGGTCGTCATGGTCATGGTTCTGCATCTATATCTGCGGGACAAACACGATGTTTGTTCGAGGCCATGACCATGTTTTCACGAGGACACAATGATTTTGTTTGTTTGACAAACAATTTTGGGATGCTTTGAAAAATGGCTGATCCGATAGGTGCTGGATTGTATTGACCAACCCTTTCTAGACTGACGCAAAGTTTCGTAGTGACAATGTGCTCAAGCATGATAGCTGATCCACCATAGTACTGTTGCAGTTTGACGCTGCACATTTGCCATTCGGACGACACAGTCAAGTAAGCGAACCGGAAGTAGATGTGGCGGATGAAGCTATTTCTACTTTGGCGCCATAATACTGACCGTAAAGAGGAAATCTATCAAGTGCTGTTTAACACAGCACATATAATCCATGATACAATATGCACAATGATACAACAATTATACAAGTTGCATGTAGCCAATTGTCATATTGGAACAGGTCGTAGGGACCGGGAATAGAATGTGTCTGAAAAAGCCTAGCTGGTCGCAGGGATGGACGCAATGGATTGTGTTGTCAGGTTGGATAACTCGGATGCCAGATGCAATCGTACTCTCAATCGGTGCTCATGACATCAATCACTAGAAAGTCTATTTACAGGCCGCCGTCATATGGTTGGAAACATGCACAGTGCTGTACTATACAACATTCACTCAATGCTAAGTAGTATTTCCTCTAGGCATGTTCATCTAACTCGGAAAGGTAAGATTTACGGCTTCAGAACAAGCGATGTAAAAATGTTTGGTCAGTCAGCGCATCACTGAGGAAAATGACATCAAACTCGATTTACTCCCTTACCCTCGGTGAAGTCCCCCCTTAACCTGTCCAGATTATCTCTTAAAGCAACGCGAGCCTCATTCACACATCAACTCAGGCACTCATCCACTCACACAACGTTCGAGGGAGAAGTTAACAAAGCCACGCTCATTGTACCTCGCTACACCATCTGCACCACGTTATCTTGACCGCTGAAGTAGCTCTCCACAAGTCGTACCCTCTACGTACGTCGGGCCACGTGATCTACGACAAGATGTCGGCAAAGGAACACAGGAAGGTTTTGGTGGCGATGGACGGGAGCGACCACTCCGTGTACGCCTTCGACTGTAAGTAAACCCAATAACAAGATATTCCACCAGCTTATCTAGACACACACCAGGTAGTTGGAACGCGTTTAGCACGTTTTTACAAGAGCCGGTTTGATCGTCGTTTTTATTTGTATTTGTTCCTCCGAGAAAACCAGCGCATTATTGCCATCGAAATGTATTTTTAGATCCATGGTTTAAACATCTAGGTAAATCAAGAGGCATGATAATGTAATATATCGGGCTGGAAGAGAGATTTGCCGTTACAGATGTTGGGAATACACACCGATCTATTTCATGATGTTGATAAGCATGTTGTTTACACTAATACCGTTATCGTGCATTACTGGCGTTAACATGCACAGATATCACATATATACATGGCCTCATCAACAGAGTGATGGCGACTACAATGTATAATGTGTCATAATATTTCCCTACATCATTTATTTGATCGATAATAATTGATCAAGTTCCTGACCTCACTATGTATTGATACGTGCTGAGCGCCATGTGGAAGCCATTTTGAACCACAGGCCGTGTGAACTGACCCATTATCGCCCGTCACGTGCAGAGATACTGGTCGCGGTAATGCTGATAATGCACTTTATAATTAGGTGCGCATGTGAAGTCGCTTCCTGTTACTAAGGCGATTACTTGAGCAACGGAACAGGTGATTTGGAAGCCTTATTTCAATTAACTGGAAATAGCTGGAAATAAATGGATACGAGGTGAAGAGATTCCGTTGAATGCCTATGGAAACTGAGAAGCATTTACTTACATAGGGGATAATATATATATATAGGAAACGAAGTTAACGCCCAACAGTGAATCAGGGTTGAGGATTTGGGAATGTATAGCTAAGCAGCCTATGGGTAAGACATGAGTCTTTAATGTGGATGTAATGGGTCCGTGAAGTGGCCGAGTGTGTGTAGCTGACCCCCAGGGATGTGTCAATGTGTTCATGACATCAACCATTGGTTTGACTATGGCAGACTTGATTATTTACATGTCGCTATGAAATACCATACCGTACTGCTGACTGTGACAATAAACACCAATAACCAAGATGTCCCTTTGGTAAAGTAAAGCATAGTGTGAGTTGTGATAAAGTGAGTGAGGTTTTACACAATATTAGCGATATTACAGCTATACGACTGTAGACTACATAAATGGGCTTTACACATTGTACCCTTGGGCTTGACGAGCGAACGTTTTGAACACAAGAGTACCCAACCACCTCATATACAGCCCTACAACCCTTAAACGTGGGTGACTAGATTAAAATCTTTCAAAGTCGCCTTCAAACACCTGTTGGTGAGGCTGAACTTCATATTTCCTTTCTGTATATACATGTATTACCTGACATACGTTACCCTCCCCGTGTCTCTGTCGCTACGTAACTTCTTCCAAGACATAGTGAGTAGTTTTCCATGTTTCGACTCCCACATTCTGCTTTAAATGCGCACGTCATCAGTGGGTGAGTGAGTGAGTAAGTGAGTAAAACTATGGTTTGACGCTGCTTTTAGCAATATTCCAGCAATATCACGGCGGGGGACACCAGAAATGGGCTTCACACACTGCATCCATGTGGGGAATCGAACCCGGGTCTTCGGCGTGACGAGCGAACGCTTTAACCACTACGCTACCCCACTGCCCGCATGACGCCATGAACAGTGGCATCGTGAGTAAATGATGACTTTGTGGTTAAACGTGTGCATTCAATAACTTTACTTGCTTCAGGGTACATGGATACTGTCCACAGGCCAGACAATGAGGTGATCATAGTTCACTGCCCGGACTACAGCGCACTGACACATTCCCGTGAGTACCGAGGATGACCTTTATTGTGAAAAGCTTGAAATCGGTTTGATTGCATATTGACGTAACATCTTTCAAGACCAAAGCTACAGGTATGGTTCTGTCCAAGGGTGTTAGTTTTTGGTGCTCTCGGCTGGTAGCTGGGGATGGTGGATAACGGACGGAAG
Organism: Haliotis rubra; assembly: GCF_003918875.1. Taxonomy (NCBI): domain Eukaryota; kingdom Metazoa; phylum Mollusca; class Gastropoda; order Lepetellida; family Haliotidae; genus Haliotis; species Haliotis rubra. The sequence goes on along the minus strand of NW_025767224.1, from coordinate 658,218 downwards.
GCAAAAGGTGTGGAGTTGGTATCGACAGCAGCTGTGTTTAGTATGGTTAGGGGACTAGTGATCGAAATGGCACATGGTAATAACGTGACAGAACGCACGGGACCGAGTAGCCAATGTTCCCGGTGAGGAGACCCGTTCTGTCCTTTACACAAATGCAGAAGTCTGACGGCGATTCTCCATCGTCGACGTAGTCGTTGGTGAGTCCACGGCCTTGGTCAACGCCACGACTAGCCGAACGATGATCTGGGCCCTTCTCCTTGACAGGAGACCGTCCTTCTGACTGATCCTATGTCAGGTTTTATAGATAGAGATATTACGGCATGTTGTAAGATCCGCCGACGTAAGGAGGTAATAACTGAAATTTACAGATTGCATTCAAGGGTCCTGCCCGGAGTGGGGTTTATGATAAGACTGAATACACCGAACTTTGCACTCTGGACATGAACTGAAACAATTAAGTATTTTGAATAATGAAGTTTTAAAGAACGTTTTGAAATAGTTTGCACTATAACGGTATCGAATGGATCCAGGGTATTTATGGCAAGAACGGACATATATTACCCTCGATTATCGAGGATGCAAAGTGACATATAGTGACTGGAATACACCGTTGTGCCGAGGTTAAAGGGACCGAGGTAAATATTTTGTGTTATCTGAGGTTTGACATAACGGTAAAATGAGTACAACATACGGTATAAGCAGGTATAAGAAATTTCGATTAAACCGTAAGTTCGACTCATCAAAGTTTGACACAACGATGTTCGAAAGTAATGTTATCTGTTACCGTTAGCAATTCTCCATTGTTTCTACGACAATGGTGTTTGTTTTCTACTGTAGAGGGTCCCATTTCACAAAGCGATCGTAGCGCTAAGGTGATCGTAACTCCCATACTTTAACATAGACTTACGACTGTCGTAGCGCTACGATCGCTTTGAGGAACGGGACCCTGGTTCGTAGACAGCCATATTCTCCACGTTGCTTCTCTTAAAGAACACAAAAAAACCTGCGGCATACACCAGTGCCACGTTTCTATGATTACCGTTAGCACATTATCTTGTTTCTATGACTGCCGTACTAAGTGCACTGTTCTATTCCTACGACAAGAACACCGTCACGTTTATGTAGCTTCTTTGTCATATTTTTGGAACAACCGTTCAGGCCTGTTTCTATATCATTTACGACTCCCAAATTATCCCATCCACTGTGATGTTGCTATGACTACCACCGTTCCCGGGATAAGGTTTACTCAGTAGCCCTGTTTATTCAACTCAGTGTGTAGAGTTGTGCGCTCGATGATGATTTTTAAATATCAGTACAAACATATACTTAGGTAAGCAATTACAGTTACCTTAACAATTACTACCAGCACCGGTACGACATTGTTGTGAGAAGGTTTCACAGTGTGCTTACATTGTCACAGTACACATGTCCACATATTCACGTAATCAACACCGCTTACGATGTTGATCACTGGATTGTCTGGTCCAGACTGTATTCCAGACCGCCGCTATATAGCTGGGTGCCGTTGTACAGAGCGATCTTAGCACTAGGGTGACCGTAACTCCCATATCTTAACATAGACTTAGTCTTAGCACTGAGTTGACCGTAACTCCCATATCTTAACATAGACTTAAGGTAGTCTTAGCACTAGAGTGACCGTAACTCCCATATCTTAACATAGACTTAGTCTTAGTGCTAAGGTTGTTTTGTACAACGGCACCCAGGAATATTGTTGGGTGCGGCGTTACTCCACAAACAAACAAACATATGCATGTGAATGTTTGTAAACTCTTGTAAGCAAATGAGTTGAACTCTTGTCGTGACGCCGTGGTCTGTTGCAGCTGTGATGTCCAGCGACCCGTCCCTGGTGGCGCAGCTGATAAAGAAGGAGGAGCAGCAGATCAACATCATCATCGCCAAGCTGAAGGAGAAACTCGCAGGATCCGGGGTGGGCTCTCACACACGCTCACACTTAAATAAGTTCGCTAGAGTAGTCTCCCTTTCTATTCACAATTCCCCCCTATCGACGTTCGGTATTTCTGGGTACTGTAGCTCACTGGTCATGACCAAAACGAGACAATGACTGCAAAATGGCTGCTTCCAGGGGTAACTGATTGTATATGATGTAGTTATATACACTATATGTATTGAACAAACGACAGGGATTTCAAATTACAACATTACAAATTTAACTGGTTTGACACTGATAATATTTCGTCAAGTTAAGCGCACCGAATGTAAGGAAGTCTTGTTTGTGCGTGGCTCTTATTCCATAAAGCATGTTGACTGCTTTACCGACTTAAGATACAAATGTTATTCGTCAAACCTTGATAAATGTGTTTTTTGTGTTTGTTTTAAATTCGTATGCTTAGACACGACACAACCTGTAACATCTGCAATCTTGAACAACTATTTCAATCGGGTTTTGTGGCGTTGTCAGGATCTAATGTAACAGTTGCATCATTTTCTGTAGTACATTATTATCATTCGGATGAAAAACGGAACACTTTCCAAAGTTGATGTCGTTTAAACTCGAAATTATTCGTAGTAAATTTGTCAAGTCGGTTATCTTGAAATCGTTGCGTGGAAACCGCCATTCTTCAGTCATTGCGTTCTGCTCAGTTTGGCTTGGTTTAACATGCATTGATCAACGACAATGTTTGTCTTCGTCCGACGGAGGCATGAGTGGCCAAGCTGTCTTGGTTGCGTACGATGAGAATGACAATCCCTGTCCACCCCAATTGTGTTTTTAGGTTTGTCAGCATCATAGCCGGGCAAGTGGGTTTCACCAAAGTAGCTGACATCATAGCTGGAATATATGTAAATAACTCGACCCCAATATGAATAACCTGGAATAGTTATCTACGCAACAGAATAACACTCATTATTCTAGTTTAACAACATATTTAGAGTTCAGTACGCCTTCCCTCTGAGTGATTGACGCAATCTCATTAATATCTGACCATAACATCCGATTTGACACCTCCTTGCATGACCTGACAAACTCCCTTTAAGATGTCCCGTCACATATACTGGTTTACCTCAAAAGGCCCATTTCTTTATGATTTGGACTTTTTCCCCAGATCAAGGGCCGTATTCTCCGTCTGACGGGCGACGCAGGGCACGCCATCGTAAAGGCGGCATTAGCGGAGCACGTGGACGTCATAGTGACCGGCACGAGAGGTCAAGGCAAGGTCAGGAGGACACTTCTCGGCAGCGTCAGTGACTACATCATACACCACTCAAACGTACCAGTGCTCATCTGTAAGAAACCACACGACGGGACAGAGGAGAAGCAATAGACTGCGTCAGGGATATCATTATACAATTGCGTCAGCGCCTACAACGGTGACAATATACAACAACGTCAGCAACATACAACAACGTCTGCAACATGAAACAGTCAAATATATCTTACCGTCAGTAATTAACTACAGTGCCAGCATATACATATCTTAAGCATACAGGAGCGTCTGCAACATCCAACGACGTCAGTAACATGCAACTACGTCAGCGATATCCAACAGTGTAAGCTGGATATACAGTGTCAGCAACACATAGTAGCGTTTAAGCAATACACTACAGTGACGGCAATACATCGTCATAACATACGCCGGCCTTGGCAACAGTTGTCGGGGTCGGCATCGTACAACAACGTCACCAACACAAAGTTTACATGTGCAGCAGTGTCAGCAACATGTACCAGCAACAGCAACATACAACAGTATCAGCAATGACCAAGGGTGCACCCACCTGATTAAATGCACAAATGTCCCTTATCCCTCAATGTGTTTACATTGTTGTTACATCGTCTGTCCGCCCGTATGTTGTTTCTTCAACAGTTCAATGAATGTTTCCAACATAACGATGGTTAACCGGTCAGACCACGGCTTTGTAGGTCTTATGTCATAATAAATGTAAATCTATCTCCAAGGTTATTGTTCTCTGTTCGAAGAATCTACACACGCATAATTACATTAGACAAGCGACGTCATCATGACCCGATGATCATCACAGCTCTACTCGGTTATGACTGCGGATAAAAATAAAGTGCACCATAGTCTGAGTTTCACTACGAATGGTTGCTAAAGTGCACCATAGTCTGAGTCTCACTACGAATGGTTGCTAAAGTGCACCATAGTCTGAGGTTCACTACGAATGGTTGCTAAGGTGCACCATAGTCTGAGTTTCACTGCGAATGGTTGCTCAAGTGCACCATAGTCTGAGTTTCACTACGAATGGTTGCTAAAGTGCACCATAGTCTGAGTCTCACTACGAATGGTTGCTAAAGTGCACCATAGTCTGAGTCTCACTACGAATGGTTGCTAAAGTGCACCATAGTCTGAGTCTCACTACGAATGGTTGCTAAAGTGCACCATAGTCTGAGTCTCACTACGAATGGTTGCTAAAGTGCACCATAGTCTGAGTTTCACTGCGAATGGTTGCTAAAGTACACCATAGTCTGAGTTTCACTGCGAATGGTTGCTAAAGTGCACCATAGTCTGAGTTTCACTACGAATGGTTGCTAAAATGCACAATAGTCTGAGGTTCACTACGAATGGTTGCTAAAGTACACCATAGTCTGAGTTTCACTGCGAATGGTTGCTAAAGTACACCATAGTCTGAGTTTCACTACGAATGGTTGCTAAAAGTGCACCATAGTCTGAGTCTCACTACGAATGGTTGCTAACGTGCACCATAGTCTGAGTCTCACTACGAATGGTTGCTAAAGTGCACCATAGTCTGAGTCTCACTACGAATGGTTGCTAAAGTGCACCATAGTCTGAGTCTCACTACGAATGGTTGCTAAAGTGCACACCATAGTCTGAGTCTCACTACGAATGGTTGCTAAAGTGCACCATAGTCTGAGTTTCACTGCGAATGGTTGCTAAAGTACACCATAGTCTGAGTTTCACTGCGAATGGTTGCTAAAGTGCACCATAGTCTGAGTTTCACTACGAATGGTTGCTAAAATGCACAATAGTCTGAGGTTCACTACGAATGGTTGCTAAAGTACACCATAGTCTGAGTTTCACTGCGAATGGTTGCTAAAGTACACCATAGTCTGAGTTTCACTACGAATGGTTGCTAAAGTGCACCATAGTCTGAGTCTCACTACGAATGGTTGCTAAAGTGCACCATAGTCTGAGTCTCACTACGAATGGTTGCTAAAGTGCACCATAGTCTGAGTCTCACTACGAATGGTTGCTAAAGTGCACCATAGTCTGAGTTTCACTGCGAATGGTTGCTAAAGTACACCATAGTCTGAGTTTCACTACGAATGGTTGCTAAAGTACACCATAGTCTGAGTCTCACTACGAATGGTTGCTAAAGTGCACCATAGTCTGAGTCTCACTACGAATGGTTGCTAAAGTGCACCATAGTCTGAGTCTCACTACGAATGGTTGCTAAAGTGCACCATAGTCTGAGTCTCACTACGAATGGTTGCTAAAGTGCACCATAGTCTGAGTCTCACTACGAATGGTTGCTAAAGTGCACCATAGTCTGAGTCTCACTACGAATGGTTGCTAAAGTGCACCATAGTCTGAGTCTCACTACGAATGGTTGCTAAAGTGCACCATAGTCTGAGTCTCACTACGAATGGTTGCTTAAAGTGCACCATAGTCTGAGTCTCACTACGAATGGTTGCTAAAGTGCACCATAGTCTGAGTCTCACTACGAATCCTTGCTAAAGTGCACCATAGTCTGAGTCTCACTACGAATGGTTGCTAACGTGCACCATAGTCTGAGTCTCACTACGAATGGTTGCTAAAGTGCACCATAGTCTGAGTCTCACTACGAATGGTTGCTAAATGATACCATAGTCAACAGAGTTGAGTACGTTCTGGGGAACTGAGTTGTACGGAAAGAATTCCTAGCGCTCAGCCACCTTGTAAAGTCTCCTCTTCCTACCGCCTTCATCCCAACATTGACACAGAGAGGAAACGGTACAGTGTTATTAACTTGGAACATTGTTACACAGTGAACATATCTTCACATTTTAGCCTTTAAGGCCAAACGTCAGGCGGCGTAACAACAAGTACCATATTTTATGCTGGGGATCGAACCTTCGCAGCGACACTCTATCCATTAGACTAAGGAGCAGTACATGTCGTGTACTTACAATCAAACTGTGAAGGCATTTGTCACTGATTATACTTCGGGACGCAATGTTGTGTATTCATATATTGATTATCATTATTATGATTGCATAACCATATCTGGGTTTATTGCAAGACTCCCTTTGCAATTGATGAGATTAAACATCGTGAAAGTGTCATTACGATCTGTTGGGTGTCGCGAGCAATAATAAATCGTATGTATGAAGTGCTGAAATGCCAGAACTATCTGAATTAGAAAAATAAATCGATCTTGTTACAAATTGTGCCGGAACTCCTTTCAATCTGCATCGGTGAGGCACGCGCGTGTGTGCGTGCGTGTGCTTGTTTGTGTGTGTGTTTGTGTTTGTGTTTGTGTGTGTTTAACTGTTAGTAATGATGAGTGATATATGTAGTTGGTGATATGCGCGTGACAGACACCGATAACGTTTCAATAATAACATTCATATTCTGCACATCACCTGAGAGCGAGAATATTTACACACGATTACCCCACATAAGCGTCCACGCATACCGGCAGTTAATCAAATTCAGTCATTCAGTTGCTCTGGCACTATCCCTTGATACCGAACATTCCCCAACAGACTGCCGGCTCCACCGTCGGCCTGCACGGACTGCAGTACTATAATCTCGGACAGTACACGGACGTTCGTTCATGTTGACCAACTTCTTTGGAGCGTTATCGCATCGTGGATTATTCAGGTCAGTTTGAAGGAAGCAGACGACATTCACTGTTAAACATGGCGGCACACCCACATCCAGCTCGGCGAGTTGTGATAGCTATGGATGGAAGCGATTACTCGGTGAGGGCGTTTGAATGTGAGTACATGTTAGTCTGAATTCACCTGTTCTGTCTAGTGCGATATACGTCTAGGGCAGTATGCGTCCCGAACAGAACGTCTGTGTACACCTGTCTCGTCTACCTATCTTCATGTGGTAATTATGTTTACATTGGGAACCTGTTGCACGGACCAGCGGGAAGATGCAGGCGTGTGATGACACAAGAGTATTGCTTTGCGGCGTTAGCCAACAACCACTTACTTTTTTAAAGAAAAATATATGTGTGGTGGTGCTACCGGTAGAACAGGACACCCTTACCCTTCTCACGAACACCTGGTGTTATCGCGCTTATTGTCAGTGATCCATTCATATAAGGTTAGCAGCTGTTTTGCCTTTCACGAAATAATACAGACAAATAAAAGAAATCACAGTGGTAGTACATATAATGAGTGTAATGGAATCTGTTTCTGGTTATTTCCTGGTGTTGACATATGTTTATGAATAATGTCCGGACTGAAATAGAACATACTCCCTCATGAGATTAGTCCGTTACTGATTCAATCGTTGATAATCATAACTCCCCTTTGGTGCGAGAAGGTCTCCTTATGTAGGAGTGTAGTAGATACTGTATCACCTTCCCCAGGCAGATCTGAGGTGGGATTGACAGTGATGAGGGTACTGTCCCCGGTGTAGGGCTGCAGTATATGCCCTGAGTGAGTGAGTTTAGTTTAGCACCGCTTTTAGCAATATTCCAGCAATATCACGGCGGGGGACACCAGAAATCGGCTCACACAATGGACCCATGTGGGGAATCGAACCCGGGTCTTCAGCGCGACGAACGAACGCTCTAACCACTGTTCTACCCCACCTCCAGATAGCCTTTGAAAAACACAGGTGCAGTGCATTTGTAGTATTTTCCTCAAATGAAAGGATGGAAACCACCTGTACGGGGGCAGACCATATATATAGAAAATATACTACTCACACTTTGCTAAGGATCACAAAAATTGCCAACTTTACTTATACATAGATTTATAATTTGAAAGTGTATCCATTTAAAACTGCATAAATAATGATATGGTAACCCCTCTTTAGGCAAACAGTCACTTTAATCTCACCTAATGCACTTGATACATGAGTACACGATAAAAATGGTTTTCATGGCGCCAATCAACCATTTTGCAAATTATGGCACTAGTGATTGACAAGTACACAACACCTGTCAGGTATGGGATCCACAAGATGCAGTTACATACTGGAACCTACGATCCTTGCTTACAATAAGCTTAAATATTTAAACCAAATTAGACCCCACATCATAGTTTTCTGTTGAATCAATGATTTGATCCCTAGCAAAGTGTGAATAGTATACATATATGCACTAAGTGTATTTCACTATTGCACGGGTGAGATACAAGCCTGGTATATACATGTTGTGTGAGAAGGGCACCTAGCACGTGGGAGGTACAGGTCAGCCCTAGTGAGAAAAGGATCACCTATATATACACGAACGTACACAGATATATAACGAGGCGCAGTATTCAGTATATGCTCTCCCTGGCCTTTAACAACGATTGTCGTCCAGCTTGATTTGGTACATAGCGCGTGAACTAATCCATCAATATATCTTGTTAATACGTTGGCCACACAGCCTATTATTTGCCAGCTTATCGATGAATTGTCTGTTCTGGACTTCTGTCTTGCATGTATGCTGATTTACTGCGAGCCGGATTGTATGCTGATTTACTGCGAGCCTGATTGAATTGGATTGAGTCGTCACGGTTAGAAGCATTCTGTTCGTGAAGTCTCTTTTTTCTGTGTGATATGGAGATGATAGTGTAGTGTGTTTATTAATTAAACATCCCTGGTTTTAACGTTATGTCATACCTTGAGATCACACACCGTGACTGCAGTAATCCATAACTATATCACAATACATTCTTTCTCTGCAATATGGACAGGAACCTTTACATAACAATTGTGGCGAGTACTGCGGTTGATTTGCTGCTCATTCATTAAGGGTCACAATGACTTCTCTTTAAGAGTAAGGGTATGTAGGGTAGCCCAGTGGTTAAAGCGTTTTTTCGTCACACCAAAGGCCCGGTTCGATTCCCGACATGGGTACAGTGCATGAAACCTATTTCCGGTGTCTCCCGCCGTGATATTACTGGAATGTTGCTAAAAGCGGCGTAAAACTCAACTCGCTCATTTACTTTAAGAGTATCTGCTTGGCCTGTGTTGTACTGAAATACGCTAAGAGATAGTTCTCGTTGTTTCCTGTCTGGCAATTGGCGGTAAGGGTCTAAAACAAGTCCTGATTGGTTTGAAGTCAGTACACTGTGCCTGTTTGGGTTATTCATATTGGCATATCAGTTGGCTCCGCTATACAATCAGCATAAACCCGGACCTGCTCAATCACGCACAGGGGCGGTGGGGCTAGCCTAATGGTTAAAGCGTTCGCTCGTCACGCTGAACACCTGGGTTCGATTCCACACATGGGTACAATGTGTAAAGCCCATTTCTGGTGTCCCCCGCCGTGATATTGCTGGAATATTGCTTAAAGACGCGTAAAACTAAAAACTCACTCATCAATCACTCACGCAATCGCACACGCACACTAAGCAAGAATTCATTTCGACCCACCTCACCTACTTCTTTGGGGACCCCAAGTTTTATATTTCCGCTGAGAAGTCGGGATTACTGCTAATACAACATCAGATGAAGGGATTCGGACCATAGTAGCTGCACGGCCAACATTTCCTAAGTGGTGGATGGAAACTTGTTTCAGAAAAGATGCTTAATTCTGTGGTCGATACACGATCAATATCCCCACACCATGACACAATGACATGGACACAACTGTAGACAGCCAGCAATATAACATGATACAGGCTTCCTATCTCCTGTCCGCCATTACCCTGGACAGTTGGCCATGCAGAACTGACCACAGAGAAATCATTCTTCCACTGTCTAACTCTTCAGACACGTTCCTCGAGGTCTTCTAAGCCTGAGCATGAACACAACGATGGTTTTCAACATGTTCTTTAACGCCTTTTGTGTTTATTTTTAAATTACTGTAGGCTGGCTATACAACCCCAGCTTACAATACCAATTTCCTTAATGTCCTATTGTGTCTGGAGGTGGAAGTGGTTACCAGAAACAAAATGAGTTTTGTTTTACGTTGCTTTCAACAGCAATCCATTTAACATCAGGTTGGTAAGTGTGTGTTTAGTGTGTTTTCAATTGTATTCCGTCTATTGGTTGACTTGTTTCCATATGAATAAATGATTGTTGTGAAACACAGGGCGATTGTAGCTGTACAACCATTGAATGTCAGTGTAGATTATAAGCTGCCGAAGTTGATCGTGGCTCTCTGCTCGCTTTTATGCAAGCTGGTTTATCTGCCGTACTAGGTTCCATTAGGCGTAAAAGGGGAATATTGGTGGAAATAATATGATTGGGACACTTGTTCTTTGCTCGCGAGGTTGTGGTAAAGCAGCCCAAGCTGAGAGTTAACACAGTGAACTCCACATATTGGCGTATCCTGCATTCTCCCTCGGAATCCCAGTGAACTGATTCTGGCAAACTAGTCCAGACTATTACCATAAGGAGTTCTTCAAATTGTTTGCGGCTGACGGACCCATTAAGTTCTGGTTGACATGAAGAATATTAAACGTAAAATCCGCTCATCAGTCCGACAGAAACAAGAAATTCTCACCAAGTGATTCATGTGTTTTATACTGAGTGTGTTGTTAGTGCTGCTGTATCAATGCTTCTGATCTTCCATTGTCCTAATTATATGAAGGCAATGAACTGTGTGAAGCTTGTATATTTGACCTATCAATAAAATGCAAATAATCTCTCTTTCATGTCAGGGAAAAAGCCAATTCTTTTATACGGCTGGGAAATCTGGCATATGGTATGTTTTTGGGCTCAACTCTTTTTTAGCAAAGAAAGCTGTCAAGAATTCTATATCCAATGTTATAGAACGAAGTCTGTATAAACAATAGCCTTCAAAATTCATTTCGTGGAGGCCATTTTTACTGAAACTGACTATACCTTTTACTGGTTACATTACGAGGCTGTCTCTCTCAAAGTACCTTAATCTATTATTCCCTTAACATTAAAGGATATATCAGCTCAACCACAGCGAGCAGAGATTTCAAATTCCTTTAAAGTTTGGAATCGCATATTCAGAACTGAACTTGTGCTTGAAACTTCTGTAACATCCATGTCCATCCCTTTCTGTTTGGTTGTTAAATTCCACTTATTTAGAACTTCTTGTCGTCGTTTACCTTTAGAACTAAGTAAGTGAACCCCCATAAATGAAATAATCTGTGACATGTGTGATGTTGGCGATGAATTTCGATATACATTTTCTTTGAGCTTTCTTCAAATATCATCGGAAAACATATGTCCCAAACTGCTATGCTTAAAAACCCAGTGTGTTAAAATTTAAAGAACTGTTTAAACTCCGTACATTCTGTAACATCGTCCATGGAACCATCCCGCCATTCTAAGAATACTTCACTGTAGATGTGTACCTCATGCCGACTGTCCGGGAGTTCTATTATGTTGGGTTGTGAAGCTTCCTTCGTCATTGCATTGTGCCAGTACTTGAACAGATCGTTTGCTATTGTTCGTGACGTCACAGGCTATTTGAGATGACGTTGATGCAGATATTGGTGGAACTGTTGTCTCTACAAATAGGAAAAGCCGCATTTTCTATATTTTGATAGAAAGCGAATAATGCTGCTTCTGTGCCAATGTGCCAATTTCCAATGCCAATGTCTTTCTTTTCCCTCGCTAATTTCTGTTCTCATAACTTGACATTTAGAGTTAGCTTTTCCTGTTTTGCTCATAGACGAAAACACGTGTTCCCCTCACAAAATGCACTGTAAGCATAAATTCCTACCCTGTGTACTTCAGTGGGTGTAAGTCGGAATAAGGAAGAACTTATTACAACTCGTCTATATTTAGCCGCCACAGCTTCTCTTAAATGAACATTGCGTAGGCTTGTAAAATAATAGTATTACATTCTTCTGGAGAATTCCGGTCGTTTTAAGATAATCCCTTCATATACGCATATCACAATTACTCCTCCGTGGGTGTGGCATATTTGCGTTCGAGAGTGTTTAAAGTTTTAAAATCTTCACACCGAAAGAACTGTGAAGCTGTCGGCAAAGACGTGTTTATGGCGCTGTCATGACGTCATCTGTCCTTGGAGGGGTATCCTGTGATGGATGACATACAGCTATATATAGAGCGTCACGAAGAATAAACCGTAGCTTAATTGTGCAGTTGAAATTTCGCTGTGCCATTTCCTTGTAATATACATGACTCATACCGAATATAAAAACATTGTAAGTCGACATCTGATTGCTGACATGTGGATAATGTATCGTTTTGTCTACATATAGTGTGTTAATTGTACATGGATAACATAGTCGCATTTTCTGTACATCCTCGTTATAGCGAGCTTGTTGGGTGATAAATGGATGCTGTTTCACCTAGCTTTGATTGATCTGAGGACGATGTAAAAGTGTTAAGCATGCTTGCTATAATTTTGTATCTGTCTGGATTGCCACAGAGCACATTTCCGACTCAGCCCGTCGGTAGTCCTAGATTGATGCACCCTTTACGTACACGGGCAGTACGTAACCTCGTAAAACACGCGATCCCAATATCCGATCTAGGGACATTATGTTACCAATGCCATCCATACAATTAACCAGTATTGAACATAATTGTAGAACGTAAATAACTTGTCTGAAGTTCCCCTGACGCTATATTTCCTGGAACTGGTGGTAACGATGTGAAGAAATTTCAATATTCCTAACCCATTTTATAAAGATATGAGAATTAAATTAACTAAAACATTACCAGGTGTGTTTGGAAAATCAGTCGTGGAAACACTGAAGGCCTTACAGTGTAATATCACATGCAGAACCATCGGAGAAGCAATCTTGTTTGTTTCATATGTTTTGCCCGGCAGGTTAGAAGTACTTTAGATGAATGATCGTCGCGCCTGATGGGAAAGATATGTCTTATAAGTGTCGATCATTTACCCTTGGATTTTGAGTAATATATTCAGGTTCCCCATGAAACTGGGTAGATACAGTATCATGTATCAGGTTACATATTATCTATCGAGACATCAAAGATACATAGAAAATCTCGCCGGAGTGCCCTTTGATATTTCAAGATCTCATTCATGACCGCGTGTAGAAAACTACTACAAGTATAGCTGGTCCTTCAGTTCTTGGCCACATTACATCTAACATTTACTGCCTGTTCTTGACTTTCCTGTATAATATCAACCATTTGCAAACGCTTTGAGTTTCAGGTAATCCAATGTCTTCAAACATCGTTCTTTCGCAGAGTACCATGTATTAACTGGTAAGGTCTGTTGAATGTACAATTTTTCTCTGGATGGAAAGTTCTAATTGTCATGGTAACCGAAGTAAATACAACATTTTCATCGGTTTACGTGACTGACGAACGCCTGTGGTGTTCTGCGTGAAAACGTTTGCAACTAATTGCAACTGAACAAAAATATTGTATAATACTGTAACTGAGAATTGTATAAATACCCCTCAGTGCCAGGTGTTGGTATATTGTTGAGACGTGGGTGGTCAGCCAGTTACAGTGTTTGCTCGTCTTGTACTTGGCACATGTTCGATTTTCCACGTATGTGCAGCTTTCGTGCCCAAACCCCCACTCTCTCATTCAAAAGATTTAAAGATTGTAATTTTTATAAAAAAATTCACTCAGTACTCACGTATTAAATGTGAATATTAGCAGAACATAACTCCAGATTCAAAGACAGGTGAACAGTTAGTATTTTGTCAAGTCACCATGGGCAGCAATGCAGGCTTCAATGCGGCGGGGCATACTACTGATCAAAGAAGTTAGAAAGTCGTGGTCCATGCTGTCCCAATATCGGACCACCTCTTCTTTCATTTCAGCAATATTTGTCAGATTTTTCTTATTGACACTTTCCTTCATAAGTCCCCAAACATTTTCTATTGGATTTAGGTCAGGGCTATAGCTTGGCCAATCTAATAATGTCATATTTTGGGTCCGAAACCAGGCCTGTGAATGCTTTGAACGATGTTTTAGGTCGTTGTCCTGCTGGAAAATCCAAAAATTTCCATAGAACACGTGAGCAGATGGAAGTAAATGTCCCTCGAGAATATCTGTGTACCGCTCACTGTTCATATTCCCTTCAATACACAGAGGGGCGCTGCCCCTAACACAGATATGCCACCCCACATGTTAAATTTCGGACTGTACTTTGGGCGCTGATACAAAGGTTTTTCAGTTTGTTTGGTCCAGAATTTCAGTGTATTAGGAAACAGCCACACAGAACTTTCATCTGAGAAAATCACATTGTCCCAGTTAAAATTTCTATGCTGTAAGCACCAGTTCAACCTTCGCTCCTTTTGTTTTGGTTTCATGATCGGTGATGGAATTCTTCGACTTTTCTGCCAACCCATTGCATGCAGCTCAGTTCTAATTGTCTCCTTACAGACAGCCACAGTTCCTCTATCAATCATATCCAGCCTGAAGTTTTCTTAACTCCTTCGTTTGTTTTTAGAAACAAGAATACCAAGCCGCCTCCTGTCACCGACAGTCAATTTTCTGGGCCTACCTGCGCCTCCCTGGTGCTCAATGCCATATCCATTTGCAATATTTTTCAAAACACGATAAACAGTGGACAAAGGGATGCCTGTTCTACTTGAAATCACTTTAGCTGATCTGATGTCCTTGTTATAATACTCTAAAATCAACTTCATCTTCTCTAAATCATCCATACTGAGGATCACTGAAAATGTCGTCTGCTAGCAAGTAATCAAAGGGGATAACTCTTCACAAACTAATGAAAAAGGATTAACGGAGTTGTCTCTCTTGAATGAAACCAAGCACTTGATAGCTGGTCAAGGTTGTTTATACTAGAAATCCAATTAAACATATTCCTAAAATTCTCAATAATTTCTGGTCATACTATATGTATTACTGAAACTCTATAGGTAAATGATCAACAAGAATACATATTCCCATCAGGAGTGACGGGTATTTTATAATGTACTCCTAAACTGCCAGGCAAAAGAAAATGTAGCAAGTATGTTTGGTGGTGAGCTGAAAATGAAACAATCGCCTTTATGTTGATGGATTTTATACGGATATTTTAGTTTGGAGCCTTAAGTTGTTGGTATGTCGGGGACTATTGTCATCCTATCAACCATCTGATAAGATTTGTTAGTTTTGGGGGTAATCCATTTTTGATGTGTATACTTTCTGTTGACCGACAATATATTCCAGTGATACTATCTTTTAACGACAGTAATGTCTCGGGAAATCCATTATCGTCATTACAATCAGGAAGTTACTGACGTTGAATACGTCTGCATTCTTCTGGCGCTTTTACTGGCTGTCAGCCATTGAAGTCCCTGGATGAAGGGAGAACATTTCCCAAGTCTTGATGATAACCACCTCTGATCTCATGTGAAGAGAACAGGTTACCTCTACAGGCTTTATTACATTGGAACAGGTGACCTCTCCAGGCTTTATTACATTGGAACCGTGCATCTATTGATTAGGGGGCTCATCTCGCTGTTGAATAGTGTATGTACAAGTCACTTGAAGCCGAAGGTCGAGGGTAATGGATGTAAAGGGTGGCGGAATAATGCAGTTTCCTATTTATTGCTACCAGTAGTATGATTGTCTGCGCGTCACAATCAACAATACAGGACGTCATATGTCAATCGACAAAATACACTATTTCCAGATATCCAGAACACACTGAATGAATGAATGAATGAATTGGATGATGTGCGGATGGATGACCAATTGACAAAATGTAAAAATATATCAAAAGACTTTTATAATGTTCATGATAAGTTTTGTGGAATCATGTGGACACTGAGCTGCTATAGATGTAGGCAATATCGTACTATCACTTATGTGCGTTGTTTAACACCTCACTCACGAATATTAGGTGTTGTGACGCAAATATGTAAAACTCAAAAGAAGGAAAAGAACGCAGTTAATAGGTCAAGATAATATAAGTTGTATGCTTCTCTCGAGGGTAATACGGTCTGGTGTACGCCTTTTTGTAGCGTTCCCCGATCCGGTAGGCGAGGGATAACACTGCTACAAAGAGGCGTACATCAGACCGTATTACCGGAGGGAGAAGTTTACAGCGTATCCATCTTACCGCCATATTAAATGTACAAAATATCATTTTGATTTATTTTGAAGATCGGTAAGGTCGCTACTGACTAATATGTAAACAAAATGGCGTCTGCCTCTCAACTGGATTTTGAAAATCAGTGAAACGTATTCTGACAAGCTTAAAAGTGCTTTAGAAATTGTTAATTATGTTTAAGTTGAGTGTGCAAGCGATGCAATGTATAAAATAGTTCAAATAAAGCAGTGAAAGTCAGTAAAATAAATGTGTACATAGTGCACCCCAAAACAGCTATTCGAACTGCATGCGTCATATTATGACGTCATACGGTTGTTAGCGATACAGCTTCTCGGCGGAGAGTTTGGAGATTACCGTGGCAGCAGATTACATTGTTTCCAGCTGTCACTTTTCCAGTTGTCACCAAGCTAAATTACGAGAGAGACAGCTTGAAGTTTTGAAGTTGTTGCCTTTAAAAACAAGAAATAAATGATGTAATGCGTCAGTAACCACAAGGTTTTGTTCACCAGTTCCATTACTTGCTTTGCTGAACTGCGGTGATAACTCAACTTTGCCGTTTTTATTCTTTCGACAGCAGAAATTTTGTCTTTTTCTTACATTTGATTCACGATACACTTCAAACAGTCGCGTTCAAATATTTACACTTGGGAACTAATCATAGATTATCGTTTTCACTGCATTCATATCAATTACGTAATGTTTTTACTCACAATCGAAACATACGACGACATTCACGGCAAAGTGAAAACATACGTGGCGTTGATTCAAGTAAGCGAGAGAACGACAGCCACAAATCAATTTGTAGAATGCTTCAGAACAGAATCCTAATCGAGGACCGTAGTTCCTAACAGTCACTTGACACTTGCCAGCCTCAAGGACGGACCAGTGGGCGTAATTAAATATATTATACATTGGCTGATGCTGTCTCTGTGGACGTAGGTCACTGACCGTGTAGTCAAGGTCATCGGAAGTGAAGAATATACCAGAAGTCCGTGTACGTGGCAGAATATGTTCATATAATACTATGTTCCATCCATAATGAGACGTGCAGTTAAATAGGTTCCGTCAACATCCCATGTGGCATTACCTGGAATTATACCAGGGATGTTATTCATAGATGGCCACGAGGCCAACAATACATGTGTAAAACGATCAGACAAAAACATGCATATGGACCACACTGAGAATATATATCTTACTACATCAATAGATAAGATTATATGTTCACTGAGATTTTTTTGTTTCGATCGAAGTTCAAACACCTTTTTAAGAACGATACAAAGTCTTAGTGATGTTATTTCCTCTTCTCGTGTCACACATGTATTGACCTTGAAGAGAACGGGTGTAGGAAATAATAACTTTTTGCAATGTTCATTTCGACCACCAATTGTCACCACGTGCGCTGCTTTCCCTTTCACGTCAAATCAAATCTGTCCCTGCATATGGTTGCATCTGGATATTCTCTCGATGACGTTATATATAATACTCGTAATTATGCACTTTTGATCTGCAATCCATGCGACTGTCTGGTCAATGTGTATTTGTTTGTTGTTTACGCCAAGGTCTACAATTCTCCATCATGACGTTCAGTAATCTAACTTGGCGAAGCAAACCATAGTTTTTGGTAACATGATACGTTTCACATAAACGTTCGTCGAAAGTCGCGCGTGCTGAACGTGAAGCGAACAGGTGCGTTGTTGATAAGTTCTGAGTATTCACTACCAAGGTATCTGTTGGTATGTTCCATTTATCCAGGAGTCAGTGAACTGTAATATTGGCATGTGTGTGTTGCCAATAGCTACATTCGACTTCAACTAAGCAGTAACGACATAGTAAACAGATCTTAAGTGGGAGACGCATGTCGTGAAATGGATTATGTTGAGCTCGGAGCTACGTGTCCACGACGACTGACTGATGACATCCCTTATTCTTCTGTTGTCTGTTGCGAACCTGTAATTAACAATCACCATGAGTTATCCCTCTGTTACAGGGTACGTGGCTAACCTCCACACAACAAATGACGAGTACGAAGCAGTGATTGGCTACTGTCCGGAGTACGGTCACTTCTTCCACTCTCCACGTGAGTAGATATCTACATGATACTATAACTAATTACATATTATTGTATTGAGACAGTCAGTGTAATAAATCCCCTACCGCTATCATATAGCTCCACTGGTCAAAGTTCAAATGAGACAATGTTCCTATCTCTACCGTGTAACGATACATTCATATTGCACTTTCCAGAGTGAGTCTTATATCTATCCGGTCAAAGTTCATGACGTGGTTACAACTCATATGTTACAAATACCTTCTGACCACTTCATGGTCTATCAACAGCTTCTTTAAAACAACAACAACAATGAAATATTCTCATTATATGCATATGAACATGTTAAGGATGTCTGTGTTGGTAAGCCTGTTGAAGCGGTATGTTTGAAAAAACGGTGACGTTAGCCACACCATACAGTGATAACGATTCAACATGAGCAAGAAGCTGAGTGTCGTGAAAATTCTCTGCCGGGATGATAGACGTTCTCCATCAACTTCAAACAATGAAAATGAATACTATCTATAACAACCTACTTACGGTTTATCTGTCCCTCCTGTTGGTTATGTGTGTTGCAGATAAGCAAAAGGCCAAACACTCTGGGTTTCTATTCAACCACTCGGTGGTTTCGGGAGGGGGTCAAGCGTAACTCTCCCAGAATTGCCTTCCCCTCGCACGTTCGCCATTTCCCCCACTTACGATATAAGCACCGACTTTACAGTGCTGAACTGACATCTGTCTGTGCTGCTCCAGAATTAGTCTATCGCTTATTCAGAACACATATACTAGTATTTTTGACAGAAACAGTCACCTAATGAGCCCAAGTGAGATGGAACCTGTGGAAAAACCTGGCCTTGTTTGATATTGTATAGAACTATAGGGATAGTGAGACAGACAACGCCATCTACCTCATGACATTAAGTCTAATCTAAGATCACAACAACTCTTTCAGTGGAGTATGTGGTCTGGCACTTGCATTATCATGTAATGAGAACTGTAGTCCTTCTACAAGTGCCAGAGCGGAATGGAATGTAAGGATCTGTGGAGATCACGGCATCGTGACACAAGAAGCGACTCTCATGCCGCACGCAGAACATACGACAGAGCACTATGACATGACATAAACGAGCGTTAATATTATGGCGTCGCATCGTTCATCGTGTTGACACACACCTGACATCAGGGCCGAACATAACGGTGTCTTCTGTGTCCTCATGGCTTCATGCGTACAACATAAGTTAGCAAGCACCGGTTAGTTAACTCCACAATGTGTCCCAACACATCAGTGTTGGTGTTGCTTACTTCCCGTCCACTCCTCACAAATACCGAGGGGGCGGAGTGGTTAAAGCGTTCGCTCGTCACGCTGAACGCCCGGGTTCGATTCCCCACATGGGTACAATGTGTAAAGCCCAGTTCTGGTGTCCCCCGCCGTGATATTGATGGAATATTACTAAAAGCGGCGTAAAACCCAACTCACTCACTCACTTACTCTCACAAATACCGAGATTATTTTTCGGCAAGCTCAGGTAAAACAATGGTCTGCATGGTATCCGACTGGTTGTGGTCAAATGATTGATATGTGTTATAGATGGGGCCTCACGTCTGTCTTACAGGTCTAGTTCTAGTAGTTTCGGAGGTTTAATTCATCCAGGGATTCGAACTCAAACTCCCAGAATGGCCCACCTAACCGACAGCACACAAAGTCAGCGATCTAACCGACTCATCCATCACGGCTTCCACACAAGTATAACTCCGACAACTGGTAGTCTAACTGGCCTCTTCCCAAACATGAAAAAGAACATTATTTGCAAATGATGATGAAGCGATGTCTGCTGTGGGCGAGATTTTCGAACACCAGGAGAAAGTCTTCAATAAAAGTTGGATCAGTGCACTCCAGCATCGGTATATTAATCAGCAGCCATGAACGCAATCCATACTAGCAGGGACACCCAGTATGTATTTCAGTGGAAAAATACAAGACCATATATATAGTGTTTTAACGATGCAGCGGTGTTGTAATATAATTGAGAATCCGGTAATTTAACGCTTAAATGTCGTGCTATGAACGTCCATGTCCCAAGCATAAATACAAGTACCCCAAGTGACTGGGCATACGCATCAGGCAGGAATTTCCAGTTTAGCTTCATATTTCATTGCCTGTATACCAAGTGCATTTGCTTAAAATGTCCACAGAGTAAAGGCTGATGAAAAACAGAGTTTTAAGCATGGATCATATCACACTATGGCAAGTCGCACTTTAAGTACAGTTCGTAAGGTGTTTACGTCTCATTAATGTTTCTCCATAGCAGCAGTCACAACTTGCCGCTGCATAGCCGGCTATGCTGGATGACTGACTGCTTAATGACCTCGTGTTATGAACTGGGCAATTTAATGTTATGCCCGTTCAAAAGAACATTCAACTGTATGCATTTCAATTCAGATCTTGCATTCCTCATTTATTATGTTCGCATTTGAAAATACATGTATAATCCTCAGTGGTAAATAATGTATAATAGGTTTTGTGTAACTCATTTGGGTTGGCGTAAAACTAAAATGGCGATTTCGTGATTGAACTGTATTTACTAATGAATGTGTCGAGGATTTTCCGAAGAAGCAGAACCAGCGCGTGTTTAGAATGACTGAACAAATATCTGCACTCTGAAGAAATATCAGAAATATATTCACCGAAAAAATACTGATATGAAAGGCAAAATCGAGGTTCGTTATTCTCGATCAAGTGATGTCAACAAGTGATAACTTTAATGTTCTTGGACTTTCTCATGGTATCCAATCATAGGTTTCAAATCAAGTAACGATATATATGTGAAAAAACAAACCGGAAACAAGAATTTGTCCAGCATTATGTCTAAATTATTTGTGTGTATATATGCTACTATGTTATGCGTTTATACATATGACGACATGTACAATTATGTCATAAGATACGTATAACATTATACAACGGAACGGATGTGTACAGGAAGGTGGTAGTGGTGCAGTGGGGACGGATACAAAATGTGTCTAAGGGATTTCGAGACTGAACCGTTGGGGTGAACCAAGAAAGCGGCATTTATAAACTAAATTGTGAAATTAGTACATGACCAAACAAGATCAAAGAATAATCAATGTGAAATATTCAAACATGTTGTTTAGGGGTTGATCACTCCCTTGTGTCTTACATATAGTTACAGCCAGTCTTCTAAAAGCTGTCATCTCAATCGATTAAGACACTTTTTCACCGAATTGTCATTCAACAAGCAGCTTTCGTAAGAACTATCAGGGCAGGTTGAATCATCTGGCAACTCTGGTAGGATAATTTTGAAACAGATTTTTGTATATTGAAAATGAACCCCCTCCAGTAATATGTAGTGATGTGTTTTTTAACATGATGACGTATGCTTAATGTGACCGTTCATGTTCAAGTCGGTGGCGTTTTGTGCGGAACTTGGACTGGTGTGTTCCTGTACTCGGGAACACTGGAACAGCTAGTCATGATTTATATTTTATAGCTGCAGGTCCTGTGCGCACATGTACATGTAATATCTGTTGAGGTCTGCGTTGATTAAGAAAATAACGTTACTATCGAAGTCTGCTGGAAAATACTTGTCTTGTGTAACTTCAAGCCTGCCATTTTCGTAAAAAAACCACCAGGGGCAGATAACTCTAAATCACGCTTACTGTTCCACCATCACTCGACATCTGACAAGACAGCATAGCTTTAATCACTTCTTGCTGCTGACTGCGACTTAACATGTATTTATGACTGTCCCTACAGCCACATTACACTATCGAGTGCTGGCAATGGTTGCCATAGAGAGGTCAAATACTGATCAACAGATATATAATGTGCAGAAATGACGACCATGCGCCCCCTGCTGCCATGTTAAGCATTCGCTGTACGCCTGCCTGCATCAGTTCTTGTTAATGTGTAATTTGAAGGAATTATTGATCACCCGCCCCATTACCTGAATTATTCACGGTTTATCTCAGTTTCACACGCCTTATATTCCATGGGCGGATCCAGGAATTTTGAAAGGGGGGTTGCCATAGGGGTGTGTGGGTGGGGTGTTTGCCCCAACCCCCTCTGGATCCGCCAATGTATTCACTATACAACCCATTCTTATTCAAGCATATTCTGCTTGATTGTTTAGATTTCCCAGACAAGGCCCAGTGGTGAAAGGGTTCGCTCGTCACGCCGAAGACCCTGTTCGATTCCCCACCTGGGTACCTATCTTTACGCACACAAGACACTGTGCATCATTCAAGCTACTCCCAATTCTGCTGTCTTGATAGATGATATCACAGTGTATTTGTCGACTGGGTCTGTATCGTGTTCCAATGTTGTTCCATGTCTGAACCAACGCTTGTCCGAAATCAGCTAACGTCAATGTCTGATTCTGGGCTTGACGTAAATGTCGCTCCATTTCATCCCAAGTGTGCTCGATAGCGGACAGGTCCGGAGAAACAGCTGGCCAAGGAGTACCGGAATGTTCTGCTGTCTCAGGAAATCTGTCACAACACGAGCAACATGTGGACGGGCATTATCTTGCTGAAGTGTGAAGTGACGTCTCTGTCATTGAATCAACGGCTGCACATGATGCCTAAAGATCTCATCCCTGTATCCCAGACCTGTCAGATTGCCATTGACAATAACAAGTTGTGTCCGACCGTGTGATGTGATTATTCCCCATAACATAACGCCGCGCCACCAAACTGTTGACGTTGAATAACGCACGCGTCAGCATACCGTTCACCTTGCTGTCCCTTGCACTACCATCTGAGCTGTCCAGATGAAATCTCGACTCGTCAGTGAACGAAACAGCTTGTCTGATGTACCGTAGATGCTGTCTGCACCAGGCAAGACGTGCCTGTCGGTGACCTTGGAGCAAAATTGGACGTATTGCAGGCCGTCGGGGCCGGATGTTGTGCTCCCTATGTCGGTACCGTACAGTCTTGGAACTGATTGGACATAAGCCAGGAATGGCCCTGACAGTCTGGAACCGATTCCTTAGATGGGTCAGCCGAATGTGGTTGTCTTTCTGACGTGACCTCACGCGTGAACGGCCTGTCAGAGGCAAATCTGTTCCCATTATGTCGAAAACGTTTCCATGGAGATGAAATTGTGTTTCGATGGACACTCAAGCGTCTGGCCACTTCATTTTGGGCCATTCCAGTCTCCAGCATGCCCACAGCGCGGAGACACTGATTTTCTGTAAGCCATGGCATGACATGGTAGAGAATCAACCGTTCTTCAATTTTCAATATCAGGTGTCAAAAACATGCAAAAAGTGAGTAAGTTCATTGTGTACAAAGTGCACGTACCACGCGCGATACGTGACATCAAATTCCTGCAAAGCGCCTTGCTACGTGTTTATTTACTGTTATTTTTATAACTTTTCAAATATGTTTTTATTTTATGCAATTTTTGTTATGCCCCGTTACTTGTTTTCGTTAGTATATTTCAAAAGTTCTTCATATTCTCTCATTTGTTGCTGGTAAATCACAATCCTAAATTGTTTGTTTTTAGCCTTCAAAGAGCAAAGATGGGATATTGTGGTGGAGAAACGTATAACCTTGTTGGCACTGTGCAGATTCTGTTGTTTATAATCGCCAGGGAACCTGCATAAACTGGTTCTGGGACAGTTTCTGTTATCATACATAAAAATATATATGTTTTCACATCAATGTAATGAATTGTATGTAAATCGATACATTATATCGTGAGTCTCGTAGAGCGGTACGATACAGATTGCACCATCGGTACTGACGACTATAATGGTGTTGCTGGATGGAGGTCACGGTGAGAGACAATGTTGGCGATGCTGTTGGTTAATGGTTGATGGAGATGGGTGATCAGTAATGGCCATCCAAAAGTTAACATTACTGTCGCCGGCAGTTGTATTTCTCCTTTATTCCCTCCTGCGGCTGCTGCTCAAGTATCAAATAATAAGTTGTACGCGCTACCTGTATCTGACGCACAGGTAATTCACGGGCTTTTGCCTGTGACGTCAGGACAATTTGAATTCACCTATTGTCACCTGTCAGCCTCGGACGATGGCAGACAGATATCAACATTTCATGATGTTGTCTTTTCAAATTACAGGCAAATAAACAGCTTTTTAAAACAACTCCGTCTCCTAATATTTGTCTCGGACAATAAGAGACCCGAACCTGCGACATTACCCCCACAACATCCGGTTCCTACCACGTTGTGTCTGAACCCACCGGAACAGGAACTGTAACCAAATATTCGGGCAGCGTTGACTACAGTAATGTATGTAATCTGCAGCCATATCTGCCGGTCGCCAGCTCAATACAACGGTGTAAGAACTACGAGCATAAGATGATTATGGTCGAGAGAGATATTTTCATTAGCCCTGGGTTGACGTACGTTGACCAATCTCCATCATGGCCAACTCCCGACTTGGCTGGTATCCGACTAGTCCCACACGATATAAGCTCCTTACATCAAGGTGGTATTCTCTGATTCAAATCAAACTGTTCTACTCGGCGAGGAAGGGACATTCCTATTCTTAATCAGTGTACAGGTCGGGTTGACTAACGATTTTCTTGTTCTATTTTCAGTGTTTTCATTCCACACAGACGCCACGGAGATTGCCGAACAGTTCCGGAAAGAGGAGGATCATATACAGAGCGTCTGCGCGAGCCTGAATACCTGTCTGGAGCAGTCTGGGGTAGGCGGATCAGACAGATGCGACCGTTCTCACGTGTCTCAAATAACCCTGAAGTAAAACGTTAAAAAACAAGCTAACTACAAATCTTGTGACTGATAATTATGTAATGTACTATCATGACAGTTTCTAAAATGGAGCGGTGGGGTAGCCATGTGGTTAAAGCGTTCGCTCGCCACGCCTTAGACCCGTGTTCGATTCCCCACATGAATACAATGTATGAAGCCCATTTCTGGTGTCCCCCGCCGTGATGTTGCTGGAATATTGCTAAAAGCGGCGTAAAACCATACTCGCTCACTGTTTCTATGATCGTTTAGGATTATTTAACTTTTAGAAGGTTATTCAATATGATCATTTGAGATCATACATTTTGTATAATCCGTGCACATTGCTGAATGCTGGTCCCGGCCATGTCGTGGTGAAGTGAACTAGTGTCTAACTTCTCGTTCAAGATTATTGCACTTATATCGCCATATGCATGCACGTGCGAATGTGCGTGATTGTACTATAGTCCGTTTGGCTGAAAATCGGACCGATGAATTGCAATCTAACTCGAAAAAACTAAACATAGAATACTCCATGAAACACTTATCATAACGTCAGACCAACTCTGTGATTTTTTGGCAGAATTTTTTACCTAAAAATAAAAAAGTTGTTTAACAATCTATCATTAAAATTTTGACACAGTTCACTATTTGTTACGAGAGAGGACTGCAAAGGAAGGAAACAGCCAGTTGTACGGGAAGCACGTGCACAAGTGCCGACAAAGTCATTGATTCATTAACCTTTTTGCACACCTGGCTGTTCCTCTCTTTGCACCCCTCCCTCGTAACAAATAGTGAACTGTGTCAAGATTTTAATGATAGTTTGTAAAACAACTTTTTTATTTTTATGACATGAGTTCTGAAAAAAAAATCACAGAGTTGGTCTGATGTTTTGATTATCATCAGTGTTTCATTGAGTACTAAATGTTTAATAGTTTTCGAGTTAGATTGCAATTCATCGGTCCGCTTTTGAGCCAAACGGACGATGCTGGTTTTACCGTGGCCACCAACTAAGATACCATGCTGCAGACACATTAACTGTATTCCGCTCCGACCAGTCATTGTAATAGCCACTTAATGCCAATCACCAGGTATTGCAACAACTTCACCTTTTAAAATGAGGCTGCACCAAATTGGTACATGGAAGTTTGTACGGGTGAAATCACAGGAAAAACACTGCATCCATTTCACAACATACACGTTTCATAAAGAATCGAACTGTGTCTTTGTCTTTCAGATTCACGGGCGGGTGGTGAGACTGGCAGACAAGAGTCCCGGGAACGCTATTGTGCGTCTGGCGGAGGAGGAGGAAGCTGAGTGCATCGTGACGGGTACCCGTGGACATAGCAAGCTGAGACAGACGTTGCTAGGCAGCGTGAGTCAGTACATCGTGCATCACGCGCACATTCCCGTGTTTGTTTGCAAAGACAAGAAGGGGAAATAACTTGATGAACATTTAGATTTCATTACATATCCAGGGAACCTTCATGTCATCGTAACATTATTCAAGCCACGTCTCTCATTCACAAGACAACAGAGAATATCGTTATGTTTATGAATAATTTATACATGTCCTGTATGTTATGTGTATTTATATATTGTAGATATCACTATTCACCTTTGACTATTTTCTGAGAAAGTGTCTGAACTCATGCTAACCCATTTTGTTAGAAGATATATATTCTGGTATGGTATACAAACTGAATCAAATACAACAACTATATATGCACCTTTCTAATTCCAAATATCTGTGCTCGTCTCCTACTTCAGTCCAGTAGACAGAGCGTCTGCCTGTAGAGCGGAAGGTCGATGGTTCGAACCCGACCACGTCACACTTAAAGACGTTTAAACATGGTGATTGTTGTTACCTTGGCGCTCGACCCTAAGAGGATAAGGGACTGGTGCGGAGCCAGTATGACGTGTCCGAGTGGGGTATCCCTGTTTAACTTACCTGAAAGAGACACATGACTGATTGCCAGTTTCCAGCTTCTGCTTCATTCGTAATGGCGATGGTGATTGGTCACATCAAAGACGTATATACGTCGTTGCTCCAATGTTCGCGACAGGGCTATGCATACCAAAGAGACATAGTCAAAGCCTGTGTCAGAAGTTAACGACAAATGAGCATACCAATTACAATCGTTATTGAAGAGCTCCAAATGGCATCATCAAACCACCTAAACATTTACGATCTTGTTCCTATATGACCAGTAATTCGTCTTAAAGTTACAACCAAGGTCAGGTTTTTTCCAAGTGTTTGAGATATCTTAAGTGAGCGAGTATGATTTTGCAATGTTCCAGCAACACCACAGCTGAATGAAACAGAACTGGATTTCACACAAAATACCTATGCACGGAGTAGAACCCAGGCCTAAGGTGTGAACACCTTGACCGTGAGGCCACCCCATCGTATCTCGTGGAATAGAAATACACACCGTATGTTTCTCTGTCGTGCCGGAGGTCATATGAGTAACAAGACGTTGTAAAGAACAATTTAAATCGATTAGTAAATTTGTACAAAACATCTATACAATCCAGCACGCATGTGCTGTCAATGTAATTGTTAGTTTTTCTGGTCATTAAATCTAAACTAGTAGTTTCCCGGAAAACATTGAACAATGATTTCATTTAATTTACAATTTCTCACCATACCTGAAAACAGTTAACAGCAACATACACAAATAACCATGAATTTATTGGTTGTGCCATTTTTGTTATGCACATCCATCGGTTAACTGCCATACAGACTCCGCAATCATTAACCTTTGTGTTATATTTGTTAGTTATGGTCTAGAGACTTACGACTATATGCTGTCCTTTTGATGTATATATAATAAATATTTTCTCAGATTTAACAATACGGAGTTTTGTTTTGTTTCTTTTTTTTTTGTAAACTGACTAATCATTGCATGGTTCACGGTGTTAAGAAGGGGGATTTTACAGACGCTTCACATAGATGTCCTAACTCTGTCACAGCGACCTGTGAGGTGAGGTGAAATTGGTTTTTACGTCGTGCTTGAGAATCTTTCGCTCATATGACGACGTGCATGCGTGTGTTTGTGTATGTGCGGCTGCTTGTACTAGCCCAGACTTAAGCTGGTTTAATAGTGCTAGCCCACTGAGATACCATGCCGCAGTGAAGCATGGATACCCCACTCAGACACATTATACTGACTCCGAGCCGACCAGTCCTTGTTTACCCATTAATGCCGAGCGCCAGGCAGGGACCAACAAGTACCATATTTTAACGTCGTTTGGTATGACGCTCTCCGGGCGGACGCTCTAACCACTACACCACAGAGGCGGTCACAGCGACCTGTACATAATTGAGTCAGGAC
The DNA here is from genome assembly GCF_003918875.1 of Haliotis rubra. NCBI lineage: Eukaryota > Metazoa > Mollusca > Gastropoda > Lepetellida > Haliotidae > Haliotis > Haliotis rubra. The sequence continues at coordinate 629,984 of NW_025767224.1, read as the reverse complement.
AATGCTACTGTCCATACCAAACTGACAAGTTACCTGACAACTACCCTGTAACATGTCCCAGGTCAGTCCAGTATTCCATCCAACAAGATTCGGGAGATCAGATGAAGAAGACGCACAATGTTATCAGTTTGTACCGTCAGTGAGTCCGCCAACGTCATGAAGCGATCCATTTTGTTTCCGGTTTCTCGAGTCTGCTCAAGTAGTTAAAATACATGGTTGATTAAAATGTAGGATGGTATGGCGGGATAACTATGAGTACAGACATGTTGGTATATTCCATGAGTTAACTTAAAGTTGTGCATCTAAATCTTCACAGTGCTGTCAATGTAAATGAACTAACAGCAGCTTATTATCATGACCATCAGCACAGCCATGTGTTGGTCAGCTGCATGTAATTAACCTTAGATCGAGGGGGTGGCTACTGCAGGCTGACCATACAGGGCGACCTGACAGTCAGTCGTCGAATGCTTATTGTAAGAGGGACTTGACCCTCGGACAGTGGCTAGGCAGGGGGGCTGACGATCGCCTGTATGATGGTGCCTCCCCGTTGGCTGTACTTCTATGTAATTGTATAACAGGAGCTCGAATAAAGTAGTGTGGACTCGCTGATAGACTATTGTATTTGAACCCAACCATAAACACCCGGGATATATTGGGTCGGAACCTCTCAGCAGGGAATCTTTTCAGCAGATCTCTGTCGGTATCCATCCATCCTGGGTCCACAACACAACGAAAGTGAAACTGCCACCAACATCAGACTACGAGAACAGCTGCCAACCCCGCCTGTCAACTATGTCAGAATTTGGACTGTCGCAGTTTCAAGGACATGATCCATCAGTACAACTGCGGTGATATTATGCTTTTGTTCATGGGATATCGTGTGAAAACAAGAACTGATCCATCTTCAACAGCTACACGCACGCCGCTCGTCAAACGGCAAAAACTGTGTTCGTGCAAAACGAAGAATAAAAGAGGAGAAAACTAAGAACTCACAAAAGCAAAGTATTCCAGCAATATCCAGTATACTGACTTTCAGTGATTCTTCGGTGTTTTCAGTTGTTGTACCCTACATGGTGAGTGTTGGTACTATTTGGTTCATTATTGTCAACATCAATACCTCTCTTTTCCTTCATAACTGCAAGTCCGATAACAGGTCCTCCAGTACATTACGTTTTCTCTGGGGAATCCGCCGAAAATTAAACGCTACTCGTTCAGTCTCAAGAACTTTGATTCCAGAAGTTTGTCTCAGTTCAAAATTGCGCTGATGAAGAACTGCCCCCTACATTTATCTCAGTCTGCTCTTATTTGGTATGTAGGTCTTCCTGTAAAACAATACGGCAAGGCCCGAACTCAAACAGTCCTTTCTAAAATGCATTCCACCAACCCCTCCCTTCCCACGGCCATTCCCCAATCTGCCCCCTCCACCCCCTCCCACCACATCCCCAGTGTATCATTTGCCCGGACACTAATACAAGTGCACCCATTGTAGGTTTATACCATCTCAATCCCCCAGGAGTGTCGCCTCCATCCCCTCAATGTATTTTCAACACCACTCAGTGCCTTCTTTGTAAATGCGTTCAATGTCATGTCACTGTTCTGTAAGCGCTTTGGTAGCGTACACCTGTGTGTGTGTGTCTGTTCCATCAAATTACTTGTGTGTGTCCTTGTGCGCCGCTCATTAATATGCTCTGAAGTACATATGTATTCATTTGACTAGGCCGTTGTTTTTTTAATAATGGAAGCATAAATATGGGTTCAAATATGTCGGAAATTGATTTGCCATTCCTTGCTGTTCATGGGCAGAAGGTGTTATACCCTGGTGTAACCTTATACTTTTCTATTTCAAGGAATTTGTCATATAAAGTTTAAAATATTCGCCGAAACATGCAATCTTGAAGCTGCATTTCTTTAAGATATTATTTCAGTACATTGCTACAAGATTAATAAAGCGATTTATATTGTCATTTATGTTATTGTTTTAAAGCAAGGCTTCCACGACACACATATTTATCTGTCCCTTTGACATTTTCAGCAAATACTGTAACTTTTATGTCGATATTTCTATCAGAAAACCTCAATTAATATCATCATTTCAATTTTGTGATACGTCGGGACTTTTTGAAACAATGTCCATTAAATATAGAATATATCCCTACTTCTGAGAAGTATGTGCAATTATTGTCACATCAGCTACCCTGTTATATTAATTTGGCAATTTGAAACAATATTATAACTTCTCATATTAGTTGTGTATAATTTATATAATGTATATTGTAATTTAATCGCTACCTCATTTACAATGCTTATTAGGACGCGTGACACGACCTTTTTCACAAAAAGATATGTTTGATTGAAGATGTCGCGTATATAATATGTGCAAAACACAGTCCACAATATAGGCCTTGACCTCATGGGTTATGGGGTTAAGCTGCGGTCACCTGTCACGCTCGAGAGGCCCTCGCAGCTGATACAAATACCGTATGTCAGGGAGCGGTCGCAACATGACGAGGCCCTGATCAGGTTACAGGTATCTTAGTACGATCGATAACCAAAACCACGACCGAGTGCTTTTCACCTCTTTGATTCATTATCAGTTTTATTAATAAATGAAAGACTTAATGCAGAGATCATATAATATTCTATTATATGGTCTCTGATTAATGACAGAAATATGTATTATATCAATTGACAAATTAATCTTCTCAAAACGACTAAAATATCTTTGGATATATCATCTTTACGACCTGAATGTGTAAAGTCCACTCTACTAGGGTTTTGTGGCGGTATTGCAGAGGCTCGTTCACTGTAAGACTGACACCCGTCTACAGGCTGTTCGACTTCATTGCTGGGATACACATTTAATCAGACTACTTTTTTGCCTCACGCACTAGCCTTTCTCAAGAATAGTTTATGGTGTATTTGTTTGTATTCAAGGAAACGGACTTGGACGGAACTGTTCTTCGTGAAACCATGAGGATTATCAGAGTCCGGACTTTAAGGGTTCCACTGTAGGTATTCTGCGTATCTAACACATTCAATAGAAGACCAATAAATGGGAAAATGTCTCCGACAACGCTCACGGTATCAAAAAGATGTCAAAACACATAATTGTTTTTTGTTGTTTTACGTCGACATATACCAGGCGTATGACGGCAGCTTGTATGACATCGAGTCTGGACCAGACAATCCAGTGATTGACATTATGATCAACGATCTACGCAATTGGGATACAATGATACATCAACAAAGCCAGCGAGCATGACCTCGTAATCCCGTTAGTCGCCTCTTACGACAGGCCTGGGTTGCTCAACACAAACTCTAACCCGGATCTTCCCAGGTTTCAAAATACATAAAATTGTAATAAACTCTTTCTACTGACATCCCGTGAAGTTATCAATTGTAGTTATAGCTTCCGTTGTTTCCGTTTTCCTGATATTCATATTTAAAAATCGATATTAAGCCATTTTTATAAAATTTTAATCAAATTGGCGGCAGGAATGCATACTTGTAACATGATCCACGGGCTTGTATGACATCTGGGATGATTTATACTCTGTTCCCCTTTAAAACCCTTTGGCGTCACATTTGGCGGTTATTGGGGTGGGGTGTGCATTAATGAGGATTGTTCTCTATTTCTCGGACTTTTTACATGAGATTTACAACATTCAAGAGAGGCCTTAGTAAAGCTTTAAAAATAAATTAGTCATTTGGACATTTCCTGATTTGATGGGGTTCCATTTTTGACTTGTATCCTGTGTTCCTGTGTTGTTTTCAGATGAACAATTAACTTGTCTTTGCGTGTGTTTGTGACTGTGCAACCGCTGACGCAGGATACTCTTCATCGGACACCTATTATCATCACTATGTGTCAGCTATCCTTCTGCTATGGTGTAGCTGGAATCGGAGACTGGGCTTTGACATTGCCGTCACTGTTCATGATTATCGAAAGGGTTTTGTTCCGTATTTGGTTACTCTGCAATGTTTGTTAAGTATGAGGCCAAGCTGAGATATATCGTGTATTCCTGAAAGTGCTTGCGGTGGGGAAATAATTGAGTTATTGTTCAACATCTCTACATTCACGAGCATATATGCGGGTGCAGCCTGTCTACACATACTTTCACCACATGGGCACAATGTGTGAAGCCCATTTCTGGTGTCCCCCGCCGTGATGTTGCTGGGATATTGCTAAAAGCGGCGTAAAACCAAACTCAGTCAGTCAGTCAGTCAGTCTACACATACTTTCAATGCATATATAACTTTTCACTATACAAGTCCCCGGGGCTGAAGTTCTGCAAGCTTATGGAGCCCAGTGAAAATGCATTATCTGGCTATTTGTGAATCACCACTCTCCATTTACAATTATCACTGAGATCGATCCTCTTATCATTGCTGGATTGATTGATTCAGACATACAGCTGTCATACACTGCTGGCCTGAGTTCAGACACAATAGTGACCCATGGATGGTGGAAACGGGGGCTCCTATAACACAGGCGACTGTCAGGGAGATCGCCTTATCTTGGGTATACGATTAAATCAATAAAATATTGAAATTCAGTAAAACAAGTAAATAATAAATTCATCTAGAAAAATACCATTACACTATCGGCTCACAAGTTGGACAGAATACTTTGAGAGGGCACTGTTTGCATGCAATAAATATATTAAAATGTTTGAAATCTCTCACGTTTATTCTTACACGCCTGGTCATTTCAAGAGGTCACTGTGACCAATACAAAACCATGAGTGATTACAACATAATGGCAGCAGCCGGGTTATTTCGTCCTACCCTGCAGTGGTTGTAGTAAATGTCTTTCGATTAACCTGATAAACTGGATCCAGCTACTGCACCAGAAATACGACGACAGTCACGCAACTGCTTCCAGCAGCAGAACGCAGGCCGGGGACACCTGTGTGGTCAATGTCGACATAATTACTTTCCAGAACCATCTACCGTAACCTCACAGCTTCCCGAGACAGTATGCCACACAAATATATCACTATCATCAGTTTCCGCTCTAACGTCCACACAACCTTCAACCTTCACAAGGTCTCTGAAGGTCAAGGACATAAGGTCTGATTTCCTTGCATCTGTGTGTTGATTCCTGGCTGTGAGTCTCGGACGGTCCGACACCTGGGGCATACAATGAGTGGACACAAGACGGTGTTAATTGCCGTGGACGGCAGTGTGCACTCCGAACGTGCGTTTGACTGTGAGTATCAGTTGTATGTACTTTTCTGTTGTCAGTAACGACCAGCTGACGATCAATGCGGGAGTTGATGCGAGGAGTTATTTCACTGATGATCTGTTGCTTGTCGGTTAATTGTTCTCAGTACTTGCAGGTTATGCTGTTACAATATGACACGGGTTGTGTGGATGTTTCGTGGTTAGGACTCATTCATGTGTGTGGTTTGCAAGGCATCATGACAGTTTCATAAATTTTAATTTAAGTTATATATCATGGTGACCCGTACTTTGTTTCGCTTGCGTCAATGTGGATCTTGCATTATCCTCGCTTGTCATCTTGCACAGATACTAATTCCAATAATGTCATGTTAAGCCGTGCTTAGTCTGGCTTGCGTCAATGTGTATGAAGCATTAGCCTCGCTTGTGTCATCTTGCACGGAGACTAATTCTGATTATACCATGTTAACCCAAGATTGGTCTCGTTTATGTCACTGTGGTCCAATAAAGTGCTCTTGTGTCAAGATGGACACAGTCTCGAGTCTGTAATGTCACAGTCTCGCGTCTGTAATCGCGTCAGTAATAGTCACAGTCTCGCGTCTGTAATGTCACAGTCTCAGTCTAGCGTCTGTACAGTCTCGCGTCTATAATGACACAGTCTCTCGCGTCTGTAATGACACAGTCTCGCATCTGTAATGTCACAGTCTCGCGTCTGTAATGACACAGTCCTGCGTCTGTAATGTCACAGTCTCGCGTTTGTAATGACACAGTCTCGCGTTTGTAGTGTCACAGTCTCGCGTCTGTAATGTCACAGTCTCGCGTCTGTAATGTCACAGTCTCGCGTCTGTAATGTCACAGTCTCGCGTCTGTAATGTCACAGTCTCGCGTCTGTAATGTCACAGTCTAGCGTCTGTAATGTCACAGTCTCGCGTCTGTAATGACACAGTCTCGCGTCTGTAATGACACAGTCTCGCGTCTGTAATGTAATGACACAGTCTCGCGCGTCACAGTCCCAAGTCGCGTCTGTAATGTCACAGTCTCGCGTCTGTAATGTCACAGTCTCGCGTCTGTAATGTCACAGTCACAGTCGCGTTTGTAATGTCACAGTCTCGCGTCTGTAATGTCACAGTCTCGCGTCTGTAATGTCACAGTCTCGCGTCTGTAATGTCACAGTCTCGCGTCTGTAATGTCACAGTCTCGCGTCTGTAATGTCACAGTCTAGCGTCTGTAATGTCACAGTCTCGCGTCTGTAATGTCACAGTCTCGCGTCTGTAATGTCACAGTCTCGCGTCTGTAATGACACAGTCTCGCGTCTGTAATGACACAGTCTCGCGTTTGTAATGTCACAGTCTCGCGTCTGTAATGTCACAGTCTCGCGTCTGTAATGACACAGTCTCGCGTCTGTAATGTCACAGTCTCGCGTCTGTAATGACACAGTCTCGCGTCTGTAATGACACAGTCTCGCATCTGTAATGTCACAGTCTCGCGTCTGTAATGCCACAAGGGTACGTAAGTCCCAAAACTTTCACAGTTCACTTTTTGCTTACCCGATTTTTAAACGTAGTATATTTGTTCATTTAAATTTTGGCTAAACTTGTCCTACAATCGCCAGCTGCTGAAGGGATAGTGTACATCCAACTAGGGTCCATGCAGGTAGCAAAAGTAATGTAAGTCCGCATGGTTCCTAGTATGGTCATCTACCTTCAGTTGTTGGCGATTTATAGCCCGTATTTATATTATATTGTCTTCGTTAATAAAAGTTTTACATGTTCATGCTAGTTTCATGCATCCAAAGTTAGATTCTTTTGACATCAGGGTCATCAGCATAGCTGACCTACATTGACGAACGTTGACCTTTATGACCCAAAACTGCCGCTGTTACAGGTCATTGGCTCCCTCCCTCTGCAAGCCGTCTGCGTTCTGCTGTTTATTTTGTTGACAGTAACATAGACAGATTCTTTAATACAAATGCATAAAATCTTTGATTTACAATGTGATTAGGTTGTCTGACAAAACATCCACTTGCACAGTTTGAGATCGATTTGGTCATTGGATGAAGAGATATTTACAAAAAAACCGGGTCCACGTGCATTTCATGCCAAACTATAGTCACAACGGCATTGTGAGATGTGCACGTTCAGTGTCACATCTGTTCTCAGGAACCCCGGGCTGGGTTTACAAAATATTCCAGGAAACTTGTGAATAAAACACGCATAATTTAGCTAGGCTGGAAATAACAGGTCTGGTTTGTGCATCTGCACACCTACATTCGTGTATGTGTGCATGTTCATGCATATATGATAATAAATAATCTAGTACACCTACGCGTGCGAATGTGCGTACGTGCGTTCGTGGGTGAGTATATATGCCATAAACGAGCCACTGTGCTTCGCTTGTTCATTCAGGACATGTACTCATATCAAATGCCACGTCGATTATATCCGCCTGCAGCAAGGAGTTTTGCATGCATATGTTCGTCCCGGTACAAGCGATTAGGTCTGTCAGAAGATGCGAGCATAACAGACACAAATCGATAAAAACTCCTGAAATTGGCAATCTTCATGTGCACATGTGGTTCTTGCACGCATAGTGTATGTATAAGTAAACAAACTAATTGTCTGGACCAGGAATTGGGGAAGTGGAGGAGGGACAGGATGGTGGTTACGGTTAGAGGGGTGAGACGGATTTATGTCCCAATAATTACTATGTCTGTAGGAATACCCACATGTAGGATGTCCGTCCTCGAGGGCTGCACGTCAACATACGCGACGGCGGTAGGTGTTTGACTGTCAGCCATTGGTTTGCTTGACAAAACCTTAATTATTCATAGAGCATCTTAGGATATCTTGACTCTTTGAAATGACTCCCACAACCAAGGACTTCATTTGACGAAAGGGGACTATGCATATTTATGCGGTAATTCTCCATCGATCAAAAACCTTATACATGTATCTGAATATCGTTTAACCAGCTTGCAGTCGACAGCTCTCGGCCTGTGATTGTTTTATAAATTATGTATGCCTTTACCATGCCGCCGAGATGATTTAGTTTTAGAGCGCAATATGCCAGAAATGAGCTTAACATGTGCCCATGTGGGGAATCGAACCCGGGTCTTCGGCGTGACGAGCCAACGCTTTAACCAAGGTACCCCACCGCCCCTTTACCACTGCCAATCAACTGCAAGCTCAACTGCAAGCTCACTGTGAATTAATCTTACTTTAATGTCGAGCGCACATAGATTTGTAGATTTGAAACATTTCATTTGATTTGACCTTACATTTTCAATCTCCGTTTATTTACCGTTTGTTAACTGTATGTATCAAACCCGGAAGCTATATTCTTTACGACAACCACGACAACGTCTCTCAACGTTGCAGAAGAAGTTCTTTTCTGTTGCGCGGCTCTCAGAATAATTAATTTCATATGGTAATACGGCCTTGTGAAAGTCATGATCTACCGACTCAAAATTTCAGAAATGTGAATTGACTGCCTTTTTTCACTCAATCTAACAAAATTCATAAACCGAAACCCTGCACCACAAGTATTCGTTTTGAAAGAGAGGAAATTCAATTTATATTTAACAAATAGTCCAGCTATCACGCTTCGTTTATTTCATTATTTCGTTTCCTTGTTATTACATGAAAAAATAAATGTTTCACGGCATGGCAACAATCAAGAACAGCGCACCTGGCACATGCAAATGAGCCACTCCACAAAAGGTGCATAAGCATGACTTGTTTACACGTTCAGAAGCGAATATGTGACATTGATGCACATGGCTGAACGTTCAAATCTCGTCTCGGCATTCAAGTTCCCCCAAGATACGGGCAGGAAGGATTGCTTGCTGAAACCTGTGTGGGTGGTGCGTGGTTCGAATCCATTGTACTTCACGTTTGGTCGCTCCTATGACAGGTCACTATGTGGACGGTCTATAACTTGATTGTTTTGCTGAAAACCTTGCCAAAACATGTTTCTTTTGATGTTTTATCAGCGAGCAACGTCACACTGCGAGGTAAAAGACAGATCCATCGTTTTCCCCGAGGCGTGGTTTGTCGGACTTGTTACAGCTTGGCTTTTGCATTGAGATGAAATTATAAACATCTGGTTGTCTGGCCTTTTAGAGTTAACATTGCTCGCCACATTTCTCGAATAAGCCTTGTATATTTCGTGCAATTCGAACGACCACTGCTTAGTTGCGTCACACTGCCACAATAACGTTGCCTCAGAGTTTATTATCAGACCAACGCTGGTGCAAGATATTGAAGACTTTACTCGGCAGAGCTGATAACAATACTCATTATTCTGGTACGTGCGAGAAATGTTTTTAATTTTATTTAATTAAACTTCACGTGTTGAAAACTGTAACAGCCTGTTACATTAATGACGGGAATCATTGTCCATACTGACTGATTGAGAACTGTGATGTGAATGTAATATTGACTGACACATTAAATTATAGTTATTGCAGCTGGCGAAAAGCATTTTCATGATAATATTCTTGGTACAATGATACATTTCAATTTGAGACTTTAAACCATCGCACTATACATGGGAAAACCTTTTTGACCACTATACAATTGCCGAGTACAGTTCGCCGAATATTACTGAATTGTTGCTGAGTACAGACAGCCATGATATCACTGTAATGTTGCAGCGGGGATATAACTGAATTGTTGCTGAGTACAGACAGCCATGATATCACTGTAATGTTGCAGCGGGGATATAACTGAATTGTTGCTGAGTACAGACAGCCATGATATCACTGTAATGTTGCAGCGGGGATATAACTGAATTGTTGCTGAGTACAGACAGCCATGATATGACTGTAATGTTGCAGCGGGGATATAACTGAATTGTTGCTGAGTACAGACAGCCATGATATCACTATAATGTTGCAGCGGGGATATAACTGAATTGTTGCTGAGTACAGACAGCCATGATATCACTGTAATGTTGCAGCGGCGATATAACTGAATTGTTGCTGAGTACAGACAGCCATGATATCACTGTAATGTTGCAGCGGGGATATAACTGAATTGTTGCTGATTACAGACAGCCATGATATCACTGTAATGTTGCTGCCGGGATATAACTGAATTGTTGCTGAGTACAGACAGCCATGATATCACTGTAATGTTGCTGCCGGGATATATCTGAATTGTTGCTGAGTACAGACAGCCATGATATCACTGTAATGTTGCTGCCGGGATATAACTGAATTGTTGCTGAGTACAGACAGCCATGATATCACTGTAATGTTGCTGCCTGGATATAACTGAATTGTTGCTGAGTACAGACAGCTATAATATCACTGTAATGTTGCTGTCGGGATATAACTGAATTGTTGCTGATTACAGACAGCCATGATATCACTGTAATGTTGCTGCCGGGATATAACTGAATTGCTGCTGAGTACAGACAGCCATGATATCACTGTAATGTTGCTGCCGGGATATAACTGAATTGTAACTGAGTACAGACAGCCATGATATCACTGTAATGTTGCAGCCGGGATATAACTGAATTGTCAAACCGAAACATGAGTCTCATTAACCTATTCAGACAATGACCTTCTTTTCAGCCGATCCGTATTTTCTCGTGTGAAAGTGAAAAGACACACCACAAACAACTATGGTTACACTGAATTCCATTCCTTGTTTCATAAGAAAATGGTATTTACAAGTAAGTTTTAATTTTAATCTTTAATAACATCGTATTTCTATATTTTCTGTCGAGGTTTAGGCAGCATGACCTTAACTAAGACGTCACTGACTGCCCCTGTTTGATGAGGTCGTAAAATGATTCACAATTCATCTGGCTCACTGGTTACACCTGTTATGTGTTTTTTGCGCTTATTCAATGCGGTTTTATACTGCACAATTTTATTGATATAATATCAAGTCCGTACCAGACCGCCAAACTTTTCTAGCGGCAGAGCCTCGTTTTGAGATTTCCACGATTTCCAGATTTCCGTTTGTCAGAGCTCGCTGTACGACAGAGCACGCTGCACGACGTGTTTGCAAGGATTAGAAGGAGCGTAGTGCTGCAATATACTAGTGCTCAGATGTATCAAATAATAATGATTAATATTTATGTATCCAGTTGAATGAATTGGTCTCAAAATTCTGGACTGGTTTTTATACGAAGTTGCGTAATAAGACGAAACCCAGTCAGCAGGAAACGAGACTGTTGTGTAATCAATGTATTGACTTGGCTGAGTACAGACAGCCATGATATCACTGTAATGTTGCCGCCGGGATATAACTGAATTGTTGCTGAGTACAGACAGTCATAATATGACTGTAATGTTGCTGCCGGGATATAACTGAATTGTTGCTGAGTACAGACAGTCATGATGTCACTGTAATGTTGCTGCCGGGATATAACTGAATTGTTGCTGATTACAGCCAGCCATGATATCACTGTAATGTTGCTGCCGGGATATAACTGAAAAGTTGCTGAGTACAGACAGCCATGATATCACTGTAATGTTGCTGCCAGGATATATCTGAATTGTTGCTGAGTACAGACAGCCATGATATCACTGTAATGTTGCTGTCGGGATATAACTGAATTGTTGCTGAGTACAGACAGCCATGATATCACTGTAATGTTGCAGCGGGGATATAACAGAATTGTTGCTGAGTACAGACAGCCATGATATCACTGTAATGTTGCTGCTGGGATATAACTGAATTGTTGCTGAGTACAGACAGCCATGATATCACTGTAATGTTGCTGCTGGGATATAACTGAATTGTTGCTGAGTACAGACAGCCATGATATCATCATAAGGTTGCCGCAGGGGATATAACTGAATTGTTGCTGAGTACAGACAGCCATGATATCATTGTAATGTTACCGCGGGGATATAACTGAATTGTTGCTCAGTACAGACAGCCATGATATCACTGTAATGTTGCTGCCGGGATAAAGCTGAATTGTTGCTGATTACAGACAGCCATGATATCAATGTAATGTTGCTGCCTGGATATAACTGAATTGTTGCTGAGTAGAGACAGTTATGATATGACTGTATTGTTGCAGCGGGGATATAACTGAATTGTTGCTGATTACAGACAGCCATGATATCACTGTAATGTTGCAGCGGGGACATAACTGAATTGTTGCTGAGTACAGACAGCCATGATATCACTGTAATGTTGCTGCTGGGTATATAACTGAGTTGTTGCTGAGTACAGACCGCCATGATATCACTGTAATGTTGCCGCGGGGATATAACTGAATTGTTGCTGAGTACAGACAGCCATGATATCACTGTAATGTTGCAGCCGGGATATAACTGAATTGTTGCTGATAACAGACAGCCATGATATCAATGTAATGTTGCTGCCGGGATATTACTGAATTGTTGCTGAGTACAGACAGCCATGATATCACTGTAATGTTGCTGCTGGGATATAACTGAATTGTTGCTGATTACAGACAGCCATGATATCACTGTAATGTTGCAGCGGGGATATAACTGAATTGTTGCTGATTACAGACAGCCATGATATCACTGTAATGTTGCTGCCGGGATATAACTGAATTGTTGCTGATTACAGACAGCCATGATATCACTGTAATGTTGCCGCCGGGATATAACTGAATTGTTGCTGAGTACAGACAGCCATAATATGACTGTAATGTTGCCGCTGGGATGTAACTGAATTGTTGCTGAGTACAGACAGTCATAATATGACTGTAATGTTGCTGACGGTTTATAAGTGAATTGCTGCTGAGTGCAGACAGTCATGATATCACTGTAATGTTGCCGCCGGGATATAACTGAATTGTTGCTGATTACAGACAGCCATGATATCACTGTAATGTTGCAGCGGGGATATAACTGAATTGTTGCTGAGTACAGACAGCCATGATATCACTGTAATGTTGCAGCGGGGATATAACTGAATTGTTGCTGAGTACAGACAGCCATGATATCACTGTAATGTTGCTGCTGGGATATAACTGAATTGTTGCTGAGTACAGACAGCCATGATATCACTGTAATGTTGCCGCGGGGATATAACTGAATTGTTGCTGAGTACAGACAGCCATGATATCACTGTAATGTTGCAGCCGGGATATAACTGAATTGTTGCTGAGTACAGACAGCCATGATATCACTGTAATGTTGCAGCGGGGATATAACTGAATTGTTGCTGAGTACAGACAGCCATGATATCACTGTAATGTTGCCGCTGGGATATAACTGAATTGTTGCTGAGTACAGACAGCCATGATATGACTGTAATGTTGCTGCGGGGATATAACTGAATTGTTGCTGAGTACAGACAGCCATGATATCACTGTAATGTTGCAGCGGGGATATAACTGAATTGTTGCTGATTACAGACAGCCATGATATCACTGTAATGTTGCTGCCGGGATATAACTGAATTGTTGCTGAGTACAGACAGCCATGATATCACTGTAATGTTGCAGCCGGGATATAACTGAATTGTTGCTGATTACAGACAGCCATGATATGACTGTAATGTTGCCGCCGGGATATAACTGAATTGTTGCTGAGTACAGACAGTCATAATATGACTGTAATGTTGCTGACGGTTTATAACTGAATTGTTGCTGAGTGCAGACAGTCATGATATCACTGTAATGTTGCCGCCGGGATATAACTGAATTGTTGCTGATTACGGACAGCCATGATATGACTGTATTGTTGCAGCGGGGATATAACTGAATTGTTGCTGAGTACAGACAGCCATGATATGACTGTAATGTTGCCGCTGGGTATATAACTGAATTGTTGCTGAGTACAGACAGCCATGATATCACTGTAATGTTGCTGCCAGGATATATCTGAAATGTTGCTGAGTACAGACAGCCGTGATATCACTGTAATGTTGCTGCCGGGATATAACTGAATTGTTGCTGAGTACAGACAGCTATGATATCACTATAATGTTGCTGCCGGGATATAACTGAATTGTTGCTGAGTACAGACAGCCATGATATCACTGTAATGTTGCGGCGAGGATATAACTGAATTGTTGCTGATTACAGACAGCCTTGATATCACTGTAATGTTGCTGCCGGGATATAACTGAATTGTTGCTTATTACAGACAGCCATGATATCACTGTAATGTTGCTGCCGGGATATAACTGAATTGTTGCTGAGTACAGACAGTCATAATATGACTGTAATGTTGCTGACGGTTTATTACTGAATTGTTGCTGAGTGCTGACAGTCATGATATCACTGTAATGTTGCAGTCGGGATATAACTGAATTGTTGCCAGCCATGATATGGCAGCGGGATATAACTGAATTGTTGCTGAGTACAGACAGCCATGATATGACTGTAATGTTGCCGCTGGGGATATAACTGAATTGTTGCTGAGTACAGACAGCCATGATATCACTGTAATGTTGCTGCCAGGATATATCTGAAATGTTGCTGAGTACAGACAGCCGTGATATCACTGTAATGTTGCTGCCGGGATAAAACTGAATTGTTGCTGAGTACAGACAGCTATGATATCACTATAATGTTGCTGCTGGGATATAACTGAATTGTTGCTGAGTACAGACAGCCATGATATCACTGTAATGTTGCCGCCGGAATATATAGAGATAATCTCACCCAAGTGTCTTCTGATATCAATTATATCAACACGAGTTGATAAAGTTACAAATATCCGAGGCTTGCCAAGGATATTTTAACTTTTATCAACGAGTGTTGATATATTTGATATCAAAAGATACGAGGGTGAGATTCTATTTATCATCCAAAATCACTCTTGATTAATTTTCAATGAAACATGTACATATCTGAACACGGTACTGCCAATAGACTTGCAGTGCAGCGATGTTATATCATTGTGACGTCATCAAGTACATGACGTCATATCATTGTCTGGGCATTGTACAAAATCTACTGTCAAAACGATATCTCCTAGGATATATCGTTTGATCTCACACAAGCGATATCTCCTGTGGAACACAGTTTTGGATGATAAAACTGAATTGTTGCTGAGTACAGACAGAAATAATATGACAATAATGTTGCTGCCGCGATGTAACTGAATTATTGCGGAGTACAGACAGAAATAATATGGCAATAATGTTGCCACCACGATGTAACTGAATTATTGCTGAGTACAGACAGAAATGATATGACAATAATGTTGCTGCCGGGATATAACTGAATTGTTGCTGAGTACAAACATAAATAATATGACAATAATGTTGCCGCCGGGATATAACTGAATTGTTGCTGAGTACAGACAGAAATAATATGACAATAATGTTGCTGCCGGGATATAACTGAATTGTTGCGGAGTACAGACAGAAATAATATGGCATAGTGTCGCCTGCAATCTGATTCCCTCCTGACTTAAAGCATCATGTATGGGAGTGATGGTATCGATGATAGTTCCCATACTAGGGCTGAAGTAACTGTGTCGTGTTCAGAGTGCAGATTACACCATATGTTTTACTGATTATTTGGAACTCCCTCAAGGAAAGAAAATATGTTCGCCCGTCATGATGCCGATGCCAGTCTGGGGCATAGGTGGCGCGTTGTAGTTCCTGGGAGATGACAGATAGGTTGTGTTTCCTGGTAAATGACACAGGTTGTGTTTCCTGGTAAATGACACAGGTTATGTTTCCTGGTAAATAACACAGGTTGTGTTTCCTGGTAAATGACACAGGTTGAGTTCCCTGTTAAATGACACAAGCTATGTTTCCTGGTAAATGACACAGGTTGTGTTTCCTGGTAAATGACAGATAGGTTTTGTTTCCTGGTTAATGATAGATAGGTTGTGTTTCCTAGTAGATGTCAGACAGGTTGTGTTTCCTGGTAGATGACAGACAGGTATTTCCTGGTAGATGACAGATAGCTTTTGTTTCCTGGTAGATGACAGATAGGTTGTATTTCCTGGTACATGACAAATAGGTTGTATTTCCTGGTAGATGACAGAGAGTTTGTATTTCCTGGTAGATGACAGACAGGTTTGTGTTTCCTGGTACATGACAGATAGGTTGTGTTTCCTGGTAGATGACAGATAGGTTGTGTTTCCTGTTATGTGACAGACAGGTTGTATTTCCTTGTAGATGACAGACAGGTTTGTGTTTCCTGGTACATGACAGATAGGTTGTGTTTCCTGGTTAATGATAGATAGGTTGTGTTTCCTAGTAGATGTCAGACAGGTTGTGTTTCCTGGTAGATGACAGACAGGTATTTCCTGGTAGATGACAGATAGCTTTTGTTTCCTGGTAGATGACAGATAGGTTGTATTTCCTGGTACATGACAAATAGGTTGTATTTCCTGGTAGATGACAGAGAGTTTGTATTTCCTGGTAGATGACAGACAGGTTTGTGTTTCCTGGTACATGACAGATAGGTTGTGTTTCCTGGTAGATGACAGATAGGTTGTGTTTCCTGTTATGTGACAGACAGGTTGTATTTCCTTGTAGATGACAGACAGGTTTGTGTTTCCTGGTACATGACAGATAGGTTGTGTTCCCGGTTTGATAACAGGTCTGTCTGTATAATGCCTCTTTGACAGTGTAGGACTTGAATCTAGAAATATGTTGTATTTAGGGATGGTAAACAATATGTAAACGTATCATATATAATCTGTGTATGTCGCGAATAAGTATAGAATGGAATTCACAATGCGTTTACCAAATTGTTTGTGTGTTTCAGGGTACGTGACAAACCTATACAGGGAGGGAGATGAGGTGATTGGCCTGGTCTGTCCACAGATCGCCAACAGGTTGTCCTCCATAGCAGAGGAAGGTATTTCATTGTGCCATTCGCTCAAACTTGTGAAAATCCGGGTTAGAATTGGTCTAAAGTAACCCATGCTTGTCGTAAGAGGCGACTAACGGCATCGGGTGGTTAACCTCGCTGACTTGTTGACACATGTCATCGTATCCCAATTGCGTAAATCGATGCACATGCTGTTGATCACTGGATTGTCTGGTCCAGACTCGTTTTTTAACAGACCGTCGCCATATAGCTGGAATATTGCTGAGTGCGGCTTTAAGCAACAAACCAACCAACAAACCTTGCCTCACACAGTCAGTTCATGGAGAGCAACACCCAAAGAGGAAGTGCCGTAAAATCTTTCTATGTGCACCCTCCGTGGTGCAATCACAGAAATACAATTTGATGTACTCTCAGTAGGACCTATTAAATCGAACCGTATCCTGCGAAGGCCTAAAACAATTTCTTTTATCGTATTGATTGTCATTTATCACAGTGTGAAAACGGGTGCAAAGCGATTGTTTATCTCCAAGTGCGCTGTGCATCACGTTCAAGTACAGTCCGTTTGATTTCATTTGACACCGATGAATTGCTCACTAACAGAAAATCTTATAACTGCTACCAAATTTTGCACAGTCACATGAAATCGACAGATCAACTCTGATGATTTGTCGCCTAATTTTGGACAGCCAGGTGTGCGAATTTCACGTGTGAAATTGAAATTTCACTGCACACACTTGTTGATTACCTGGCTGTTCTACCAGCTAGTGACCACACCCACCGCCCTCGTTAAAAAGCGTTAAATAGCGAAAAGTGACAACAAAATAATGATCGTTTGTAAAACAACTTTTTTATTCAGGTGTCCAAAACTTTAAGACAAATCATCAGAGTTGGTCTGTCGATTTCATGTGACTGTGCAAAATTTGGTTTTACTGTAATTATTAGATTTTGTGTTAGTGAGCAATTCATTGGTGTCTAATGAAATCAAACGGACTGTAAGGTCAATGTTAATATGCATTAGGCGAAGCCTCTTCGGTGTAAGGAGCATATGGAATCCGGGTTCGTGGTTTACTCCAGTTGTCCACTATGTGTGAGAATGAATGCACAACTGTTTTAAAAGTTATGTTTTACATGTGAGGTAAGACAAAACGTTCCCCAAGATACGCCCCATTAATTAATCCGGTTTGCTTGTTCCAGAAAAGAACCCAGACGGCATCATGAGAATTATTGAGGATGAGCACAAACGTATCCAAGAAACAATAGATCGTTTTACAATGCGCATTGAGACTACCCAGGTGAGCTTCAGTCGTTCAAAAGACGACGTACTGTGTGATCCTGTTATATCGAACTTCGAGATTCCGAGACGTATTTTGAGCTAACTTAAGTGTGTTCGTACTAGATTAAATGTATCAGCTTGTATCGCTGTAGTGTTAATCCCATGACACTCAACCTTGACCCACCCTTACATTATTCTGGTCGCCTTTGGGACGTATCTGGAGTGCCCGGACATTCTGTGTCCCCTCTCCTAATTTAGAGCTGGATGAGGGACTCCCTTTTATATGTTCTTCCCAGCCAATTGTTGCTATGATCAAAACGGTTCATTATATGGGTATTTTGTTTCAGGTCAAAGGGGAGGTAATCACTGCTAACGGGATATCTCCCGGACAAACAATTGTGGAGATGGCAGCGTCTCGTGGTGTCAGTTTCATCGTCATTGGTTCACGTGGCCGAGGTGTCAAGAGACGCACTCCCATTGGCCACGTGTGCGACTTCGTCATGAACAACGCCACGGTGCCTGTCATGATCTGCAAGGATGCATAGTGACATTGCTGTAACTTGGAGGATGAATCATGTTGCGTTCACGTTAAATTGGCTTATTACTTGCCATGAAAAGAATGTTATGAGATTCCACCGGCCTTAGGGATTGGGCATCTGTTATGAGGGCGGTGGAGCAGACTAATGGTTAAAGCGTCCGCCCGTCACGTTGAAGACCCGGGTTCGATTCCCCACATGGGTACAATGTGAGAAGCCCATTTCTGGTGTCCCCTGCAGTGATATTGCTGATAAGCAGCGTAAAACCCAATTCACTCACTCATCTGTTATGAGCACGGGAGGCGGTCGGATTGGTTTCAATACCACCCCAGGGTTCTGTTACACTAATAAGCCACGCCCACTTCTCCCCAAAATACATGTAACAAGTTTGTGTGCCCCTCCTTGTTATAATAGATGTCCAGTTCCTCAATAATGGACAAACGTGAAACTAATACATTTGAAAATATATAATATTGTTATTCTTTTATGTACCCTAAGTGTGTTTATCATCTGTCAACATTAAGATCTGACTAATAACTGGTAACATATGCTCGCAATGGTATATTGAGTGAAAACCACATCGGTATGTGACAGAGCTTGTCAACAGACGAATACTGTATCAACACACATACATAGGACGTTTTATTTAGAGCTATTATAATGTCTTTATATACCTCTGATTTTCCAACACAGTATGTTTATCTCCTAAGTTTCACATCAACTGGTATTAGACCGATCCAAGTTCTATTCAATTACACAGTTCGTTTAGGCTTAAAGGCCTTGTGTAACAGATGCAGCTGAATCTGCAAACAAAGTAATGCACACTAACGTGCCACGATATGTCCATAAAACACAAAATAATGTACAAAGTATCCTAATATATAGCAAGAAAGGACACATGCTTCTCAGACCTACAGATTTTGTCAGTACCCATGTGTAAATCTATTCCGATCCAATATACATGATGCTCCACAAATAATATTTACACGAATATCCGATTAATATTCAAAACATTGCACTCTTGGTCTCGTGTAATGCGTTGCCACGTATGCGAAATGAATCCGTGTGCGTGTGTGCGTGCGTGCGTGCGCAATTGGCTTTGCTGCAAATAAGGGCGGCGGGATAGACTTGTTATGTAAAAAGTCCAGGTGTGGTATTGCTGGAATATTACTAAAGGCGGTATACAATCTACGGAAGCGTTCTAGTGCCACAGTCAGAATTTTTTATCTCCTAATTAGGTTTTAGCTAATTAATCTCCTAATTAGGTGATACTATCTTCTAATTAGGACTTAATATCTCCTAATTAGGACATAGTATCTCCTTAATAGGACTTAATATTTCCTTTTCAAAGTCTTCATGCTGATAATGATGCCATTTAAATGGGCCAAACAAGACACAATTTTCTGAATACTGCAAGCCCAACATGAAACAAATGGATATGCTTTCATCCATGACTTCATCCAAGATGCTAAACCCAAACAGAAGAAGTAAATGACTACTGGTCGAATTTTTCAAACATATTTATAACATCCTTAAGTCCTAATTAGGAGATATTAAGTCCTAATTAGGAGATTGCTATGTCCTAATTAGGAGATATTAAGTCCTAATTAGGAGATACCTACGTCCTAATTAGGAGATACCTAAGTCCTTATTAGGAGATACCTAAGTCCTAATTAGGAGATACCTAAGTCCTTATTAGGAGATACCAAAGTCCTCATTAGGAGTTTGCTATGTCCTAATTAGGAGATATTAGGTCCTAATTAGGAGATACCTAAGTCCTAATTAGGAGATATTAAGTTCTAATTAGGAGATTGCTATGTTCTAATAAGGAGATATTAAGTCCTAATTAGGAGATACCTAAGTCCTAATTAGGAGATACCTAAGTCCTTATTAGGAGATACCTAAGCGCTTATTAGGAGATACCTAAGTCCTTATAAGGAGATATCTAAGTCCTAATTAGGAGTTCGCTATGTCCTAATTAGGAGATACCTAAGTCCTAATTAGGAGATATTAGGTCCTAATTACGAGATATCTAAGTCCTAATAAGGGGATATTAGGTCCTAATTAGGAGATACCTAAGTCCTAATTAGGAAATATTAAGTCCTAATTAGGAGATAGTATCACCTAATTAGGAGATAACAAAATTCTGACTGTGGCACTAGGACGCTTCCGTAACAATCCACAGCAAAGTAGATCTATTACTTGTTTGTCTGTGTGGAATGTGGGGAACGCATTATTTCATCATGGTGCTGAGATGAGATTTGGACGGGAGACTGCCGTGTAACAGTATTTGCGCACCCCGGTTTTCAACGTTCGTCAAGCATGCCAAATCGTCAACGGGGAAATGTGACTGAAATGATCTCTCACTGTTGTTGTCTCACATTCTGCTACACTGATGTGGTACAGGTCTTGTTTTATTATTCTGGTGAAGCCTTTAACCAAAGGTAAAGTGACACTTCAAGTACGATTCTCGCGTTCTGTCCCATTTTGCATATTCAGCAATAAAACATATGCTTCTTGAGGCCAAAATATCTACAAAGTCCCTTACTGTAGACACATTCAGCCAAACCTGAGAGCCAGACCATTCGATCCAGTTTAAAAGCTGCATACGACCAGTACTGGGGTCCTTGGGACCATGTGGTTATAATCCGGTTATGGGTTAAGTCAGTCATGTACGCCAGTGATGGTTTCTCCAGTATGTGTCGACGTCAGAGCGTGATCGACTATACCGCTTATAAACTCATTAACAAAATAAGAAAAAGAAACGCACAGGCCAAAAACAAGGAAAGGTATTAAACGTATTTAGCTGTACATAAGTCGATTAAGCTTGAACATGGATGAAGGAAATTCGACACACGGATGAACATATGTATTGTTGTCATTGTCAGCA
The DNA here is from genome assembly GCF_003918875.1 of Haliotis rubra. Taxonomy (NCBI): domain Eukaryota; kingdom Metazoa; phylum Mollusca; class Gastropoda; order Lepetellida; family Haliotidae; genus Haliotis; species Haliotis rubra. The sequence continues at coordinate 608,353 of NW_025767224.1, read as the reverse complement.
TTGATTCAGTTCACTCACTGCACATGTGTGGACGCGCCGATCATAGATGCTTGATCGGGTTTAGATCAAGCGGTTTGGAAGACCAGGAAGAACATTGACGTTTTCACTGGCACCTGTTACAGAGCTGTGTGGGGTCGAGCGTCGTCGTGTGTAAATAGCTCCCTCTGGTGGTTAAGATTTGGGAGGAGCCGAGATCGCAGGATTTGGTCGATGTAGCGATTTGCTGTAAGATTACCTTGAACCACCACTAGCTTTGATCTACCCGTGTAAGACATGGCTCTTCACACCATGAGGCTATCTCCACCAAATCTGTCCACCTTTCGAACGCAGTTCGGCACAAAACGTTCGTATTGACGTCGATAGACATGTTGTCTCCCATCGCTTCGTTGCAGGACAAAACGCAATTCATTGCTGAAAATGAACCCCTCGTCGCCAGTTCCCCAGGTTCCATGCCTGTACCCTGTTGCACCAATGGAAACGTTGTTGTCGGTGTAATCGTGTCTGGACAGGTCCAACTTTAGGTCGATATGCTCGAATTCCGACTTCTCTCACACGATTTCTGATGGTTTGGTCGGAAATTCATCGAAGACCAGACACCTGCCCTGCAGTGTCCGTTGCTGTAGCAAATCGGTGACGTAGGTGAAACACCCGGATGAATCGGTCCTGAGCAGGAGTGGTCACTCTTGGTCCTCCACTTCTGTGACGATCTGGGGTCGAATTGAAGCGGGTATATCAATCTATAATCGAAATATGGTGCTGTGGGGGACGTTGAAGTGTCTTGCAACGGCAGACGTGGACTCCCCTGCTTCCAAACGTCCAATGACGATATTTCGGTCAGTAGCATTCAATCTTGGCATTTTTTTAATCTTCCTTTATGTCGTAAATTTCGTAATGAAAGATGAATATGGTGTGGCTTTTCATAATCGATGTGTCCACCCACTGGCACGTGCATTGCAAAACCTTTTCTGCATGCACTTTTCATTTTTATAAAACTTTTAACAAACACATTCTGGGATGCGTTTGCGCGCAATACACAACAACCACGACATGATGAGGATTCAAACATAGCATTGTCTTAATGACGATTGCTCTAAAATATATCGAAATGGACTGCTGAAAACGCCTGTGCGTTTCCATTTTTAAGAGTGTATTATTAACATGGGGTAGATAAACGAGGTTTAGAAATATTACTCACGTTATATGATATTGTATATTGTAAATATTACAGTCAAACCGACAACATTCCATCATCTGAAACCTGCTATCCGTCCCATTGATAACGAGCATCTGACACATCCGGGACCAGTATCTTGTATTATGCTAGTCAGGTAGAGTAAAGCTAACAGATCTAAGGGGTATTACATACAATCTGAATTTACGGCTATGTTTATATTTCACGTTGATCAAATCACGCGAGTATGACACACGTTCATTTGTTATATGCTCACAACTCGTCATCCATTATACACCTTTATCATCAATGCTTCGGTCAAACTAAATGATATAATTCTGTCGAGATAGCGAAACTGATGTTCATTGTAACAACTGTATCATCAGTGAACCGGTATTTTACAGCGATTACAGGTGATAGCTAGAATGGGTATACAAAACGGACGACAGACAGTCATAAATCACACTGTGTCTGACTAATAAACTCATCGTATATTCACTCAGGTTTTGTGCTGCTATGTGTATTGGTTGTGCACAATGGTACCCCTGTCAAGCGAGTGAATATTATTTCAACTGTAACAGGACGACACATGGAACAGCTGCAGTGACTGTAACAAATGCATCGTTAATATAAATGCATTCTCACACCCAAGCGTCACGACTCATCCCTTGTCAGATCTAGCCACCCAAAGCTATAGATACAGCTGGCTACCTCGCCGTACTTCAGTCTGCCGCATCCAGTCCAAGATGAACGTATACCTGGTAGTCCTGACTGTTGGGGTGAGCGCCGCCCTACTCCTCATGTCCCTTCCCCGAGTGGAGGGATTAAGGTGTGTCGGATGCAGTTCGGTGAGGGTCAGATGTAAGCCCCTCCCCAGTTCCTGCCAAGCTACTCGAGCGCCATGTGGGTGCTGCAACATCTGTGCAGGGAAAGCTGGTCAGCAGTGCTCCTTTTTTAAACCGTATGTTTCACTTTGATTGTTTTCTTAAACGGCAGAAGTTTCTTTCTTCCGATCCAATTTTTTACACTATGACCGCTTTGGAGATTTTCCTCCAAAAACACCATAAGAGCGTTGGTTGTCTAAGATGCTGCAGGTCACCTATACTATATGTGGTTATAACCCTGAAATTATACATCTAACACTGATAGAATGTAAGGATAGGACATAACGCAAAAACACTCATAATAATTAAGGTATTACCACTGATGATATATAACGTTATAACACTGATCAATGTTATCTGAGATTGTAAAACTGATATTCTACGCGGGTAAGACACTGATACTATATGACGTTGTTACGTGTTGAGTCCAAAGTTGAAACCAAAACATTAATAGGTAATATATATATAATAAGCTTAGATGATTGCATTTGATGATTGCAGAAGCGTATTAAATTTTTGGATTGTTGGATATGTATAAAATTGTAAAGGGATGTGCAGACGCCGCAATGCTTAATATTTATTACAACTGAGCAAGAAATGATATTCATCTTCTATATACGGCAGTTTACAGATATTACATAATCTGTCATTTCTAGCCTCTCCAATATACCTGCCAGTTTCTATTCGTGGTTTATGAGACCCCGATCTAAACTGAGCAAGAGCACTTCTATGTTTAAAATAGCTAATTGTGAAGATATACGATTCAACACCGAACATAGGTTTAAACAACGAGTATCCAAATGTTTTTGTGCCTTGTATTTGTGCAGAATGCCAGTCTTGTTGATCATAAACTTTGAGTCTACCCCGAAATTCATTTATAAATAGCGATTCACTTCGAACCATCTGTTCTTGCCAAACAAATCCAAATCCATATTCTTCTAATGTACGCTTTATCCTAGATGCCCAGCTCTTGCAACCATTACTTTCCATTTGTACAAGCATATTATAACATTTCTTTACATAACGCTCATTTTTAATATTTTACACCAATACTTAATAGCCCTTTTGATGGTATAAATATACAATGGATATCTTCCACATTCGCCTCGCACAACGTGCGCTGAAACAGAGGATTTAATTCCAAGAAATCGTTTACAAGCTGCTACATGTATAACTTCTGTTTCGTTAACAACATTCAGTCCCCATATTTCTGCACCATATAATATAATTGGGCAAACTTTGGTGTCGAAAATCTTAAAGAACAAGTCAAAAGGTAATGGCTTAAACCGAGATTTAAAAATACCAAAAAAACATTGTTTGGCCTGCAGACATACATTTTCTATGTGGTTGGTCCACACAAATGACCTACTGAATAATATACCTTGATATTTGTACCAGGAAACACATTCTATTTTGTACACCATTATAGAACCATTTTTCATACTTCGACAGTCTTACACCTTTTGTGAAAAATATTACCTTTGTTTTTTTCCATATTTACAATTCTCAGAACAAAATATCTTTAGGACATCACATCTTTTCTGTAGACAAAAACTGTATCGGGATAAACACAACATCATCAGCAAATAAAAGAAGAAATTACTGTACAAGTTCAGGATGAAGCTGAATTCCTGGTACGCAACATGCTTCGATTTCATAAGCTAGTTCATTGATAAGAATGGGAAATAGAAGAGGGCTTAGGATACACCCTTGTCGCAAACCCAATGGACAATCAAAACATGTTGATAAATTATTGTTAAATTTGACACACGCTTTAACACTTGCATAGAGGGCTTGGATTGATTTTAGCATTTTACTGCTTACTCCTCTTAGCCTTAATATATTCCACAGTTTTGCCCTATTCACAAAGTCAAATGCTTTGGAAAAGTCTATGAAACATGCATACAATTTACCCCTCTCTTTTGGGAGATAGCGTTCAATAACGGATTGTAGGATAAAATGTTATCAATATACTGTAACCTTTGCGAAACCCCGCTTGCGATTCAACGATTTTTTCATAGCAAGAGCACCAGTCTAATATTCAGAATGTGTATGTACAGCTTGCTGAAGATACTTGTAATTGATATACCTCTGTAATTGTTAATTACTCTAGTGCCCCCTTTCTTATGTATAGGAACAATAAGGCCCATACACCACGATTCTGGAAAATATGCTCGATGAAACAGAACATTGAATAACAGCTGCATATAGGGAACTAAAATATCCTGTGAGGATTTAAATAATTCTGCTTTGATATGATCAGGCCCAGCACTCTTAGATGATTTTAGTTCAGTAATCGCTGCACAGATCTCATCTCTTGTAATAGGAGCGTCAAGTATACTAGGGCTGTCTTGAACTATCTTTTCTTCAATATCATGATCAAGAGAATGTAATTCGACATTAAATGTATTTGTATGCTGAAATATGTTTTTGAAATGCGTATACCACGAGTCCATCGTTATGTGAAGAAAGCCTGCACAAGGTGTCCCAGAACAATTTTGAGTTATTCAGATTTGCAAGTAATTCATCTTTTACAGATCCGTAGTAATCTCTTTTTTTTAGATTTTAAAGTACAATTGGACATACATTCGTAGCGATGCTACATCGTTAAAATGCCTAAAACATCCCAAAAGTTTGTCTTTCTCATGTCATAGAAATGTGCACTCTTTGTCAAACCAATTTTAAATCCTGTGTTACGTTACCATCCTCGCGTGGAGTGGCGTGTATACCACGTGACTGAAACGTACATCGTACAGGTAAATGATCACACTCTGACCTCGTAACGACATCGAATTCGTGACACCATGTGAATAAAGAACTTGAAGTGATAATATAGTCAATGGCACTTGTACCCACTGCTGAACAAAAGTATATTCACCCACACCTGCATCTGAACCACATCTTCCATTCATGATAATGAGATTGAAGTAAATACAGAGCTGTAGCAATGAACGCCAGTATTTGTTTATCACCATGTCACGCGAATGTCGTCATATATTACGGGTATCGTGTATATATGAGCAATGGTCTAACCAACATGACTTGAAATATCATGTAAAATGTAATCCAACTCTATACCTGTTCTTGCATTAAAATCCACACCTAGCGGTACATCTACATTGCCCAGCTGTTAAATTATGTCAAGTAATGATTCTTGAAAAATACGTATTCCACACTTAGTGGGCTTGTTGTTATACCATGAAGATCTTTCTGGGTGTTTGTACACACAAGCCATAAGTATATCCTTATTTGTAGAGAGCATAGCTTTATCAAACACTAACAATATTGCATTCTCAGTACATTTGTGTAACTTAATGAAGTTTTGTATACTCTTTCTAACTAACACTAGAATGCCGCCTGATAGTCTTCCTGCATTGGATAGTTTCACTGCTGGAACACTATAACGCACATACTCAGGGAAATCATCTTCAAGAGAAGTATGATCATGCCAGGGCTCAGTGAGTCCCACAAGGTCATGGTGTGCTAGGAAGGATAAGAAGACATTATCACACACCTTAGAATACAGTCCATTAATGTTCCAAAAAATGACACTAATACAAGATTCCGCCTGGGCGGGGCCACGCCCCTATCCGTTATCATTCTGACCACCCTTCCTTTGTCGGTGGGCTCGTAGTCGAGGGCGAGTGTTTGTATCGCTCATTATTACCCACGTTGTCAACGTATGGGTAGTTGCATACTAATCTCGTACGTCACACGAGTGTCGTATCGCGTTGACCTGTGTCGTAACGACTTGACCTGAGATTCTAACGATTTGATTGGATAACCGATGACCTCTCAATTAGGTCACATTCTGACGTAACTATTTTTTCATTCATAAAAACACGTGAATTCATTCATTCTACAACTTAAATGCATTGTGGGAATGCAAACATTGCGATCGTTGCCGTGTCGCTGTTTAATTGTGAGTCGAACTGAGACATTATATCCGTCGAAAAACATAAACGCAATGTTTCCACCAGTGATGTTAGCCGAATGAAGCAACTGCAAACCAAGAAACGGGGTGCTACGGAGTAGTTTACTGTAGGAGGCGATGACAACTGACATGCATCGTGACGTCGGTTACCAAGGCAGTGACGTCTTACAGTGTTACATTATGCAAATATTGTACTACAGTACAAAACTCTTCCGCAAACCTCTTTATGAAACCGGTTTCGGTTTGAAGCCATAAAAATAACAAAAAATACGCTATTTTGTCAATTTAATGCATGTAAGACGTGGGTAATAAATAAAATACCACACTCGGTCTCATTACATACGAATTATACGAAACGAGTGTCCTTCCTATGATATCTGACCGAGCGAAAGCGACCATAGGAAGGGCACGAGTTTCGTATAATTCGTATGTAATGAGACCGAATGTAGTATTCTCTATGTCCGTCCGACAGCCTATCTGGCTGGCTAGCAGATGATTCATCAGCGTCATTGATGATAAGCTTGCCGTTGGAGTCCCCATACCCAATACATTTCAGTTTATGTCTCAGACTGACCGCCCATGACTTATCCCTGGGTACATAAACTTCACTATCATGGGTCTGGGTGATCTTTTACCTGTTGAGCCCAGGCGATGTGCAGCTACGATAGTATCAGTGTGAGTGGTGAGTCCTCTTATCCGGCAGTGTCGTTGAGTATATCGCAAACATACTTCTTACATACGAGGGAAGTCTCATTCTCCTTCTCTGACACACCGTTGATGATTGCGTTATTTCTTCTGCTGTACTGCTCCTGTCTGTCAATTTCACTAGTAAGCGCGTCAATCTGCTGTAGTAGGCCTGTTCTATTGTCGGGGTTTAACAACTCGGTTACGTCTTCCAGGCGATCTAGGCGGTTAGCAACTTCAACAATGTCACATTGTATTATGTCCTGCTGATGCTGAATATTGTTTATATCTCGTTGCACCTCAGCTAGGGTCGTGTTAATTCTCCGTGTCTCCATCTTTAGTTCATATATTTCTTTCTTCATGTCAGTCTTAAATTATTTTAATTCTGATAATATATCCTTTTGAATAACCATCACTGTCCTTCACCTGTAGGCCCTGGTTTAAGTTCAACATCTCCACATAATGCAACATGACTGGTCCACACTGACAATTGCAGAATGTTACCCACTTGTTGTCTCACATTTTCGAGGTTACTACAATGGACATATTCAGTATACACAAGTCTGATAAAAAGGGTGCTTATATCAGCAGAGCATATCTGACAAACTGTGTTTCCAACACACACAATACTGAGCAGAACACACATGGTAACAAAAAGTCCACTGCTCCACGTCGTTGATCCATTGTAATGGCTGACGACTCGTCCCCCACCGTGTGAGGCAGGTTGAACGAAACATCCAATCCGTGCTCTCCAAACTGTAGAAATGCCAATTTTGCTGACTTGGTATGTTTACACCATACACATACATCTGGGCAGTATACTGACCCTGGTTAATACAGAAACATGTTAATATTCTTAAAACCTCAGACAACAAACACTGCCCGACTTTCTCACTCAAGGGAGGTACTATAATGATACAATATAAGATTAAAACAATGATACAATATAAAGGTTAAAACAATGATACAATATAACGTTGAAACAATGATACAATATATGGTTAAAACAATGATACAATATAAGGTTTTATATTCCTTCGTCGGGCAGTTAATGGAAGACCTCGGGCTTCTGCAAATGATAATGCCCTCAAAAATAGCCTTACCGTTATTATTGCTAAAATACATGGAATCTGTGTTGAAAAGAAAACGGAAACAATGAAGGAATTTGACTGTAAGTTTACTCAAAACCAACTTCTGACGGGGTTGACTGCCCGAAATGCAATTACGTCATCGAACAATTCAAGTGACGTCACAACAGAAAGTGATGATTTCGACCTTGGCCTTTGACAAGACCACAGCCTGCAACATGTCAAACTGTGTCAGTGTTCGGTTTTGATCAAGCAACAACGGTAGTAGTGCAATTGTTAAGGTTAGCACCAGAAAGAAAGCCATTATTACCGCTATTTAAAGCGGGAATTCGGGTTGCTTTGACTTGTTTGACATAGAATATCTGCCAATCCAAAGCCAATGACGAATGAACCGTAAGCCCACGCACCCACTATGACGTCACTTGACAACAGAACTGATAGTGGCCCGTCGTTAAGGTTGAGCGGTCCAATATCATTTGCAGCGGCCCGCAAATATTTGATAATGGGAGGGCCGTTTCATGATAATTCCATATACTGTAGCTATAATACAATATAAGGTTAAAACAATGATACACATAAGGTTGAAACAATGATACACTATACGGTTAAAACAATGATACACTATAAGGTTGAAACAATGATACAATATAAGGTTAAAACAATGATACAATATAAGGTTAAAACAGTGATACAATATAAGGTTAAAACAATGATACAATATAAGGTAAAAGCAATGATACAATATAAGGTTAAAACAGTGATACAATATAAGGTTAAAACAATGATACAATATAAGGTATAAGCAATGATACAATATAAGGTTAAAACAATGATATAACGGTAATGCTATTTTTGAGGGCATTATCATTTGCAGAAGCCCATGGTCTTCCATTAACTGCCCGACGAAGGAGGGCAGTTGAAAAAAAAACTGCGATGATAATACCCTCAAATAGCATTACCGTTATTATTGCTAAAATACATGGAATTTGTGTTGAAAAGCAAAAGGAAACAATGAAGGAATTTGACTGTGAGTTTACTCAAAACCAACCTCTGACGGGGTTGACTGACCGAATGCAATAACGTCATCGAACAATTCAAGTGACGTCACAACAGAAAGTGACGATATTCGACCTTGGCCTTTGACAAGACCATAGCCTGCAACATGTCAAACTATGTCAGTGTTCGGTCTTGGTCCAACAACAGCGTTAATAGTGCAATTGTTAAGGTTAGCACCAGCAAGAAAGCCAATATCACTGCTATTTAAAGCGGGAATTCGGGTTGCTTTGACTTGTTTGACACAGAACATCTGCCAGCCCAAAGCCAATGTCGAATGAACCGACGCACCCACTAATGGGAGGGCCGTTTCATGTTAATTCCATGTGTTTTAGCTATAATACAATATAAGGTTAAAGCAATGATACAATACAAGGTTAAAACAATAATACAATATCAAGGTTGAGACAATGATACAATATAAGGTTAAAACAATGATACAATATAAGTTGAGACACTGATGCTATATAAGGTTAAAACAATGATACAATATAAGGTTAAAGCAATGATACAATATAAGTTGAGACACTGATGCTATATAAGGTTAAAACAATGATACAATATAAGGTTAAAACAATGATACAATATATAAGTTGAGACAATGATACAATATAAGGTTAAAACAATGATACAATATAAGGTTAAAGCAATGATACAATATAAGTTGAGACACTGATGCTATATAAGGTTAAAACAATGATACAATATAAGGTTAAAACAATGATACAATATAAGGTTGATATGATACAATATAAGGTTAAAGCAATGATACAATATAAGTTGAGACAATGATACAATATAAGGTTGAAACAATGATACAATATAAGGTTAAAACAATGATACAATATAAGGTTGAAACAATAATACAATATAAGGTTGAAACAATGATACAATATAAGGTTAAAACAATGATACAATATAAGTTGAGACAATGATACAATATAAGGTTAAAACAATGATACAATATAAGGTTAAAGCAATGATACAATATAAGTTGAGACACTGATGCTATATAAGGTTAAAACAATGATACAATATAAGGTTAAAGCAATGATACAATATAAGTTGAGACACTGATGCTGTATAAGGTTAAAACAATGATACAATATAAGGTTAAAACAATGATACAATATAAGTTGAGACAATGATACAATATAAGGTTAAAACAATGATACAATATAAGTTGAGACACTGATACAATATAAGGTTAAAACAATAATACAATATAAGGTTGAAACAATGATACAATATAAGGTTAAGACAGTGATACAATATAAGGTTAAAACAATGATACAACATAAGGTTAAAGCAATGATACAATATAAGGTTAAGACAGTGATACAATAAAAGGTTAAAACAATGATAAAATATAAAGGTTAAAACAATAATACAATATAAGGTTGAAACAATGATACAATATAAGTTGAGACAATGATACAATATATGGTTAAAGCAATGATACAATATAAGTTGAGACACTGATGCTATATAAGGTTAAAACAATGATACAATATAAGGTTAAAGCAATGATACAATATAAGTTGAGACACTGATACTATATAAGGTTAAAACAATGATACAATATAAGTTGAGACACTGATACTATATAGTAACACTTATATAGTGTACCCTGGGTTCATCGATACCAAATAAATAAATAAATAAATACTGTCAAGCAAGATTACTCATCCAAATAACTCATCTGTGAAAGAGTTTCTGTAAATTTGTCGAATGATTGAATGTAATTATCTCGGAAGGACTATGGCAAGATGATGTCATCTCTCTGAATACACAATGCCATTTAGAAAATGGTCCAATGCAACATATGTTATATTTGGGATTACACTTTCTTAGATTCTAGTACTTTTGTTGGGTTGAGTCCCATCCGTGATTTGAACCCACATCCTCAGAGTCAGGTACCTAATTGCCAGCACACAAAGTCAGACGCTTCCACAAGCGGGTTAGGCATCTGACTTTTCAGTCACCTCCTCATGTTGGCAATCAAGCATGGAATTGTCTTCCATGAAATCATCGAAATCCTTTTCCTCATGGAGTGCCTGCGTCAAATTTTATACAGGATGGTCTCCTGCCCAAACTTGGTGTCCAAGATAGCCCCAAAGATGTTCGATATCAGGAGTTCACATCGGGTCTCTGTGCAGGCAATGGTAATGTTTCTATAGCATTGGTCTGCACATAGGCGACGATGGACAGAGAACGGCTAGGTCGAGCATTGTCATCCATAAATATCCAACGACTGGAAGAGGGATTGTTATCAACATGTGGCATAGCAGCAGTACCCATTACTTCCTGGACGTTGACTATTGAGCGTTTCAGCGACTTTAATGACATAGAAAGTGATACGAACCAGTCACACACAATCACCGAGCCACCAGCAAAGCGTTCAGCTGCATAGATCATCCACAGGTGAAGTGCCTTGCTACGACGTCTCCATCACGACAACTACTGTCGGTAACGTGCAAAAGATAGAACAGTTTCCTCAGACCAACAACCCGCAGCCTCCTTCTTGTGGTACTGGTGGAGAGCCGGACTCCCACTCTTCAGGCCGTCTGAGCGGCCCGTAGCCTCCTCCTGATAGTACTGGTGGAGAGCCAGACTCCCACACTTCAGTACGTCTGAGCAGCCCGCAGTCTCCTCCTGATGGTACTGGTGGAGAGCCGGACTCCCATACTTCATGACGTCTGAGCAGCCGATAGCCTCCTTCTGATGGTACTGGTGGAGAGCCGGACTCCAACACTTCATGATGTCTGAGCAGCCCGCAGTCTCCTTCTGGTGGTACTGGTGGAGAGCAGGACTCCCACTCTTCAGAGGTCTGAGCAGCCGGCAGCCTCCTTCCGATGGTACCGGTGGAGAGCCGGACTCCCACTCTACAGGACGTCTGAGCAGCCCGTAGCCTCCTTCTGGTGGTACTGGTGAAGAGCTGGACTACTACACTTCATGACGTCTGAGCAGCCTGCAGTCTCCTCCTGATGATCCTGGTGGAGAGCCGGACTCCCACACTTCAGTACGTCTGAGCAGCCCGCAGTCTCCTCCTGATGGTACTGGTGGAGAGCCGGACTGCCATACTTCAGGACGTCTGAGCAGCCCATAGCCTCCTTCTCATGGTACTGGTGGAGAGCCGGATTCCCACTCTTCATGACGTCTGAGCAGCCCGCAGTCTCCTTCTGATGGTACTGGTGGAGAGACGGACTCCCACTCTTCAGGACGTCTGAGCAGCCAGCAGCCTCCTTCTGATGGTACTGGTGGAGAGTAGTACTCTCTCTCTTCAGGACGTGTGAGCAGCCAGCAGCCTCCTTCTGATGGTACTTTTGGAGGGCCGGACTCCCACTCTTCAGGACGTCTGAGCAGCCCGCAGCCTCCTTCTGATGATACTGGTGGAGAGCTGGACTCCCACTCTTCATGACGTCTGGGTAGCCCACAGCCTCCTTCTGGTGGTACTGGTGAAGAACCAGACTCCCACTCTACAGGACGTGTGAGCAGCCCGCATTCTCCTCCAATGGTACTGGTGAGAGCTGGACTCCAACACTTCAGGACGTCTGAACAGCCCGCAGCCTCCTTCTGGTGGTACTGGTGGAGAGACGGACTCCCACACTTCAGGACGTCTGAGCAGCCCGTAGTTTCCTTCTGATGGTACTGGTGGAGAGCTGGACTCCCACACTTCAGGACGTCTGAGCAGCCCGCAGCCTCCTTCTGGTGGTACTGGTGGAGAGCCAGACTCCCACTCTTCAGGACGTCTGAGCAGCCCGCAGTCTCCTTCTGATGGTACTGGTGGACAGCTGGACTGCCACACTTCAGGACGTCTGAGCAGCCCGCAGTCTCCTTCTGGTGGTACTGGTGGAGAGCCGGACTCCCTCACTTCAGGACGTCTGAGCAGCCCGCAGCCTCCTTCTGATGGTACTGGTGGAGAGCCGGACTCCCACTCTTCAGGACGTCTGAGCAGCCCGCAGCCTCCTTCTGATGGTACTGGTGGAGAGCTGGACTCCCACTCTTCATGACGTCTGGGTAGCCCACAGCCTCCTTCTGGTGGTACTGGTGAAGAACCAGACTCCCACTCTACAGGACGTGTGAGCAGCCCGCATTCTCCTCCAAGGTACTGGTGCTGGAGGACTCCTGAGTGAGTACTGGTGGAGGAGACACTTCAGGCCCAGCCCGCAGCCTCCCTTCTGGTGGTACTGGTGGAGAGCTGGACTCCAACACTTCAGGACGTCTGAGCAGCCCGCAGCCTCCTTCTGGTGGTACTGGTGGAGAGCGGACTCCCACACTTCAGGATGTCTGAGCAGCCCGTAGTTTCCTTCTGATGGTACTGGTGGAGAGCTGGACTCCCGCTCTTCATGACGTCTGAGCAGCCCACAGCCTCCTTCTTGTGGTACTGGTGAAGAGCCAGACTTCCACTCTACAGGACGTCTGAGCAGCCCGCAGTCTCCTCTGATGGTACTGGTGGACAGCTGCACTGCCACACTTCTGGACGTCTGAGCAGCCCGCAGTCTCCTTCTGGTGGTACTGGTGGAGAGCCGGACTCCCACACTTCAGGATGTTTGAGCAGCCCGCAGTCTCCTTCTGGTGGTACTGGTGGAGAGACGGACTCCCACTCTTCAGAGGTCTGAGCAGCCGGCAGCCTCCTTCCGATGGTACTGGTGGAGAGCCGGACTCCCACTCTACAGGACGTCTGAGCAGCCCGTAGCCTCCTTCTGATGGTACTGGTGGAGAGCTTGACTCCCACACTTCAGGATGTCTGAACAGCCCGTAGCCTCCTTCTGATGGTACTGGTGGACAGCTGCACTGCCACACTTCAGGACGTCTGAGCAGCCTGCAGCCTCCTTCTGGTGGTACTGGTGGAGAGTCGGACTCCAACACTTCAGTACGTCTGAGCAGGCTGCAATCTCCTTCTGATGGTACTTGTGGAGAGTCGGATTCCCACTCTTCAGGACGTCTGATCAGCCCGCAGTCTCTTCCTGATGGTACTGGTGGAGAGCCAGACTCCCACTCCTCAGGACGTCTGAGCAGCCTGCATTCTCCTTCTGATGGTACTGGTGGAGAGCCAGACTCCCACTCCTCAGGACGTCTGAGCAGCCTGCATTCTCCTCCAATGGTACTGGTGAGAGCTGGACTCCCACACTTCAGTACGTCTGAGCAGGCTGCAATCTCCTTCTGCCTTCTGATGGTACTGATGGAGAGCCAGACTCCCACTCCTCAGAACGTCTGAGCAGCCAGCAGCCTCCTTCTGATGGTACTTTAGGAGGGCCGGACTCCCACTCTACAGGACGTGTGAGCAGCCCGCATTCTCCTCTGATGGTACTGGTGGAGAGCTGGACTCCCACACTTCAGGACGTCTGAGCAGCCCGCAGCCCTCCTTCTGATGGTAGCCTCCCTTCTGGTACTGGTGGTGGTGGAGCTGGACTCCTGATGGCAGCACTCTTACATGAGCTGAACTCCCAGCCTTCATGCCGTGTGGGCAGCCCGCAGTCTCCTTCTGATGGTACTGGTGGAGAGTAGGACTCCCACTCTTCAGGACGTCTGATCAGCCCGCAATCTCCTCCTGATGGTGCTGGTGGAGAGCCGGACTCCCACAGCTCAGGACGTCTGAGCAGCCCGTAGCCTCCTTCTGATGGTACTGGTGGAGAGTCGGATTCCCACTCTTCATGACGTCTGAGCAGCACGCATGCTCCTTCTGATGGAACTGGAGGAGAGATGGACCCCCACTCTTCACTGCGTCTTGCCAGACGAATTAGGACTCAGTCATCACCGTTTGGGGTGTTCTTCGGTCTTGGACGGTTGACCGGTGTCCACGTGCTTACCCACATGTCGACTGAGAAGCATGTGGTTAACATTCAACACAGATGCTGCTACATCCCTGCACGCCAATAACTTGCAATCGTGTATTTTCAATAACTTGCCATCGTCTGGCATATCAAGTAAACGTCGTCTAATAAATCAGCTGAGAGTGATTAAGTGAGTGAGTTTAGTTTTACGCCTCACTCAGCAAATCCAGGTATATGGCCGCGGTCTGTAAATAATCGATTCTGGACCAGACAATCCAGTGATCAACACCAATGAACATCGAACTACGCAATTGGGATACGATGAGCCTGACCACCCGATCCCGTTAGTCGCCTTTTACGACAAGCATGGGTTACTGAAGATCAATTCTAACCCGGATCTTCACGGGTATATCAGCTCAGAAAACTGAAGTGCACAAAATTTATATCCGTGCTTGGCACCTTCGCAGCACGTGAACATACAACCCATAGCTTTTGAGATATTGTGTGATGAACGTGCTTTACGTGTGAATCCCAGTATGTTTGGAAATGATCGCCTGTATTAACCAAAATGTATATACATGTCCTTGGATTCAGTTAATGCTTAATTAATGACCACGTGTATATATTCTGTCCGCTGGAAACAAACCATGTGACGATTTATTGTTGTTCCCGGATACACACTGTTTGAAATGTGTCACTGCTCTGAGCGAGGTGACGGCAACATCTGCTACCACTTCACTCATGTGTTAAATCACAAAAGGTTATTACTCGTTCTACAACCCTCAGTGTGGCATCCTCGAAAAAAGAAAACGTGTCCTCTGGCAATGATTGTCCTGATGTGAGCATGGCAACTTGAGTGAGTTAAGTGTCACAGTAGTTTATGAAGCGTATCTATTAGTCAAGCACGCTGAATCTTCTGTATAGAAATAGTGAATGTGTCTGTTTGATGTAGGGGAAATTCACGAATTAATGAAGGTCTTGGTATGTCATTTGTTTACACCTATCAAGCCTCACAGTCCCGGCTAAGACCCGGCGTTCTCTGTGATAATTAGGATGTTTACAATGTTCGAGAGGAAACCCCACACTGCTGGAAAAAAAACCTCTGACAAGCCGATCAACGCGAGCGGGCCCTGAGTAGGATACAGATGGGAGGATCGTATCCCAGTTGCGTAGATCGATGCCCATTATGTCAGTCATTGGATTGTTTGGTCCAGACTTGATTATTTACAGACAGCCGTCATACAGCTGGAATATTGATGAGTATGGCGTTAAAAAACAAACAAACAAACAAAACAGATCGGAGCCATGAATGTCTACAGTCGCAGAACTGTGGTTGCTCCTTTGCTGCTGCAACAAACCTGATGCACTGTTGACGTGTATCATCGTATTCGACACTTACAACATCCTTTAGCCAACCGACAAGAACTGATCCAGTCCCTACGAGAAGAATGGCGACGTATCCCATGTGACGTCATCAGACGACGATCTTTTTCTGTGCGCCGGAGAGATTATGGGATTCCTGCTCTTGACATGTCAATAGCGGTTGTTGGCTGGTTGATTGATTGTTGTTTAACGCCGCACTCAGCCATATTCCAACTATATGGCGGCGGTCTGTAAATAATCGAGTCTGGACCAGACAATCCAGTGATCAACATCATCAGCATCGATCTACGCAATTGGGAACCGATGACATGTGTCAACCAAGTCAGTGAGCCTAACCACTGATCCCGTTAGTCGCCTCTTACGACAAGCATGGGTTACTGAAGATCAATTTTAACCCGGATCTTCACGGGTTTATCGGTGGTTTTGTGACAATTCACTTAAATGTTGATTTCGTTGATCTTATCAATACAGTTTACTTCATGTATCTATTATGCATCAGATTATTAGGGCTCCTTGCCACAAGGTAGGAGACCTATTGGAGTCGTTAATGTTTTTATTATTTATTATTCCGCCGTATTTTGTACCAGCCCTACAAAAAACACCGCTGGACAGAATCGTTTGAAAAAAATTACCATGGTGCCGACAGTCCTGAAGTCGTTTCTGCAAAAATCTCAAGCCTCCAGGCCCAATAGCAAAGGGGAGATAATTCAAAATTAATTCAAAATTTTCAATTTCCAAAGCAATAATCTCCGAAACTACAAGTCCGATGACTACCAAATTTCTGGAGCAGGTCTGGAATCCGATTACCTTCAATTTCAACTGAGGATCCATGGGGCTACGAGGCACCGTTTGGCCGCCATATTGGATTTAAGGAAATTTCACGTTTTTGACGGGTAGGCATTTCTGCAATCCATAACTCTGAATGTATGATGTCAAGAACTTTGCACATTTGCACATATAGAGTATATACCTCAAATATGAACATCCTCGAGCTACGTTGCGATATCTTGATTAGTTACGGATATCTAGATTTTTGGTTTTGTTGTTTATTTTTTTATTAAACTGTATCTTTAAAGAATCGCAGCGTCATTACTATTTCAACTACGCAGCTAGAATCTGGCAGCATGCAATAACTTGATGCGCTGAACGGTTTTTGTTCTTTGGTGCATGTCAAAATGTGAATCGTTTGGCGGCCATATTGGATTTCGGCCCATTCTGGTGACACTAATCTAGAAACAGCTTAGCTGCTCCGATTCTGCACAAAAAGACATGAAAATTGGTACAATGCATAAACGTACAATGTTTAACATTCTGTGTTCTTAGATGCTTATCAAAAACGGCGTCGTTTGGCGGCCATATTGGATTGAATCTTACACACATGAATTTACAAAAACAATCACAGCGTCATTACTATTTCACCTACGCAGCTAGAATCTGGCAGCATGCAGTGACTTCATGTGACTATGCATTGTGTTCATATACTGTTTCCATCGTATTACAGACTTTAAGTTTGACACCCGCCCTCAGGCTTGTTTTGCTGACCTGTAACCGTAGAAAATAAATAGTCCTCAAAATTTTCTTCGGCGTTTATTAGGCATATAAAATACTTTGTGGACGGATACTTTGAACCAAAATGTCTCACCAGATTTAACATATCTAGTACCTGACGTATATTTTTGCTGATGAAATTGCAAAATCTTGTTATTGAAACAGAAATAGTTGCTATTTATTCTGTTGGTCTCATTTCAAGAAATTACAATTAAATTCATTTTGGTTATAGTGCTAATGTAATGAACATTCAGCTGGAACTGGTATGAATATTTTAAGTCAAATTTACACCAAAGTGATTACAGTGAATGATGTCTATCTAACTGGACTGGTTCGATGTTTGAGCTGGTGGAGTGGAATTTCCAAGATTCATCACAAGCTCGATAACAATTTAAGTATATCAACAAATTCCAGGGTAATTTTCCTACATGTTCTTGAAGTTAGATCACTGGAAACGTTTGTTCTGGGTATTTTGAGAAACAGATTTGTTTTGATTAATGTTATGTGAATCACAGTGTGAATCTTGCACCTTTGTTCGCTAAGCTTACCAAATTGTCGGGTTTTTGGGTGTGTTATTTTGACGGTTTGAACAGATTGTTCTGTCATGACATTTCTTTTTTACCCCAAGACACCAAATGATATTCTTAACTTCAGATTCAAGTATGGAAGATTTCTATAAACTAATCTAAACTTACAGGACGCTAAGTACTCTCACTTCAAAAACTTTCAAATAGAAGGAAAACATTGTCATAATTGTCGGTGATGTCATTTATTCAGTTAAAGCAAATAAATAATTTGCAACCTGAAACCAGTATGCTAATTCAGTTGAAGTTATATTAAGTCAGCATCTGTTTCCGAAGCCACAAGTATCATTATCCAAACCATACCACACAATGCTTTGTATCTAACCCTCGACCATAAGAATTTACAGCTAATGGCTGAAGTATTTATCATTACTCACAGTGACACGATCCATACTAACTGTAGCCATTAATACTGTAACAAGTACGTGACAGATACAAATGGCTAGATTGTATTACGACAGAGGAGCCCCCATCGTTGCTTATTTAACAATTGTAACCAATCAGTGAAGAGTGTTGTTGAGGGAGTCGATACCATGTGTAACCATATCTACAATGGAGGGGGCGTGATTAACGTCATCGTTGATTCAGACCCACGATGGCACATGGCACAGCTGCCATGGCTAAACCACATCGTACATTAATAGATTCTCACACCCAAGCGTCACACCTCATCCCTTGTCAGATCTAGTCACCCAGGGCTATAGATGCAGCTGGCTACCTCGCCGTACTTCAGTCTGCCGCATCCAGTCCAAGATGAACGTATACCTGGTAGTCCTGACTGTGGGGGTGTGCACCGCCCTACTCCTCATGTCCCTTCCCCGAGTGGAGGGATTGACCTGTGTCCCATGCAGTTTTGTGAGGGTCAGGTGTAAGCCCCTCCCCAGTTCCTGCCAAGCTACTCCAGCGCCATGTGGGTGCTGCAAGATCTGTGCAAAGAAGGCTGATCAGCAGTGCTCCTATTTTAAACAGCATGTTTCACTTTTATTGTTTGCTTGAACGGCAGAAGTTTCAGACTTACCTTGCCAGCTTTTGCTACTGTGATCACTTCGGGGATCATAAGCGCTCTGGTCGTCTGAGACGCTGAAATACTTTTGGGATTTCCGTAAAGTATAAGGGCTCTGGTCGTCTGAGACGCTCAAATACTTCAGGGATTGCCTTGAAGCATAAGGGCTCAGGTCGTCTGAGACGCTGTAATACTTCGGGGATTTCTGTGAAGCATAACGGCTCTGGTCGTCTGAGACGCTGAAATACTTCAGGGATTCCCGTAAAGCATATGGGGTCTGGTCGTCTGAGACGCTAAAAATAGTTCAGGGATTCCCGTAAAGCATAAGGGCTCTGGTCGTCTGAGACGCTAAAAATACTTCAGGGATTCCCGTAAAGCATAAGGGCTCTGGTGGTCGGAGACGCTGAAATACTTCAGGGATTCCCGTAAAGCATAAGGGGTCTGGTAGTCTGAGACGCTAAAAATACTTCTGGGATTCCCATAAAGCATAAGGGCTCTGGTCGTCTGAGACGCTAAAAATACTTCAGGGATTCCCGTAAAGCATAAGGGCTCTGGTCGTCTGAGACGCTAAAAATACTTCAGGGATTCCCGTAAAGCATAAGGGCTCTGGTCGTCTGAGACGCTGAAATACTTCAGGGATTCCCGTAAATCATAAGGGCTCTGGTCGTCTGAGACGCTTAAAAAACTTCAGGGATTCCCGTAAAGCATAAGGGCTCAGGTCGTCTGAGATGTTGAAATACTTCAGGGATTCCCGTAAATCATAAGGGCTCTGGTCGTCTGAGACGCTGAAATACTTCGGGGATTCCAGTAAAGCATATGGGGTCTTGTCGTCTGAGACGCTTAAAATACTGCAGGTATTCCCGTAAAGCATAAGGGCTCTAGTCGTCTGAGACGCTGAAATACTTAACTAACTACCTTGCCTGGCGTAGGGCATAAAGGGGATAGACATGGAACTTATCAGGGGTGCGGTATTCATTTGTAACTTCCAGTGGGTATCTCAGTATGCAAACCCTTCATCACCTACCATTAGTCAGGTCGAATACAGACAATATCCGACATGATACATCTATTCGGTTATGGAGAAATGAAACGGGACACTTAACTGATATTGGCTATATTCTGAAACTTTACTCATTCCGTCAACGTTTTCGTTTTAGGTGCGAGCAAGGACTGGTCTGCAAGTCAAAAAAACGGTATTGGTGGTTTGGAAAAAGCATTTGCCAAACGCCAGTGAGTATCAGTGCATCTTTCCGTTATCTTTTGAGGCTAAAAGTAAGACAAAAGCAGGGTGTCCTCCCTGTAGTCAAAAGACAACCCCTTTTTGATAAGAAACGCTTCCTTTAAACATACCTATGAGACGCCAACATTAGACATGTGAATTTAGACGTTCATCTGACGCCCATATTAGACAAGTTCATTAGAAACCGACATTAGACAAGCTCATCTGACACCCACATTAGACAAGCTCATCAAACGCCCACATTAGACAAGTCCATGAGACACACACATTAGACAAGTTTATGTGACGCTCTCATTAGACAAGTACATTAAAACCCACATTCATCTAACGCCCACAATAGACGAGTATATCTGACGCCCATATTAGTTCATTAGAAACCCACATTAGACAAGTTCATCAAACGCCCACATTAGACAAGTTCATCACACACTCACATTAGACAAGTTCATCAGACACTCACATTATACAAGTTCATCAAACGCGCATACTACATTGGACAAGTCTATCAGACGCTCACATTCGACAAGTTGATCTGAAGCTCACATTAGACATGTCCATCAGAAGCTCTCATTAGACAAGTTCATCAGACGCTCACATTAGACAAGTTCATCTCATCCTCACAATCGACAAATTCATCTCACGTTCACATTCGACAAGTTGATCTGAAGCTCCCATTAGACAAGTCCATCAGATGCCCACATTAAAAGGCTCATATCAGACGCCCACGTTCGACAAGTTCATCTGACGCTCACATAAGACAAGTGGAGAAACTCCAACAACATGCGGCATGTAAGCATTGGAAGTGTGTGCAAACAACTTAAGATATCAAACGTTTCACTTATCCCTGGAAGATGTCGCCACCACATGTCCAACATCCACCTCTCCACCTGATCACCAAACCTGGTCTGTAGAGTCCCCCTTACATGGAATCACCCTGTTCCTAGATGACATAAACACTGGCTTTATTCCCTGTTCCATAGATGACATAAACACTTGCTTTATTCCCTGTTCCATAGATGACATAAACACTTGCTGTATTCCCTGTTCCACAGATGACATAAACACTTGCTGTATTCCCTGTTCCACAGATGACATAAACACTGGCTTTATTCCCTGTTCCACAGATGACATAAACACTGGCTTTATTCCCTGTTCCACAGATGACATAAACACTGGCTTTATTCCCTGTTCCACAGATGACATAAACACTGGCTTTATTCCCTGTTCCAGATGACATAAACACTGGCTTTATTCCCTGTTCCAGATCACATAAACACTGGCTTTATTCCCTGTTTCATAGATGACATAAACACTTGCTGTATTCCCTATTGCAGATGAAGGGCTAGGCCTGGAGCTCCGGCCGCAATTGTCCACCTCTCCGTACATACGGGAGCTGCACGAAGAATAAATAAGTTCTTTACCGCAAAACTCTACTGTTAGTTCTTATTTAAGCGCCTTAGAGTGATGTAGCTGCACATCAAATAGGCGCTATATAAATTTGTACATTATTATTATTTTATTTACAACAATGACCTTGAATCCTATATAAAGCGACACCTTAGGTAGGTTCTACCAACTTGTGATGCGAGTGTTTTGTAAATGTATGATTAGCATCAGAAAAACACACAGTCACGCGCACAATTCAATCACAAACGAGAGTTATTCTCAACCAAAGCAGTGAATAGCCTAGTTGCTGCTGAATTGCTGTGCGCAGAGTTCGGTCTCTTCTACGTACAAAAATTCGCAGATCCCGGGCTGGTCGAATGTCTCAACATACATGTGTACTAATTTCGATGTAGATTTATAAAAAACGCATATGAAGCTGTCTACAAAGCATACCATGGGAATGTTAATTCCTCTGTAATACTGGCCCATAATTTAGAAAATCCATACCCCGAACCTTGTGATTGAACATTCTAATGAATTAATTAATGAATATATTGATGAGGAGTGTACGGGCGGATGGGTTCAATGAGATGTCATACTTCCGCTAAACAGAGTTGCGTCCCTTGAACATGTCACCGCTCGTAAATTTATCAGTATGCGTCAAACAATCATTGCTTCCATCTTAGCGTTAAAGGGTTTAATGACCTGCGTAATTACCTTAGTAACCTTTACAATGCACAGGGGCCTACAGATCTCTTTATCAAATTGTTAACTCAAATTAAAGTAACCCCCAAAATAGTAAATGTATTTGTGCTGTAATTAGAACCATGTATTTTAGACGCCAATTATTTCTGTGATTTTATGATAGTGTCTCATAAGCCAAAAAATGGCTGTTTAAGAGTTTTTACTTATGCAATAATCATGATTTTATACTGTATTCTTAACTTGTGACACTCTATTTCTGTCTGTCTGATGTGACTTGCGCCACTATAGGGATTTATCCCGTACTACCCAAACACCCCTAGAGCGAAATTTTCAAAGCGAAGTTAAACCACTCAGTCAATGACTCACTTATTCAAACAATGATATTGATATCATAATTAGTGAACACTATCCTTTCGTATTAGATTGTGAACTTTCAAACCAAATTGAATACACGAGATCCAGCTAATCCGCAGCGTGACCCTCGTCGAAACCTGACATATCTTCCACACAATCAAGGTAGTCTAGTGGTAAAAGCGTTCGCTCGTAACGCCTTAGAACATGGATCGAATCCCATTATGGATAATGTGTCAGGCCCATTTCTGGCCTCCCTCGCCGTGATATTGCTGGAACATTGCTTACAACGGCGTATAACTAAAGATCAATTCTAACCCGGATCTTCACGGGTAAATCAGCTCAGAAAACTGAAGTGCACAAAATTTATATCCGCGCTTGGTACCTTCGCAGCACGTGAACATACAACCCATAGCTTTTGAGATATTGTGTGATGAACGTGCTTTACGTGTGAATCCCAGCATGTTTGGAAATGATCGCCTGTATTAACCCAAATGTATATACATGTCCTTGGATTCAGTTAATGCTTAATTAATGACCACGTGTATATATTCTGTCCGCTGGAAACAAACCATGTGACGATTTATTGTTGTTCCCGGATACAAACTGTTTGAAATGTGTCACTGCTCTGAGCGAGATGACGGCAACATCTGCTACCACTTCACTCATGTGTTAAATCACAAAAGGTTATTACTCGTTCTACAACCCTCGTGGCATCCTCGAAAAAAAGAAAACGTGTCCTCTGGCAATGATTGTCCTGATGTGAGCTTGGCAACTTGAGTGAGTTAAGTGTCACAGTAGTTTATGAAGCGTATCTATTAGTCAAGCACGCTGAATCTTCTGTAAAGAAATAGTGAATGTGTCTGTTTGATGTAGGGCAAATTCACGAATTATTGAAGATCTTGGTATGTCATTTGTTTAAACCCATCAAGCCTCACAGTCCCGGCTTAGTCCCGGCGTTCTCTGTGATAATTCGAATGTTTACATGTTCGAGAAGAAACCTCACACTGCTGGAAAAAAACCTCTGACATGCCGATCAACGCGAGCGGTCCCTGGGTGGGATACAGATGGGAGGATCGTATCCCAGTTGCGTAGATCGATGCTCATTATGTCAGTCATTTGATTGTTTGGTCCAGACTTGATTATTTACAGACAGCCGTCATACAGCTGGAATATTGATGAGTGTGGCGTTAAAAAACAAACAAACAAACAAGACAGATCGGAGCCATTAATGTCTACAGTCGCAGAACTGTGATTGCTCCTTTGCTGCTGCAGCTAACCTGATGCACTGTTGGCGTGTATCATCGTATTCGACACTTACCACATCCTTTAGCCAACCGACAAGGACTGATCCAGTCCCTACGAGAAGAATGGCGACGTATCCCATGTGACGTCATCAGACGACGATCTTTTTCTGTGCGCCGGAGAGATTATGGGATCCCTGTTCTTGACATGTCAATATCGGTTGTTGGTTGGTTGATTGATTGTTGTTTTACGCCGCACTCATCCATATTCCAGCTATATGGCGGCGGCCTGTAAGTAATCGGGTCTGGACCAGACAATCCAGTGATCAACATCGTCAGTATCGATCTACGACAATTGGGATACGATGACATGTGTCAACCAAGTCAGTGAGCCTAATCACCGATCCCGTTAGTCGCCTCTTACAACAAACATGGGTTACTGAAGATCAATTTTAACCCGGATCTTCACGGGTTTATCGGGGGTTTTGTGACAATTCACTTAAATGTTGATTTCGTTGATCTTATCAATACAGTTTACTTCATGCATCTATCTTTTGTTTTTTATAAACTGGGTTGATTTACATTATGGTAAAATTATTCGGACGTCAGATTATTTAATAATTGTAACCAATCAGTGAAGAGTGTTGTTGAGGGAGTCGATACCATGTGTGAAAACCTATCTACAATGGAGGGTGCGTGATTAACGTCATCGTTGATTCAGACACACGATGGCACATGGTACAGCTGCCATGGCTAATACACATCGTACATTAATAGATTCTCACGCCCAAGCGTCACACCTCATCCCTTGTCAGATCTAGTCACCCAGGGCTATAGATACAGCTGGCTACCTCGCCATACTTCAGTCTGCCGCATCCAGTCCAAGATGAACGTATACCTGGTAGTTTTGACTGTGGGGGTGAGCGCCGCCCTACTCCTCATGTCCCTTCCCCGAGTGGAGGGATTGACCTGTGCCCCATGCAGTTTTGTGAGGGTCAGGTGTAAGCCCCTCCCCAGTTCCTGCCAAGCTGCTCCAGCGCCATGTGGGTGCTGCAACATCTGTGCAGGGAAGGCTGGTCAGCAGTGCTCCTATTTTAAACCGTATGTTTCACTTTTATTGTTTTCTTGAACGGCAGAAGTTTCACACTTACCTTGCCAGCTTTTGCTACTGTGATCACTTCGGGGATCATAAGCGCTCTGGTCGTCTGAGACGCTGAAATACTTTTGGGATTTCCGTAAATCTTAAGGGCTCTGGTCGTCTGAGACGCTCAAATACTTCAGGGACTGTCTTAAAGCATAAGGGCTCAGGTCGTCTGAGACGCTCAAATACTTCAGGGATTTCCGTAAATCATAAGGGCTCTGGTCGTCTGAGACGCTGAAATACTTCAGGGATTTCTGTGAAGCATAACGGTTCTGGTCGTCTGAGACGCTCAAATACTTCGGGGATTTCCGTAAATCATAAGGGCTCTGGTCGTCTGAGACGCTCAAATACTTCGGGGATTTCCGTAAAGCATATGGGGTCTGGTCGTCTGAGACGCTCAAATACTTCGGGGATTTCCGTAAAGCATATGGGGTCTGGTCGTCAGAGACGCTCAAATACTTCGGGGATTTCTGTGAAGCATATGGGGTCTGGTCGTCTGAGACGCTCAAATACTTCGGGGATTTCCGTAAATCATAAGGGCTCTGGTTGTCTGAGACGCTGAAATACTTCGGGAATTTCCGTAAATCATAAGGGCTCTGGTCGTCTGAGACGCTGAAATACTTCAGGGATTTCTGTGAAGCATAACGGTTCTGGTCGTCTGAGACGCTGAAATACTTCGGGGATTTCTGTGAAGCATAACGGTTCTGGTCGTCTGAGACGCTCAAATACTTCGGGGATTTCCGTAAATCATATGGGGTCTGGTCGTCAGAGATGCTGAAATACTTCAGGGATTCCCGTAAAGCATATGGGGTCTGGTCGTCAGAGACGCTCAAATACTTCGGGGATTTCTGTGAAGTATAACGGCTCTGGCCGTCTGAGACGCTGAAATACTTCGGGGATTTCTGTGAAGCATAACGGTTCTGGTCGTCTGAGACGCTGAAATACTTCGGGGATTTCCGTAAATCATAAGGGCTCTGGTCGTCGGAGACGCTGAAATACTTCAGGGATTCCCGTAAAGCATAGGGAGTCTGGTCGTCAGAGACGCTCAAATACTTCGGGGATTTCTGTGAAGTATAACGGCTCTGGCCGTCTGAGACGCTGAAATACTTCGGGGATTTCTGTGAAGCATAACGGTTCTGGTCGTCTGAGACGCTGAAATACTTCGGGGATTTCCGTAAATCATAAGGGCTCTGGTCGTCGGAGACGCTGAAATACTTCAGGGATTCCCGTAAAGCATATGGGGTCTGGTCGTCTGAGACGCTCAAATACTTCGGGGATTTCTGTGAAGCATATGGGGTCTGGTCGTCTGAGACGCTCAAATGCTTCGGGGATTTCTGTGAAGCATAACGGCTCTGGTCGTTTGAGATGCTGAAATACTTCGGGATTCCCATAGAGCATACGGGATCTGGTCGTCTGAGACGCTCAAATACTTCGGGGATTTCCGTAAAGCATAAGGGCTCTGGTCGTCTGAGACGCTGAAATACTTCGGGGATTTCCGTGAAGCATATGGGGTCTGGTCGTCTGAGACGCTCAAATGCTTCGGGGATTTCTGTGAAGCATAACGGCTCTGGTCGTTTGAGATGCTGAAATACTTCGGGGATTCCCATAAAGCATAACGGCTCCTGTCGTCTGAGACGCTGAAATACTTCGGGGATTTCCGTAAAGCATAAGGGCTCCTGTCGTCTGAGACGCTGAAATACTTCGGGGATTTCCGTAAATCATAAGGGGTCTGGTCGTCTGAGACGCTGAAATACTTACCTACCTACCTTGCCTTGCGTAGGGCAAAAAGGGGATAGACATGGGACTGATCAGGGGTGCGGTATTCATTTGTAACTTTCGGTGGGTATCTCAGTATGCAAACCCTTCATCACCTACCATTAGTCAGCTAGAATACAGACAATATCCGACATGATACTTCTATTCTGTTATGGAGAAATGAAACGGGACACTTAACTGATATTGGCTATATTCTGAAACTTTACTCATTCCGTCAATGTTTTCGTTTTAGGTGCGAGAAAGGACTGGTCTGCAAATCAAAAAACCGGTTTTTGTGGTTTGGAAAAGGCATTTGCCAAACGCCAGTGAGTATCAGTGCATCTTGCTATTATCTTTTGAGGCTAAAAGTAAGAAAAAAGCAGGGTGTACTCCCTTTAGTCAAAAGACAACCCCTTTTTGATAAGAAACGCTTCCTTTAAACATGCCTATGAGACGCCAACATTAGACATGTGAAATTAGACGCCCGCATCAGACAGGTTCATCACAAACCCACATTCATCTAACGCCCACATTAGACACGTTCATCTGACGCCCATATTAGACAAGTTCATTAGAAACCCACATTAGACAAGTTCATCAGACGCCCATATTAGACAAGTTCATTAGAAACCCACATTAGACAAGTCCATCAGACACACACATTAGACATGTTTATGTGACGCTCTCATTAGACAAGTACATTAAAACCCACATTCATCTAACGCCCACAATAGACGAGTATATCTGACGCCCATATTAGACAAGTTCATTAGAAACCCACATTAGACAAGTTCATCAAACGCCCACATTAGACAAGTTCATCAGACACTCACATTAGACATGTTCATCAGACAACCAACATTAGACAAGTTCATCAGACACTCACATTCGACAAGTTCATCAAACGCCTACATTAGACAAGTCCATACAACGCTCACATTAGACAAGTTCATCAGAAACCCACATTAGACAAGTTCATCAGACACTCACATTAGACAAGCTCATCAAAACCCACATTAGACAGTTCATCATACGCCCACATTAGACAAGTCCATCAGACACTCACATTAGACAATGTTATGTGACGCTCTCATTAGACAAGTGCATTAAAACAAGTCCATCAGACACTCACATTAGACAATGTTATGTGACGCTCTCATTAGACAAGTTCATTAAAACAAGTCTATCAGACGCTCACATTCGACAAGTTGATCTGAAGCTCTCATTAGACAAGTACATTAAAACAAGTCTATCAGACACTCACATTAGACAAGTTGATGAGACACTCACATTATACAAGTTCATCCAACGCCCATACTACATTGGACAAGTCTATCAGACGCTCACATTCGACAAGTTGATCTGAAGCTCACATTAGACAAGTTCATCAGACACTTTCATTAGACAGTTCATCAAACGCCCATATTAGACAAGTTCATCAAACACTCACATTAGACAAGTTCATCAGACACTCACATTATACAAGTTCATCAAACGCCCATACTACATTGGACAAGTCTATCAGACGCTCACATTCGACAAGTTGATCTGAAGCTCACATTAGACATGTCTTTCATAGACAGTTCATCAGACACTCTCATCTTAGACAAGTTCATCAAACACTCACATTAGACAAGATTATCAAACCCCATACTACATTAGACAAGTTCATCAGACGCTCTCATTAGACAGTTCATCATCAAACGTCCACATTAGACAAGTCCATCAGACACTCACATTAGACAATGTTATGTGACGCTCTCATTAGACAAGTCCATCATTACATTAAACAAGTCTATCAGACGCTCACATTCGACAAGTTGATCTGAAGCTCTCATCATTAGACAAGTACATTAAAACAAGTCATTAGACAATCAGACACTCTCATTAGACAAGTCCATCAGACGCTCTCATTAGACAAGTCCATCTGACACTCTCAATAGACAAGTCCATCAGACGCTCTCATTAGACAAGTCCATCTGACACTCTCATTAGACAAGTCTATCAGACGCTCTCATTAGACAATGTTATTTGACGCTCTCATTAGACAAGTACATTAAAACAAGTCTATCAGACATTAGACAAGTCATCAGACGCTTCGACAAGTTGATCTGAAGCTCTCATTAGACAAGTACATCAGACACTCACATTAGACAAGTACATTAAAACAAGTCTATCAGATGCTCACATTCGACAAGTCTATCAGACGCTCACATTAGACAAGTTAATCAAACCCCCATACTACATTAGACAAGTCCATTAAACGCTCTCATTAGACAAGTCCATCTGACGCTCTCAATAGACAAGTCCATCAGACGCTCTCATTAGACAAGTCCATCTGACACTCTCAATAGACAAGTCTATCAGACGCTCACATTAGACAAGTCTATCAGACGCTCTCATAAGACAGGTCTATCAGACGCTCTCATTAGACAAGTCCATCAGACGCTCTCATTAGACAAGTCCATCAGACGCTCTCATTAGACAAGTCCATCTGACACTCTCATTAGACAAGTCCATCAGACGCTCTCATTAGACAAGTCCATCTGACACTCTCATTAGACAAGTCCATCAGACGCTCTCATTAGACAAGTCCATCTGACTCTCTCATTAGACAAGCGGAGAAACTCCAACAACTTGCGGCATGTAAGCATTGGAAGTGTGTGTAAACAACTTAAGATATCAAACGTTTCACTTATCCCTGGAAGATGTCGCCACCAAATGTCCAACATCCACCTCTCCACCTGATCACCAAACCTGGTCTGTAGAGTCCCCCTTACATGGAATCACCCTGTTCCTAGATGACATAAACACTGGCATTATTCCCTGTTCCATAGATGACATAAACACTGGCTTTATTCCCTGTTCCACAGATGACATAAACGCTGGCTTTATTCCCTGTTCCAGATGACATAAACGCTGGCTTTATTCCCTGTTCCACATATGACATAAACGCTGGCTTTATTCCCTGTTCCAGATGACATAAACACTGGCTTTATTCCCTGTTCCAGATGACATAAACGCTTGCTTTATTCCCTGTTCCACAGATGGCATAAACACTGGCTTTATTCCCTGTTCCAGATGACATAAACGCTTGCTTTATTCCCTGTTCCAGAGATGACATAAACGCTGGCTTTATTCCCTGTTCCATAGATGACATAAACACTGGCTTTATTCCCTGTTCCAGAGATGACATAAACACTGGCTTTATTCCCTGTTCCAGATGACATAAACACTAGCTGTATTCCCTGTTGCAGATGAAGGGCTAGGCCTGGAGCTCCGGCAGCAAGTGTCCACCTCCCCGTACATACGGGAGCTGCACGAAGAATAAATAAGTTCATTGCCGCAAAACTCTACTGTTAGTTCTTATTTAAGCGCCTTAGAGTGATGTAGCTGCTCATCAAATATGCGCTATATAAATTTGTATATTATTATTATTTTATTTACTCACGCGCACAATTCTATCACAAACGAGAGTTTTTCTCAACCAAAGCAGTGAACAGCCTAGTTGCTGCTGAATTGCTGTGCGCAGAGTTCGGTCTCTTCTACGTACAAAGATTCGCAGATCCCAGGCTGGTCGAATGTCTCAACATACATGTGTACTAATTTCGATGTAGATTTATAAAAAACGCATATGAAGCTGTCTACAAAGCATACCATGGGAATGTTAATTCCTCTGTAATAATTTAGAAAATCCATTCCCCGAGCCTTGTGATTCAACATTCTAATGAATTAATTAATGAATATATTGATGAGGAGTGTACGGGCGGATGGGTTCACTGGGACGTCATACTTTTTCGCTAAACAGAGTTGCGTCCCTTGAACATGTCACCGCTCGTAAATTTATCAGTATGCGTCAAACAATCATTGCTTCCATTTTAGCGTTAAAGGGATTAATGACCTGCGTAATTACCTTAGTAACCTTTACTATGCACAGGGGCCTACAGATCTCTTTATCAAATTGTTAACTCAAAGTAACCCCCAAAATATTAAATGTATTTGTACTGTAATAAGAACCATGTATTTTAGACGCCAATTATTTCTGTGATTTTATGATAGTGTCTCATAAGCCAAAAAATGGATGGTTGTTAAGATTTTTTACTTATGCAATAATCATGATTTTATACTGTATTCTTAACTTGTGACACTCTATTTCTGTCTGTCTGATGTGACTTGCGCCACTATAGGGATTAATCCCGTACTACCCAAACACCCCTAGAGCGAAATTTTCAAAGCGAAGTTAAACCACTCAGTCAATGACTCACTTATTCAAACAATGATATTGATATCATAATTAGTGAACACTATCCTATCGTATTAGATTGTGAACTTTCAAACCAAATTGAATACACGAGATCCAGCTAATCCGCAGCGTGACCCTCGTCGAAACCTGACATATCTTCCACACAATCAAGGTAGTCTAGTGGTAAAAGCGTTCGCTCGTAACGCCTTAGAACATGGATCGAATCCCATCATGGATAATGTGTCAGGCCCATTTCTGGCCTCCCTCGCCGTGATATTGCTGGAACATTGCTTACAACGGCGTAAACCTAAACTCACTCACTCGCTCCTCACTGTCCAGTTGAGCCTTGTAAAGTCTTCAAAATTACCCTCCTTTTTCCGGCGGCATGCACACCTAAACTAAGTTAAACATATGTTGCACCTTATTACCATATTTCACACCATCAAACCTGTCCCAAATGGGTAGTGGATTGGCTCCGTGATCTCATGTCCGGTGTGGATGGTCCCCGAGTGCGTCACACCAAAACGCGTTAGATGATACGTGTTGTTTCCCTGGCTGTCGCTCGGCACTGACGGATATTAAACGAGAGCCAGCTGGCCCCGGAGTCAGTATATTGGGTCTGAGTAGTGCATCCATGTTAAACTGCGATATAGTATCTCAGTTGGCAAACAACATAACTAGTATCAGTACCAGTAACACACACGCACGCACGCACGCACGCATACATGTACAAACCACCGCATGCTCGTACGCACGCACGCACCCCCTTTCCATATTTGTACAATAATCTTGAACACGACGTTTAACCTCTTTTCGCCTCAGCGGACATGAATATGCAACAGTGAAGCGCATATTTCAGACAGATCATAATACTTTTTAGTTAAATAACTGAAAACTACTCAGTAAATGGTAACTCAGCTAGAATTGCAGTAATTAACAACAGACTCTTGCCGCAAACTTACACATGCCTCCACAAAAAACTCAATATTGAGATAATTTATTTAGCAATGCTGCAGTTGTAGCAACATAGCATGACCTTTAGACTAAACCCTGACCTTTAGTTCGGAATTCACGTGAACGTGATGGTGATGGGATTACTTACAATTACCATATCGTATGTACCCTAGCATATGCAGTGATAGTTTGATAGTAAGTGGGTACGAGATGCATTCAGTACATAATATGCTTCTGTCAGATGGTGACAGCGACCGACCAATAGCGAAAGGTCACTCATTCACAATCGGCTTTATCGTAACCGTATTCATTGTTGGGTAAAGATAATGGTGATATCTTATCACGCTACCTTTCGAACCTATTGACTGGTTGAACCGGGTGTATCCAATATCAACACATGTTCTAATATGAAATCTCAAAAACGTCTCACACCCCCTGTCCGATATAGTCCGACTTGTTCTGTAGGCAAGACAGTTGGGATACAGAGCAATGTCGAACTGAAGCAATCTACTCACAGGCCTGGTTGTCTGGGGACATTGATATGCAGATGATATCAGTAATTGACCTCTTCTAGAAACTCCTAATATGGCTTCTCCAGGGTATATTGACGCTTTCTCATGAAAAATGTATCGACATATTCACAAGCAAGCCAACTGAGTTATCATCTTACATGATTTTAACCACTGCGGCGGGATGGCTGCTCATTTTGGAGTTTGACAGTGTTGGATTTACGTTTATTTCAAACAACAGAGGTAGTTGACACTATCAGCGGCTGGGTAGTCGCGCCATGGCTTTGATACGAAGGAAATGTTATCACAGAACAATTTTGATTTGTTTGCTTGTATTTGTGTTGTGGGAGATGTACTTTGTGCTTCATTCTCTGGGTGCAGACGGATCTAGAGTGATGGATAAACTCATCAATCAAGTCCTTGGTGATACCGTTAACTTTAAGGCAGATGTTCGCAGGGTTACCTCTCCCCTCGCCCTCTCAACATCAGCAACCACGAAGAGTTAAAAGAGCATATTGACAGTCTTAACATTCAACAATTTGTGCGCAATGGGGAACGCCTAGGACTGGAATTGGACTCGGAGAGTGTTGTGATTGTAATACAGGTTCATCAGAGGATTAAGGAACTTCGATACCTCATTGAATCTTTAGAACGGGCAAGGTATATCAATAAATGTTTGGTCATTTTTAGTCATGATATTTATTCAAAGGACATCAATACTATTATTAATGGTATTAAGACGTTCCCGGTTCTGCAGATATTCTACCCCTATTCCACTCAAGTCTATCCGTCTGACTTCCCCCGGGCAACATCCAAATGATTGTCCCTGGAACATATCAGTTATGGCGGCCCGGAAGCGGATGTGCAACAATGCTTATAATCCGGACAGTTATGGCCATTACAGAGAAGCAAACGTCGCTCAGATGAAGCACCATTGGTTGTGGCAACTGCACTTTGTGATAGAAGAGATTCGGATTCTCAAAGATTTTGAAGGGACAATTCTCAGACTCGATGAAGACTATTACGTCGCTGAAGACGTGATTTATATTCTAAAAGAAATGAATAAGATTAGAAGATCTGCACCAGATAGATACAGAATGATGATTCTTGGAGATTATGATGAAATACCAACCTGGTCGTACGAGGGAATGACCGGCATTATCAGACAAGAGAAATGGTATGTCGGGGTCGGCCGTGGAATGGCGTTTGGTAAAGAGTTCTGGCACGACTTCAAGGCATGTTCCCACGTGTTCTGCACATACGACGACTACAACTGGGACTGGGCGTTACAGGAAACGGTGTTGAAGTGCATGAAGGGGTCGCTGAACATTCTTCAGCCATCTGCTGGTAGAGTATTCCACATTGGCTTATGTCATGGTTTCCACAGAAACGTTGAAGGTTGTTCATCAGAAAGTATTAAACGTGAGGTAACCAATTTGTTGATAGAAAACGAGGAGCACCTGTTTCCCAAGAAAGTGTCGCTGATCCACAACCCTGAAGTGGACTTTGAACCCGGACATGCCTTTGCCAATGGAGGTTGGATGGACCCGAGAGATCATCGGCTGTGCAAGAGCTTTCTTGATGGGAAGGGACTTACAGAACAAACGATTCAGTTGATCAATAAAGGTGTTCGAACCTGACGTTGACCAGTCTTTTGATGTGAACAGAACAAAATCTTCAGTAAACTTGCCTGACAGAAGGCGTATAGTGAAGGGGGTAAACATAAATGTTCTATATGTTATTATAGCTTACAAATGTTTAAGGGACCGTTCATAATGTACGGTGGGGGTGGTGGTGATGGTGATGATGATCTTATGAAGAATCATATATAATGTGAATGGAACACACCCCACCCCCCACCCCTTTACAGTTTATATACAAAGTGACCCCCTTACATGTCATGTACAAAATCAATTCTCATCTCACAACAGAACGTAAAATCAAGATTATAGAAATATGTAATAGGGAGATAAGAGCTGCTCACCCCTGTCATCAGGTATTGTCTATGATCCACTGTATAATTTCACCACTGCTTTTTACACCAAAATATATGTGTCGACCCCAAATCGGGAACTATTATTTCAATTCTTTTCGGAAACTTATATACACGCACATACGTCTGGGCAGGTGTTTGCCTCGATGGGTGTATAACTGCGGGAGCTCAGTTTATTTTTTGCCAGCAGATATTTTAATTTTTAATGGCTCTGGCTGAGAACAGCATAACATGAAATATATATTACGTCCTTAATGCTGCCTCGTCAGACGCGCTAACAAAACCAACGCTGAAGATAATGGGACGTGCGGGAATATTTTATGATGTTTTATCGACGTACGACATATATTAAAGTTTCATTCATACCGTTTCTGTATTGATTGCTCATAACCTACTGGGGCACTGCCTTCTAATATGACACACAATTAGATGTCTATTAATATACCTTAGTTATTGACGTTTCACATAATATGGTAAAATGTGAAGGGACAGCTATTGAGAATGGTGTGAATCGAATCCAGCCGAATATACGTTCATAAGTGTTTTACTCTGCAGTCAGGAGCTCTCGAGACTTGACACAGGACTAAAATGCTTTTACTTTGTTTCGGCAATATCTGCAACAACTAGTCATGTGACCAACAGTGCCGGACAAAAGAGTCTATTATATAGAGCGATGTTTAATAGTGACTAAACCTGAAACAAACAAGAGAAGATAATTGATGCTGATGTATATCATACGGGGGTCATAGTTGTGTTTTGGGCCTTACGTTTGCAGTGTTTCGGTTTCTGTTTTCTACCAATAATCTTTATATATCGCTTGTGAGGCTTTTGCCAAATCAGAATTTCAGTTTTAAAATTTCATTTTGCCGTCAGTTTACTTACATACGCCTTCAAAATGGAAAACGTCTACCTGCTGACGTCTCAAGATGTGCTGGGAAATTTACGTACGACTACCATAGATGCCATCGTCGATCTAAGGATATTCCTTGCAGGAAAATATATGCACCTTTTCCCACTTTAAAGTTATATAGTATCACTGACCTATTTTGAAAGCAAATATCTTGAAAAATGATTTATACATGAAGTCGCCATAAATATGTAAAATGGTAATCAATAAACGTCGTGAACAACCAAAGGCACCTGCATGAAAATATTCGACCATTCCAAAGATCTGTATGAAGTCAACTTATGGTTGGTTATTATTACTATAGGATATATATATAGCGCACATATCCACGCAACGTACATGCTCAAGGCGCTGTTCCCTTGATCAACGTATGTCTTTTTTCTTTCATTCTTTTAACCAACTCAACTCACTGGGGAGTATTCAATGGTTACCATGAGATGTAATATTCATTTTGCCTGGAAGCTGTCTTTAAAACAATGGGCTATAGGTTTAGTTCGTGCGCATATTTCGCGTTGTTGTGTATCATTTTCACGAATTACTTTTTTTCCAGTCTTTCTGCCTGACATAATTACAATGATTT
Organism: Haliotis rubra; assembly: GCF_003918875.1. Classification (NCBI taxonomy): domain Eukaryota; kingdom Metazoa; phylum Mollusca; class Gastropoda; order Lepetellida; family Haliotidae; genus Haliotis; species Haliotis rubra. The sequence goes on along the minus strand of NW_025767224.1, from coordinate 572,236 downwards.
AATGCATTAAGATATGGGAGGCAGGTGAGAATTGAACCTATATTAAGTGGTAAATATATTACGAGGATGTTCTAAACGATATGAATATTTGTACAAGGTGGATAACAAATCTGAATGTTAAAGTAATATATCATAAAGTTGACCGACACTTCGACCGTGCACACACATTCACATATATTTGTGTGAAGCATTTGCTGCAAACATTACATGAATGGTGATGGCAATCACAAGATTGTCTGGTCCAAACTAGTTTATTTCCATACCACCGCGTTATAGGTCAAATGTTGCTGAGCGCAGCGTTCAAAGATAAAGTTAAGTGCTAACGAATGGTCTTCTAAGATAAAGTTAAGTGCTAACAAATCGTCTTCTAATATAAAGTTAAGTGCTAACGAATGGTCTTCTAAGTCTGACAACACAATGTCCAGTTCCAATTTTCGTGGTGTTTTGTGAATTTACTGGTTATAGCTCATACAGAAATATTCCTGTGCACTTGTCCTTTCTGGAAGTATGATTTTCTGGATTGTCAAGTTTATTCCGTAGTTTAGGTCGATATCAGACACGCCAGTGACAAAAATAGCTGATGTGGCTAGAACTATATGTTCCTGCTTTGTTCGTGCGAATTACTTACCTTTGCATATTTGCGAACAGCTGGTATCCCTCTGTACAACAGTACTTTGTAATCACCGGTTAATGGTATAGTCGGAATGAACTCTGCTTTTATCACAGATGTCTTATGCTTATGGAAATATGTTTCGTCGTTCACATATATCATGCAAGGAACCTAAGTCAAAGAGAGTACCTGAATATGTATCCTTCCGTATGCACAAGAATTATGCCATTACAAGAACTACGTGCTCTTTCCCGCCAGTACAAGTACTAGGAGCTTCTGTGGGAACAGGAACTAAGCGCTTTTGTCAGAACAAGAAGGTGCATTCTGCTAACAGTACAAAAACAAGGCGCTTCTTCCAATCCCTACAAGAACAAAGACTCCATGAATCCTTCAGCCACTGATGACATACAGTGAGACCTGACAAGCTCATTTGATCGTCTGTCCGGTGAGATAGAAAAGATATTTTCCTGAAAACAATATATAGTCATTATTACCACAGGTGATGTGAAGAGCTTGTAAAGGTGGGCATGTCTGGTGTACACGTAGGTTTTGTTCTAACATTTCAGAAGTGATGAAGAGAACAACAAGATGGTCTATTTCAATATTTATTGTTGAGTATGTAGGAATAGTCAGATATTGATGACATGATTGAGTGAGTGAGTTTAGTTTCACGCCGGTTTTAGCAATATTCCAGCAATATCACAGCGGGGGACACCAGAAATGGGCTTCACACATTGTACCCATATGGGGAATCGAACCTGGCTTCTCAGCGTGACGAGCGAACACCACTAGGCTACCCACCCCCTGATGACATAAGACAAAGATATACGACTCTGTCTATCAAGCAATAATGCATTGGATGGGCGAGTGCATCATGGCAAGATATCACATGACCAGATCAGCTGATGACAACAGATGATTGAACTGTTCACAAAGATACAAAGGCAAGAAAAAAAAATGTAAACTACAACTTAGGTTGCAAAGCTCATCAAACCAACAGCAGATAGGACAATGTCACACTCTCTGGGTCACACAGCTGGTCAGCCAATTGAGCTGAGGGTTGGTTCTAACTCGGACACACAGCCAAGTACAGATACTTTCCACAGCTGGCCTACAAGTAAATTCATTGATCATGGACACTAGTAGTTATATATGTGTCTATCCCTTGTACTGTTTGATCGACATTTTCTAAAAATGGCAAGTAACTGTAAAGTCACGATATTTTATGGATGACAGCGTCTTTGTTTATTATGATCCGACATTTCAGTAAACATTATTATATAGCTGCCATCTGCGTACAAACGACGAGGCAACTAAGATCAGCAACAGCCTCACAGTATACGCATCTATACCGAAATGTCTCATTAAACTAAGGTGCTCTGAACCATAGAAACATTTCCTGTTTTTATCACAAGTTCTCCATGAATAACACATCCATCATCATTCTTCAAGAACCAATTCCATAATAACTGGGAGTGATTGGTGCCTGTTACACCGACCATGAGGTATTGTATTCAGATTAGTTTATCAGCTGTTTAAATCATTAAACTGACAAATAAATATTTCATCCTATTACTAGACATTTTTATCAATACATAAATTTACACATGAATCAATGTACTGCTGATTACAATACCATGATGTGACAAAGGTATACTTTATCATAATGCATTTGAAAGATGATTTGCTCCATGCTGATTATTACATATTAAATACGCTATGTTCATAATCATTATATGAAATAAGAAAAACAAACATGACCAATAAGAAAATCACATTTCTTACCTGAAATATGATAACGAAATATGACATGCCCCCACAGCTCTGTCAATATGAACAATAGGACCTGTCATAAATTCATCAAATGTTGACAGTCCAAACACCCCAGGCAACAAATTTAAAAAATGAAAGGCAACTGCCATACAAATACAAAACAAATTTGTGTATTTTTATCGAAGTGTATATTTTACACGTATCTGGGTTATAGATGAATTGCATATCTGTGTAAAATAATTAACCAATTTATTTTGAGCATACACAAATCAAAACCCCATTAATTTAGCAATACTTCGTAATTTTCTGTTGTATCCTCATCAACTGGCATGCTGTTATTTCTTTTAGATCAGCATTAACTGATTGAATGCAGGCATAACACATACATAACACGTACATAACACGTATATAACACATACATAACACATACATAACATGTACAGAACAGTTACCATACAATGACACTACATGTCATTTCTTGTACATTAGGCATATACAGTTTATAACAATTGTGCCGAACTTTGATATGTCAGACACACTGTTGTCTCGAAACAAAAGCTTTGTTCCCCATGTATTCCTTCCATATTCATCATTTTTGCTGTGTCGAGCCTGGGATAACTAGAAGTATTTACAAAGGTCTCTGTAAGTTTGACAGAACGGTGTTTGAATATGTATAGCTATATGTTTCAGTCTCAGAATAGCACATGAATATATACAATTAAAAATCACTAGAATTGGCATTGTCAGCAGATCGTTAAAAAATATCTATTCCATGCTGTAAATATATCCAACAAGGAAGTTGAAATGTAATGAGTACAGATAGAAAAGTGTCACTACCTTATGAAACCTTGTGAATACCTAATGGCTCACTGTATAATACTGAGTCCTTTGCTGATATCTATGAACAGCTTGCACTGTGACACATATCTATGTCAAATACCTACTGTCATTAAGTTAATGACCACCCATTGCTTTCATATTACTTTAAAAACATAACATGTTGAAGTAGTATAGTGTCAAAATAAAATCAGAAATATATATACTAGTATTTATTATAGTGGAGGATATTATATTAAAAAAAGTTCTAAAAACTTGAGAATGAAAATCATAATAAAGTTTGACTCCCAGATCTAAGACCCAGCACCATACTATGACCTAGACCGCTGGGCCACCACGGCCACACCTTCTCAGTATAAGATACATGTTTGCACACACTGAACAGTTGTAAGCTGGGCAACTCTGGCACACTGTTGCTATGTTCTGTTTAATGCTTATACGCACCCAGTCATCTAGGCCTTGTCTTGTATATATACCTATATACATACATGTAGTATTTTGCATGACAGCAAGAACATTCTATCGAGAAACACACTGTGCCATTTATATTTTATAATGTCATCTCATCATATATATTCTGTTATGGTATTAAGGTATAACATGATATAATACATGGTATATATAACAAACATGGTATATAAAACAAATATGGCATGTAGAACAATCGTGGTGTGTTTGAATGTTAGGGGTACACAAGGGAGATAACTGATCACACGAAAAACACAGAACACAGTTGACAATTCTGGCTTCACAAAGTGGGGAACACAGAACACAGCTTGGGTCAGAGATGGCTTGACATTGAGACTTACAACAGTAAATGAGGCTTGGAATGTACCCTCAAACATACACAGAACTGTTGGCGACATTAGACACTTACATAGCACAGTACACCCAGAGGTGTTTCACGTATATGTGAACCTTGTTTACCTACATTTCAACACAGAGACATACAGACAGGCATACCAAAACATAGGTTCTCGTCACACACACATTAACCTCCACACATGAATACATATGGGTGTATTGTGCGCATATGTACTCAAGTTATCACATGTTTATACATAATCACATAGGTGATACAATATGTTGCCATTTGTCTGGCTATAACTTTGGAGGAAGTATCCACAAAGTCTGACTCCTGTCTCACTGAACACCACCTCTACTTTGTCCATCAAGTTGTGCACAGACACCCCAGCAATCGGATAGTCTTTGATGACATGAACAGCTCATCTACAGCCGTGTACATCTTAGTGCCGTGTACATGTTGGTGCCGTGTACTAAAGACATACAGAAGAGACCGAGGCTGATCATGTTTACACATGTGTCACGTGACAACGGTTCGCTGTTCAGAATGCAAGATCATGTAGCATGCTCTGAATCTCGTCAAATGCTGCGTCAATTTCACTTGACGACTTCTTGGCAGGACCTGGAACAAAGACACAATGTGGTACATTTGTATTTCAGTGTTGATATAAAAAATATAACACAACTGATCATACTTCTGATATCACTCGTTACGGAACTCACCTCTGATGACATCACATATATTACTAAATTGACCTCTGTTCTGATGTCACATGTACTACTGACTGTTCTGTGATGATATCACATATACTACTGTCCTGTGATGATATCACATGTACTGCTGACTGTCCTGAAATGATATCACATGTACTACTATACTACTGGCTGTCCTGTGATGATATCACATGTACTGCTGAATGTCCTCTGATAATATTACATGTACTGCTGACTGTCATGTGATATCATATGTACTACTGACTGTCCTGTGATGATATCACATGTACTACTGTCCTGTGATACCACATGTACTGCTGACTGTCCTGTGATGATATCCCATGTACTACTGTCCTGTGATGATATCACATGTACTACTGTCCTGTGATGATATCACATGTACTACTGTCCTGTGATGGTATCACATGTACTACTGACTGTCCTGTGATGATATCACATGTACTACTGACTGTCCTGTAATGATATCACATGTACTACTGACTGTCCTGTGATGATATCACATGTACTACTGTGATGGTATCACATGTACTACTGACTGTCCTGTAATGATATCACATGTACTACTGACTGTCCTGTGATGATATCACATGTACTACTGTCCTGTGATGGTATCACATGTACTACTGACTGTCCTGTAATGATATCACATGTACTACTGACTGTCCTGTGATGATATCACATGTACTACTGTCTTGTTATGGTATCACATGTACTACTGTCCTGTGATCGTATCACATGTACTACTGACTGTCCTGTGATGATATCACATGTACTGCTGAATGTCCTCTGATAATATTACATGTACTGCTGACTGTCCTGTGATATCACATGTACTGCTGACTGTCCTGTGATGATATCACATGTACTGCTGACTGTCCTGTGATGATATCACATGTACTGCTGAATGTCCTGTGATGATATCACATGTACTACTGTCCTGTGATAATATCACATGTACTACTGACTGCCCTGTGATACCACATGTACTGCTGACTGTCCTGTGATATCCCATGTACTACTGAATGTCCTGTGATATCACATGTACGGCTGACTGTCCTGTGATATCACATGTACTGCTGACTGTCCTGTGATGATATCACATGTGTACTGCTGACTGTCCTGTGATAATATCACATGTACTGCTGACTGTCCTGTGATGATATCACATGTACTACTGTCCTGTGATGGTATCACATGTACTACTTGACTGTCCTGTAATGATATCCCATGTACTACTGACTGTCCTGTGATGATATCACATGTACTGCTGACTGTCCTGTGATGATATCACATGTACTGCTGACTGTCCTGTGATGATATCACATGTACTACTGACTGTCCTGTGATGATATCACATGTACTGCTGACTGTCCTGTGATGATATCACATGTACTGCTGACTGTCCTGTGATGATATCACATGTACTGCTGAATGTCCTGTGATGATATCACATGTACTGCTGACTGTCCTGTGATGATATCACATGTACTGCTGAATGTCCTGTGATGATATCACATGTACTACTGTCCTGTGATAATATCACATGTACTACTGACTGCCCTGTGATACCACATGTACTGCTGACGGTCCTGTGATATCCATATACTACTGAATGTCCTGTGATATCATGTACTACTGAATGTCCTGTGATATCACATGTACGGGTTGACTGTCCTGTGATGATATCACATGTACTGCTGACTGTCCTGTGATGATATCACATGTACTGCTGACTGTCCTGTGATGATATCACATGTACTACTGTCCTGTGATGGTATCACATGTACTACTGACTGTCCTGTAATGATATCCATATACTACTGACTGTCCTGTGATGATATCACATGTACTACTGTCCTGTGATGGTATCACATGTACTACTGTCCTGTGATCGTATCACATGTACTACTGACTGTCCTGTGATGATATCACATGTACTGCTGACTGTCCTGATATCACATGTACTACTGACTGTCCTGTGATGATATCACATGTACTGCTGACTGTCCTGTGATGATATCATGTACTGCTGAATGTCCTGTAATGATATCACATGTACTGCTGAATGTCCTGTGATGATATCCACATGTACTATTGTCCTGTGATAATATCACATGTACTACTGACTGCCCTGTGATACCACATGTACTGCTGACTGTCCTGTGATATCACATGTACTACTGAATGTCCTGTGATATCACATGTACTGACTGACTGTCCTGTGATATCACATGTACTGCTGACTGTCCTGTGATGATATCACATGTACTGCTGACTGTCCTGTGATGATATCACATGTACTGCTGACTGTCCTGTGATGATATCACATGTACTACTGACTGTCCTGTGATGATATCACATGTACTACTGACTGTCCTGTAATGATATCACATGTACTACTGACTGTCCTGTGATGATATCACATGTACTACTGTCCTGTGATGGTATCACATGTACTACTGTCCTGTGATCGTATCACATGTACTACTGACTGTCCTGTGATGATATCACATGTACTGCTGACTGTCCTGTGATGATATCACATGTACTGCTGACTGTCCTGTGATGATATCACATGTACTGCTGACTGTCCTGTGATATCACATGTACTGCTGACTGTCCTGTGATGATATCACATGTACTGCTGACTGTCCTGTGATGATATCACATGTACTACTGTCCTGTGATAATATCACATGTACTACTGACTGCCCTGTGATATCACATGTACTGCTGACTGTCCTGTGATGATATCACATGTACTACTGACTGTCCTGTGATATCACATGTACTGCTGACTGTCCTGTGATATCACATGTACTACTGAATGTCCTGTGATATCACATGTACGGCTGACTGTCCTGTGATGATATCACATGTACTGCTGACTGTCCTGTGATGATATCACATGTACTGCTGACTGTCCTGTGATATTACATGTACTGATGTCTGTCCTGTGATGATATTACACATACTGCTGACTGTCCTGTGATATCACATGTACTGCTGACTGTCCTGTGATGATATCACATGTACTGCTGACTGTCCTGTGATGATATCACATGTACTACTGACTGCCCTGTGAGGGTCTCAAATGAATTCCTGAAATGACTTAAAATGATATCATATTTACAGAACTGACCCCTCTGCACTATAACAAGCGATATTAGACTCTTAACACAACTTACGGACTTCGATTACTTCCAGAGCCTCCACAAACAGATCTGGGTTGGCCACACTGCGAACTTTGATTGTAAAACTTCCAGCTGAAAATAGTGTGTGAGTGAGTAACGCCACTATGGACAGCACATCAGTCAGAGCATGTCACTATGTCTCTAAAACACCACCACCTGTAGATTGTTGCTGGAAACTGACGAAAGCATACAGCTTTATGGATAACAACGTCGCTCTATGCAATAAACAAGAAGTTGTTAGCCACAAAGTTGTATGTTTCATTATTTACTCACCAGTGTCTAGAATGTCTAGAATGTCTAGAATGCCGATCTAATATTTACACTGAAACAGGTCAAGATCTAATCTTAAGAAAGTCTGGCTAGTTTCCTTTAACACAGTTCTTGTCAACATGACTTAATGCCACTTCAGGTGGAAAATAAAGACATTCATTAATTTGTTATTGACTATTGGAAACATAATGTTAAGATAAAACTGCAGATGAATTTACAAGAAGACATATACATAACCTTTCATTGCAAGCTAACAGTCTTAAGTACCTGTTTTGAATGAGATGTCGGAGAAGATGGCAATGGATGCTTCATCATTGTCACTGGGAATCAGTCTGACCCGAGTGTTCCCTGCAAGCTTCCCGCCATCCACGTATGCCTCCACTGTCTGGCAAACATCGGGGTCGGACTGGACACTGAAGTCCGGCAGCTGCTCCTCCGCCCTTGTCAGCGTTATCGGCACTCGCAGCCAGTCGAGGGTGGACAGGGGAAATTCTGAAAGAGAGTGAGTGAGTGAGTTTAGTTTTACACCGCTTTTAGCAATATTCCAGCAATTCTGAAAGAGAAAGGAGCGATTTAGTTGATTTAAGAGAAATATATTTGTGTTGTGGCGCTCCTCAGGGAGTTGAGAATGAAAATAAAGTCGATCAACTGACTGGTTATAATGGTTGCTGGTGTCACGAGCATTCACCTGGTGAATGGAATCTGGTCATAATAAATGGTCTTAGCAACAATTTTATAAGAAGCATGTCTTGGGATGGCTAGCACACCCACAAGAATATATCCAAGTTTAGTGAAAACACAACCAGACTTTCACCAAGGCTAACAAACACTCAACGCAGGACATAGTGTGACTGACAAACAGACACCTGTTATCACGAGTGTGAAGCCTGGTTTGGCCCAGCTATGTTTCTCTTCTCATGGGTTTCACTGAAGTTGCACCCATTTAAGTCTTCATTACATCGACTGCCATTCTGTAATATGACTGGAACACTGAGGCCAAAGAGGCATTGAACACAACTCACTCACTCACTCACTGATGTAGGTAAATACATATATTCAATGCATCATCTTGATTAACTGACGGGTCCTAATTTCAATATTCCTTATGTCATGTTACTATGGTTTCTTACCATTTTCTCTCAAATTCTGGAGTGTTTTCAGTAATTCTGTTGTGTCTTCAGAGCCACAGATCTGCAAATGTAACAACCAATGCATTATTTTCACTTGACAAGCACTGCAAGACAGCTGTAATTCTGACATCCTTGACGTTAAAACATCTGGAAAGCAGAGACCCAACTCACCTAAATACTTTCATAAGAATAAACACAATAAAATGGTCGAGAAATCAGTGATAAATATAAATGCAATATGGCTTCCATGACAACCATGTTAATAAATAATCAACATTCTCTGGCATTTGTTAGACATGGCACGGCCTATCAAAGCTGATGATGGATAGACAGAACATTCACAGCAATTAAGGAGAGGAGTGAGTGAGTATGGTTTAACGCCGCTTTTAGCAATATTCCAGCAATATTACGGCAGGGGACACCAGAAATGGGCCTGACACATTGTACCCATTTGGGGAATCAAACCTGGGCCTTAGGCGTGATGAGCAAACGCTTTAACCACTAGGCTACTGAACCAGGCCATTAAGGAGAGGGCAAAAATGTGACCCACTTTGCAATTTCAACAACACTGTTGCATTAACGGCTTTCAACAGCTTTCTAGTAACTTTCAAAGATCACTGGGGCTCATATAAGCAACATCAGCACACCTGTTTAATAGCCTCATCCTCCATCTTCAGTAACCTCAAGTATGTGTTGGCTTCCTGGAAGTACAGAACAGACAATAGGTGAATTTAGGGGAATGGTTCATTAAAATAACTGCTGTGGCCCCTTGGAGGTATTGCAAATTAAGTGAGTGAGTTTAGTTTTATGCCACACTCAGCAATATTCCAGATATATGGCAGCGGTCCTAAAGCAATAAAGTCTGGACCAGACAATCCAGTGATCAACAGCATGAACATCGATCTACGTAATTGGGATACGATGACATATGTCAAACAAGGTAGCGAGTCTGACCACCTGATCCCATTAGTCACATCTTACGACAAGCATGGGTTGCTGAAGACCAATTTAAACCCGGATCTTCATGGTCCTATAAATCAGTAAGAATCATGACAGAAACAATAATCACAAATAATCGAAGCTGTGAGTTGAATTTTGACGGAAATATTTATCCATAATTCATGTCAAAAAAAAGAATAATTCAGGGGAAAAAGCTCAAAGCATTTCTTTCACTGACCAAATGAAATTCTGCTTGGTTTGAGTGGTAAACTGTTGATTACAAATATAAGTGCTGTTTGAGTTGCAACATAACTTTCTCAATAGTATGCTGTCAATACGGCAAGTATGCAGTCCAGCATCTCACACAATCACAAGGCAGACGAGGTTGTACCTGGCAGATGATATTGTCCTTGTTTTCGACAATGTTGCTGTTGTCCAGGATTGAGGACACCTTCCCCTCCACGCCATGTAGCTGGGCCCCCTGAAAGCAGATGCAGCTGCCGCCGTGGTTGTTGCGGATGTAGAGGCGAAGGTACTGACATGTGACCTCGAAACCCTTAAATGTCTGAGGCACCCCTGAAATGTTCAGAGAAGTGAGTGAGAGTGAGTGAGTGAGTGAGTGAGTGAGTGAGTGAGGGAGTGAGTGAGGGAGGGAGGGAGGGAGGGAGGAGGGAGCAAGCCAGCATGGTATTGTTGCAAGGGATAGGTGACAGGGAGAGTAACTGATGTGAGAGGAATGGTGTTCTGAGATGAGATAGAATCAAAGCTACCACTCACCGGGTTCTTTAGGGTCTGCACTGCCAAGCAGCTGGCACACTCCGGACAGACACGTGGTCCATGGACCCCTGGTAAAACACAACGCAGATCAGTACAACAGACATCACTTGACACACACAAACTTCACCTGAGTCACAGACACGTGGTCCACGGACCCCTGGTAAAACACAACACAGATCAGTACAACAGACATCACTTGACACACACAAACTTCACCTGAGTCACGAACCGTGGTCCACGGACCCCTGGTAAAACACAAGCGCATGAGATCAGTACAACAGACATCACTTGACACACAAACTTCACCTGAGTCACAGAACCGTGGTCCACGGACCATGGTAAAACACAACGCAGATCAGTACAACAGACATCACTTGACACACACAAACTTCACGGAGTCACAGACACGTGGTCCACGGACCCCTGGTAAAACACAAGCGCCAGATCAGTAACGACCGACATCACTTGACACACACAAACTTCACGAGTCACAGAACCGTGGTCCACGGACCATGGTAAAACACAACGCAGATCAGTACAACAGACATCACTTGACACACACAAACTTCACCGAGTCACAGACACCGTGGTCCACGGACCATGGTAAAACACAAGCGCAGATCAGTACAACAGACATCACTTGACACACACAAACTTCACGAGTCACAGACCGTGGTCCACGGACCATGGTAAAACACAACGCAGATCAGTACAACAGACATCACTTGACACACACAAACTTCACCGAGTCACAGACACACGTGGTCCACGGACCATGGTAAAACACAACGCCAGATCAAGTACAACAGACATCACTTGACACACACAAACTTCACCTGAGTCACAGACACCTGGTCCACGGACCATGGTAAAACACAACGCAGATCAGTACAACAGACATCACCTGACACACAACAAACTTCACCTGAGTCACACACACACCTGGTCCACGGACCCCTGGTAAAACACAACCAGATCAGTACAACAGACATCACTTGACACACACAAACTTCACCGAGTCACAGACACGTGGTCCACGGACCATGGTAAAACACAACGCAGATCAGTACAACAGGCATCACCTGACACACACAAACTTCACCTGAGTCACAGACATGTGGTCCATGGACCCCTGGTAAAACACAACACAGATCAGTACAACAGACATCACTTGACACACACAAACTTCACGAGTCACAGACACGCGGGTCCATGGACCCCTGGTAAAACACAACGCAGATCAGTACAACAGACATCACTTGACACACACAAACTTCACCTGAGTCACAGACATGTGGTCCACAGACCATGGTAAAACACAACGCAGATCAGTACATCAGACATCACTTGACACACACAAACTTCACCGGAGTCACAGACCGCGTGGTCCACGGACCATAGTAAAACACAAGCGCAGATCAGTACAACAGACATAACTTGACACACACAAACTTCACCGGAGTCACAGACACGTGGTCCACGGACCCCTGGTAAAACACAACACAGATCAGTACAACAGACATCACTTGACACACACAAACTTCACCGGAGTCACAGACACGTGGTCCACGGAGCCCTGGTAAAACACAACACAGATCAGTACAACAGGCATCACTTGACACACACAGCCTGACACATATAAAATTCACCTGAGTCACGCACCCCTGGAAATACACAGCACAGATCAGGACAACCATCTGATGCAACCACCATGACTTGCTGTGACAAAGACACAGAGGCAATGGCACACACGCACACACACACGCACATGCACACACGTGTCATAGATTGGCTTGGGTTTTTCCAAACAGTTAACAAAAGCCTTCATGTCCTATCTACTCCAGCATCTACTACAGTATCTACTTCTATCAACCTACTTGATGTTATCTGATTTCTGCAGTTCAAAATTCTTCACCATTTGAGTACTGTGCCTGTAATGCAAAAATTGACAATGTACAAAAATTATATATCCAATATAACAATGGAATACTGAATCTAACTTAAATCAACTTCGCTCTAATTCACCTCTGAACTTTTAAAGCCGAACTGATTTAAGTTCAATGAAAGGGAGTAATCTTGATAAGAGACAGTGTATGGGAAACTTTATCCACAGTTAAATCTTATTAGCCCACAATTCCTTGACAAGAGTTTTCTCCCTTGCAGGCAATGATTCCGTGAGTGTTGAGCACTAATCAGCTGCCCTCACCAGCCATACAGCGTGATGCCCGTGATAGTGTGCTCCTGCTGCAGATCAAACACCGTCCAGGCATGGTGAAGACTTGGGATCACCCAGAATGTGTAGGGGTTATCTGAGGATAAACAAAATCACTGAGGAGTATTGAGAGGTTCGATTTCAGCACATGAACGTGGCAACTTGCAGTCTTTCTTATAGTTTCTCAAATTACAGATCAAATATTACTAAAAAACATGTAAACCAACATTTAAACTTTATTATATATTTACGATTAATGGAAAATGACAAAATACCCAAATGAGTTTGAGTAGGGTGGGTACAATTTATTTGGTTACTCAAAGGAAAATTAGGATACTCAATTGAGACACAAGTGAGTACATAACTCAATGACTCTGACTCAATGAAGTTATCTGTAGCTCTGTTACCGACATTTTATGTGGTGTATCACTACTTAAAACTATCTGCGTTACATCACATACCATCTAACACATGCTCGTTTGTGTTTTTCTCTGTACAAGTGCTGCAAAAGTCTGGAATATTCTTGGTCCATTTGCCTTTGCTTGGTAGTAAGGGATAATCTGGGATGAAGATTGAAATAGTTATTGACTGGAAACCAAATATTTCACCTATCACAACAAATCCTCAGTAAATCACACCTACGCTTCACATGTGACTGTCCAGGAACAATCCCTGGATGGAGTACTCTACAGCCGGCCAATTATGAACCAGTGCTACAGACAATCATGAGACCCGGTACCTTTAGACCGGTACCTTTAGACCCGGTACCTGTAGACCTGGTACCTTTATCACTCTGGCAAAGACCTAGAATACTAATCAGAATAATCTGATATTCCAAGTCACAATCATAGGATTCTGTAATGACTAAGGGAAGCTGTTTTGCACAACAAATTGTGGTACCTGTTGGCACCTATGCCCCATAATTCTGTTTATCATTTTATTTTATTGAAAGTCAAAGTATGGCTGACTGCTGGAACAATGTAATAAGGCATGATAATTCACAGCAGTGTTGTAGGAACCACTATGTATGGTGTACCTTTCGAGACATCTGTGGTAGCTTTCTCATTGCCATTTTCACCATAAAACCTTGGCAGTCGAGGCAATGACTTCTTATACTCTGCAACAAAAGTAATATAATAGTTTAGAGCCAATGAGGGATGGTGAGATGTTCACATATGATGTCAGATCTGAATATCATCATGTGATCAGGGAAATCTGATCCAGACGTATCATGTTCCTTCATCACTTCCTATTCGACTACATTTCAGTCAACACATGATATCTACGATCTTCCATTGGGGAAGTATGCTTATGTCAATATGTCCGTGCAGTGTATGAATGACAACAAAAGGACAACAAAAGCAGTGAAGGAAAAACAAAATATAAGAAAATACAAAAAGACAGTTTGCAGGAATCTCAATCAAGATAGTCACCTTAAAAAGCAATTTCATAAAATTCATCTATATACCAGCAGATGTCTAATTGATGAAGAAGATATTTGTGTAACAGAAACATCTGTCTCATTTCCCATGAAATTATATTCTATTGTGAAGACATATGATATACATGTATTCATTGAATATCCGAACATTGATGATTTATGTCAACAAGATCAGTCTGAGTACAAAGACGCTTTTGCCTACCTTCAAATAAATCTAGAAATTTATCACACATTGCTTTGGGGAGCTCACGGACGATACTTTCTGGGGTCTGCCAAACAATTTGATAACAAACACATAGAGAAAATGCGAATCTCAAAACATGTAAAATAAACAGCATGCAAAGTGCATTAAACAAACAAAAGCAAACAAAGTGAACAACACAATCTTGTTAAATCATTTTGTTGTAGACAGCATTTCAACAATATGTCCACAAGTGATCAGGATGTATCAATATTCCATGATCAGGAAACTGATTCTCACAATATGTCAAGTGCATCAAGCATCTAAATAGACTGACACATCTGATTATTCCAGTGTAAAGTTGAGTAGTATATCACAGCATCACTAAACTGAACAGAATGAAGATACGATCATTACAGCAGTATAACATCACTGTAACATTGGGAGATCATGATGACATCACAGTAGCATCACTATGACAACAGGATGCCATTTCCACATCACTATGATGTCACAGTAACACTTTGAGTTAGTGAGTGAGTGGTTTATGCCACCAGAAATGGACTATCCACATGTGGGATCAACTCCTGGCCTATGAGCAAATGGTTTTACTACATGTACCTAACTTTTTGCCAAGGCTCTGGCACAACTATTCCTGAAGGGGCATTGTGTAAATCTGGACTTGTCCCAACCCTGAACATCACAGACATATATCTCTATGACACATTAGTTACATATCACTATGACATCACAGACATATATCATTATGACACCACAGATAGATATTACTAGGACATCACAGATATATATCACTAGGACATCACAGACATATAATTATGACATCACAGATGTATATCACTAGGACATCACAGATATATATCACAATGACATCACAGACATGTATCTCTATGATACATCAGTTATATATAAAGAGGACATCACTAACATACATCATTATGACATCACAGATATATATCACTAGGACATCACAGATATATGTATGTGTGTGAATGTGTGCACTCGTGTACGTACGTAATACGTACGTACATCTATATTGACATATCAGTTATAAACAACTAGGACTTAACGGATATACATATTCTCAACATGGATTAATATAATGCTAGAAATTCTACAAAACCTCTACTCACTCACTCAAAGTACCATCACAAGGACATCACAATAACATTACGCATGCAACTGTGTTATCACAACAGACAGCAGGTTCTGTGTTACAGGAAGATGTGATATTCAAAGTGGAAGATGTGAGTTTCATCACTACTCAAAACAAACACTGATGTACAATACCAAGACCGACACTAACAAAATGTCTGCACATATAGACAACGACACTAGGTCCCAGGTCCAGGGGTTCACCCAACCTGCATGTCAAGTTGGTGGCTTGGGTGGATGATTGGCCTTGGTGTCTTAGCATATTTAGCATACACACCATATTGTATGTAACATTTCTTCATGCTTTGTACCAGGCCCCAAAAGAAAACTCCATCCCTTAAGAAACTACCAATCCTTAAAAAGTGTTCACAATAACATATTTTCAATTTAAAATAGTGAGTGGGTATAGTTTTATGCCGCTTTTAGCAATATTCCAGCAATATCACGGCAGGGGACACCAGAATGGGCTTGACACATTGTACCCATGTGGGGAATCGAACCCAGGTCTTCAGCGTGATGAATGAACGCTTTAACCACTAGGCTACCCTTGAAAAATAGAACAACCTTGTCATGCTCCTTCCAATAGGGACATAAATAATAAGCTACTCCTTCATTCGTTCAGGAAACATCCTACTTATCTTTAGGAAAGTACATACATGTATTACATTGATTACTCATCCACCTTGTAAGTAACTGAATCAATGAGCACCTGTAGATTGTGCTTCAAGCATGTCACGACAGGTACTCCCTCACACCTACCTCTCTGCTGGTATTCTGTAGAGCTGGTGAGGCACCGAATGCTAGTAACACCTTCGCTGCCTCAAATCTGGTGTGAAACAGGGAACATAATTGTGAGATTCTGTAGTTGAGATAAACATAGCAGTTGCAACTTTATCTAAAATCTAAAACAGGATATAAGAAAACAATTAAAACCATCACATTATTTAGATATTCTAAATGCAATGGAATTGCTTCTAATACAGACTCATGAAGATCTGGGTGGGAATTGGTCTTCTGCAACCCCTGTTTGTCATATGAAGGTATAATCAGAAACAGGTGGTCAGTCTCCCTTATTGGGTTGATGCATGGCATTGTATCCAGATCACACAGACTGATGCTAACAAAGTCAATCACTGGATTGCCTGGCCCAGACTTGATTATTTACAGACCACCATAATATGTTTGGGGTATCGTTGAGCAACATAAACAGAAAAAAACTTCAAATACGGCATACTGAACATAAATGGAAAAAGACAGAGACAACTTATCCAGAATATAACAGTTCAGTAAAATACATTGAGGCCTGCCTACGCTCAATCAGAATCCGTAGTATAACAAACACTTTTCGTAGGATAACTTCTTTGAGTGGCATTTATACAGTAAGGCCTTCAGTGCAGACTGAATCATCTGGTAGATGGAATGGGGGATTCTGTGTAAGATTTTTTGTTGTTTAAATGTACATAGGTAGTAATCAAATCCATATTTTCTGAATATTTAGAGCCGTCTTTTTCACATGACGACTTTTGTTGAATGTAACCGCAGGTATTTTCAAGCCATTGATATTTTGTGCAGGACTGGGGTTGGTCTGTTTAGCTTCCTGTACTTGGAAAAGGAGCTGGCTGAGGTGGTCATATTGGATATTGTTATTGCTTCGTTAAGGCCAGACTATGCACACATGCACAGCTTTTGATGGCTTAGTCTACATTTAAATCATAAAACATTACCATAGAAGTCAATGGGAAAATATTTAGTCTTGTGTAACCTCAATACCCCTGGAAATGGGAAGTGCCTGTTAGAGCTGTTCCTGGGCAGGTATGATGTAGAAATATAGTCACCTGAGGAACCTGACTGCCTCATGTAGAGGAGCTGTACACTTTATGACGTCAATGCCGTTGGGACTTATGCCATATTCCAGCAGAAGCTCCACGATTTCCTTGGTTCCCCGTGTCGCTGCCTCAGTGATGGCCATGGAGTTAAGTCGGAGACGTGGGTCGTGGTCCAGGAGGAGTGACACGGCATCTGTGACAGACGCACATAGTACTCACAGAACTCAGGGATGGGACAGCGAGTTGATTAGTAACATTGGATCGGGATAGACTGACGTTACCAGATTTCAGTTACCTTTCGTCCTAAACATCATTTTAACATCATTTCACAGTGGTCTACCAGGATTTTAAATCAGATATTATCCTCCTGCATGTATAGCATAATGTGTATAGTCTAGCCACCTTGTATACAGAATAGCTCTCATTGCAGACACTTGTGTGTAAAATCTACCTGCCATGTCAGAATCTATTTCGGATCATTCATTACCAAACAATGTAAAATTATAATTTCATAACCTGAAATAGAAACAAAATCTGAATAATGATTGCTACTTTCACAATATCTGGCCCACTAAGTGGTGAAGCAACCACTTTATGAGAAAGACATTTCCTTCCGTGATTAAAGTATAATGACTTGTGAAAAGTCTACCTTTACAGGAGAGGTGACATTTTCTATGAAACAGATACTATGTTAAATTATGCAGTGAAAATGAAATCAATATGGACTTTTCCTGTTACCACGGCAACATACGTAAGTATTGAAATAGTACAGGATGCTGGGGAAGTGGCCTTCCTCCTTAAATATATATTTTTATCTGTGTGAATTTCTATCTAACATCCCTACAGGGAATTAAATCATGGCTTTCACTTCTACATCTACAAACAAACCTTTTTTATTGAACATGGCAGCAGCGTCTAATGGTCCAACGCCTTTTTTGTTTCGCTTGTCACTGTCTGCGCCGCCCTAGGAATACAGGAAGACATTATATTGTATGTGAGAAAGTTGTACTGATAGCATCATTAAGGTTCTGCCGACAGCAGAGTTGTAGTCATGTGACCTCAGTCTGTAAACAAGTGATTGATATTATTGATACAATGTCTCACATCACTTGTATGATGACACTCATTGACCCAGGTCACCTTGCCCCCTGAGGTTCCTCTTTCAGAAAACAAAACATTGCTCGGGACCTTGAGCCTTCATGGGTCTTAAATATAAAAAATACAACACTACTTTTAATCTATAGTTGTGTTAAAAATATAGAAATTATTTTATTTGTGAAATGATCACATTATCTTGTACAACTAAACTGTGTAAGAAACATCATGGCAGTATTTCAGAAAAAGATGTACAATGTCCACAAACGCTCGTGTAAAACTTGACATGTAGTGCTTAATTGGCCATTGTGAATAATCAAAAAGAAGAAACAAGTCACAAGCTCATACACTGTGTTTAGAAATTAGACCATTCTAATTAAGGAAAATGCCTCTTGATGTCTGAGGGGGAATTTCCTTCACTTCAATGTGACAGTCAGTCTCCCCCGTGATGGTCGACTTGGTGTATAACAGTCACAATGGATTCATAAGTTAGCATGGCAGGATGCAACAGAGACAGTTTATACAAGTGTGCTCCAAATATCTCTCTCTATAAAATGCTGCATATTGAACTGAAAAACGAATCTTAATGTTCTTCTTGACCAATATCACAAATGTTCAAATGTGACTGGCCACCACAGCAGGTCCACTGACCACCATAGCAGGCCCACTGACCACCACAGCAGGTCCACTGACCACCACAGCAGGCCCACTGACCACCATAGCAGGCCAACTGACCACAATAGGGGCACCACTGACAACCATAGCAGGCTCACTGACAACCATAGCAGTCCCACTGACCAACATAGCAGTCCCACTGACCACAATAGGGGCACCACTGACATCCATAGCAGGCCCACTGACCACCATAGCAGGCCAACTGACCACAATAGGGGCACCACTGACAACCATAGCAGGCTCACTGACAACCATAGCAGTCCCACTGACCAACATAGCAGTCCCACTGACCCACCAGGGGCACCACTGACATCCATAGCAGGCCCACTGACCAACCATAGCAGTCCCACTGACCACAATAGGGGCACCACTGACAACCATAGCAGACCCACTGACCACCATAGCAGACCCACTGACCACAATAGGGGCACCACTGACATCCATAGCAGGCCCACTGACCACCATAGCAGGCCAACTGACCACAATAGGGGCACCACTGACAACCATAGCAGGCTCACTGACAACCATAGCAGTCCCACTGACCAACATAGCAGACCCACTGACCACAATAGGGGGCACCACTGACATCCATAGCAGGCCCACTGAAAACCATAGCAGGCCCACTGACCACCATATAGCAGCAGGCCCACTGACCACCACAGCAGGCCCACTGACAACCATAGCAGGCTCACTGACCACAATAGGGGCACCACTGATATCCATAGCAGGCCCACTGACCACCATAGCAGGCCCACTGACCATCATAGCAGGCCCATTGACCACAATAGGGGCACCACTGACATCCATAGCAGGCCCACTGACCACCATAGCAGGCCCACTGACCACAATAGGGGCACCACTGACAACCATAGCAGGCTCACTGACAACCATGGCAGTCCCACTGACCACAATAGGGCACCACTGACAACCATAGCAGGCTCACTGACAACCATAGCAGGCCACTGACCACAATAGGGGCACCACTGACAACCATAGCAGGCTCACTGACAACCATAGCAGGCCCACTGACCATCATAGCAGTCCCACTGACCACAATAGGGGCACCACTGACATCCATATTGGAGTTTTCTTCACAAGCTTATTGCATTGAATGAAGATCAGAGAATATATACAGGGAAGCTGAGTTGAAGTGGTGGAGGTAAATGAGTGTGGAGTCAAGGTGTTTTAATAACAAGGAACACTGAGCAGCCTAATTATTCAAGTAAATCATACTTTTGTTTAGAAATATGGACCAGGATCAATACCACAACTCCCTATCAATGTTCGTTTACTAGCAGCTCCACCTGGTGACTTAGCAGCTGCAGTAGTGTGCTATCAGCTTGTATTTGATGTATTTGATGTATTTGATGTATTTGACACAGGTGTAACTTTCTGATTATCAAGCCAGGTATTCCCCACTGTTTGGCTTCATCACCTGCACTCATGCATCTGACATGATACACAGGACAAACAGTTCATCAGTACATGCCTATTATCATACTTCCTTGGACTGGGATGACACATACAGCTTATCTGTTTTCCGTGTCAAGTGACAGGATAATCTTTCTCTTGTTGGTTGTTTAACACTGCAGTCAGCAATATTTTATCTATATGAAATAGTCGGTAAATATCGTCCATCAACACTCAGTTTGGAGATGACAATCCAGTGATTAACATCATGAGCATCAATATATGCAAATGGCATCTGATGAAACGCAGGAACCAAGTCAGAGAGTCTGACAACTTGATTACATTCGTCACATATAAGAAGCTGAGGACAATGTCTGACCTTCAGGACGTTTATCTCCAGGAGTGACCAAGGATACGACCTTTCCCAAACTTTGAAAGACCAATGAAATGTTTGACAAGAATGTGGTACAAGCTAGTCAGAAAGCTTAACACTCAAGCTTAAAGCAACTAGTATCAAAATGGTCACTTTCATTCCAGATTATGCTTTGAAAAATATCTGATCTAAGTCTTCCATACACAATTTAAGACCTGAACAAAGGAAGGTTCTGGGATTTCTAGCATGTGGTTGAGATTGCATGGCAATAGTTCTGGGGCTTATTCAACTGGAGTGAAACAATGTTTCATTTCATACAAATGAAATTTTAGTTCAGAGATAAATACAATACTTTTGTCTCCCTCAAAAACAGAAACAATATTATGATGTACATAAATGAATAATATGATAACATATGGTATATAATAAAACATGTAAACAGTTTGGAAATATTGAAACATGCATATGTTCTGAAAGTTGAGAGTAATGCAGTCTTGAAAGAGTATTGATACTCTTTGCCCAAAGACCATATTTTGTATGTGAAAATTTCACTATCACCTAACACTGAAAAATACTATTGTAACACAACATTATCACAATACTGCAACCAATGATACTTGAATCAAATCCTGCAATAAATATTCATATCTGACATTCGAAACCAACAAGTGCATTGAATGTGGTTCAGGATATTTATCTCAGGTTATCAACACCACTCTGACCCCATGCCCCAACTGAGAGGTCACCTGGCAACCTGTGTTTCACTTCCTGGTACCCATCTGGCCCCATTACTGAACTAACCATATCCAAGCCAGGCAGGTTTGGGCTTGACATTAGCCCTGTGTGCCTTGGTACTGTGACGGTCACATGTTATCAGCAGAAATTTATCAGCACTGCCCTTGGCAAGTGTTGTATATATTTTTGTATTTCTAATATACGATTTTATGAAACAAACATGGGTAACTTAATAAACATTGTGGTAAAATAACGCCTCGAAAAACCCATTGCAGATATAGTCCAAAATACAGTGGAAGCTGTCTAAACCGGCACTCGTCGGGACTAAAGAAATAATCCGGTTTAGACAGTGTGACGAATTGTACAGATGACACGGGAAACGGAATTGATAGCTGCCGGAATGCACAGCTTTTAAATGGTGATAAATGCAGTAGCCATGGACGGGACTGAGATTTTATGCCGGTGTTGACAACTTGCCGGATTGGACAACTGCCGGTTTTGACAGCTTCCACTGTAAATTACAGCCATATTGTTTTACATATGCACTCATGAATCGGCAACAGTGTAAAAGGTCTAGTTGCATGGTGTTTGCAAGGAGCTACAGGGGAGCATTTGTTGATGTAAGGGTGAGATACATCGAGGGGTTAACATTGTGTATGAGGGTACTGCAGTCCCAGAGATTATGCTTGGACGAGAAGCTTGGGTACTCTGTTCAGGTACAAGCAACTCAGGTACTCTGTTCAGGTACAAGCAACTCAGGTATACTCAGTTCAGGTACAAGCAACACAGGTATATTCAGTTCAGGTACAAAAGTAACTCAGGTATACATAGTTCAGGTACAAGCAACTCAGGTATACTCAGTTCAGGTACAAGCAACTCAGGTATACTTAACTGATGTACAAGCAACTCAGGTATACTTAGTTCAGGTACAAGCAACTCAGGTACTCTGTTCAGGTACAAGCAATTCGGGTATACTCAGTTCAGGTACAAGCAACTCAGGTATACTCAGTTCAGGTACAAGCAACTCGGGTATACTTAGTTCAGGTACAAGCAACTCAGGTATACTTAGTTCAGGTACAAGCAACACAGGTATACTTAGTTCAGGTACAAGCAACTCAGGTATACTTAGTTCAGGTACAAGCAACTCAGGCATACTTAGTTCAGGTTCAAGCAACTCAGGTATACTTAGTTCAGGTTCAAGCAACTCAGGTATACTTAGTTCAGGTTCAAGCAACTCAGGTATACTTAGTTCAGGTACAAGCAACTCAGGTATACTTAGTTCAGGTACAAGCAACTCAGGTATACTTAGTTCAGGTACAAGCAACTCAGGTATACTTAGTTCAGGTTCAAGCAACTCAGGTATACTTAGTTCAGGTACAAGCAACTCAGGTATACTTAGTTCAGGTACAAGCAACTCAGGTATACTTAGTTCAGGTACAAGCAACTCAGGTATACTTAGTTCAGGTACAAGCAACTCAGGTATACTTAGTTCAGGTACAAGCAACTCAGGCATACTTTGTTCAGGTTCAAGCAACTCAGGTATACTTAGTTCAGGTTCAAGCAACTCAGGTATACTTAGTTCAGGTACAAGCAACTCAGGTATACTTAGTTCAGGTACAAGCAACTCAGGTATACTTAGTTCAGGTACAAGCAACTCAGGTATACTTAGTTCAGGTTCAAGCAACTCAGGTATACTTAGTTCAGGTTCAAGCAACTCAGGCATACTTAGTTCAGGTTCAAGCAACTCAGGTATACTTAGTTCAGGTACAAGCAACTCAGGTATACTTAGTTCAGGTTCAAGCAACTCAGGTATACTTAGTTCAGGTACAAGCAACTCAGGCATACTTTGTTCAGGTTACAAGCAACTCAGGTATACTTAGTTCAGGTTCAAGCAACTCAGGCATACTTAGTTCAGGTTCAAAGCATACAGGTATACTTAGTTCAGGTACAAGCAACTCAGGTATACTTAGTTCAGGTTCAAGCAACTCAGGTATACTTAGTTCAGGTTCAAGCAACTCAGGTATACTTAGTTCAGGTTCAAGCAACTCAGGCATACTTAGTTCAGGGTTCAAGCAGCTCAGGTATACTTAGTTCAGGTACAAGCAACTCAGGGTATACTTAGTTCAGGTTCAAGCAACTCAGGTATACTTAGTTCAGGTACAAGCAACTCAGGCATACTTTGTTCAGGTTCAAGCAACTCAGGTATACTTAGTTCAGGTTCAAGCAACTCAGGTATACTTAGTTCAGGTACAAGCAACTCAGGTATACTTTGTTCAGGTACAAGCAACTCAGGTATACTTAGTTCAGGTACAAGCAACTCAGGTATACTTAGTTCAGGTACAAGCAACTCAGGTATACTTAGTTCAGGTTCAAGCAACTCAGGCATACTTAGTTCAGGTACAAGCAACTCAGGTATACTTAGTTCAGGTACAAGCAACTCAGGTATACTTAGTTCAGGTTCAAGCAACTCAGGTATACTTAGTTCAGGTACAAGCAACTCAGGTATACTTAGTTCAGGTTCAAGCAACTCAGGTATACTTAGTTCAGGTACAAGCAACTCAGGTATACTTAGTTCAGGTACAAGCAACTCAGGTATACTTAGTTCAGGTACAAGCAACTCAGGTATACTTAGTTCAGGTTCAAGCAACTCAGGTATACTTAGTTCAGGTACAAGCAACTCAGGTATACTTAGTTCAGGTACAAGCAACTCAGGTACTTAGTTCAGGTACAAGCAACTCAGGTATACTTAGTTCAGGTTCAAGCAACTCAGGTATACTTAGTTCAGGTACAAGCAACTCAGGTATACTCAGTTCAGGTACAAGCAACTCAGGTATACTCTAGTTCAGGGTATAAACAACACAGGTATATTCAGTTCAGGTACAAGCAACTCAGGTATACTTAGTTCAGGTACAAGCAACTCAGGTATACTTAGTTCAGGTACAAGCAACTCAGGTATACTTAGTTCAGGTACAAGCAACTCAGGTATACTTAGTTCAGGTTCAAGCAACTCAGGTATACTTAGTTCAGGTACAAGCAACTCAGGTATACTTAGTTCAGGTACAAGCAACTCAGGTATACTTAGTTCAGGTACAAGCAACTCAGGTATACTTAGTTCAGGTACAAGCAACTCAGGTATACTTAGTTCAGGTTCAAGCAACTCAACTCAGGTATACTTAGTTCAGGTACAAGCAACTCAGGCATACTTAGTTCAGGTACAAGCAACTCAGGTATACTTAGTTCAGGTACAAGCAACTCAGGTATGCTTAGTTCAGGTACAAGCAACTCAGGTATACTTAGTTCAGGTTCAAGCAACTCAGGTATACTTAGTTCAGGTTCAAGCAACTCAGGCATACTTAGTTCAGGTACAAGCAACTCAGGTATACTTAGTTCAGGTACAAGCAACTCAGGTATACTTAGTTCAGGTACAAGCAACTCAGGTATACTTAGTTCAGGTACAAGCAACTCAGGCATACTTAGTTCAGGTTCAAGCAACTCAGGTATACACAGTATGGTGTGGTGCCTGAATCATCCCCAATTATATCAGACTCACATTCATTAATGTTACTGTGGTATAATTGTAAACATGTATTGATCGGGTAATTTGGCCGGACAGCTACTTTTGTCACTGTGTCAGTCTAGTTAGGCTGAAAATGAGGCTATGGCAGTGAATGTACCCTGATTTATGTCAAACAAAACAGGGTAACATATACTGAATACTTGAGTGTGATAGGGATACCCCTGTAAAATCTTGTGTACTTACATTGAGAAGGCGGAGGACGATCGGTACGTTGTTCTCCGCATCACTCTGGCAGGCAATATGGAGGGGGGTGTTGCCATCATTGTTCTGACAGTTCACCTAGATAAGGAATAAATATCAAGCTAATCAGAAGCATACTCCTTTCCAGTAGGGCTCCAATTGACATGTGACATAAGGGTCGAAACCTTATGTTAAGGTGTGGGGAGTACATGATAGGAGCAATAGAGACATGACAGTATTAGTGATGAAGTAAAATCTGAGTAAAACTGTTGTATGATGTGGTCACTGCATAATATAATGTCAAACACTTTACAGGCATCTTCAGGATATATAAAATAGTGCGTGGGTGGGGTGTGTTTTAGGGGCCGTACATAATTTGTGTTCAGGGGTGTGTGGTGGTGGAGGTGATTGTATGGGTATATGTTGGGTGTGGGTGTCACCCATTTTGTTCTGGGAAGAAGGGGGGGGGGGAGCAATTTTGTGTGTATAAACTAGTGGTGTGACGATTCATTGATACGCATCGATGCATCGATCCATGGACCACTGATAAGATGAATCGATACAAAGTTTTACATTATCATATATCCCGATACGATACTTCAGATGGGCCACAATACATTGATGTTTTACTTTGAATATTGCCGAATCGCGAGATCTGTCAAGAAAGACTTACTTTTGTTTGATGATTAAAATATATATATACTTATTTTCCCTTCATAAGTTTCTCGGAAGTCATTGATTTTGTACATAAATATTAGGAGAGGTTATTCACATTGTACATGCTTCTCCATAAAAATCATCACCACCCCTAGCCATAAATTATTGATGGTCCCTTAAAACACTTTGAGCAGCAGATCAATTATGTCATGGTATGGCAAGATGGTGTGAAGGGAAAGACTGAAGTGATACAAGTCCCAGACATTTACCGCTCTAGTGACATCCGACAGAATAGCTACCGGTAATCCAATAGAAACAGTGCAGACAAAGCTAGAAACCTAATCGGGGCAAACACATAATCACAGGATCCTGGCCGGTCTAGGGGAGGGAACGCTGTACACCTCCTAAGATGACTGAGAGACCAGTGCTCATCAGCTCATAATATTTCAAAAGCCATAAAGTTCACAGAGTGCTGGAGATATTGTCTCCTAGTTTTCAGCTATTTAAAACAATCAGTAACCATGGTAACTATTTAATAGCATTTAAGCATAATATATATAGCTATATCCCTGTTACTAGTATATGTTAAACAATATGTAAGCATCAAGTGTCTCTGAAACCTTCTGATCATAAAATATTAAGAAACATCACAGACTTAATGTCTATCCTTAGGAACTCAAGAATGATGATTCTTTAATTGGATGAGTTAAGAAAGATCCGCATTTGCACAATCTTCAAATCCCTGTTGTGAAAAACCTAAAGTAACCAATCAGCATATGCAGGTACGTGGGAAAACACACTGAGTGTGAAGTGGCGATACAGCCAGCAATAACAACATATTTTACCAGGTCAAATGCCATCAGCTTCTCATGATTGCAGCACTTAGTTTGACATTTCCCATTGTCAGGACTGCCACACGTCAACAGAAGCTATTACAGAGGTCAGAGTTCAACTCACCGAGGCACCATTCTGTAAAAACATCTCCACAAACTCTGTTTCCCCTGCGAAGACGGCCATGTGTAGGGCGGTGTTGCTGGAACATGACAGGGCATATGTAGTTGATCAGTGCCCCAGGGGGCACCATAGAGGGGCGTGGTCACATATGGTGTCCATGTGGCTGGGTGGAGGACTTGAGACAAGTGTTTGGCTTAACCACTGGCCACGTTTACTTTCATACAAAGATAAATAACGACTGCTGACTCACACATCACATACAACCATTGCTCAGATTGACGACAATCTTAAGAACTTTCCAATGATTTAAAATCCACTGAGATATTGTTATACTGTTGGTGCTACGTTCCCACTAGTTTGAGTGCATTTTTTAATTATTAATATCTTCATTTAACAATATTCCAGATGTATGGTGGTGGTCTGTAAATATTTGAGTCTGGGCCAGATAACCTAGTGATTGACATCATGAGCATATATATCGATCTATGCACTGACCAAGTCAGCAAGTCGGAACACGATCCTGTTCGTCATCTCTTATGACAAACATGGGTTGCTGGAAACCTAATTTGGAAAATATCTTTAATGATAAACATGATAACTATATATTTTTTCACAAAGACAAATATTTGTTGCCATGGAAACAGTGTAAACTTACCCCTTTATGTCTCTGCCATCAACATCAGCAGAGTGAAAGATAAGCGTCTCTGCGATAGTCTTACACCCTGAAAACAACACAGAAATAGTCACTTATCTTAATCTGCATTCAAACAGTGGATGGGAAATAGCTGAGGTACAACAGACCAGCTATAAGAATTACTTGGTCTTTGTCAGGGAATAAACAGCGCTCAGTTTCTGCCAGGGATTAACATTATCAATTCACAACTCATTATCCATATGCCGCTCATTACCATTTAATGAGAATAAAGAAAGGTAAAACATACAAGGGAAAAAAGAAAGAAACTCTAAACAGAAAATTTACAGAGGTAAACTGGTATCATGGTAAGCTGTTGTGTGTTTGTGAACCATGAATAACATCAGATCGTAGCGTTCTCTGCAGTGAACATCATCTTTCTTTGGAGTAATCAGCATCGTGAACTGCTAAACATACTAAAATGCAAATACTGTCAACTTATTTTCCTTTGCCAGTGATAAAATTGAGATCTCTTTTTTCATTTCTTGCCGTGTCTGGATAGGTTTGATTATTTAATAATTCATGAAACCCATAAATATATCATTTACTTTTGAAGGTATATTTTCATATCATGTTTTTTACATTACTGACACTGCAAAGAAGGAATCTATTTTCAAAGTTCCACAATTTACAAGGTAATGTTCATTATTCAGTGACTGTGAGCATTGTATAAATGACATATCATACATGTATGGTTGAGGTCAGAACTAGCACATCATCTATAGTAATTGTGAAACTCTGTGATCATTGTATAAATGACATATCATACATGTATAGTTGAGGTCAGAACTAGCACATAATCTATAGTAATTGTGAAACTGTGTGAGCATTGTATAAATGACATATCATACTTGTATAGATGAGGTCAGAACTAGCACATCATGTATAGTAATTGTGAAACTCTGTGACCATTGTATAAATGACATATCATACATGTATAGATGAGGTCAGAACTAGCACATCATGTATAGTAATTGTGAAACTCTGTGACCATTGTATAAATGACATATCATACATGTATAGATGAGGTCAGAACTAGCACATCATGTATAGTAATTGTGAAACTCTGTGACCATTGTATAAATGACACATCATACATATATAGATGAGGTCAGAACTAGCACATCATGTATAGTAATTGTGAAACTGTGTGAGCATCACACCCAACAGCCTAAAACGGGTCATGAAATCAACACAATTCACCATGTGTATCAAGTAAAATACTCAATCAGCAACCAATAATAAGATAATGTTTGCTTTACTTCACATGCCTAAAAGTTCAATTCGTGTCAGTTGAAATCTATGACCCTGTTCCTTGGAATCAATGGCAGGAAAATTACAATGAGTGAGTGAGTTTAGTTTTACACCGCTTTTAGCAATATTCCAGCAATATCACAGCGGGATGCACCAGAAATGGACTTCACACATTGTACCCATGTGGGAAATCGAACATAGTCTTGAGCGTTACGAGCGAAGGAACTTTTACCACAAGGTTACCCCACCGCCACAAAATAAAAATGAGATAGGTCTCAACAGCTACCATGAATCATCAGCTACGATATAATTCACTAATCACTAGAACATTTATCTACTCACATGAATGATGACATTAGTTCAAATCCTTAATCATGATGACTTCTTGTCTGTAATTCTGGTTTGAGTCAAATTGAAGGATGTAAATAGGCTATATATATCATACTTCCTCAGACCATCATGATACATTGAAATACTTTGTTTTTCAACCAATCACTAACCAATCCTAAGATCAAGCCAGTCCCTAAACACCTCTCAAAGGATGATCTTTTCACATTTCTTCATGATAAATTCCGTCCCGAAACATAATTAGTTAAATTTCTGATGTTTCGCTTTTTGTTCAATCTAATCCTACCAACACTACCATAGGCCTGTTTTTGAATAACAAACACTGTAGACATTTCAAATGGCAAAAAAAGGACTGTCTCTATCCTCTTATGATTTAGTACAAGTTTGAAAATGGTTTCAAGTGGTTAAGATATTGAAACAATAGAACCAAATTATAACCTGTCCTACCCTTTCACAATTCACATATAAAAAGAAATTAAGAGACACAAGGACTTTTAATGACGCCTTGCAGCAGATCATGTACTTAAATTATTCATTGAGGGAGTATTTTGTATCCACTTCCTGTTTTAGCCTCCCACAATCCCCATCCCCACAGCACACCATCCTGATTGATGCCTGCAGGCAACTACAGAAGCCTTGCTCCAATAAACAACCACCTTGGGGTAAAACCACCGAGCCCTGACAATTAAACATGTCATCAATTACACCTGTCACAATACTGACCTTAAACATCTTAAACCTAAGAAGAGATTAACACTAAACTAGAAATGTTTGGACCATTATTGGAAGTGTGCAGGACATTACATTTCCAAACATTGTCACAGTTCAGGAAGACAAATGGTCAGAACTGTGTGGGCAATGACATGTGAGCTCTGTTACCGACTTCTTCAAAAACAACCCACTCAATCATCTGGGTTAAGCTTTAGGGAAGGTTTCAAGATGGCTGATGTTTGTAGACAGATTACGTGAGACTGTCTGGGGCACGATCAGCTCAAAGAGTATCAGTCAATATGTGATATCGATCAACCATATATAGAAAGATACGATACAAGGCAGTTGTATATCACAATACAGAGAAAGTACGTATAGGTGAATGTTTCACTGTGATTGACGGCAATGTACAGCATATATCTAGTGAGTCACAACACGATCACAGAGGTTTTCACATACATCAAGAAGGTTTCACATACATGAATTTTGATGCTGCTGGATGATTCTACGAGTATTGGGGTATAGTCGTAGGCATCAAGTGAATAGTGTCAACATGGTCATACTCATATCCTCGATGACACTTCCTGTGCACTCAGACATATCTAACTCCAACTGTGCTAAAGTTGCATTTGATGTTCAGGGGTGGCTGATATTCGGTTTGAGATCATCATATGTATTTATTGTTTCAGAGCTCAAACAGGTGCTCAAAAATAGTTTTATTCAAATAAGTGAAAAAAAGGTAACACTATCTTTATTCTTCAGTCTCCAAGAAAAGGTTGGTTTGTAGTTTAACACCACTCAGCAATATTCAAGCTATATGGTGGTGATCTTTAAGTAATCAAGTCTGGTCCAGACAATCCAGTGATCAACAGCATGAGCATTGATTGACACAATTGGGATACGATGACCACCCGATCCTGTTAGTCGACTCTTACAACAGGCATGGGTTACTGAAGACTGACTCTTATGTGGATCTTCACAGGTCCCAAGGTAGAACATTAGTTTCTTCACAGCATATGTGAAAAACGACGTCTTCTTACCACCTTTAGAAGAAGCCCGTACCACCATCCAAAAGAAATATCATAAATACAATAATGGTTGCTTTCTAATTACAGTGATTACATGGTAACTGTCAGAACAAATATATATTTTATACAAGCTGCTCTAAGGGGAACCATTTTATGTACATTTGTACAAACTCCTAACTTCCTGAACTCATTGACAGGGAAATACAGCATATCCTTGCATGACACACAGGTTTTAGCTTTCCTTCCATCTTTGCTGGATTTCTTAACAAAATATATTCATAAATGTTTTTGGTAAAATCTATAATCACATATGAAAGCAATATACTCAGTATACCATTATGAATGTTACATTAGGAGAGAACATTTACATAAATAGTATAATCACTGGTATCTGCCAAGCTGCATAATCAACAAAACTTTATCAGGCCATAATGTCAGTATTATGCTGTCTCATAAGGAAACAATTAACTGATCCAGTTGTATAATACTGAAGTTAGTAAATATGTTTTACTGACATTACATCGACACAAGTAGCTACACTGACATGTGGGATAAATCATCAACATTTTGAATAACAATATGTAGCTTCTCTTTAAAAACATCTTCAACATCTGATTCCAAATACTGTCAGTTAAAAAAAGTATTACCAAGTAATAAAGCATATTGAAATATTGTTATGTTATACAAATGTGATTAAATTACTGTTCGTCAGAACAGAAAACATTCCTAGGTAGCTGGGAGAGTATCGAATATCTAGTTCTTTTTAACTGTGTTTAGCCTCAAGGTGTCAGCCTGCGTAGGAGGCACTCCCCTAGCGTCATCATGTTCTGGTTATCAAACTCCTCTTATATTTTAAACATCACTCTGAAGTTAACAGATCCCTGATTGTGTTGCTCTCTCTAACAAGAATAGGGGAGTTCACTGGTGGGGTAGCCTAGTCGGTAAAGTGTTTGCTTGTCATGCTGAAGACCCGAGTTCAATTCCCCACATGGGTACAATGTGTGAAGCCCATTTCTGGTGTCCCCGCCATTTATTGCTGGAATATTGCTAAAAGCGGCGTAAAACTAAACTGAATGATTATATTATTTTTACATCAGGTAAACATATTCAACAGATTACATTCAAATTCTGCCCAGCAACTTTACACGATAAGCTGACATGTATAAATTTCCTTTCCATCTGAAATGACCAGGAGTTTGAAATGATATGAATCACATTATCCAGTGAAAAAGAAAAAGAAAATTAAATAAAACCATAAATAAAATACAAATCTGTTTCAGGATGTCATACACCTATCATCATAACATCTATTGATTTGCAGTTATCAGCGAACTAATATGATAACTGTTATGTTTCACTGAGTATATATACTGTTGACAGAACAACGCCTCTGTACTCTGATGAGTGGAACATACCCATTTGTTTGAAGATTTGAGTGATCTAGGTAATATCAAGTCCAATCTCATAAAAATCTGATCTACTGTTTTGATAAATCTGTAAATCTGACAAGATGTGAAAAACATTCCACAAGAGGTCAAGTAAGGTGAACTTCCATATCTGTCAATCAGCTGACTACTTAATCCTCCTCATGAGTGAGATATCTATTTACTGCAGCTTATCTGAATTTTGTTCCTCAATGACGGAAGATAAATGGATGACGTGAATACACTGGTCATGTTGTTTTGTGAATATTTTGCATCCTGGATTTTCTAAACATCCAAAGTTTTGTTTACTATGTAGGAAACATTTGTGCCTCTGTGGCGTTGGAAGTTTAACAGTGAATCCTAATCCTACCGGGAACCCATTAACTGCAGGGTGAACAGAGGCACATCTCAAACAAAATCCCTTGCCTAAGAGATGTTGTTTTGTGATTGTTTTCATCAAATTCATAACATCTAAATCGGCAAAACAGGAGGCAAAGAAGTATACAAAACAAAGACATTACAAAATTGATAATGCAGTAAAATGGAAGTATTGTACTGACCACAAAATCCCACAAAGCCTTTAAGGTTTTACCTTGACCTACATAACTGAGGGTCCAGGTGACCCTCAAACACTAACTTCATGGTCCATTAGACTTTACAGGAAATATATGAGTAAAAATATATATTCTGAAATGATATGGTGTTGTGTACTGAACAGTAAGATATATTTATTATTTTAACAACAGGTACATTATGTTTCTTGTTGAGAATTTGATAAAATGAATATATTTGTGAATATTGTGATGTGATCTATATTCTTTCTATGTCTATTCTGTACATGTGTGCATAATGGAGGCACATTTCCGCTTTGAATAAACCCTCGAGCCTCCTTAAGGACTAGGTGTTGAGAGTGGTGTAACCTGTCATGGGGTGTTTGTCGGACTCTGACTGAGAGTGTGTCAAATCAGATTAAAACACCTGATCTTACAAAGCCTGTGGCTGCTTCTCATCATCACGATAAGTCACAATGGTGTATGTAAATATCAAATAATTAAAACAATTCTCTTCAACTTGACAATACAAAATCAGTTCCTAAATCAACAAATTGTGAAAATGTCGTTCTTTGTTTTTGTTTATGAAGCAGTCAGCTATATTACTGCTGTCACCGCGGCCTTCAACTAACTGACCTTAGGCCAGACTGACTAGAGGTACCCTGACATACAATCAATCAAGTCATCGAGGATGACCACCCATCCACATTTTGCCATCTGGCTGTTGGGGCCCCGTTCTCATCTTGATTAAAGGGGGGCAAAAAGAGGTGGTACCATGCTCATTAAAACTTAGAATTCTTAGATTAAGAAATTTTGGTTAAAGAGTAATGTCCTTTGGAATAGATATTTCCATTAGCGGTCATCCGGAAGGTGGAATTTTTAATTTTAATGAGCTTTTTAATGTATATTGGCAAAATGTCTCACAATGCATTGTCAAACCCATGTGAGTCAGTTCAGCCTTATTGGAACAGTACACATCAAGGCATCAGTAAAGTCTTTGAGCCATTGAGTATCTATTCCTTTAGTCATGCTGTTATGTTAACCGACACAATGGGTAGTGAGTTCATCTTTCTGGTTTTCAGGAAGCTCCTTA
Organism: Haliotis rubra; assembly: GCF_003918875.1. Lineage (NCBI taxonomy): Eukaryota > Metazoa > Mollusca > Gastropoda > Lepetellida > Haliotidae > Haliotis > Haliotis rubra. The sequence continues at coordinate 537,578 of NW_025767224.1, read as the reverse complement.
TTACCATATGTGATCCTAAATCTAAATACCAGGATGTTATCATGTGTCTGCAGCATACAGGGCACTATACAGATTTGGTATATTATTCTTCTTATTATTATTATTATTTTTATTATTAGGATTGTGTGCTACCTCAAATGAGTCACATGACATATGACACGTCTGAATTACACTGAAGGAAGAGATGCACTCTGTGCAGTCTGAGAAACCTACACTGGGCAATTGAGTAGTGTGCTGTTATACCATTGTTTTTCAAATTTCTACATGAACACTTCTACACAAGCGACCCAACACGAAGTGAGTGCATTTTATAGAAATAATCAGCCTATCTGCAGCTCTGATACGTGGTACCAGTATTTCGATACATGAAAGTGTGTCAGTGTTGTGTGGGAGAAAAAGTGACACAGGTTGTAATTGTTGTCCATAACCTAGAAAGAAACCAAGAGCAGTTGCGAACCAATGATCAGCAGATTCTGGCAAGACAAAGGGACATAACTCTTCATTGCATATTATAGCGCTTCTGATTTCTTTTTCAATTAGTAATATTATATCTTTGTATATGTATTATAAATGATGTTGATATCACTTTGTACATCCTTGCTATCTTGGTATTTATTGCATTCATTTGCATTTATTTGTCTCATGTACAACCGTTGGTGGGTTTTCGAGAAAAAATAGCTGAAGATGAAGATAAAGACAACTGGGCCACCCACTACCCAATACACTGCAATCATCCTGTAGAAGTGATAAATTATGTTCCTGAGATAAATAATATCATATCATAATATACGAAAGTTTGTATGATGATGTACATTGTATGATACAGTTGGTCACTGAGCATATCACAATACATAAGCACACATCAAAGTATCAAACAACAGGTGTATCATGACACAAATCATTCCATATATGTAACACAACATACATTATACTTTGGCATTATGGAAGGTTTTGAGGTTTAAATGAAAACTGCCCAGTAAAAGTTGCCCAGTACCTAATTTTGTTCATTTCAAGATAACTTGTAAACATAATAAATGTTCAAGCCAAATCGGTTATACCATAAACGAATGTTGATACCAATGGCCACCTTTTGTATTTCTTTGATTCAACAAATAATCAAAGATGTAACAAAGTACAAACTAAATATCTGTATATTCAAGTAACATACATCCAACAAACAGTGATCAGAACTTGGCTGTGTGTCAATACACCTTCATAGTAATGTCAAACTGATACTCTCAGCATGTTTCCAAAATTTGTAGGTCAACCTTATTACAGCAACAATAAAATGCATTAACATTCAGTTTGTTTCAGAATCTAAAATACTGATTTCTGATCTAGTGTTTTCAGCTGACCTGGTGTTTTCAACTGTTACAAGAATAGCTGGGTTGCAACTAAAACAATTGGTCAGTGAAATACCCAAAATGCACAAATATTTGGGGTATGGGACCTTAGTTCTCCAAGACAATGTATCTCAGTAACCTTACCATTCAGTGTCGCAATAATAAGAGGTGTGTATTCCGTATTCCGCTCGTGACAATTTATATCTATATGGCCAAGCTCAAGACGTATCCGTCCACCAGTAGACTTGGTGCGGTCCGGCGGACTGACCAGTGGACTCTCCGACCATGTGTTGGTTGTGTTTCGCTTCACATTGTATCCTTTATCCGGGAGCAGCAATTTCTGAAACAGGATGTAGTAGAGCAGGGTGATATTGAAGAAGTACACTCATACTGTCATAGGTAAAAACTCTAGCCCAATCCCACACAAACCATATAGCTCCACAGATAACCACAAAACCACTTCCATGATCCAGAACTTTTCAAATTTTGAATATGACAATATATTATAAATACCAAAGCAATATGAAAAGAATCTAATAAGATCTAATCTGTGGGCTGAGGATAGAGTTGGGGGTAATCTACCCTATCACAACCCAGTCAGTGAAGCAATATCAAATGTTTGTACCTGCAGTATATCTATTTCAATGATAACATAAGGAAGCGGACAAACCATATAATTGCAGTTATAACAACACAAACGAAAAACATAATCATCACCATTCATTATTTAAAATACTAGTATTTACTGTTCTTTCGAGAAGAAAGTCAATTTAAACTTGTTGATAAGAATTGAAGGCTCACCAGAGACCAAAAATAGATCTTTGGCTTTGCTAAACTGTGCAGTTGAGTACCAACCGGTAATTACATCGTGACATAAACGTTATCAGCCACCTGTAGATAATAGTACACGGTCGAGACTGTTGTATTTACCAACAAAAAATATCTGAGCAACACAAAAATGCTTCGACCAAATACCTGAACTTTTGAAGCGTCGTTGTGCTTTACTGCTTTGATCAGGTCGCTTTCTCTTCCCATTTTCTACAAAAGAGATGATGAGAGTCGGCTACAACACTGTTATCGGTAACTGCCAAGTGATGAATGAGTCTACATGCCTGTGACATGACACGCTTTGCTTCCTAAATGTCAATCAACGTAGATCACGTGACACGGAAGTAAACAGGAAGTGAGTCACATGAGATATTCTTATCGACTAAATAGACTAGTTGAAGGGATCTCTGGCAGCCATTCATACTTAGGGATTATAACCGCAAAATGATAATTAACATATTTCAATAGTTTTCTCCACTGTACGTATGTAAAAAAACAACATTTACAATATTTACAAATGTGTATTAAAATGTCTCACTTAGCACACATGTCATACTGTTCATTTTGGCATTATACTGTGCACGTGTTTCTTTAAATACACTATATGGACACTCCATTCGATAATAAACGAAGCGCATAATATATGCATTATAATTGCTAAGATCGGAAGGTCACGTTGACCAACGCTCAGTCATTTGGAACGTGTTGAAACAGCCAAATGCTTGAGTCCTCACTCGAGTTTTATTACCTAGTTATATCAATCAGTGATTAATTATCCCGCTTACTGAAGGTAAGTTTCACACAAGACACTAATTACTCGACCTAAACGCTAATGGATAAGTGATTTGTACGGCCCGGTATGATAGGAAATGTCATACATCTGCAATACAGGAAAACAGTTGTATGGGTAGTCAACTTCTTTATTGCAATGAATGCGACGTTGCGTTACTCTCACTGCGTGTAATCATCCCACTCATTGCAATAAAGAAGTTGACTGTCCATACAACTCGGTTTTCCTTCATCTTTACTTCTAAAATGCCTCTCAAAGAAATCATCAATACAGTCTGTAGATTGCTATACAGCTAGATCAACAGTCTATGAACATAACCGTGTAAACAGCCTCACAAACATGCATCATTTGTTGGATACTCCAGTTGTTAGCCAATAGACTTGAGACGGTTTGTCAAAAACATGAGTTCCCTGTTTCTATACATGTGTTTAAGATTGATAGACCATCGGTACTACCACATGTAATTCTCTATATAATCATGCTCAAATATACTACCCATCAAAAGTTTATACTCGCAATCACTATAAGTTATGTATGTACATATGGTTACAACGAAGATGAATTTCTCCAATAACTTGGGGGAAACATCAACAAACCTTATGCAGATTAATTGCACGAGGATCATGCATCAAATTGGTGAAAAGCATCTGCAAATATCGTGCATGTGAACAGCTGCAAATTGGTGTAAAGTTTTGAAACAAAATCGCCATTTTTCACCGAGTTTCATCATTTATTGAACACGTGACAACTTTTCAACGTGACGAATTTGTTTTACAATACATCAGCTCATGTATAAACAGTGCCTTTAAACTGGGTGGATTATTTTACAAAATCTTGTTTAGAACAGTTGACTGAAGTAAGTGGCTACATTTACACTTGTGAGTCTAAACTTTTGATGGGGAGTATACATAAAGAGGTTCGTGAGTAAAATGTTTAATCTGTATAAAAAAGGATTATATATCTATTCCTACCCACCATGAACACAACATAAATCCGGAAGTTTTCACATCAGTTTTTCACTAGAATACTGCGTGAACGTGAACACCACGTTACTAAATTGTATATATGTTGCTGTACATCTGAAGGTATCAATTGGTCGTAGAATGCTGGCGTCACAACATCCCAGGGTGCCGTTGCACAAAGTAATGTTAACGCTAAGGTGATCGTCAGTCACTTACCTTAAGGTAGACTTACGACAGTTGTAGCACTAAGGTGATCGTAATTCACACAGACTTACGACATTCGCGGCTCTAAGGTGGTCGTAATTCACACAGACTTACGACAGTTGTAGCACTAAGGTAATCGTAGTTCACACAGACTTACGACAGTTGTAGCACTAAGGTGATCGTAATTCACACAGACTTACGACAGTTGTAGCACTAAGGTGGTCGTAATTCACACAGACTTACGACATTCGCGGCACTAAGGTTGCTTTGTGCAACGGCACCCAGAGCAGCGCTATAGGCGCTCTTTCAGCACACCTCTGTACAGGATGAGGGGCGGTAGGATAGCCTTCTGGTTAAAGCGGTCGCTAGACACGATGAAGACTCGCGTTCGATTCCACACATGGGTACAATGTGTAAAGGCCCTTTCCTGCATCCCCCGTCGTCATATTGCTGCAATGTTGCTAAGAACGACGAAAAACCTCACCCACCAGTCCCTCTACGACAAGAAGGGGATTATAGGATTATGTACTCGCTGGAGAAGCGTCGTGACACATGCACAGGACAACATACGACGGTTGCCGTCTTTTTAAGATAATGAACACCCGTGTCAAGTTCACCTGCACACAAAGAAACGAGCCTGCGACGTCCTCTAACTTCTCATGGGTGTCTAGCAACTGTGGTACGATCGCGACTAACCCAGCTAACCCAGCACAGTTGAAATGTTTGCCCTGGTCCCCAAACACTCATCCGTATGCACGCTCATGAATTCCAGGTCATCTTGACCTGTCTTCATCTACATTAATCTAAAACTGTTTCAGAAGCAATGGGTTTTCTAGGTTCTGACACCGTCATCAAGCAAGTGATGTACAGAGTATGGTTCATGGACATACAATATATTTGAAATTAATTATTGATTGTATTGTATTATATTTAATGGAGCGGCACTCACATAAGCCGTTGGCTTGTTGTGCCAATCCATATTCATGTCATGTGAATATTTCATGAATAAAATATGTTTATATCACAACGTATATACAGGTATATATATATACAGTTGATTGGATTGTGATGTGGTTAACGTTGCAGTGGAGAAGCACAATGCCGATGATCCATGATAAAATAGCTGAAACCAGCAGGATGAACAAAAGAATAAAGAAAGGATTACGACTGATTGTATCTTTGATGAGTTTATGGTATGTTGGTGATATGTAAAAGTCTCGACCACAGTGAACTGGTTGTTGGAGTCTTTCGATGTGATTGCCTCTTTGGAGTTTTCTGATTCTGAAGTCTTTGAGGCTGTTTGTAAGGTATGCTTTGTTCCACTGGATGCTGTGGCTGTCACATATGTGGTCTGGTAAAGCTGTCTTAGAGTCAGCTTTGGATTCTGATCTGTGATGATCTTGAAGTCGTGTTTCAAGGGATCTTGGGTGTTCGAACTGTGTTAGAAATTACACCAAAACATCGCTCATTGCTTTAATGTAGAAGTTATTCTTCCATACATCTCATCCATACTTCAAAATGCCCCTCAAAGCGGTTCTTCGCTCATCTGTCGTCCTCGAATACGAATAATGTGATAACAACATGTTTTGAGGCACGAGAATCGCTTCAGTCTCAAATGACCTCATGGGGGTATAGACGAAATTTGATTTGATTCCACTCACCAAAACTATCAAATACAGAACATTTACACTTGATGAGGACTGAAATTAAATATGACTGTCAAGAATAATTTTGCTCAAATAATAGGGTCTACTTTTCTGTCATACATACTTCTCCTGCTTGCCATTATCTTCCAGAGATAATAGTGTCCACTAGCGTATACATGTATGAAAGGCAGGTTTCAATAGACTTTAATAAAAGCATGCTCCGTGACGATGGCTTGTCATGTGATTTCTTAAACCGGCGAAATAGTTCATAATACCAAATAAGGCATATCAAAACCAGCAATAATGAGATTGACATTACATAATTGGGAGCAGGACAATTCCCACCTAGGTCAATTGCCACCCAGTTATTTTCACTATAATGATGAAAACAATTCCCACACAGGCTTTGAAATATTGAAATATTGACTTTGGTGTAATATTGAAAATGATAAAATATTGAAATTTTGACATTAAAGAAATTTGACTTAGATGAATTTTTTTCTTTGATGTAATATTGACTTTGATAAAATTTTGACATTAAAAAAAATTGACTTTGATGACTGTTTTACTTAAAATAGCAATTAATAATTTATCGTGATAAGACAGGGGGACGTTTCAGTTCGAGCCAATGACTATGGACCAAGACTGAAATTGGGCACAAGGCAGTCGAGCATAGTTCAAGTTGTATGATATCAGTTGCACGGATTATAGTATTTAACAGTGCGGTGCTTGTTTGCAAACTTCAATGAAAAATTATATCAGCGTTTTATGAGTTTGAATATGTTTACTATGTGTATTCAAAATTCTGTAGAAGTACATTTGACGGGAAATTAGGGATGTCTAAGTAAGTTTCAATTTTTTAAAACACGAATCAGCGCGTATAAAACTATTTGCTGCATTGTGGGAACATGGCGCCGCCCAGCAGCACGGTCGTATCCATCTGTCTCGTGCTGAATATTTGCTGTTCTATAGTGATCGTCTTGTTAAACAAATGGATCTACACTCATTACGGATTTCCGAACATCACTTTGACATGCATTCACTTCATCGTCACCACATTTGGACTGTTTCTCTGCAAACTGGGTAATCTATTTAAACCCAAAAGTCTTCCGTTCCTGCAGATGCTGCCCCTTGCGTTGTCATTTTGTGGTTTTGTCGTTTTCACTAATTTATCTCTTGAAACGAACACTGTTGGAACGTATCAGCTGATCAAGACAATGACAACACCATGCATCATTGCCATTCAAACGTATGCTTATTCACGAAGCTTTTCTTGGAAGGTGAAATCTACCTTGGTAAGGACATTTTACGGATGTTTCGCTGCAGCATGTTTCGTGTGTGTTTTTATTGTTTTAAGATCTCCCTGTTTCTGGTTTGTCATACCTAAAACAACATGTGTAGCAAATTTATGGGGCATCAGTTGACTTTACCCGCGCACCGTTTCGGATGGCAGTGAGTGCTGCAGCCAATATCACTTGGTTTGTTTGAAGCTAAGTTCAACTATTCAACTATCTAGAGTTCATTTTGTTTGTCAATGCTTGTGTGCAATCACAAATAATCAGTGCTCGTTTTCATCCAGTCAATGGCACCCAATTGTTTACCTTTCTGTGCATGCGCTGTAGTCCAAGTAGTCACTTTCTCCACAAAACATGAAGTTTAAAACATGATCATCGATGAATTTTTCAGAAACTTCTTGGATTTATTTATATAAAGAGTTAGTTGAATCATTCCTTACTTCACAACTATTGTGAACTAACCCTAAAGATCATAGAGGGGTGCCTAACCCTAATGATTTAAATAGAGGTATTTCATTGGTAAGGGGTACCTTTCTCAAAAGGGGATCAAAGGTATAAGGATAGTTTGGTATAACCTTCCCAAACCCGATCACAGCTAACCCAAAGGAATGAAGAGACACGCCAGATCTGTGAAATGAGAGTCAGGGTCGTCAGTCGCCCCTTAGTGCTTCAATAAGCATGATAAGCTACGCCTGATAAACTGCACTCTTTGCAAAATTTACAATATGTTTGCCATGGAAGCCTTTAATACATTGTTATTGAAATATATTCCTTCTAAAAGTAACTCTGTTTTATGTGGGCCTGTGTTTTCAGATATAAACATGATAAAATTATAATGTCAGACTGCATGTTAAGACTTTCAACATAATTGTAATTTGTATGTTGGCAGGCAGGCATGGAAGTTTGAATGCTGCTTCAGATTAATAAATGGGGATAGGTGATTGTCTTGGGGTTACTCATGATATAGTAAATCTGATGCTGAAACTAGTGAAAGATCATGTGTTAAACATGTTAAAAGAGAAACTGTTCTTTAGTGTACAGTTAGCTCTGCATCTGAACCAAATCTGTCTTTCTTTTTCAGATTCCCATCACAATGGGTGTCTTCCTCAACTCTTTCTACGATGTCAAGTTTAATATCGTTGGTATTAGTTTTGCTTCAGCGGGAGTATTGGTCACATCTCTTTACCAAGTGGTAGGTTTCTTACACAGGTCACGACTGTCACCAGTAGGGGACACTAGTGGGGGGAGGGGGGGGAAAAGATCTTTTGCATAAATTGCAATAGAGACAGTCTATTGCGAGCAACTATTGCAATTGTTTTTTTTTATCTCCTTGAATAGTCTCATTTGGAGTCATTTCCCAAATGAATGTATAGTTTATATGAAATAAATACAAATTGAAGTAGTTTCAGTCTCTTTCAATAACTGACTAGAAACTTGAAACCCAGGTCTTGTAACCAGTTAAAACATAATCAAAGTGAACGAATCTGGTACATTTTGTATTTTGTGCTGCTAATTTATCAACGGAAGCCAGTTACTAAACTATCGATAGTAAAACATACTATCGATGCATCAAGAGTTTTTCGTTTCTACTGTCGATTAATTGCTATCGGAGACTCAACATTTGCAATCCATTGATAGTTCGATGCATCGTTACATCACTAGTTACCGGTGTTCAGAATTATGAATGACAGTCAAGGTTCTTATCATTACGCATGCAACTCCATAACATGATTAAGGGCTCCCTTGAATCAAGTACCATGGCAGCCAATGTCAAGGAATTTGGGGCTCCTCTACAATATGTGATATGTGAAGTGTTAGCTGCCTTATGTCAAGAGTTTAAACAATTAAAAGGTCCTTTGATATAAACGCTTTAGCAGCTGGCCTATAAGGATCACAGGACCAAGGACCCATGCTAATTTCAAACACCACTGTTAAAAGTGTATCTAATTCTATGATATTGTATTGACTTACCAGATCAATTAAAGTTGTATATTTCCATGAACCCTGAAGTCAGAACACTCATACCAGTGGGCTTCTGCTGTCTGAATGAACTGATAACAGAGTTTGATATGCATTGTTAGTGTGAACAATGGAACTGGATTTGTGTTATAGATTATGTTTTGCAGTCTAGTGAATATTGAAATAATTCTGGAAATGTCACAGAAATAGTAATATGAAGACTGCTGTCATGTCTAGTTATTGCCATGTTTTTAAAAGATTGAGTCATGTATGTTTTATTTCAGTGGGTAGGTGAGAAACAGCATGAATTCCAAGTAAACTCCATGCAGCTCCTCTACTACCAAGCTCCCCTCTCTGCAGTCCTCCTGATGTTTGTCATTCCGTTCTTTGAACCAGTCTTGCAGTTCCACGGGGTTCTCCACAACTGGCCCATCGAGGCTCTTGTACGTAGTCATGTAGGCGTTACAGTTCCAGATAACTGATAATGGCAACAGATTGGATTATGTATCTTAACAAATCAGTCATGATATTGATTATGGCAACTGGTATAGAAACACAAAGATCAGGTAACAGAAATGGCAATATTTCAGAAGTTTGAAGTTGTTTTGTTAAATAAAGAAAGAGAGAATGCTAATTCCTTAAGTTTTGAGACATACACCCTTGTCCCCCAAAATTAATTCTTAAAAAGTTGTAATCCCTGTAATGCTAAAAACATGAGGAAGTACAAGTCTATTTCAGTACAATTCAATATAACCTGTTTCTGTACCATTCCATGTTTTAATACACCATGAGCAATATTCTGGAATCTTTGGACAAGGAACAATAAGTGTGTATTAAAAAGTCCACAGTTTAGATAACTATCTCATGGTAAAGCGAGGATAAGTGAAGTAGGATAGGGGATTTGATCATTTTAGTTCCTGTATAAAAAACACAGAAATATGGTTGACTTTTGAGGATTGAAAGGCCATTAATCCCGACCTAACTCCTAAACTTAAGGAATTTATTTTTCTGACATCAAACTTTTGAAATGGTCCATAAGGTACTCGAGTGAATAAAATAATCATGAACACATTTTCATGTTGTTCAACATTGGCGATTAAGTTCTCTTGAATGAAATGCGGAAATTAATGTGTAATGATATCACAACACATGACGTTTACAACATCACAGTCTGTCATCGGTTCACAGTGAAGATTTGGGTACAAATAGGTCTTCAGGAAACCATACTTGTCAAAAGGTGACTAAAGGGATTGGGTGGTCAGACTCACTGACATGAATGTTATTTTATTCTATTTGCATAGATGTTCGTGATGTCAGTTACATAGTCTAAACACAATTACTGTCAGATCATCATACAGATGTATTGTTGCTGAGTGTGGCCTCTAGCATCAAACATATCCAGGCCTACCAAAGAAAACTTTCCCACTGTGCAGAAAAACGCAGAAAAGCCCACATTAATCGTGGAAATAGCAACATTAACATGATACCTCGTTACTGAAACAGTAAAAATGGCAACGAAAGACTATGAAACTGCAACATTTTGTATCAGAGCACTTTGACCTCTACTGCGCATGCGCATTACAATCCACGCTTCTTTCAAATTTCCGAGCAACCTTGCGTGGAAAAAGTATTGAATATGTCGAAATAATTGCTGTCAATCATTTCATACGAATGGAAAGTAAATTAAACAAGTGTGCACACAAGTATGATGATGATAAATGCCAAATAACACAACAGAAATACTTTAGAAAGGGAATGTAATTTTTGTCCAAGCTGGAAAATGTCAACATGCGGTCGAGACTTCCTCTTCGATGTGCGCATGCGCAAAATTGAAGTTTGCAGGCTCTTCATTTTTTTATCCCGTTTTAGCGATTTAAAGTTGCCGTTTTTACTGTTTCAGTAGCGAGGTATTATGTTTATGTGCTATTTCCACGATTAATGTGGGCTTTTCTGCGTTTTTCTGCACAGTGGGAAAGCTTTCTTCGGTAGGCCAGAGATCTATCATTGACATCATGATATGGACAGTGTGTGAGTGAGTGGGTATAGTTTTATGCCACTCTTTGCAATATTGCAGCAATATTCCAGCTTGGGACACCCATGTAGGGACTGTGGTTTTTGTGTGACAAGGGAATGTTTAACCACTTGGCTACCCCATCACACCTCTCCACACAAACAATGCAAAGCGTTGACTGCAGCACACACTGAAACAGACACTGACAAACTCGATACGACATTCACCCATGTAATATGCTCTATTTGTTTCAGGTGATGGTGTTCCTGTCTGGTGTGGTTGCCTTCTCAGTTAACCTTTCCATCTTTTGGATCATCGGCAACACATCACCTGTCACGTATCCTTTATCAGTTTGTGAATACGCATTGCTTATATCACATCATTGAAGCTGCACCTATTTGCGATTGTCAGCATGTCACACATAATTTGAAAGTGAGTGAGTGAGATTGGTTTTATGCAGCTTCTAGCAATATTCCAGCAATATAATGGCAGGGAACACCAGAAATGGGCTTCACACATTGTACCCATGAGGGGAATCGAACCTGGGTGTTTGGTGTGACAAGCGAATGCTTTAGCCACGAGGCTACCCCACTGCCCCTAATTTGAAAGTGGGACTGTGTGTATGTCTGTTGGGACTAGAGGTTGGCTTATTGTGTTCAAGTTACATGTTCAGGAAGTTTGGAATATAGGTTCAATAGCTTCATATTTCCTTTGATATCAAGTACAGCAGAGTGAGATTTTGAACTTGCAAACTGTACAGGTATTGAATCGTGTACCTAGCCATGATGAGGACATCATAATGTTCCACAGACAAGTCTAGGCATTGTGACCTGAAGGCCCTGATGTCACAGTATGTCAGAGGAGTACACAGTCAAAATGTTGCTTTCTGAAATTTATAAGCAATGAAATGACAAAGTCTGTGTTTCTCGAATTTTCAGCATAAACTAAGTTGACACATTTACTATTGAAAATCTAGGCACTGTAACAAATATTTGCAACAGGTATGAAGTAAAATCAGTATCTTTAATTGTGTTCCTGATGGGATTATGAAAGTAGTGCTTTTCTTGGTGTTGATGAAGTTATCTTTTAAGTCAGATATTGATGTCATGGTCTGAATGAGAATACAGGACTCTAGATGTAGCACGGTTGCTTGAAGCAGTGTTAGTCCATGCGTTGATGTTGTTGTTGTTGTTGTTCCTGACTGTGTTCAGATATAACATGGTGGGGCACCTCAAGTTTTGTCTCACTCTCCTGGGAGGCTACTTGCTGTTCGACGACCACCTACAGCTGTTGCAGGTCTTTGGCATTCTCACCACCCTCGGAGGTAGGTTGTCATTCTCACCACCCTCGGAGGTAGGTTGTCATTCTCACCACCCTCGGAGGTAGGTTGTCATTCTCACCACCCTCGGAGGTAGGTTGTCATTCTCACCACCCTCGGAGGTAGGTTGTCATTCTCACCACCCTCGGAGGTAGGTTGTCATTCTCACCACCCTCGGAGGTAGGTTGTCATTCTCACCACCCTCGGAGGTAGGTTGTCATTCTCACCACCCTCGGAGGTAGGTTGTCATTCTCACCACCCTTGGAGGTAGGTTGTCATTCTCACCACCCTGGGAGGTAGGTTGTCATTCTCACCACCCTCGAGGTAGGTTGTCATTCTCACCACCCTCGGAGGTAGGTTGTAATTCTCACCACCCCTGGAGGTAGGTTGTCATTCTCACCACCCTCGGAGGTAGGTTGTAATTCTCACCACCCCTGGAGGTAGGTTGTCATTCTCACCACCCTCAGGAGGTGGGTTGTCACCTCACCACCCTCGGAGGTAGGTTGTCATTCTCACCACCCTCGGAGGTAGGTTGTCATTCTCACCACCCTTGGAGGTAGGTTGTCATTCTCACCACACTTGGAGGTAGGTTGTCATTCTCACCACACTCGGAGGTAGGTTGTCATTCTCACCACCCTCGGAGGTAGGTTGTCATTCTCACCACCCTCGGAGGTAGGTTGTCATTCTCACCACCCTCGGAGGTAGGTTGTCATTCTCACCACCCTCGGAGGTAGGTTGTCATTCTCACCACCCTCGGAGGTAGGTTGTCACTCCTCACCACCCTCGGAGGTGGGTTGTCATTCTCACCACCCTCGGAGGTAGGTTGTCATTCTCACCACCCTTGGAGGTAGGTTGTCATTCTCACCACCCTTGGAGGTAGGTTGTCATTCTCACCACACTTGGAGGTAGGTTGTCATTCTCACCACCCTCGGAGGTAGGTTGTCATTCTCACCACACTTGGAGGTAGGTTGTCATTCTCACCACACTTGGAGGTAGGTTGTCATTCTCACCACCCTCGAGGTAGGGTTGTCATTCTCACCACCCCTGGGTAGGTTGTCATTCTCACACCACACTTGGAGGTAGGTTGTCATTCTCACCACACTTGGAGGTAGGTTGTCATTCTCACCACCCTCGGAGGTGGGTTGTCATTCTCACACACACTTGGAGGTAGGTTGTCATTCTCACCACACTTGGAGGTAGGTTGTCATTCTCACCACCCTCGGAGGTAGGTTGTCATTCTCACCACCCCTGGAGGTAGGTTGTCATTCTCATCACCCTCGGAGGTAGGTTGTCATTCTCACCACCCCTGGAGGTAGGTTGTAATTCTCACCACCCCTGGAGGTAGGTTGTCATTCTCACCACCCTCGGAGGTAGGTTGTCACTCTCACCACCCTCGGAGGTAGGTTGTCATTCTCACCACCCTCAGGAGGTAGGTTGTAATTCTCACCACCCCTGGAGGTAGGTTGTCATTCTCACCACACTTGGAGGTGGGTTGTCATTCTCACCACACTTGGAGGTAGGTTGTCATTCTCACCACCCCCTCGGAGGTGGGTTGTAATTCTCACCACCGGAGGTAGGTTGTCATTCTCACCACCCTCGGAGGTAGGTTGTCATTCTCACCACCCTCGGAGGTAGGTTGTCATTCTCACCACCCTCGGAGGTAGGTTGTCATTCTCACCACCCTCGGAGGTAGGTTGTCATTCTCACCACCCTCGGAGGTAGGTTGTCATTCTCACCACCCTTGGAGGTAGGTTGTCATTCTCACCACACTTGGAGGTAGGTTGTCATTCTCACCACACTTGGAGGTAGGTTGTCATTCTCACCACCCCGGAGAGGTAGGTTGTCATTCTCACCACACTTGGAGGTAGGTTGTCATTCTCACCCACACTTGGAGGTAGGTTGTCATTCTCACCACCCCGGAGGTAGGTTGTCATTCTCACCACCCTGGAGGTAGGTTGTCATTCTCACCACACACTTGGAGGTAGGTTGTCATTCTCACCACACACTTGGAGGTAGGTTGTCATTCTCACCACCCTCGGAGGTAGGTTGTCATTCTCACCACCCTTGGAGGTAGGTTGTCATTCTCACCACACTTGGAGGTAGGTTGTCATTCTCACCACCCTCGGAGGTAGGTTGTCATTCTCACCACCCCTGGAGGTAGGTTGTCATTCTCACCACACTTGGAGGTAGGTTGTCATTCTCACCACCCTCGGAGGTAGGTTGTCATTCTCACCACCCTTGGAGGTAGGTTGTCATTCTCACCACCCTCGGAGGTAGGTTGTCATTCTCACCACACTTGGAGGTAGGTTGTCATTCTCACCACCCACCCTCGGAGGTAGGTTGTCACTCTCACCACCCTCGGAGGCAGGTTGTCATTCTCACCACCCTCGGAGGTAGGTTGTCATTCTCACCACCCCTGGAGGTAGGTTGTCATTCTCACCACACTTGGAGGTAGGTTGTCATTCTCACCACACTTGGAGGTAGGTTGTCATTCTCACCACCCTGGAGGTAGGTTGTCATTCTCACCACCCTCAGAGGTAGGTTGTAATTCTCACCACCCCTGGAGGTAGGTTGTCATTCTCACCCACCCTCGGAGGTAGGTTGTAATTCTCACCACCCCTGGAGGTAGGTTGTCATTCTCACCACCCCGGAGGTAGGTTGTCATTCTCACCACCCTCGGAGGTAGGTTGTCATTCTCACCACCCCTCGAGGTAGGTTGTCATTCTCACCACCCCTGGAGGTAGGTTGTCATTCTCACCACACTTGGAGGTAGGTTGTCATTCTCACCACACTTGGAGGTAGGTTGTCATTCTCACCACCCTCGGAGGTAGGTTGTAATTCTCACCACCCTTGGAGGTAGGTTGTCATTCTCACCACCCTCGGAGGTAGGTTGTCATTCTCACCACCCTTGGAGGTAGGTTGTCATTCTCACCACCCTCGGAGGTAGGTTGTCATTCTCACCACCCTCGGAGGTAGGTTGTCATTCTCACCACCCTCGGAGGTAGGTTGTCATTCTCACCACCCTTGGAGGTAGGTTGTCATTCTCACCACACTTGGAGGTAGGTTGTCATTCTCACCACACTTGGAGTGTAGGTTGTCATTCTCACCACCCCTGGAGGTAGGTTGTCATTCTCACCACACTTGGAGGTAGGTTGTCATTCTCACCACACTTGGAGGTAGGTTGTCATTCTCACCACCCTCGGAGGTAGGTTGTCATTCTCACCACCCTTGGAGGTAGGTTGTCATTCTCACCACACTTGGAGGTAGGTTGTCATTCTCACCACCCTCGGAGGTAGGTTGTCATTCTCACCACCCCTGGAGGTAGGTTGTCATTCTCACCACCCTCTGGAGGTAGGTTGTCATTCTCACCACCCCCTGGAGGTAGGTTGTCATTCTCACCACACTTGGAGGTAGGTTGTCATTCTCACCACCCTCGGAGGTAGGTTGTCATTCTCATCACCCCTGGAGGTAGGTTGTCATTCTCACCACCCGTGGATTTAAGTTGTCATTCTCACCGCCCTCAGAGGTAGGTTGTCATTCTCACATTGCTAGAGGTAGGTTGTCATTCTCGCCACCTTGGGAGGAAAGTAATAATGATTTTGGGGGGTCCCACTTAGTCCTCAATAGATATGTTGCAGTCATGAGTAAAGAGGATGTTACCAATATAGTGGTAAACTGAGAGTAATTCTTTCTATAATTGTGTTTTTTGTCCCTCACTGCAACGCGGAACGGGGACTATGTATTCAGCAGCATCCATATGTACGTCCCGATTCTTGTTAACGCGATATCTCATGAACTGTTGTACCCAATGTCTTTAAATTTGGTGACAGCCTACGTGTGTGTGTGTGTGTGCGTGTGTGTGTGTGTGTGTGTGTGTGTGTGTGTGTGTGTGTGTGTGTGTGTGTGTGTGTGTGTGTGTGTGTGCGTGCGTGCGTGTGTGTCAGACACCAGTCGACTTTGGTGACCATGACCTGATTTTCAAGGTCACCACAACACTTTGACCACCTTTGTAACTCTTGTTAACGTGATATCTCATGAACTATTCTACCCAATGTCTTCAAATTTAGTGACAACCTATATGGGGGGATTACGCAGACATCAGCTCATTTGGGTGACCTTGACCGTATGTTCAAGGTCACCATGACACTTTGACCACTTTTCAAACTTACGTAAACGAGATATCTCATAAAACAATTATGTCAACAGACTACATTGGGTGATTTATCAGACACCAGTCATTTCTTGTATGTGACCCCAAAATAAAACGTAGTAAATATGTTATATATATTTCACTCTTCTTTAGCGGCGAGGGGACATTGCCATCTTAGTGGCAAACACATGTTTATACTTGCAATAATAGCCTATTTCAAATAGCAATATTTATAATGCATTGAATGTTACACACTTGCCTTATACCTTGGAAATGTTTTCATAATAATTCCAAACTGTAAGTTTGTGAAGATAGGGATTAATTCTTGGTTACCTCCCTTTTGTACTTGCTTTGCACATTTCCATCAACTACATCCAGGGCTCATAGAGTGGAGGGTGTCAGTTGTTTCAGATGTGAACGGCATAACAAGTTGATTGCAAACTTGCTGAACCAAATATTACAGGCTATTGCAAGTGCTCTTCAGCTATCAAAATGTAGAATAAAAAATATGTCATTGTATGTGTTTCAATATTTGAAAAATATGTACCATGTTAGTATCTGTATTTGTCTGTTGCAGGAGTGCTTGCCTACACACATTTTAAACTGCAAGAGATGAAGGCCAAGAGTCTGCCTGTAACAGAAAAGCAATAGAAGTCATCTGTGGGAATATGTGAGGATGTTTCTTCACAAGAATCAATCTGTGTTGGAGTCTAATCTGGGGTGATGTGATACAGGGTTGTCATGACAACATCATCATCATGAAAGCGTGTATCTGGCCATTGGGGAAACTGAATGTGTCATGTTTAAACACTGTGTTGTTTGTTGTTGTTTTAGAGATTATATTATATTTTTATATGTTGTTTGAGGACTCTGAACATTCTTGAAGCAGTGTTCTTTCCAGTTAGTGAAAAACAGAAACCACAAGTGATAATATGTGATATCATTCTGAGAGAGGGCATTCAGAAAGAAATGTGTTTCAATAGAACAAATCAAAATAGCTACCGGTAATTAGACATTTTTAGTTTTAGTCAAACTATAAGACAGTGTAAGCTAGTCAATGTTAATAATTGGATCTATCAAACTGCTTGTTTCAGTGTCAGGTTGTGTTGTCAGTTTCAAAGCATTGCAATGCTGACTCTCCAGCCATACCTTGACTCCGCACTCTATATGTGGAGGGTTAAGAATGCTATTTGTAATGAGCTTGTTCCTTGTGACAGGTCATATCATTTAAAGCCAGGGAAGAAATGCACTTTACACATATAAATTGGGCAAATGGTGGAAAAGTTGAAATTGCGGACCCTGAAGGAACATATTTCTTTGAACCATCCCTTTGTTTGGTATTCTCAAATTCCAAAAGGCACTCTATTTGTCCACACTCAGTGGCACATTTGAGAAAAACAAAGTACATTTCTGTCCCAGTTTCCTGAGGAAGACATTAATTTCATTTAAGTATGAAACATAAAGCTCAACTGGGCATAAATATCTGGGTTAGATTCTGTTGCAGTGGGAACCAGTGATGGTTGTAGTAGGTCTTGTATCATGGGCTGACTAGCAATACGGATCACAGAGATAAAACATCATTGACTGGATCATCAATAAATATAGGAGAAGTAACGCTAAGAAAAGAAAGAAAATCGGAAAGAAATTAACATATTTCACTGGTGAGTGGTGGCACATATCCACAGAAATTACTAACAAAACACCATCCTGAACATAATATAGCAGCCCATGAATAATGTCCTATCTGTGTATTGTCTGTGTAAAGTGAAAGTTTATTTCATGACAAAAATATCAACAACACAATTTTCATATTGATGATTAGTAATAATATTTTTCTTATTTCTATCATTTCTGATTTTTATTTATATAATGGCACTTTTGAAAAATAATCAACTACCTTTCTGTCTGTTTAACCAGCCCTAGTTAACGATAGAGCGTTGTAATACTGCAGCACTTCGATCTAGAATGACCACTGCTTTAGTTGTTTGTCTCGTGGTGGAACGTGTGTATGGTTTCAGCTGCAGTGTGTAGTGGTCGATAATGTGGTATAGACACACTTTGTCTTATCTAGTTGTGAGCTGAATGTATGAGATGGCCAGCTTGCAGAGGTTTACGGGATAAATATCAAGTGCTTGGCATCAGACACACTTTGTCTTATCTAGTTGTGAGCTGAATGTATGAGATGGCCAGCTTGCAGAGGTTTACGGGATAAATATCTGGTGCTTGGCATCAGACACACTTTGTCTTATCTAGTTGTGAGCTGAATGTATGAGATGGCCATCTTGCAGAGGTTTACGGGATAAATATCTGGTGCTTGGCATCAGACACACTTTGTCTAATCTAGTTGTGAGCTGAATGTATGCGATGGCCATCTTGCAGAGGTTTGCGGGATACTTATTTGGTGCCTGGCAGTTGATATGGTATCGGCATCGAGTGGGATTCGGCATCAAGGTTTCATCTCCTGGAAACTGTATGTCAGTATTCTTGCCAGGGAGGGGGCCAAACATTTTTAGGGGGATCAGCAGGGTATCCAGGTTTGTTCACAGAACACTTATATTTTGTTTGTTTGTATATTTAAAAAATATCAGGCAAAACATCATGCAACAAATATAGAGAGAATCTCTTGGTCAGTGCCTGTTTCTCAGAAAATGAGAAAATGTAAAATGTCTGTTTTTCTTATCAAAAACATCAGATGAAACAATCTTTTGTTCCAAAATCATGACTTTCGATCATCTGGAACACATCGACAGACAGTTATGAATCAAGTTTTAGCTGGACAATGTGTCTTCCAAATACTATGGCAGGTCCTTTTGCAGCAAGTATTTTGTATCTGAGATGACCGCAAACTTCAAGTTGAGTGCTGGTGATACCTCTACTAAAGTCAATCATGAATCATACTTGTAAATTGACTGAATGTCTATTGTTGTATTGTTACAGGCAATCCAGAAAGAAGGTGGTGTATGGGTCCAGGATATTTCATTGTACATTACTGACGTGATACACTTTATGTGCTCCATAGCAGCAGCTGGTTTCACACAGGGCCTCAGGCAACTTATGTTTACATACCGGGATTTCCTGTATTTAAGCCCTCCTCTTTCACAATTAAAAAACCCATAATTAAGGCCAGGGCTTATATTTGGGAAATGCTTGGCACTGAAGAAAATGATACAAAGACACGATAAAATGGAATGAACTTTAGCATAAACTGAATACTACAGAACACCTGAACCATAAATAATCATTAAGAACTGTCATAAACCTGAACTTGAATGACCCCCCCCCCCCCTCTTTTGATGAAATATTTATAAATCCATTTATACTTGTGAAGCTTCTTTCATCCATTTATATAGAATGTGATGATGTTATGTTTTTCTGTGAGATGTTGACAGGATCTTTTTTCTGTATCTGGGTAATGGCTTTGTGACATGGCATGCTAGAGTTGTCTCCCCTGAGTAGTGGCTACACAAGTTTTGATGTACGATCTGGATGCAACATGTATGACTATGGCAAATTAACTCATGTTTGCTTAAATAATTATAGTCTTCTTCTTTTTCTTGAGTAAAAAACTCCAACTAACAAACTTGTGTTTTAATTTATGAAACACCCCTTCTTTTAATTTTTTGTTCCATAATGATAATTTTTTCTGGGGCATCTTGACATTGTATTTGTAAGACTGAATCCAAAACAGTCAAAGAAGATTATTTATGCTACACGCTTTTCATCTTTATCATGTTCATTGGTGAAATAATGTCACTCTCATAATGTATTTCATTAGCTTTAACTATATTAGAATGAATTCTGAAATATTACGTTTGGAGTCCGAAAATCATTTTAGGCAATGTGAATGTAAACCTGCCTGTTCTGCCAATCAGCAGAATGGGATATAGATTACAGGTAGTAATGAACATTTAAAAACATCATTGGAATCATGAGTTTTGGACTAATCAGGGTCTTTGTATGAATCATGACAAGTAAACATTGAACTGTGTTTGATATTTTCCTGAGGAACAATTTGTGGCATTTGCACAGTAACATGTCTATGTCTAGACTAGATGAGTACACAACCACCTGTCATGCAAGGCTAGATACACCTGAGTGGCTAGGTTAGATACACATGGTGCAATATATGTGTCAAGATAAGATGAAACCTGCAGTGCAATATGGGAGTGTCTAGGCTAGTTGCATCTATGACTGTAGACAGGACGTATGTATAGAAAGGCACAACCAGCTGGTGGCGTTGCACAACTGGTGAGTTAGAAGAGTATGGACCACGTAGTATTTTATTGTGGGATCGTAACACAGCATGTGCACAACAGATCACACAACACTGTTGAACAGTTTTTCAGAGTTTCGTTCATGAGAAAATTGTTATTTCAGTTAATATATGAATAGGTTGGTACTGATAAGATAAAAAGTTGGGAATAGAAGCTTATAGGTTTGGATAGTTGTGTTTTTGTGTTATGGACAGAAAGATGTCACTGTTTAACAACAGGTGATCTATTGTCAGGGAAGTATGGTTTTGGGTCTGTCAACTGCAAACATTCAGTGATGGGCATATTTTTAGTTCTTGGAAATATTTTATTGCATTTCTTATTTTCATGGCAATCCATACAAAACGTAGCTTTCAGGTGATGCTCTTTGTGGAAACTGTTTTATTGGTGAGTTTTTGGTAGATTGTGAATTGTTTTAGCCTGTGTGCATGGTTATACAGGCGTGAATGTTATATACATTTTGTCGCAAGTACAACGATTGAGGACAATTGCATTTAATGTATTGTTTGAGGTACATTTTTCTTAAAAGTACAGAGAGTGATATACAAATGTGGCATTGCCAACTTGAAATTAGTCTTTCTCATTTTAAAACTTCAAATATTAATTTTCTTTGAATAAGTTTTCATGTTCCACCAACCATACATTGAATATAAGGAATCTTTCTGAAACCATTTAGAGGCGAAAATAAGAAAACAGTTCTGACAATGACCAAATCTCTGTGCACTTGGTAGCAGAAGAAAAATGGCTATCTGTATTTATCTGATTCTTGTACAAGTTCTGATGGTATCATATATTGTTATATGATTAAACAAAATACATAGTTTTAGCTGCTTCTGTTCTGTCACATGTATTTATTTTCACTGTTAATAACATTTGAGGGACAATAAATTTTTATTCACTTTTTATGTTTTTGGTTGTTGATTACACAGAACAAACAAAGTTTTGGATGTTCTGGCATTGATGGCCCAGCCATCTTAAACTCTGCAAAATGATGGTACAGAGTTGCAGGCCTTAGTTGTGCCAGGAGCAGATGATCATGGAGTAGAATTGCAGATTTACTCTCATTGAGATCCATGTTACCACTACAGTAGTACAACCTTGTCACCTGTGAAGGTCCAGGTTAGAATGTGCCTTCAGTAACCCATGCTTGTCGTAAGAGGCGACGAACGGATTGGGTGGTCAGGCTCGCTGACTTGGTTGACACATGTCATCGGTTCCCAATTGCGCAGATCGATGCTCATGCTGTTGATCACTGGCTTGTCTGGTCCAGACTCGATTATTTACAGACCGCCGCCATATAGCTGGAATATTGCTGAGTGCTGCGTAAAACTAAATTCACTCACTCACTCACTCACTAGTACAACCATGTCATCGTATCCCGATTGCGTAGATCAATGCTCATGCTGTTGATCATTGGTATGGCTGCTCAAGACCCGAATATTTACAGACCGCCGTCATATAGCTGGAATATTGCTGAGTGCGGCGTAAAACTAAACTCACTCACTCACTAGGTTAAATCAGAAGACCATTAGAGCTGACACTCAGTGACCTAACCATCCTCAGTAATCCATGGGTTAGTATACTCCCTAACCATAAACATATGACCACACTGATGATCACTGCTGTTTATAACCAAGCAAGCACAGGCCGAGTCCCATCACCATGGAAGCCAGGCCAAGTCCCAACACGATGTAAGCCAGGCCGTACCCAAGACCAAGAAGTGCACAGCTTACATTAAAATATGACAATGTTATATGCTTGACAACTTGTCTTGCAGTAAATTCTGCTCACCAGTCACCTAATATCCGTGTTTGCTCATTCGTTGATGAAGATAATTGTATCCTTGTTGTGTAGACTGATGCTAAATCACTGTGTTTTCGTTTAACCGTGATTATTTTCTGACCGAGAATATATAGCAGGAATCAAAGACGTATATACGTCTTTGCAGGAATATAACAATCCCGAGAACCTCAAGTCCGGCATTGGCAGGGTTTACGGACGTCCCTGCACAAAAAACGCTGTTTTCCATGATTTATTAAGCTCCTCATTTCATTGTTATAATTACGAAATATAGAGAAAAGTCAATACCACGCCAATACTACAATCCATATCATCCCTGTGTACCCATGGGATGTTGAGAAGGTGCACCACTGAAAGAGGACACTGGACACAACCCCGTGAACATACTATCTTCTAAAGGAATCACAATATGATAAATATGAATATGATAACTGCTAGTTTTGCCTTGGAGTAGTAAAACGCTGTCTGTGTGTTAATGAGCGGTCATTTGTTTCTCATCTTCAACCTCAACCACAAGAGTGACTGAGTTAGTGAGTTGCCAATCACAGTTTTCCGAAGTGTTATAATTCAGTATCAATATTCCATCTCAGTATATTCACGACGGGGACACCAGAATTTTCTGGGCTTCACACTGATTGTACCCTGGTGGGGAATCGGGAACCCAGGTCTTCACACATTGACGACATGGGTATCTAATGTGTGGAGTCCATTTCTGGTGTCCCCCGCCGTGATATTGCTGGAATAGAGCTAAAGGCGGCGTAAAACCATACTCACTCATTGCCCTCAACTGAAAAAAACTATGTAATACGATTACTAATGATTATTAAATTTTTCAAAATGAATTTCGCAGCCATATACAATTTATACACTACAAAGTAATCATTTGAAAATCGCAGATGCAGTATAAATGAAGATATTGATGTCTACAGTCTGTAGATATTTACCCTTGCTTCCTATTCTTTCCTTGCGTTGTTTCGGTTCATATTTTATTGCTGGTACCATTTTTAGCAGATCTGCACCTTAAGGTCGCCTCGAAGGAATGAAGACGTTTAATTTGTGTCAACCCTGTATTTTATTTTTTTTTTAAATTTCTAAAATGCCACCAACCATTGCAAGCCTGTGATCTGCGGTCTGCAAGGTACGTGAAGGCTACCGACGTGATTTGTTTACAAAGTACACTCTTCAGTTAAGAAGGTTCATTTTCTAACATATTCACTTCCGCGTTGCACGTGGTTGTACATCGCGGAAACACATCATCATTTCCCTCTTGCACAAGTATATATAAGTAGTTAACTGTATCGCCACTGTACTGTATACATAACCCTCAATGTGTTTTAGGGTGATATCCTTTGACAAGCCCTTGGATATTTATATAACAAGAATGTCGGAATGTGGATTGTGTAGCAGGCGTGTCTCATGTGTATTGTATATTCTGACCTTACCTGCTTTGTGAAGGGTATCAGTATAAGTATGGGTTGCGGTCACGTGACAGTGTGTGGGGCATCTGCCCATTTTCTTCTCACGAGATCACTGGAGCTAATACAAGTGACGTCAACTTTTGAAAACATACCGACAAAATGGCGAATGTAGCAACTGCATGAGTGAACACATGCACTCGCTTGAAATCATTGTTTATGGAACAAATATCGGGATATTTAAAGAGGGAAACATAAGTTTTCTTAGTAATACGGAAACACAGAACTGCTCAAGGAGAAACTACGATGTCGGTTTTAGTACGTAAGGTTGACGCAATGATTCCAGTATCGCCCCGGGCTATCGTGTACACGGTATAACGAGGATCTCTAGAAATCACAGCTTCCCGACTTCGCGGAGTGACTATGGCGACACTGGCCTGGAGTTACCTAGTTGTCGTACTTTGCGTGCTAGACTTCCTTCTTGGCACCAGCGGGTTACGTCTTGGAGCATTCAATCTGAAAATATTTGGAACTTCCAAAGCATCTAAACCCGATGTTGTGGAGACAATTGCCAAGGTAGGTTGGGTGACATGTATTACGGTTTTGATTCACGATCTCTTTGCAGCGGAAATACTGACAGGCCACAGGCCCATATATTGTACGATACTCGATAGTCTGTTTGGGTAGTAAGTGTAGATGTACACTGTACAGATCTTATTTCTAACTTCACTGGATAAAATAATGTCTTTAAATTCTGTTACGGACAGTATTGGTATTTGCTCACAATATCAATGCACTAAACTTATCTGGAAACTGAACCATAAGTGGATGTATATTGTTAAACCTAGACTTTCATGAAACAGGCTGATTGAATAAATATTTTACAGTCTACTTTTCTCCAGGAATTTATAATATAATCTTGTTTCAACATCGAATTCTGGAAATGCAGATCTGTATCTATTATGTTTTATTAAGTGCTTGCAAAAGATACTCATCAGATCGAAATTAGGTTTTGAACATAAATCGATTATGTAATGTGAGATAATGTTAATGACGAGTGTCCTTTATTATATATGAACAATAACTTCCCAACGATTATTTCAGTTAAATTTCATTTTGATTCTGCAAGTATAACATGCTACCACGTTTTTAACAGATAAAACCCACTTTTGCTTTCCGGTGTAAAATCAAATCAAATCGTATCACATTTTTTTTATATCTGTACATTGGTATCGTTGATAATCTTAGCCAACATGTTTAACCTGTATGTAAACAAATATAATCAGAAGCGGTATTGGACGGGAATATTGTCTTTTATCCCCAACGTGTACACTAAACTACACAGCCACTGTCACCAAGAAAAGCCTCAGTATGATGTCGTCACAAAGGCGTTGTCACGCACTAGAGCCACGGCGATGACGTGTTTGTATACAAAGCATTAACACAACGACCTTTGAACTTGAGACTGTGTGATAAGAATTAATGGGTTGTATATTTCAAGGGTTTTTTCCATCAACTGCAGATAATATCTCGGTATGACATCATCCTGCTGATGGAGATCCGCGACATCTCGGGGACGGCCACGTCAGTGTTAACGGAGAGACTACAACAGTGAGTTAGTGCACACATAATGTGTGTGTGTGTACAGACGCGTATAGGATGTGTGTTAATGCACACATAATGTGTGTGTGTGTGTGTACAGACGCGTGTAGGATGTGTGTTAGTGCACACATAATGTGTGTGTGTACAGACGCGTATAGGATGTGTGTTAATGCACACACATACAAATTTAGTTATTTCCTGCATACAATGTTGAAAAAACGCTTCAAGAGCGAGAGTGAGTTGTTTAGTGTACGTTTTATGAGTGGGTGAGAGTGGATGAGTGAGTGGATGAGTGAGTGAATGAGAGAGTTGTGTTAGATGGTAGTATGTGTTTCTATCAAGATTAAATAGTTTTTGCTCTTCGTGATCAGTCTACAACAATAATTAGATTCTGTATGAGGCTGTTCTGTTAAATAATGATAAACTCTACTGCTGGATTAATACATGTAATATGTACAGTATATAGTACCTCCTACCTTGTATAGTATACAGGTGTTGGATGGCTGATACAAACTTGTGAAGTCTGCCAATCGGGTCTAGTTCTCCAGAGCAAAGTATTTTTTGTGAGAAATCCCGGGAACTTGTGTCATCAGATATTACATTGTGTTGTCATGAGATATTACATTGTGTCTTTTGTAGACATAGAGATGTAACATCGGCATACGGCTGGGAAATCAGTGATCGCCTAGGACGCACCAAGAGCAAAGAGGAGTATGTATTCATATACAGGTAGGTAACTCTGACATTTCTGTTATGTATTCATATACAGGTAGGTAACTCGGTCATTTCTGCTATGTTTTTATATACAGGTAGGTCACACGGTCATTTCTGCTATGTATTCATATACAGGTAGGTAACTCGGACATTTCTGCTATGTATTCATATACAGGTAGGTAACTCTGGTGTATAACTCGGTCATTTCTGCTATGTATTCATATACAGGTAGGTAACTCTGTCATTTTTGCTATGTATTCATATACAGGTAGGTAACTCGGTCATTTCTGCTATGTATTCATATACAGGTAGGTAACTCGGTCATTTCTGCTATGTATTCATATACAGGTAGGTAACTCTGTCATTTCTGCTATGTATTCATATACAGGTAGGTGTGACTCGGTCATTTCTGCTATGTATTCATATACAGGTAGGTAACTCGGTCATTTCTGCTATGTATTCATATACAGGTAGGTAACTCTGGCATTACTGTTATGTATTCATATACAGGTAGGTAACTCGGTCATTTCTGTTATGTATTCATATACAGGTAGGTAACTCGTTCATTTCTGCTATGTATTCATATACATGTAGGTAACTCGGTCATTTCTGCTATGTATTCATATACTCGGGAAGCAGGAACTCCCTGATTAAGTGTTGCAAGATTCTATTGTAAGCCGTGGTGTCAGGACAGAAACCTACTTCACGATGTGTGAGACTGACTGACTGACTGACTGAGTTTGGTTTTACGCCGCTTTTAGCAATATTCCAGCAACATCACGGCGGGGGACACCAGAAATGGGCTTCACACATTGTACCCATGTGGGGATTCGAACCCGGGTCTTCGGCGTGACGAGCCAACGCTTTAACCACTAGGCTACCCCACCGCCCCCACGATGTGTGAGAGTGTGTAAAGTATTTCTGGCTGCCGCTATTTCTGTTATGCACCACCAGACCCCAACGCATGGTTAATCGTTCTTGCAGTGTTTTAAATTAATTTTATTCTGAGGTTGCCTAACGTTGACAGAATTCCGCACTAAGTTCCCAAAGGCTTACCAGGTACAGGTGTGTTGGTGAATATATAACGCGACATTCTCGCGATTGCAGAGGCGAGGACCGATGCTGTTGACGTTGTTACTGATGCAGGTATTCCAACGTAGTATAGGTGTGACGGTTTGTTTCAGGAAGGACCGGGGCATCAGCGTTGTCGACAAGTACCACTACGACGATGGAGACGAGGCAGCGAAAGAAGATACATTTGAAAGAGAACCCTTTATTGTCCGCTTCCACAGTAACAGAACTGGTAGGGTATATATAATAGCTCCTATCACCCTTTCGCGTAGCTTTCTTAGCAACAGAACAATTGGGGGCGTAGCTTTATCCATTACCCCCTCAGCTAGCTTTAACAGTAAAAAACAGTTGGGGTCTAGCTTTACCCGTGAAACTCCCCCGTAGCGTTTATAGGAGTAGAAATAGTTAGGTGTAGCTTTACCCATGATGCTCTCCTGTAACTTTAGTAGCAACAGAACAAGTTTGGTAAAGCTTTACCTACCACCCTCTCAGGTAGCTTTAATACCATTTTAAGAAGTGAAATATTTCTGACTGCGGTGTGAAATAAGACACAAACAAGCCACAATCAAGCTGAGAAATATTGTACATCAAATCCGGTATAACAGTAACTGTATATTCGGAACACACCAGAGATGAGAAAGCACAGATATGATTTTTCATGTTAGTTTAGTAATTCATATCAGAAAAGGAGTCAGCTTCCAGTCTATGTTCACCTGCGACTGGAATAATGCTAACTGTAAATTTATACCTAACTGTCATTTCAGTGGTTCCCGAGTTCTCCCTCGTGGCCATCCACACCAACCCTTCCAAGGCGCTGGGGGAGATCAAGTCCCTCCTCGATGTGTATCGCGATGTCAAGAAGAAATGGAACAGCGATGACGTCATCATCCTAGGCGATCTCAATGCTGATTGCACATACGTGCGCAAGTCTCATTGGCCAACGATTGATATACGTAACCGGCCGGAATTCTACTGGCCAATTGGAGACGACGTCGACACAACCGTGACCGACACAGACTGCGCTTATGACCGGTAGGAGGGTTATTTCAGTGTGGAGGAATATTTCAACAGGCTGCTTTTAATCCAATTATCCTGTTTCTCTGGAGGAATATTTGAACAGTTTGCTTTAAATTCGATTTTCCGCTTTCTCTGATCTACTGTCTTGTAGATGCTTTTATGCAAATTTAGAGTGTCTACCTATATGACAGGATATGTTAACGCTGAACGCCATGTGCCATCTTCACTGATGTCTGTGATTCATCCTTAGCATAACAGCGTATAATCAATGATGGTAGAAAAATAGGAATCAATAAAATTGAGAGAACTTGTATGTAAAAGAGATATAGATAATGTAATCCTCTTCATGTTTACATGTCCAAATATCTACCCAGGTAAAACATAAAGAAATAGATCCCCTCCACGTACAATTACTTTACTAAGAATAGGTGCACTTCCTTTATTGAAAAATACTGATAGACAGGGTGGATTACCCAGGCAGCGAAGACATTGTAGATTTTGTAACAGTAATAAAATTGAAGATGAATGTTTGAGTGCCCAATATATCACGATCTTCGACAAAAATATGTTAAAGGTATGCCAGTGTACACCAATAGACATTATTTCATTCATACACTTCTTTGTAATACATTTCTGCTTGCTACCAATTGTGCAAATTATGTAAAAGATGCGTTTGCATTACGTACATTATAGATGTAGTACAACTTAATATTGAAATATTATTATCATCTTTTTGTAGTGGGTCTAAGGCCTTTTTACGAAATATACTGAATGAAACAAAGTGCAGAATATGTTTACTATGCACTTTTTTAAAAAGAAAACTGCCAAAGCTTAATATTCCACTCGTCAGCGGAAAGAATTTACGGCTATTTTGAAACGTTGTACTCTAAGCATCATCAACCTGTGAAGGTCCGGGTTAGAATATTGATCTTCAGTAACCCATGTTCGTCGTATGAGGCGACTAACGGGATCGGTTGTCAGGCTCGCTGACTTGGTTGACACATGTCATCGGTTCCCAATTGCGCAGATCGATGCTCATGCTGTTGATCACTGGATTGTCTGGGCCAGACTCGATTATTTACAGACCGCCGCCATATAGCCAGAATATTGCTGAATGCGGCGTAAAACTAAACTCATTCACTCACTCTAAGCATCATCACATTCCAGGGTAGTCCAGCATTGTCTCTGGCAAATGTTTTGACGAATATGGTCTTAATGGGATAAAGCACCTGTACTGTTTCTCTCCATAAATGTTGTATTGACAGTCAGTGTCGTGTATTATCCCAACGCCAGAGTTTTGCAAATCGTTTGCTGCCATTTAGGTCCTTTATTTGGTTTGAATTGGGTACGAAAAGGCTACACCTCTCTTCTGTTGTGTTTGCCTCCGAAATCGGAGCCCGCGTTAAGGCTGTGATTTGGCCATCGTGTAATCGTTCTCCGACAGTATGGATCGTTGGTTGTCGGTGATTAAGGTTTTCAGTGATGTATTTGCATGGTCAGGTGTCGATAATGGCGGAAATATTGAAAGCTGCAATGTTACACAATATTTACTTACTCATGCGTATGTGTCAATACTTTCAGGTTTATCATATCAGGACAACGACTCAGGGACAGCGTGCTGAACAACAGTGCCGGTATTTTCAACTTCCAGGAGCAATACAAGCTGTCAAAACAGCAGGTACGTTACTCTTCCATTCGTGACTATCTGATCCTACCGGGTACCCATTCACTGCTATATTGGTATATTGCGATCGGACTGTCTTGCTTCAGGAGTACCCACATATTTCCTTTGTTTCTTTTATGACCAGAAAAGATTAAAATTTATTAAAACTCGTATACAAAATCTGCTTGTGTTTAATTTCACAGTCATCGTTTTTGAAAAGCCAGATGGGTCTATGGTGTTTCGTTTTCAATATAGATTTTATACTCTAGGCTTCCTGTTACATAAAGTATTGCATGTATATAGTTTTTGGAGGGAACTATCAGCTCATTATGGCCTTTGGTCCAATGTGGGTTGCTGCAAGCACACCTACTCAATATTTAGCTAGCATGGTCAAGTAGATGAAGCGTCTGACCATTACGGTATGTGGTTCTATGTCCTTGTCGCGTTATACAATAATACCTTGAAATATGTGTTTCATGGTACCCCCTACCTGGCGCTCACCATTAGGGCATAACACAAGACCTGGTTGACTCAGTCAGCATACTGTTTCGGTGTGGGAGAATATAGCCGGCATCAGTACTGACTATCAGAAGCTACCATACACAATAATCCATCACGTCAACATATTTTAGAATAGGTCATGGCAGTATTATTAGTAGGTCGTATTAAATCGTGAATGAATGATGTTTTGTTAATGCTTTACTTAATCTGAGCGTTGGTCGCCACAGGCTCTGAGCGTGAGTGACCACTTCCCTATCGAGCTGGAGATGCAGGAGACGGTAGCCGTCGGTGTGGGAGCTAACGCCAGCTTCAACATGGCTGTAGTTGTGCTCTCTACTCTGTTTGTTGCCAAGCTGTGCCTGTGTTGATAAAACAGATTCAGACATGGCCTATCCTCCCTATCCTCATCACTGATACAGATAATGATGGAAGTTGATGCTGTTGGAGATTTGAGAGCACTTCTGATGGATTCTATTTCGCACCAGGATTGTTAAATGTGAATTATCTTCTTGTGGCAGTGGAAGAGAATTGTGGCCGAGTATGCGCAGTGGCACAATGTTGGCTGGACTATCGCCCATGCTATTAATCACTGGCTTGTCACACCCAGACTATGCCGTGCTCTCCTCTGATTGTGCAGTCTGCGATACACGAAAGCACATGCAAGAAAGTACCACTCCATTAACTAAACTGCTACTGATATATAACAGGTGATACTGATGTTTTCTCAGGTACTTGCATACTAACAATGTGATATACCCTAATCAAAAGTACTAACAATGCACCATATATGTTCATGATTAGCTAGTCGATCGGTACACATGGGTTTTACAACACACATCATTCCAAATGTGTGGGTTCTTTAAATTGTTTCAGTTGTACATTAGTACACTGGTTTTTGGATAAATCAATTAGATTGGGTAATCTCAATTAATTCCATGAAACCTATCATCAACAATCATAATCTTTATAAGATGATATTTTCTTTTAGCCCCTCCGATTAGAACATAAATTGTTACTATTTCACGTCTGTGAGTGCGAATTTCACATCATGGTCAAGACTATCTGCTGTTCAGGACTATCTGCTGGTCAAGACTATCTGCTGGTCAGGACTATCTGCTGGTCAGGACTATCTGCTGGTCAGGACTATCTGCTGGTCAAGACTATCTGTTGGTCAGGACTATCTGCTGGTCAGGACTATCTGCTGGTCAGGACTATCTGCTGGTCAAGACTATCTGTTAGTCAAGACTATCTGCTGGTCAGGACTATCTGCTGGTCAAGACTATCTGCTGGTCAGGACTATCTGCTGGTCAAGACTATCTGCTGGTCAAGACTATCTGCTGGTCAAGACTATCTGCTGGTCAGGACTATCTGCTGGTCAAGACTATCTGTTGGTCAAGACTATCTGCTGGTCAAGACTATCTGCTGGTCAGGACTTTCACGAAGCAACCTTTACTAAGGTTAACCTTAACTCCCATTCTTTAACATTGCACTAAGGTTACCTTAGTGACTTACGATCACCTTAGTGCTTTGTGAAAGGAGGCCCTGGTCAAGACTATCTGCTGGTCAGGATTTTATTTTAGTATGTTAGTATGTATGTTGCCCAAAGTTTGTGATGAATTATCTGAGACTGAACAGATCAGGGCAATATTGTCTCAATATATAAGAAGGGGGCGGCACACTACACTTGACAGTTCGCTAACCAGCTCACGATGAAGATAAAAGAAAGGTACTTCCAGCTTCTGCCTCGCTCAGATGTACATATACTATTCTATGGCACACATATACCCCTTAGAATTGATACCCAATAACTAACTTACTAAGAAACTAACTAACTAACTAACATGACCAGGCGGACATGCTCGGTGACTTAATTAATCAAATGGGTGTCATCGTACCTGGTGACGTTGAACGTTTGCTAATAATTATAATAACTTGTTTATCTGGTCTATGCTCGATTATTTCCAGGTTGTCACGTAGGTGGGACATGGCTGAGTGCGGCTTGTTATAGTTTGACGAAATGCGCACGACACAGTCCTTCTTATGATGAGAGATATATTTATGTGTTTAGATTATAAGAATCATTGAGATATGTGTATATCGATTTCATGTTTTATATCATCAAGGAGAAATTATATATTTTGATTCACTTTTGTCGTTAATATTTTCTCTCCACGATTTGGATGTATTTGTGTAAAATAAACTTTTGAACTGCAAGCTGTTTTGTCTTTGAATAGGAATATCTTACTTAGAGTCGAATTACTGGACAGAAGAGGCCCCCAGCATCTCGTGATGTTTGCAAAGGCCGAATGACGATCGTAGGATCACATATTATTTGCACCTCTGACCCTTGATCCGCTCATGTGCTCCTGGCATAATCAAACTTCTCCATTTTCATTTAAATTAAAGGGACAAAGACATTCGAAAACCATACATACTAAACAGATATAAAGTTTGACATTCAGACCAACAATTCAAGAGATGCCTTCAAGGCTAGAAATGTATACCTAAGACGAACATGGCCCTTCACGCATAAACATCTGCGTTAAATTTAATTAAATTAAATTGAATAAACTATTGTTTATTCCATTTGGCGCCCCACGGAGTTTAGTAAGATGCTCCTCACTGCGCCCAGCTGGCTTTAATGAACACTTTATGGGCACACGTGTCACGGGCTTCACTTGCGATCAGCTGATTAAACATTAAAACAGTTTGACCAGCACATCACTAAGTAATATCTGACATAGTCCAGAAAATGTATCATTTTGTGTGTACACCTCAGAATAAACATTTTTAATTGTGACCTCTGTGTTGCATACTGTCTCCCAGAAAGTTAGTTGCAATATCTATGTCAAGCCGAGGCGATACTTGAAAAGAAATCGTGTGACAATTCATAGGGTTAAACTGGAATGTATTTCTGTGTGTTTAGAAAGTAATTATTATAATCATAAAATGGTCTAAACCGAGTTTCACGTACAGTATGTATCCATGACTACAACAACAGTTGGTGTAGGCCAAGGAGGTAAAGAAAACCACACACAACCAGAAAGTCAGTGATACTATGGCGAGAGACTCAGTGTTTGAGAACTATTAAAAAATAGATGTTCATGTTCTAGATGATGCAAACCCAATATTTCTGATTCGTAAAGAACGGGGTCGAATGTACCCGATTTGAACAGCTAAACGTGTAGTTTCTTTCATAAACGCTGTATTCCAGGACCGACAGTGAATTTTCATTCTGTTAGAGACTATTTTCTAGAGATCAATAATTAAATAAGTTCCACAATTAGTGAAAAGTCTTTTTATGTTTAATTATATTTTTTTCGCCTGTCTGGTCTCTCGCTTGTATGTGAGAAAGACATAACAAAGTACGGCTGCTCTTTTGCAGTTAATAATCCACAAGATGGTTGGATAAGAAATGTCAGGCAAATACTTTAATATTGTATACCCTATCCATTTTATGACGCACGACATATTTTTGAAGACCATTAAAGTAAATGAAATCCACATTTTTAAGTACCTCGGAGTAAGTAGTATACCGGCTAGTGGTTCATCTGTTACAGTTTATTTGTTTATATAACCGAAACATAGTATACTGTACCACTGGCTGGTTCCTTGTGTGGAATAAAGGGATGGCTTGTTTTGATGTCATGCTTTAAGTCATGTATGTTGTTGGTGTGTGTTTCTATTGGAGTGAGTTTAGTTTCACGCCGCTTTTAGCAATATTTCGAACCCGGGTCTTCGGCGTGACGAGCGGACGCTTTAACCACTAGGCTACCCCACCGCCCTCTATTGGAGTGAAACCCATCCCCTTAACATATGCTGGTTCAGTGATGGCTAAATGTGTAAGGAATCTCGTTGCAAAGTATTCGCTAATTACCAATAAACTTTCTAGGAAGATGAAAGATGTACACAATTTGATACTTACAAGACACCATCACGGTCAAACATTTCTAAAATATTGTTTTACAATGATACTATTTTGAAGAGAGAGAGGGCGAGTCTAATAGCTAACGAGAGCGTTATAAACAGAGATAACAGTCTGACCAATTAATGAAGTGATGTCAATTGTCATTTCTCAGCATGATGTCTGCAACTGATATTAAAGAGTACTTCAATAGCCGTCATATGCATTGATATTCATTAGTTATCCAACGTGTTCGAGTTGAGGTAGGTCACAATTGACAACTTCTCACAATACAGGCTATATTTTAGTGTTCTGAGTCAGAATATTGAATAATTATATTACAATGTCAAATATCTGCAACTGTACTGATTTGAGCACCCACTTAGTGGTTGGATTGATCGCTGTATAAATTATTATTTATTATTATTATTATTATTATCAATGGTTCTGTGTGCAATGTCAAGGTCTCCCATACTGGTTTGATATGAGGTGTGGTGAGGTGAGAAAGATCGTTTCTGTCTCCGTTCAGGAGCGTGTGGTGTACAGCAATAGCAAGCAAGATGTGATGGTTGTGCAGAGTGAGTGAGTGAGTTTGATTTTACGCCGCTTTTAGCAATATTCCAGCAATATCACGGCGGGGGACACCAGAAATGTGGTTGTGCTGAAGTAAATGTGGATACAGAAACAAAATGAAGATGTTTACGATTATAGGAGCGATTTGTGTTGAAATATGTTGTACAATTTACAATTAACATCGTGAGTTTTGTAAAATACTAAATAAGACTTGTTATCAACATTATTTTGCATGATAAAGAACACAAATATTGCGATATCGAAACTTTTCTGAGCGTGTTAGAGTTTTAGGTATAAAGCCGTTTTGAACTCTCCTCGAATTATATGGCGATAGCCCGAAGTCATGCAAGCCGTAGACGTTTACCACTTTCGTCAACCGGGATTCGAACCTACAGCCATAGGTTTATGTGTGCCCAAGGGAAGCAACTCTGCACAGCTAATTGCAACACCGCAGACAACTGGGCCATCCGTGCCACAAAACCTTTCAGAACAGATGTCTGACAGAAAATATTATATATACAAACCATTTCACCTTGTGGATAGGGGCCAAGCATAAAGTGTTCGCTCGTCACGCCTTAGAGCTGGGTTCGATCCTCAAATGAACACAATGTGTGAAACCCGGTTCTGATGCCATCCTCCTTGACATTGCTGGAATAGTGCTGAAAGCGGCGTACTCCTTCATTCGTGGGTAGATCTGTTGATAACCTCAATAATCAGTCTGATAATCATATCTCGGAAGAAGTTGTCTCAAGTAATGAAAAATGGCCCCGGTACACTGCTATATATAACATATATGCATTATTTGATGTAAGTTGTGTAAATAGCTGCTGTCATGTCGGCGACGTACCTGAACACCATGAGGAGGAACCGTCACGGTCCCCGGGTAACACCGCCAGCAACTGACCTGACACGGTGGCGTCTGATGGGGGAGGGGAGTCGTCATGTGTGGGTGTACGTCGACGAGGAGCCAGACAGACCCCAGACATTCATAGAGAGGAACGCTGTTGGATTGGATACGGTCAGTATGGTAGCCATGACCACACGCTCACAGATAGGAAGGTGTTTAGCCCAGAAACAGTCATATATGGAGGGACCCTGGGGCAATGCGCGTCAGTTTACTGGCCATGACAACGTTTTGGGCCTAAATACTCTAGAGAGGAACCATTTTGGTACAGATACACTCGCATTGAGCTGATCCCTGGTAGAATGTGCATCGCCAGTATGCCGACCTTGACCCAAACATTCCTATTTAGTTAGCAACCCATGCGTAAATACTCATACATATCGGGCAACGCTGGAATGGCATTCGGTGACGTAGTCAGAGGGAATAACGCTGACAGGACAGACACGGTGGAATAATATCATGTTACATAGGGCTTTTATTATATTCCTGATACTTACCCAGTTTAAATTCCTTTAAAAAACCATGGCATTAGAGACGTCTTAAGACAATAAGGTGTTTAGGTTGCATTTCGCCATGCCCAAAACTTTGCTAATCAGCTCAGGTTTTGTGTTTTTCTGCTCCCGACTGAACATGTACGAAGCTGAATATTGGTGATTGTGGCTGCAGACCATTCCCGAAGTCACGTGTCGTGGCCTTTGTTATGTCCTATTAGTTTCCTTTTGCCAGTTGAGGAACCAGGTGTAAGACCCTATTCTGCGTCACACTGACAAAAGGCACAAATCACTTTCCACATCCATAAGTCATGACTCCCACAGCAGAGTAACTTGTTACCATTCAGTCTTTA
Source organism: Haliotis rubra (assembly GCF_003918875.1). NCBI lineage: Eukaryota > Metazoa > Mollusca > Gastropoda > Lepetellida > Haliotidae > Haliotis > Haliotis rubra. The sequence continues at coordinate 500,793 of NW_025767224.1, read as the reverse complement.
TCAGGAACATGTAGTTCAATACCATATACTGATAATACTAGATGTTCCAGAACAAATGTGAGCATATTCTGCCCCACCGGGGGCATCCGTCACAAACACATGAAGGCAAGTCAACTGTTTATCTGAAGAAAAACGACAAGTCAAAATAAGAAATTGCATTCATTGTAATTAAAACGACACAATAACGTCGACGTGTAAACCTACGGGACTTTCATCTGACATATTTTGATACATACGATACCACCAAGATAACTCGCCCATCATACACAACAACAAATTCCTCTCTGCAGACCGAGGATGCTCCTCCGCTTCCCCCAGCCGGCACCGCCAAGGAGGCTGCCTATAACGGCATGAGGTTCTACGCTGGGTTACAGGCCGATGACGGGCACTGGCCTCACGAATACAGCGCGCAGGTGTTTCTTCTTCCAGGTGAGATGAAGCATCAGTATGAAATCACTGTAAGGATTTACACCAAATAACATGCGTATTTCTCTTAACCGATATAAGGAAATATCTTCATGCCTAGAACGTGTGAGCCTGTGATCGAAAACTGTACATATTTCGTGTTTCATTAGATCGAGATAGAGTTAGGATTGTTCTTCATCAACCAAAGCTTTTCGTAGGATGCCACCAACGGTCAGACTCGCTGACATTGTCGACTGTATATCACCGTTTCCACATCGAAGTTCATGAAGCCTCTCAGAGAAGTTTCGGTGGTGGGGTAGCCTAGTGGTTAAAGCGTTCGCTCGTCACGCCGAAGATCCTGGCTCGATTCCCCACATGGGTACATATTGTGACGCCCATTTCTGGTGTCTCCCTACGTGATATTGCTTGAATATTTCTAAAAGCGGCGTAAAACTGTACACGCTCACTCTTTGCCCTCAACGTTTCAGTTTACGTGATCGTCAGCTACATCACCGACGCCCCTGCACCCGACCCGCAAAAGCTGGAGATGATCCGTTACATGAGGTCCGTGCAGTGTCCTGATGGAGGCTGGGGTCTGTAAGTACATAACTTATCGAACTTATATCGAACTTCCTCTCGATTTGGGCCTCTCTTACCTCGAACTGGGACTCCTTATCTCGAACAAGAATCCTCATCTCGGGCAAGGATCTATTTGTCCCGACATGTGTTTTCTGGTCTGTTTTAGCCTCTGTATGACAAGGGATCAGACTGTGTCGCTGTCTTGGGTGTGTTTTCTGGTGTGTTTCAGGCTCGGAATTGCAGTGGATTATGTTGCAGGATGAGTAGGTTGGTGGCGGTTTTTGGCCAGTGACAGCCTTGGGATATCAAGGGATCAGACTGCGTCTTTAGGATGTTTGTGTTTTTTGGTCAGCCTCGGGATAACACAGGAGCAGACTGCTGGTTTCTCTCTACTGTATTAAGCTGTTCTCTGTACCGGCCTCAGATTAACACGAGATGTATCTGTTTCTCTTACAGTCACAAAGCTAGTCCCCCATCTGTGATGGGCTGCACTCTCGGCTATGTATGCCTCAGGCTACTCGGGATTAGCGCCAACGATCCCGATCTTCGTCGAGCAAAGCAGTTGATTCAACAGCTAGGTGAGTGTTTTAATTGTCAGCATATTTGTTTTAACATATATGAATATTTTCATAACATTCTTATCGCATTGGAGCTTGAATCTGGTAAATTGTTTTACTAAGTTACAACAATTCCAAGTACAGACACTCTATGAAAACAGCTTGTTGAATTATTTTCTAAATGTTTGCTAGTACTATGTGGCAACATAAGCGTCGAAACTGAAGAAAGACGCCGTCATAACATAGTGTTAGCAAATATCCCTAGGGAGCAGTATTATTTCATATGACGTGTGTGCGATCCCCAGGAGGTCCTGTGTCTGTCCCGACCTGGGGGAAGGTGCTGCTGTCGGTCCTCAACGTCTACAGCTGGGATGGCGTGCACTCCATGTTTCCAGAGATGTGGTGTGTAGTCACACAAGAAACTGCTGCGGTTGTGTCTTGTCGCGTGTGTTATTGAGGAACGACTCTATTGTGATGCAGTGAGTGAGTGAGTTTAGTTTTATGCCGCACTCAGCAATATTCCGGCTATCTGGCGGCGGTCTGTAAGTAATCGAGTCTGGACCAGACAATCCAGAGATCATGAGCATCGATCTGCGCAATTAGTAACCGATGACATGTGTCAACCAAGCCAGCGAGCCTGACCACCCGATCCCGTTAGTCGCCTCTTACGAAGAGCATGGGTTACTGAGGATCAATTCTAACCCGGACCGTCACGGGTATATTGTGATACAGCGCTGTCGTGATTGAGAGAAGCGGGTTCACTGTCAATCTGATACTAAATGGTTATTTACAGGTGTATGGTAGCTACAAGTCACATTTGAACCCGCTGATGTACATCGGCTTGTAGATGTGTTGCATGAGTACGTGACACTTTTTGCGGATAACATTACTTTTCTTGTTCTCCGTGCAAAAGCATCACGTTTTCCTGTTGTACAAGCCTCTAATTGCATTTCAAAGACTTCATGACAGCTAAAAATAAAATCAACTTTGAACCTAGTGGTATATATTTCGACTTGTAGCCAAGGTGCATGGCAGCTCACTGCACCGGTTGGTGCATGTCGGGATATAGGTGCATGTCGGGATATAGGTGTATGATAGCTAAAGACTCATTTGACTCCGGTGTTGCATCTTCACTAATGGGTCGAGGATAATCGAAGAAAGGATAACTTGAGCAGGACGTCCTATGTTGTGTATGTTCGCAGATATAAAACATGATATCTGGCAATCTTCTTCTTATGATAGTGGTTAGTAGTAACACAGACTGTAGACTTACTGTTTATATCTGAGAATGATCTATTCCCACCAGGCTGCTGCCTGAGTGGCTGCCCTTCCATCCCTCCAAGATGTGGTGCCACACTCGAATGGTCTACCTGTCGATGGCCTTCCTCTACGGGAAGAGATTTACAACTGCAGAAGATGACCTCATTCGGTCGTTGCGGAAGGTAGGAATAGCACCATCGTGGGAAAGCTCTCGGCTAATTTCAGAATATTTAAGCATAGTTCTAAAATATTAAGGATAGTTATTCAACCCGGGAAATGAGAGCTAATAATTAGTTTCTAGTCATCGCTTTATCTACCTTACTAAACCCAAACCATTGTGAAAAATACCCCTTCTAAATCCGCAACACTTTCCAGGCACAAACAACAATGGCGATGATAAGGAAAGGGATGTGGTTACGGAAGACGATGAAAGAGTGTGTTTGGATGATAATGCTGTTGATGATGACAATGATTGTGATAAAGATGATGATTATAGTCCTATTGCAGGAGCTGTACAGTGAAGACTACAATCGCATCGACTGGAAGAATCACAGGGAGAACGTCAGCCTTGCCGATAAATTTGTTCCCAGATCATGGATTTGTAACCTAACATTTCGTACGTACAGCTAAAGTATAATTGATAATTTGGCAGTTAAAAATTCATTATGTATTCTGTCATCGTGTTTTGCAATCAGATGATAGCCTGATTTAATTATCTTTACTCGATGGTCACATGTAAGATATATATGCTGGCCACATGGTGTCAACAGGAAGTGAACTAATGTAGCCACATGTGACCTTCAATACAGGCTATCAGATTATCCAAATCGATGGAAACTGATTTGTAAATTCTTAATTGATTCAAGAGAAGGTTGTGTCAGACATAATTTGTAATTGAAAAGTACTAGTAATAAATGTTCATGTATGCGAGGAAGCGAAACACCGACAAATGCCATGCCACATTAAAGTAATTCTTCAGTGTTAGGTATAGAGTAGTAGGGTTATAACCAATTGTACTGACATTCCTATCATACCGTCTAATTGTTACTTACAGGTGCCCTGGATTTGTATGAGCTATGCTGTGTTCCGTCTGTCAGAGAGACAGCTGTACAGACCTGCTACAATCATATCTGTGCTGATGACGACGCCACGAGCTTCACAGGCCTGGGCCCGGTTTGTGGAGAACTTACTCTATATATCTAAATCACCACATTGTCACGGTACCACACCGTTAGACTACCGCACAGTCACGCCAATGTACTGTCACGCTATCTCACTACGCTAATCTGACACACTATCATGCTAATTGTTACCACACTCACACTGTCACATTATCACACCGTCGCATTACCACACTGTCACGATACCACACCCACACTGCCACATGCACGTGTCCACAAGGTCACACTACCACACTGTCACGTTATCACACGGTCACACTACAACACTATCACGTTATCATACCACACCCACACTGCCACATTCACGTGTCAACACGGTCACACTACCACATTCATGTATCCACACAGTCACACTACAACACAGCCACACCACCACACTGTCACGTTATCACACGGTCACACTATGACGTTATCACCGTCACACTATAACGCTGTCACGATACCGCACCCACACTGCTACATTCATGTATCAACACGTTCCCACTACCACACTGTCACGTTATCACACCGTCACACTACAACAATGTCGCACTACCACGCGGTGGGCGAGCTGGCTAAAGCGCCAGGCTACTGATCCAACGAGCTTGAGGTGCCGGGATCGAGCCCATTTGTGACCGGGTGTAATAACCTTGGAGTCAACTTTGTGTGCAGACTCTTTCAGTGTTGTCACAACCCCTAGTGTACAGTACACAACCTTGTGCACTTAAAAAAGAACCCACAAATCCGTTGGTATATGACCAGATGGTGGCAACATGTATAGTGCAAACACCTGGTTGCGGGTACAGCAACGTGCAGTAATACTTTGACACGGTACTGTGATTATGTGTCCCGGTCCACCCAGCTGTGAATAGGTACCTCGTAAGGATGAGAAAGCCGTAAAACTCGGTGTGCCTTGTGGCTGCAAGAGTTGTATGATCCCTGGGGAGTTGAGATTGATAATACGATGTGCCGTTGAGACTGACATCCAGTGATCGAGGGAAATACCAGCGCCTTGAGCATGTACTAAAGTACTGTCGGAATTGCTAGAAAAATGCTTTTTAGCCTTAATATCTTTATAAAGGTGATACATTTACTATGTTGTCAATATATCAACTCGTCTATTGTCTACCTAATTTTTATTTCAACCGATTTAACATTCCCATTTATTTAAAGGGCAGTTTACAGGAGAGAATTTGGTACCAAAACAGCAACTTAAGATTTTTTCAGAGTTCAACAACAGAAATCTGAAATAGTCTTTACATTTATGCTAATAATACAGGTGGTGTAAAAATATGAATTAACGTTTTTCTTAAACAAATAAATGTTGAATGTTTGTGTTACTTTACTTAATTATCGTTTCTTTATTGAAGAAATATTAATATAAATGTTAAGTCTTGATAAAAAGGTTTCCCGTCATGCATGCACATCTTTATCACAGCGTCCACTATGGCCAACGATTTGCAGTCAATTGTTGTAAAGGTTTATAGTTTTTTTCTGCTTAAAAAAGACAGAGGTAAACCTTTCATTAGTTTAGAAAGGGTTTATTACAGAACTTGTAGAGCTGTTGGCATGTCTTACCAACAAGTTTACAATATTGTAAACAAATCAGACAAGTGAGGGACCGTCTCAAATGCAAAACCGGGACGTAAAACCATCCTTGACAACTTTGACAAGGGAGTACTTAGACGGGCGGTCTACAAACTTTATGAGAAGAAAAATATATATATTCTAAAGAAGCTACACCAGTGACTTCGTTAAATCTTTGGCCAATGTTCACAACTAGATGAAACTGACCGAATTATATCCATATTTTTTCAATGAAATATACTGTTGACATGCAAAACATTTATTAAAACGTTGCACATTTCTACAATCAATCGATAAGATAACACAAGTGATAGGAGTCTTTCCAGTGTACAGTAATTCGTATGTTTATTTCAAAACAAATACACATACACAACTGATCCCTTACATAACCGATACGTATACTATACGTACACATATTCAACATTTTGCAGAAAACATATATTGAGATGACCCCTCGCCCGAGCGTGTGCTCAGGTGTCAATTTCACCTGTCGATACCGTGCATGCTTATGACGTAACACAGGCAGTTAATGTTTGTATCAAATAACGTCCACACTGTCACACAACCACACTGTCACGTTATCACACTCACACTACCACATACACGTATCCACAATGTCACACTTCAACACAGTCACACTACCACACTGTCACGTTATCACACCGTCACACTACCACACTGTCACACTACCACACTGTCACGTTATCACACCGTCACACTACCACACTGTCATATACAACAAAATCACACTACAAGAATGTAACACTACGACACTGTCACGCTACCACACTGTCAGACTACAACATTGTCACGCTACAATTGTCAGTAAAACACTGTCGCACTACCAGACTGTCACACCACGACACTGTCACACTACACACTACAACACTGTCACACTACAAATGTCACACTACCACACTGTCACACTTCCACACTACAACACTCTCAGGCTACCACACTGTCACACTACAACATTGTCACGCTACAATTGTCAGTAAAACACTGTCACACTACAACACTGTCACACTACCACACTGTCACACTACCCGTATGTCAGGCTACCACACTGTCACACTACCACACTGTCACACTACCCGTATGTCAGGCTACCACACTGTCACACTACCACACTGTCACACTACCCGTATGTCAGGCTACCACATTGTCAGGCTACCACACTGTCAGACTACAACACTGTCACACCTCCACACTGTCACACTACTACACTGCAACGAATTAATATCGCCGCCATATGACAATGTGCTTTTATTGTACATATATGTTTGAAAACACATTAGTGAGAGGCCATCGCCAGCACAACTGCCCAACCCTTCATCTCCTGTGATTGTGACAGGTGAACAAGCTGCTGCATATGTTGATACGCTGGATGGAGGAAGGCAGCCAGTCTGATGCCTTCAAGAAGCATCGCGACAGAGTTCGGGATTACCTGTGGTTGGTAGTTACATTACAAATGTTATTCTTCACATCTCAAAACGTCCTCCAAACTTGATGATTGGGGGCGGTGGGGTAGCCTAGTGGTTAAAACGTTCACTCGTAACAGCCAAGACCCGGGTTTGTTTCCCCACATGGGTACGATATGTGAAGCAAATTCCTGGTGTACCCAACCGTGATATTGCTGGAATATTGCTTAAGCTGGGTAAAGCTACATTCACTTACTGAGGACCAGGTGTTGAACTGGTCCCCAAGAAGTTTCTAGTTGTTCATACCCGCTCAGCTACCCCATCTCATCTAGTTGTGACAAATGTTGGTGACCCCCGGTGTGTCATCCTTTGTTACCATCGCTTACCCCCATCCCAATCCCCATCAACACCCCATCCTCTCCTGCTATAAATGAAGGGACCTAGACGTGTTCGGATCGTCAGGATTGCCCACTTGTCGATGCACACCATGGTATCCAAGCTGCGTGGATAGGTGTTCATCATGTCAGTCACTGGATTGTCTGGTCGAGACTCGTTCTAACGGACCACCTCCACATAGTTGAAATATTGCTGATTGCGTTAAACAACATACACACGAACAAATCAAAGCGCCCTTACCAAACTCTTCATTTTATTCTTCAGGTTTTCAAATATTGCAAACATATTGTTAAATTCCGTCCCCGAACCCTTCGAAAAAACATTAACATAATAGTTTTAGAGCAATACAAAATATCGTATCTAAAATCATAGATTCCACACCTGAGATCTTGTGAAGCCTTGAACACTGCTTGTTACAATTTGAAATACCATGGTGATCATATACTACCATCATCCAACAGGTTGGGCCGAGATGGTATGAAGCTCCAGGACTACAATGGATCACACATATGGGATACTGCACTCGCTGTTCTAGCTTTCAATGAGGTGGGTGATGACACAGATATAACAGTTTCTCAGCCAGTATAACGTGTAAGGGAAGTGGACATACTTTATGGATACAGGTTCTCAGAACTCTGGTTTAATTATGCCTAAGGTGCTTGTGGGGACTGTTCACTTATGGTAAGATGTACTAATAGGCGGATTCATAGGTGGGGCACAGGGGTGCGCACCACGCCCCTTTTCCTTATTTCTCAAGAGTGTGCGCCCCCGGATTATCTTGTAATTGTGTAATGCGTATTGATCACTGAGGCTTTGCTTCATCCTAGTATTTCCTGAAGCTACCAGCATATCACTGTTTGAGTACTATGAACCTCGTCACATGAATAACGATCACCTCATTTACTGTTAGGGTTCCATGCTACTGAACTTTCTTTTGGCAGTTCCAGAAATGGTTGAAGTTTACCTAGATTACCAGGTCTTTGTTCAAACATACATGTAACTACACCTAGGAATACCCTTCCCATATCATTCTATACATGTGTCCAGGCGGACGGCGTGGGTCAAGGTTTCAAGTCCTGCCTACAGAAGGCCCACTCGTTCCTCAGGGACTCCCAGATACAGCACAACGTCGACAATTTCAGGGACCACTACCGCCAGGAGAGTAAGGTATAGTTGTAGTCCTCCACACAGGCACACTGGGAAATACTGCACTGTTGGTGGGCGGGTTGGTTGGCACTTCACGAACACCGGGTGTCATGTCTCTGCAGTAATATTTGAACAGCAGAGATAGTATCAAATAATGTGGAACGGTAGTTGGAGGTGGTTGAACACCGGGTGTCATGGCTCTGCAGTAGTCATTGGGCAACGGAAATAGTATCAAATATTGTGTAACACAGTAGTAGGAGTTGGTTGAACACCGGGTGCCATGGTTCTGCTGTAGTCATTAGGCAACGGAAATAGTGTCAAATAACGTGTAACGCAGTAGTAGGAGTTGGTTGAACACCGGGTGTCATGGCTCTGCTGTAGTCATTAGGCAACCGGAAATAGTGTCAAATAACGTGTAACGCAGTAGTAGGAGTTGGTTGAACACCGGGTGCCATGGCTCTGCTGTAGTCATTAGGCAACGGAAATAGTGTCAAATAACGTGTAACGCAGTAGTAGGAGATGGTTGGCATTTTATGAACACCGGGTGTCATCATGGTACTGCAGTGGTTCCTGAATACGCGTCGTGACACGTACATACCGTGTGGATCAGACAGTACACTAGGTAAAGTTACCTAACATGTTCGAAATCTAAGTCCCACAAACTAATAGTCGAAGGAAGGGAAGGTTCCATTGTCCACATTATAACAGAGACAACGCTGAAGCGTTGCAGACTTACATTCTATTTAGTGTGTTGGCATAATGGAAAGCAAATTACGTCCACTGTATGTATTTACTTGTTTTAGGAACCACACCATATAATGAAGAGATAATCGTCGCTTCGAACCCACAGATACAATCCATTGTTAATCAACCGCCTGGTGTTTGAAATTAAACATGAATTGTTTTAGTGTCGTATCGTAACATATACATGATATCAGTTACTCCATTAGTGTTTCCTTTGTGATTACAAATTTGTGGCTCAAATACCTTTTATGTACGTTTTGCATTTTCTGTTCAAAATCCTGTCTAACCAACGTTTGACTATCGCCTCATATTCAGGGTGGGTTTCCCTTCTCCACGAGAGAAAATTCCTGGATTGTAAGCGACACAACGGCTGAGAGTCTCTCAGCCATCCTCGTGACACAGGGAGGGCACGTTGTGCTGAGTCAGCCGGTTCCGAGGCACAAGCTTTGTGATGCAGTCGATATGGTATGTAGATTTAGTCATATTAAATAAATTTTATCAGTAATATTGTGTAATAATGCGGTCTTTGTTGTGGCCGTACTTTAAACTAATAATAAATATATGTCACATCACTATATATACAATACTTGTATAATCGTTCTAACACTAAAAGATATGCAAATCATATCATTAACACCTTGTATTGCCTCTATAAAAGAGTAAGTGAGGCTGTTAAATAAATAACATCCAACTTGCTTTAAAAACGTGTACCTTACTCAATTTATAAATTTCGTCGTGAATGACTTGTGTCGTTTGTATTAAGCACTAGTGGTTATCTCCAACTGAAAACCAGGGCCTAGATTTTCAGAAAGCTCTCTTATCCATTAAGGAAATGTACAATGTTGGAATCTTCTTCCTGTGACAGTTACTGGGCATGCGCTGTGCAGATGGAGGCTTCGCCTCTTACGAGACAACAAGAGGACCACCTTGGCTCGAGCTCTTCAACCCATCGGAGATATATGGTAGGTAGCCCGACAGCTGCTGTGCTGATTGAACATTGAGAGATAGTATAGAGAGAGTGAGTATGGTTTACACCGCTTTTTGCAATATTCCATCAATATCACCGGGGGTGGGGTTGGGGGTTGGATGGAACACCAGAAATGGGTTTCACACATTGTACACATGTGGGGAATCGAACCCAGATCTTCGGCGTGACGAGCCAACGCTTTAACCAAAAGGCTACCCCATGGCCCTTATAATGAATGAGAAATTAAGGGTAAACATACATTTGATTATACTGCCACATTATTTGTGTCACAATGTGTCGTTTGATAACTATATAATTACCTTTTTTCGAATAAATATAATGATATCGTTATCATATCTATATACTTGACTTAAAATGATTGTCCCTCGCACATATTCCTTAGGGATCTGTTGACGAGCAAAGCTTCACCATTAGGCTACCCCACCGCCATAACTGTTTCCATTATTTTCACGGCCCCAAAAACTTTAAAAAATATCTCATCATGGTCGCCTTCTGTAGTGAATGAAATTAAAGGATGGATCGAATCAAGAATATATCGAACTCTTCTACTGGAAGGCGGCGGTATTAGATTAACACCTGGTAGAAGCAAGTGTTTCTATAACGAGGCTGTCGTTCAGGAAAGAAGTGACAGACAATATTCCACAAACCATTTGGAGATGTTGTCAGATATCAGATGGCTCTCATTGATGCAAACCGGGGTTGTGGGTTTTAACTGAGCTTAACAAAAAGAGTTGATGTATATCAGTAGAATGGTACGATGAGGTACGTCATGACTTACCCACGTCCACACGGTTTCAGGCAACATCATGGTGGACTACACCTATGTGGAGTGTACCTCGTCTGTCATACAGGCGCTCAAACTCTTCACAGATGAGTATCCGGGTTACAGGGCAGAGGAAATAAGGATGACAATCAAGAATGGATTAGACTTCATCACAAAGGAACAGCGCCCTGATGGCTCCTGGGAAGGGTCGTGGGGGGTCTGTTTCACGTATGCTGGTTGGTTCGCGCTGGAAGCTTTCAGTTGTATGGGAGAGAGGTATTATGGACAATATGCCCCGGAAACTGTGATGAGAGGGTGCGACTTCCTGGTCAGTAAACAGATGGAGGACGGAGGCTGGGGCGAGGACTTTGAGTCATGTGAACAGGGGCAATATGTTCAAAGTGAAAGCTCCTGTATCTTAAATACCTGTTGGGCTCTGCTGGGATTAATGGCGGCCAGGTAAGAGGATTTATTATTGGTTTTGGTTGATCTGTACCTGTGCTCGATAGCACGACAGTGGGCATGAGGTAGAAAGGGTGGATCGGGGAGTGGGGGTGGGTGAAATGGTATCTTGATAATGATAAAACTAAGGACAAGTAAAACATTTATCACATTTAGGAAACAACTGTACAATTCCATCTTTTCTTATTTTATAAATAAAAACACATTGTTGGCAAAATATTCGACAGTCCTAGGATCTGCCAAACCACCCCTACTCAAATTCCCTAGCCCAGGTAGCTCATAAATGATGTGTGCATCAGACATTTGCTCCAACGTTCCCTTGAATAAATGTTTTAATATTTTGCAATGAACCTATTTAGTATTGGCTTCACCCAGCACCCTGTTGTCGTCAGGGCAAGTAAAATGAAGCCCAACTTCAGTTGGTATTCTATATTCTGCTTTCAACTTACAGGTACCCAGATATGAACGTGATGGAAAGGGGGATTCGATCTATCATGTCTCGTCAGCTGAACAACGGAGACTGGCCACAGGTGGGTGCCACCAGCCCCTGGTATTGTGTGTTCAATGGAAGTTGTTTCTGGAACCAGTAACTGTGTACATGGTCTTTGCATACTAGTCGTGATATTGCTGGAATATTGCTAAAAGCGGCTTACAATCATTGCAACCCATCCACTCCAGTATTACTTTAAGATAGCGCTTATTTCCTCTCTAATTCGAAATGGAGATTATATGTTTTCAAAAACATTGCAGGAGGGTGTGAATGGAGCATTTGCAAAGTCTGGCGCCATCTACAGCGACAGCTACCGCAACATCTTCTCCATCTGGACACTGGGACGATTCAGCCGGCTGTATGCAGACAACCCCCTTGCTCAGTGCTCCTGAAGATGTGTGCATTGTGTAGAATAATGTCGCACCGCTTGTATATTCTAATAAACGTTGTATTCAGGGAAAAGTGTGTTTCATACTTAGTACATCAAGGCGTTATTGTATATTTTGCAAAGGGGATAAAGTGCCATTTTTTGGTTTCGATTTCCAGGACGTACAATCATCAAGGAATGTACACTACAGTTACTCTACTCATGTTACAGCAACCCCGAAACAAACACTACTGATGTTACAGCAACCCCGAAACAAACACTACTGATGTTAAGCATATGTTTATCGTGATAAAGGTATAAGCACATTGGCTTTCAAGGTTTCACGATCTGCAACAGACGCAATCCAATTCCATCATCTCTCCTGAGGATTTACCATATTTTTAACAGAAACAGTTGATTTTGTTGTGTAGTTTGTAACCATAGATGAATGATAGATGCAGTGGCCTGAGCCAGCGAATGATAGAGACATAAAACGTTGTCTGGTCCAACTCCTGGCAAGAATATGGCGTCGGTTTTCTTGTATTCCAAGACATCCTAATGGTGCACAACCTCCACAGAATTCAGACCTTCAGTAGCTAATATGCTTATCTGCTCAGGCAACTGCGTGAATACATAAGGCTAAACGTCATGGAAAACTCACTAAAACTAGTCGTGAGCGCAATGAATATTTCCTCATGAACATCATCGGTGTACATCATATTCCTAAGCAGAAGGGAGAACTGTCTCGGATGTATTACGTGTAGGATATAACATGACCCGCGGGAAATGCCTAAGGGTCGGAGGCCCGCGGGCATTTCCCAAGGGAAGAGGGCTTACTTTTCAATAATGCCCACGGGTCATGTTATTTCCAACTTATAGACCGACCAATATTTGGTATTTACTGTTGAAATCTACTGGGATGAGACTGGCAGTCGACGCCTCGCAACGCACGTGCGCTGCCTACACTACCCGTCTTGTGACCAACACACGGTTCATACCGACAAACAGTCTCAATCTTCACAGCGATCCTTCGTAGCCTAGTGGACAAAACCGCCAAGCTACTAAGCGAAGGGTTTCGGGTTCGAAACCGGGTGTCGGCACTACATGTTGGAAATTGTCAATAATGTCATATTTTAAGATCGCATTCAGTGATGGCAAGACGAAGTCGTATCAAAACCAGTAATAATTCAAATTCAAGGGCTATTCCTCAGAAAAGAGGGACGTTATTAAGACAATGCCCGGGGCACAGGGACGTTATTAAGATAATTGCACGGGACAGAGGGACATTATTAAGATAATTACCCGAGGAAGCGAGCTTGTATCAGATGTGAGGGCTATTACGAGAAAAAGTGTCCCCTTAGAACAATAGAGTGGACGTCATATCTGCAATGGAGGACTTATCACACTACCAAGAGGAAGCCTTCTACCCAAGAACAATCTTGATTCAACCTCGACTCGATTATGTTGAAAATAGAGCCTGAAATCTGCTTTAACCTTCCTGTTGCGGAGTGGTTCCAGAACATTGGATCATGATGCTGACCACAAACGTGTATAGTCAGCTGACAGCTGTGTTTGTGATGAGTGAAATGGAAATATACATGAACTGATGTCAAAACTAATGGCCAACATTTCCGTGAGTACACGCCGTAATCAGCGCAGATGAGTAACATTTGTACAGTATTAGGACACGATGTGTTCGCCTTCTAAGAGGAAGAGCAACCTGAAATACTACTTCTCAGGATGAGTAGGCCCGGGGAAGGATGAGGACTTTGATCTGGGGTAGTGAGTGATTGTAATAGTCCAGCAATAATTCAGGAGAGGAAAGCACTCGTGATGTTAATCGAACGTAAGCCCGCCAACCAACCCTTCTCCCTTGATCATGCCGGGATCAGAAGAAGAAGACTTCTCAGCAGCGCAATAAAACATCTCAGTTGTGTCCACAACCTCCAAACTCCCACATAGAAATAATGTCGACCACTGACTCTATTCCATGACAAAAGCATTTTGTGTTCGATTTTTTCATATCTCGCGACATGTTTTGCCTCTATCATCTAACGCCGTTTCTGATTTGTTGGCCCAATAACAATTTCTACAATGGAATACTGGTACAATACCACACGGAGAACTATTATAAATCATATTACCCAATACTGCACACAATGTATCCGTTAGTTCCTTGTCACGGGTATACACGGGTATATATGTGTTGTAGATGACGTGCATCTCTGTGTGTGCCATGGTCGGTGTTACGGCAAGAGTCAGTGAGTGGCGTGTGATATTTTCATTCAGGATTTGAAAAGAAATATTTGAAGATATTCTAGAACGAGAACTTAACAATTGTATATAATAGGAACCAACGTACTATGGCGTTCTTCGCCGTTGCCTTTGCAACTGTGATCGGTCTTCAGTTCGCGCAAGGTAAGACTGACTGACTGACTGACTGAGTATGGTTTTACGCCGCTTTTAGCAATATTCCAGCAACATCACGGCGGGGGACACCAGAAATGGGCTTCACACATTGTGCCCATGTGGGGATTCGAACCCGGGTCTTTGGCGTGACGAGCCAACGCTTTAACCATTAGGCTACCCCACCGCCCCCCGCAAGGTAAGAACTTCGGTGTTCAGAAAGGCCTCGATGGCCTTTTACAATTATATGTGTGTGCCAATCACAGTTGTTCCGAAGTGTTATAGTTCAGTATCAGGATTTTCCAAACTCAGTATAGTCCTGGAAATAAAAAGATGGCATTAAATTTTCTACGACTTTTCGAGTCATCACTGACCTCATTAACACCTTGTGTCATAATCAAGGCGGGGAACACCAGAAATGGGATTCACACATTGTACTCATGTGGGGAATGAAACCCGGGTCTTCGGAGTAACCACTAGGCTACCCCACCGCCCCTGGTCATCCATGAGTCATGTCAACCATTATACCACTGTTTCACTATAGACTCATACCTGCATCATTATAGGGGGAGTCAACACTTATGTCATGACATATTCATGAGAGCCTGCCACGTATAACAGAGAAATAACATCATATGTTTACATGGGGACCCCGCGAAATCTATGATCTGAACCTGTATTTCGATAGTGAATGTTGACATTTTGACAAGTTTGGCATGGATAAAACAAAGTTAATATTTTTACAAGCTTGCATGTCAGTGATGTCAGTGCACATCAGTGTTGTTATTGCCCCTATGCGTCATGCAACACATATCCCGTTATCCACAAAATAGCATGTAAACACGAAATCACAGAGGAGTGGGAATGTTGCTCAACATGAAGGGAACGACGACTACCGGGAAGTCGAAATCATCCCTTTTGACATACAGTTTTTGTCGCCCTGAAACTGTATGCAACGATCTAGATAAGAAACATATGAGGCGATGTCACTTGTCACTTTTATTCCAAGTTAAAGTGAGTAAATCAGGGGAAGGGAATTGGCAATTTGATAGATCACCGAGATCATTGATACACCTGAAGTTTCAGTCAAATTACCTTGTATTGAATTATCTAACCAGAGCAGAACTTCTGATTCATGTGCACATGAAACATGAAGGGAAGCAACGGCAGAGGGGATGCCAACGTTTTGTCTTCATGTTAAGCACCAATGATGGTCCCATCATCAACCTTATTCATGTATTGTAGTTCTAAGCTTGAGGACCTGGCAACTGTGCAACAAGCGTATTGTAGTTTGGAAGGTTGGGTTTTTCTGTACTACCAAATTTCCTCTCAGCACGTTTATGTAAACATAATTATAATTCTGTTTTACTGATCTACTAGCCACATCGACAACAGTAACGGTTACAACAGCAATCATGTCAGAGGCAGCAAGTTTAACCACATCACCGGCTACAACGACTATGGCGTCAGATACGTCTACATCAACAACTAGAACTACAATTACAGCGACATCAACATCGGAGAGTCCGACATCACTCTCTTCATCATCTTCACCAAATGCAAACACAGGTTTGTAGACACATGTATAATCCTGGGTTTGGGGATCACCTACTTATCACTTGTAGCCTACTTTAGATGTCATGAATATATTTTCGGAAATGTGGTCAGAACTGCAGTATCAGATACATTGGGGTATGGGGTATCCTGAAGAAAAAGCGGTTCCCAGTCCATTATTGTTGAAACATACTGAGTTTCTTGTATGTGTTTTGTTTACCATTACCCTTTTCTCTCTGTCAACACCAGTACGTACGATGTCGCTTCCCCCAGCAACCTCACCATTGGTCATAATGGCAGCATCACCCACAGCCTCAGGTACGTCTACACCACCATTAACAACAACAACAATAACAACAACAATAACAACAACAACAATAACAACAACAACATCAACAACAACAACTACAACGACCACAAGTCCGATACCACACTCTTCATTATCTTCCCCAATTCCAAGCAGTCCAAACCAAGAGAGCACCGGTATGTAGACAAATATCATGATATGGATATAGAATCCTTGGTTTTTCAATTGCTGACATATGTGAACCCACGCTCGATGTCAAGAAATCAAATTATGGGCGAATGTTTTTCAGAACTACAACATGTAATACACATATTACTGACTGACGGAGTTTGGTTTTACGCCGCTTTTAGCAATATTCCAGCAACATCACGGCGGGGGACATCAGAAATGGGCTTCACACATTGTACTCATGTGGGGATTCGAACCCGGGTCTTCGGCGTGACGAGCCAACGCTTTGACCACTAGGCTACCCCACCGCCGCCCTAATACACATATCAGGTTCTGACCATGGACTAACCAACTTGTTTCAAAGTCAGTCAGGCCGAAAGCCGGAGGCTGTTAAGAGCAACTTGAAGTCTATACTGGCTATCCGTCGCCAAGGTATGGTTGTAACGGAGTGAATACCATTCGTCTTTTTCATCTTCGATTATTATTAAAACTGTCACTTTCGTCAAAATTAGTGCTAACAACGACCCCATCACCGGAAAAAAACACACCACCGACTGCATTATCCACCACAAAAACGGCTGCACCACCAACACCTGCAACGATTGCAAAGACGAAGAATCCAACATCTGTTACCACGTCATCAGCATCATCCATGTTGTCATTATTCATCAGCTCAGCTGCTGTAACCAACATGAGTTCAAATTACACAACACGGAGAGAGATGTCAACACACTCTTCTTCAACTTCATCCAATCCTAATACTTCAACACAAGATTTCACAGGTATGTGGGCAAACATGAAATCCCCGGTTTCGAAAGCAATACCATTGGAAATACGCTCTCACTTTGTGTCAAGGATTAGGTTATACTAAAGTCAAGTTCAGAAGGGTCTTGGAACCCCAGACTCCAATACAAATGTTCTATAAGTACGGCGAAATAACCACTTGGGCCATTCCCAACAGTATATATTCATTCTTGTTTGTAACCATGGTAATGTGTGCGTTGTAATACAGTCACCATATACTAGTAAGTCCTGTCGATCATCAATTATTTGACTTAAGGTATGTATGTCACCTGTAACTCACTGATTTCAGAGACTGGAGGCATCGATGACGCTCTTCTCATCACCTTGTTCTTGGTGACGTTCGTCGTCATTGTCATCATAATTTGTATAACAGCAGTTATCATCACTGTCATTAGGTACGGATTTTTATATTCTTGCGCTGGTCTTGTACGTAATCTTTTCCTCTGGTTTTACCATTCGCAGTTAACCTAAAGGTGTAGTGTCGTAATACTCTTGCAGAGTTTCGTCTCTAAAAGTTCTAAAATTCACTTCGTTACGCCATCTTGGGGAAAACAAAATAACACAGTTTCGTTAATTCATTAGAGTGGTTGGCAAGTACGAACATTTGGATATATCGTCATTCTTCACACTGTTTTACAAAACTGAAATACTTTCCAAAGCAAGCTCACTAGGAGTGAGAGAATTGGTTCACTTAAACGCCGCTTGTGACAGTATTCCAGTGATATGATGGCGTGGCAGTCACATGTGGGAGACAAGGCCCCAAGTGATGCAGGTCTACTAAGCACTGTGTATAAACACACTGGCGCGTATAGTGCTGACTATACATAAGTCTTGGAGAACCGGGATTCCACGGGTATAATGGACACCTGAGACAACTTTCGTCTAACGATCTCTTGCTGTCACTGATCATTCTTTAATACACAAATACTCACATGGTTAGATTTACATTGCAGATAGCGTGTAGCTTCCGTTGTGTTTACAGATGAATATTTACAAAGTCTGCCTGTATGTATGCTTGAGTAAAACATGGAAGCGTTTAGAGCCATGCAACTCAAACAGGTCGTGTGATACTCCTCAGAGTTTCTAGGACTTCAGTCCACAGCGAAGCTCGTGTGATACATATGGTCTCACCTTAGGCAAGTGAGTTTGTTCACAATTGCCTCTGCTCACCCAGCAGAAAATGGCTACCCGATGAAAATGGTTATGTCGTGAGACTATTTATCTCCTAGCCCTTAACAGACAGCTTGGGTTATCCGGGGTAATACTGATTGGATTGTGCGCTTTGAGCAGAATATCTAGCCTGGAAAAGGCGCTTTATAAATATTCTCATTATTATTATTTTTTGCAGGAGAAAAAAGGCCACGAAGGACCATGATCAAGAACCTCGCTACTCCAACTTTGTGGTCCCAGATGAAGTCGACAGCTACCGAACTCTAGGTCGTGCAGTGTATAAAAATGAAGTCATTCATCTTGAGACAGTCAACGCTTGTGAGAGCGAATCCCTTCCACATTCTGACCCACTGGATCTCAAGCAGACAGAAGACGATTATACAACCATTGACGGGCTGGAAACAGTGTAGTACACCCTGTCAATTGTAGAGACGGGTGCATCTAAAGTAAACTCTATTGTCCGAAACGCCTTCCGGAATATGCACTGAGATCTGTGTCTGTACATAACATACAATAAGACATGTCTGGGAGATACGTATGTTAGTGTGTTGCATCCGTATTAGCGTAGTCGTGACGTATACATGCATGTATATTTTTTTGATTATAAGACTTTCCGTATAAATTGCACTTTTTTCATTTTGAATGATGTGACATGTTTGTTTACTAGTGTAGTACACAAACAAAACCGTATTTAAATTTTGTAGCTCTCTGCTGAATTTCTATAAGAGAGCTCATGTGTGTCCTGGAAAGGAAGTTTAATGCAGAAGGCGCGCCAAAGTTGTGCAATAAAGTTGACTGAAGTCTGATCAAGCAACACTGAGCATTTTTGTCATACTTCTGTCGTATTTTTGCAAGTTAGAATGATGTCGAGGCTGAATGCTGGCATATCCTGTCACGCCCTACACACGTGGAGTCATATCCTACATACGGGGTCACATCTACACAATTGGAGTCATGTTCTATATACGGGGAAGTCATATCCAACACATGGTGAGTCATATCCAACACACCGGGAGGCATGTTCTAAAAACAGGAGTCATATCCTATACAAGGGAAGTCGTATCATACATACATGGAGTCATATCCAACACACGGGGAGTCATATCTTGCACACTGGGAGTGATATCCTACACATTGGGAGTTATATCCTACAAACGGGAGTCATGTCCTACATATGTGGACAGCACACGGAAGCCATACCCTACAGAGAGCCAGGTTTTACAAGCGAAGTGGTATGCTTCACACGGGACTCATATCCCACATACGTGGAGCATATCCTACACATAGGGAGTAATATCCTACGTACAGGAGTTATATTCTAAACAAGGAAAGTCGTATCCTGCATACGGGATTCAAATCCCTCACAATGGAGTCATGTTCCTGCACCATGGGAGTTATATCCTACACTCAGGGGACATACCTGGAGTCATACCCGGCACACGAGGCATTATATCCTACATTCAGGGGACCAGGACTTACATACCTTGAGTCATACCCGGCACACGAGGCGTTATATCCTACACTCAGGGGACCAGGACTTACATACCTGGAGTCATACCCGGCACATGAGGCGTTATATCCTACACTCAGGGGACCAGGACCTACATACCTAGAGTAATACCCGGCACATGAGGCGTTATATCCTACACTCAGGGGACCAGGACTTACATACCTGGAGTCATACCCGGCACACGAGGCGTTATATCCTACACAAGTAGACCAGGACTTACATACCTGGAGTCATACCCGGCACACGAGGCGTTATATCCTACACTCAGGGGACCAGGACTTACATACCTGGAGTCATACCCGGCACATGAGGCGTTATATCCTACACAAGTAGACCAGAACTTACATACCTGGAGTCATACCCAGCACATGAGGCGTTATATCCTACACAAGTAGACCAGGACTTACATACCTGGAGTCATACCCGGCACACAAGGCGTTATATCCTACACAAGTAGACCAGGACCTACATACATGGAGTCATACCCAGCACATGAGGCGTTATATCCTACACAAATAGACCAGGACTTACATACCTGGAGTCATACCCGGCACATCAGGCGTTATATCCTACACAAGGGGACCAGGACCTACATACCTGGAGTCATACCCAGCACATGAGGCGTTATATCCTACACAAGTAGACCAGGACTTACATACCTGGAGTCATACCCGGCACATGAGGCGTTATATCCTACACAAGGGGACCAGGACCTACATACCTGGAGTCATACCCGGCACCCGAGGCATTATATCCTAAACACAAGGAGACCAGGACCTACATACCCGGAGTCATACCCGGCACATGAGGCGTTATATCCTACACTCAGGGGACCAGGACCTACATGCCTGGAGTCATACCCGGCACATGAGGCGTTATATCCTACACACAGGGGACCAGGACCTACATACCTGGAGTCATACCCGGCACATGAGGCGTTATATCCTACACAAGGGGACCTGGATATACATACCTGGAGTCATAGCAGGCACATGAGGCGTTATATCCTACACAGGGGACCAGGACTTACATACCTGGAGTCATACCCGGCACGTGAGGCGTTATATCCTACACAAGGGTACCAGGACCTACATACCTGGAGTCATACCCGGCACATGAGGCGTTATATCTTACACAAGGAGACCAGGATATACATACCTGGGGTCATACCCGGCACATCAGGCGTTATATCCTACACAAGGGGAACAGGACTTACATACCTGGAGTCATACCCGGCACACGAGGCGTTATATCCTACACAAGGAGACCAGGACCTACATACCTGGAGTCATACCCGGCACATGAGGCGTTATATCCTACACACAGGGGACCAGGACCTACATACCTGGAGTCATACCCAGCACATGAGGCGTTATATCCTAAACACAAGGGGACCAAGACCTACATACCTGGAGTCATACCCGGCACATCAGGCGTTATATCCTACACAAGTAGACCAGGACCTACATACCCGGAGTCATACCCGGCACGTGAGACGTTAAATCCTACACACAGGGGACCAGGACCTACATACCTGGAGTCATACTCGGCACATGAGGCGTTATATCCTACACACAAGGGGACCAGGACTTACATACCTGGAGTCATACCCGGCACATCAGGCGTTATATCCTACACAAGAAGACCAGGATATACATACCTGGAGTCATACCCGGCACACGAGGCGTTATATCCTACACAAGGAGACCAGGACCTACATACATGGAGTCATACCCAGCACATGAGGCGTTATATCCTATACAGGGGACAAGGACCTACATACCTGGAGTCATACCCAGCACATGAGGCGTTATATCCTACACACAGGGGACCAGGACCTACATACCTGAAGTCATACCCGGCACACGAGGCGTTATACCCTACACAAGGAGACCAGGACCTACATACCTGGAGTCATACTCGGCACACGAGGCGTTATATCCTACACAAGTAGACCAGGATATACATACGTGGAGTCATACCCAGCACATGAGGAGTTATATCCTACACACAGGGGACCAGGACCTACATACCTGGAGTCATACTCGGCACATGAGGGGTTATATCCTAAACACAAGGGGACCAGAACCTACATACCTGGAGTCATACCCAGCACATGAGGCGTTATATCCTACACACAGGGGACCAGGACCTACATACCTGGAGTCATACTCGGCACATGAGGCGTTATATCCTACACAAGGGTACCAGGATATACATACCTGGAGTCATACCCGGCCCGGCAAAGTTTTACAGACATTCCTCCGACGCGATATTCATAATGTCAACCAATCCATTTGGACATATCACCTTTGAACAACAGTTTGGTTTGATAGGCATGGTTGTCCGCCACTTGCTTCAAACCATGGCAAGCACGAGATATTAGACGTAGATCTGAGAGAGCGTTTCTGTTGTTTCCTGTTTGCTAGCCACTGACTGTCTACAGGAACCAAATGGGGACATTTAATACATCTTCAAAAATATTCCGCCGAGGTGATTCCAAACACACCCTTACAGAAAGACTGGAAAAACAGTCAGGACATATTTAAACAAAATTGGTACTTAAAGCTCAGATCCCAAGCAAATACGAATAGAATCAATGTTAGACAACTTGAACATAACTGTACGTAAACTAGTTTATCAGCATAAGCTACATCACATATGTACATATACTTAGAGATCACTCCAGCGCTGTTCATAATCAAGTTTTGAGGAAAAGTTCGCCATCAATACAATAATTTCATATCCTTGTTTTCTGATTTCAATACAGATAAGAACATTCACATTAGACTGGCGGTTACATGTACTTAATGCAAGCAGCCAATGAATGTTATCGACGTTGGCATGTTAGCTACATGTTTTCGGCGTTATGTTTGTCTATAGTATACACACCGGCCCATACATCAATGGATGTATGAGTATGACACGCTGATACTATGGTGTTTGCCACAACCCGAGTCAAAGGAAATGAGGAAGTCTGACACGAGCTCTGCTATTCAACAAGTGCCAAATGTTTACAGAATCGAGCCAATTATTCTCTGCCGTTGACGTTGCAGATTATCCAAGACATTGCAGGATAATTATGAACAAGAAATAGTCGGTCCCTATATATGGATAATCAATATGTCATTAACACCTTTATGAAGACAACATGTCAACATCGCTTTAAAACAAAATCGTGGGATGTATGAATTAATGTAAAATGTGGATACTTTTTTCTGGATATGTAATTAGAATAAACACAGACTTTTGAAACTAAATAAAACACGTGTAGTGACAGTTACTTTAAAACTTAAAGAGATCATCACCCTGCGTTATTTCGTGTGACGAATACTGCCTGTTTAAAGTACCACCCCCGTAGTTAGAAAGTATGAAGAAGAGAGTAGAGTGGTTAAATAAATAACCTTTGTAACACGTTAAACGTTAAACGAAATATAAAGACATTCTTTGTTTCGCAATCAAGGGGAAATTTATTATACACAGACTTTCCTTGCTGGTTTTTATCGCGTCTGTGATTCAGTTCAACCCGGAAGATGAACTTACAACTGTATAATGTTTTGAACGTAGAATTTTAAATTGATATAGCATGGGTCAATGCACGAAATAATATAACCGTGCCCATATGATCTGATAATGTACTATCAGGAAGTATTTTGCTAAACTAGTGCATTAAGTTGTGCTAATGAAAACAACAACAACATCACCATCGCTCTTTCTTTGGGGAAATGGTATAGACTATTCCATCCTTAGCATGAGAGTATATTAACATATTCGCTGACCAATCCCCAATGCCTTTATTTAATTGTAAATTTCCCATTTCAGATGTTTTCCCGCTCACCGTGTGACGTCAAATCCTCACTAAACTATCACTAATTAGAACTTCCTGAGAATATGCGTAGTTCCTGTTATACATTGTCCAACTTCTAGAATACATATGATATGATATATAGTATAATAATTGGGGTATATTTCATTACGTGTGACAAATTTGTGTGTTCAACGTATAACAAAGTGAACGATAAATTGTGATAACAAATGAAAATAACTTACCTGCACGAATGACTTTTCCCCTTAAATCTGATTGTGGTTTATGAAATCACCCGACTGCTTGTTGTGCAACGAAACCGGAATATGAAGTAATTTTGTTGATAAATGTTAAAGTGTGTGCTAGTGTCATGGTGAGACAGAGAGGGTTCGGTTAAACCTTGACTAGTGATCTGGTAGAATCGTGTGTAAAGAGGGGGAACGAAGCAGGCAAGGATGACACTCATCTTCATCTTCGTCGTTGTGATCAGCCTCTCTGACGGTAAGCATCTTCGTTTGGTTGTTTTTCAAACAGGAGATTGTTCTGTAGAAAAAAGACACCCCCCCCCACCCCACCCCCGCAAACCTGTTTGAAAAGCATGTAGGAATATTGTCCTGCAAAACATGTGACGTGCAACATTCTGCTGGTAGCACCGCCAACTTGTCTCTGGTTCATGGGTTTGCCTATGATATGGTTGCATTGTTTCTAATGTGCCTGGGCGGTGGGGTAGCCTAGTGGTTAAAGCGGTCTCTCGTTACGCCGAAGACCGGGGTTCGATTCCTCGCATGTGCACAATGTGTGAAACCCAGTTCTGGTGTCCCCCGCCGTGGAGTATTGCTAAAAGCAGCTTAAAACCATACTCACTCACTCACTCTCGGGTGCGTAATGCCTCCTCATTGGACGAGGGGCGGCGCGGTAGCTCAGGAACGAAGGCCCAAGTTCGATTTCCCATATAGGTACATGGTGTCCCCAGTCGTGATGGTGCCGGAATATTGGTGAAAGCGGCGTAAAACGTAACTCACACAAACATCAAATGTACGACGGCCTACATATGCGCTAACCATGCTATTCATTTAAATGATGAAGATGAATTCAGTGACTTTATTTGTTTCAGCGTCTACGACATCCTCTCCCACAGTGACTACAGAAGCTACAGGTACACCATCAAGTATTACGACACTGGTGACCACAATGCCGGCCACGTCTACAGGAACCACAACAACGGCAACACCAGTGACCTTTTCATCTGCAACTACAACTCCTAGAGCTACATCATCGGATTTTGGAACAACGAAGAACACATTGGAAACTACGACATCCGTAACCCCACTATCTGCAACTACATCTTCAGGGATCACAACGACATCTAATACACCATATACAGAGACTTCGGAGACAGTAACCTCTGCAGCAGCTACAACACAGAAAGGGAGCACAATACTGACTACAACACCAAAGCAGGGTATATATGTTTACACATTGGTTTCAGTGGAACGCTCTTAAGCCGGTTTGATACGCATGCGTTGATTAGGAGTTCAGAATTTGAAAAAAATAGGTTTGTTTGTTGTTTTACGCCGCACGCAGCAATATTCCAACTATATGGCGGCGATCTGTAAATAATCGAGTCTTGATCAGACAATCCACTGATCAACATCACGAACTTCGATCTACGCAGTTGAGACACGATGACATGTGTCAACCAAACCATTGAGTCTGACCACCAGATCCCATTAGTCGTCTCTTACGACAAGCATGGATTGCTGAAGACCAATTCTAACCTGGACCTTCACGGGTGATTTTGGTAGTTGAGCGACGACTCCTACTCAAACGCAATCGCGCTATGAATTCCTATGCTCTGTTGAACGCTCAAAGATCAAACAGTGCGCAGATGATGATGGGTATGCATTGCATGATGCATGTGTTTATGTCAGAATACTTTCGGTTTTGAACACAGAGAAACACAATATATCAGGCCAATCGTTCTGCATTGCTTTACAGTGAAGTATTTTTCTATTCCGTTGAAGCTACCTCCTTTTTATGACAGCATTGGCCGTGATATACGCCATTCATTGCTGACTCCTTACAATTAGAAAGACAAACAAGTTTTGCAGTAAACACAAAAAGAAGAGCGTTTGCTCAAACTACCAACATATTCAAGCACATCTTGAACTCTATATATTGATATTAACGTGAGAGTGAATTAGATGCGAAAATGCGAGTGGTCTTTGCTTGAATAAATTATACTTCGCAATGCTTTTTGTAACATTTCTATCAAACATGATGGCAAAGGTCATCCTTGATCTTGTATTCCTTTGCTAAACACTAGTAGAAAGCGGACATACCAATGTAAATATAAAATCAAGCAGGTTTCTATTCCTCATCCTTGACATGCAAATTGCTAGTATCCAGTTGGATTAACATCAGGGTGAAGTCGCATTTTTCGCTGGGAGACGCGATAGTTTCAAGATTTACAGTATACCAATGTGTTCTTTGTGTTGTATATTGTCCTCTTCATTGATATTTCTAGGGTGCCATACCAGCTGTACCTGTGTATGTGACGATGCTGCACTAACAACGTCGACGGTGTTGTTGTTTGTCGCTGTCCTCGTTATCTGTGCAACAACGGTTATTCACGCCGTTGTCAGGTATGTTGTCACAACATTGAAAAGACATAAAACATGTCCATATACAGGCGCCCCCTAACTGAAACATACATCTCTACCCGACAAGATACAAGTGTGTGGTACTGTACAGGTAGTAGCCGTGAAGATCTCGGTTAGAATATATATCTTCAGTAACCCATGCTTGTCGTAAAGGGCGACTAACGGGATCGGGTGGTCAGGCTCCCTCACTTGGTTGACACATGTCATCGGTTCCCAATTGCAGAGATCGATGCTCATGCCGTTGATCACTGGATTGTTTGATCCAGACTCGATTATTAACAGACCGCCGCCATATAGTTGGAATATTGCTGCGTGCTGCGTAAAACTAATTCACTCACTCACTCACTCCTGCACAGGTAGCACTCGATACCAGGTAAGATGACAACTGCTCATTCAGACTGTTATTTGGTGCCAAGTGACAGAAAGTAAATCTGTTCCTCCTATCAGTTCGTCTGTATATGGTTCATTAGGTCCTTCCTCGCCACCTTCCACAGAAAGACGAACTAATTGTGTAAAGCCTTTGTCAGAATTACTTTGAGTGACATTTTTGAAGTTGGAAAGTTCAATACAGAACAAGCTTTATGGATAAAAATGTCTTTTATTTCGCGAGTGCGACGTTTCGATTCATATTTTTGTACTATTGCCTGTCAACGGTACAAGAATCTGTATCGAAACGTCGCACTCACGAAAAGAAGAAGTTGTTTTTAAGTTCGTTTATATTCCTTTGTCAGAAACTGGCCAAAACGCGGAGAGTTTCTGGACAAATGGGTTTCCAGAATTAAACACGTTGTTATACGTGTTCTGTTTCCTATATATTCAGGGAGGAGGCGACAGTGAGTGTAGCACGTGTCTGCAGGCCTTCTCCAAATGTACATGCATTAAACTACTGTGATATTACTGAATTTCTACTCAACATATGAGGATCAACTCACCTTATATTTACAGGAAACGACAGGAAACAATGGGAGGCAAAGCTGCCAGGTCTGATCCAACCTTTTCGGAGGTTATATTGAAAGACATTGAGGGAGACCACATTTACGGGAAATTGTATTACGAGAATGACCGGAAAGATAGGACTGATCTTGATATGACCCCACCTAAACCCTGCTTTCGTGATTTGGATAACAAGAAGGAGACCAAAGATGCACAGCCTTGAACAATTTAGCATACGATATGTTTTGTAAGCAAATGTCGTACGAATTTCGTATACACATAGGCGCCATATTTGTGTACAAGCTGATGTGACTGACGATCATTAAACTCAAGACTGAAGGCGTTGTAAAAGAATATTCGACACTTGTATGTTTAATGCGTAAGAGTGAACTTGAGAGATTTGAATTTGAAACATATATTGTGTTGAAATCACTCATTCAACCTAATCGTGAATACAGTTCTCGACGCTCATCAAACACTGAAAGATAAGCCGTTACGTATAGATTCCTTTAGGTCTATCGAGGATCTGTTGTTCTTCAGTAACAGTAAAATATCCAAGTCACTTTCACTGAGCTACCCACCTGTACAAGTGAAACCACTTCGTCTGATTGTCATGAGTTCCCGTGTTCTGTGACGTGAACAATTGACTTGCCTTTCCATGTGTTTAGGACGGGTGCTCCC
Source organism: Haliotis rubra (assembly GCF_003918875.1). Taxonomy (NCBI): domain Eukaryota; kingdom Metazoa; phylum Mollusca; class Gastropoda; order Lepetellida; family Haliotidae; genus Haliotis; species Haliotis rubra. The sequence continues at coordinate 472,467 of NW_025767224.1, read as the reverse complement.
GGTGTAACAGGATACACTCACCTTTTGCGAAGTCCTGTTTATCATCACTGTGAAACGCAGCTGTTCACATGCACGATATTTGCACATGCTTTTCAGCAATTTCATGAATGATCCTCGTACAATTCATCTGCATATATTAAAGTTTGCAGATGGTTCCCCCAAGTTAGTGGAGAAATCAATCTTCGATGTAACCATATGTATATACACGTGAGCAATAATTAAACACCACCCTATTTTGAAAATAAGATGTGATGCTACAGAAAAGTTAGGGTATAGCCATCAATTTAATCAACCTGTAGTTAAAGAAGCTTTATCCACCGACAGTTTTACAAATACCATAGCTTATTCTATTCTTTAGGAAAGAATATGTTGATGAAAATATGATGGGACTGAATCTTTATCCAAAATAACTATTCCTCTCCTGCTCAAACTACACAATAAAATTAAGTTTTGACTAAAAATAACAATTCTGTTATATACCAAGATGACATTTAAACATCAAGTAAGCTTTAATTATGCGTAATCAGGAAGAACCCGAATGTCAAAGATTCAGACCTTTTTCCAACAATTCAGATTGTTCATTGACAAAAACTGAAAAAGGCTACATTAATAAGATTTTGGAATCATTTTTAATAATTTCTGTTTTAGGACAGAAAAACACCTGTTTTAAATATAGGCAATTATCCTAATTAAAATACATGGTAATTTCAATGATGTTGAAATATCAAATTATAAAGGATATATTTTGGTAGGAGTTATTTTTTTAGAATTTCATTTCAGACAAAATTAATTGGTACAAATATAGGGTGGTGCTTAATTTATGCACAGATGTATATATTAATAACATATAGTGAGTGCTTTAAGTGAGTCTAAACTTTTGATGGTTAGTATATCACAAAGAATGTGCATGGTAATTATACAGAAATCAGCTTGGCCGATATACTAGATACACACAGTGGTTTAAACTTCCGCTTCTGTTTGGTGTCTTAAAGAACCATAGAGGCCATCATGGTCATTCTGGATGTAGCATGAGACATTACTCCCTTAGAGTTAACTATGCCATTGCAGCCGCTGCCATATTTCTTCAAGACAGGAAGACTGGTTTAAACTGTGAATGTACATGGAGGAGCAGACTCAGTATTAACGGACACACAAAACGATAATCACTCGGTTTACTATACCTGTAAATCACCATCATTAGAGATTACAACCGTAGACCAAAGGATAATTAGGTTGAATTCTGTTCACACGAGTTTGAATTCGCAAAAGATGAATTCTATGTTATATTTTGTCACTTGTAAAACAACATGCAAGGTGTAATTGGAAATATATTTTTGTTTGGGGCGAATGTGAAATTACCAACAGATTATGTTATCATCCAGATATAGCAACAATAAGTTGAAAACATATGAGACTGTTCTATTTTGATGAAACTGTTATTAACATCACGAACATGCTCGGTGATGCGTCCTCATATCACAACAATGTGTATTTAACAGCCTGAAGTGTTCTATGTGAACGAACAGCATAAAACTATGTATATCCGCTGAATATATCTACGCAACAAAGACACTTGTTGATATGAACCCGTCTGTACTTTCAATTAGCATTTATTGAACTCTCTCTGTAATAAACATTAAGTACGGGTTCATGATAATTTGTTTAGTATTATTTGCACCAATGTTCGTGCCCGCAGCAACTTATGGGGATATGCATTATGATGATGCAAATCCATCGCCATCTTTAACCTAATCGGTAATACATATTTGTAGGCGACCTGTAAATTATAGAGCACATCATAAGGAAGGAGTGCACTGGATGTAAACAGTCGGACCACTCTATCATAAGATCAGTCCACCTCTACGAGAAGTCAGTGAGTGAGTTTTGTTTTACGGCGCTTTTAGCAATATTTCAGCAAAAGCACGGCGGGGGACACCACAAATTGGCTCCACATATTGTGCCCATGTGGGGGATCGAACCCGGGTCTTCGGTGCACCGAGCGAACGCATCAACAACTAGACTACCCCACTGCCACTCAACGAGAAGTATGAATATTGAGGACTTTTGAAGACAGAATCACGACAAGAACTTTAGGAAATTCGAATATAAAATAATAATTTAACGTTTAGTTTTCTTGTGAATTCATGCAAATGGATTGTAGTTATACTTATAATTGGTGGAGAGTGATTTAACTTTTCAAACACAACAATCTTAGTGCTTGCACCTATTGTATCATGTATTTTTATGTACTGACAGCTGTCATGGGGCTGGACTGTTGCTGAGTTTGAGGTTAAACAACAAGCAAGCAAACAACGCAAACGCCCTTATGAAACCCCTCATTGGATGTCTGAGGTTTTCTAAGGTACCGACCTATTCCGAATAATTCGTAATTCTAATGCTACAAACAAGGTATTAAACTCCACCCACCCACCACGTTGAAAACAAACATTTATACAGAATAATTGTGTCAAGAATATTGCTGAGTGCGGGTTATGCTACAAACATATTCAACACTCTCTTTCGGCTCTTTATGACGGATAAGGATTGTACGCTGCGTTTACCACAATTCCACCAATATCAGCCCATGGGACACCAGAAAAGGTGTATTCCAGCTGTTGGTGTCTATACTTCCATACGTTTCAGGTGCAACTGAGAATGCCTTTCCTAAGAAGATCTGAAAGAGTGGCCTGCCTCTGACAAAAAATTTCATGATAGGTACGTGTACGACATTCCCAAACTTCACAAAGTTGCTGTTTTGACTTGTGCCATACATTTTCCCCGTGTATCATCTTCATAAGGAACTACAAACTTACTGATGTTTAATTTCATCAACTCGTAGCTGCAAATTGTGGGATTTGAAGGGGCGAAAGGCGATGGATGTTTTTATATTTTCTAGTTTCTAATCCTTGCTTAATTCGTCTGTTACGATGGGTTCGTGCTCTTTGGAAATTTGAAATGATATCATATCAATAAAATGAGCAATTTGTTTCAGTCATCTTTTAAAGTCACTTTAGAAATTATCTAAGTGTTTTCTACAAGACACATACAAGATGGGCTCTGTATACCAGATGTCTCTAATGTACGTTAGTGTGTGTGTGTGTGTGTGTGTGTGTGTGTGTGTGTGTGTGTGTGTGTGTGTGTGTGTGTGTGTGTGTGTGTGTGTGTAACTAGGCAGGATTCTCCACACCACATTCTCCATGCACCAGTGCTACTTCACATTGTAACACACACTTGTAAAAATGCCATTATGCCATTTCTCGTAGTTTCCTCCCGAGAACCGTACATCCCCACCCCTCCTCGTCTTGGTGTTAATGCTAACTTTACTTTCAACGTAAGAAACGTGTGAACATCCACAAATAGGTCTTGTGAACGTCGAATTACAGATACCCCGAATGTCCAAGTGGTTAATTGTTATGTCACCGATTTTATATGGAACATATTTGCAACAGTGGTTGGATAGTTACCGCGTGTATTCAACATTAAACTATTTTCGTTGAATTCACTGAGGAAAATGTGTTCCTGGTCCTTTTAATGTTTTTTCACGTCCGTGTACATTTACGTGACTGTTTTCATACGTACGCATGTATAGACTTTGTGTTTTTCGGAATATCATCAATACTATTTTGCCTGTACTATGTGATATTTTCAATATCGTTTTCCTTGTTTGTTTGTGTTTGAATTCGAGAACATTTTTTCCATTTGGGTCAATGTTAGTGAGGTGAATTGGTCTTATTGCAGTTAAGCTCGCAGCCTCTGAGAAGACCCTCCAGCCATATCGTGTTCCCTCACGGGATGTCCACGCAACACTTTGCAGGTGAGGAGATTAGTATTGGACAACTATGGTTATGCATGCCTTACAAATACAGCTTTTTTTCAAAGGAAAATGTGAAAAGGCTCATATGAAAAGTTTGATTTTTATAGTGTTGACCTACAAAGCGGCCGTTTACTTTGTGTTTCCTTCTCAGGAGCCCTGGTCAGAATAGATGCTAATACGTTGCTGTTGCTGTGGATCTTCGGTCAGGGTAGGTCATGACTTTTTGTGATCTCTTAAATATAGGTAGCAAGACACCGTAATTATCAGCATGTCTTTCGGTCGGTTGGGCGTCATCGAATCCGCTGATGTAGATCACTGTTCACTGTTTAAGTTCATGGCTTGGCTGGTCCAAAGTTATCGTTTTCAAGCTGCCAAGATATACTCCCCTGAGAACTTTAAACATGTTTAGTGGGTCGGTAAACAACCTTTACTGACCCTCGTTATTTTGTTCCTGCATCTTTTTAACACATTCCTTTTTCATTCTTGTAAAACAGCCGTGAGGCAGAAAGGGTAAATATGCCAACGGAAAAAGGTAACTGTGCATAACATAAAACATATAATAAAAGTAAATAACCATAAATAACCATGTTGCAAAGCACTGAAAATCGACGACACGTATCGTGCGTGGCACGTGCACATTGAACTTACTCACTTTTTTGCATTCCTTTTGATACTTGAAGTTTATACCACCTGATATTGAAAAGTAAAGAACGGTTGATTATTCTCCAGCCTCTGAATGTTGTGGAAAACAATTTCAACCTAAACTGCTCGCACGTTATGCCACGACTTATAGAAAAGCAGCGTCTCCACGTTGTGGGTATGCTGGAGACTGGAATGGCCCAAAATGAAGTGACCAGACATTTTGGTATCTCATCTCCAAGGATACGTTTTCAACATAATGGGAACAAGAGTGATATGCCCCGGACCAGCCGGCCACCTGTGACGTCACGTCAGCAAGACAACCACATTCGGCTGACCCATCTGAGAAATCGATTCCAGACTGCTAGTTTGGCTGCTCGGACCATTCCTGGCTTACGTCAAATCAGTTCCTGGACTGTACGGAACCCACAGAGGGAGCAAAACTTCCGGTCTGCAATACGCCCAATGCTGCTCCAACGGCACCGACAGGCACGTCTTGCCTGGTGCAGACAGCATCTACGGTACAGGTGACAAGACTGGGATGGGTGTTTTGTTCACTGGCGCGTCACAGACGGGTGTACAGACGGCGAAGTGAACGGTATGCTGACGCGTGCGTTGTTCAACCTTGACAGTTTGGTTCCCCAAGCTTTCTTCAATCGCTTAGTGTCGTCTATGCGTCGTCGTTGTAAAGCCTGCATCAATGCCAATGGTGGACACAGACGATACAGGATTGTGAACTGACCTTTGACACCTTATCTCTTCAAGGGCGTGTCACGATGCATATGGCTAGTGTCAGATCATACAGTGATCAAGGAATATTCCACTAATCATGGTATTATCTTTTTGTATTAAAAATGGCGTAACATAAAATAATGCACAGTTACTTTATTCCAGTAGGATATAAGTACATCCTGTCGACTAAACTATCACCCCAAAGTACAGAGTGGGAACAGAGACTTATCCTTGTAAAATACCCCATGGGGTAAAAATACCCCTGAGAGGCAAATTTGTCGTATAAACGGGTCTGTTAACAGGGGAGTAAATTGTACTTCCAGGGGGTATTCTGCCCCTAGTCAAGAGGTGGAGCAAATTCTGTTACCTCCGGGGGTATTCTACCCCCTGGGGTAAAAGTGTCATGTAAACGGTCTATCAAGCTAAATCCAACCAGGGGTACATTTGTAGACACTGCCACCCTTTCTTATAATGGAATGGTATTCCAGGAAATCTAGACATGCATTTTGTTGGTGTGTATGTTGTTGGTATACACTACCCACCCTGTCATTAATCTGTAGCCCTACACTGGAAACAACATGCCTCCGATAAACAAGGGTTTACAGCGTGGTTAAGCCTGGACAGATGATGAGACAAAGGGTCTGCTTAGTATCTGCGGAGACATGCCCATCCAGTCCCTTCTGGACAGCCCCTCAAAGGTGATACAGCTGTTTTTCAAAGGTGAACAAAGTAATGCATGAACTGGGCTTTGCGAAAACGGCCACACAATGCACAGAAAGAACGAAAACACTTAAAAATCATAGTCATATAGACAGTGTAGGGATTCACTTAAGAGGAGTGGACAGCCCCGAAAACTCATATCTGATCTTGAAGTTACTGATGATCATGTTACCGACAACATTACTGATCATGTCGAATTTGCTGAGCCAGAAGATTATGAATATGTTAAAAATGGCTAACAAAATGATCATATGAAAAGAAGCAAAAAGGAAAACAAAGAAAACCCAAACTGCAAACAACTTTGAAAACTGTCATGGACTAGTTTGCTAAACCTAATGAAGATATTAAAGCAAGGCAGATTGAGCTGAAAAAAGAAACAAATTGAGCTGGAAATGAGAAAAATGACGAGAGAAAGAAAATAGAGAGTTTGCACTTAGGAAACTGGATAAAGGAGAAAGACAGAAAGCTTCTGACAGAGAACACCAATTGCGTATGCTACAGTTCATCATGAACACCATATGCCAATCCATCATCCATCCAATGTCCAACATTCTTGTCCAGTGGTATCAACTTGACCTTGTGGTCCTTGGTCGCCATCATGTACCTCAACCTCATCCAGCCAATCAGGGTTGAACATGTGGTCTGATTCACACATGTTATGCGCCTACATCTTCCTTTGAAGAGTCCAAATGTATTTTCAATGACCAACCGGGCACTGCTGAAGCGGAAGTTGAAGTATGACTTCTCATCTGATTGGGTTCCTCTGTTGCCGTAAGGTGTTAAGAGCTAGTGAGACATAGGATAGCCCGGATCTGCAATGATGACGACAGGCATGTCACCATCATTGTCAGCAGTACCCATTCTTTCCTTCCACTCGGGGGACTGTGGTAAGATGGGACACCATCGGCTGAAGCTTTGAATCCTGAACTAGAGAATGGAATCATGAACTCTACCTGGCCACCTGATGCACACATTTGTAAACTAGTACTTGTCATCACATACAGAGAGCAGGATCACTTAGTACCATCCTTTTCTGTTCACGTAGTCGGCGTGAAACTGTTGCGGAGCAATGATCGGGCTATGTTTTGTATCTGGCGCCAGCACAGTAAGGGAATTTCCATTTGTCCTGAAACCCTGATATGACTTTCCTTAGTTCCTCTCCTATAGGAAACTTCACAACATCTGGAAACACGTGTGTACAAGTGGCATAACACACTTCATGTACTACACAATAAACTGTTGACCAAACAGATAACCAACAATGCGATATTCTACTGTTGTGGCTAAGTAGTATATTGCCACTGCTACTCGAATCTTTTCACTGAGGCGCTGGAACATGTCCCTTGACATTCTGACGTTTTCCTTACACGAGTTTCATCAAAACGTGGTACAGTTACTTCCCACCAATATCTACTCCTTTCTTTTTCCCAAACAAGGCATTCTCTAGTGATGAACCCACGCACAAAGTTTGGACGAATCTCTTCCGTTTTCTAGATTTGGACAAACGTCTATATTTATCCATGGTTATAGAGTTATCAATCCATTAGGATTCGGGCAATATAATTCCTTGGTGTTCAAAACTCATCTGTAAATCCCTTTAATGTCTGTTGCAGCAATGACGTCAAACATCACCGTCAACGCAGCCAACGCAGTCAATGCAACCATGAACAATGGTACTTGTACACTTTCCTACTGTATGCATTTCAACATTACCATTAAAAGATCGCTGGATAAAGGTTGGCTGGTCCTGAGTTAATAAAGACAGTGATGGCAAGTTTCATCTTCAACAGTAATCCTGCTGGGAATATAGGCGGAGGCCGGGCATAATGATCATCACACACAGTACCTCCCCTCACTGACTATCCATACATACAATGTTTTACCTTTGGAACATTGTAACACAATAAACACACACACACACACACACACACACACACACACACACACACACACACAAAAAAAATACATGTTGTTATGTTTCAGTGTACAGTTATGTACTGTTCACATAACATGTTATTAACATGAACATAGCATTATATGTTAAAATTTACAAACACATACATACATACATACATACATACATACATACATACATACATACATACATACATACATACATACATACATACATACATACATACATACATACATACATACATACATACATACATACATACATACATACATACATACATACGGCCAGATTACCATGTGTACACTACTTCATTGTTTAGTCTCAGAATTGCTGATTACGGCTTTCTCGTAAACACAATAGGTTATACTATAAGGTTTATAATTGAATAAATACGAAATAATTATATATTATTGATATATAATCAATGAAACACTTTCACTTGCATTCAGATGGTTACCGTGACAATGCCATTGTCAAGTTCCTGATGGATCGCATACTTCTGTTGTCACTGGCTGTCCTACTCATCGGAGTCTGTGTTACCATGGCGACCGCCTTGTGTGTTGGGTAGGCAATATTCTCATTACACATCCGATATCATCTACAGCCTGCTGACTTCACCTTGAATAGGCGTTGACTTCACATTTACTGAACATTGACTTCATGTGGATTATGTATGGCTGTACATTAACTGTCAGTTAACTGACGGAGATATGTTGCAGATATTGTGTATACCCTTCATCAGTCCCTACTAAGAGCGCAATAATTGTCACAAGGAAACAGCAATTGATCCATGACGCTGTAGAAGTGCATGCAGCTCACATTTCATATAGCAGTGTCACAAGGAAATATCAATTTATCCATGACGCTGTAGAAGTGCCTGCAGCTCACATTTCATATAGCAGTGTCACAAGGAAATAGCAATTTATCCAAATAGGGTTGCGCAACAGAAAGACAAATGACCAGTGATCATCTATGCGAGAGAAGCTGGCAGGGGTAATGGAGGCGAAGAACGATTTGATATGCCACGAGTGGCGTTTAAAATGTTGAATGAAATATATTTTACGAGAGTAATTATCAAATATGAGGGTGGAAATCTGAGGGCTCAACTCTGTCAAGAAATGGGTGTCTACCTTTGATGGTGGCGATATTTTATTTTGACATTAATAATATTTTTCGAACCGAAGCGAGGGAAGTACGTTGCCAACCCTTGCTCGCTTCACTCCCATACAGGAAGACTGGTAATTGTTCTCTATTTGGGCTACAGTTTACCTGTGGTTGTACATATTTGTTGATATCTTCTAGTGCAAGAGGGAGGAAGAAGATCACAGAGGAAGAATGCTCCTCCAAGTCTGATGGGGGTGGAGGTACTGTCAGGTTTGACCAGTATGAGTTTGAAGATGACCGCAACTTCACAACACACATTGCCAGTGTGTCGGGAAAACAAATACATACCAACAGTGAATATGAGGCTACGCCTGAAAACCAGAGCTGTAGACCCGGATATGACGTGTATGAAAACGACCCGTTGGGCAGAAACTGTCTCTCTGCGAATAGCAGCATCGGAAGTAGCAATTGGTACGAAAACAGCTCCTCTGTTGGAGGGGACCGTCAGTATATGAACTTGTCTCGTGCGGAGACGTGTAACGATGGAATCTATTCAATTGTACCTCAACAATATGGAAAGCGTTAATTCATGTCTAGTAGAGCTATGGATGACTTTATTTTTTATCGTTGTTATCGTTTGTTAACATTTGTCAATACATGCAATCATTTCGGTCTTATGAGATCCAATACTGGACAATGTACATATCGTGGCTAACGCTATTGAAGATATATTTCGGATTCTTTTATAATGAATGATAAATTAAGGGTAAACATAAATTCAAATATTCTGCCACATTATTTGTGTCACAATGTGGCATTTGATAACAATATAGTTACCTTTTTCGAGTAAATATTATGACATCGTTATCATATCGTTATATTTGACTTAAAGTGATTGTCCCTCTCACGTGTTCCTTAGGGATCTGTTGAGGGGTGTTGCAGTTGTGACTGGTCGCTACATGATGTGTATGAGTGAGTGGGTTGGGTTTCTTGCTTATTTGACGAGTATGCGTCACTTGCCGACGTGCTAAAATAATGGACAAATTGGTCCGTGTGAAAAAGTATAATCATTGCAGAACACCGTAAAGTCTACCAATCGTGTCCATCCAGTTGAGCTCATTCAAGCAATACCTTGCCAAACTTTCTATCACACCATAACATCTACCTGACTGCGCTCTATCAATGTTTTGGAAGCCGTTGTATTCATTTGGAATGTCTCAAACAGTATCTGATCAGGGTGTGGACCTCTCATTACCACTGGAGGCCTGACTTGGTGCATCACAAATGTTCCTCCTACCAGTACACGCTGGGGTCCTGACTGGTGCATCATAAATGTTCCTCCTACCAGTACACGCTGGGGACCTGACTTGGTGCATCATAAATGTTCCTCCTTCCAGTACACGCTGGGGTCTTGACTGGTATATCATAACTGTTCCTCCTCCCTACACGCTTGTCATAACAGTACACGCGCCTGTTCCTTGACTGGTGCATGGTGCATGTTACTTCCAGTACACGCTGGGGTCCTGACTTGGTGCATCATAAATGTTCCTCCTTCCAGTACACGCTGGGGACCTGACTTGGTGCATCATAAATGTTCCTCCTTCCTACACGCACTTGGTGTACACGCTGGGGACCTGACTTGGTGCATCATAAATGTTCCTCCTTCCAGTACACGCTGGGGACCTGACTTGGTGCATCATAAATGTTCCTCCTTCCAGTACACGCTGGGGACCTGACTTGGTGCATCATAAATGTTCCTCCTTCCAGTACACGCTGGAGGCCTGACTGGTGGTGCATCATCAAATGTTCCTCCTTCCAGTACACGCTGGGGGCCTGACTTGGTGCATCATAAATGTTCCTCCTTCCAAATGTTGCATCCTCCTTCCAGTACACGCTGGAGGCCTGACTTGGTGCATCATAAATGTTCCTCCTTCCAGTACACGCTGGGGTCTTGACTTGGTGCATCATAAATGTTCCTCCTTCCAGTACACGCTGGAGGCCTGACTTGGTGCATCATAAATGTTCCTCCTTCCAGTACACGCTGGAGGCCTGACTTGGTGCATCATAAATGTTCCTCCTTCCAGTACACGCTGGAGGCCTGACTTGGTGCATCATAATTGTTCCTCCTTCCAGTACACGCTGGGGGCCTGACTTGGTGCATCATAAATGTTCCTCCTTCCAGTACACGCTGGGGACCTGACTTGGTGCATCATAAATGTTCCTCCTTCCAGTACACGCTGGGGACCTGACTTGGTGCATCATAAATGTTCCTCCTTCCAGTACACGCTGGGGACCTGACTTGGTGCATCATAAATGTTCCTCCTTCCAGTACACGCTGGGGACCTGACTTGGTGCATCACAAATGTTCCTCCTTCCAGTACACGCTGACCTGACTTGGTGCATCATAAATGTTCCTCCTTCCAGTACACGCTGGGGACCTGACTTGGTGCATCATAAATGTTCCTCCTTCCAGTACACGCTGGGGGCCTGACTTGGTGCATCACAAATGTTCCTCCTTCCAGTACACGCTTGAGGCCTGACTTGGTGCATCATAAATGTTCCTCCTCCCAGTACACGCTGGGGACCTGACTTGGTGCATCACAAATGTTCCTCCTCCCAGTACACGCTGGGGACCTGACAAAAGTTCCTCCTTAACTAAGTGACCGAGGGAGTGAAACTATACCGAATGAGCAAAGTAACCTGCATCTGAAGACCGTCTGCTCATCGCCCTTGAGGGATGCGAGCGTTAGTCAGGATCATCTTTAGTAATCATGGCAGCTGGTCCGACTGACCATGACACACCCCGAGTCTCACTGCTGTATCAGGAGAATCATTATGTCCAGGAAATAGGGTGAGTGAGTGAGCGAATTTAGTTTTACGCCGCACTCAGCAATATTCCGGCAATATGGCGGCGGTCTGTAAATAATCGCATGAGCATCGACCTGCTCAATTGGGAACCGATGACATGTGTCAACCAAGCCAGCGAACCTGACCACCTGATCCCGTTAGTCGGGAACTGTTGGCTTGACCGACCTTCACATCACGAAGGAGAAGCTGACAGGGTCCATACCAATATGTGGCGTATGCTGGCGAATGTAATTATTTCACATCACACAACGCTGAGACGTGTTTTAGCAGGACAACGCACGTCCGTGTGCTCTTCTAGTACTTACCTATTTTCGTGTGTATATAGACGACCTTGAAGACCATTCGAACTCCCTCGCTCCCTTAGTTAAATTCATGTTGCCTAAGTCTCGTCATAAAACATAGAAATACGATTTTTTAAAGTTTAAAATTAAAATTCATTTGTAAATACTATTTTCATATGAAACAAGGAATTGGAATTTCGTGTAACCATGAGACTCATGTTTCGGTTTGTATGAAAGTAATATCAGTATGTGTCAACCTCATGTATCAGATTTCATTACAATGACAAACACACCGACAAATCCAGGTTTTTGTGATATCCAGCAATACCACACATTCACTGACGTCAGCTAAACATACATCTAACGCATACAAGCTAGTAGAACATACATCTAACGCATAAAAGCCAGTAGCAAATCCCGGACGGTGTTTAACAGTTTCCTCATATCATGAAAAGGTCTTTTGATGGGTCAGATAGCTTTGAGCGGAACAAACCCATCCTACAGTCAGCTCGCTGTTGTGGTGATTTGTCTGTTATTCTGAGCGTACCCATGCAGATCACCGCTGGATCGTATGACTTGCGAAAATGTGTCATACTAAACATGCTTGAAATATAACGTCATATTGTTAATATTTTATGGTAGTTTGGAGAGAAGTTTATGGTTCTTACACCTTGCATGAAATACATACATTTACAATATATGACCATTTTCTGACAGTACATTGACCGAGTTCTCACAAAACCACATCTTCATCTACATTTAGTTGGAACATTGGGGTACCCTGGTAGTTAAAGCGTTCGCTCGTCACGTCAACTGTCCGGGTTTGAATCCTTGCATAGTCAACATGGTCGCGGCCAGTTCCTGTTATTCCAGGAATTAATGCGAGGGAGTACTGTTAAAATAAACACTAATTGTTCCTTTACGTTGTCCTGATGTTATGTATCTAATAAAGATAGACAAGGATCGGTATAGTGTAATCATAACCCATCCTGTTCATTTTTCGGAAGAGTAATGGTAGAAGGAAATTTTGTTACGACCCTGTTCAAAGTATTGTACATATTCAGTGGGTACATAGCTTCCTGGTGAAGTTAATCAGCACATGTGCGCAGAGCCCAGTGGGATACAGCCGTGCTGGTGTACCTGTGTGTAAGGTGTGGCCTGGTCCTGGTTGATCTCTCGGTGTCCTCAAGCATCTGTATCAAGTCCGTTCCGTATCTGTACAACCGTGGGCATGTTTGGCTTCATCATCGGCGTTGCTGTAATGGTTACTGATTATCCAGGTAATAATACTTGATAATAGTATGAAACATACAGTGTTTTATAACATCTCGAACGTTTTATAGGTATTCCCGTTTGCAAACACATTCATCACTGACATTTTGCCATTCGTGTTTTACTATTGTAATCGTTAGATCAATTGTTCTCGGGTTCCATTAAATTAAACTTACCTATTTGAAGACAAAGTGTTGTATCGATCAAACAAATATTTCAATAAAAACATGAAATCTTCTGTTACCTATGTTACGAAGAGATCAAAATCTACATCACATCCTACAGAATCTACCTGAAGCCGACATGAAGTAATTACAATAATTAATCGTGTTATTGATGATTTTTCGATTTTGATACATCAGTGAAGTGAAAAGGTTGTTTTTTTAATAATAAATAACTACGAGACGATGTATTTACAGCTATCCGTGTCAGAAAAATAGGCCATGGTAATAGTAGTCTTTTGATGTTGCTTCACCTGTCTGTTTCAGTAGTATCGGGCCAAACCGTCTGTAATCCCCCGAACTGTCACAAAGGTAATGCGATATGTGTACAATTTGTCAATATAACGTATACTTCCTGTTTAACGCCAATGTAAAAACGCTGCACCGCGCTCAGAAAATAATGGCGTCAATGCTGAGATCAGTGGTTGATAAAGTGAGGATGCCCCAATGTAGCCGTAGGATGATGGCGTGGAATCAGTCATCGAGTTTGACTACACGATCCAAACTAGTCGTCGTGTACGACAAGCAATACGTGTTCGGGGATCTATGCTTTGCCCGTACCTCGTAGCCTGTGCCCTGGACCATGTGTCACATTGCTCTGTGATCTCCTAATTAGAGACATTTATTTTTTTATGTCGTGGACACAATCTACCCCAAATCTTGAGACAGCAGGGTATCTTATTTCAATAACCTGTTCCTGGAGGAACAATGTCTAAAACTAAAACACCACCTGCAAGTATTGATGTGAAGGGGGGAGTGAATAATACTAGTAGACGAAGATCAAGCAATAACCACAGGCGAAAGTTGAAAGATTATGCTACTTGTGTTAAAACTAAGCAACTTTAATAACAACCTGAAATGAATGAATATATTATGAGATTATGTACTCAATAAATCCAGTAAATCATGTCTGCCACACATTATGATTGTGGTTTACTAATCAGATGTTAATGTATGTTATTACAGTGACTATAACAGCGAGTAAATTTACATCTGTGGACAACAATACTTACACCCTCACCGGCCAGGCAGCTTGGGTTACTGATGGTGTAACGTCAGGGCAGTGTGCATCGGTCGCGTCCATTTACCCAGCATGGGAGGCAGAGTTGGGGCAGGATAGGACAGTCAGCAGGATCAAGATATTCTGGGAAGGTAATTTACCGTTAGTTTCACACTAAACATTACCCGTTTGAGTGAGTGAGTGAGGTTTTGCACCGCTTTTAGCAATATTCCAGCAATATCACGATGGGGGACACCAATAATGGACTTCACACATTGTACCCATGTAGGGAATCGAAACCGGGTCTTCGGTGTGACGAACGAACGCTTTAACAACTTGGCTACCCCACCGCCCATATACGTAGGAACAAGGCAATGGTGAGATTTGTTATCGCGACCAAAAAGAATCTTCATGTATGGCTTGTGAGAGTCCGAGAGATCCGAATTAGAATTGGTCTTCAGCAACCCATGCTTGTTGTAAGAGGCGACTAACGGAATCGGGTGGTCAGGCTCGCTGACTTGGTTGATACATGTCATTGCATCTCTGTTGTGCAGTGCTCACGCTGTTGATCACTGGATTGTCTGTTCCAGATTATTTACAGACCGCCGCCATATAGCAAGAATATTGCTGAGTGATCCGTTCATCAACAAACAAACGTCGTTATAGTCTCTGATGCCCAAAGATCATCAATCTTGAACCAGAAAGGTATTTAACATACATTTTTATCTTCATTCTCATATTCCAGATACACAGGATGACGTCTATGTGTCTGTCGGGGGCAGGATATGTCACAGCGCGGCGTCCACGGAGTTCACATACATGTGGGAGCAAGAATACACCCTGGTCTGTGATGCACCCGTCACGGGGAACAGCCTCCGGATCTACCGTCAACCTACTGCTCGGATGCTGAATCTGAGTCTCTGTGAGGTGGAAATATACGGTAAATAGCGTCTGATTTTATTATTGAAATATGAAGTATGGTTGAAACATGAAGCATAATAAGGCGAGAGAGACCAGGAGATAATTTATTGCCTTGAGAGGCGTTTGTGTCACATGTCAAGAACACGACCCTCAACGGGTGCACGACCTCTGACTTGCGCCGTATGTTCTCTGCTGTTATTTTTATATATTTGGATGGTGCCACTGATGGGGCAGGATAAACCGACCTTTACTCGACAGCTGGTGTTATCATTATCTTAAAATGATTCACAAATACTCGACATTGCCTCTGGAAGCGATTTCCTGTCACTCAAATGTATTTGACTCTGACGCAACAAAACTTTCTCTTCGTCTTCATGTGCTCAAAAAATGAAAATTGTCTTTAAATTCTATGTACACCATTTCAGCAACGTCAGAATCACCATCAACACCTCCAGCATTCTCAGCTTCCCACGGACCATCTACGTCCTCCACACCAGCGACAGTGATATCACATGGAGACACCACCAGTGACGTCCATCCAACACTGTCAATCACCCTGGACAGTGCTACTACAACCATCGCTCCAACACCAACGACACTGTCATCCACTGATGTATTCACTAACCACGCCAATCCAACAACGACGATCAGTCTGACCACTGCTACAACTATCTCTTCAACACCGACGACACTATCATCCACTTTTAAATCCACTAGCCATGTCAATCCGACAACGACGATCAGTCTGACCACTGCTACAACGACGTCTTCCACACCAAGGACACCGTCATCCGTTGATACATCCACCAGTGTTAACAGTCCAACATCGATGAACATTCTGGACACAACTACCATCACTTCGTTCCTTGAGACTCTAGAAGAACTACATGAATCCACTTCTAACCATTTCCTAGCTCCAAGTTCTACAGTCACTCCACATACCGCATCTACCTCTGCCATTAACTCGAATCCAACAAACAAACATACTTATTTCACGTGGCCAACGTCAAGCCTGTTATCCTCTCAAGGTTCAAGTTCCGTGTTTCGTTCAACCCCAGTTTCCCCAACCTTAGTTTCCAACCCCAACCTTAGTTTCCATGCTTTGACAACCAGCGAAGCCTCCACACTGTACAATACGTTGCAAAACATGAGCCCACCTACATACATGCTGACCGCAACGACATCATTGACGGCTGTATCAGCAACAACTACAACCGTGAACCCTGTTTCTGAAACCAACGTACCAGCGGCGTTCACAGCGTCAGTAACATCTACACCAGCGTCCACGAAGACTACAGCCACTACCACCCTAACCTCAAATGGTGATACCCTGACAACTACTGCAGAGCCAAATGCAGCCGGAACTACGCCAAACGTTGGGCAGGAGTCGAGCACCGAGAAAGCAAGTAAGCACACCTGAACACGTGTTGGTCTCAGTTAACTAAGAAATTTAACGTCGCCTGTAAGATTAGTTAACCGATAATGTGTGAAGACCATTTCTGGTGTCACCAGCCGCGATGTTGCTACTAAAAGTGGCGTAAAACCCAATACACTCACTCACTTTAGTGGTGTCCCACTTCGATACCTTACAGCGCAGACCAGCCGCGGGCCGTCCACCACATCCTGTTGTAGGTCGTGGTCTATGACTCGCACCGCCGATCGTCCGCTGTTTAAATCTAAACGCAAAGGGTTCGTCCATTATGAGTGACATCATGATGATATTAACACCAACATCATGACCACATTTATTATTTGTTCACATATATTCTCCTGTTTCAGAAACATCAAATATGAACATTGTCATCATAGCAGGAATATTGGGAGCATGTGTGATGCTGCTGTACATGGTTGGGATCACTGTGTTCGTGTGGAGGTAAGATTTGCATGTAATAATACTATAAAATACACATTTACTAGGGTTAACTGCAAATATGTATCTTCAGTAACCCATGCTTGTCGTAAGAGGCTACTAACGGGATCGGGTGTTCAATCTCGCTGACTGGGTTGACACATGGAATCGTATCCCAATTGCGTAGATCGATGCTCATGCTGTTGATCCCTGGATTGTCTGGCCCAGACTCGATTATTTACAGACCGCCACCATATAGCTGGAATATTGCTGAATGCGGCGTAAAACTAACTCACTCACTCACTCTAACTTGACGACAATGCTGTATGCCTACATGACCAGGCATA
Source organism: Haliotis rubra (assembly GCF_003918875.1). Taxonomy (NCBI): domain Eukaryota; kingdom Metazoa; phylum Mollusca; class Gastropoda; order Lepetellida; family Haliotidae; genus Haliotis; species Haliotis rubra. Next base: position 454,784 of record NW_025767224.1, on the reverse strand, counting down.
CGTACATTTATATACGTACATGACGGACACGTATCTTCAAACAGGAAAAATGATAAATTCATTACATTTCAGACAACATCGAAAGGCTTGGTACAGCCCGGGGAGGGCAAAATGAGACATTGGTGATCCGAACAGCTGCACTTTAACTTCACTCCATATTCATTTGGTGCCATACGTGACATTTAAGTCACAATCAAAACGCTTATTATTAATATTTATGTTCTTGTTTCGAAAACAATCCCAGACACCAATGGTTTACTTTCTTTTGTAACAATAGTGTCATAATATGAAACAAATGGATAGACAAGAGACAAAACCCTTTCCACGCCCATAAGACAACACTGTTCTTGATTTTCAACACAACAAAGAAGTAGAAAGGTGATAAACTAGAGATGATTGAATCACGGACACAGTAGCTTCAGCAATGTTATCTTTAAATGTGTTGAAATATGAAAACATTGTGCAGCTTATGAAATGAAAGATCAAGCAATACAGATTCGCTTCCCTGACTGACTTCCTTCTTTCACTGATTAGCTTCCCTGATGTGTGGGTTTAAGGAAAGTGTGAACAATAACGTGAATATAATAATCATTTCACTTGTTATAGCATAATTCTATCTTATTTTGGTTGATATAAAACCATGAACAATCCTTCATACGTCCAAGTAAATGGATTAGATTTATTATACACTCACTCAATAACATCCCGTAAAGCCTAGCCACATATTGTTGAAATCATTGTAATATTCTAGGTCAGAGAAATGTTGGTAATTCGCTAACGAATACAGTGGAGAATACACTGAAAACAGACATGTGTTACTGAACAGGCAACGTGACAAACGCCGAAATGTGCACATACTGGATAGATGAAGTCCTGTCGGAGGGGTGGGGTTGGTGGGTGGGGGGCGGAAGTGATACACGTGAAACCCACGAGCACATGACACAGGGGATGCAACCCTGCACGGTGCCATAGAGGATTGGATGACCGTCCCAACAATTCAACTTGCACAATACACCATAAAACATATTTTCAGCACACTCACACAAATTCGTTAAGCTGGGCAGTTAGTGTGTGATACGAACGTCATGTGGTGTTCAGCTCTATTGGATACCCACGTGCATAATGTCGGACAGCGATGTATCATGTGAAGTTAAATTTTCAGACTGTCCACCTATACGTTTCCGGATTGACTGAAACCGGCCTTTGTTGGTGAAACCTTGATTGTATGCATAACATAGCCGTGAAAATGAACATACTGAGAATTCTAATTCAACTTAGTATGTAACACGAGTTCTGATTGGTCAATGCTATAAATTTCCGACCGTATAATCAGCATATACGGTCGCAATTTGAAAACCGATTCACCGAAACCTTTGAATGTATCCCTACACTATTGGGGTAACGCTGTTTCGCAGGACATTGTCATTTGCAGAAGCCATTGGTCAATTAACTCCCCTATCCAGCTAAAATGGGTGGAATTTGTGTTAAAAAAGACAAAACAGTATCATAAATTTAATTTTAAGTTCAAACAACTTACTCGCAACGGGCTGTTGACCCAACACTGTAAGATCATGAAACAAGGTTTATGACGTCATTATGGAGCGTGACGTCACCTGCTATGACGTCATTTGACAACAGAACTGATAATGGCCCGTAGTTGAGGAATCAGCGGGCCGCTCATTTCTGTAACTAGAGGGCGGTTTCATCATAATACCGTCCATTTTATCTATAATACTATGATCTATTCATCATTGTCAAATTTAGTCTGTGTGCACATAATAAACGTGTGCAGTTTGAAAAGGGAACTACTTTCTCTGGCGATGGTGTAAGTTGAAGGAGTGATATGATTAACCTTTGACCTAGAGGAACTTTGACCTGGTTTAAATAATGAATTTCTTTCACGAAAAAACAGCGTAAAACGCGTTGAATTAGAATGGGGATAACTGTACTGTGTTACATGTTCAGTACAACCAGAAATTATTGAGAATTTGATATTGTATTTTTTTCTACTCATTACTCACGTATTAAATGTGAATATAAGCAGAACATAACTCCAGATTCAAAGACAGGTGAACAGTTAGTATTTTGTCAAGTCACCATGGGCAGCAATGCAGGCTTCAATGCGGCGTGGCATACTACTGATCAAAGAAGTTAGAAAGTCGTGGTCCATGCTGTCCCAATATCGGACCACCTCTTCTTTCATTTCAGCAATATTTGTCAGATTTTTCTTATTGACACTTTCCTTCGTAAGTCCCAAAACAGTTTCTATTGGATTTAGGTCAGGGCTATAGCTTGGCCAATCTAATAATGTCATATTTTGGGTCCGAAACCAGGCCTGCGAATTCTTTGAACGATGTTTTGGGTCGTTGTCCTGCTTGAAAATCCAAAAGTTTCCATAGAACACGTGAGCAGATGGAAGTAAATGTCCCTCGAGAATATCTGTGTAGCGGTCACTGTTCATATTCCCTTCAAATACAGAGAGGGGCGTTGCCCCTAACACAGATATGCCACCCCACAAGTAAAATTTCGGACTGTACTTTGGGCGCTGATACAAAGGTTTTTCAGTTTGTTTGGTCCAGAATTTCAGTGTATTGGGAAACAGCCACACAGAACTTTCATCTGAGAAAATCACATTGTCCCAGTTAAAATTTCTGTGCTGTAAGCACCAGTTCAACCTTCGCTCCTTTTGTTCAGGTTTCATGATCGGTGATGGAATTCCTCGACTTTTCTGCCAACCCGTTGCATGCAGTTCAGTTCTAATTGTCTCCTTACAGACAGCCACAGTTCCTCTATCAATCATATCCAGCCTTAAGTTTTCTAAACTCCTTCGTTTGTTTTAGAAACAAGAATACCAAGCCGCCTCCTGTCACTGACAGTCAATTTCTGGGCCTACCTGCGCCTCCCTGGTGCTGAATGCCATATCCATTTGCAATATTTTTCAAAACACGATAAACAGTGGACAAAGGGATGCCTGTTCTACTTGAAATCACTTTAGCTGATCTGATGTCCTTGTTATAATACTCTAAAATCAACTTCCTCTTCTCTAAATCATCCATACTGAGGATCACTGAATATGTCGTCTGCTAGCAAGTAAACAAAGGGGGATAACTCTTCACAAACTAATGAAAAAGGATTAACGGAGTTGTCTCTCTTGAATGAAACAAAGCACTTGATAGCTGGTCAAGGTTGTTTATACTAGAAATTCAATTAAACATATTCCTAAAATTCTTATAAAATTCTAAAATTCTTATAATTTCTGGTCATACTATAACTAAGCACTTGTAACTATAGACTCCATGAGCTGAAATTGTGGGTATATTGTTCCATATGAAAGGAAATTCCCGTTTGGAATATTATCTTCCTCTTGACGTACAGCTTCGTACAGAATCTTCCGCCATTTTGCATTTGTATTCACAGATTCTGATTACCACAGCAACTGAAGAATTACATGTTTCTGTGCAAAAATCTGAGATTTCCAACTCATGTACTTGTTAAGATATTGTTGAAATAAATCGTTACTGATGAAGGCAAGGCGGTACAAAAGGTGAACCAAAAGAAAGAGTAAGACTTACAGAACAACTGAACGCCACCCTTCTATTTGACGATAAATATACTAAGCAGCAAAAGAAACGTCAGTTTGGAATTTTCCTTCGCAGAAACGGATAGCTGTAAACTCATTTTATGTTTTGATTTTTGAAAACATCTTCAACTTTACCTGAGCAGAGACATTCCTTCCCAAACTCAGAATGGAACCCAGGAAACGATCTCAAAAACGCAACCTGATCTCGGAGATGGTACGGTGTTCTCCATATTTTTCATGCAATTCATGCTGCACGTGCTGTTCACTAGGACCAGCCCTATAAACCCCCAGACCTAGTTAAAACATTCACATTACAACGTCAGCAGTATGCCGTGACTCAGGACAGCTCAGAGGAACCAGGCGCAAGGAAGACTTGAAGCTGGCCACACTGCACAAGATGTTGCCAATCACTTCCAGGTCAACGACTATCTACAGGCTGCAGCAACGTTTCCGGGCCACCAACACCACAAAATGATCGCCGCCGTACTGGCAGACCAAGGGTGACCACAAGACGACAAGACCGCCATGTTGTGCGACAGCATGTACAGAATCCCTTCATGCAGGCATCAGAAACAGCACGACAGACAGTGGGAACACACGGAAGACCAATCAGTACTGATACAGCGGGAACCTCCATTGCCGTAGACCTTACCGTGGACCTATCCTCACCCCTCGTGAACGTCCACAGTTTGCCCTACAACACCAAAACTGGCGATACAGGCAATGAGAACTATTCTGTTCACAGATGAGAGTCGGTACTGCGTATCAACTGCAGATGGCAGAACAAGAATATGGCGACGACGTGGCCAGCACTCAGACCAATGTGTTATGGAAAGAGACTCATGGGGAGGTGCAAGCATCATGGTATGGGGTGGAAAAGGCCTGAAGCAGAGAGTGGGTCCTGTAGTGTTCCAGAACCTTGGTCCAGGGAGAGGAGGCGGCATCACAGCGGTGCGCTACATCGACCAAGCTCTCAGACCCCACGTCATACCACATTTCGCACGTCACCGGAACAACATTTTCCAGCATGATAATGCCCGGGCCCATACTTCCAGAGCTACACGCGACTTTCTACAGCACTACGATGTCAACATTATGCAGTGGCCAGCCATTAGTCCTGATTTAAACCCAATTGAACCCAAATTCAGAGGAGGCTGAATAATGTCCTACCAAGGCCGCACACAGCCGATTTATTGCGCCAGACTTTTCTCAGAGTGTGGTTCCAGGTGCCAATGGCCTTCATCAATCGATTGGTGCACTCCATGCATAGACGCTGTGCTGCAGTTATTGACGCTCGTGGTGGTCACACTAGATACTGAAGTCAAGAGTCTGAATGGACTGCAAACGTTCACGTAATGTCTTGAAATTGTGCTGAGTTATTCATTGATGTGTCAAAATATTGTACACAAAAAATGTTTTTGATCCGCTTATTATGTCCATTTCTGTAATGATTTGATTACAGTGCCTATCTAATTTTGAATTCGTACTGACGTTTTTTTGCTGCTGAGTTTACATCAATATACATATTTCCCACTCGCGGATTGTCTTGGCTGGTGGTTGATATGCTGATGGCGTATGTTCTTGCTGCAATTGAAATGCAGCTGGAATGAGAGTTGTAGACACTGTTGAAGCGCTCTTAAAATCCACCTACATCAATCGACACCAGTCAGAACATCGATGCAGTCACTCACCTGCTCCAATAACCTGCTGAGTTGATTATGTGCTTTGAGTTTTGGGATCCGGAAATAACTGACTGTTATTAATAATGAGATTGATATAATACTGTTATCATCTCTTGGCAGTCACTGTACAAGGCAAAGTTATGTCTTAAGCCTATGTTGAGAGTTAGATCACCTTAGCGCTGAGGCGCTGAGGTCACCCTTTGTATAACGTCACCCTTTGTACAACGTCACCCTTTGTACAACGTCACCCTTTGTATAACGTCACCCTTTGTACGTCACCCTTTGTACAAAGTCATTCTTTGTACAACGTCACCCTTTGTCACCCTTTGTACATCGTCACCCGTTGTACAACGTCACCCTTTGTATAACGTCACCCTTTGTATAACGTCACCCTTTGTACAACGTCACCCTTTGTACAACGTCACCCTTTGTACAACGTCATTCTTTGTACAACGTCACCCTTTGTACAACGTCATCAACCTTTGTGTCACCCTTTGTACATCGTCACTCTTTGTACAAAGTCACCTTCTATAGATGCCATCGGGACAGTGACTAGCCTATATGTTTGAGACCACACTGAACATTTACGCCCAAACAAATTAATGTGGAGCCTTTCAGTTGGTTTATCGCATGGATACTTTCACTGTTGACCGAACTTGGATGAGCTGGCAAGTCATGGCCAGGATTTATGTTCTGTATTTGTGAACCCGAGCGAGGATAAACCTTCAGTGTCGGTACCTGTCGTCCCACACAAGGGGATCGCGGTATTATAGTGTGTGTGTCATCGTGGCGGAGACACGGGGATGGTTGCTCCTGCTATCAACCAAAAGTTTGCTTTCCGCTGATCACTCCTTGACGTGTGCCACTATTTGTGACATTTACATTTGCTGTGCAACAAATTTTCAAGCTCATTTCATTCCCGGAGCTTAACGAATATGTCACAGAATGTTCTGTAACAGACTTTGAAGAGAGTGGGTAGGTAAGTGGGTAAAGCGTTCGCTCGTCACGCTGAAGTTTGACTCCGTACATTGGTAGAATGTTAGTCTGTCTCACAGTCCCTGAACCACATTATTTTCCCTACTGCCTAGCCCTCTCTGCAGTGCTAAAGCCCTAAACAAAGCAAGTCTGTTTCTCATCTGGATGGGGCTCCTTTTCAATTTATATGGGTTTGTTTCTTACTATCAAAATTAGATATATTCTGTGACTAAGCGTTAGTCTAGTAGAATGTGTGAATGCTATTGCTTCTGTGTCGTAGCGTTAATTTACAGGCCTAACGCTAAACCCGGCGCAAAAACATATTCACTCACTGTAACGGCTGTGTGTGATGTAAAGAAGGATGTCAGTCATATGACGGACTATTCCTATTCCTGAAACTGAAATTGTAAACTGCATGAGATAAACCACTGGTCATGAGTTGTTTTTAACCCGCTTTTAACCATATTCCATCAAATTCAAGGCTGGGGACACGGAAAATTGGCTTAGCAGATTGTGCCCATGTGGGATTCGAACAAGAGACTGCCATGATCAGCGAACGCTACAACCACTACAGGCTATACCCCACCGCTCCCGATTGGCCGACTTTGGCTATATCTTAAGATAACATATTTTTGGTATTTATTTTGGAACGAAATTTCAACAGTTTTTTAAACAGTTCGTTTCTCCTAAAAGACGTTATACATATTTAAGAGAACATCAAGTGGTGATGTCACGACTGCTTTAAGAACTTTGACACATTGCATCGTATCCTTCCATCAATTCATGGAGTTTCAGTGGGGGTGGGGGTGGTTCGTTTTCATCTTAAGTGTAGGAGGATATTAAAAAGACTTGCCTATCTAATTTACGACTCGCACTGTGGGCTGTAATGGTTTGATGTACAGCGATAACAAGCGGCAGTCTTCTTCGTGTGACTTTTCCTGCATCAGCTGAGTGTCAGGTTTCAAGATAAAAAACGGCGATGCTTCATGTACTTAAAACAGCAGAACTGTACAATATCAGATTTGTTTTATTCGGTTATATATGTCAGAATTCTGTGCCATGAAAGTTAATGTGTTTCCCATTGCCCATGTCAGTGTTGGTAACGGAGAACGAGTGTAGAGTTGCATCGCCCTCAGCTCTCGAGGGATGTCTTGTCGAACCTTCATCCTCTAGTCTCCAGATATTAGCGTTGTTACGTAGAGGATGACTCGATCAGCCGATCATCCCTGGCGATGGTGCTTTAATATTAATCTCGATAATATTATTGATCACGAAATTTATCCTAGTATTACTTAGCTCAGCTTGTCAGTATTGTAGCCATCAAAAGGACAGCCCCCCCCCCCCAGTGTCAATATAAGACATGCACACGTCTTCTGCCAGTGTTATCAGCGCTCTAAAAGACAGCTCGGTGTTGATCTACGAGTGGATTGTATTCCGACCAATGACAGTCTTCAGTCCCCGCAACAGCCTATTGATTTTGTAACGAGTGAAGGTGACCCAGAGGGGTATACCTAAAATCCACAAATACACAGATTACCTACAGTTAAGAGTGAGTTTACTTTTACGCCGCACTCAGCAGTATTCCAGCTATATGGCGGCGGTCTGTGAATAATCGAGTCTGGATCAGACATTCCAGTGATCACTAGCATGATCATCATATCGAGTCTAATGGCACCAACTGTAGGCCGGACTGTTCAATCACTCAGTTCGCGAGTACCCATTTCCTACCTTTGTTAGTGCACATGTTTTCTGCGCAGCTGTGCTTTACCTCAGCTTCGTCATTGTTTTGTAAATACTTCTAGAAATTATCCTCACTACATCTGAATGTACTTGCGATAACAACATTGTTGAGATGACGACAAGGGGAGGTAACTGGCGCTGACAGATATTGGCTTTCCCTGTTTATCTTTTCACTGTTGTTCTTTCACATGTACTGATGTAGCTGTCTGCTTCCTAGTTTATGTTATTCGATCACCCGATGAAGGAGTAAGAATAAATTCCGAAACGTCGTGTTCCTCAAAATAAAGAAGTTGTCATCCATTCTCGCCTTTATGTGTAGCACTTCTAAATTCGGATATATTTTTAGCGCTTTTTTGACGATTCGTATGTACTTGTGTTTCAAAGATATGTTGATCAAACACATAATAACATTTTCTCACAATGAACCAAACACAGAAGTTCAGAATGGGCATTGTACATGTTATTTACTTGTGTTCAGTACGTGTTGAAACAGTGTTGAAAATGATCTATTAAATATCTATCTTTGTAACCATATAGCTTTGAGACAGCTTTTTTATACCGATAGGATCTTTCAACGGCCTTTGCCATTGAAATAAACAGTGAATGAAGTGGATTTTGTGTGAAGATGAAAGTAACAAAACTGCGTTTTTCATAGGTGTCGAAATAACGTCAGTAACAAGTCCATTATACAGGCACCGTTATTGTATTGTTAGTATGCGCTAAGACATTATCTCATCAAATTACAATATCCGCACCCACAGAAGATGGTAAGAAATGAAAACGCCTAAAAGTTAAGTCTACAAATAAACACACAGTCCCGAAATAACTCACGAATAACACTATTTCTTTTAAATGTACAGTGCCATTATCACATAATTTGAAACCGATACATAGACTGTAGACTTAATGTATTAACACTTCTTCCAGAGCCATTGACGTGTTGTGTTGCGCTGTTTTCGCTATTGGTCGACACTCGTGATAAGTGAAGAAATGAGAGACGCATGTGTGTTCGGTCATGGGGTAGTGAGAGACCTATCTTCGGGCAGTGTGGGCTAGTGACTCGGCGATGCAGGCGATGTATGACCATAGTTGTGGGATTTATCTTTCCAGTTGTCTTCCAAGGGAAATGCGGGTTGATTAAATTGTACATTCTGTTTCTATTAGGCTTACTGATGTTTACAAAATGTAAATAGTAAGTGAGTGAGCGTGGTGTTATGTCGCCTTTGGCAATATTCTAACAATAACACGGCCATTTGCACCAGAGCTTCAAATATTGTACCTATGTTGGGAATCTAACCCGCGCCCTATACCCTCTACCCTCCGCCCTCTGAGAATGCTGTTATCACTTCTCCTTGTTTAACACAGACGACCGAGTAATCAGTTTTATCGATAGTGGGTATTTTTCTTAAGTTCGTTTCCTCACCATTTGCATTTTATACGTGAATCATACATCAGTAAGTATCGTTATCGGGCATGTTACATAATATATTACATTTATATAAGTATGCACGCTGGCACAAACAAACATTAAATTGTAACGAATGACCAGAAGGACTTCATTGTTAATGAATACAGATAGACGACAATGTTACATTCATCGCTAATCTCGAATCTGTGTACAGTACCAGGTTTATAACGATCACGCTTGTACTAACTGACGAATTTACCGACCTTTTTTTTCCCTACCACTGACTGAATACTATACTCAAAATGCATGTAACGAGCTTCGGTAATAACGAACAAATTTGGGGGTCCCTTTGAGTTCGTTACAACCTTAGTTTAATAACTTCTTTGAGAGGCATTTTAGAAGTTGTATAGATGAAGGAAAACCAAGGTCTGCGGATAGTCAACTTCTATATTGCAATGAGTGCGACGTTTAGGTGTAGGTACTAACATCGTTATCAAGCAAGTGATAACTACACTACATTAACTACATTATGTGATATAATATAGTTTATATATATTAACATTTAGCGAAATATTTCTCGGATATGACTCCTTCACATTGAGTAGATAGGCCACGTGTCAGTTTATTTGTTAAGCTTTACTATTTCAACACAGTCTTAGAGAATTAGAAATGGGTTGATATTCTATTCTATTGTACCTAGTTGAAGCTACTGACGAATCAGACAGTGGTCCCCTTGAGGTCGTTAAAACCGTAGAGTACTACATTATAGGATAAAATCTAGTTCGTGTAACATTTATATGACTCCTTCACATTCGTGTTAGCAGGTCTAGTGCCATTTCAATTTTCGCTTGACAATTACAACACAGTCTCGCAGAGATACAAATGAGTTGACTTCATTCTAATATATGTAATAGAATGACGAATCAGACACCTTAAAAAAGAATCTCCTGAAATGAATATTTCTCAATATCTGCAATTGTCTCCTGTATGAGCGATCATTGTTAACAAACAAAACAACCGCAAATGATTTACCAAGGTATATTTCATAAAATAATTACAGACTAACGTTTAGTCTCTGAATATATATTATTTTCAAAGTAAGCTTCATTTATGCTTTATCATTGCAGGGAAGGCTAGGTAGTATGTGAAATAATGCGGTTCAGGGACTGTCGGATAGACTAATTTTATGTAGTACATTCACAATTAAAAACTTGATAAACTGTCTTGAATTTGGCCTGGAATCATAAAGGGATTGTTTTGAGACTTGCATGTCTTGATAACTCGAGTGCGAGATGGGGTCCCACTGGAAGCACTCGTCCTATCTACCCCACCAGTCTCCTGGATGGTATCGGTCAACATTACATCTTATAAGCTCTTGCTTGCAAATAAGGTACTGTGTGTATGTACCTTACATATATGCCAAGCAAACAGATCATATACCACGTGTCGTTTCGACAGACAGATGAACAACATTTGAACAACAGACGAACATCAGATGAAAGGCAGCGCGAGAAACACCAGGAAGCACAGTGTTTAGGAATCATGTACATGTACAATGTGTTTTTGTAATTCATACCGGCGGATGCCAGGTGACGCCAGGTGGTTTGTGCATGGAGCTGCATCTTTTTGTCTGTTTTGTTTCCCCAGAACAATACACATTCTACATACTACTATACCTTATAGATATCGCACATGCTCATTCTTATTTCTGACAGAGCTCAAAAGTTCCTTCCCTTTCTGGTATTCATTACCAGAGCGAAACATTCGGCTGATGAAACATTCTCCTTTTGAACGTTATGTGATGTGCACGCCATTATGCTGTCGCTTGCCCTGCTACAGCAAGCTCCGCATACACAGTTTGCATAAAACGTATGTGTTGCCTTACTCTGCAAATCCATTGTATTACAATACGACAAGAGCAATATTCCGCTCTTGCAGCTAGCTTCTGGAATCCACTTGTAGTTCTAATATATTGCATTTAACGTATTGCTACACGAAGCTCACATATTGAGATAATAGTGACATATATTCAGCGCTAAACCCGATTTATGCATTTCTTATTATATCACATAATGATTGGGTTTCTAAACCTTCAAACATTTGCTTTGTTCGGAAGCGCAATAGCTGGATGTGGACGTCGCTTTGACTGGTGTCAGACATCATGACGTGAGTGAATGAGTGTGGTTTTACGCTGCTTTTAGCAATGTTCTCGCAATATCACGGCGGGGGACATCAGAAATTGGCTTCACACATTGTACCCATGTGGGGAATCGAACCCGAGTCTTTGGCGTGACAAACCAACGCTTTAACCACTTGGCTACACCACCGCCCCAGACATCATGACGGGTCTGCACTTAAGCCTATCCGAAGTAAGACACAGGTCTGAGAAGTGTGTCAGTTTGAAGCCAAGGAGGGCAGAACCAACGATCACAGGTTCCTTGTGAGATATCGATACACAACTCTTGTCCATGCTAAATTATGACCATATCCGGTCTTCAGGTTATTCCCCTTGTCAACGACTCCTGTGTCTAGTTTATTCTTAAAATAACGACATTCTTGAATTATTCTTGATGCTCTTTTTATCATAGAAACATTTTTTGAAGTCGCGATAACTTTGGTAAAAGGGGACGAGATTGTTTGTAGGTTTTCAAATTGTCGTTTAGTTTATTTTCAGACCAGGTTTGTGGTTATATACTTCAGCCTCACCTGCCTATTGGGGAAGATACCGTCTATGATGTGTAAAACCCATTCGGAGTGCTCACCTCCTTGATTATTCAACGTAAAACCGTACTCACTCATGTACAGTAAATGTTACAGACGTCATTGTTCATTAAAGATATTATATATCGTCTCATGCAAAAACCATTTCATTCTTCATATCCATGGCACCAGGGAAAACCAGTTTTACATAAGGGAATAGGGAATATTTTCACATCTACAAGTAGTGATTAAATCTGAATTCTTTTTCACGTGGGTAGTCTGGGGCATAATACACGCATGTCCACAGTAATCATTTTTATGCGTCGAGTTGATTGAAATTCGTCGTATACTTGTTCGTGTATAAACACATACACTTCATGACTCTAGATGTCAATCCCGCAACCCGGAGCCACCAAGATTCATCATACTGCAACCAGCTGGTTGGTTGTATCATTACAGGTGATGTTTGCCGATAGCAGACTGCATCAGTTATTTACAATATTCTGGACCAAAGAATCCAACTTTGAAACCTATGCTCACCTGATCTCAAATGCTGTGAATTAAAGGCACCAAATGGCTGGAATATTGGTCGACATAATAAGTTGAACATTGGAAAGATGACGATTTAGTGACGTACAAGATTGTTTTGTTGGCTATTGGCTGTTGGTGCCAGTATGCGCAAAATAAGCGTTGGTATTCTGAAATACGCGTCACGATCTGAACCGAGCGCCATTGATTTCAGCTGCACATTTGACTGTTACATCGTCATGGATCTGGTGGGCGTCTGTATCTGACATATAACACTCGACCAGCCTAAACACATTGCCTGATCTGACATGTAGCAGGCGTTTTTTACAGTCAGTGGAAGTGTTCCACAACCCACATGACCCCTTAGTATGTTCCCTTTCTCTGATCTTGAGGTAGGCCATCGACAGGCCATTGTACAGGCTTGTACAAGTCGTGGACGTTAGATCCCAGACGTGCTCGTCAGTTTGAACATAAAACGAAAGGAATTATTTTGTGAGACAAATGTTGTCTTGACGAGAAGACGTATATATCCATGTGCATATGCAATGCGAGACCCTCTTTCAAACGGAATACCACAGACACAAACTGCCGCCATTATTCCCAAGGCACTGGCATCAAGCTTCTCCATCAGACCTGGCACTGAAGGCTACATGTATATCATGTTCTGTACAAGAGTAAATGTTTGTAAGAATATTGTTTAGACTATGCAGAACATTCATTCGAAAGTTTGAGAATTCCGTTAGCTACCTTTACCAAATGCATACAAACAGATTGTATACATTTCAAACACAGAATGTATTATGCTTTGCCGACAATGAAAACATTGGCATGTGTTACATATAGAGAGGAAAATGACATGACTGCACTTGATCTTTCTGTACTCTCCGTATCTATGTCACTTCGATAAAGTTTTAATCCTTACGCCAGAGAATTAGCTTTAAAGAAAGCGACAACTGTACATTGACCATAGATCATCAAGACTTGAGATGTGTCAGACATATCAAAACCATCCTGATCCTAGTGCTTAGATGGTATGAGCAAGGCTTTTCCTATTAAAACCAACGTCCAAGATGCCAAACTTTGCTATTACTCTTCTGGACAAATGCATCTGATATAAGTTGATATTTCTTTGATGAAAGAAACAATTTTCCGACCAGACGGTAATCTTCCCAGACCATACAAACACATGTACCCACCATCTGAATTTTGTCTGTTTGTACCAGCAGCAAAAACAGGTCTGGTTATGGTTGACGAATACACAACGATGTACCTCTCCCAGCATTTGTTTATAGTCGAAGTTAGGCTACATACATTGTATTGAAAGTCCTGGGCTGTATTACACATTACTCGTGCTACTGTGATTTCTCATAACGGTGAACACCTGTGGTGATCTGGGTTAGAACTGGTCTTCAGCAACCCATTGTTGTTGTAGGAGCAACTGAAAGGATCGGATGGTCAGAATGGCTGGCTTGTTTGCTGCTTGATATTGCATCCGAATCAATGCGCATCATGTTAATCACCGGATTGTGTGGTCCAGACTGGATTATTTACAGACAGCCGTCACAACGCTAGAATATTGCAGTTCGCGGTGTTAAGAAAAACACACATATTCACTGATGAGTTACAAACAAATCTGATTCACTCCAAAGATAACATAATATGTTATCATTACTCATTTGTGTTTTGTGTAAGGAATAGGTAATGAAGGCCCTGAATGCCTGGAATAAGCAGTGCTTGGAATACACAGTGCTTGGAATACGTAGTGCCTGGATTAGGTAATGCTTTGAATACGTAGTGCTTGGAATACCTAGTGCCTGGATTATGTAGCTGGAATATGTAGTGGCTGGAATACGTAGTGCTTGAAATACGTAGTGCCTGGAATGCGTAGTGCTTGGAATATAGTGCACCCTGAATAGGTAATGCACTTAATAAGTAGTACCCTGAAGAAGGGGTGTCTTGACAAAGTAGTGCCCGAACAAGGTGTGTACATTAACAGGTGTCAACAGCTTTTAATACCCCAAACGTTGCCAGTGCCGCTAGACACACCAGGCTCACAGTGTGTTTTACTCTCTTCTGTCTATTCCCCGTCCTCAACTCCAACAGCACCGGTTCAGCAGAGTCACACGTACTTCGTCCACATGCACGTATTTACACAATCAGCTATATAAGACGGTGTATTCCATCGACACATACCTACACCTTGCAGCCTATCTTTCTCCACTGGGCAATGTGGCTCCGGTCTACACAATGTGGACTCGGGTATCGTGTATAACATGCACTTGGTAGTTTGGATTACCACGGGAAAAAAGGAAGATTTGTTATGGGATTTTCTAATGAGTAAACACATTCAACTCTGGAGTGCGGGTAGAGCACCAAGTGTTATCCTGACAGACATCTGTTTGACAGAATATTAACTTCCGAGCGGTGTCGGGATATTACACAACTAAACATAGAACTTACTCCGTTTAACTAAACAATGTATTGTTGATTATATTTGAATTTGAAAGAACGCGTACAAACCTTACGCACTATGTACACATGTAGTGCTATTTAGACCATCATTAATAAATATACATATTGATGGACAACAGGCGAGAACTGTCACTGCTGGGGCCAGCCATGTGAGAGGGTACGACTGTATGGTCCACTAGGGGGGACATGTGACATGGTACGACTGTATGGTCCACTAGGGGGGTTGGGGACATGTGACATGGTACGACTGTATGGTCCACTATGGGCGACATGTGACATGGTACGACTGTATGGTCCACTAGTGGGGGACATGTGACAGGGTACGACTGTATGGTCCACTAGGGGGGACATGTGACATGGTACGACTGTATGGTCCACTAGGGGGACATGTGACATGGTACGACTGTATGGTCCACTAGTGGGGGACATGTGACATGGTACGACTGTATGGTCCACTAGGGGGACATGTGACATGGTACGACTGTATGGTCCACTAGGGGGACATGTGACATGGTACGACTGTATGGTCCACTAGTGGGGACATGTGACAGGGTACGACTGTATGGTCCACTAGGGGGACATGTGACATGGTACGACTGTATGGTCCACTAGGGGGACATGTGACATGGTACGACTGTATGGTCCACTAGTGGGGGACATGTGACATGGTACGACTGTATGGTCCACTAGGGGGACATGTGACATGGTACGACTGTATGGTCCACTAGTGGGGGACATGTGACAGGGTACGACTGTATGGTCCACTAGGGGGACATGTGACATGGTACGACTGTATGGTCCACTAGTGGGGGACATGTGACAGGGGTACGACTGTATGGTCCACTAGGGGGACATGTGACATGGTACGACTGTATGGTCCACTAGTGGGGGACATGTGACAGGGTACGACTGTATGGTCCACTAGGGGGGGACATGTGACATGGTACGACTGTATGGTCCACTATGGGGGACATGCGACAGAGTACGAGTGCATGCTCAGGTACCCAGGGACATGTGGGTATGTAAGGTTTTGTGACCGGCTACGTCTTTATGCTCTCTGTAGAGATATGAATGTAACATGATATGAATGTAACATGAGATGAATGTAACAAGATATGAATGTAACATGATATGAATGTAATATGATATGAATGTAACATGATATGAATGTAACAAGATATGAATGTAACAGGATAAGAATGTAACAGGATATGAATGTAACAGGATATGAATGTAACAGGATAAGAATGTAACAGGATATGAATGTAACAGGATATGAATGTAACAGGATAAGAATGTAACAGGATATGAATGTAACAGGATATGAATGTAACAGGATATGAATGCTTGGTCAGCTATGTTGGTTGGTTGGTTGTTTAACGCCGCACTCAGCAATATTCCAGCTATATGGCGTCGCTCTGTAAATAATCGAGTCTGAACCAGACAATCCAGTGATCAACAGCATGAGCATCGTTCTATGCAGTTGGAATACGATGGCGTGTGTCAACCAAGTCAGCAAACCAGACCACCCGATTCCGTTAGTCGCCTCTTACGACAAGCATGGGTTACTGAAGACCAATTCTATTCCATATCTTCACGGGTTGGTCAGCTATGTCGAGACAGAAGACAGTAAGGCGACTTGGTGCTCGTTGAGTTGAAAAGAATACATCTGTTCAGAATCATTTGAACTTTTCGAGTTAAGCAACGAAACATACTGTGAAATATACTGAAGTTAAACAAATATGGCTGTTTCCTGTAAAGTATGTTTTGCAGATGTGTAATCTCGGTGTAATATGTTTTGAGATAAATGCGGGTGATACTGGATCAAATTAGGGAATACATATATTTGGTTGCTTTTTTTCCACGTACGTGCCTATCGTACTCTGACATTGCGGCGGTGTCAAAGGCAACATATACCTAATTATTCCAGCATATATATTTTACTGACAAAAGAAACTAGATCCAGTGATAACATTGCAATAACAATAGAAACTGACATCTAGATATACATAGTTCAGCCTCTTGTTAGCCCCATTAATATATGGTGACCCCATGACGTAATTTGATCTTCCGCCTCTCTGCGATCCGTCCCCTTTATCTCCCACACACGATGTTGGCAATACACCACATGCATCTGGAACAGTAGTCTGTCATACAGACCCTGAAGCAAAGATAGAAAATGTGGCAAATCTAGATTTTCACAGCTTCTGAAAATGAAGAAAGTCTCAGGGCTCCTTTTCAAAATATCATATTTTTTTACTATGAACTTTTTTTTCTGTAAAATATGTCTATTTCAGGGAGTAGTTGTTAGTCTACTGGAACAGTAGCTGATATAGACTGACTGGGTGCGATATGTCAGAGCAGCGTTGAATATGTTTCACTGAGTGAGAATATATTAATAACTTTTGATATGCATGATATGATTCCAGGTCGTCTCAACCAGTGACGTTAAGAAGACGTCTCAACCAGTGACGTTAAGAAGATCGACATTGTGGTCTGTAACCACTAAGACGGTTGGTATTGCACAAAACCGATACAAGACCGCCCAAGTGGTACACCACGTAGCTGAACACAACGTTGCCAATGCCACTGCCACCGTTATCAAACTATTCAAAGAAACCGATAGTGGGTGCATCTGCAACATTCCACGGTGTACAGTGATCTTACGTTGGGCATGTCACGGTGTACAGTGATCTTACGTTGGGCATGTCACGGTGTACAGTGATCTTACGTTGGGCATGCACGTCACGGTGTACAGTGATCTTACGTTGGGCATGCACGTTCACGGTGTACAGTGATCTTACGTTGGGCATGTCACGGTGTACAGTGATCTTACGTTGGGCATGTCACGGTGTACAGTGATCTTACGTTGGGCATGTCACGGTGTACAGTGATCTTACGTTGGGCATGTCACGGTGTACAGTGATCTTACGTTGGGCATACGTTCACGGTGTACAGTGATCTTACGTTGGGCATGTCACGGTGTACAGTGATCTTACGTTGGGCATGTCACGGTGTACAGTGATCTTACGTTGGGCATGTCACACGGTGTAGTGATCTTACGTTGGGCATGTCACGGTGTACAGTGATCTTACGTTGGGCATGCACGTTCACGGTGTACAGTGATCTTACGTTGGGCATGCACGTTCACGGTGTACAGTGATCTTACGTTGGGCATGCACGTTCACGGTGTACAGTGATCTTACGTTGGGCATGTCACGGTGTACAGTGATCTTACGTTGGGCATGCACGTTCACGGTGTACAGTGATCTTACGTTGGGCATGTCACGGTGTACAGTGATCTTACGTTGGGCATGCGTTCACGGTGTACAGTGATCTTACGTTGGGCATGCGTCACGTACAGTGATCTTCACGTTGGGCATGTCACGGTGTACAGTGATCTTACGTTGGGCATGCACGTTCACGGTGTACAGTGATCTTACGTTGGGCATGTCACGGTGTACAGTGATCTTACGTTGGGCATGTCACGGTGTACAGTGATCTTACGTTGGGCATGTCACGGTGTACAGTGATCTTACGTTGGGCATGTCACGGTGTACAGTGATCTTACGTTGGGCATGTCACGGTGTACAGTGATCTTACGTTGGGCATGCACGTTCACGGTGTACAGTGATCTTACGTTGGGCATGTCACGGTGTACAGTGATCGTTACGTTGGGCATGATCTTACGTTCACGGTGTACAGTGATCTTACGTTGGGCATGCACGTTCACGGTGTACAGTGATCTTACGTTGGGCATGCACGTTCACGGTGTACAGTGATCTTACGTTGGGCATGCACGTTCACGGTGTACAGTGATCTTACGTTGGGCATGCACGTTCACGGTGTACGGTGTACAGTGATCTTACGTTGGGCATGCACGTTCACGGTGTACAGTGATCTTACGTTGGGCATGCGTCACGGTGTACAGTGATCTTACGTTGGGCATGCACGGTCACGGTGTACAGTGATCTTACGTTGGGCATGCGTTCACGGTGTACAGTGATCTTACGTTGGGCATGCACGTTCACGGTGTACAGTGATCTTACGTTGGGCATGCACGTTCACGGTGTACAGTGATCTTACGTTGGGCATGCACGTTCACGGTGTACAGTGATCTTACGTTGGGCATGCACGTTCACGGTGTACAGTGATCTTACGTTGGGCATGCACGTTCACGGTGTACAGTGATCTTACGTTGGGCATGCACGTTCACGGTGTACAGTGATCTTACGTTGGGCATGTCACGGTGTACAGTGATCTTACGTTGGGCATGTCACGGTGTACAGTGATCTTACGTTGGGCATGTACGTTCACGGTGTACAGTGATCTTACGTTGGGCATGCACGTTCACGGTGTACAGTGATCTTACGTTGGGCATGCACGTTCACGGTGTACAGTGATCTTACGTTGGGCATGCACGTTCACGGTGTACAGTGATCTTACGTTGGGCATGCACGTTCACGGTGTACAGTGATCTTACGTTGGGCATGCACGTTCCACGGTGTACAGTGATCTTACGTTGGGCATGCGTTCACGGTGTACAGTGATCTTACGTTGGGCATGCGTTCACGGTGTACAGTGATCTTACGTTGGGCATGCGTTCACGGTGTACAGTGATCTTACGTTGGGCATGTCACGGTGTACAGTGATCTTACGTTGGGCATGCACGTTCACGGTGTACAGTGATCTTACGTTGGGCATGTCACGGTGTACAGTGATCTTACGTTGGGCATGCACGTTCACGGTGTACAGTGATCTTACGTTGGGCATGCAAGTTCACGGTGTACAGTGATCTTACGTTGGGCATGCACGTTCACGGTGTACAGTGATCTCACGTTGGGCACGTTGGGCGTTCACGGTGTACAGTGATCTTACGTTGGGCATGTCACGGTGTACAGTGATCTTACGTTGGGCGTTGGGCATGCGTTCACGGTGTACAGTGATCTTACGTTGGGCATGCACGTTCACGTGGTACAGTGATCTTACGTTGGGCATGCACGTTCACGGTGTACAGTGATCTTACGTTGGGCATGCACGTTCACGGTGTACAGTGATCTTACGTTGGGCATGCACGTTCACGGTGTACAGTGATCTTACGTTGGGCATGCACGTTCACGGTGTACAGTGATCTTACGTTGGGCATGCACGTTCACGGTGTACAGTGATCTTACGTTGGGCATGCACGTTCACGGTGTACAGTGATCTTACGTTGGGCATGCACGTTCACGGTGTACAGTGATCTTACGTTGGGCATGCACGTTCACGGTGTACAGTGATCTTACGTTGGGCATGCACGTTCACGGTGTACAGTGATCTTACGTTGTACAGTGATCTTACGTTGGGCATGCACGTTCACGGTGTACAGTGATCTTACGTTGGGCATGCACGTTCACGGTGTACAGTGATCTTACGTTGGGCATGCACGTTCCACGGTGTACAGTGATCTTACGTTGGGCATGCACGTTCACGGTGTACAGTGATCTTACGTTGGGCATGCACGTTCACGGTGTACATTGATCTTACGTTGGGCATGCACGTTCACGGTGTACAGTGATCTTACGTTGGGCATGCACGTTCACGGTGTACAGTGATCTTACGTTGGGCATGCACGTTCACGGTGTACAGTGATCTTACGTTGGGCATGCACGTTCACGGATGTGGTGGGTTGGGGCAGGAGGAATACAGGCCTCCTCTTGGACGATGTTTTACTACTACATGTTCCCAGAGCAGATCACATCACGCAGAGCAGATCACATCACGCAGAGCAGATCACATCACGCAGAGCAGATCACATCACGCAGAGCAGATCACATCACGCAGAGTAGATCACATCACGCAGAGCAGATCACATCACGCAGAGCAGACATCACGCAGAGCAGATCACGTCACGCAGAGCAGATCACATCACGCAGAGCAGATCACGTCACGCAGAGCAGATCACATCACGCAGAGCAGATCACATCACGCAGAGCAGATCACATCACGCAGAGCAGATCACATCACGCAGAGCAGATCACAGAGCAGATCACATCACGCAGAGCAGATCACATCACGCAGAGCAGAGCAGATCACGTCACGCAGAGCAGATCACATCACGCTTGTCGTGGTATCATGACGGATGTGTATGGAAATAGGAGCTTTGAATGTTTAACTTCTAGCAACAAGAACGCCACAAAGATTTGGCAATATGCTCTAAGTGGCACCTCATTTTAAGGTGTAAAATTGTTCTTGTGGCTCAAGATGTTGATGGGTATATCGTTACGTCTAAAAATAATTATCGTTTGTTAAACAACCTTTTTAATCGGGTGTACAAAATTATGAGACAAATCATCAGAGTTGGTCTGTCGATTTCATGTGACTGTTCCAAATTTGGCTTTGTTGCAATTATTAGATTGTGTGTTTATGAGCAATTCATCAGTCTCTAAATGAAATCAAACAGACTGAATAGCAAGCATACCTACTGAATCTCAACAGACACAATGTAATTACATTGCTGCACAACAAATGTCATAAAACAATATAAAGTCACGAATGTCAAGGACTATAACACATGAGGGCATGTCCTATCACCTGCCACACACGCGCATGTGTGAAAGCAGTGTGAGTGAGTGGATATTGCTTTACGGCGTTTATTGATTCATATCCATCCCATCAGAGAACACCAGAGATGAGCTCCACACATTGTACCCATGTGGGCAGTCGAACACGGTTTTTCGGCGTGATTGACAAAGTCTTTAACCGCCAGATTACTCCCACCGCCCTGTATGGTTTGCAGAACACTTTCAGATGTGTGTACAGGCATATAATCAGCCTGTGGGATTATGTTACAATGAAGTGAAATGTTTAACACAACACGAATGTTCAGCATATGCAGGCAGCTTCAGAAGCGCATGTTTATGTCAGCTGGGTGCAGTGGGCGGCGTGTAGGGACGGTAACATATGCGTTAAGCTGAATCGTTTACACGACTTATATGATAATATGATGTAAACTGCCACTGGTTGTCAGTCCACGGTGACATTCAGACTGGACAAAAGAACATGACGAGGCATACTGTTGTTCATCCCGGGTGGTCGTGTTCTAATGATTGAAGATGTGTTACATGGAAATGAAACGCTCTCTGCTTCCGCTGTTGTTAGCCAGGAGGCGAGCGATATTGGGATGAGATCGCAGTAATGGCTTCAGAATATGTATTTGTCTTGAAGGTTAGCTGGAACCCAACTAACGGACAATAATGTGCTTCAATCCGTCCCACAGGAACGTCTTGACAAGCCACCACAGATTGTTTTAGTATGTTGATTCAACATTGTTGGCTCAAGGATGCGATATAAATAAAACCGACACACTGAGGTAGCCCCGAGAGTAACACACGTTTTTCATGAAATTGTTCTATCCTCAAGGTATGTCAGACAAAATAAGTGCCGTAATTGCCATCTGGTGTTACTGTCGATTCAGTATTTTAATGGGTTGTCAAAGACAAAGGAACCCTGGTTAAATGCACACAATCCGTATTTCAAGGCCGTAGATTTAAGGTACAGTGTGATCAGTTTTCACAGTATTTAACTTTATTGTTGTCGTAGAGGTACACAGAACTTCTTTTTGCAATAGATGCGACGTTTCGGTGTAGTTCCTAACACCGTCATCAAATACACCGAAACGTCGCATTGCAAAAAAGAAGCTGTCTATCCATAAATGTGTTCATCTCCATCATACCAACTTCTAAACGCCACATGAAGAAGTTATTGTTGTCGACAATACAGTGACTGTCAAAACAGATATTCCGAATCTTCCAATTACGACTATGTACATATACTCATGGAAACGATCAGGGGAACACATGAAAGTACAAATGTTCCTTTATTCCTTTCCAGGTTTCTTCACATGATGTATTGCACTGTGAGTGAAATTCTGGTAGTACATACAGGAACACTTGTACTTTCATGTGTTCCCTTATTCGTTTCCATGAGTATATGTAACTTCTGTTATATTAGCATACATTCGTTTATTCGCCCCACTTCGTCGTTACTTCTCCTGGGCACACACTGGACGTTGATTCGAACCCCCGGTTTCCTTGTATATTTCTGGGCTTGTCAGCGCTTGTGGGAATCACTAACGTGGTAAACGTCAAAGACCTGACTCGCTTCCCGCCAGCCTACCACATATAACTGACATTCCTGAAATGAAATGAAATGAAATGATCAACAACAGGTGCTTGTCGTAAGATGTTTCTGATGGTATCAGATGGTCAGGCTCTCTGACTTCGTTGACACACAATGGTGCGGGTCGATGCTCATGATGTCAGCCACTAGATTTTCTGGCGTATAGTAGATTACTAACAGATCAAACAGCCGACAAACTGTTGACAACAAATGCAATACTGTATATAAAAACCCGAACAAGAAGTATTACATTACATTTGATGGGAAAAACACTTATTTCAGTATGAACGTGTCCAGCATATACAAGGGATGGGGAGACGGACACCTGCAGGTGTCTTCTGTGGGATAAGCCAACACATTACCATACACATGAAACATAACTGAAAATAACGTAGATGACGATGACGACGTTGTTGGTGCTGCTGTTGCTGCTGATGGCAACAATACCTACGATGGTCATGACTCATCTCACTAACGTCACTGGCATTAATATTGTAACTGATTTTCTCTAAACAAACAAATAATTATAGAAAGAAATACTAGTTTCAGTATAACAAGACCAGAAAGTGACTATTTTTTCAAATAATCATAAACGATTATGTTAAGCGCAACCTGTACGTGTTTAAGAAGGTGTCACTCCACACGTACATCCCGTGTGAGGTTTGAGCCGCATCCAACTCAGTCTAGACCCGCTCTCACAAGATGCAAGACAACAATGATACAGTGTTCTGTCTGCGGATTGTCATCACCTGTGTGATCCTGGGATCAGATGTCTGTCTCTCAGTGTGATCACTTAGCACGTCTCCTCGTGGAGGTCGTATCATCTACCTTCACAAGTGTTACCTGGGAGAGTTTCACAATAACACCCTAGGCACACAGCATTCTTTGTTTGATGGAAGTTATTGACAGATTCTGACTTCCAGACAACACGGAATTGATACAGAGACAAAGCACACGGCGGTGACGACAAGTTGTTTAAGAAACGTCACGTCACGTCACCTGAGACTGGCATTCTTCCCTAAGTGTATATATCGCATCAGGGAATACCTTGCACTGACCTGGCGAACTTTGAATGTGTCTGTAGGTCATTGTTCCTCGCCATGTTTACCTCTGGGATTTGCGATGGTATGGGACTGAATAGTATCACTGTAATATAACATATGTTATATTTGGGATTACACTTTCTTAGTAAAGTACAGATTCTAGGACATTTTGGGTTGAGTCCCATCCGGGATTCGAACCCACACCCTCAGAGTCATTCACCTAATCACCAGCAAACAAAGTCAGACGCCTAGACCGCTCGCCAGGTTAGGTGCCTGACTCTGAGGGTGTGGGTTCGAATCCCGGATGGGACTCAACCCAAAAAGTCCTAGAATCTGTACTTTACTAAGAAAAAATAATCCCAAATATAACATATGTTACATTTGACCACTTTCTAAAATGGCATTGTGTATTTCATATCACTTTTATGTCTGGTGATAAAAGAGATTACCATTACCCATGAATATACTGTGTGAAGTAAGTTTTCTCACATCATATAGGTGATAAGATAGTTTGTGACAGTATGGTAGACTGTTGGTAAAGCGGTGTGGAAAACGTAGTCTTTAATGGATGTATTCCATTATCGTAAGAGATCTCTGCTGAAAGCAAAATCGTTTATGTAATTCCATCTGTGGGATATTCATGTTCTTCGAAGTACTATAAGATTGTTTCAAACACAAGCAAAGGCAATTTGTCACACGAAAATAGCAAGCTTCAAGTCAAAATAGGAAATTACATATTACAACATTTCTGTTGCAAATTTTCGTTTAAGCATTTTGAAAGCTTTACTGAGACCTTAAATGTGACAATCGTGATGAAACAACTTAAATACAAGACTACTGCAATCTTGAAAGACACCAAAGGCTGGGGCAGCAGCAATCCTGCTTGACATGTTGGATAGTTGGATATTGGAAAGTTGAAATCATCCCACGTATTCTGGTTGAGGCTTATTTGGCACTCTGTTATTCACCGATCGAATTATGAAACGATGTGGAAGAAGTTCACGTGTACACAACGGTACGTGTTGTCTCTCAGTATTTCCGGGCAGTTTATTGTTGCTGGTATGACTTGGTTCCTTACTGGTCATTTAACATTGTGTTCGAGGATGTACGTGTACTTTACTGCGTTGCAATGTTCTTTCTGTGATGATCTACCGATTCCTACGTAGTACTAGTCCAGTGAGGTCTTGGAGAGTCCTGCCAGTGCCAGAGTCTAATCTTGTCACGCAGTCTAATCTTTTTTATTTCAAAATGTACATTCGGAGTGCTCTGCATAAAGCGATAAAGGGAAGATTGAAAGGACATGTGATGGTTTAATTCCTTCATGAACAGACATTGGCACTAAGATGTATTGGTGATGATGAGTCCTGTGTTCAGCCATCATGAAGTGGGATGGACACACGGTAGCAAGCTGGTATTTAACACGTCGAAAGTAAGGCCAGAAATGCTTGGAAAATGCTTTTGGCAATTATTTGATAATGGTGGATATTTCAGATTCAAAACTCATATATAATCATTCATACCACCTCGACCTAATATGGCATATGAGTAATCACGATGTACCATGCCCTAATCATAATGATTACTCGTAAAATATAGAAAAACTTAGAAACAATTCCATGGTAGAAACACTTAAAGAAACAAACTATACTGTGACCCAACTGGCAGGCAGACAGGGTGACAGCGTTATGTAACGCACGGGCAGTACATGTCAGGGACCGTCTCAAAATATCAAGTGTCAGTATCACTGCTTGTCGAGGACTCTATCGGAATTACAACAGGTGCAACTCGGCTGACGTTAACGCCGTCCCGCAGACGGTATTCGTCCTCGATTTTGAGAACACGGTCTTCAGCCTTTTGCCACACCTCTGGGGTAGTTCTCGCAATAGAAGCATACACAAACTCTTTAACGTCTGAAAGCGTGAATGTGGTATTATTGCGAGCAATAATATTCTTACAGTTACCCCAGATCAACTCGATGGGATTGAGCTCACAGTGCCGTACTGATGTACGCAGAACGATGTGGCCTTGTTTTGCAGCTAGTTCGTCAGTAACGTACTGGATTGGCTTTTTATGCTGCCGGATTTTTTTCCATGAGCTGGGACTTTGTTTCTCATTGCCTGTAAGGCCCGTTACAGGAAGTGAGAAAATCCTGCAACTGAACCTTGAGATTGCTCATGGTGGGTGTGATGGTACCAGGGACACGGATGTTATGGTAACTGGCGTTATCCAAAATGATAACGCTTGGGTCGTCCAGCTGCGGTAAAACCTAATGTTCAAACCAATCCAAAAATACCTGCCCATTCTTTTCGCTATGGTAATCACCATCAGATTTCTTGGCCTCAAAAACAAAGTCACAACCCCCAGCATGCAAGATGATCAGGCGTCTACCTTTGCCTGATGGTAACACTGGTGCCTTAGAACAATCTGAAGGAAGCCACATCCGATCGGTTGAGTGATTATATTACATCAAGGTATATAATTTGAAGCCCCAAATTGCGGTATTCTTCAACTGTTCTGAGATAAGCTGATCGCATGTACAGGATTAAGTACTTTCTCTAAACACAGCTCTGTCATCTCCCCTTTTGGTGTACCTGAACCCCATTTCTACCAGAGCTACAATAAGTGTTGTTTTCGAGACATTTATTGTATCTGTGATCTCATCTTGTATTTTAGCACACGTCGGTGGGATTTTGCGTTCATACAGTTTATAAACTGCACGGCGCATGACACCCTTATCAAAGCTATCCAGTTTGTGTTTCCTACCTGGTTTTGATTTTGACACGACGCCGGAGGTAACTGATTTGTTTACAACTTTGAAAACCGGACTATATGTCAAATTAAGGGCTTTACACATTCTATAGTAAACCCTGTCATAGCTGACGAGAGGTTTCTCCTTTGTTTCTCCAGTACGAAATACTGGTATAAATTTGAAATTAATTGTTCTGCTAAGATATCAAGTCGCATGTTGCCAGTTCAATGCTCATACACAAAGTGAAACTTCTATGGGTGAGCAAGATTATCGATTATCTATGCGATTTGCATTGAGACTTTTCTACGTAGTTATTTTGAAAATAAGTACTACAAGTGTTCCATCTTTTTCACATATTGATGTTAAAAAACCCCAAAACTTTTCACAATGATTTATGTAATTTAAGTAGTTGAGGCTATATGAATAATTATAGTCTGTATTTCAAAACTACAGTTTGTACTTAGAATATTTACGAATGTTGTTAAACCGTCAACATTTCCTCCTGTGAAGTCACCCCTCAAGTGCATTTTTTCATCTGAGCTTTAATATCCAACTAGGTAGAGTCGTACATGTATCATATATGTGCTTTTATATTGTGGGGCAGTGGGGTAGCCTAGTGGTTAAAGCGTTCGCTCATCACGCCGAAGACCCGGGTTCGATTCCCTACGTGGGTACAATGTGTTAAGCCCATTTCTGGTGTCCCCCGCCGTGATATTGCTGGAATATTGCTAAAAGTGGCGTAAAACTAAACTCACTCACTCATTTTATATTGTGTCAAATTCATCATATTGATATTGAAGCCAAAAAGCATTTTCCAATCATTTCTGGCCTTACTTTAACAATCACCGGTTGACTTACGATAACCGTTCCAAGCGTGTCCATGCCAGACCACTCTGAATTCCAGAGTAAGTTAACTGCCAAGTATATCACTAGTGTTTGAGGAAAAACAAACTGAATTATGCCTGCACTTCCTTCCCAACAATCTACGGATTATCATTTCTAAGATCAATGCCTCTCACACGAACTATTTCGAGCAAGTTGTTGAAGTGTATGTGTAATGTATTCACTCAGCGCCTTCAACACTATAGGTGCGAGTTCGTTGAATTCCAATGAAGACAGATAACGCGTACCATGGTTTGGTTAACTGTCTCTCCGAATTGCAAAATGTTTGGAACGCAAGAGTCACGTGTATGAAAAAGGAATTTTACTTCAATTTGAAGGTTATGTACATCTTGTAAACAGCTATTTTGCATATTTTTCTTTTGTCTAAAATTGTCTCTTAGTCAATGACGTCTTAATAGACAATGTGGTGTCTTTGTATGCATTTGTCGTTACACAGGCTGAAACTTATGGCTGACAAAGGCAGGCTGATTCAATCGAATACTATATAATTTCAGTTCGTTATTAATCCGGATAACCAAAGCTGTTAGAAGGTTGTAGTCACATGACATATCCTACTGGGTACCCATTTTCTGATCGTTGAAGAGAGGCAGTTTTTGAACAAACTCACTTGCCTAAGGTGAGACCACAATATATCACATGTGCTTCTTTGTAGGACAGGACTGAAGTCCTAGAAACTAGGCGTCCAGCTGCCAAACATGGTCACCCATCCAAGAAGTCTCCGCGCCCAACGTTGCTTAACTTCAACTGATTTGTGCCCTGAGCTCTATGCACAGGCCCACACACCACCATATCTTGTTAGCTTGTTTAGTATATTGTGTGTGACGGTACCGGTCT
This sequence comes from Haliotis rubra, assembly GCF_003918875.1. Classification (NCBI taxonomy): domain Eukaryota; kingdom Metazoa; phylum Mollusca; class Gastropoda; order Lepetellida; family Haliotidae; genus Haliotis; species Haliotis rubra. The sequence continues at coordinate 426,010 of NW_025767224.1, read as the reverse complement.
ATCTATTACATCCAGAATATCGTTTGTGTGACTCATCTGTATATTTATCACATGTGTAATATTATTAATATATCCATCTTATATGTCTTTAACGGCTCCACTATATCATGTTGTGGAACGGTTCTAGTGTGCACCGGATGCAGGATATGCCACTTCAGTGCAGTTGCACCCAAAAAACCTTCTGTTTGTTCAGCCTCAGAATCTGTGCACTCTGATTTAATTGTGTTTCATATAAAGTGAAGGTGAGGGTATTGTTTCTTTGAGCTGAGGAGCAACGTTTACGGGTTGTACAAGTACAACACTGTTACATTATCGTGAGTGCTGGAATCACTTCCGGTCAACAATGGAGGTTCGTATCCGTCTTGGGGTAAAGCATGCACTTGTACCTTGTTATTCACAGGTATTTTCCTAATGCACAATATTCCCTACTGAGCCAATGCAAATATACGAGTATGAGCAGCCGTAATGAATGTAGCATAAAAAGACGACCGAATGTATTCAGAGGAAATAAACGCTATAGCTTCAGGTTACTTGTATGTGTGATACGTGGATACTGACAGACATTAACCAGATCTTACTGACGTAGGTAATTACGTAAGGTCAGACCACATGTTGGTGGTTATAATGCTATAGGATAGAGTGACATCATATATAGGTGAGACACCCTGTAAGTCACATCACGATAGATGCTGGAGATGAGGTAATAGGATCATCAGCCATCCCAATGCCATGTTCACCCTGACTATTATCCTTCATTTGTCAGCAGTACCGGTAGTTGTAAAGTTGTAAATACCCACACACGTTCAGCCGTTTATCCATGTAATGACTGAAATATTGCCATTATTGCTTAAATTCTTTAAAATGACACTGAAACGCCTGCCTTTTACAAAAACACATGCAAGGCCAAGTCAAATGTTCCTATTTCATGTCTGTGTGCGCTACAATATAAGCGTTACGTAGTTTCTGCTGAAATTCCAAATACAAACACATACATTGTGTGCAGGTGATTAACGGGCTATTCGCAATACGTGTGACAAAGTAAGGACAACAAAGAGGCAGAGTGGAGTTTTCGTTCTTGTTACATATCAATGGTATTTGTCAGAGGCTTGGCTATCTGGACATGCGCTGCTGTCCGCCGGTGTCTCTGTCCACCTCTGTCGCCGTTCCTCCACCTTTCTGTCTGACCATCTCCCCTTATATATACTCTTGGTGAGGCTTGATGGCTGGACGTTAAAGTGTCTTTAATGACCATAAATGATTTCTGATCACTGCCGTTGTTTACCATCGCTGGCACTTTTACGAGTTGACCAGAGACTGACTCATGTTGACAGGCCATACAGAATTCAATATCACCGCACTTGTTTGCAATGTCTTTCATGGTCACGTCGTTAATACATGTATAGTATGACCAGAAATTATTGAGAATTTTAGGAATATGTTTAATTGGATTTCTAGTATAAACAACCTTCACCAGCTATCAAGTGCTTGGTTTCATATCAAGAGAGACAACTCCGTTAATCCTTTTTCATTAGTTTGTGAAGAGTTATCCCCCTTTGTTTACTTGCTAGCAGACGACATTTTCAGTGGTCCTCAGTATGGATGATTTAGAGAAGAGGAAGTTGATTTTAGAGTATTATAACAAGGACATCAGATCAGCTAATGTGATTCCAAGTAGAACAGGCATCCCTTTGTCCACTGTTTATCGTGTTTTTAAAAATATTGCGAATGGATATGAGCACCAGGGAGGCGCAGGTAGGCCCAGAAAATTGACTGTCGGTGACAGGCGGCTTAGTATTTTTGTTTCTAAAAACAAACGAAGGAGTTTAGAAAACTTAATGCTGGATATGATTGATAGAGGAACTGTGGCTGTCTGTAAGGAGACAATTAGAACTGAACTGCATGCAATGGGTTGGCAGAAAAGTCGAGGAATTCCATTACCGATCATGAAACCTGAACAAAAGGAGCGAAGGTTGAACCGGTCTTTACAGCATAGAAATTTTAACTGGGACAATGTGAATTTCTCAGATGAAAGCTCTGTGTGGCTGTTTCCTAGTACACTGAAATTCTGGACCAAACAAACTGAAGAACCTTTGTATCAGCGCCCAAAGTACAGTCCCAAATCTGCTCACGTGTTCTATGGAAAGTTTTTGATTTCCCAGCAGGACAACGACCCAAAACATCGTTCAAAGCATTCACAGGCTTGGTTTCGGACCCAAAATATGACATTATTAGATTGGCCAAGGTATAGCCCTGACCTAAATCCAATAGAAAATGTTTGGGGACTTATGAAGGAAAGTGTCAATAAGAAAAATCTGACAAATATTGCTGAAATGAAAGAAGAGGTGGTCCGATATTGGGACAGCATTGACCATGACTTTCTAACTTCTTTGATCAGTAGTATGCCCCGCCGTATTGAAGCCTGCATTGCTGCCCATGGTGACTTGACAAAATACTGACTGTTCACCTGTCTTTGAATCTGGAGTTATGTTCTGCTAATATTCACATTTAATACGTGAGTAATGAGTGAAAAAAATATAAAAAATTACAATCTTAAATTCTCAATAATTTCTGGTTGTACTGTACATGCTGACTGGAGCCTGACCCTAGCGACAGGGCAAGGTGGTCATGACTATGTTACATACGGCGTCTCCACCTCTATGGAATGACTAGTTGTGTGACGGATTTATTTAATGCTGAAAACGTCCAAATGGTTCATATCATAGCCAATACTCCCTAAAGATCCTAACCAGCCCAGTACCAACTGTTCGTCACCAAACACAGTACCTAACGGTTCTTAATATTGAAAAGACAGACACAGCACGACACCATCGCCAAATACGCCAAGATCTCCATCTTCTAAACTACGCTTGGCCACGACTGGTCAATATGGCGGGAATATGACTTGCCGTTATAGATATCAGGCGTTTGAAAGTTTCGTCATGGCATTTCTGAGAGCAAATGCGGTATTCCTGACATTCTAACTGGTCATTCCTTGGACAGGAATCCTTTCAAAATGAATCCTGGATTTATGGTTTGCATAGAGTAAGTATTGCTGAAGCTGGTGGTGGCACAGGTGCAGTTATGGAGTAGGCGTCCACACTGGAAGATTCAGTACTGTTCTTGTAGCGTCCACACTGGGAGATTCAGTACTGTTGTTGTAGCATCCACACTGGGAGATTCAGTACTGTTGTTGTAGCGTTCACACTGGAAGATTCAGTACTGTTGTTGTAGCGTCCACACTGGGAGATTCAGCATTGTTGTTGTAGCGTCCACACTGGGAGATTCAGTACTGTTGTTGTAGCGTCCACACTGGGAGATTCAGTACTGTTGTTGTAGCGTCCACACTGGGAGATTCAGTACTGTTGTTGTAGCGTCCACACTGGGAGATTCAGTACTGTTGTTGTAGCGTCCACACTGGGAGATTCAGTACTGTTGTTGTAGCGTCCACACTGGAAGATTCAGTACTTATGTTGTAGCGTCCACACTGGGAGATTCAGTACTGTTGTTGTAGCGTCCACACTGGGAGATTCAGTACTGTTGTAGCGTCCACACTGGAAGATTCAGTACTGTTGTAGCGTCTACACTGGAAGATTCAGTACTGTTGTAGCGTCCACACTGGAGATTCAGTACTGTTGTAGCGTCCACACTGGGAGATTCAGTACTGTTGTTGTAGCGTCCACACTGGGAGATTCAGTACTGTTGGTTGTAGAGTCCACACTGGAAGATTCAGTACTGTTGTTGTAGCGTCCACACTGGGAGATTCAGTACTGTTGTTGTAGCGTCCACACTGGGAGATTCAGTACTGTGGTTGTAGAGTCCACACTGGGAGATTCAGTACTGTGGTTGTAGAGTCCACACTGGAAGATCAGTACTGTTGTTGTAGCGTCCACACTGGGAGATTCAGCATTGTTGTTGTAGCGTTCACACTGGGAGATTCAGTACTGTTGTTGTAGCGTCCACCAAAACGTGTTCATACGTGTGGTTTCATTTCCAGAACACAAGAACATTGAACATTGAACGAAATATACTCATGGTAACAAATAAGTGAACACATGACAGAACAAGTGTTCCTTTATTTCCAGAATTTCACTCACAGTACAATACATATCTTGTGATGAAACCTGGAAAAGACTAAAGGAACACGTATACGTTCATGTGTTCCCTTGTTTCCATGAGTATGTCCATGCGTGTGTATTACAGTACAGCCAGAAATTATTGAGAATTTAAAGATTGTAATTTTTTTTTTTTTCACTAATTACTCACATATTTAATGTGAATATTAGCAGAACAGAACTCCAGATTCAAAGACAGGTGAACAGTTAGTATTTTGTCAAGTCACCACTGAGTATCACTGAAAATGTCGTCTGCTAGCAAGTAAACAAAGGGGGATAACTCTTCACAAACTAATGAAAAAGGATGAACGGAGTTGTCTCTCTTGAATGAAACCAAGCACTTGATAGCTGGTCAAGGTTGTTTATACTAGAAATCCAATTAAACATATTCCCAAAATTCTCAATAATTTCTGGTCATACTATATAATATGAATATTAGCAGTTGCAAGATGGCTTGATAATATATGGCAATCATGCTTACGTGAGGAATTATTTTGTGATCACCATTGATTTTAAATAATCGATGTTCCCAACTGAATCAAGTGTCCACGTCAAGAGGAATTGATGCAGACACACATTTGGCACTCTGAAGTAAAACACACGTCGTGTCAAATGTGAGTAGGAAGCCAGTTACATAGAAGTGATTGAACGGCCGTGCTTGGCGGAGTTAGGATGTCCATCTAAACTCATGCGCCATCTATCGTCGACGGCTCTGTTAACACTACAAAACTTGAAACCACCTGCATTTCATGCATACATGTTTACAGACTTGAACTCTGCGTACCCTCTCACAGCAATCGCTGTAGTGATGCTTTATTGCAGTTTCCTTGTCAGCTGCCTTTTAACTGTATTAAAGTTTTGATAAAGGTAAAGCTCAGCAAGTGCACCTGTAAGCTGATACCTACTGTTAAACAACGAGCTTTCTCAAAAGGTTTGAGAAAAAATTATCAGAAATAGTTTTTAAACAACCCGATAAAGAAGAAGCAGTATAAAGAATGTTGACTTCAGAGACGCATGATATTCAGCTGTGGCCACAGGAAACGTTCATACGATAACATTGCAAACTATTACACGCAATGTTCTGTCGAGGGATGATATTTTGGTAAAAAAATCCAAACGAATCTGTACTGTGAATACACAGTGCCGCAATCTGTACTGTGAATACACAGTGCCGCAATCTGTACTGTGAATACACAGTGCCGCAATCTGTACTGTGAATACACAGTGCCGCAATCAGTACTGTGAATACACAGTGCCGCAATCTGTACTCACTTGCACCATCAAAGGTACCAGGCAACTTTATAACAATTTCATTGTCAACTTATCGCTTCAAATATTAATTGGTGTTGGTATACTATCCCAAAAAAGAAACGCATAGGCGTTTTGTATTTTTAAAAATCTATTAATTAGCTATTGTCTTCAAACAATCGTCAAAATGATTTTACACAATTGCACAAGTAAAAAGTCGACTTTACCTGAAAATGTTGATTTTGATGAGATTTCTTACAAGGATTAAAAAGGCATCGCCACAACGCAACAGAAATCATCTTCCGGTTGAAATTGTGCAGCAAAGAGCATGTACTGTCTGGCTGTAAAATCCAGATTACTTTCGGAAATTGGCATTCGTTTTGAAGGTGTTTCAATGTCAAATCACTACGCCATTTCTTGACGCTGCGACACGGAACATTGCAAAATGCACGCTGGAGATGACCAATCTTCTATTGCCAGGCGTCTGAATGTTAGTCTGAGCACGATGTCACGGCTTACAGCTCGTTACAACCAAACAGGTATAGCAAATAACCGTCCCCGTACAGGCAGACCTCGAGTCACCACTGCAGCCCAAGATCGGTACATCCGGGTACTACATTTGCGTGATCGCACTGCCACGGGTGAGAGCACAGGGTGCCAAGAGTGCGGAGGATATCCGGATATCCGGTCAAACTGTACGGAACAGGTTGAGAAAGAATGGACTGAGGGCCAGGAGACCCGACGTCGGGACTGTACTACGTCGTCACCCTCGCGCTCAACGTCTCAGTTATCTAAAGTTATCCACTTGGTTGTATAGGCACTAAAGTATATTTGTGGACGAGTTATACATGTTTGAAAATCCAACATTTTTACAACAGATTTCTGGGTGATGCGTTTCTTTTCTTTAATAGTATATTTTACAACGCCTGTTATCAATGTACTGTGTAACACAACAACATAAACATATCATTCTTACCTATACCTTCATATTCGCGTGATACAACATTACTACATACCCGTGAAGGTCCGGGTTAAATATTGATCTTCAGTAACCCATGCTTGTCGTAAGAGGCGACTAACGGGATCGGGTGGTCAGACTCGCTGACTTGGTTGACACATGTCACCGCTTCCCAGGAGTGGTACGTGAAGAATAAATGAGCAATTCTTGTATCGAATTTTATAGTGAAAACGATTTTCCAAAACGTGTCATGGTATACGATTGTAATACGTGTATGCTCAGTGTAGGGTGTGATCTATGAAACGCTCTGAGGATGTATATCCTGCGTGAAGCCAACAACCATCATGAGTGCAGTTTCTTAATTTTGCGGTAAGGTAACCTAGTGGTTAAAGCTATCGCTCGTCACGCCGATGACCCGGGTTCGATTCTCCATATGGGTACAATATGTGAAGCCCATTTATGGTGTCCCAATCCGTGATATTGCTGGAATATTGCTAAAAGCGGCGTAAAACCATGTTCCATCTCTCACATTTGTTACTTCATGACCAACAAAGTATAAAATCGATGCCAATTGAGTTTTTTAACAGCCCATACTATCTACATCTATTGGACAACAGCAGGGAATATCACTATATGTTCCTTGGTAACATGCATGTGTGTGCTCCGGGTCTGTGTGTGGCCATGGGAAGTATGTATCCGCCTGGTATGAAGATTAGGCTGGAAACACAATGCGACATATACAACAACGTTTGTTCAGCTCGAACTATGTTTGCTCAGCAGATTTCAGCAAGGCGTCTTCCAATGTATATACCCTGCTGTGTTGTTATGGTTCAGAGGGATATACGATGTCATGTCCTGGAGTCCAACAGGTTTGTCTGGATGGCTGCTCTTGGTTTCAGAAGGTTTCACATTGGCACTGTTGGTGTCTCTTCTTCATTCGCTCTCTTCAACATTTACCCGAGGCGTTCTAGAACATAATGAAACTTATAATCGGAGGCAGCATGTCAAACATGCAGTAACATAAACCATGTTGAGAGTTTCGGACATGTTGTTTCTCGGAACGCAAGAGGGCTTCGAGTCATCCAGATGTCTCTCACCTTGTCAGATAGCTATCGGGTTAACCAGTTGGTTCTGTGGACAAAGCTTCAGTGTATATATATATTCATGGTAGTAGACTCAGGTTTTAACACGCGGTCGACATTTCGTTAACTTTACCGTTTATGATAGTAAATATTATGCATAAAACTAGCCTGCTTATCAAGAATGTGTCAGTACACGTCTACATGGAAATATGACCTTAATAAGTTTAATACACAACGAGGCAGAGGCTCACCTGGAGAAAAGCGGTCATGATGGTTGATGTTTTTGAAAGTTATTGATCTAATTGAAGGGGTTGGATGGAGCACTGAGTATCATATCGATGGCTTCAGCTGATCAAAGAAGGTATTTTGCAAGAAAGTACTGCATGACGACATACTTTCAATTGCAGCTTGATATGAGAAATACAGCGATGCACGGAACACAGAGCGTATTCATCTGGCCTCCTCTATCAGTATGGAATATCTCACGATATCAGCTGTAGGCTAGTGATTAAGTACCTGATAGTTGTCTTCAGACAAGATGGATTTTGGCATGTTCATTTTTCATTCTGTATGTCGTAATGCCTTGTCATTAATCACATGATTTCTTTTAGAAATTATTAATCGAGAAGATTTCTCATGTCATTTGTAGGTATTTCTATGAATGTATTGTATTAGACGAGAAAAAGTAAGTAATGCCGTTTTAGAATTCGATGCATTATATGGATGCTCATCGCCCACACAACATACGTATCTGAACGCCCCGTCACTTTCTAGATCGTATGCACCAGATTAGACGAACGCTTAATCTCTGACTGTATATAATTTTGATAGAAACAAAGAATTCCCTTTAAATTGAAAATGAGCCCCAGTACGATGGAATATTCAGCTTGTACCCGGGGATATCTAGACTTGCTGCATTTTGGGAGTTAGATACCGTTGATCCCTGGATCGTCTTCCTGATATTTACAGAGTCCGTGGGTGGATTATTTCGTTAAGCAACAAACCACTTTCCTTATAAATTGAATATTGCCGAGTCTGGCGTAACACACACTCGGCTCCAGTGCTTTATATATCCACCGTAGGTCTGGCTTTTGCTTTGTGATAAGACCTCCAGCTACTGTCAGAAGATACAGCCAAGGATGGACATCCTCGTGGTGTAACAACGTCAGCTTCATCCGGGAGCAATACAGATTATTCCTTCCTCCGGGTTTTAAACCAACACCGTTCCTCATTGAGCTCCATCCAGCCGTTGGTGTCCTAATCCCTGGATAAAACGTCTTGGTCCATGCGTATCCCATTTTACCTAGAGACAAAATATCCTCCAAAACTGTTAGCTCCTGGGCATAAGTCATGTCCGTGTCCAAATTGCTTCAGCACCAAGTAGAATCCTGTTTGGTAAATTTTGAAACATTCCCATCTCGTCTCGTTTATGGAGTAGACTTCTGTAAAGTCCAGATTCACGTACGTTTGTTAGCCAGGATTCGCATACGAACCTGCACTCTCAGAGCCAGGCAAGGCACAGAGTCATCCAACCCACTCAGCCATCGAACACAAGTGGTATGATAGACCATGGACTTTGTGTACATACTAACATCCTCCGTGTCACACCCACATCCTGTCTGCTTCTCTCTCCCATATCCACATCCTCCGTCTCTGCTCGCTCTCCTATACCCACACCTTCCGAATCGCTTCTCTCTCCGCTTCTTTTCTCCTCCATATCACATTCTCCGTTACCCACACCTTCCGTCTCGCTATGTCCATACTCCTCACACCCTGCGGTCTCGCTATACCCATATCCACCTCCTCCGTCTGTTCTCTCTCCTATACTCACACCTTCCCGTCTCGCTCTTCCCATATCCGCATCATCCGTCTCTGCCCTCCCATAACCCATATCCTTCTCGTCTCAGCTCTCCTCCTATACCCACACACCTACCGTCTCTGCTCTTGTCCCCATACCCACACCTTCCGTTTTACTTTCCCATACCCACATCCCCGTCTCTTGCCCTTCCCATACCCACGTCCTCGCTCTTCTCGCTCTTTTCTATACCCATATCCTCCCTGTCTCGCTCTCTCTCTCCCATATCCATATCCCTCCGCTCCTCTCTCTCTCCTATACCCATATTCCTCCGTTTCCTGCTCTCTCCTATACCCACTATCGTCTTCAATCCCGCTCTCTCCCATACCCACATAACCCCATCTCTGCCTCTCCCTATACTCACACCTCCCGTCTCGCTCTTTCCCCATATCCACACAACTCTCATCTTCTTCTCTCCTATACCCACACCTTCCGTACGCTCTTTCATAGACTCTTATTCTCCGTCTCGCTTTCCCATATCCACATATGCTGCTCCTGCTCTCCTATACTCACACCTTTCTGTCTAGTTCTCCCATATCTACATCTTCCGTCTTGTTTCTCCCATACCCACACCTTTCAGTCTCAATTCAACCTCCGTCATATTGGTTCCCGTCTCTGCTTCTCCTATACCTACACCTTTCCGTCTCTGCTTCTCTCCTATACTACTCACGCCTCCCGTCCTGCTCTTTTACTATATCCACATCCTCCGTCTCGCTTCTCCTATACTCACACCTTCCGTCTCGCTCTCCTAAACCCACATCTTCCATCCCGCTCTCCAATACCCACATCCTCCGTTTCGTTTTCCTCTACTCACGTCTCCCGTCTCGCTCTCTTTTCCCATATATCCACATCCTCCGTCTCACTTTCTCCTATACCCACACCTTCTGCCCGCTCTCTCTCATAGACCCACATCCTCGCCCCGCTCTCTCTCCTATACCCACACCTTCCGCTCCCTGCTCTCCCGTTCCAACACCTTTCCATCTCGCTCTCCCTTTATCCTGAACTCCATCTCGCTCTCTCCCCATATCTACAACCTTTCGTCTCTGCTTTCTCTCATGTGCATATCCGACATGGCTCCTGCTTCTCCCCATATCCACAACCTCCGTCTCGCTCTCCTATACCCACACCTTCCGTATTGTTTCTCCTATACTCATATCTTCCGTCTCGCTCTTCCCCATATCCACATCCTCCGCCTCGCTCTCCTATACCCACACCTTCCGTCTCGCTCTCTCCCATATCCACATCCTCCGTCTCGCTCTCTCCAATACCCACACCTTCCATCTCGCTCTCTCCCATACCCACACCCTCTGTCTCGCTCTCTCATATACCCACATCCTCCGTCTCGCTCTCTCCCGTGGCCACATCCACTCTGCTTCGCTCTCTTCCATACTAACAAGACTGTCCCATCATCACTTGTGCACAGTTCCTGTATTTCAGCCACTACTCCTACAACCCGCTGTATAGACTAATGCTTAGTCTCTGAATATATATTATAATTTTGATAGTAACAAACAAGCCCATTTAAATTGAAAAGGAGCCCCAGGGAGACCAGAGATTCCTAAGGAAATCTAGACTTGCTTTATTTAGGGCTTTAGCACTGCAGAGAGGGCTTGGCAGTAGGGAAAATAATGTGGTTCAGGGACTGTGAGACAGACTACCCGCTGTACTACGAGACGCACTATAGTGGTTTCCGCTCAGCGCCCTCTGCCAGCACGCGAACTCCCGCGCCAGTTGGATGGAAGCTGCATTTCTGTTTTATCCAGGGCTCATGAATGAAAACAGGAGCCAGCCGCTACTTGTTGTGGGAATGTTTCTACGAATGTTGGATCACTCTCTGTTTCTTCAACTTTAGAATTAAGAGTGTGTGGTTTTGTATTCTAAGTCCTTTTAATATCGTTCATTACATGCATACAAGAGGAGAGCATTCGGAGAAGTTTAATTTTGTGTTCCTACTGCAAATCAACGTGACTTCGTTTGTTCACGCGAGCTTCACATACATGAAAATCATGTGCATTATGAACGAATTCCGCATTTTGAACTTTGGATTAAACCACGGTGAACCTGACAGATTTGTCACATCTCAGGTAAGTCTTGGATTCTCATTTATCAGCAGACAATAGTGGTGTATGCCCGCAGTGTTGAACCACCATCAGCTCATACATCTACCCTTATCTACAATTATCACAGCTGTACACGTGGTGCTGTGAGACATGTTGTAGGAGGACAATAACGAAACACTGACTGACTGAGTTTGGTTTTACGCCGCTTTTAGCAATATTCCAGCAACATCACGGCGGGGGACACCAGAAATGGGCTTCACACACTGTACCCATGTGGGGTTTCGAACCCGGGTCTTCGGCGTAACGAGCCAACGCTTTAACCATCAGACTACCCCACCGCCCCAATAACGAAACATGCTGTTGACGATGTCGTGTGAATGAGAAGGAGGCTTTGATTGGAAGCCGTACTGGAATGAAAGGCAAACTGGGAACATTGTAACGCACAGGTTTTACAGCTTTTGACTGCCCAGGACTGGCCACCTAAAGATTATCGATATATATCTCATGTACCTATATCTTAAAACATTGTGAATTGATGGGACAAATACATAATACGACCTTAACCTTAACTCACGATGGGTACTGCAATACATTTAGTTAGACATTTATTAACTGGAGTATGTCTCGTCAAGTTTGTTTCAATAAGAAGCCAGCAGTCGTAAAGCGTCAGCTTGTTACCTTACCCATCTTCAGTGATACAGGGTAGTGGGCAGTTGGTTGGTCCTACGGCAGATTATATGTTGATACGTAGAGAGTTATCTGTGTTTCTTAACATTTGGTTTGTTCGTCACTGATAGTCCAACTGTTTCATGCGCCCCAGTCCGCGATTCAGAGCCGTCAGCTGATTCTGATTCAAGATTCATCATTATTCTAATACTTAATCTCCCAAAAAACATACCGTACACATGCATTTCAACAAGATGGTGAATTCTACATTCTTAGGGACAAAATATCGGTGAAATGTATATGGATCACTCAGGTGCTCGTCTAAAGGCTAAACATGTATTGCCCAACCGTCAGAGCCCGCCACATGTTACGTCGTTGAATGTATACATTCAGATCAGGCGCTACATGAACCCAGCTACTGATTCCAGTGCAATGTGAGACCAATAAGTATCAGGTTTAAGCATAATTCCTAAATGTAATATTAAGTTGAGTGTATTCAATACTAACACATATGCCCATTATAAAGATAGACATGCTGCTGGCGCATTATTAAGTACAACCCTAGAGCAACCTTTCTGCTTATCAAGGCATGCCTGTTAGACTTAATGTACATTTAAGTGGCAGAGATGAGCCTTGCAGTCTCATACAAGACAATGCCATGATATGGATAAAGTCATTATTTGACGTCATGAGGATTAAGTGTTGCATGACCGAGATAAAGTTACATTTGTCTCAAAATTTTGAAAAATATATTATTATCCCCCGCCGCGCGTTTAGCGCAAGCGGGATATAGTATTAGGCTCCGTCCGTCCGTCTGTACGTACGAATTTGAATATCTTAAGAACCGTTGACTGGATCACAGTAAAATAAAGATCCCAGTCAGGTTTGGTGACCTTGACCTTCATTTCAAGGTCACAAGGGGACTTTAACGTTTTACCCTTGTCAGCGAGGTATCTCAAAAGCCGTTCACTGGATTTTCTTCATATTCAACACCAAGCTTCATCGAGGTATACACAAATGTGAAATACCTGAAACGATATATCACTTTTTCGTATATTAGACTATTAAAAGACACATCACTTGGAACAGCTGCAGATGAATGGCATATCAATCGTTTTTGTGGATATTGATGGATAAATTCCTCGAACATGGTAATAGCATGACATTGTTCCTTTAACTTTAATCTGTTTCAATTTTCATGTTTGTTATTATTCATTTGTCGTAGCATTCAACAGAATCATTGTTTTCGCCGTGAAGTGTAATGAGACAGACAACATACACTAGGGCATGTGTGCGAATTATGATTCACATTGGCAAACTATAAAATGTCTAGATTTTACAGTCCTGTTATAAATTTACAATAATTATCAGCAGATTGTCTGCTTTTCATTTAGTTTCAAAATGCATACAAGTATGATTAGGATTACTAATTAGGATTATAAGACCAAATATAAAGACGTACATTGACTAGTATCTACATACTGGTGAGTGGACGTTAAGCACGTGATATAACAAGAAATTTATCGCGCAGTATTGTCACTTCGACCCTCACCTCGCTTCCGTGGAATAAATCGTTATGTTACAAGTTGTGTCATGCAAAATCCTTTTGGTCATGCTTCAAATACATATATATTTATCTACGAGTAGAAAGTAGTTTTGATTTTCTAACTTGATGAAAACAAACCATAATCTCATTATTTCTAACAGACTTTAGCCCGTGACTTTACGATTTTCAAAAATGGCGGCGTCCTGTCGCGAACATCCGCCAGCCTGAGGATAAATGCTATTTAGGTTTGTTTTCACCGAGTTACAAAATCAAAACTACTTTCTACTGGGAGTAAAATATGTATTTGAATGATGGCCAATAGGATTTTGTATGACATCGCTTATAACATAACAATTTCTCTCGTGGAAGCGAGGTGGGTGTCAATATAATACTACTTACAGTATTACTGTTACTTCGACCACAACCTCGCTTCCGAGGAAGAAATCGTTATGTTACAAGTTGTGTCATGGAAAATCTTTATGGTCATCAATCATATACATATTTTACTACAACTAGTAAGTAGTTTTGATTCTTTAACTTCCGTGAAGCGATCTGAACACAAGTAAGATATCGTTTCAGGCTTCCACAACGTTCGCTTCGCAATCACAAACATAACCCATTTAGCACGAACTGCAGGGTCCTATGGAAATCTGTGCATTGTGACACCATCGCCCAACCCCTAGGAGCAATTGACAACAACGCAACGATTCGGCATGCATCTTTGATGTCGAGATATCATCAAAATGACGAGCTTGCTACACACTTTATATACGACTAACTGAAAATCCTTCCTCATATAACGTCACTGCAGTGCTCTGGCGACGGAGTTACGTCACCTGTCTGTGGTTTCCTTGGCGGGCGAGAGTGAAGCAGGCGACGTTTTGGCAACTTTTAATCGCTCGATATTAAGTAACCACAAGTTTTTAAAGAATGAATTTGGTGTTCCGCAGAAGTCAAACCACAAATCTTTCATATGTAATAATTATTTGTTCTTTAAAGATTTCAGCATGTTAACCTGCATGTAAAGATTGTCAGCAAGATATCTCAAGAACCATTCACTGGACTTTCTTCATATATGACACCAAGCTTCATCTAGGGGAGGTGCAAGTCCCAGTCGATTTTGGTTACCTTCACGTAATTTGCAAAGTCACGGCGACACTTTGAAGATTTCAGCATGTTAAACTGCATGTTAAGATTGTCAGCGAGATATCTTAAGAACAGTTCACTAGATTTTCTTGATAGACTTTCAAGACTTCCCTTGAATGTTTTTCAATAAGCAATTTCTTTATTACTACTTTTGCATATTTCATACACTAAGACATTCATGTCAAGGTCAAAGTGAGTCTTGAAAATATTTGTGCGTTTGAACTACAGAGCAAGATATCAAGAGAGGTTGACTGATCATGTTTTTGTTGACATTTAACTTGATCTTAAATTACGACCTTCACTTTCATTACTTTTTAAGTTTGATTTGATAATTTGCGGCGGGGGATTATGACACCTTAGTGACAATGCTTGTTGGCGTTGAATTAGGTCATGGTTTTATAAATAAAAGCAATAAAAACCTTTCCGCATCCGTGAGAGTTCTCTGCTTAAAGCGAGGCGATCTTGCCATATCATTACCCTGTAAAACACCCGTCTTTCCGTTGAAATCCATTAACCATATATATGGAACGACCAATGAAGTAACTAATGTATGTGTGCTTGTATGCGTGATGACACTTTCAAATCTTGGCATGCTGAACTATACTTCTCTCTCTTACTCAATTTGCATTCGGTATTTTCTAACTGTAAAACAGACCGGTCAATGTTTCTCTAATTTATGAATTAATCTGTTCTGATTCAAGTGGGGCCACCCCCGTCTCTACCTGTCCTGGAGGATATTCTGGGCTCTGTTTCATACATCCTGGCTGGTCAGTAGCATGGTGTATTCCACCAAAGTGACGTCATCACCGCTAGGTGGCGCTGTGTGGTTCATCTACCTCACCAACTGGACCTACCTCCTGCTGACCATCAGTGCTGTCCTGGACGCAGTCATCGTCGTGTTCGTCAGGATCAACAGACAGAACCTCATAAAGGGTAAGGTATTTTACTGATAAGATGGATGCTATAACATGCCTATTCTTGGATACAGGGTTTGCTGGACAAGTGCTCCATCAATATTCCTAATTGATACTGAAATTGTTCCGTGTTGACATGTTACATGAGAACCATTATGACTTTCAGGTTTCACGTCATGTCTACCGTGGTACCTGAAGGTATCCTGGCTCCTCAACAGTGTCGTCACTGAAGGGAGTTTACACATCAGCGCCATCTACTGGATTTTTCTTTTCAACTGTGAGTACGTGTGTAGTTTGCTATTGTCGACGAAATACTTTTCTTAATTTACTCTACAGAGAATATATTTGTTGTTGACATATTTTACCGAAACTATATTTTAATTTGTTAAAAAGAAACCTTTGTGTGATGCCAGGATGTGAGTGCAAATACAACGCAGTTTAAGATAAGCTAGAGAGATAAGCTAATACTTTATTATCCCGAGGGAAATTTTGGTTTCATCGTAAAAGAAGCAGAACACAACAAAACATGGAATCATAACATATCACATTTCAGCAAGCACTAAAAAACAAATACACAGGTAAGAGCACTAAAAGAGTGAAAGAGTAAGATATGACTTAATGACTATAATGATGAGATTGATACAAATAGCCGCGGTGTAAAATGGCTTACATGAAGGTAAGGTGATATTTGAATGAATATGAAGATCAACTGTTGTTAATATGACTGCCATCAATATAACAACAGTTGATCTTCATATTCATTCATATATCACCTTACCTACTGGCTGATACAAAAGAATGACGGAACCTGTTAGTTGTAGCTATCGGCATGCGCACACGACGTCCTGATTGAAGAAATACAAATCGTATAATAGAATGAATTATTTTCTTTTAGAAATAGTACCACAAGAGAACAATCAGTTCTAAAATTGTTTAAACGACGTAAGAAATACAATCAATCAATCAATCATCCTTTTTATTACCATAAGTTTACAGATACATGCAAAGCATGATGGGGGTATTTTAAAAATATGTATCACTTTTAGGCTATGGCTTGAAACAAATCCAGCAATTATGTACAGATAAACTAATCATGTCATGTTGACAGACATTATGATGGAAAGAAATTTTCGCATTATGAGTTTCAAATAGAGCTGACATTTTATAATAGTTAGGGTTGTTTACAAAATAATTCTTTAAATACATATTTCTGGAAGCAGTAAATTTATAACATTGAAATAAGTAATGAAACTCATCTCCGATTTAAGAGGGACATGATGGACAGAATCATGTATTCGAGGGAATATGTTCCCAATGACCTGTTTCAATAGGTAATTTATGGTTGAAGGTTTTAAATTTGACTAAAATATGACAGTGCTTTGTTCCTAATTTACGTTCCAGTAAAGATATATCATAGTGAGATTTCATACATTCATAGATAACAGCTTTAGAGGAAGATGTAATTGGGTTGTTGAGTAATTGAAGCGATTGATCTGAAATCTAAGTTGGACAAGCATTTTGGAACCAAGAAAAGGAAACTATATCTTGAGAGTGCCATATATTGGACATACCAATAATATCTAATATGGTTTTAATGTAGTTGAGCTATGTATAATTGTGTTTGTATTTCATTGAATTTGTTAATGATATTTGAAATAATGCTGTTAACGTAGAATTACATTTTCTTGATACTATTCTGGACCAGAAACACAACATGCGCAGTTTGATTTTATCAACAAGAGGTGATCTCCCTGCTTCACGATACAACATATATGTTGGGGTACTGCGTCTTAGGTTTAAAATATATCTAATAAAATCAGTTTGAATCCCTTTCAAATCCCAATATTTCCCATAGAGTAAAATAGGGCAGATAGTACAATCAAACAAATAGAGTTTACATCCTATAGACATGTCAATATTTCTTAATCGCTTGTACAACGGATGCATTGCTTTATTGGCTTGGGTAATATTAGACGTTCTGGTATTTGCATAGGAACGATTGTTACTGAAAAAAACGCCAAGGTATTTATATTGGTTTACAACCTCGATGCTATCTTGTCCAATCATGAAATTATAATTTCCTGCCGGGTTCTTCTGTGCTGACCTTTTTTGTATAAGTAATCAACATTGTCATTACAGTTGGCTTACAGTTAATGATAGTGCCGAAATACCTGAATCGTTTCTCAATTTCAATTCTTGATTGAAATAGGTCCTAAGGAGTTAGATGATTTTCTTAAATTTATAAGAATTTCGTTTTTCTTCTTAGAATTTATAATATACAAGTTATCTTAACACCAATTTGTAAATTTCAAAAACTCATTTCTGTAATCAAGGTAAGCAGATTTTAAAAGTTAAACAATTGCTGCGTCATCAGCAAATTTGATAATGAAACAGTTAGCTGCTCTACTCATATAGTGATGGTATAAATGCTGAACAATATGGGTGACAAAACACATCCTTGTGGAGCTCCAGTCGACAGGGTGGTAACAAAGGGACTGATCCCATAAACAGTAACACACTGAGGTCTATCAATGATAAAAGAGTGTCTCCATCTGATCTGATTACTGTTAACACACGTTTGATGGGTTTGACAGAAGTAAATGTGACCGAATAGTTTTAATCACAGTGCATTTTTATTTGTCAATATGTCTTCACATTTGTAGATCAAAGTCTGACACTATTAAGATTCATCCTCCACGGTATGAACTCCATCTACGTCTTCTGCAACCTCCTCATCACTGCCATGCCAGTTCGTGTGTATCACGTGATCTACCCAGTTATCTATGGCGTCATCTACACAGTTTTCAGTGTCGTATATCACATACTTGGTGGGACCAATGACAAGGGAGAACCGTATATCTACAAGATTCTTGATTGGTCCAAACTGACGCGGACTCTACCTCTTGTGTTTCTCAGTACATTTGTGGCTCTACCCTGTTTGTATTTGGTTGTTTTCTTCACTCACAAACTGAGGCTTTACGTACATTCGAAATTTCTGAAAAACAACACGTTACAGGATGCAAGTATTTTAGATTCATCGATGGAAAGGGCTGACATTGAAGGGGCACATGTTTAGCAAAGTATTGTTACGATCAAAGATGTGTTAATGTGTATATCTCTGTTACAAATTCTTGGGGATGAGCGAAACACCTTTAAATATTGTTTAACATTTATATTGTATCTATCAAAGGTGTATGATTAAATGTGATGTGCCTTCGAAAAATCTTTCTTGGCAATGGATCGTTTTTGTGTGTGTGAGTGAGTGAATATCGTCCCACACCCTGATCAGCATTAAAATAACCATACCATGAAGCTTTGTCGGTGTCAGAAAGGGGCGGTGTGGTAGCCTAATGGTTAAAGCGTTCGCTCGTCACGCCGAAGACCCGGGTTCGAATCCCCACATGGGTACAATGTGTGAAGCCCATATCTGGTGTCCCCCGCCGTGATGTTGCTTGAATATTGCTCAGTCAGTCGGTGTCAGAAGAGACAGCGAATTGGTGGTTTCTGGCATGAGAAACAGTATGACGTCGGTACAGTATGACGTCGGCACAGTATCACGCACGGTACAGTATGACGCCGGTACAGTATGACGCACGGTATAGTATGACGTCGGTACAGTATCACGCACGGTACAGTATGACGTCGGTACAGTGTGACGCACGGTACAGTATGACGTCGGTACAGTATCACGCACGGTACAGTATGACGTCGATACAGTGTGACGCACGGTACGTATGAGAAAGTCTAGTGATTGATAGTTTAAACACATTCCAAGCCATCGGGTACGATGACATCCAATCAACACCAATGAACCCGACTTCCCAATCAGCCTGGTCATCTCGTACGAATTGCAGCGGTTCCTTGGAATCTATTTGAGCAAGGAATCCCACGGGGCTGGTATCAACGAAAAACACACTGATAGTCTTTACGTACAATAAACACAAAACGGTTGAAGTATTCACATTAGGAATGTATTGTACATCTATCGTTTTATCACAATGAAAGTATACAACGGTATCTATTCTTACTTTGACGTATATATAAACACGTTTCAGGAATTATGTCAATTTAGGTGTGAAGAAGTCAGCGGAAAAGTGCTATTTATGATAAGGCAGGAGCGACTGATATGGCCTGTTTTGAACAGATAAGAATACTTATGGTGCTAACATCCGATTAAGGAGCAGAGCTCTGAGCAAATACATGATTATAACCATGCCCTCAACTACTAGGACCTAAACCAGGCTAGTTTTATTGTGCAAAAGGTTTTCCAGAGACGCGGACAGTAACACTTCATCATATCTTTGTCACAAGAATGCTACATTTTCTGTTACGACTGAAATACTTCAGTGTTGGTGCACATTATTTCCTAAACAATCACGACAATCCAGGTACACTGAATTCCTTTAGTGAGAAACGCTTATCATTCTTCTTTGAGAGGCATTTTCGAAGTTGTTAAGATGAAGCAAAACCAAGTTCTATGGATAGTCAACTTCTTTATTGCAATGAATATATTGGTATACGTTTATTATTGATCGTATCTGCCACACTATATGTTCAAACAAAGGTATATTGAATTGATGTATCCGTTCTGGAATTCTGGTATCGCCCATGTAAATACCGACGTACGTACGAAAAGTTAACCCTTTCCGTTTTGTCCTCGTTATGCTGCCATATTGGGTATTTGATGTACTATCTGGATAAAGTGACCTTCTAAATGCAAAAGAACGAAGGACCTGTAGTATATTCGGACAAGCAAACGTGGCAAAAGTTGAATTATTTCGAGCCAAATGTTAATACCTGGTGTAACCTTCCCAACTACAATGACATCCCTGATTCTCCTGCTCATTGGCTGCATCGGACGTGAAATCTGACTTAGAGATTTTGCGTTTCACGTTAGATGGAGGACTTGTTCAAGACTTTGTCCTGGAGGATCTCCATGAAATTCCGCGACCAATAATGTCCCAAACATGCTTTATGGGATTGAGACCTGGAATCCTGGTAAGGTAGAGTTCCTACAACCTCTTGACGTAAGGAGTCACCAAAGGCACGTGCACGATGTCACCTAGTATCCTTTTCCATGAAGATGATTAGCCTCTTCATGCGTCCATGCATTCAGGGATGGTCATCGAAATGTGGTACAACAACCCTGTCCAGGATGTCAGTCATGTGCCATTGTTCAATCAACACTAATTGCTCCGAGATATTCCGTGGTGCATATTCAGTGTGTGGCGTCAAACATGAGCTTGGGTCTGTGTCATTAACTTCAGACTTTAATCCGACAAATGGACTACCTTCCCCAAGACGCCAAATTCCAATGTCGTCGAGCTTGATAACAAGCTGGTGGTACACTTTGTGCTCTGGTTATAACCAAAGACTAACGGTAGGTAGTCTGGCTCTATTCACGGTCGATGTAAGACGATTCTGGGCCGTTCTGTTGGACAAACGGCTATGTGGGAGCCACTCTGTTATCAACTCAGCACTTGGCATAAACGGATGAAGTCTTGTATCCTAACTAGTAGTTGCCACCAGTGATCGACCTGAACGCTGGGTTTTTTTTGGCTTATAGTCGAGGGATGACAACCAGCATTTCTTGCAACAGCCTTCAGTGAAATGCCAACATTCGGGATATCAATAGCTTGCCATTTTAGACCAGTTGTCGGTTGAGGAGGCCCCGTATTTGCTTATCAACAGTGAAATCAATTGACCTCCCATGTTATCGAGCTGGGGGAACAGTTTGCTGAAACTTGAAATTGGCTTAATGACGTGTGCACATATTGCACGTGGGCGCGGTGGGCGAACTGGCTAAAGCGCCAGGCTAGTGATCCAGCGAGGTTGAGGTGACGGGATCGAGCCCACCTGTGACCGGATGTAAAAACCTTGGAGTCAACTTTGTGTGCAGACTCTCTCAGTGTTGTCACAACCCCTAGTGTACAGTACACAACCCTGTGCACTTAAAAGAACCCACGAATCCGTTGGTATATGACCAGATGGTGGCCACATGAATACGTGCAAACACCCAGTTGTGGGTACAGCAACGTGCAGTAAACTTGGACAAAGTACTGTGACTATGTGTCCCAGTCCACTCAGCTGTGAATGGGTACCTCGTAAGGATGGGAATGCCACAATAACTCGGTGCGCCTAGTGGCTGCAAGAGTTGTATGCTCCCCAGGGAGTTGAGATTGACAATACGATGTGCCGTTGAGATTGACATCCAGTGAACGAGGGAAAACAAAGCGCCTTTGAGCAGCTGAGCTGAGCTGGATATCGGCGCTATACAAATGTTAGTATGTATGTATGTATGTGATGCTCGCCTTGATCGTAGCACGTGCCTATCTAAAATTAATGTATGGTGTGTCCGCAGGGTCTAAATAATCATACAAACAAGCATAATTGTCATGTGAGTATAAATACTTATATAGCGATTACAAGTCCTGGCTGTTGTGATAGTTTTTTCCATGTGTATATATCGGCCCATGCTTTATCACTCCACCATCTAACACCTGTGTGATGACGTTCGAATCTTAACAGCAGCTTTCTATACACGCAGGATTACCGGAGCTAGGTGTTCTGCAGTGCGATATTGTGTACAGCACATCGGATGCCATGTCCAAGGTATCCGAATATATATTAGCCAGTCTTTGTCATCATCATCAACTTGGTCAATGTATCAGTGTGTACCCGAGTGTCATGTCTTCATCTCCTCCTACCGGGTACCCATTCGCTGCTAAGTGAACAGAGACAAAGTCAGCTACAACCAGTGTGTTGCAGATTGCAGACACTTCATCTAAAGACCGCTGTAAAGAGGACCACGTGTCACTAGAAGGTGTCCATCGGGAGCAGCATGGGTTGCTGGGGACCAACGTGAAACCCGGAATATCTCCAGACAAATTTGGTTAGGCCGAGATCCTGGCCATGTACAGTACGACGAATGCATTGACAGCTCACCTTATTATAAAAGGAAATCGTACGAAAATGTTTCCTAAGAGCAGCATTGACGCGCGCCTCAGATTTTTGTCAGCACCAAACCTGTGTAAAGTCAGCATATGAGTGACGCTCTGATGTGGCTCTCTGGGGCTCAGACATCCTTATATAACTTGAAACACTGGTCTAACCGAGATTACACATCCCATTTCAGGCCAGATATTCCTTCATATTCATAGGCATAGCAGAAAGTTAACCTGTGTTTCCGATGCTGAACTTATCAGGCTACGGAATTCCTTATATGATGGTACGGGTACAATTTCCATGTTCAAGTCTTTGCCATTACCAAAGGTTAACAAACAACCACGAGAACTGGAATCTTGTTGCATGCACCGTAAAACAACATTCACTCAATATTTTCTGTTGTGTGCCTTTTTCCTGCGCTCTTCCTATTTTATTTCTGTTTGCGTTTATTGTACGGGACGAGACAACAGCTCCAAGCTAACTGATGGTGTATTGTTTTCAGCACCAACGGCTCTGGCAGACAAACGTGCATCACTATGCTCCTGGTCGTCTCTGGCTGGGTCTTTAAGAGGCAGGGAATACGCTTCTCGCCTTTAATCGACATAACGTCTTTATCTGATGCCAGCCTCCGTTCCCGTCTTAGATCAACATCCACCAGACACAATATCACAGACGGGGCAGACTTTAACAACACACAGTCATCCTACAGCGTTGTCATTCCAGGCGATTACCGCTGTTTACTTAAACAAATACTCAGATGTATGGCGCTTTAAACATCTTTTGTGAAATGTCGGTGATTTTTTCATGGATTCAAACAATAACATGATTACTTTGAAGTTAGCACACACATCGTTTCAAACAATAATACAATTTCTTTGAAGCTAGTATGGCATCTCCATTCGCGATTACATTATGCCCGTTACATGACAATACCTTGTGTAAGATCTTAAACACGGACTATGCCGCGTGATGACATGTGGTTTGTAGCTGTGAAGACTTCCATGACATAGAAACTACAAACTAAGAGATACATGCAGGTAGCTCCTATGAGCACTATCACATAGCCCTGATCCAAGGCCGTACTGAATGCTGAGCCCATGAATGTGTAGTAATTCTGTCCTTCGAAGAGGAAGGTCGAGATAACCATAGTCTGATATTTTATCATTTTAGAGAAATTAGCATTAAAAATCTTACTTTTTACCTTAGAGACTTGTGCAAGTCTTATTATCACACTAACCCTTGATATTTATTCTGCTAATGCATGATGTAACGTTATCATGCACAGTAATCATTGTTGTTATTCATATATGACTTAACTCGCTCATCGTATCTGGCGACGAGAGTCACTCAATTACTCAGTGACTATTTAGAACTGACAATGGTGACAAACGGTTGCAATCGCAACAGACTTTACTTTACCATCTTCCGTCTGTGATAGCATCCTGTATTTTATCAGTATCGCGGTTCATGCATCACCTGGTGTTACCATAAACTTACTATTCAGTTCACCAGGAATAACTATCTGAGTCCTTGTGAGGAAACTAATTATTTACATGCAAGGCACATATAACTTGTCAACCAGAACGTAAGCTTTGTTTAACCATTTTGTTTTGTAACTGTTTTTCCATGTACACGGTGGTAGACTCTGACTTATCCAGATGTGGAGGGCATCGCCAGGCAATAAAATGCAACACTGATAATGTTTCTTTTATTCACTTGAAGTTCGCAATGAAAACGTTAGCATACATCACTGATACGATCTATAGGAAGCAACCAGTATGTGATCACTGAAGACAAATACATCTATTTGATTAAGTTTGTTTTCCCAAACAACACTTCCTGGGATGTTTAAATCTCTCAAGTCTTTGTTAAGTGAAAGAATACAGGCGGGAATATGTTTACCGTGCAGTCCAAGCATCGTTTGAGAAGACTGACTGACTGAGTTTGGTTTTACGCCGCTTTAAGCAATATTCCAGTAACATCACGGCGGGGGACACCAGAAATGGGCTTCAAACATTGTACCCATGTGGGGACGTTTGAGAAGAAAGACTGCGAGGCTTCTTACTTGTTCTCCAAAACCCTTGACATGAACATTTCTATTATCAAATGAAATATAAAAAAAAAACTGTTGATAAAAATTGGCTAATTTATATTCGGATCCGCTTGTACATGGCATCCAATGTGCTGTACACACAATCCCGCATTGAAGCGTCCGCATGTATTACCACAGACAGGAAATTCTGATCACAGATTGTATATCTTTATGCAACTGCACCGTTTGACAAAACTGTTGTAGCTATTATACTTCAAAATTAGCAGGTTGGTACAGCTCCGGCGTCACCTGACTAACATTGTCGTGTCGCTGCTCGACATAAAGGGAAAGTCGACTATTGGAAAGTTGACGTCATCTATATTGGCATACAGTCTTGTGGTCCTGACCACATCGACTTGAATTTCAAACAGATAAGACAAGTTCACTGGTCTCGTTAGTATTCTAGCATAGGCGAGTAAACCAATGGAACAGAACTGGCTATCTTTTCAGCAAACGGAAGCAACTTGACAGTATGGAATGCAGATGCTCGATGAAAGCCACAGTATTGTAGAACATGAATGGTCTCGTACCGATATGATGAATGACGTTAGGAAGTATATTTTACTGTGTTCTACAGAACTATTCCTCTCTTCCAAGGGCTTCTTTAACACAGAAACTCTTATCGGGGTCTGATGAAAGAGAAGATCTACTCGAAAGTCTGAGGCATAACTTGTTTGAAAAAGCTAAGAATAAAAGTTCTGATATTCCAGTTGTGGCATACTTAAAGAAACGAAAAGCTTTTCGAACTGGGGACAGCGTAGCAGTTAAGTTAGCTAAGGATTGTGCATGTTTGACATACTTCCTAAATGGAGAAAGTTATGAAGAAATTAGAGATTTAATTTCATGTAAACAAAGGTCTCAGCACGGTAGTTATAGAGTGAGTACATCTCACATGGATCTACACGAACTGCCTAGCTCGAGCCCAGATACAATAGATTGTGTAACACAGGGTATACAAGCCACACCGAGAACAATCAAGTCTTTGTCTGAACTCTCACTAATGCAACGCTCACTGTCGGAGGTTTGTGATAGTATTGCACAACTCAAGCTACAGCTTAAAAGTAACACTGACGCTGTCAGGCAATGCAATAAAGAAATTACAATCATCACTGACAATCAATCATCTCTGGAGTCCAAAGTGTGCGGTCTTACCAAGTCTGTAGAAAAAGGTGGTGAACGTCTGAAACAGTTACAGTGTGACGTCACTCAGATTACGAAAGACCTAGAAGTAAACAAGCTTGGCCTGTCAAGTGTGCGTGACGAGAAAACTCGAGGAGTAACGGGTCTCAGAGCAGATATATCCTCACTGCAGTATCAGGTTAACCAGCTAGGTGATGTACACGGGTCATTTGTGGACATATATCTTCTATAGAAAAATGAAACTCTAGCCTAACATCTAAATTGCAGCAGCTAAAACAATCTACGAAGGAACAATGTGAAAAAAATCATAGATTTATCAAGGAATACGTGGACAAGCTTGATGAACATCACGGGAAAATGTTTGAGGTCCTAGCATCAGATCTGACACAAAAAATCCTAACAGTGTCAGAATTCGTTAATGTGGAACATGATCAGCCTCATAAAACAGAGTACAGTGAGAATACACCTACATCAGATTCTACTCCACGTACATTCTCCTTTGCTTGGGGGGATAACTCTGTTCTGGAGAATAACACTTCATCTAGTCCTTGCAGGCAGCCATGTGAGGCAAGTACGGATAACAGTACGCTACTATCCTCTCATAGTGTACCAGAACGGACGTCTTGTTCAGATGATAAAAGGCCTTCAAACTCGAAAGCTGTTCCTCGAGAAACGATGAACAGTGACACTCAACACCAAGATACTGCCCCGAAGGTCACACAAACTTCTAGTGAGCTTGCTCACAAAGCAAGGTCTAGTTCAGGAGGGCATATCACTGAAACACACAAGGATCAACTTCTTCCTATTCAAGCTGCGCCAGCAGAACCTCAAACAGTGATGGAACAAACGGTCCATGCAGCTGACGGACTCACACCAGACAATGGGACTGAGGACGGCGAGTTTCGTGGAGTACAGAGACACGTCAATACAAAGAGATTCTTCATCAGTGGGATCACTGACACAGTGAAGACAGAGCGGATCCGCGAATATCTGTTGGATAGAGGTGTTCGAGTATCAGTTATCAGACTGTTCTCCAGCAGAAGGAAAGGTACTGTGTCAGCTCGTCTTAATGTATTCCTGGATGATGTTAAGAAGCTAGAAGTACATCACTTCTGGCCCCGTGGTGTGATGTGTCGACCATGGCTTAGTAGGAATGTGTTTATGTCGCTGCATACTAAGACCCAAACTACAGAAGCTCAATGAATCTGACATCCTTAAACATGATGACATGGAATGCAACAGGAATAGTCCCAAGTATACCATACCTCAGAAACCTTTTGCATGACAGAAATATCCATATATGTGGATTAAGTGAGCACTGGCTCTTTGAAAAGGATCTCAGTTTCCTACATGATGTAAGCAAACACTACACTGCTCATGGTGTCTGCGATAAAGATCTGAAACTTCCACTGTTCAGGAAGGTGGGCAAAGGTGGAGTAGCCTTTCTGTGGCACAACGCTCTGGACGAATTTGTCAGTGTTATTGATGTCCAAGATGACAGAATTGTTGGCATACATATATCTGTGCGTGGAAATCACATGTACGTGTTCCAGGTCTACCTTCCTTGCAGAAACTACAGTGTGACAGTTTTCATTGAGTATATTGAGAAGCTCTGGAATCTAGTTCTTCAGTACAATGAACAAGGAACTGTTATCTTCATGGGGGATTTCAATTGCCAGTTTGACATTCTCTCGCGTAGCAGACGTGAAAGAGAAGCACTTGAACTTGCTCACGAAAACGACCTTCTTGTGTTAACTCGTTCGGAGCAAACCACTGGTGCTAACTACTCCTATGTCTCATATGATGATACATGTGGCTCGCTCATTGATCATGTGTTAATCGGTTCTTCCCTGCACAGCTCGGTGTTTCATTGCGAAATATTGAGGACCACCCTCTTAATGTGAGTAGACATCGTCCTGTTGTGTTTGAATTAAATGTTAATATCACTACTGAATCCATACCAAAGGACTTCTCCAGAATGGGACTAAACTGGAAAAACTGGATGCGGTGGCCATTAGAGAACGTTACACAAGACAGCTATCACGTGACCTAAGAGACTTCCTTACAAGACCTCTTCTATCAACCTCTGATGTGGAGGCATTCTGTAATGATCTTAACACGTGTCTGGTTACAACCTCTAAACTCCACATTCCAACGCATTCCTTCAAAAAACATCTGAAGCCGTACTGGAGCAAAGAACTGAAGCTACTACACGACCAGATGAGACGTGCTCGTGCGCTGTGTGGATAACTGATGGCAAACCCCGAGGAGAGGAACACAGTAGCTATGTTCACTACAAGGACCTCAAGCGACTGTTCAGACGTTCCCAGAGACAACTTATTGAGGAACATCACAGGAAAATGTCACAGGAGATTGACACTGCCGCAGAAACTGATCAAACCTCCTTCTGGCGTCTGATTAATTCAAAGAAAAAATCATGTTCGGTTGGAACAATGTCAGAATTGGACTTTGGTGATGGGCAAAAAACCTGAGAATGCAAAGGACATAGCTCTAGGATGGGGCAATTACTTTGCAAATCTCTATTCTCCACTCTCCGATAATAGGTTTGACACCAACAACTATAATCATGTTGAGTCTACGTTGGTTACAAGCCACGGTACACCAACGCACATCCCAAGTATTTCGCACAGAGAAATATCAACGGCAATGACAACTCTCAAACAGGGAAAGGCCCCCTGGCATTGACCATGTCTGCAATGAACACATCCTCTATGGTGGCGATACATTAGTTTCCTGTTTAGTCAGACTCTTCAACGCTTTCATCGAACTGAAACATGTACCCAGACTTCTCAAACGAGGGTTAGTTATAACTCTGTTCAAGGGAGGTAATAAGAAACGGTCTGACCCAAACAGCTACAGAGCAATTACTCTTCTCTCATCGATCTACAAACTCTTTGAACGAGTAATACTTGGTAGACTCCGTGAGACATTCACTCCCTCACCCCTACAACATGGCTTCCAGAAAGGTGTAGACTCAACCATGACGGCTGTCCTTCTCAAAGAGTGTATCTGTTACAGCAAGGAAGAGAACAGTAAACTGTTTGCTTGCTTCCTTGATGCAGAGAAAGCCTTTGATTGTGTCTGGCATTCAGGTCTATTCTACAAATTACAGAAACTCGGCATCAATGACTCTTATCTACAGACGATCTCATCAATGTATAGTGGAATGGAGAGCTGTGTTTCATATCAAGGCTACCTCAGCAATTGGTTCTCCATCAGACAAGGCACGCGACAAGGAGGCGTACTATCTCCATGGCTCTACACAGTCTACATCAACGATCTGCTCACCCAGCTCAAAGATTCGGGACATGGCCTATCACTACATGGTATACCCTGCTGTGCTCCAACACAGGCTGACGACATTACACTACTATCAGTAACCAGGAATGGTTTACAGGCTCTCATGGATATCTGCTACGCATACAGCTGCAAGTGGAGATTCAAGTTTAGCGTCAAGAAGAGTACTGTCGTCGTTTTCAACGAGAACATGACGTCATACGAACGCTCAGAGCGCACATGGTCTCTTGGTGCTCAGGATGTCAAGGAAGACAGCAGCTACACGCATTTGGGAATCAAGGTGAACAAGACATCCGACACCTCACAGCAAATCAACGCTATCTGCAGAAAACTTAAAGCAACGTATTTTAGCACAACAAACATTGGAGCCTTTGATGATGAAATGCATCCTTTAACCTCTGCTATTGTGTATAAATCTGTTGTTCTCCAGCGGGCCCTCTACGGATCTGAGACTCTCTACAATCTCTCCCGGCAACACACCCTCCAGCTGGAACGAGCACACAGATTTTGTCTGAAGCTGATTCAAGGTTTGCCAGTGCGTTCAAGGACTGATGTTGTTTTGTCCATGATTGGAATCCTACCCATCTCCTCCTTGATCGCCATCAGAAAGATGAGTTTGCTAGGAAGAATAATCAACTGTACAGTAAACTGCACAGCAAGATCCGTCCTCCTCTTCAGACTACACAGATTCTTCCTCTATAGCCATAAACCTTTCCTTGGTTACATTCCTGAAGTCTTCAAGCTTCTGGTGTTTTATGATTGCATTGACTATATCAACAACGTCAGCTTAACTACATTTCCTGTCAACCAGAATTGGAAAACAATTGTGAAAAGCAAAGTTACTGAGATTGAAACAACACTGCTTGGGCAGAGGACCTCAAGCGATGTAGAACTCTCCCTGTTCCATTATCTGCATCAATCTTACAAACCTTCCAAGCTCTGGACTCTGGGACGACAGATCCCTCATCTACAGCGTGCACTTAAAGGTGTTGTGTATATGATTGCTACACCAGTTAGACCAGGTAACTGCCAGCTATGCTCGGCAGACTATAAGTGCCTGCCTCATCACCTGTTGCATGAATGCCCTGACCAGCGTGTTTGCGACAACCGAGAGACTCTGTGGCTCTCCATCTTGGACACGTTTGGCGTAGACGTGTATGTCATGTTGGACTCCATGGAACTGGATGAACAAACAAAAACTCTGCTTGGGGGACACTCCTTCGATATTGAGGATCTTAAACTGCTACCCCCTGTGGGACTATTCTTCCTCTCCAGTGGACTCACTTGTCGTAACACTTAACTAACTCTTCTCTACTCAATTGTAAATCTCCAAGTTTGGAGGAGCTAAAGACACTCACTCACTCACCAATGCCTTCCCACACAAACAGACTGGTGTTTTTTGCTCTGATCCATCACGATATATTTTCCCCTGCAGTATGTATTCCTCTTGGACCACCTGGCATTCCAACTACGTTACTGTTACATTGCAGGAGTAGAGGTCATACGCACGTGTACAGCTATAACAGTGAGGTTGAATTATTTGTAGGCGGGGCGGTGGGTAGCCTGGTGGTTAAAGCGTTCGCTCGTCACGCCGAAGACCCAGGTTCGATTCCCCACATGGATACAATGTGTGAAGCCCATTTCTGGTGTCTCCAGCCGTAATATTGCTGGAACATTGCTAAAAGCGGCATAAAACTAAATTCACCCACTCTACATGTATCACTTGTAGGCATTGTCCTCCTTATTGGAATTTGTACTGGACACTCTTCATGGACATTGGTCAAGTACAGATTCCAATAAGGGAGAGACATATTTCAAGAGATCTGCCAACGGGTGTACATGCTAAACCAGAACCAGATATCATTAAATATTATCGGCGATTTTACATTAGGTATATCTCAACCCAAGCGAGCGTGACCTGTACGTTTAACCACAGAAGGATCCGCACAAAATAAATACACTTTAATGACTTGATCGAATTTCTGAATTTCTAGAAGTTTATTTCGGACTAGCTATATTTTTAAACTTATAGGTTAAGCAGTAACAGGCACACACGATGCCCTTCCATATGCACTGGTAGGAATTCATTTGTTTGTTGAGAGACCTGCGTTGTTTAGTGGTTACTTGTTTTGCTGACTCATGTCATATAGTGTAGAATGCAACGTGTTTCAAACATTGCAGTAGGTGAGTGTACGCATGTGTGAAATTCAAAATAATGGTCCATACATTGTAAATATGATAACTGGAGTGTACGTAGAAACCTGGAATCTGCATCAGCAAGCAATATTCAGAATTGGGTTTTCATGTTCTTGAAGAACATAGCTCGCTGCGATGCAACCTGATTAACGGATTAATTATCTGCTGAGTCCGATATACATACAATATCGACAGAACTATTGGATTGTGTCTGCACGCTGCTGACACGTCTCAGTCACAGTATCCTGGGCTATCTGTCATATATGTACAGTGAGTGAGTGAGTGAGTTGAGTTTTACGCTACGTTTTCCGCAATATCACGGCGGGGGAAACCATAAATGGGCTTCACATATTGTGCCCGTGTAGGGGAATCGAGCACGGACCTTCGGCGTGACAAACCAACGCCTTGATTAACCACTAGGCTACCCCACCGCCCAATATTTGTTCAGTTCAACAATCAGATGCTTTTGTTACTCCACTGTACGCTGAACAAATTACCTATGTCAATTGCATAAAATAACTTAGCATTCGTAATGCAATGTGCATAATTTTTACAAAATGATAACTGAATAATAATCATAGACAATGACGGAATTATAATTACTACCTTAGTGTCAATAGTCTTTAACACCTGCAAGTGTGAGTACAGTCCATAGAGAGACATCAAGATAACATTTTCACACATCCTCGACTGGTCAGTATGTTTAATCTCTATTCCATCATAGATATCCCGGACACTGGCAATGTTTCACCACTATCTTCATCTCTCTGTATCGGAACGTGAATTTATAGTTTTGGGTAAATCATATCATAATAGAGATATAGTGACTTGAATTTCAGATGGTACTCTCTCATTGTCATGTCTCGTCAACGAGAAAACAAAATGTATGTCCTTGCGCAAACAGGTACATGGGCGACAAAAATAGAAAGTAGATCTGTGGGACATTGCCCCAATTGTTAAATTATTCTAAATATATTGCCAGCTTATTCAGAAGGAATATAGACATCGAAAAGGATAGTAACTCCTCTCATGTATTGCAATCAGCGGGCTGCAGTCCTCATTGTTCTGGAGAGGTGATCTTGTGGCATGTTAGTTTGTCAAAACAAAATAGTTTAGATTATTATATTTACAGTAAATTAATAACGAGTCATACATCAAATCGGGGCTGTTTCATGTTAATGCGATCTACCTTTTTGGTACTTCGTGTACCTCTTGAACTTACCGTAAAGATCCTGTTTAGAACTGGTCTTCAGCAACCCATGCTTGTCGTAAGATGCTAATGACTCGATCCGGTGGTCAGGCTTGCCGACTTGGTTGACCCATGTCATCGTATCCCAGGTGGTCAGGCTTGCCGATTTGGTTGACCCATGTCATCGTATCCCAGCTACGTAGGTCGATGCTCATGATGTTGATCACTGGATTGTCCGGTCCAGGCTCGATTAGTTACAGACCGCCGCCATATAACAGGACTATTGCTGAGTGCGACGGCAACTCTCTCCAGCCTGATATTGTTTGTGCTGGAACGTGTATTGCAGGGGACAGACAGCCTTGTTAAACACCCGTAAGTTGCATCTAACAATAGATAACCAGCCTGATTCAGCCGTATGAGATTTTCGCTGGTGTCATGTAAAATATGCTCTGAAGGCGAAACGTGAGTAATCTTGAGAACAACATACATTAGGTCTTCGTCCTTGGTTTGAACCGCAGGTACATACATGTATTGCAGAATGGAACAGCAGTTAATGAGATACAGAATGACATAAGGACTGGCAGGTTACCGTACATGGGGCAGGCTCATTGGAGCTTCTAATTAGCCTTAAACAAATGAAACTGTACAGTGAGTGTATTGATTAAATTATTAGTACGTATAGTGGTATGTTAGTAATAGACACACCAACTGGACCATGTACATCCGTGGCTGCATCCCGCCTGCTTATAAATCAGAAAGCCTTTTTAAAAATACATCCCCATCTATACAAAATTTGCCTACCTGGTAAGTGGTATATTTGTTTCCGTTTAGAATGGGAAATTCGCAAGATAACTGTCAGGCGAAACACCAAATTTATGCCACTCGTACTCCATCATGTTCCGTTGCATTGTTAAAAAATACACGTCAAAAATTGAACCACCAGAATTCGGTTCTCTGTCAGCTTCCCGCAACTGTCACTGCTGCTTGGCCACAATCCAGTCCCAAGTGATAAAAACAATGTTCCAAGTAATTCCAAGTTAGTGTCATGTACACAAAGCAGCACTGTCACTCTTTCGTCGCATGCAGGGGTGAAGGCACGTACGTGAAATCATGATCGACACTCGCCGGTCATAAAAATCAACAGTCTTTGGTGAGTTACAGGTCGTAGGTCGATCAGAGAAGGATCTATACTTCGATTCTGCAGTGTTCAGATTCGACAGTAAGTCAAGTATTTTCCACTGTCACTTCAAATTTCAACCTTTCTCAAAATGTAAACATTGGCTCGTCCGCCATTTCAAACTGTTGAGCTGTCAACAACTAATTCAAAGAAAATAACTAGGTCAGATGCGACCATCATAGTGTGGCCAGGGGGTTAGAGTAACACGGCACACAAAACAATAGGCATGTTTCGGTTTTGTGAAGTTGGGATTATATAGACCAAGCTCTTAGGTATCACATTATTGCATTGAATAAACAGTTGTTTGTTTTCTTTGGACAGAATTATTTTATGTGGCAATGCTAAAAAAAACCCGAACGGCACCTACCACTCCCTTCACAGACGAGTTCAATTCGTCTCTCGTCCCATGCCGGATTACGCAGTGTCTTCCGCGCAACGAAAAGTTCGATTTTAAATCGGTTATGTTAGAATGGAGATAAACATACTGTGTGTGGAAATTAGATGAATGTTAGGCCGAATTGATAGTCTCTAATTTCATTTGAAGCCGAACGCGTATCTAATTTCCAAACACAGTACGTTTATCTCCTAATTATACGTTGACTCTCAATGGCGAGAGAAGATCTGACCTCTGTGAGCAATGAGTTCATGACGATACCAGAGAGACTGCAACTATTTTCAACAGTTTGCCAGTAACACTGGATGAAACCTTCCACTGGCAACCCATTCGACCTTGAGATGAGGATGTCGCAACAAATCTGCTTTGACGTGTCTTCATAATGGCGATTTAAGGAACAATAAGCAGTGATCTACCGAAACTGTTGAAACTGGGGCACACACACACACACACACACACACACACACACACACACACACACACACACACACACACACACACACACACACACACACACACACACACACACACACACACACACACACACACACACACAAAAAAAAAAAATCGCACACACAATCACCATATTATTAATCTACTTCTGAAAATACGTTGCTCACATTTATATCCAATATACCGTTGGGTCCTCGAAGTAATGAATCTATTTTGCACGGACAATACCTGTGCTGGACGTCATGCCAACAGGGACATGCGGTTCATGTTTAAACACAATCGCGTGTTCTCATCACACAGCCAAGTATGGCCTCAATATGCTGCCAGCTACGTAAATGTAACAGGTTTTATGTGCTCGTGAAACCAACCTGTGTTAAAATAAGTAAATTTATTGCGAAAAAAATTAACAATTATGTAGGTAAACCCACACTTACCAGTAAAACATCGGCACATTCTGGTGGTTTTATAAACTCCGACACAGACAGAAATTCTGATCAGACATTGTATATGATTACATATGATTGCTCCTTCTTCGTAAAATGATATTTTAAAGATTTATCGTTGATAACATCGATGTATGCAGGTTGTTTATGGATCACACATGCAGTTTACGTCCACGGGCTGTACTTGTCAGTTATCACTGCTTGGTGTACGTTGACTGACTGATACTTCACGTTCCTTTCGTTTCGGTGGAAAATAACCAATCACGGAATACATATCACTTGCTAAGGCGTCTTTTTATAAATAATCAGATCTATATTTGACAAACTGATTTAGCAGCAAAACCAGAAGCTAATTTGTTCATGTTTGTTTAGGTCATCATACTTCTGGTCTTATCAAAAACGACGTAAAGCTGTGAACTTAATGAAAACATGAAAACCACAGACAGCTGTTTTGGTTTCTTTGAAGTGAGGAATCCGCTGTTGCATAATAAATTGAATTATTTTTCTCTGCTGCGCACGTATGATGTATGTCATTTTCGATACGTTACTTAAACGGATCTGTTAAAAATCATGCTGCGTTTAGAAAAATAAACATGATTACTGGCAACAGTTTTTAACATACATGTACGAAACTCTTGCCTTATCTGAAAAGTACTGATACGTGTAGAAAAGGTGGTATAACGAGTTATTTACTTTTTAATCAATGGACATTTTACTTCATATGAGCAACTGTTTTTCTTTATATGTATCCTTGATAATAAAAGCGACAAAACAGTTGCCACAGCCAAGCGAAATCTTTTTGGACTTGATTACTACAACGTAATCCAAAACAACCGGGCACCTACAGATCCTACAGACTGCAACCATTATGCATGTTTACAAATATTTGCCAAGCAATGATGAAAACACCACGACATGCATACCTTACTTCGACTTTCCTCCCACAAAGAAGCACTGCTGGAGAGGTATAGGCCAGACCATTCAGAGGGTTTCCAAAAGGCCATGCGTGGACATGCCGAATGGTTTGATATTCTCCGTAGCATTGTCACAAGGCACTCATAGACGAGGTGACGGTCTACGCCCCTTCATGTTGATATTGTTGAAGGAAAGGAAGTCAAGATCCATTTATCTGAATCTGACGTTGGTGTGTCATGAGCTAGTAAAGTTGTAATGCCGTCGGATTCCGATGCAAAGAGAAATATATCAGCTAAGACATGCGTTCCATGTACACAAACCAGCATTATAATGGCGAAAATATAACAATCAAAATCTAATTTTGAAAAGAATAATCCAAATTTCATATGTTAATAGCATCTATTGGGTTCTGTTTCTTTTGAGAATATATTGTGATAAATCATGTTATTTTGTTGCCTCCTATAAGCGTACTTTGTACGTATGCTACTAAACACATGCTAAGTTTCTACATAACAGCATGCGAATCCGTTTGACAGACATGTACAATTTCCAGTGCTAGTTACAACAAATTGTTACAAATCCTTAAATGCTATAAGTATACATCATGAACCCACTAGAGGAAGTTGGGATCTAACATTACACAATCCTCATTCAATAAGTCCATGTAACAGCTGGGATGCAAGCTGTTCCCAAAAGGCCAGGATAATGAAATAAAATCACGTTAAAAAATAATGTATGTTTCCGACGGAATAAATCATGACTGAAATGGTTTTAGATCGAGATGATCCTACCCTTATTAATGCGACAGGATAACAAAGAGTGCAGTTATGATTTGCTACAGAGGGGTTCTCGGGATATTTCTGCCACCATTTCAACTAAACACATATGCCACAACATCGTTGGCGGACGAGAATGAGTGAGTGGTTGAACATGCTTTTACGTCGCTTTAGCAATATTCCAGCAATATCTCGGCGGGGACACCAG
Source organism: Haliotis rubra (assembly GCF_003918875.1). NCBI lineage: Eukaryota > Metazoa > Mollusca > Gastropoda > Lepetellida > Haliotidae > Haliotis > Haliotis rubra. The sequence goes on along the minus strand of NW_025767224.1, from coordinate 389,177 downwards.
AAATGGGCTTCACACATTGTACCCATGTGTGGAATCGAACTCGGATTTTCGGTGTGGCGAGTTAACGCTTTAACCACTAGATTACCTCACGTGAATGAAAGCATAAGACATCATGTACGAACAGCTTCCCAGTGAACGACAAATGTCGTTACACCGACCCCTTAGTTTTGTACAAGAACATCCTCTGCAACAACCACAGTGGAATTGAAAAGTGCAGTCGACTAGCCAGTGCTGAACTTGTTGAGACAGGTCACTAAGAAGGTCAGAGGTCCGGTTTTAAAGGCATTATGCTGTCATGTGTGACGTCAATGGTTTCAAGCACGCAAATAATGGCTTACCCAGCGAGTGAGTGAGTGAGTTAATATTAAAAGTCACATCGGCAATATTTCAGCCATATCGTGACGAGAACATTTTTGACATTGAAATGGAATATGTGTATATTATAAAAAAAACAGTCGTCAAAGGACAGTAAAACAACTAGTATATCACAATTAGAATACAAACTAGTGTGGAAAGTTAAAAGTAATAGCACTATGTGGACAAAACAATATGAAACCAGGCTAAAGATTGCCAACAACTGAAGGTTGATCACCATACTAGGGACCATGGGGACCTACAGTACATTTGCTTCCTGCATGGGCCCTAGCTGGATTTACACCATCCGTTCAGCCGTTAGCAGTTTAGACAAATCTAGCCAGGCATTAAAAGACACATAAACTACGATTAAAAAGTGGAGAGTTTAAATTCACTTTGAATGTTTTGGGACTTTCGTACCCTCTCAGGAGGACAATAAATTTACAGTACATTACCCCCCCTTGATGATACACCCACTCACAATCCGAGTTACTAATTCAAACTTCCAATCATAAAATATTTATCTATTTACAAATCATTTAACAAATCTAGTTCTTTTAAAAATGCAATGATTAAATGAGAACTGATATTAGTAAAAAGATCCTTCATAGTTCGTGATTTAAAATAGTTATCCCTTGTGATGGAGTATTCAACACGGTCAAGCAAGACATGCCTGAGCCTACCCAGAGACGCAGAACAGTTTGATTCAGCGACAGGTGAAACGTTTAGGTCGTATGTAGCTTAAAGCAAGCCATTGGTACCAACGTTTTGGTAACTCAAGCACTCCAGATGACAGAGTAACAATGTGCGTAGTCTGTCTCACAGTCCCTGAACCACATTGTTTCCCTACTGCCTAGCCCTCCCTGCCTAGCCCTCCCGTAAATGAAGCAAGTCTACATTTCCCCACGTTGCTGAATCTCCCAACTCACTGGGAAGCCTTTTCAATTTAAATGACTTTGTTTGTTACTATCAAAATTATATATATTCAGGGACTAAGCGTTAGTCTACAATGTGCGCGGATCTCTCACATACTGGCTCAACAATCTGTTGCAAGGCAGCTATTCCAAAGAACCCTGACATCTTCGTGTTGCTCAGATCACGAACCAGGATGACACCTTTCAACGTAGGGGGCGGTGGGGGTAGCCTAGTGGTTAAAGCGTCAGCTCGTCGCGCCGAAGATCCGGGTTCGATTCCCCACATGGGTACAATGTGTGAAGCCCATGTCTGGTGTCCTCCGCCGTAATATTGGGTTAAAGCGGCGTAGTACCATACTCACTCACTCAATCTTCCAACATATTTGAATCTGATCCAATACCCGAAGGAAGAACCAGTAGTCACAAATCTAGGGGAGATAACTCTCATTTCTTTAAATTCTTGCCGGCCGTGCTGTTTTTGTAATTGAATTGTAATCGTCAATTACAATGCTCAATATGACTGAATGGAAGCTGTATGACAAGAAGGACATTTATGTTAATAAAGTTATACAACGAAGTTTCATTAACAAACGCAACTGTTACTTGGCCATGCACCAGGGACCGACCTTTTATTCCCTGACATGCATTCACTCATTTCATGGGGTTTTTTTGCGAAAAAATAATGTCCTGTCAGCAGCATTAGTTGGTCTCCATATGCAGTGCATGTCTTACTCTTTAGAGACATACATCAATTAACGCCAATGGATAAGATATATAATATGGCACATGAAAGGACGATTAATTGAAACCTGGGAAATAACATTCACGATTGTAAAAACGATAACGAAGATACTGGAAAAGGTAACAAAATTCCAAGACGAATTAGCAATGTTTCCCAGGGAATAGGTGAAGACATTTGTCCTTATCTTGAATAGAATTTTCATCAGATTTTACAGACATGTCTCACCTGCAGCAACAGCTGTTTCTTAAGTAATCATTGGGAGTGTATAACTAAAACCCTCTTTCATTTTTATGTTGCAATGCTCTTTAACGCCCTTTAAAGGAGTCATTGAAAGAGAGACACGTTGACACATGTCATCGTACCCCAATTGCAGATCACTACATTCATCACTGGATTGTCTGGTACAGACTCGATTATTCTAAAACCGACGTCATATATGCGGTGTTCAACAACAAACAAACCAGGATGGTGAGAGAATGAGTGAGTTTAGTTTTACGCCGCACTCAGAAATATTCAAGCTATATGGCGGCGGTCTGTAAATAATCGAGTCTGGACCAGACAATCCAGTGATCAACAGCATGAGCATCGATCTGCGCAATTGGGAACCGATGACATGTGTCAACCAAGTGAGCGAGCCTGACCACCCGATCCCGTTAGTCGCCTCTTACGACAAGCATGGGTTACTGAAGGTTCATTCTAATCCTGACCTTCACGGGTCACCAAGATGGTGATAGACAGGAGTGTTGACCAAACGTTCATTGCTTCAGGAGAACAACCACATTCGTTGATCGAAGGTAGTGGAGTATATGTAAAATGCAACCAGCCAGTAAAGAGCAATGCAGCACTTCTCACAGAAAATACACAATTTGAAAGACACAAATTGTAAAAAATACCGGCAATATTTCTGTCACTTGTTGTAGCTGTTCTGTTGAAGAAAGTGTCACGAACGAAACCCAGAAATTGTAGCTTTCAAAATGAGATTGGAAAAAGTCCATCACATCTCATTCAACACCACCCTACACGGTCGTGTAGATCCACGTGACTTTTCTATATTATGGCTGCATAACTCATTAAAGGGAGATATCATTCGCAAAGCTCAGTCGTTAATCCCAAAGAAAACAACATTTCATGTAACTCCTGACCACTCAGTTGAGTTTGTTAGCATTAGAACAATAAACTTGATCAAATCAAAGGTCTTGAAAATATAACTTTACTGTTATATACTATTAAATGCAGTTCTATACGCAAATCAAGGTGACAAAAAAATCAACACCTGGAAGGTAATGTAATGGACTTCACTGACAATACAACAGCATTTATGAAAGGTAATATTTTTGACCAGGTTGTCAATGAATGTCTTTATTGTAATGTAGATTACAGATTTGCACCAAAAACACTTGTTCACATGAATAACATTCATTCCTTCTTTCTCTTAAGTCCCTTGTCCGTAATCTCGCTGGACCTCTGCACGAGTCTTGCCAATTCTGACAGAATTCAAAAATGAGATTTTGTAATCTAAGTTATAAAACTGTAATCTACGTTACTTTACAAACTAATTCATTGGACGAAATAATCGTCCTCCAATAGACGGATTTTACAACAATTTACCATGTATGAAGGACATTGCAGCTACTTGATTAGCCATAACTAAAAGGTTCATAACAGTTACCGGAACATGTTCTATTGATGATACTTGATTCATTGCAATCTTTGAAGAGTGACTACAAAACTGAGGGTTGAGACATGTTGTAGTTTTCTTAAGAGATCGAAATATCATACGTTTACTGTTAATATCCGTATTTCTAAAAAAATCTATGTGGTGTTAACAGAATGTATACAAGCTTCACGAAATACAACTTCTAATAATCTTTTGAAATGACACCCAAATATATTCATCATTTCCAAATGCTTCTACCGAAGAAATTCTCAACAGCAGAACAATTGTTTTGAATTATTGTGAAACTATATCACTATAATGAAGTAAATTAACAAACATTCTCACCTGTTTTATAGGGAATTTCCCGAATAAAGATGAAGTTTCCCTTACAAATTTGAATTTCGTGAAATGTCACTGAAGCCCTGCGACCATGTGACAGCAACAAGCGGTAACTGTTGTAGATTATTAAATTATTTGCCTGGGATCTCTGACTATGCTAAGAAGCGAAAAGTTCTATTTCCAGTAGTATTTAGTGAGATTCCATATCAGGTGGTAACGTAGATTTCAGAACGTAGATGATTTTCGCAGTTTGCAAACTACTATGATCTTGACTGGAAGCATATTGCAGTCTATTTTCGGTTTTATTGCACTATGAAAAAGCAAAGCATTCTATTAATCACTTTTATAGGTAACTGTTATTCATGTTTCCGTTCAGTAATGGTAACGAAGCTTTCATGCTTAACACAACTCTTTTTATAGACCGGATTCGCCTTTGTGTACGGTTATATATGGTATGATGTGTACGTTTTCTACATATACTATATCCAGTAAAAACTTGCAAGATTTCAGAACAAATGTTTGTCAATATATATGCATTTTATACTGCATTTTACGTTCTGTAACGTAGATTACCGCTATTGTGGCGACATATTTCTTAAAGTACTGTCGGAAATAGAAAAAAACCTGTTTTTAAGCTGTTACTCTGTATCCCTAAAATATACACAACTGCAAATAGCATATGTCGAAATAACCCACTTCGGCCTAACTTGGCGTTCAGTGGGATGCGTAATAGGATATCCAGAAAAGCATGTTTACTCGTAAAATCGGGCAAAACTTAGAAAAAATAAGAATAGCTGCTGAAAACAATAGATCAGACTATAGATGGCAATTAGGTCGCTCAGCTAGTTATGACGACGGACCGTCGACTCACCTGGCATGAAATGCATGTGCTGCCTACAGGCACAAGGGGGCATCTCAAAGATATTTTGTGCTTTTTCATGTGTGCTGACTATGTCTCACCTATTGTTGCCCTAAAGGATTATCTTATCTTAGCTGAGACTCTATCCCCTAGCCCGACCCCAACGATCGTCTGCGACACCCCTCTAGGTTTTGCTTTTGAGACGAACCCTCCTATCTGTTTCTTTTTATAGTGACAGTGAGACTCCATGGAAGCTACATCCTTAACAGTTTCAGTATGAAAGTTATTATTTTTTACGTCAGCTATCGTTTATAATGAAGCTACGTCTAATTTCAAATTGGGAATTTAAAAAGTGTCCTTTGTAATACAATATCGTCGCACACCAATTTGCATAAAGCCATGGTCTGTTCCAAATAAATCGTTTTGAACTTAGAAAAAAATCGCATTGCTCATTTCTGCACTAATCTCTCCTCAGTAAGGTCCTTTTTCTACGTTTCCTATGTCCCTACCACTGAGACTGTAGTTAGGGCGAACTTAGTTTAACAGATATTTCACACTTGCACATATCAACTACATAAATTGTAGAGATAAATGAGAAAATACAGTTTTTTTCTATTTCCGACACTACTTTAGTGTCATATTTGTTTTTTATTTTGTGATGATCCCTTCATTTTTTCATAGGTTTTACATTCATGTACGTACAAACTATGGGAAGTGATTTTAAACGCCTATTATGGTAAACATACTAATTGTATCCATTTGTTGAAACACTACAGCTTGGCGACACCCAAAATAAATAAACTGAGACACGTGTTTTGATTGTTACAAACAAAATAGTTATTTCCAGTTGATTTCTGCGACTTGTACCATGTGTACTTGGTATTTTTATTCGTGTTTCTTCATCTGCTAAACAAATGCAAATCAAAACGACATCAGAAATGGATGATTGATCATTCTCTCTGAGGACTGGTGAGTGACCGGTGACGTATATTGCAGTCACATCAGCATACCTGGACGAAGGTTTGCTGTTGGTGTTCAAATGATGGTGTTCTTGTCTATCAGAACAAACAAACAAAATCTATTACATTAAACCAACACGTGTTTACTGTGTAATGGGATTTATACTCTGCTTCAACAGATATGTCTGATGCATATTGTTGCATATATTTATCAGCGTATTTCGTGCATAAAGAAAACACATATTAATATCTAAGAGATAGATATGACAAAACACTGAATTGTCAAGATAATATGAAGTTTATACGTGTTACACTAGAACTCATCGAAGTACGTGCAAATGCATGAAATCTGACGAAAGCTAATGACTGTACAGATCATCGGGTATATGTGAATACAAATTAGGATTAATTTGTTTCAACAATCCTGCAAGCTGGATATTGTGGGGTCTATAAAAGTCATCAAGGAGACGAGTTGTCTCATCCTTTGCCTTAAACTTGTTTTGTCTGTCATTCATCTTGCTCCTGTTGATCATTTCGTGTAGCTCTAATCTAGACACATGACCTGAAAGGAAGCAAAATCAAGTCACATCGATTCACAATTAAATAAAACATCTTGTGACAGCCACATGTATTTGACAGGACACAAAGAAAACAAAGCATCCTTTAAAAGACTCGGGGGGACACTAAAGGTAAACTTAATACACGTTATGAGACTGCATCCATGGTAGGGTCCATTACGGATGTTCTTTATTATGATTACAAGGTGAATCGTATTTTCGTTACTACATATATAAACTGTATCAAGCACTTCATCATAGGACATGTATGCACCCATAACATTCTAGATGTATTTGAGTCAACAATATCAACTATGTCTTAATTAGCCGACAAACGTCAAACATTTTTGTAAAATCTGTATCAAGCATTTCATCATAAAACACGTTACGGTATTCAATCTTAATATTCTAGATGTATTTGAGTCAACAGTACCAACTATGTCTTACTTAGGCCAAGAAAGTCAAACATTGATGTAAACGCTGTGTACGGGTCATCGTGCATGTCCTCCAATCGGACGAGTAAGATCTGGTCTGGGGGAAACACTTTCATCCAGTCCCTGATGAAGACGTGGTACACGCCGACCAGCAACTGGTGATGGTGTGAAGAAGATGTACACCTCGTATAATGTGGAATCCTGTTTATGTATAGATCTAACACAGAACACATTGCCGGTGTAAATGCTCACGGTTCAAAATATTACCTTGAAGGTGTGAGTTCAAACAATGTGGATGATTCATTCATAGATTCTTTTTATTTCTTCGGTTTTATGGTGAATAATCGCACTGAAAAACATATGTGTGTGAATTAAACATATCGTGGTCAGGGTTTGTGGGCTCGACATATGTCAGAATAATGTTGAAACAGAACTTATTTCCGAATATTAGACTCAACAGATAAATACACTCTACCCTTGAGGCGTTGTTGTATGCACAAGTCCTCAAGGAGTACATTGAACGGCAATCTTCAAAACTTTTTAAGTAATCGACGACACTCTTATGGAAGTTCTCTGCCGTTACGTTACTGCGGATGAAGTAGTTGTACGCAGAAATTAGCCTGAAGAGAGAATGAAAATTTTGCAATTAGCAATAAATATATTACATTTTTGGTGACGACAAAACGCTCCATGTGTTGAGCACAGCTACAGATGTACAAACCGTAAGTTTCTGCTTTCAAAGGAAACGCAAAAGTATAAAAATTGGAAATACCTCAGGTTTGCTAATTGTCTAATATTCATACAAAGTGAATACCAGAAGTCCACTTCTCATGTCTACAGGCGTTGGGAATGACTGATGCAAAGAGAAATTGGCCAGAAAATACCGAAAAAGTGCAGGAAACGGAAAGTCGCAACTACTTCGAGCGTGGCGGCCAAACACACAAACATGATATGAACGCGCATCATTGAATTGCTGGGTCAAGAAAACGATTTGTTTGTCAGTACATTTATAGAGCAAGTGAAACGTAAAAACATGCTACAACTGACTTAGCTCACCGTGAAGCCTTTATCAGATTCAGGGGTCAACAGTCACCTTGCCATACCTAGTCGCCCACGTTTCACAAAGTTCTGAGCGCATGACAGGTTCAGCAATACCTGGATTGGGTAGGATTTCAGACCAGACGGTGAGGAACCATCTACGCGCCTCATCTATTCGCCCGAGGCTGCTACTTCAATGGTGTCAAAAACACCGAGTATGGCCGCAACAGCGATGGTGATGTGTCTGGTTTAGTTGTTTGCTTCCCAGCACAGACCGAAGCTTGAGACGTCGAATGTTCACACGTCGCGGTAAACGTTATGCTCGAAACTTCATACATTAAGTGGACAGGTTTGCTTGGGGAGCCTAACGAAGAGACTTGAACACGTCCCGAGCATTTCACATCGTGGCACAGATGCAATTCCAATGTCACGCGTTCTTCCTGTTATGCAACAAGCAAACATCATGTTTCAACTCAACAACCAACTTGAACTGCAATCGTCCTCAAGGTCTCCAGATCTTAACCCCATCGAACATTTATGGGATACATTCACGTCAGCCTCAGCCACAGAACATCCAACAGTTGGCAGAACCACTGCAGTGGGTGAACATTCAGCAGGTCAGGTAATCTGATTGTTCCTGGGGGTGACGATGCCAGGCAGTTCTGGACTCTCATCGTGGCCATTCAAAATATTGAGAACAAATCACCTTCGTCTTGACATTCGACTGTTTTATGTGTGCCATAGTGAACTTCGATCAGAGACAATGGCATTCCAAATTTAAACAATTTATCATGATCTGTTGATGATTAATAAAATTATAAATTACAATCTGAAAATCACTTTTGCGTTTCGTTTGTCTGCAGAATATATAATCCCAAATATAACGTATGTTGCATTTGACCACTGTTTAAAACACATTTTCACATTTATAGCTCTCGGCCAGAAATGTTCGTGATCTTTACCACCAGTTGTCAGACCATCTAATTGGAAGCCGCAGCGGTTGAGTAGGAGATTCTGTGCTCCGATTAGAACATTGTATTAGTACAACTGAAAGACAGGACTTCTTTACGACGCATAGAGTGATTATGTTAGTGTTTGAATTTATCAATGTTATGGAGTTTTGTGAAGCAAAACACATCACTAAAGTATATATTATAGTAATTCATTTCTGTAGCATCATACACTGTAATTGTGAGTTCGTAGGTAAAGAATATATAATAAATATATAAGTTAAAAGATGACCTGTTTGTTGGGTTTCTGATGACGATGATGACTTTAGTGGAGGGGTTGAGGTAGTAGACATAGTGTGGGGTGAGGACCCGAGGCTCCGTGCAGTCATAGTTCCCGGGGAGGTAAGGCCAGTTTGGGTTGTGCCAAGCGGTTGAGGCGGAGCCATCACCTTGCCAAACAAAGGTCAATGAAATATTCTTGGTTTTCTATGTTATGTGGCGTCTACAGGACTTTACTTTTGTTTACAAAATGAGACTGTATGCAGCATATGTAAATTCGAAAAGTATATTAACTATGTTCTTTTACAATAGCAGAGGATTCCTCATGATCTCACATCTCGTTGAAGACTGGTACCATGTAGCGGATAACCAAAAATTGCCTTCTGGGAAACATTGCAATGTCTTGTAACTGAAGACTGAAATCTTGCTATCTTGAGCCAGCTTGAGTTAAATGAATGATCTGTGAAACGTGCATGATTTGCACGTGAATTTGATTTTTAGCTTCACAAGACAACCAATCATTCAAATGTTAAAGGTCATACTAACACAATAAACCGTTTAGTTACAAATTATCTGTAGAAACAAGTCGACCACATTTGCATACAGCAGTGCAAAATGGAATACATCCTACGCTTAAAGGATACTCCAGCAGGCGAACCTGGATATGTGAAAACAACCTCATCCAATTAACTACAAATCATTATATGGTTGGTTTGTGTCCAATAGTCCAGTAATATGGCGTCGATCTAAATAATCGAGTCTGGACCAGACAATCCAGAGATCAACAGCATGAGCATCGATCTATGCAATTGGGATACGATGACATGCGTCAACAAAGTCAGCTAGCCTGACCACCCGATCCCGTTAGTCACCTCTTACGACAAGCATGAGTTGTTGAAGACCAATTCTAACCCGCATGTTCATTATATAGAAAGTTATGGTCATATAGTCCTCTATAATGCAGACAAACCATACACATTTTGTGTTGGTTATCGCTTTCATGACACAACAAGTTTGTCATACTCTTGCTCAAAGATCGATATTTGTGTTTATGTTAAAGCACATCAGATTCACACTAATAAGGAAATGGACGACTCTGTCGTTCTAAAGGAAAATGAATATACTAGTAGAAGTAAGTAACTGTTTGATCCGATATATCATTTTTAATGTCAAAGGATAATGATTTGTGGTGTTTTCCTAAATCACTGTTTAACTGTTGACAGGATAATATCGCAACCTGAATGATTTGACACTTGGCATCGTGACACGCTCTTGAAGAGATGTGGTGTCAAAACAGGCAGTTCACAAAAACAGTATCGTGTTTGTCCACCATTGGCGTTGATGCAGGCTGGACAACGACGATGCATAGACGACACTAAGCGATTGAAGAAAGCTTGGGGAACGTTCCATGTCTCAACCAACGCTTGTCCCAATTCAGCTAACGTTAATGGCTGATTCTGGGCTTGACGTAAACGTCGCTCCATTTCATCCCTCGATAGGGGACAGGTCCAGAGAAACAGCTGGCCAGGGAAGTACCGGAATGTTCTGCTGTCACAGGAAATATATCACAACACGAGCGACATGTGGACGGGCATTATCGTGCTGGAGCGTGAAGTTACGCTTCTGTCCTTGAATGAAAGGCTGCACAAGAGGCCTAATGATCTCATCATTCACAGACCTGTCAGATTGCCATTGCCAATGACAAGTTGTGTCCGAGCATGAGATGTGATGCTTCACCATACCATAACGCCGTCGCCACTAAACTGCCGACATTGAACAACGCACGCGTCAACATATCATTCACCTTGCCGTCTGTACACCCTTGTACACCAATCTTGTCTCCTGAACCGTAGATGTTGTCTCCACCAGTTGGACGTTGGAGCAAAATTGGACGTATTGCAGGCCGTCGGGGCAGAGTGTTATGCTCCCACAGTCGGTTCCCTACAGAGACTGATTTGACGTAAGCCAGGAATGGTCCGAGCAGTCAAACTGGCAGTCTGGAATCGATTCCTTAGATGGATCAGTCGAATGTGGTTGTCATGCTGGTTCATTATGATGAAAACGTCCCACAAAGATGAGATCGTGTTTCGATGGACACCAAAATGTCTGTCCACTTCATTTTGGGTCATACCAGTCTCCAGCATACCCACGGCGCGATAAGCCGTGGCATGACGTACACGCAATTTAGGTTGAAATTAACGTGTTTTCCACAACATTCAGAGTCTGGAGAATAATCAACCGTTCGTCAATTTACAACATCAGGTGTGTGAACTTCAGGTCTCAAAAAGCATGCAAAAGTGAACAGCTACATTGTGCACAAAGTGCACATGCCACGCGCGATGCGTGAAATGGAATTGATGCAAAGAGCTTTGCTATATGTTTATTTATGGTTAATTAGTTTTTGTAATAAAAAATATTCAAAAAGATTGAGATCACTTTCACAGATGGATGTGGGTTTACAATGACATCCCTCAAAATGTGGCATTGTATTTGTACCAAAAATGTGATAACCCATCTTTTGTTGTATATCTCATATTTGAGTGCATATGATCTGTTTAGTCATAATAGAAGAATTTACATGAAAGACTTTCCAAATTGGGTGGATAGTGGAATATCAAAGTTCATGAACTGATCAGTTTGGCAAGTACATGATAACCCACTCGAAATAATGAAAGAGTGAAAAAGTTAATTTTTTTAACACTTAAATGCCAAGAAATGTCAGATCCTTGAGAAGATTCTTCATAGTTGGGAACATGGGTCCATTCATCGTCTTCGCTCTGTACGGAGATTTCTCTCAAAACATCTTCATCAGATAGCATGTGTCCTGCCATGATTTTGTGGCTTGTCATGGTCTTGCCAAAAGGCCACCACATTCATGTGCCTTATCCTAAATATAGGCATGATGCAACTCTGCACCTTGCAAAGTTAGGGGAGATAACTCATGCTCATATAGTAATACTGGACCTTAGAAACCACTAAATATAATTCTCTGAAAAAGCATGTTGTGTGGGTTGTCACTATTTTACCCAGACCCATTCATATAACAAAACTGTTGTCACACATTACGTATCTTACCTTTCGTAGGGTCTCTGTCAAGGTTAATTGGGTGATAGACGTTATGTTGTGTCTTAATGCCGTTAACTGACAGTAACGATAGTGAAGCTATACCACGTTTTTCAATTCTTACGTTTTCTTTAAAACACAATCAGGTTTCGTGTGCACCAAAGTAGACCATCCTAGTAAAGTAGAGTCACGAATGTTCAAATGGCTTGTAATATGAAGACACGTACCAGTGATGACAGGATGGAACATTTTGCCTGTAAAGGAATCAGTGAATGTATTGGACACTATCTCTCTTGCAGCTGGTGAGAAATAGTCCAAGTAGCTTTGCAAATGTGATCCAACTGAAAGAAGAATATAATGTTAAGTTTAGGGTGTAATATGGGATATCCATTGGATTAGATTACGTTTGCAGAGTAATCCAAACTGTCCTTTCGCGTGATTATGCGCTGTTTCCCAAATGAGAGCCTCAATATTTGTCGACCAAGACCATGCACTGATATGAGCTTCCCAGAACAACAAAGATACAAACATGGACATGTTTGAACGTTTACTATCTTTACCAATAGGTTAATCACTGTTACACAATATTATAATTGAATAGTATTTATGAAACACTAACCACCAAATCTTAATCGTGAAATCCAGTGAGGTTCTTTCGCCTTACCCATGGCCACCCACGGATGACCAGTCATAGTTGAGAAGGTAAAGGTCGTTCCACACTTGGGAAACCCAGCAAGATAAAAGTATGGAAGGCATACCAACTTGCTCGGGCTGCCCTGTCTCCAACATGGATTCCTATAGTTCGACAGGAAGTCGGGTGTCTTCTGAAACATCAAAGGGAAACATGTCAAAGTACAGGCAGGAACCATTTGAGAAAAGACAAATTGTCCATCAACCCATATAAAAAGATTCAATGATCTTGAATTCATATCCGAATGTAGGTTAAAGTTGAAATGTTAACAGCATCTTGTAGCATATTTTCACGGAAAAGTGAAGACAAAAATTATGAATGTAGATGTTTATAGCATCAACCACACTGAAGCATACGTTCATACGAAGAGCTAACTTCTGTGTGTGTGTCGATGATTATAGCATGCCGTACATTAATTTGAACACGCTACTTTCATTGATACAACAATATAATTCAATGTAATAAACTACGACTATTAACGAACTCAAAGAAATCATTGAGTTCAGTTCGCTGTAACGATGGTTCCTTTACGCATTTCGACCAGAATTTATAGCAAGACGTAGGGACCAAGAAAACAGTTCGTTATATCTGGCAGTTCGCTATAGACGTGGTCGTTATGAACGTAGCTTGCTGCATTTAGACATTCCTTGCGTCTAGCATACTTACTGTAGCGCCAATAGCAAAATATTATTGTTCTGCAGGTGTTTACAGCTTCTTGCATAACAACGTATGGTATGGATTTACAACGTTTTTATTATTTACAACACGACGTTTCTGGGCTGCTTCTTGCCCCATCATCAGGTGATTGACAGAATATGACTTACAAGCAAAATATATAGTATGTACAGGAGGCCAGTGAGATGTCCATCAAACAGCTTCTTGCATATAAGAGCATAGGTCCATGCATAATGTATGGACGTAGACTACCAGGCTCATAAGGCTTGTGATCTACTGTCGTCACGATGTGGCTGAAATATTGCCTATGTGACGTAAAGTTTTCTCACTCTGGCCTATTGGAGCCTGCGTCTGCACAATGAAGATAATGTGAATAGATTTTGAGCATGTTAGAGCATACGTTCAAGCAGAGAGCAAACTAATTCAAGCACCTGTATCAAGCATATAGCATCTTGCATATTGTAGCATACTTTGACGCAAACATTGAAATACTTGATGTCTGTAGATGATTACAACTTCCAGCATATATCACTTTCCATATAAACTGTACACATAGAGTTGACATGATACCACTCAGACAGTATTTTGCTATGATTACCCTAGCCTTAATCCTAACCCTAACTATCTGTAACCGCCTCCGTGGTGTAGTGGTTGGAGCATCCGTCCGGAAGGGCGCGGGTTCGATCCCGTCAACAGAGTGGGGTATTCATGCTTAACTGCGGCATGGTATCTCAGTAAGCAAGCACTATAAAACCAGCATAAGTCTTGGCTTGTACAAGCAGCCACACATACACACGCATGCACGTGGATATATGAGCGAAATAATCTCAAGTACGACGGTAAAACCTCTCCTGTAACTTTCTCTCATTACATTGGATGTGAAAATCTCTCCTTGCCATACATGATGCATACGTATTTGTTTGCAAAATCTATTTATTGCGATAGAGCAAATGCAAGAAAAAGATGAATACGATATCAACACTTACAATTCTGAATAAATCATGGATTTCATATTTCTTCTTTGTCTTCTCGTCAAGTGGAAGTGAACTACTGTTCCAAGAACAGGACAGGCTGATGGGCTTGGTCACAAAGTACTTTATATCTGTCTGACCGGTTGCCTGGTCCCCTGTATCTGCCAGACCCATTGCACGGTCCTTGGCATCTGTCTGACCGGTTGGCCAGTCACCTCTACTTCCTCCGATCTGAAGGCCATCCTGCTCATGCATGTGAAGATACTTCTGCCACATATAATGGAATCCTTTATCAACAGAAGCGATGTGAATATATAGGTAACCCGTTAGAAACAGCACAGCTACCGCTAAGAACATTGCAACGGTGCACTTGCGCATATTCCGAAAGTAGAGACATATTGGTTATGATTTTAACATTATGTTAATTCACACCCCGGTCGACGCAAAAGTAATTAGTTGAACTAGTGATACCACTTTAGTAAATATAAAACAAAAACAACACAATACTATAACCACAAGATTAGGACAGTATCAAACGTTTATATCATATCAAATAGTGATAACGACAAACACACACAAACACATGTCAGGTGGTCACCTGAACAAACACAAGAAGATATGGTCAAAATATGGAAATGTACTGGACATTTCAGGCAACTACATTACATCGTGACATGTCTGCTGAATGAGGGATGATATCAAGAGCCTCGATCACTGACTACAAGACGATAGTTTCCAAATAACTAGTCGTAGTACGCCAGTTAAATCGGGTAACTGAAGCTAACTGGTGATGTATTTATGCAACACATCAGGCGACATAAAGCGCTGATCGTCTCCTTGGTGTGGACAGTCTCTACTCGGAGAGAATCATACCTACTTTAGACGCTGCATATTTTGACGTGTCTCGAACTCCAATCGGTAAATTAAAATGTCTTAATTTATTGAATGAATATTCAACTAAGCAAACAGTGAGTGGCAAATAATTCACGAGCAAAAACAAAACAAAACTAACAAACAAACAAGAAAATCTAAAATTCTCGGTATTAGTTGGTTTATCTCGTTTATAACACAACCGGGGGAGAGCCGATCCAAGGGTAACGGGGCTTTACATTGCCTTGCATGCAGGTACCTGGGTGGTGTAAAGATCGCACGGGACTTAAATGATACTGGATGAACGATCGAGCTTGATGTAGGTCGTATCCCATACCATATTGTACGTGATTGTGATCAATGTGGTAAAAGGATAACCCTTCGGCCTTGATTCACTAAATACAGATAATTCTTTCATTGTGATACCTGGATAACTATTCACCAAGATAGCAAATACAGATACAGGACCGTCTGTATTCATTAGTAGACTGGTGTCTAGGTATGTCACACCACTCTGGGGAGGAGTGGGTTTCTTCTTGGTGAAGAAGGCGGGTCGGACGTTGGTGAAAGAGTCTGGAAGTTCTGGAACAGTCTTCACTTTCTCCTCCCCGAACTTCAGCTGTCCACGCTCTTCACCTTTGTCTTCTTTGGTTGGGTGCTGGGAAACAGAGACGCTGGTTCCATGGAAAGAAGTGGACGCTGTCGTTGATGTGGGGTTGTGGTTTATGCTGTCCATGGCTGATGTGATGAACAGCCCTTTTCGCACAACTGGTGAACAGACCACCTAATCTTCCACGTACTTGTTGACTGTTGCATCTCCCAGCTGTGCAGATATCTCTAGCACCCTATCATATTAAATGCTGATGCCATGCTCGTTTAGCATTTCCACCAACGTTCTCTTTCTGGTCTTCGTGTAGACGGACATCCCCATGTAAACTGGGAATGGGGTTTCTCTGTCTTTGGAGTATCATTGAGTTGCTGCTCCTTCTTTGTACCTTGCATAGCAGTTGTACTTTGATGCACCAAACCTCAGTTGAGATTTGATGTCCGCTCCGTGTTCAAGCATGGCCACAAACTGAAGAAGAGTGATCGGAATGGCCTGCCCGATTCAACACTCGTGGAAAGTTCCGTCAAAAATGGACTTGTGGTCCAGCATATGTTTTCTCAAGATGTTAGCTGCTTTGCCAAGGATAATAGCTTCACTATAATAGTTAGAAGCCGCTGACAAAACAAAGCCCACATCTTTCCGGGAAGCCAGAAGAACATCCCGTCCCTGTTTGTGAGCTTCCAACTCAGGTATTTGTGACAGAAAGTTTTCTTTCAATCTTGTGGAGTTGACAGGAGGTGCATCAACACCCATCTGTTGGAGGCGCTGGGCATACAGATGTACTATGTCTGCAAGTCGGAACACTACAGGACTACAGGTGATGTCCACTAGATATGTGACAAGCTCTGAGATGGCCTGTGGGTAGGCATCCTCTTCGGGTGCTTGTTCCTGTTCTAGTCTCTTGGTGGCTCTGAGGTACGTCCTCTCTCTATTGTACAGGTCTGTTAAGCATGCAAAATGATATTTTCACTCCTGGGCAATAGCTTCTCCACCGCTGACTCTTGCAAGACGTTTTCTATCATTTAAAAATTGGTCACATTCATTAAGTCTGTTGCTGAGATTCAATGTCATGACTTGTCTCAGGTCAGAGGATGGGTCTTCTTTGTCAAGGCTGGTTCTACGCAGCTTGGTCTTGCATTCTACTGGCTGATCACCCTCTGCTCTTCTTTTTCTGGCTCTCTCAAGTTTTGTATTATTGATCATAAGGCGACACCTTTGGTGCTATTGCGCTTTGTTCTTAATAAAAGTGTCTTCAATGCCACCACCATCATCAAGTCTGGCTGGATCCTGAACAGTCGGCATCTCATTAATTGCGTGAAAGAGTGCAATGTTAGTCGCAATCGGAGTGAAGCCATCGTGTTCTTGTTGTTGTCGAACAATTGGTGACTTGGGCTCTTTACTCTGCTTCTTCTGGCAAAGACAACACTTGCTCCAGTCAGTACGGAATTTAGACGGTCCTGTATCGGTATTTGCCATCTTGGTGAATAGTTATCCGGGTATCACAATATAATAATTATCTATATTTAATGAATCAAGGCCGAGGGGTTATCCTTTTACCACCTTGATCACAATCACGCACAATATGGTATACGACTAGGTTCGTGGATAAAAATATATGACCTACACCAAGCTCGATCGTTCATCCAGTATCATTTAAGTCCCGTGCGATCTTTACACCATCCAGGTACCTGCATGCAAGGCAATGTAAAACCCCGTTACCCTTGGCTCAGCTCTCCTGCACTGGCACACCCTGTCAATTCAGCCGCGGCTATCTAAGTAAACATCTATGTTAAACTACATGTACTCTACACCACCGGTGGGGTAGCCTAGTGGTTAAAGCGTTCGCTCGTCACGCTGAAGTGCCGGGTTGGATTATCAATCTCAACTCCCTGGGGATTATACAACTCTTGCAGCCACTAGGCGCACCGAGTTAGTGTGGCTTTCCCATCCTTACGAGGTACCCATTCACTGCTGGGTGGACTGGGACACATAGTCACAGTACTTTGTCCATGTTTACTGCACGTTGCTATACCCGCAACTAGGTGTTTGCACGTATTCATGTGAGCCACCATCTGGCCATATACCAACGGATTCGTGGGTTCTTTTAAATGCACAGGGTTGTGTACTGTACACTAGGGGTTGCGACAACACGGAAAGAGTCTGCACACAAAGTTGACTCCAAGGTTTTTACACCCGGTCACAGATGGGCTCGATCCCGACACCTCAAGCCCGCTGGATCACTACCCTGGGCCTTTAGCCAGTTCGCCCACCACGCCCCCAGTTATCTGCTCCACTATTTATTCACATGTCATAACTATTACCGAAATGTTGCTGGTCCGCAGAGCCTACACTAAGTCAGATTCTTTTTCATATAGGCCACTCAGCCCGGGCAAACCTCTAGAAAATCTTTTGCAAGGCCGACATTGTAATGCTGCATTAAATTTACAATTTCACATGGGACCCACGTTCAATTATATCATAATAGTTGATTTGTATTTATTAGCAATATGACCAAATGCAGGCAAATACACCATTGCATGATCTACGGGCCACTTGTCACCAAACCTGGTGATAATAGAATCCTCTAGTTCTATACACTAGTCTGTAAAACAATGTAGGCTTAAAATTATCGAAAGGTTACTACGGTAACAAGATAGGCTAGATCTACTCACACATCTGGATCCAGGCATTATGTCACATCCAGGTACGCCTTTGTTTCTCATTCAAGCACTCAAAATGTATTCAGTAAAGTAACAAGACAGGTTTTGTAGCAGTGTTTGTTATAAAGTTAAAATAGTCGTGCTTCCTACACTGATCAATAATAAATGATCTTTTTACGCTGCAACGTATATCGCCTATTGATTTAAATATCAAATCAGTTTCAAGACTAGATTTTTTGTGAGTACGATAATTCGTAGCTCAAGCTGCGTCGTGGGTAGTCTTCTTCAACCATGTTCTACTCTGCGACCTCATCTGCACGACTTTCGTAAGTTGAAGTTCACGTAAATGTAGGCGCGACTGTGTTCTCGCCTAGATCGTCCATCGAAACGAGATCTTCGACAGCCGTGCCCAACTGTAGTTATTTGGAGCTCATCGTCGTGGTTTCGAATCCAATATTTGCTTCAATCTATATCCGTCAGTCAATTCAGTCCTAGTTTATACTTTTCATTTCGCTGGACTACTGTTTCCATTATTGTCAAGAAACAAATAATCACACAAATGATACTTCAACTCTCTGACCTATAAGCGTCCAATGGACATACATGCAGATATTAGACTAATAAATGTCCCAAAAATATAATTGCTTATTTAACGTATTTTACCCCTACATTTCCCATATACTTGACCCCCAAATCCTTTAACTATACTTGATCCCCTAATCTTCCATAAATATACCTGACCCAAAAATGTCCCTTAAAGATTCTTGACTTCTAAATGTTCCATAAGTGTACTTGACCACTACGTATATGTTTTTCATCTGTTTCATGTCTGACGAGTATACACATTTTACGGACCTTGTTGCGGTCGCCTTGTAAATAATTTCAGAATTATCCCCGGAATATAAATAGTCGGGCATGGACAACCGCCGTCATATAGCTGTGAAGAACAAAGAAATAAACAGTGCGGAGTGTAACGGTACGAGGTTACATCACGGCTCATATTAGGGCGGGTACCTGTTTAACGCAGCACAACATCGTTGTTGTTGGAGATTAAGATCATGACTTTACTTCCGTGAAGGCATCGGTCAAGATCATATTCTGTCATATTTTTGAAAATGCACGGGCGTCACGCCATGTTGTAGCTGGAAAATGCATTGCATTCTTGCAAAATACCTTTTGTGGCAGCATAACATAGCTGTAGAAAACCAGGGTTGGTTTTCCGTAGAGACGTACTGCTGTGTCAACGTAAGGTTAATTATGACAATGCATTTCATACATATTTGTTCCATACATAAATCAAAATCATGAATATTGATTATTTGAAAACTTAATGTTTGAAATGCTAGCTTAGTTGTTAATATCCATAAATCTTTTCACGTGCAATTATTGATTTTCGGTGATCTCTTCCAGTAATTTTTTAATAATTATCCCCGCTTTTGCATTTGCGCAGTAAAATCTGTTTTGACTGATTATCCAGGGTTTAGTTCTTTTTTATAACAAGCATATATTTATAATTTTGTATGCTTTGGACTTGTACAACTTCACGCATATAAAACATATTAAATAATACAATATGCATAGTCACATATGGGAAACCTGCTACATAAAGGCATTTATTATAATTTGCGAAATCTCACAAATTCTAGATGTAGTGAATGAGGCCCAGTTTCATCTAATACTCTCAAGATGACCTGATACGTCGAGCAAATAATATCGCATAAATTGAATGCCTCCAACACAGTTCTACCACTTTCAGGAACCCACCATTTCGAAATACAGACGTTTCAAACTGATCTCCATTTATCCCAATATACTTTTTTATAAATCCAATTTGTTTTATCGACCATAAACTTTGTCGTCGATAAGAACGACGTCATCTGCAAAAAGGACGAAAATTAAAAACATGCATTTATTGATATATATAAATCCTATTCTGATATCATAAATCCAGTTCCAGAAATCCAGTATCACGTTTCATATCCATAATTCATTTCGTGATATAAATCTATCATTCAACTGTCAACAGATTCATGGAGTGTTTCCTTTACATGTGACATGTTTACTTTGTGGGATATTTCTTATCCATTTGTAATTTTAGTCAGTTGTATCCAGCTCCTTTCACGGTGACTCTTTCAATTGTTAGAAACGGTGAACCGTTGTATATCCCAAACTGCTAATTTTTGAAATAATGATACGTTTTGGGTATTCCGAAGAAGAAGACGATTCCAGTGACAAAGGCATAGGCACGCATTATATGTTTGAATTAACTGAGTTAGTTTGGTGTTGGATGAATAGATGAAATGTTCTCAGACTTGAGAAGAGTAACCGTGACGATGTAAGACAGCTCTGCACAGTTAGATTAGTGATGTCATTTTGATTGGTGATGGCATGGTGATGGAGGACAGTACACCGACCTGTAAGGCATTGTGATGCTGTTTCATGGATATATTTCCGAGGAGAAGTCGCTCCATATAAATATATTTAGCGGAAGCCAGCTGCATATTGGCTCGTGTCTGGCTGTGGGGTTTCGATACGTGCACCTGCATTTATTCTAAACAATTTAATCATTTGTTGAGGACTACCGATACAGCACACGTGTCAGATTGGTCTGACATGTGAATGTTACACAGATGCCGAGCTCATCACTACCCGAAATTCTGACAAGTATATACAGTTCTTCCACTGGTCCATCGTCTTCAAATATAACAGTACTGAGTATACAGGTCGAGATTGTATACAGATACACTTGTCCCAAGACAGTCTTTCAGCGTTACCTGACTCAGCTGTGTTCGTCAAAGGGAACGTTTCCTTGTAAATACAGTCATCCCTGTTGATAACAGACACAATCATACTAACACAACCCAACTAGTAATGCCGTTATGTTTTGTGTTTGTTATATGCAGTCAGCGTCTTCACTGTTATTCTATGTCGTAGTCTTCACTTTACTTTAGGACGTACTGACGTTTTTATGTAAAATATATGTTTATGATAAGTAGAGCTAGATATGCAGTGCATACATGTTGCACATAGACTCCATGCTGCTTGGATCATGTGTTGCCAGAAGGAATGTTCTACATGTAAGTAGATCAGACATGAGCATATTAGTGCTCCAAATGATGACCTTATTTGGACGTTAAACATATAAACATTGAGTTTTTCCTATGCCGTTTGTGTTATTTGATGGGTTATCAGGCAATATGCCCTTTACATGGGCATGAAGGAAATGGATGACACACGATAAGCCCAGGAGCAACAGTGGTTAAGTCATGTAATGCCCATCACTGTTTCTCTTGGACGTATACCGAACATCACGCCGAAGGTAATGACTGTAGCTCATTTCTTGTGCTGTAATATAGTTTGAAATTACTAACAACTGCCTCAGTACGGCGGGATTTTGTTGTCCCAGATTTGCAGTGATATTAATCGTCGTTTGCCGCACCACACACGTGCCGCAATTTTCACTTTTGGTTTCCACCCACTTTAGGCTGACAAACCCTATCTATGAAGTATTGTTCAAGCTCAACCCATCACTTTTGCGTAAGGCTAACTGTTTCCTGTTGTTTCACATGCTGTGTCACACACAGTGCATAGGTCAGGTTCACTCTCCAGATTCCACTGTAGGTGTCTCACCCTGTAGGTAAACACGTTACCTGTCTAAATGCAAAACCCGCGAAATGTAGTCAAATAAGATAGCGAATTAAAGACTGGTGACGTAGCGAGGATCTTGTGATTTGCAAAACATGAAGATTTCCTTAAAGCTGCTATCATACACAGTTGCAACATATGGACGTGGTAGTGATGTGGCATGCAGTTGGAAGGTATATATCCTGTATTTTAGCAATTCACCTCTCCAGTTTTGCAACACATACATTTTTCATGAACATACCGTAAAATAACAAAAACAAATTTTGTGTGTGAGTGTGTGTGTGTGTGTGTGTGTGTGTGTGTGTGTGTGTGTGTGTGTGTTATTTGTTGAGGACCAGCTCGTGTGACATTACCGTTTCATATGTTCAAGTAAAACTGAAAAGATCTTTTAGTTACACAAGTATCCTCGCCCACTGTCCCGCTATGTTTCTTCCTGAAGTGGAATCTGGTTCAAAGGTATACAGAACGAGATGCTCCACAGTACTGTTAAATACACATCTGTTGATAAGACATGGCTTATTTGACATAGTTAACGACAGTTGGAACGAGTGATTATCAACGATGTATTGCACTTGAATATTCAGGGACATACCTCTTGCTGAGGACTGAACCAATGGCTTATTGACATCCTTTGTTTGAATTACTGACAAAGGTAAGAAATATCTGGTTATCTGTTAGAGCAATCAAGAAGAAAAAAGGGGAAACAACCTGTCTCAGTCTCTATGTAGTCGATGTGTGGCTGTATACTGTATGCTGAGATTGGTTTTAAGCATGCAATCAAAAGAAACGGTACATCTGGAATTCCTACCAGGCATTGTATAAAGATCATGTTAATCAACGCGTGTGGCTTGGAAATCGATAGTAGGTTCATGAAATTGTATTTAGTCTAGCAGATAAAGAGAATCCTTCATGGTACAGTGAGATAGCTCTGACTACAAGCTGGAAAGTGTGTTTGTTTGTTGCTTCACGCAGCACGGTACAATGTTCCTGCTTCATGACGGCCACCTGTACATAATCGTGTCGTCACTAGACAGACAAGTGATTGACGGTTGAGCATAGATCAACGCCGCCGTTATACCTTGTACCCTCAGGCCTGACCACCTGATCCATTAAGTCGCCTCATATGGCAAGTGGCAAGTGGAGGTTAATAAACTTAAACCGCAAATCCTAACGTGATGGGCATATTGCACGTGGTGAATATGACCTCAAGGATAATGTACCTATTTTACTGGTATGTTGGTGGTGTTGTGGTGACGTTGGGGTGATGTTGAGGTCATATTATGGCAGGTGAGCTTGCTGGTCAACTCTAACAAATAATCCTGCCCTATGACTGCTGTCTTTCAGTGCTTGAATCTAGACAATCCAGTGATTAACATCATGAGCCACCCTAGCGCTGTCAGTCCGACCACATACTTCATTACGTTGTCTCTTCAGAACCGCATAGGCTGCAAGGAAAGAATTTAGGTTTACATGACGTGTATTTCTCTAACCCTGTCCTCATGCTGGCTTGGTCTGTGGTAAATCGTGGATACTGCACTGATGTGAGTGAGTGAGTGAGCATGGTTTTACGCCGGTTTAAGCAATATTCCAGTAAAATCACGTCTGAGGACACCAGAAAAGGGTTCACACATCGTAACCATGTGGGGAATCGAACCCGGGTCTTCATCGTGACGTGCGGACGCTTTAACCACTAGGCTATTCCACCGCCCATAGACTGGTGTGGTTTCCCTTCAAAAGTGCAACGCCTTTAATAAGGAGTAACAATCACTCTTTGATTAAAAGTGTTTGAGTGTCGTGAGGACAAGAACTCGAAACGTTTTTCAAACAGCGTCTCCAAACATGACCGTTCAAGAAATGAACTGAATATTATTCCCTGTTCGTGAGTACTTTGCTCATACAGAGTGTCAGACGTCGATATTCCCATCAGGGAATGTAATCAAAAACATGTCTACCTGTAACTTAAACCACGTTTTTAAGGAATGTTTCATGCAAACATGGCTTGATACCTTTTGCCATTAAACAATCATGTTTTGCTCGCTCATTTACATCGTACAGTTCCTCAACAGCTCTTTCAACATCTCGACCAAGGATGTTCACGACTTCATCATTTGAAGCTGTAACGTAATTACTTCCTATACGTGACACATGTAACTTCTCATCAACTGTAATGTAATCGTATACCAGCCTGGCAACACAGAGAACATCCCGACCAAGGATGTTCACGATTTCATCATTTGAAGCTGTAACGTAATTACTTCCTGTACGTGACACATGTAACTTCTCATCAGACTGTAATGTAATCGTATACCAGCCTGGCAACACAGAGAACATCCCGACCAAGGATATTCACGATTTCATCATTTGAAGCTGTAACGTAATTACTTCCTGTACGTGACACATGTAACTTCTCATCGGACTGTAATGTAATCGTATAACAGCCTGGCAACACAGAGAACATCCCGACCAAGGATGTTCACGACTTCATCATTTGAAGCTGTAACGTAATTACTTCCTGTACGTTACACATGTAACTTCTCATCAACTGTAATGTAATCGTATAACAGCCTGGCAACACAGAGAACGACTCAATACAAAGTGTTTAACGATGTTCGTATAACTCGACTTTCATGGACATAAGCTTGTACACACCGACAACACGAATACCGTGCGGTGCTGATATCTATGAAAGCTTGATGAGAATATTGCTTAACAGCGATATGGGCTGGAGGAGCGTGGAATATATAGGGTATATAACGGAAAACTATTCGCCTAAATGGTCTTATGATGGGTCATTGATTCCGCAATGTATACTGTTGGAGGCCCAGGTCCCGTTAATCCATATCATCATTGTATTTGGTATCTTAACAAAAGCTGAACAGAAGAGGCTTGTATTCTCATAAATCATACAAATGATAAAGAGAACATGCATATATTTGGTACATTTCGTATCTTAATAATAGCCCAGGCCAGCTTCTCAGTTTATTGGTCTCATTTCAAATATACATGTCATCCACCATGGTATTTTGGCACCAGTTTGGAATAGAAGACATCACACTGACAACCCGTAGCCTGCGGTTAATGGCGGATGGTAACACCACTATTTCTTGGAAACAAAACGATGCTGACATATAGCTGTAAGAGTAAAACCCAACTCACCCACTCACTAGTGAATTATAATCATGTAATTTAACAAAACTTTCGCCAACACTGAGATCATTTTATCTCTCTTTTTTCTCCTGTCATGTGTCATCATTCCTTAATTCCTCATTATCACTTAAAGAGACACGATTAGTTATCAAGCACTCTCGGCTCCCTATGGAATATTCAGCATCACACAAAATGGTAACAACACAATTCCCAATTGGCCAGAACTAAAACCAACGCCGGTATTGATAGAGAACTGTCTAATAAGGTTGAAGTAAGGTTACAACCCTATCGGTGTAAATATAAATTTTCTGGGTTCGATTACATAGGGAACACGTAATCGTTGAATATATTAAATGGAAATTTCAAGCGAAGCACCAAGAGTAAAAATCGATAAATAATTACTTAAGAGCCTATCTTTCCATTGTTTGATAGACCGAACTAGCGTTATGTTTGGTAATGACTTTGTCATAGTCACTTTAAGAATTGTCTTAAAATGAATGACACTTATTCAGGGTTATGCTGTACAAACATATAAACAGGAGGCTTGAAAGGCAATCATTTTGCACACATGAACTCTGAAAAGTGAACCCGTCCATGTTTGCTGTTTTATAAGCAAATATTTCCACAATCTTTTCAGCAAAAGATTAGAGATATTAAAACTGATGCCATGTAATAATCCATGTCACTTAGAATCAGTATGCCTTGTCATGCTTCAATTCAGAAATCCTTCATCTCCAAAACAGAGAATCAAATTGACACATTTTGAATTATGACACTATTAACAAAATGCCCCCCAGAGACGTACAAGGCGTAATCTACAAGCTCATCATGGATCATGATTCATATCGAAATTCTGAGAGTTCCAACATTAAGCTCCGTCCTAATTCTTCTGTCATCAGAAACTGCTCTGCTCTTATTGGAGTATTAGGTAGTTTTGTTCAACATTTAGCTCCTCAATTTTACACATCGATTAGTGGAACTGACTTAATCGAAATACGGCTTTGGTAATGAAACAGTAGAAAATATTGTTTGAGTTGATGTTAAGTAAGGATATAAATGGAACATATATTTGAAAAATACTATTATTTTACGAAAATGTAAAACATGATTTTGTATGTAAACGACCGATGGAATCCTATATGACATCATATTGCAGTGATTGTAACTGTAGCAGTCCTACAATATTATTTTTCATGATGACAGTATTA
Organism: Haliotis rubra; assembly: GCF_003918875.1. Classification (NCBI taxonomy): domain Eukaryota; kingdom Metazoa; phylum Mollusca; class Gastropoda; order Lepetellida; family Haliotidae; genus Haliotis; species Haliotis rubra. Next base: position 362,558 of record NW_025767224.1, on the reverse strand, counting down.
GCATTACGTGCATTCAGTAGCACACTTTTAACACCTTATTAATGAAGATACCATGATCAGCAAACTGGTTGTAGAGACAAAAACATGTACAGACAATATTAATTCCGTTATCACATACACGAATATCTACAGAGCATACGGCAAAGGTAATGCGTATAAAATCATCTTGTGGCATCTGTAATGCAAGACGGTTGATGGGCCATTAAATCGTGTTGGTAGAAATATTCAGCTGTTTATGTCGTGTCAGCCAGTGCAAATATACATTGTACCTTTTATGACTGAAGGCTTTGTGTGATGAATCGCTTACACATCGGGCGTCATTTGATACCAGTGATACGAAGCTGAACATAGGGGATCTGCAAACGTCAACACATTCTTATCGCACTTCTCAACACCTCTTTACAAGTTTCTGCAGAATGGACCACACTGATTATAATGTTTTCAGGACCCGATAACTTAAAGGTTAATGATGATCTACGTAAACTCCCTCATTTTCGGTCTGCATTGGAACGATACCGGCGCCTGCTGTAACAGTTCCGACCTAATGTATTCTAAAGAACTTTTACCAGGAATGATGATAGCTTTACTGTCACCAGTTCTTCGTGTGAAACTAAGGCAAGAGTACGTCACACACTACACCCATGTAGGGAATAGAACCCGGGTATTAGGCGTGATGAGCGAACTCTTTAACCACTATGCTACCCCACCGTAGACCGTACAGATGACGGGGCCAAATAATCACATTTGAAATTCAGTTACTTTGTAACATGCCAGAAATTATTTCAATGTTTACTGTACATAAGCGACAAACTAAATCCATCATCATAAGAAAACTATTCGCATAAATCATGAGTATGTGTCTATGATTCTATATGAGAATGTGAGGATCCGATAAACACATGAAAAGGCAAGTCAATTTTGAAAAGAAACTAACAAACAAAAAAGAAAACAAAAGCAAAAGTAATACCATTTCACAATAGAGGATTGCATCGAGTATCGCTTGTTGCTGATGTGCTAAGTGTATACTTTACAAAATTTAAACAAGATCACCCACTTATCTATTGATCTCTCTTCTTGTGTACGTTTCTAAACTCAAGTACGCTTCCTGTGAAATGACGAAAAGCGCAATTTCAGAACTAAGTCAGTTGTCAAGAGCTTGTGACCACAACGCTGATTCAGCTGTTTTTCTACAATATTTATACAACGTCTACAACATAGACTTCAAGTGACTACATTCGAAGAAGTTATTTAGCAGAGGTTATTGTTAAGTTCCTCACACCTGTGAACCTTGGTGTCAATGTCATTCCTTTCCCATGGGGTAAATCAGTTCTCATGATCAGATCTTTCCACCCACTTTCAGCTGTCATGCCGTGTAATCTAACGGTAATTCCGTTCAACATAATCTCTCCAATAACGGTTAGGTATGATGACAGTTAGTAGTCGACGAACTTGCCCTGGATTGTAGCCTAGACAAACGCTCTTGTTTGAAAGGTCGTTCCGAGTGCGCTCAGTGATAAATTTAACAAGTTACATGTAAAGCAAGTAAAAAGAAATATCTAAATTCCGGCGACGTATCCTTTGCTATTAAACCACGATGAAGGCTTTTAAGCTAATTTCAACGAAAATGTTTATTATGCTTGCTGTATCTGGTCTATGTCGTGCAAACTGACTAACTGGTGCTATCACATTGAGGCTGTTAGTTTATCTACGGCTATTACGTGTGTGCTCTTTGCATATCTCAACATGACTTAATGTGATATCGTCATAGGGAAACAAGTATATGTAACATATAGACAGTGTGACAGGGCTATTATCTTAGAAAACGGAAACAGATGATTAATGGTAACAAAAGTATTAAGGATTTGAAATGTCATTTCAGCAGTGAACGCATGATTTGGTTTTTGTATTGCTCTAAAACGAATGGATATGTCGCTGTGATAATCAACTTGCAATTACTCCAATTACGTTCAGATACCACAGTGGACAGATACTAGATATACAGTCATTAGGGTTATTCAGAACAGACTTTCTCAGAGAAGTTTTGCTCGGCTGGTGTTAGCCGTCGTATCTAGCTGTACATGGTTACACCCAGCAGTGATGACAGGATCTGGTGACTTCCCCCAATATGCCAGTGATCCATGTTCGTACGGCTCGTGTAAGCGATAAACCTTCTGTGGTTTCCTCCCGTTCAAAACAAGGCTCACGAGCTCAGTCATAAGTATTATTGACGCCGAGAGGTTACTGTCATCACAAGCGCCATGTTGCAGTGTGTGTATCTTCATCCAGTTAATGCAGAGCTTTATTTTACTAGGTAATTTCTTAAGTTAATATGATGATGTTATTAATGTATAACTCTCCCTGTAATATTGACATAGTATGTTTGTGAACTCATAAAGATACTGGTTAGAAAGATCTTTTCAGCAACCCATGCTTGTCGTAAGAGGCGACTAACGAGATCATGTGGTCAGGCCCGCTGACGTGGTTGACAAACATCTTATCCAAATTCTGTAGGTATCGGTGCTCATGCTGTTGATCACTGGATTGTCTATTTACAGACCGACGCCAGTTCGGTTCTGTGCTAAACAAACAAACATTATATATCTTTTATATTTTAAGCATAAATTCAACATGGACTGTTACCGCCCAAGTCATAAACTCTTTCAGTAACCAAAACAAATTTAACTTTAAAACTAATTATGGTGTGCAATAATTACCAAACATATTTAGATGTATGTGGTCATTAATGCGATATTTAGTCCCTGTTCTTCACTAGATATAATCAGAGAATGTACAAAACGTTCGAAGTTTGTTCACGAAGTTGTAGTGATTAAATGACGAAAGTACTAACGTTCTATTTCCATCATCCTGTGGTCCAGTCATCGCACGCGTTGTAATTGGTTGTGTAGAGCTGTTTCATGGGGTACATCAGAAACCTAGCTATGATTGTGAGTTCAAATCCCCGTTCGTCTCGAAGGTGTTAGGTTTGTAAGCACCATAACTGCTTGCATCAATTTCATCAGAGATGTATTATATTTACGTGTGCTTGAAGCAAAACAAAAGGTTCATTTTGCACTTCGTTTTTTTTAAAAGTTTAAACGCTAAATAAATGACTTTTTACAAGTCGTCGTTGATTGTTTACAAAGCTTGCTCGATTTAACCAGTACTCGGTAGTTAACTGAAGAAAGATTTTGTGCCATACATTACACGAAGTTACTTTGAAAAAGTTCTCAGCTAATTCCGTGGGATGAAATGCACCGAATGTGAGCGTGACAAAACGGTTTCTTGTCAGATTGTAACAAAATATAAAAACGCCCTTTCAGATGTACTTAAAGTTTTTTTTATCGCATTTATAACTTTGATGAAATACAAAGACATACGACACCTTAACATATTTTATCAACAGGTATCGTTTAACCTCTTCCCCCATATCAAGAAACGCATCAGTTTATCTACAAAGAACGCCCAAATTGTCAGACATTGACAAACTAAAGCCCGGAGAACTTTCTGCGTTGCATCATTTGGTTTATATTCCTGCCCGTTTAATCAACAACTTCGCCGTCGCAATAACGCAATGAATTCAAGATTAGCCACAAAGGTGATGGACGTCGCAATGGGTGTTTTTTCATATCCCACAAATAATGATTGCATCAGTTAGTTGGTGAAGGCATAACTAGGTTGCACTAGAATATAAACTTACAAAAGAAAAAATAGAATAAGAAAAAAAAAGAAAACAATAAATCGGCCCTTGATGTTTATAGGTACATTTTTTAAACCGTGTTTATATTGCCAGTGTACAACATATCTAACGATTTGTCCGTCCCATAGCACCGAGCCTGCAACTATAAACGTCAACGCTGGAGGATAGCCAGTCTCCAGTATCCACCGAAACAAATTCATTTGGGCGTTAAAGGTAAGATAACGGTGTAAATTATCTGAAAAGATCATGGAATATCAGTGATGACACCAGGTGTTCGCGAAAAGGGTAAATATATTCTGCATTACCCCTGGCACCCGCCACCCACACAGTTCGTATGATGGCAAATAACTGTTAACAGAACTGTCTGTTTAGAAATACGCCTATACACATCTCAAACTACACAAACATATTGTTTGATCGACAATCTAGAAGTTTGTGAGTGCGTTAATTTTACGCCGCTTTTAACAATATTCCAGCAATATCACGAGAAATGGGCTTCACACATTGTACCAATATGGGGAATCTAACCCGGGTCTGGGGTTGTATCCACTATACCATGGGACTTGACACGTGTCATGAACTGTATACCACGGGACTACACACTGTTGTAACTGTACACCACGGGACTAGAAACGTGTCATGAACTGTATACCCTGGAACTAGATACGCGTCATGCAATGTACACCATGGAACTAGACACTTCTCATGAACTGTATACCCTGGAACTAGATACGCGTCATGCAATGTACACCATGGAACTAGACACTTCTCATGAACTGTATACCCTGGAACTAGATACGTGTCATGCAATGTACACCATGGAACTAGACACTTCTCATGAACTGTATACCATGGCACTAGATACGTGTCATGCAATGTACACCATGGAACTAGACACTTCTCATGAACTGTATACCATGGCACTAGACACGTGTCATGCAATGTACACCATGGAACTAGACACTTCTCATGAACTGTATACCATGGCACTAGACACGTGTCATGCAATGTACACCATGGAACTAGACACTTCTCATGAACTGTATACCATGGCACTAGATACGTGTCATGCAATGTACACCATGGAACTAGACACTTCTCATGAACTGTATACCATGGCACTAGACACGTGTCATGCAATGTACACCATGGAACTAGACACTTCTCATGAACTGTATACCATGGCACTAGACACGTGTCATGGACTATCATTTCATGCTGACCTAGACGCTTTACTACACTTCACATCTCGTGATTTTATCACGCAGGCATACAATGCTTTCCTGTCTTGTATATATACAGGGTGACCTTCATGCATATGATAATATCAGCAAACTGTGCAGATGGACCTCATTTAGAGGCATACACGTCTCTGCCGATTAACATCAAAGCCAACAGCACTGAATCGGTGGAATTCGTACATAGCATAGGCGATAATTCTTTGTTCATTACTGTTTATCTTCGTTATTCTGTTAATCATTTAGAATCCTATCCGTCATTAGTATACCTTGTAGAACAAATCTTAGAATATGACGGAGTTCAAACAATACAGCTAATGTAATTGACGGACCCACCACTGTTAGCACTGAAGGCATATAACTGATTCAAACATGACGTCATTGCTCAATTACAGTAAAATCGTCACATTACAAATTTCCAAACCATGATTATCCAGAAAGTGTTTGGAAAACCACAGAGGGCAATTGAAGTCACTTGCAATTGGTCAGAGTAAAATGTCAGTAACTGGCGTGACCACCATGAGTAACAGCTTGGCATCGAAGACCCATAGAAGAAAGGAGATACCGAATGCTGTCTTGAGGAATGTTTTGATACTCTTGCTGAAGTGCTGTGTGCTGTGTGTAGTGTCGAAGGTGGCGGATTACGCTGCAAGAGTCGATGAAGAGTATCCCATAGATGATCAATGGGGGACAAATCGGGTGATCGAGAAGGCCAAGGTAACACCTGAACATTGTTTTGCTAGAGGAAGTCCCATCCAACACGCGGACAGTGATGTCGAGCATTGTCATGCTCCAAAGATCAACCGTTGACGTTAATGAAGGGAACGACGTGACGTTCAACTGTTCTTCTGGCAGAAAGTCTGTCTTCCCATAACCAATTGCGCACTGTCTGGTCGGAGATTCGGCGCAGTCCAGGGATTTGGATTGTTGCGGATGATGCGGTCGTGGTGTTTTCAGAAAATGTCTCAACCGGATGTAGCGAACCTGGGCGGCGGTGGTAACTTTAGGTTGACCTAGTAACACCCCTAGCATTGTTGTATCGAATCCATAGGTCTGTCTGGACACGCTGAAGTGTCTTGCCACCTCATGCTGCGATGCCCGTACTTGTAAACGGCCTATGGCGTTGTGTCGTTTAGCTTCTCTCAGTCTTTTCACTCTCCTGTCGCCTAAAGTGGCTTAAAGCAATGCATTTGGAGTACCATTGATATGACTTTTTAAGCCTACAGTCATAGGCGCTTAAGGTGTTACACAATTTTATGATGCACGTTCATTTCATGTAGTGTGCGTTTTAGTGATTCACTACAGACGTGAATGTAACTTTGCGTTTTTGTTCAACGTTTCTTTTTTCAAACGTTTTGTCGCCGGCGACCATTCCCTCCACATGTTGGGATTCAGCATGGATTGGTTTGTGTCAAATATTCTCCTAAAATTCAAACTTTTCCTATGTATAGTTTCTTTTTTTGAAGAGTATATATTCAGAGACTAAGCGTTATTCAAGTAGCTATATCAAATACATATAACACCTGTATCACGTCCTCGTCACACTTCTAGTACAGCCACATCACAACTGCATTATCACTGTCTGCAGTTAATTGGTTCTGGGCCAAACAACCTCTGTTTGACATCTGTACGCCGTGACACAAATCAGCCTTGTAGCTAAATATTGTCTTCGAATCTACGTTACGTACGCTATTCAACACTGGCATTCACTTGTCGTGTTGTGATAACGAACAGCAATGCACATAGAATGAGATAAAGCTATTTTACTCGTCATGTGTTGACATTCTTTGAAACTACAGAATTTCGCCAATACTTCTATCACTGACGATAATGCGTATATGTCCGACATGAATTTCAGTAACTGATATAGAATTATGCTCTGTGACCAGTACCGCTTTATGTATTTCAGATTAGATTTTTGCAGTAACATTCGGAGTGACAGAAAGCACTTGTGCAGATGATCAACTCCCTAATTGTCAGTTGTCCTTTATTGTCGATCGCTTTATTTACACTTCACAACTTTGGGTGCACAAATGAGCGAGATCTTTGAATCAAGATTTCAAACAACGTCATATGTCTCTTACCTAGAAGCTGTTCCACCAAGTTTACACCATTCAAAAGCCGCAGCAATAGATTTATTGCTAGACATGTGGAGGACATTTCCAAAAATGACGCATCAGTGACAAACATTCCCTGTTCCCTAGTATGACCTGTACCATACGTTCCTGTTCTTCTTCAGCTGAACAGTTGGCTAGCATTTGTTGACACTCATTAGTGCTGTTGGTGGCTGTCTAAGACGTTCTATCGTTTGTACGCTGCAATTGAAGTCATTAGCAATGACTCGAGCACGTTGACCAGCGTCTAGATGTCCAATCATTATGTCTTCTTGTTGATGTCTCGTTAACCTACCCATAGCTGCTGTGTTCAGAAAACAAGTGAACGTTTGCAATTCATGCCGGCAATTTATGCCTGAATGCACGCATGATGCACGTGCATCTCGATTTCAACGTTGTGTTTGTGCGAACTCCTCCCTTTCCACAAACAAAAACATTTCTACCTTCAGCCTCAAACAATACTTTATTGGGCAAAATAGGCTATACAACCACGATTCATGCTTTCCTCAAACTTGACATACGGTGTATATTAAAAAAGATAGGTTCAAATACTCCATTGATACTTAAATGTCATTTCCTATATAACGACGTTTCTTTTGCCTTTCAGTATATATTATATTATAATGTATATTTTCCTTATCTTAAGTATGTCTACATTTTCATAAGTATGCAATAAACATTATATAAGAATGTGTTCCAGGCAATGGCAACTACATCAATGTAAAACAATATCAAGACAAAAAGAATCGGCTATTCCACGAGACTCAACGTGAGCTAAAGCGTTTGCTGAACGAATATGCCGGAGCCGTGCATTTTACATTGAAAACAACGATACGGCGAGATGATTAGTCAAGAGTGCAGAATATTTTGATTTTTTTGCAATAGATATTATACGTTTCTTTACAGGGTTATGTGTTTGTCATACTCAGCAAAAAAAAGTGAAATCCATTTGACGCGTTTTAAATTTTAGTCTGTACTTTAACGCTCCTTACAACAATATTATGATTTGAATATTTTAGTGTTAATTATAACTAGTTTAGATACTGCTCCTGCTTACCGAGTGTTTCTATGTAATGTATGAGAAAGGCATTGTGTGTACACTTTTCACATTATAGAAATAGTTTTGTGACTCGGTTTGCATCAAATATTCCTATCAGTGTTGGTCGTGTTTGTAGCCAGGGCTGACTATAATGTCGACATTGTAGTCATATAAAGGTGTGACCTGGCTGATCTGACTGGCCAGGGCTGACTATAACGACGATATTGTAGTCACATAAATGTGTGAGATGGATGATCCAACAATGACTCGATAGCACAGACCGTTGTTCGTGCTGTCACCCATTTGCTTTGACGATTGTACACTGACCTCAGTGTTAAGGTTAGTGCTGACCACTCTATGTAATAACACTGTGCAATAACTCATTCACTCACTCACACAGCTTTATCCAACATCTAAACCCATAACCAACCAGCAATAGCTGCATGTTGTAAGCTTCAGAAGACATGACACAGTCCACACAGTTTGTGGATCTGAGACAGCGATGGGATGGTTGTATGTAAGAAATGTTCCGCAGCTGCCCTACGTTGTGATCACCTTATGTGTGCTCTGTATTACTTTCAATGGCATTCGCCTTCATCTCCAGTCGGCATACCACCGCTGAGAGGGGCGTGCACGTTTGTAAAAGTCGACAACAAACATATTGCCTAATGTGAATTTTCATCATTCACACACATCCACTCTGACATATTTATAGAGCTCTGACTGCTTGTAGTCAGGGTCGGGCCGAATATAAAAAGTGATGGATTGGTAAGTGGGTGTTGGAGAAAGAGGGGCTTTGGACAAGTTATTCATTTTAAAACTGTTAGGTCATAAAGCTCTACAATGATCTCGACGACTGTCACATTGCAATCACAATGTTTATAATATATCGAAATATTCCGTAAGGGCATACTCATCAACATTATTATGACGGGATGAATACTGACATTCAACCAATTAATGATATTTCGTTGTCGTACTGCTGAACGTATGTTTGTAAACCTTGTTGCCATACACGGTGTTCATTCACCAGGCCCCGATATCAGTCGTGGGATTATGGACCAAAGATGCAGACTGCGTGTAGTGACGTGTTATCGATTATTTCAAAATGATGCAATTTTGCAAGGGCGTTACTGTATGTAGACTCTTGACACTGATTTGATATCTGATACTTGATTCTTAAGTATCAATGTACAAATGTATATTTCAGAGCAAATGTACCAAAAATGTTAACAGTAATTCCAGAAACATTCCCGAAAGGCCGAAATACATACTATCAGAGCATTGGTTGGTCTAATTAGCATGGACCATTGGTCGTGTTGTCAACCATTAGTTTGTCCAATTGACACCAGACACTCGTTCACTCTCGCGATACATCTTCCTTATTGCTGAATCTTAACATAATTGACGTAGCATATGTTATATTTGGGATTACACTATTTTAGTAAAGTACAAATTCTAGTACTCTTGGGGTTGAGTTCCATCTCGGATTCGAGCCCACACCCTCATAGTCAGGCACCTATTCGCCAGCACACAAAGTCAGCCGCCTAACCCGCTCAGCCACCGCGACCGATGTCGGACTCCAACACACACCCTCAGAGTCAGGCACCTATTCACCAGCACACAAACCCGCCCACAAGTGGAAGTCGCGGTGGCTGAGCGGGTCTTGTACTTCGCTAAGAACGTGTAATCCCCAAAATAACATATGTTACATTTGGGATTACACTTCTTTAGTAAAGTACAAATTCTAGTACTTTTGGGGTTGAGTCCCATGCCGGATTCGAACCCACACTTCTTTAGTAAAGTACAAATTCTAGTACTTTTGGGGTTGAGTCCGATGCCGGATTCGAACCCACACCCTCAGAGTCAGGCACCTATTCGCCAGCACACAAAGTCAGCCGCCTAAACCCGCCCACAAGTGGAAGTCGCGGTAGCTGAGCGGGTCTTGTACTTTACTAAGAAAGTGTAATCCAAAAAATAACATATGTTACATTTGACCACTTTTTAAATGGCATTGTGTAATCACAACATCATTGACGTCCTTATAAGCATTACGATGAGTAGCAAGTGAAGGAAATATATTTACTGAATCATCTTCTCATCACCCCTACGAAGATGGGGATTATGATTAATTTTAAGACCGAATGGTTGCTCAGTCAGTATATATTAGAAACTACAGTAAAACCCCGCTAATCTGGAACAAACCGTACCCTTTGACATCTTTGAAAAGAATACATTTAAAGGATGGATATCCACTTGTGCGCAGGAATATCCGTTGGTATATATGTTTTTGAGCATGGGTTTTAATGCTCGTCGGGCAAAGAGTAGTTTACCTATCTGTATATTTCTTCCAAAGCTTATATGTGTATGTACAGAGTGACTGCAATGTGTCTTATATCAGTAACAACCGTTAGACTACATCAACGTGAACGACGTCCAGGTGTACAGACGGGGTGATCTGAGGCCACCAACATCACCGACAGTTCTTGTTACGCCAGGAAGTTCCCAATGCCTCGGCCGCTCTGTCGGTGTAATGAATGGAGGACTAGATAGGGCTTGTTGCCACTTATCACCATAGCTATCCTGATAAAGATAAAACTGTCTGATAAAGCAGCATGGTGATTGGTGTCTTCGTCCAACAAGTCTGGAGTATGTTATAAGCCCTATACGTTCTTCCAGAATGATAACAGAGAACACTTGACGAAGGAATGACGAAAAGCACACTTCCATAATACCATTAGCCATATAACCCAGCGCCTTCCACTTACACCATAATCCCTAGATACCAACCATAGTACAATCCAAACAGGGTCGTCGCTAATAGCAACATCCACAATTTCTTTTTCCTTGTTATTCCCCTATTTTCGTCAATGTGTCAGAGATATTTACGGAATGTATCGTAGCATAATCATACATAACCGTGTATGTGTGTAGCATGATCACACATACCTGTGTATGAATGGTGCAGAAAGGATATGTTTGAGAATAGCGAAAAGTCATTAAAAACAACAAAATAATTTGTCACTTGTATTTACTCCCATTCCGTACATACCAGTTTTCTGCAAACATTGCTTTGAACTAAGCCCTATGCTTCTGAACACTTTTCTGTCATAGAAAGTAACAGCTAGCCCAATTCTTCAATGTAGTTGTGACGATTGCCCAACACATGTAGGGGTGTAGTGTTTCTTTGGTCTGTGTTAGAAGGAGGGTTAATTGTCGTTCGCGTTGAAGCACTGCCACAATGACAATAAGTCAACCTGTCATTGGAACGACATGAATGTTAACATTGAGCTTGTGAGTAGACATGTTTTTATTTGTCTATTTAAACTATGGGGAAAACAACATTTGCTTAATAATTGTCACAAACAATTCGTTTCGTACGTGTGATCCAGGGGCATTTCTTGTAGAGTACAGTAATGTTGGTTTCGTGTCACTTGCGATTAATTCATACATATGGAAATTAATAAACATATGCGCTTTTGCTGATGATATTATTATTGTCTATGGAAAACATTACTGAAACCAAAACATGTCATTCTTAAACTGATATAAGGCTCATGTAAACGATTGGCGGATATTCTAAGGGGATCATAGATTGGTGCGCTTATCGGTAGGATACTGCTAAAACGGTATTCATTATGGTCATTTATAGGAAAGTATGTAAACATTAGAGCTCACCTGGGTACGCCGTACAAACAAACATGGTGTCAACTGTGTAGTAGGCGATGGAGTCAAATTACTGTGGTCAGTGTTATCTTCGCCATCATATTAAGTGGTGCAGGTAAATCCCTGTATGTGTGTCGGCAACAATGTGATGCCATCGGACAAGCAGTTACTTACAAGGAGGGGCTTTTAAAGCCCTCCGTAGCTCTGGATCTGTTTCCGAATTTGGACGTTGAAGAAATGCGTCCTAAATTTTATATTTCGTTGCAGCCGCAACTATCTTGATTAAACACGATAAATAAAATGTGTATTCAAAATGCAGCATATTTAATATGTAAAATTTGTGTACTTTATAAACTCACCACCTGGTGTACAGGTGTACAGGACGTGTACAGGTGTACATAGCTTGACGACCTTAACGTTCGCGCACAGGTCGTTCTTCAGTGAGTGATTTGAAAACCCATAAGCGTGAGTGAGCGGCGGTCTGTAAATAATCGAGTCTGGACCAGACAATCCAGTGATCAACAGCATGAGCATCGATCTGCACAACTGGGAACCGATGACATGTGTTAAACCAAGTCAGCGAGCCTGATCACCGAATCCCGTTAGTCGCCTCTTACAAGCATGGGTTACTGAAGATCAATATTCTAACCCGGACCTTCACGGGTCGAAAACAACACATTCGCATTACTGTGATGTACTTCATTGGAGAACAACTGCAGGTGTAGATTAACAGCTACTCTCAGAAATGAAAATAGTTTACAGAAAAAGATACGTTTCCTAAATTATAACATACTATAACGAAAAGAAGCCCATGGACCTTCAGCTAGACAGGTTTTTATCAAAGGAAATGTAAAGAAACTGAACTGAAATACATAGGTACAGATAGCGTTCTAGAAGATGTAACCTGACGTGGCAGAATTCACATAGACGTTAACTAACGTTATTATTGATTAATGGAAACATCAGTTTCTGGAGGTAATTATAAAATTCAGTAAATCAGAATGGTTTCACAATCAAAGGAAAAGAGATTTCACGTTAATTTATATCGTGGAATTGTTTAATTTCTATTTAGTTTGACGTGACATGTGTTATAACACAAATTATTGTAATAATCATTGCAGACATTCTAGACTTGCATGGGCTGCATTGCATAGATTTGTTTGAGGGTCTGTATGACAGACTACAGCAGGTCGTGCAGGGTTGTATACAGGACATAAACCTCCTGAAACTGATGCCGAGTTATTCAGTGTGGAAAGGTTGAGTGTCACGGATGCATTAACACTTGCACCAAAGCAATTCTACAATTGAGACCATTTATGTCAATGCAGAATGAACACTGCAACACATGAAAATTATTAGACATGAATCTGATAACAATAAGATATAATGTGGTTTGTTTTAAATTTTAATAGTGACATTATATTACCACCATAAAGAGACATAATGCAGCAGGATATTGCACGCCGGAGTCTTGAATGTGTAACTTTTTTCCAAGCAAGATGTACTTGGTCATACACCTGTACATTCACTGTCACTACTTTCAGTCGACGAATCAAGTAATCGAGTATCCTCGCTGCTTGTCGCACATTTTGAATGCACGCATATCCTCAGTTTGTGAATAAAGAAAACTACCAAATACAAGCAGGGTTGAGCCACAAAGTTATTAAAAAGCGCGAAAGGTAGAGTCCCCTTCAGGTTGGACCAATCAAGAAACTTGTAGATATACGGATTTCCAAGCATGTAATATGCGACACTGAAAACGTTGTAGGTAACGCCGAGGATAACTGGGTAGATCACGTGATACACACGAACTGGCATGGCGATGACGAGGAGGTTGCAGAAGACGTAGATGGAGTTCATACCGTGGAGGATGAACGTCAATAATGTCAGACTTTGATCTGAAAAGGTAGATGAAACTATCACACCAATATAAGGTAAGACTGACAATAACCAGATATTTAGGGTTAATGATAATTAACCGTTCCACAAAGGCCAGTTTACATCAGTATTTTCACACGTCGGTACATTATATTCAAAGTTCGACAAAACCATGGAATGTACATACACTTGGAAATAAAGCCCCAATATACGGCGCTGATGTGAAAACTCCCCTCATTGACGACACTGTTGAGGAGCCAGGATAGCTTCAGGTACCAGGGGAGGTGTGACGTGGAACCTGAAGGTGGAAATCATTGTCTATAAGAATTATGCAAATGTAGCGAAACATATTAATTTTCGTGTGATTCCTTGGCATTTGATTGGTCAACTAAGCAATCGTTCTGGAAGATCACCTTTCCATGTACCAAACAAATTTCATACTACGCACATTGTCGGACAACTCTGACATTAGAATGGGCGAGCTTTCTGTTGCACTATCCTTGACTGGCTGACATTAGAACAGGCGGGGTTTCTGTAGCACTATCCTTGACTGGCTGACATTAGAACAGGCAGGATTTCTGTATCACCATTCTTGACTGGCTGACATTAAAATAGGCGGGGTTTCTGTACAACTATTCTTGACTGGCTGACATTAGAACAGGCGGGGTTTCTGTAGCACTATTCTTGACTGGCTGACATTAGAATAGGCGGGGTTTCTGTAGTATTATTCTTGACTGGCTGACATTAGGATGGGCGTGGTTTCTGTAGCATTATTCTTGACTGGCTGACATAAGAACAGGCGGGTTTCTGTAGCACTTTTCTTGACTGGCTGACATTAGAACAGGCGGGGTTTCTGTAGCACTATTCTTCACTGGCTGACATTAGAATGGGTGGGGTTTCTGTAGCACTATTCTTGACTGGCTGACATTAGAATGGGTGGGGTTTCTGTAGCACTATTCTTGACTGGCTGACATTAGAATGGGTGGGGTTTCTGTAGCACTATTCTTGACTGGCTGACATTAGAATGGGCGAGCTTTCTGTAGCACTATCCTTGACTGGCTGACATTAGAACAGGCAGGATTTCTGTATCACCATTCTTGACTGGCTGACATTAAAATAGGCGGGGTTTCTGTACAACTATTCTTGACTGGCTGACATTAGAATGGGCGTGGTTTCTGTAGCACTATTCTCGACTGGCTGACATTAGAATAGGCGGGGTTTCTGTAGCATTATTCTTGACTGGCTGATTTTAGAATAGGCGGGGTTTTTGTAGCATTATTCTTGACTGGCTGACATTACAACAGGCGGGGTTTCTGTAGCACTATTCTTGACTGGCTGACATTAGAATGGGCGTGGTTTCTGTAGCACTGTTCTTGACTGGCTGACATTAGAATGGGTGGGGTTTCTGTAGCACTATTCTTGACTGGCTGACATTAGAATGGGCGGGGTTTCTTTAGCATTATTCCTGACTGGCTGACATTAGAATAGGCGTGGTTTCTGTAGCATTATTCTTGACTGGCTGACATTAGAACAGGCGGGGTTTCTGTAGCACTATTCTTGACTGGCTGACATTAGAATGGGCAGGATTTCTGTATCACCATTCTTGACTGGCTGACATTAAAAATAGGCGTGGTTTCTGTAGCACTATTCTTGACTGGCTGACATTAAAATAGGCGGGGTTTCTTTTGCATTATTCCTGAGTGGCTGACATTAGAATGGGCGGGGTTTCTGTAGCACTATTCTTGACTGGCTGACATTAGAATAGGCGGGGTTTCTGTAGCACAATTCCTGACTGGCTGACATTAAAATAGGCGGGGTTTCTGTAGCATTAGCCATAGTTTGACTTCTTGACTGGCTGACATTAGAACAGGCGGGGTTTCTGTAGTACAATTCTTGACTGGCTGACATTAGAATGGGCAGGATTTCTGTATCACCATTCTTGACTGGCTGACATTACAATAGGCGTGGTTTCTGTAGCACTATTCTTGACTGGCTGACATTAGGATGGGTGGGGTTTCTTTAGTATTATTCTTGACTGGCTGACATTAAAAATAGGCGGGGTTTCTGTAGCACTATTCTTCACTGGCTGACATTAGAACAGGCGGGTTTCTGTAGCACTTTTCTTGACTGGCTGACATTAGAATAGGCGGGGTTTCTGTAGCACTGTTCTTGACTGGCTGACATTAGAATGGGTGGGGTTTCTGTAGCACTGTTCTTGACTGGCTGACATTAGAATAGGCGGGGTTTCTTTAGGATTATTCCTGACTGGCTGACATTAGTAAAGGCGGGGTTTCTGTAGCACTATTCTTGACTGGCTGACATTAGAACAGGCGGGGTTTCTGTAGCACTATTCTTGACTGGCTGACATTAGTAAAGGCGGGGTTTCTGTAGCACTATTCTTGACTGGCTGACATTAGGATGGGTGGGGTTTCTTTAGTATTATTCTTGACTGGCTGACATTAAAAATAGGCGGGGTTTCTGTAGCACTATTCTTCACTGGCTGACACTAGAACAGGCGGGTTTCTGTAGCACTTTTCTTGACTGGCTGACATTAGAATGGGCGTGGTTTCTGTAGCACTATTCTTGACTGGCTGACATTAGAATAGGCGGGGTTTCTGTAGCACTATTCTTGACTGGCTGACATTAGAATAGGCGGGGTTTCTTTAGCATTATTCCTGACTGGCTGACATTAGTAAAGGCGGGGTTTCTGTAGCATTAGCCATAGTATGTCTTACCTTCTTTTCGAGCTGATCATATTCACTTGTGTTTTCTTTGACAAAGTTATTCTATGACGACACAATTAAGAGTGAGAAGTTGCGTCCCTTTGTTGAACCACGGTTATCCGATAGCGGGCTCGATTTCCTTGTCCTCCGCTCACTTTAGCACTATTGTGTCATCGGCGGTATATACCAACAACGTGATCTCATCCTGAATGGGGGAATATATAACAGTCAAACTGAAGCGGCACTTATCACTCAGCCAACCACTCAGATCTTGCTGTAATGACCAGGACCGTCGTAATATGTCATGTGAGATAGATATGACTTCTCTTTTATTTATCACCCTGCTTTATCTTACCATGTATAATTTCCTGTTTGTTGATTCTGACCAGGATGACCGTGTCCAGGACAGCAGTGATGGTCAGCAGGAGGTAGGTCCAGTGGGTGAGGTAGATGAACCACACAGCGCCACCTTGCAGTGATGACGTTACGATGCTAACGATCAGCCACGATGTATGAAAGAGGGCCCAGAAAATCCTCCATGACACGTAGAGGCGAGGGTTGCCCCACTGAAATGGAAGTACACCCAAGACGGCTTCAACATTTAGAAGGAGTTGTTCAAATGCGTTTCATTTGCAAATTTTAACGAAAATATATAAAAACATTTGAACACAGAGTTTAAGACAGGGATCCGAGCATCACACGTTGTACAATGGGGTAATGAAATTGTGTGCGGGGCGGCAAATTTGACAGCAAATCTCCGTCTACAACAACGGAGTGAACACGGATGGAGCCAATGTCGTTCCTTTGTACGTGTCGTATACGCTCCGTCAGCAACATATCATATAGTGATCAGTATCACGGTCATGAAGTATGGTTACGTAACATACCGCTTTTAGTTCTCAGCTTAGTAAAGTATTCTAAGTGTGACTAACATCCAGTTATCAATAAAATATTCGTGCATTTATCATAATTTCCGACTGTCGGTTTGAATCCTCCAGGCTTGTTCCCGACAAACTGCTAAAAGAGATTACTGGAAAATTGCAATAACTGACTGGGTTATTAAAGATAAGTCATCAGAATGTACCCAATTTTTTATGCAAAAGTGTTATTATTTATATTTTAATCGCGAAAACAGTTTCTGCTATCTCAGCTTCGGCCATAATGCATATACCGCTAGCAGTCACTTGACCCTTTATACTCGTGAAGTCATATGTGACTTAGGTCGGCCATAATGCATTGTTCACTCTGTCACGATTCGCGCCGCGATTGAAATCATTGTCTTAATCGTGGACTAATCGTGGTGATCCTATCAGATCTTATCCGATCTTAAGATCAGTCGTGTTGATCGTAAAAAGATTTTGGACGGTTCAAATATGTTCTACGATCAACACGATTACTTTTCAATCATGATCATCGCATCAGATTGTATTGCATCGTAACAAAGCGCAACACTGCTTCCAAATCGTGGTGATCGGAATCAATCGTGGACAGGGCAAACACCATGCTCTGTTGAGATGTGTTGCCATCTTCCGTGATCTGGCACGATCTGTGGCACGAATGACTCACGAGCAGATACTAGTTGATACGAGTAAATGCGAATAGATACGGGTATTTACGCTTTTTTCACGGACGTTCACGATCTGTTATGAGTTATTGAGCCTATATATGTATATGTATGTTTTGGGCTTCTGCTCCGGAGTACTGAGGAGACATCTGAATCTATTGTCCAGGATCCCAAAGGCATTTACCACTCCTCCCCCTTAACAGTCCGTAGTTGAAAATCCTCTCCTTCCTGGACATCCTTCTTCTGCTGTATGGCTCCATAGGGTAGTTTCTGATTGCGAAGGCGTCATCCCCAAGGATGAAGAAGGGCATGTCTTGGTGGACATCCTGCAGTCAGAAGGCAGGGTGGGGGAGTCCTAGGGCTTCCTCTTCAAGGCCGTTGAACAGTCGTTGAACAGACTTGTTGACCGAGTGGCCAAATATCTGAGCATCTGACATGTGTCCTTTGATTTCCACCAGGCTCGATCCACATAAAACTTGTAATATGCATCTACCACAGCTAGGGGTGGTATCGAAAAGAAGCCCTTGTAACTGAAGTACAGGCTGCCAGTTTGGGGTGGCTTCTTGATAACAATTTGTTTGCCATCCAGGGACCCAGTGGCGTGGGTGATATTCCATCTCTGCTCAAACTGGTTGGCTACGGCTGTCCAGGCTTTAGGGGTCACAGGTAGGCTAAACACCTCATCTTTGTACGCTTGTGCAATTGCCTGGCACCATTCTGGAACCATCTCTTAGGTAATGGACATTCCACATCCGAAGGCAAATGCAAGGGACCGATAGTTGTCTCCAGTGGCAAGGTGCCTCAGTGTCACTGCCAGTTTCAGGTGAGAGGGGTTGCCTGAACCTGGTGACTTCCCTATGGATTACCGGGGTCACCCTCTGTAAGACTTCATCGAAGCGCTCAGGTGTTAACCTTGTGTAGTATTGGAACGCTACCGGATCCTCCAGCCTCAAATGGGTGTCTAGGAGGCTGTAGAACTCACCAAACGGTTGTCTCATCTCCTCTGAGAGCCATATGCATGGTCGCACCAAGAAGTGCCTGACTGCAGCCCCTGGCCCTTTGTGGTTGGAGTTGTAGCTGCTGCTCGTCTTCTTTCTCTCTGGCGATAATATAAGCATACAGTAATACTGCAATGTCACGTTGTCATCCTCCTCAACTCCTGCCATCATCAAAGGGTTGTAGTGTCCACTCTGTAGAAGAAACAATCAAGTCCATAGTCAGTCGGACTGTATATATACTCGTCGGGATCCAATCGATCGTGATCGTGAAAGACATCGGGAACATAATAGTATCATATCGCAACATAGCGCATCGGTTCTTGATGAACGTACCTGCACGTACCTGATCGTCCAAATCGTGATGATCGTGTCAGATCACGACCCAATCGTGGATTCGATCGGGACAATCCTATCACAACGTATATGATCGTATCTGAACGGGAGATCAGATCGATCAGATCGTGCCAGCTTAAATTGACCAATCGTGACAATATCGCATCCAAGCGCAACAAGTCGTATCTGAACGTTTCGACTCGCATCACCTCGTGTTTAAACCTGAATTTTCAGAGAAGTTCCTAGATCAGCTACGAATGGCCACTCGTGGCGTTCGGAACGGATCACACGACAGTGAACCTAGCATTATGCGTAAGACCAAGCGCTACAGTGAATTAAAGCGTTTTTTCTGTCGTGTATGTAATGGTAAGATGCGGTATTGTGTCACCTGGGGTTGCAGGGCGTCATCGAACAATAAAAATAGGCACCACGGATGAGGTAAATAGTTTGGGCGGCAGGTTCCGATTGATATCATCATTACCGTTGATTTGGTGCAAACATATATACTTCATGTTCATTTCATAATATTCCATTTATACTACATCATTGCAAGTTACAACTTACTGTCAGTGGTATTCTTAGCGAAATATACAATCGTCATTCTCCTGACTAGTATTTTATAATTCACTAGTTTTCGGGACATAAATCAGGCTGGAATCTTGTATGGAGACGAGATAATACATTAATGAGAACAAGGATTTAACAAAACAATTACTTGCAACAGTGCAATTTTTCTAGCAGACGATTTCTATTTTAACCCGTCTGAAGCATACTTTTTGTTTTAAACATTTGTTTGGACAATCAATTGGTTGGTTGTTTTGGGGTTTTGTTGCTTGCTTTTAAATCCAAGACTCCCTGCAGTCATTCGATTAACCATAAAGGAACTGCAGTCACACTTAAACAAATACTTAGGAATTGGTCATATATTGGTCATGGAAATATAATTAGGGTGGATGTGCTGGTTGAAACTGCATCACATTGTGCTGATTAAAAAAATTGCTGATACGTCATAAGGTCTAATAAAAAGAAAATCAAGTGCTGCCTCCGTTTCGCTTGATTCTTCTACTTCATCTTCACTGGAAGTTTCTTTTGCAAGATCTAAAATCGGTTCGTATTGATACGGTCTAATATCCACGTCAAAAAACACCAGGAACATCTTTTACTGCTTCAGAATCCATGGTCACTGTCATGTTTTGGGGTTAAAACAAAGGGGAAGCCTTCGGTAATGGGCACATATGACGTCATGTCACATGATACCCGCTTCTGCTCATTAACTGTCGGGTGTTTCCGTAATAGTCGAAAAACGAGTGTGTTTTACGTGTTTGTCGCTCTTTAAATCAAATCCCACTTTCGTTTAGTTGTAATCATGGAAGGTGACTTGCGTTAGCATTCTCCTTTAATGGCCCGTATAGGAGTATGCGTTGGAACCTAGTTTGTCTAGAACTCATGATCTGAGGACTTTCCTCAAGGTGGCATTGACTTGATGACATTCATTTCATCATCGACCATACATCGTACAGTAGAATGTACTGCATACGTATTCAGAGTGAGGGGCTTAACACCGGCTTGAACGGTATTCTAGTTATATCAAGGCGTCTCACCTGCATGTGGGGAATAAAAGCTAATTTCAAATTAGGTATTCTCACCTGGGATGTGACAAATCTTTGAGGTTCATTGTGGTTAAGTCCAAAGTTGTGAATATGGAATTCGCTAAGAATGCTCATGATAAACAACAATGTATAGCGAACATTAACAATCCCAATTAGAGTTAAAAGAAAGACTTAACGGCTCTCTGTCTTCTACCAGCTGCCTGATATGGGACGTATTATCCACGGTGCAGGTTATTTAACAGCCTCCCAGATCTGTTTCAAAACGGTCGATAGTCTTAAAAATTAGTCCTGAGTCAAAGAAACATCCACACATCGAATATGCACACACATTGCCACTACGAGTTGTAAGCTGAGTGTGCTATTTCATTCATGAGCGGCCAATGTCAGGTATAGGCTGCCTCCAACCATCTGGCGCCGTGACATGCTGGCATCATGTATATACTCCCACAGACCCAGTACTGGAGGAGGCGCCAAACAGAAGCACTAGCGTGTGAATAGCCTGCCGTGGTATCTTTAGTGAGAAGGGCGAGACACTCTGGTGATGCAATGCTGCGTTGTGAGTATGAGAGAGGGAGAGCGGGACGAGCCACGGGAAGGGGAACACACTACGCCTCAACTTCGACAACTCGAAGACAAACAAGTCTTGCATTACACAATGAATATCTCTCCTCTCGAAATAGTTTGTCTAGCCTAACGCTTGGTCTCTGAATATATTATATATACACACATACATAATTTTGATTACATGTGTCATTGCAACAAATATATCCATTCAAATTGAAAAGGAGCACCAGGGGGACCAGAGATTCAGAACCTGGGGAAATCCAGACTTGCTTCATTTAAGGAGGGCTAGGTTGTAGGGACAATAATATGGTTCAGGGACTGTGAGATAGTCCCGAGTCTGCTTCCTGTGGAATATAATTGTTTAGACTTGCTTAGATATTTTTGATTGGATTTTGTCATGATGTAGGACAAGCAGGTTCCTTCTTCGTTGGTTGTTCAATGCATTAGAAATCGTTGTTATTAAAAGTATATGCTGTTATCTTAAGGTTGTTTGAATAATGAAGTATTGCCCTTTAGTTCATATTGCACCGAAACATCAAGTGGGGTGTGGGGAGAATACCTATTTCGTATATTCAAAAGTATATCAATTCGAGGATCAAATATGTTTGTGTAGAAACATATCGAACAAGGATGATATACCACTTTCAGAATATTTCACGGTAACATCTTACTCCAATCATGATTAATACTGAATTTGAAGTATGACTAGCAACAAATAGTAATTCGTTATACTGTGGAAGTAGAGAGCCGATGTCCTCCGTAACCCTAATAGTGGTATAGTTTCCGGCAACACGTGGCATCTTCCTAGGCGTATTTTCACACCAGACCTTAGATAGCAATCTACATCGCTGCTTACCAACAGTTGTGTTTAGGGTAAAGATATAATCCGGAGTATCTTGGAATGAAACCACACTGGTCCCTAATCTGCAGCCGTTGATAAACACTTGATTCCTCATTACAGACATCACTTAAAAATATTATCAGAAATAATCCAATTCATTCACCTTTAACGGAGGAAAGGAACTCTCATTAAGAAAGTTTTGGAGGAAGAATGACATAGTTCGCCTCTTTGGCCTGACAAATCTGGCGAGTTCCTTCATAAATTCCCCAGATATGTTTTAGTTGTGAAGCCTTTGGGGCATTACAGCGCGATTATACTCAGATGAAATTAAACGCTGAGTATTTTTCAGTTTTTTAAACATGTATACTATATGGTCACTTGAAGCGTGTATGATGCCTTGTATGCAGTCTATAATCTAAGGAAGTCTAGCTATATATGGCTTTAAGTCACTGCTTGGAGAAAGGCTCCTTAAGATTTCCTGGTAAATACTAGTTTTGCACTGCCTCAATTATATTCTGAATGGGGCTTAACTTTTTCGAAGACCTTCTTTAACGATGCATGATATCGAACCTTCTTAGTTATCTAAGTTTATGAAATAATTGTAACCACTAGCATTTTCTACCCTAGACATGAATATAAATGGGCGTGGGATATATTCCGGCGGAGAACTGTGAGAAAACACGTCCGTATGGATAATGACTGGAATCCGAATCAAAAAGAGGTTATAGCAAGAATGTGCATGTAAATTACACTTTTACAACATTATTTTAACCGGCAATAATGAATACATGGTAAAAGATATTACACACTGATCAGAAAGGCTTATTGGTATCCTACCACCAAATATACACTACCCTAACACCCCACCCCGAATCATTTTTAGTTTTACTAAGGTTGGAAATACATGTATGAATATTTCCTTAGGTGGGGAAACATTTGTAAATGTTTAAACACGCTCTGCTGATCACAGCTGGTGGCTTCGTAATGTCTGTTGGAACAATGGAGTTGACGACAGCCGACTTGGTAGCGACATCTGGGCGAGGTCTGTCAATATTTTGGGACAGAGTTTATTGTTGACCTTCATCAGCTGATGAAGATAGCGCATCATGGAATTGACTCACGTCAAGCACTAACTATTGTCAATTCATTAACTCTCTGCTTGACTAATAGAGTAGCCATGCGACAGACTGAAATCGGGAAATGAACGACAGTTGGCGTGGCGGGATCCATCTTGGCGAGGTCACCCACTACTGTCAATATGGATACACTATTTCCAGGTTTTCCGCGCAAAGTCTAATTGTAATGGATCTAACTCTTCTGCTAACGTCTATACCAGCTTATGTGCGTGTATTGAAAAGCTGATAGTGATTATTAAGCTTGACAATTCCCTCTGTGAGGCTCGAATTATGCAGAGACCAGTTGATATTGGCAAAAAACATTGTGTTGTCTATAATGGCATTGAGAATGACCTACATTCCATATCATGAGACTTTACAAGTTTTCAATAACCATTCTCACAGGTTTAAAAACATGTTGGGCCCGTAAAACAATCTGGGTCAAACATGCTCTTCAGCAACCCATGTTGTCATAAGAGGGAACTGATGTGATCGGGTGGTCGTTCTCACTTACTTGTTTGATGCATGCATCGTATCCCACTTGTGAAGATCGATGCTCATAGTGTCCTGACCATGTTATATATGTACGTCTGTTGTGTTAGATATTGCTAAAACTGAGGCATATGTATTTTTATTAATATTATAGTAGAAACAATATGTCCATATGAAAATTTTCAAAGAATATCTTTGAGTTGTCCTTAAAAATAATCAGATAATGTGTTGTATTTATAGAGAATACTACACGAGGTCTCATTACATACGATTTATACGAAACGAGTGTCCTTCCTATTAGGTATCTAACCGAGCGAAAGCGAGGTCAGATACCATAGGAAGGTCACGAGTTTCGTATAATTCGTATGTAATGAGACCGAGTGTGGTATTTTATTTATTACCCACCTCTCACCTGCATAAAATTGACAAAATAGCGTAGTTTTTTGTCATTTTCAGGCTTCAACCCGAAACCGGTTTCATAAAGAGGTTGCGGAAGAATTTTGTTCTGTAGTACATTTTTGCATGACGTCCCACTGTATTGACGTCACTACGCCATTCTGGTCTGTCCCCTTGGTAACCGACGTCACGATGCATGTCAGTTGTCATCGCCTCGTACATCTTCCTACAGTAAACTACTCCGTACCACCCCGTTTCTTGGTTTGCAATTGCTTCACTCGGCTAACATCACTGGTGGAAACATCGCGTTTATGTTTTTTCGACGGATATAAGGTCTCAATTCGACTCACAATTAAACAGCGATACGGCAACGGTCGCAATGTTTACATTCCCACAATGCATATAAGTTGTAGAATGAATGAATTCTCGTGTTTGTTATGAATGAACAAGTAGTTCCGTCACAACGTGACCTAACTGAGAGGTCATCGGTTATCCACTCAAATCGTTAGAATCTCAGGTCAAGTCATTACGACACAGGTCAACGCGATACGACACTCGTGTGATGTACGAGATTAATATGCAACTACCCATACGTTGACCACGTGGGTAATAAAAAGCTTTCGCTCGGTCAGATGCCATAGGAAGGACACTCGTTTCGTATAAATCGTATGTAATGAGACCTCGTGTAGTATTCTCTATATACGTTTCTGTCGCAATAGATCTTCATCAAATATTCCTCTGCGATAGACTAAATCTTCCCCGTAGCCACAAGCAATTAGTTGTTCCTCGCTAATGTCCACCATAATGAGCTGTGACTTGGTTACAGACCCTAACGTGTTACCGGTCGCCTGCAAATATAAAAATTATTAGTTAAATGTCCGTATATTTCCAATGTGTTTGTTTTGGTTTGATTAAGCATTCATGTCCGTATATGGTCTTGAAAGGACATTCAATGGCACACAACTCCGTCTTATTCCAGATGGTATGACGGACGGACAGTTTATTCAATGTTTGAGGCCCCGTTTTCGCGGTACACTTAGACACATTGTATAGTGATGAATACAGTACGTGAGAATAAATGTTTCTATAAAAACGTTCTTTTTTCAGAAATATGGCTTATCCTTTTCAGGTTCTGCTGTTTCTTGTTGACGAGAGACTTAATAAGTTCTGTTTGAATGGATGTCGACGATAGTAGGGTAACAACATCTCTCTGCTTCATTTACACGACACGCTTATTAAAAAATATATCCGTCCTCGATCTCCATTAAATTAAATCTATCGCAGCTTAGTGATATTGGGTCATACATTTTACTAATGTGTTTCACCTGTATTTCTAAACCACGTGATAAACATTGGAATTTGACTGGAATCCTTATAGGGTATTTCTCAAATTTTGACACAATGTTTACTTTAGGTTCTAATAATGATTTATATGATCCGTAATATCTGTGAACTACCGAAGTATTTTATATACGAAGTTTGGATTGGGATATCAATGCACATGCTACCTAATATGTTCATAAAACTCAATCCAAAATTCTTTGGATATCCATACTTATGCAAATCCCGTTTCAAACAGTACACCCTGGCATATACAACACACCTGCCAGGATACACGACAGGTAAGGACACTGATGGCATACATTTGAGTATATAGCCCACTGACATGCATGTGGAATAGTGGAATGGAGTGTATTTACATCAATACCAGAACTGTTCCAACAGTCAAGAAATCGGCTGTTTAATAAGGATGAATAATGTATGGCAGATACAATTATCAGACATCTCATTTGTCATTAACAGTTTATGAAGCTACACAGTGTCATTCAGATTCAATTTATACTTTCTATTAATTGTTGAGCGGCTAAGCAGATAAAATGTGCATTTAATGGTAAAACCATGAAACTGTGCACATTTATAGACTGATGCATTGTGAACATTTTAGGATATGGAGGCACTCAAAATAATTTCATTTTACGCATGTGCAATAGATAAATAATATTTTGCCTTTTCTGGCCACTGTTATAGCTTTGGACCTGCTATCAATACCCTACTGGGACGACCTTCTATAAAACTACTGTCCAAAATACAAGTTAAACATCTTGAAAACATAGCTGAGTCAATGGTATGAACACTGGCTCTCGCACCAATGCATGTACGTAAGGACTGTTTTCACTTGCATCGGTTGTTACACCCCTTTGTACAGACAAGATACCAACTCCTGACAAGGTTTTGATGCTGGTGTAGTGTCGTCCAGTAGGGAACATACTGTCCACTCTCCTTCTGTATCCAGCCCTATTCAGCTGGAGGTGGGAGTTCAGGCTGTGGAAGAAGTGACTGACCCCAGATATGACTGGCCCCATATATGACTGACCCCATATATGACTGGCCCCATATGTGACTGGCCTGGTAATCTGCCCTTTTGACATGCTGTACAACAGCTGCATGTGTTGATGGGATGACATGAATTGAGTTTTTCTTCGCAAATAATCTCAAATAAAAATTATATAACATAAAAAGAAAAATATTCCAAAAGCATCCTTCCATGATGGTAGGGAGGGAGCAATTGGCATATGGTGCTCTTACTTCGTGTGGGTTGGAAGCTGAGGGAGGTTCTAAGCATACAACACTGTATGCTCGAAGTATCACTGATCTCATCCAGAAGGATATAGTTGTTTTGGATACTTCTGCTTTGACATCTCTCATGAGTGGGATGAAGAGTAGTCTTGACTTCTGACATCTGGCGCTCGTTCTACGTAGATAGATGCATACGACTCTGACCAGACGCAGTGATAAGTCTTCCTTACCTTCATTGCCAAGTATTGAAGATAATGGTCGGATGTGAAACTGTCGGTCTGGCTGATGTTTGGCAATAAAATCCAAACGGAGACCAAGAAGCACTGACGCATTTGTCAAATCTGGTGAGGCTGATTTTTATAGAATGGATCTCTGACATTTTGAGTGAGTTTTGAGCCTTAACCATGGTGATGACAGCAGATGGGTGCTAAAATTGAGCCCAATCTTGAGATTCTTTGAGGTTCTGATGTTGTATATCTGCTGGAATCCCCTTACCTTTGGCAAATTGGTCAATACTCTTCCACTTATCATCATGCAGACTTCTGGTAGATCTGCGCAGAGACAGGGAGACTACTGCTCTGCTGGAATAGCCGCGCCTGGTCAAGTTCTTCGTGATATGCTCCGTGTGTGCAGATCGAAGACACCCGGGTTTTGATGCTTCTGCTTCATGTGAGGATAAGTGAGAATGTTTGACCAACCTGGAACTTTCAGAACCAGATTGCCTGCTAGCTGGATGAGTTGGCTGTCCTGGTCATCAATGACTGATTGTACGTTCGAGGGGCCCAGTGGTTAATGGCCCGGTTAACTGCCTAACCTCGATGATTGATGTGAAGTAGCTTCTCTTCTGGAGACAACAGCCCTGAGGTTACATCTGTGTCGTGGTGTGCTCCCCAACCCTGTAGAGACTCATCAACATACTGATGCAGGTTGAAGATTTGCTCGCTCAAAAGGTCCCTTCGCAGACCTTCGATTTCATCGCCCACTATTGGAGATACTGTAGTAGGTGATGCGGTAGTTGTTGTCTGAAGTCCTGCTGGTCCAGGAGTGAGTTTTGATACCTCTGAATTGGTCGTAGTTGCAGTCTACCCCTCTTCGTGAGTGATTGGGTTGACATTGGGCAGCAATCGTAGGGTGAACGTGGGTTGTAGCAATCAAATTCAACTGATGTGTGAGTGTAACGCCTTGTTGAAGTGATTTAATGCTATTGTCAATCAATTGTCTAGGTAGAAGGTGCATCTATTTACCCTGTTGTGCAGGAACTCACAATGGGCTTGGTTGCCCGTGTGGATAACCACAAGCCATAAATTGGCTAACTGCAGAGCCCTCCACTGGTATTTTTGATGGTTGAACAGGAATCGTAGATACTTCCTGGACCCTGGGTGGATTGGCATATGCAGATATGCATCCCTTAAATTCATGCTTGCCAGAAAGTTGTTCTGTCTTATCATCTGCTTCAGCTGTACAAGGTGGAAAATTCTGAACTTCTCTGTCTTCAATAACTAATTGCTGTTCTTAGTCTGAACCTATCTGATAAATTGTCCTTGGGAACCAAGAAAATTGGGGAGCAGAACCCTGGGTCGAGTGCCTCTTGAGGTATAACTTCTGTTGATTCTTTGGATAGAAGTGACTTTATCACATGTGTGAGCTTGGGTTGTAGGGTTTCTGCATAATGTATCTGCGAAAGAAAGAGTGGAGCGATGGCGTCGTGTTCACCGGAATGGTATATCTATTCCTTATTTTTTGGTGATGAATGGGTCTTCCAGAATGTCCCACTTTGGCCAACACTTCCTTGTCTACGTAGTAAGGTGAGTCCCGCCGATGCGAGCAGATCTGGTTGAAAACAGACTCCTGGTACTTATGCTGGTTGACCATGGACAAAAGCATACGTCCTTTGTTGGACTGTGGATCTTTGAAGTGTGATATCATCGCCTTGTTGATGGATCTAGACATGGTGATGCCCAGGAAGACTCGTCTGATAATAGTATCAAGCTGAGCAAGCTGGGAAGACCCTGCATTCTGGTAGCTTTGGTTTTGATGACTTGCAAAGTTGCTCCAGTTGGTGGTAAGGTGAAGGAGGACGATCCTTCGATGGGAAGCTATGGGTAACCCGTCTTCAATCCTAGTTAGCAGTTTGTTATCATCGTATATTGATGCTGGCCCTTCATGGTGTGAGCCTAACCCTGTTGGCACTAATATGAGAGAGTGAAGAGTCACAGGCTTGATCAAGTGCATCCGCTGCACATGCGCAGCTTGGAATGTGTTGGGGTGAGATGTTTTTTACTATTGAAGGGGAACACAAGCACTTGATTTTCCACTATTTTTCGGAGATGAGATGAGATAAGCAATTAGTATGAGTCAGGATAAGGTAAAATTTGCATGTTTGCACTAAATTAGTTGATATTTACCATTAAACAATAAAACCAATTAAGTATGATTTGTAACGGAAAGACAATCTGAAGTATCTCCCTTGCTTGCCCTTGAGTCATGAAGTTGTGAAATAATCACATAGATTTTCTTTGTTAAATATATCCAAGACTTCTTTATTGCGCTGCATGTCTTTTGCCACTTATCATGTTCATTTTCAGTCAATTTGTATCTGATTAATCCCAAGCACACACATTTTCTCGAATAGTTCAATGGTCCAAAAAGCTATCTGCTAGCCACCATTTTGGGAAGAGGGAATGTTCATTGGTTCGAACTGTTTTGTATTAATCTAACATTATGTATTTCTTGTCATTTCATGAACCTGTAAATCACTATTTATGAAAATTATAGGCGTGTAATGAATGGCAATGTTAAAGATTTAATGGGAAACGCTGAAAATAGTATGTCAAAGTTTATGTACTGCGCATGCGCACAAGATACAAAATGTGAGGTGCCGCCATATCTGAAATTATTTCAGAAATGTTCTTTTATATCCACTATAACCAGTAGCTGGAAATATATTACATTACGTTACATTACTACTTAGAATTTGTACATTTGCTCTATTATTTCCCATCCTACCGAATTGTCAATTATTATTTTCGTGAGAGAACACCGCGTGTTGTCTGTGAAAATGTCTTATGTTAAAATAGGATTTTTGGATTTTTGTACAACCCCAAAAGAACAGAGAATTACTATGGTTTAACTGAACACGTTATGACAAATATCACACATACAAGGTTCTCAACATTCCAATGTCTCAAGAGTTACGAACCCCATAGATACGAACTCTTATACCAAATACGGCAACAAGTCCTAAAGAAAACAAAATGCCCGATGCCCAACCATAAACCCGATATATGAATCTTTGAAACAGACATTATGCGTGGGTCAAGAAAGCACTTTAAATTGTAGGGTATCACTCCACCACGTGTTTCTAATGATTTTAGTACATTATGGCGTGCTCGGAGGCGCTAATTACAACGAACCCGATGTTACAGTTACATTAACAAACCATTGAAATACATGTTAAATACGTGTCAGTCATCTGTCAGTGTATTAACACTCCATTTACCCATTACCAAGTATTTACGCGTACAGTACAACCAGAAATCATTGAGAACTTAAAGATTGTAAATTTGTTTACTTTTTTCACTCATTACTCACGTATTAAATGTGAATATTAGCTGAACATAACTCCAGATTCAAAGACAGGTGAACAGTTAGTATTTTGTCAAGTCACCATGGGAAGCAATGCAGGCTTCAATGCGGCGGGGCATACTACTGATAAAAGAAGTGAGAAAGTCGTGGTCCATGCTGTCCCAATATCGGACCACCTCTTCTTTCATTTCAGCAATATATGTCAGATTTTTCTTATTGACGCTTTCCTTCATAAGTCCCCAAACATTTTCTATTGGATTTAGGTCAGGGCTATAGCTTGGTCAATCTAATAATGTCCGAAACCAGGCCTGTGAATGCTTTGAACGATGTTTTGGGTCGTTGTCATGCTGGAAAATCCAAAAATGTCCATAGAACACGTAAGCAGATGGAAGTAACTGTCCCTCAAGAATATCTGTGTACCGCTTACTGTTCATATTCCCTTCAAATACACAGAGGGGCGTTGCCTCTAACACAGATATGCCACCCCACACGTTCAATTTCGGACTGTACTTTGGGCGCTGATACAAAGTTTTTTCAGTTTGTTTGGTCCAGAATTTCAGTGTATTAGGAAACAGCCACACAGAACTTTCATCTGAGAAAATCACATTGTCCCAGTTAAAATTTCCATGCTGTAAGCACCAGTTAAGCCTTCGCTCCTTTTGTTCAGGTTTCATGATCGGTGATGGAAGTCCTCGACTTTTCTGCCAACCCATTGCATGCATCTCAGTTCTAATTGTCTCCTTATAGACAGCCACAGTTCCTCTATCAATCATATCATATCACAGTCAATTTTCTGGGCCTACCTGCGCCTCCCTGGTGCTCAATGCTATATCCATTTGCAATATTTTTCATGTTCTACTTGAAATCACTTTAGCTGATCTGATGTCCTTGTTATAATACTCTAAAATCAACTTCCTCTTCTCTAAATCATCCATGCTGAGGATCACTGAAAATGTCGTCTGCTAGCAAGTACACAAAGGGGATAACTCTTCACAAACTAATGAAAAAGGATTAACGGAGTTGTCTCTCTTGAATGAAACCAAGCACTTGATAGCTGGTCAAGGTTGTTTACACTAGAAATCCCATTAAACATATTCCTAAAATTCTCAATAATTTCTGGTCATATTATAACAAAGCTAATTGATCTCCACGTCCTACATTCACAGCATTTACGTTTGCTACACACGCCAGAAAACACACGAAAACAATGCCCTGCTTTACCCACTTATGTATACCTGTAAATACAGAGTTGAGTGTTCGTTTATTTCAACACCTCCATTACCCGTGAAGATCCGGGTTAGAATATATTTCTTCAGTAAACCATGCTTGTCGTAAGAGGTGACTAACAGCATCGGGTGGTCAGGCTCGCTGACTTGGTGACATGTCATCGGTTCCCAATTGCGCAGATCGATGCACATGCTGTTGATCACTGGATTGTCTGGTCCAGACTCGATTATTTACAGACCGCATCCATATAGCTGGAATATTGCTGAGTGAGGCGTAAACCTAAGCTCACTCACTCAACACCTCTGTAAACGTGTACAAATCTCACAGCCAAATGATACGGAGATGTCAAACGTTGTTCATATGGTTGCCGTCTGAAACGTTCATTTCTCAGCGAAGGTAAATCTTTGGAAATACTGTTCCTTCGTGTGGTGCGAGTGCCGAATAGCAGGTACTGCATGACACCTAGACTGACAACTAGTCTCTGAAATGATTTACAGATAAAAAAAAAAAATATTTTGAAAATGAGCCTGATACTTTCATTATTTCTTGCCACGTATTCTAGACTTGCATGGGCTTTCTTGGATATATTTGTTTCAGGGTCTGTATGGCAGACTACACGACTCCATACAACAGTATTTCGGTGATTCACACGTAGATGTGAAAGTTTGTTAGTAAGTGCTGGACATCATACTGATGAGTGAGAGAGTGAGTTAAAATTTAAAGTCACTTTGGCAATATTTCAGCCACACCGTGACTAAAACAAGTTATAGATTAACAATAATTAAAGATAGATTATACAATCCTGCCAACGAAGGACAGTAAAACAACTAGAATATCCCAGATATAAATGCAAAACTAGTAATTAAATCTAAAACATTTTAATTATAGAGGACAACACAATATATAAATAGCCTATAGATCGCCAACAACTGAAGGTAGATCACCATACTGGGGACCATGGGGACTTACATCACCTTTGCTACCTACATGGACTCATACTGATGTAGCCCATTGCTGGTGTACCCCGCTGTGATATTGTTCAAATAATGCTTAAAGCGGCGTAAAACCTCACACCCTTACTCACTTGTATGAAACATCTTATTGCCCGTTCGCCTATTCTCTGTGTAGACTAACATCTCAAACAGGAGCACGAGTGGTGTATGTTGCGCGCCTCCAGATCCTGAACGAGCAGTGCACAGACAATGTGTGCACCAACACATGATTGATCCAAGACCAGATTACACTATCAGCCAGTCAATCTGTTTCGTGTATGAGCACAGGGAACATCCTTTGAAATGGTATTCTGATTCACCTGCGATAAAGTCAAATTGTGAGATGCTCGGAGACGGGTTGCTCCTGCACAAGAAGGTTAAAGGATGAGACACAATAAATTTATGGGCAGGTATCAGAAACGGTAATCAGGTCACTGAGTTCATGGGTGTACTGTTTAAAGTGTACTCATTAAAGTATGTTTTGATTGATACAAAGATATTTACACCATTGTATCCAGCAATACCACATGCCAATGATCATTCAATGTACATGTGTTAAGGACCTGTTTGGTTCCGAAGAAATGCTACTGTGTTGTGTTGAGAGATCACAGGATTAGCACAGTTTGTTATGAGGAAGATTTTCGCACTCAAATCCGTTTACTTATATTTGGCGAAACTAATTTCGTTCAAATAATATTTCGCTGTATTCGCGAACTTGGTGATCTCTTGTTGTGAAAGCAGATTCATAAATATCATCAATGTCACTATATCTACCCATCTTACAAAAGGTTATTAAATTAACCTGCATAATATCCGCATTGTCCAACTCAACTTGTTTTGTTGTTTAACGCCACACCCAGCAATAGTCTAGGTATATCACGGCGGTCTGTAAATAATCGCGTCTAGACCATACAGTCCAATGATCAAAAGCGTGATCTAGGCCACTGAGACACGGTGACATGTGTCAACCAAGTCAGCGAGCCTGACCACCCAATCCCGTTAATCGCCTCTTACAACAAGCATGGGTTGCTGAAGACCAATTCTAACCCGGATCTTCTTGGGGATTACTATTACTAGTGATGATACTCCTACTATTATTATCAATCGCAGGGATGCTATTAATACTAGTTT
Organism: Haliotis rubra; assembly: GCF_003918875.1. Classification (NCBI taxonomy): domain Eukaryota; kingdom Metazoa; phylum Mollusca; class Gastropoda; order Lepetellida; family Haliotidae; genus Haliotis; species Haliotis rubra. Next base: position 328,778 of record NW_025767224.1, on the reverse strand, counting down.
TTCCTACTAGTACTTTGTCATTAATGATTTAGATTTACACATATTCATTCGCATAGTTGTCATCACTGTTCCGCTCAATGATGATAATCGAGTCTGTTGTAGAAGTCATGTATTTAGGTATTTATACCATGTAGAATGGAATGGATGGATAAGAGCCGCTGAAAAATAACGTTGGTTCGTGAAGTCACTGTAACCGAAAACCAGCTCATACAAAACAGATAATTTCAAACACCTCCCTAACAAGGGTCCCTCAAGTGGTCCCTTGAGAAATTCAAAACGTAACCAAACACACCGTTTAGCCCTGACCTTAACATCGATCTTCATGTTCGATAGGGAAGGACAGAAGGTGTATATCCGTTTCATTGTAACAATTTCTGTTCATGTTAAGTGAAGTCCTTTGATTTATTGCTACAATATCTATTGGACGGAGAATGTTTACTGTATCAATTAATTCTCTGTCTTTTCTCCTGATGCAAAGACGATACCAAGATGATTATTACTGGTTGTATTACTTGGGATGCTGGTGCCCGAAATGTGCTACTTATTAGGAAGGCAGTGCAAACATAATTCCTTTTCATTAAGTCCTCATTTAGCTCAGTTCTTTTATCAGATCTTCATTCGCGATTTTGCTGCTGTCAAGATCTTATCTCCGCATGCTACAAGGTACACCTGGTTCATACAGGTAAGAACTGAACTTGACAACCACCAGTGTAGCTAATAATACTGAAAGTGAATTGATACTAACTGTCAGATGTGTTAATACTAATTGTTCCCATATGCAGAGTAGCTCACTGCGTGAATTACTGCTTCGTTGAATAGTCAGTAGTCTCATTGAGTTAATTAATTAATTTAGATCTAAGATATGCCCCATTCTTTGAGCCCATCTAGTGTCAACCTGAACTAGGGGCAGTGAGGTAGCCTAGTGGTTGTTTAAAACGTTAGCTCGTCACGCCGAAGACCCGGGTTTGATTCCCCACATGGGTACAATGTATGACGCCCAGTTCTGGTATCCCTCGCCGTCATATTGATTGAATATTGCTAAAAACGGCGTAAAACCCAACTCACTCACTCATACTGAACTTCTCTCTCCCAGGTATCAACGAGCTGAGAGTTATTATGTTTCTTCTTTGTTCTATCAATAACGTTGTTATGCAGTTGGTGCACCAACTCTAAACGTCTTGACGTGATCTTGGCGCCATTTGTTGACTGCTGATCCTTCGGATAACAGAAGTAAACACCAAGCAAGTGTTTCATTGTCCAGGTTAGCGGCTGTGTTCTGATCTTATTTTTGCGCAGTGTATTCTTGTGCATTCATCTGTGATTTACCTTCCACCATGATCTTATGTCTGTTACCTGTACGACACATTGTAGCACTAGTTCACATGGTATTATAGTTCATATGGTCTCATGTCATGACATGTGCATTTAACTTGTCACTAATTAATACCCTTAACGCTCATCTTTCTATTAGATGAATGACTTCTTCAAATTTGAATATAATGCTGGTAACAAAAATGAAGCCTCTTCCAAGGAATAGACGACACCCTACTTTTACCGGAATTACCGCTTGAGATGGCAAGGGAAGATATAAAGCACAATCATGTTTTTCTCAGTCATATCCATTTACAGCATCTCATGTAATGTGAGCGTATACTTACATGCTGACGTTGAACACAAAGCAAATATAGTCGAATATATGGTGAATACTGTCAAAGGAAAATTCATGAAAGAATGGGTGATTATTTTCAAAGATAGCACTTGTGCTTAATAAAAGCAACAAAACCCTTAGTATATTCAAAACAAAGCTGTGCTAAAAGCCGAGCAGAGTTTATGATGCTGACTATATAATGAGCATGCGTTTATGATTCCCTGTCAGATAGTGATGATAACAAGTGTCCGTGAAGAATAGGGCGTATCCTTCAACAGCAGCGGCAACTGTCACAAACACACGCCAAGGCATGCCAATTGTACCCATAACAACACGGGATTGTAGTATGGTACACGTTGAAATACGGAATTGCATTGGGCTCTTCTCTGTGAGGTGGGTTACAATAAGGTTACCTTATTGTGAAACCTGGTAACATTAGAAATAGAAATATTCGGTACAACTTAAATACTTCCATAACTGTAGTGTATTATTCACATCATTGCACACGACACCACCCTCCTCACACACCTGCACGCTATTCATGTCATACAATCACGTGACTATACAAGAGAAAAGACATTTGTGGAAGGAAAAAGTGTAAAAAAAGAATATAAATGTTTAAAGTGCAACCTCTGATGGGAGCCATGAACGCATGCTCTCGGTTACACTGATCGTATCACACAGAAAACACATAAGTCGTTCTTATGCCCTGATACCCAAGACAGTAGTTAGCATGTTACATCCCTACGGTTTTCCTTTACACTTTGAGAATTTGAACGTCAGTTAAATAAATGAGATGTCTCTTCAGAGTGACATTTCGGAGAGACACAAAGTATCAAATTTTCAGAACCATTTGCCTCTATTATCTAATGTATGTCAGAATGTGTTATCGTTACGTTTTGTTGTCGCAATTAAGTATGAAACCTCAGCACCAGAGAATGAACTTGATAAAGCTCTAGAAAGAAAATATTTGTTCATAGGCATTTCCTGTTTCAACTATACGATCTTGTTAACGTTACTTGAAACATATTGTCGTTTCTGTATTATTTACAGCACGGCTTGCAATATATTTCAGGTGGAAACCTTGCCGAACAGCTGATGTAGCGTGTTGTGTTTGTTAATATCAGTGACACCAACGTCTGGCGGTTGATGCTACTTTATCACATGCTGTGACGTCATGTCTACTGCCTCACAATGCTTAACAGAAGAACAGTCTGCAAATTCTGTTAGCTGTGTGTACTGAAAAAGAATGCAATACAAAGGTCTCTTCATTTTCTGAACCATACTGAGATGTCAGTTTGAATTAATATATGCGGACAAAATATGCGTCCACGTGATTATATTGCATCTCAATAACGTGGTTCTCGTATTTTGTGAAAATGAAGGTGACAAAAAACAAACACACATACTGATTAAAATAATCCTCACACATCCTAGAATTGGACGTGCCTACCTACCGGAAATGCTACCTTCAACTGGTCAACATCACAGATCATTTTCGCTTGTATAGAGGTCCGTGTGTTGGCACTTGATTTGTTGTTGTGTTACGGTAGAATGGGCATAAATTGTGAGTGATTTCAGCTAAAAAATGATTTGTACTTTTCTTCACTAAAGCTATCTTGGTTTCGAATTCGAAATATCGAACATTAATAGACACAGAGCCCATTTATTTAAAACACATTAGGTGTGTCTCAACCATATGTATGTCCAGGTGTATTTCTATGACGACAGATACCAAGCATATGTCTCTCATACAACATAATCAGTGTTAAATGTGATTAAATTCGTTTGAGTAATGCATTTTAATAGTTCTCAAAATTGTGCTCGACATTTTGTTCTTTTCCACTGACTACATTGTGGGATTGATAAAAGAGTGTTACTATAATTCTCAGGATTGTGTATATTTTAGCGCTATACCTGATATCGTTTCAATATAATCACTGGTTATGTCAAGGATAACAGGTACATACCCATGAAAGTAATTCCTGCACATGTGAATTCCTTATTCAGTGTCAACGAATAGTCAGCTACTGGAATGCTAGGATTAATGTTTTTATAGATCTTTTTATTGAAACACCAGACCCCTGATTGCTACCTGCTACCGCGGCGACATTTTGTCCACCCCTGGACATGTGCCCTTCAACTGACATATGTTGTCGACCAATATCCCGGCTACAATACACCCTTGACATGTGCCCTCAACTGACATACATTTTCGACAAATATCCCGGGTACCAATACACCCCTTGACATGTGCCCTTCAAATGACATATATTGTCGACCAATATCCCGGCTACCAATACATCCCTTGACATGTGCCCTTCAAATGACATACATTGTCGACCAATATCCCGGATACCAATACACCCCTTAACATGTGCCCTTCAACTGACATACATTGTCGACCAATATCCGGCTACAATACACCCCTTACCCCGTGACATGTGCCCTTCAAATGACATACACTGTCGACCAATATCCGGGTACCAATACACCCCTTTTGACATGTGCCCTTCAACTGACATACATTGTCGACCAATATCCCGGCTACCAATACACCCTTAACATGTGCCCTTCAACTGACATACATTGTCGACCAATATCCGGCTACAATACACCCTTAACATGTGCCCTTCAACTGACATACATTGTCGACCAATATCCCGGCTACCAATACACCCCTTGACATGTGCCCTTCAACTGACATACATTGTCGACCAATATCCCGGCTACCAATACACCCTTGACATGTGCCCTTCAACTGACATACATTGTCGACCAATATCCCGGCTACAATATCCGGCTACACCCCTTAACATGTGCCCTTCAACTGACATACATTGTCGACCAATATCCCGGCTACCAATACACCCCTTGACATGTGCCCTTCAACTGACATACATTGTCGACCAATATCCCGGCTACAATACACCCCTTAACATGTGCCCTTCAACTGACATACATTGTCGACCAATATCCCGGCTACCAATACACCCCTTGACATGTGCCCTTCAACTGACATACATTGTCGACCAATATCCCGGCTACCAATACACCCCTTGACATGTGCCCTTCAACTGACATACATTGTCGACCAATATCCCGGCTACAATACACCCCTTAACATGTGCCCTTCAACTGACATACATTGTCGACCAATATCCCGGCTACAATACACCCCTTAACATGTGACCCTTCAACTGACATACATTGTCGACCAATATCCCGGCTACCAATACACCCCTTGACATGTGCCCTTCAACTGACATACATTGTCGACCAATATCCCGGCTCATACACTGACATGTGCCCTTCAACTGACATACATTGTCGACCAATATCCGGCTACCAATACACCCCTTTGACATGTGCCCTTCAACTGACATACATTGTCGACCAATATCCCGGCTACAATACACCCCTTAACATGTGCCCTTCAACTGACATACATTGTCGACCAATATCCTGGCTACCAATACATACATCCTGGCTACCAATACACCCTTGACATGTGCCCTTCAACTGACATACATTGTCGACCAATATCCCGGCTATCCTGGCCAATACACCCCTTGACATGTGCCCTTCAATGACATACATTGTCGACCAATATCCTGGCTACCAATACATCCCTTAACATGTGCCCTTCAACTGACATACATTGTCGACGAATATCCCGGCTATAATGCACCCACTTGACATGTGCCCTTCAACTGACATACATTGTCGACCAATATCCCGGCTACCAATACACCCCTTGACATGTGCCCTTCAACTGACATACATTGTCGACCAATATCCCGGCTACCAATACACCCCTTGACATGTGCCCTTCAACTGACATACATTGTCGACCAATATCCCGGCTACCAATACACCCCTTGACATGTGCCCTTCAACTGACATACATTGTCGACCAATATCCTGGCTACTAATACACCCCTTGACATGTGCCCTTCAACTGACATACATTGTTGACCAATATCCTGGCTACCAATACAGACCAATCTTGTGAGTCACAACTGCCGATATAACTGTTTATGAACATTTCAGAAGTGCTTAAATAGTCGGGCTACTTGTCCCCTTTGTCTCGATTATCTCAGTTGTAACCACGAAACGTCAACTTCGAAAACATGCAATTACAAAAAACACCTGCTGAACACACAAATATCACACAATGTATGTTCTGAATCCCGTCTTAAATATGTACGATCCACGATAGATACAATGTACGTGAGCTGAAAAAAACCCTACAAAGTTTATTTAAACATAGTGTATAGCTTTAGATGAAAGGGTGCGGTTGAAATAGGCTTGTATGTAAACTGTGACCCGGTCTGCAAGGGGCTGGTCTGTGTATCAACAAGTTGTAAAGTATTTAGGAAGTGTCACTTTAAAGATGTATGAGTGGGCATATCTAGACGCAGTTCATATAAACAATTAAATTGTTGTGTATATTATTCAGTACGATTGCTGAATATTCAGACAGTTTAATATAAACAGTTAAGAAATAATTATGGTTTAGATCACTTTACAGTAAAAGTGTTGAACTCGCAAAGTGATTTTATCATGCAAAATGGCAAACTATCCATACTGGAAGCGATCTTTTGAAGCGGTGGGTGTTCGCATTTGCTAGGATTATTTTGGTGAAACCACTGCTCTTTAACATTTCAAATAAAAGAAAGTTCGTGTGTTTCATACTTTTAATGGTTATGTTTCGAGTTGATTCCTAAATTGCAATGTGAAGGTCTACACGGACATCGGCACAATTCTGGAGGGCACACCGTGGTACAAATAACAACAGCAACACATAGCACGCCCTATTACAACAGTCGGGCACTTACGAATGTCCACAGTGTGTTGAATAGGATATGTGCTCGGTTTTGAATCAAGGGAAGTGTTGGAAGCAAGCAGAAGGAAGCAGTTTCAGAAATGTGTTATATATGTCAGGCCGTGAAGGAATGCTGTTTATCGCAATGATATCGTTGATACCGATATCTATCTATCTGTCTATCTATCTGTCCCAGAGATTGATAACCGTAACCGCGCATGTTCAACTACGGAGCTATGACTACAAGCAGCTACAAGTAAGGGAGATTGCCAGGGGCCTGATCCATAAAGCTTTCGTAGCATTACGCCATCCGTAATCCTATGATAAACTGAATAGTTACGACAGTTCGTAACGTTAGGAACGCTTTGTGGATCGGAACCCAGATAATTTCTTGTCAAGGTCATAATCAACGCTCGATATTGTACGGACTCTTCAATCGAAAGAAATTTGCAACAAACACTGCGACAAAACTGTTGGGAACTCGACCGTACGGAAAGTGCATTGACATCTGTTGTAAACCACTTTTATTAGATCTACTGATCATGAGCTACTTTTAATGAACACTGTACATATGTGTATGTAGCCAGGGACATTTTGTTGGGAACGTTGAGGCCTTTCGCTGTATGTTTGGTTACCAAATGTAAATATGAAAAGTTTTGTTAACGAAACAGTTAGATAAACTGTGTAAATGTTCCTCGCCATTGCCAGAACCATACAAGAATGGAATTACATATTCACCTTCGTGCACCTTTTTATGCATTTATCAGCATTTTCACAAAAGGCATACAGCGACCGTTTTCAAACGGTACAGAGATATTGTTACGAGTGAAGGTGTGATAAGGGGTATATGACACCAATTCACTCGCACAATGAAAATGGATCACACATCAATCTGACTAATTCAGGAAGATTTATTTATACTATCCTAACAGAAGGCTGATACAAGATACCAATTTACAAATGTGGAAAGTGAAGAGGGAATTGTCTTAGATATATTATGGGCAAAGCAATATGGCATAGTCACCTCATTTTTAAATCCTTCCAAAACTGTACACCATGATTTCCTAGTTTCCATATTTGACACAGTCCCGACGTGGGTGCAAGTTTGTGAATTCACATCATGGGTACAACCACAACTGGCAAAAATCCCGTCCTCAAGAAACATCCCAGCTAGATCAGAATCACCGAGCTTCTCCCTATAAGCTGGCTGGCCACATTCAATTAACTGACCAAAGCTGAATTCATCAAACCCCAAGCTGTACCACTAGTTACATAACAATTTCTCGCTCACGCGAAGGCCCCTCACCCCAAGCTAAAACTAATTACACCAAGTATACTCATCACTATCTAAAACTGTACATTATATTTGCAAAATATGTTTCATCACCCATAACAATATACTAAAAGAAACATTACAGATACTATGCAATTATGACAACAAAACATGTGTAAACAAACCTCGCTTCGGGCATGTCAACCATTCATGTACAAATACAGGACCTATATACACACGCGTGTCTGCGTTAACAGTTTACAGATAACTGAACGCCAGCTATCTCGCATATCTGTGTGCCACAGAGATATGTAAAGTCCGGAAATATGCATAAACATTCGACTGATAAGATTCACCCAATAAAACTGTTCTTATGAGCATGATTTCCGTGATACCTTGGGTTTTATTTGTTCGTCAAGCTAACAAGATGTGCATGGACTGAAGGCCAGGTTAAGACTCTGTCTCACCCATTCCACGTGTCACCACAACGATTCGTAAGAGAACACTGGAATTTCCGGATTTTGGACTTGTCATGTGCTTTTTGTCATACGACACTTTTACGAGTGTGAAGAGAGTCTCTACACAGATGTTGTGTTCTGTTTATTGGGTAGAAACCAACGGAAGTATTGTATTTCTTGTATACTTGCTTGACAAATAACAATGTTAGCTAATGTTTTGCGATGTACCATCTTCTGTTACAAACTAGGCAACATACATAGAATAACTAAGCATGCGTTTAAGTTCTACGGGTGTTGTGAGAAGAATGTATTTTATATCAGTGACTTCACATTGTGTTTCCTAAACACATTAGCCCACGTACATGTTTGTGTGCATAGAAATATTGACGGATCCGCGTGTCGTAGTTGAATTGTTTTATGAGTTTCACTGCTGACAGAACCTAACTACAACTTTCAAATGGTCAACCAATAGATTGTCAACATTTCACCAGATGATAGAGTCTTTTGGTCTCTATTCCATTCCATTTAAGATACAAACGAACATGATCTTTCTATTGAGATTCGAAAAGTCATGTGACTTTAGTTCAAAATATGTTTAAACAGACGCACAGCGTTCAAGGTCTCAGAAATGATCAAGCTGGTCAGTTGTATAAGGTGCACATACTCCGCAGTCTATGTGGTAAAAGGTTTTTATAGGCCCTGTTAAGTCATTCTGATAAATGGCGATCATACAGACGGATGTATCAGTGATCTGTATCTTTATCTGTACCGTTTGTTCTCACATGTCCTTCCTTTTCATTAAGTGAACTAATTTGTCCATACACACTTCACTCACTCAATTAATTGTTCTCGTCACGATATGGCTGAAATATTGCCGAGGTGACGTTAACATTTAACTCACTCACTCACTCACCATACACACTTCTGTCCTACACTGGGACAGACCTATTACGTGTGACATGTTTACTATTGTTACATACTGAATACATTAGAAACAGACCACTTTTTCAAGGCACACCTATAATTGCTCCTGCACAGCCTGCCATGGAACATCGGTTTCATTTTCTTGACAACGTTGACATAGTCCGTGTTTGGAGATCTTACAGGAACACTGTGTGCATTATCTGAACAGTAGAGCTACAGGATTTAAATTTCATTGAACCTATTAGTTTACAATCGTAAAATATTTCGATTTGAAATTTTCAAATGAGTAATGAGTATTGACAATCGAACGTGTACATACATAAATTGTGATTCGTTTCTTGTACATATATAAGGTTACGTAGCCATGGTTACGTGATTTTGTTACAACCTAAAACACCGAGTCACAACTGCTTGCTTACATCATCAAAGTGCATGGATATGGCAAGTACGTATCCTCATGTTAAAGTGTACACTTACTGAACTATATTTCCAGGCTATGCACATATATCAGAATATATATATCAGGATTAACACAAGCCATTTACCCACTGTTGTTGTTTACACTTTCCCTTTTTTCTTTATCTTCAACACATCTGTTATTTGCGTTTCGCGGCCATTAAGTTCGTGCATTTCTTTGAAGTGCATATAGGTATAGTTTTAATCGAAATGTTTTGCATATAAATATATAGCATATTCAACAGTATTTTGACAGTTGTTTTGTGTCTAACCATAATGTTTCTTTACCTTTCGTTCCTTTCATCATCAAACCATGGGCCAGGCGATCTCACCATGGAAACTATAGATGAGTCTCCAGGAGTTAGGCTTGTCTAAGTTCAATATTGGTTGTGTTTTCTTTATCTCCTTATAAATGTCTAATCCAAGACAAATGCAACATTATGCTATGTAATTAATATGAGTGAGTGAGTGAGTGAGTTTAGTTTTACGGCGCACTCAGCAATATTCCAACTATATGGCGGCGGCCTGTAAATAATCGAGTCTGGACCAGGCAATCCAGTGATCAACAACATGAGTATCGATCAGCGCAAATGGGAACCGATGACATGTGTCAACCAAGTGAGCGAGCCTGACCACCCGATCCCGTTAGTCGCCTCTTCCGACAAGCATGGGTTACTGAAGACCAGTATTCTAACCCGGACCTTCACGGGTCGCAATTAATATGAATTGTAAACTATTGCAATAAATAACTGCCACTAACTGGCCATATACTTCTAATCAAAAGTTTAGACTCCCAAGTTTGTGGAGAAATCAATCTTCGATGTAACCATATATATATATACATAACATATAGTAATTGTTTAAAGTAAGTCTAAACTTTGGATGTGGAATATACTATGTTAATCTTATGTATACATTACCTTTATCAAGAAAGGTTACGGTTCAGGCTTTGTTTTGGGATAGGGTGAAGAAACAAGTGTTTATGAAAGCCAGGGGTTTCTGTTCCGACATAGCATAAAGCCTCCACAAGAGTAAGAACGGAGCTTGTAACACACGCGTGTTCTTCAGATCATCTGGCGCTATCGGTGATATACACCCGTGAAGGTCCGGGTTAGAATATTGGCCTTCAGTAACCCATGCTTGTAGTACGAGTCGACTTACGGGATCGGGTGGTCAGGCTCGCTGACTTGGTTGACACATGTCATCGGTTCCCAATTGCGCTGATCGATGTTCAATACTGTAGATTGCTAGATTGTCTGGTCAAGACACGATTATTTACAGACCGCCGCCATATAGCTGGAATATTGCTGAGTGCGGCGTAAATCTAAACTCACTCACTCGGTGACATACAATTACAATACATAATACTTTTACAGTCTGTATTTCTGTTGTACAACAGGTATTCGTTAAACCGAGTAATTGTGATGGCTACCCAATGTAATCTACACATCCATTTAAACGACATGCGAATAGGTACACCAACATCGTACAATGGCGGACACCGGCCATGCTCCTTGTAACCCGTGAAGATCCGGGTTAGAATTGGTTTTCAGTAACCCATGCTTGTCTTAAGAGGCGACTAACGGGATCGGGTGGTCAGGCTCGCTGACTTGAATTGGTTAACACATGTAATTGTATCCCAGTTGTGCAGATCGATGCTCATGCTATTGACCACTTAATTGTCTAGTCCAGACTCAATCATTTACAGACCACCGCTCTATAGCATGAATATTGTTGAAACAACAAACCAACCATGTTCCTTGCTCCACTCTCAATGTAGTATTTCCGTACATGTTGGTCACTTGGTATAATCAGCAAGGGATCCTCACATCACATCACCGCCTAAAGCACTCTGAGATAAAATATGAAAGAGTAAGCCATTTGAAAATATATGTATGATAACCAGATGCGATACTCGTATCTGAGATTAGACCGGCTTCAAAATATGATCAAAAGGTCTTCATGTTCAAATGTGTTATCCACGTTTGAGGGGTACATGGCGTGTGACGATGGTTGCTGAAAATATTTTACACATTGACTTCTTTTGACGTTTCTGTAAACAACCGTGATTTAAGATGAATATTATATGCTCATTTCCCTTTATGAATATCGAACGTATTTTTTGTGAAATATCAAGAGCAGTCAATTTGACAGTACAATGAAGTATGTACAAGAGTATGCGATGAAGCTCAAACGGAACTTCATATCAGCAGGCGATGGCAGAATATATCATTGTTCTGTTTGTATATAATGAAATGACGGAGCTCGAAGTGAAAGTACAACACATCAATGCCGTTTTGGGTTTGCTGATAAAGTCTTTTATGGCACACTGGTGAAGGGCATTTCCAAATTTGAATTCCATGTTTTGACCATGAGATAATCATCTCTTACAGAACACCTGACATCACTATTTGAGATTGATCAATGACCATATACTAATGATATGGTCGGAATCGTACAATGGACTTTGCTTTGAGCATATATTTGAAATGGTTTTGTCGCTTTAAATAAGAAATCGGCACAAGTCAAAAACATTTGCTTTGATGACACTGAAAATGTAGGTGTGTAAAATTATAAAGGACATTTCGGACAACCGGGCCATCGTGTCCTTGAGCTGACTTCCACATGTACAAACGAAAATCACAACACAAAAACCCAAACAAACAAACGAACAAAAACCAAAACTAGAGTGGCAGTTTAGATATCAATTGCAGTACAATTTTCAGTAGCAGTGTAGCAGTAACACATTCCTGGCACATAACTATTTCTGAATCGCGGCCATGCAGTTCTACGGAAACTTAACAAAAACAATTAATACACTTGTTTCATTACCGATGAAATATATTATATTACAACAATTTATAAACAAAGTATGTGTGAATTTATGTCAATGTGTCAATTTGAGTGATGTAAATGAAATATGTGCAATGTCCTTCAAAATTTGATTCCGTCAGTATTTTACGTAATGTTGGCTTACTGTTTGGGAAATCATCGAGAACAAGTCGAACTACAAATTTGTTGAAGGCCATGCGTCTTCAATAAAACAATAATCGTCCAATCACCCCTAACATCGTTATATAATTCTGTTTAACAATACTATCTAAAATATATGCACTTGTTACTATGCTTACTAGAAGAAAAGTTTCATTCAAATTTTGAACTGACATTGTGCAAGGTCATGATACATTATAAGCACCTGTCCAATACTTGCTTCATCTGGCTATAGTTGTCCTTACCATCTTGAACTATTCTTCCTTCAGATCCCATCTTTCAAAGCAAACGGCTTACGCGGACCTGTTTTAACACATGCGATGAATTAACCCTAAAACCGTCATATCATTATTTTCCTCCTTACAAGAGTCACAAACAATAAACACTACACATGTTTGATGACTAGCGATATGGGAATAAAGGCACGGGCATTTGGTTACTCGAATATTCTTTGAGGAGCATTTAACAAATGTTTGGGATCTATTTGCCTGTGCCGGTTTCGGAGAGAGAAGGTTCCGTGTCTTGTTATAGCTGGTATCTAAGAAATTCAAGGAGGTGCCTCCATAAAACGCTTTCCACTAATTCAGTGACAGGCGTCAGTATTTGTGAACATCTGACAAACGGGCATTAAAGACGTGTTACGATATGAATCGTTGAAACTTCATTTACAGAATTCTTAACCTTTGTATAACTCGCGTAAAGCAATATGATGTATGATGAATCATTTCACTCACAAACGTTTCCTGGAAAAGATTTCAATAAGTCCTGGTTCACTGGAATTTCTAATTCAACCATCCCTACAAAACATTTACAAATCGCCGATGGAAGGTATTTATTCTTTGAATGTATTATATAGATACATGATATAATGATGAATTCTGGCTGATTGGCCCATGCCTGTCATCTTAAAAATCTGTGCATTAAGAAAGTATTTTATACTGGAGGAGCTTTGGGGTTTTGTTCGCTCATCAAGCAAAGGCAAGTTGAGATGGGGGGATCGATTCATTACTTGCGTATGGTGTGACGTAAGGTACCCCCTCTGTTATATTAGTAGGATATTGCTAAATGCGTTGTGAACCATACTCGTTCACTTTCTGATAATACAAAAACTGTAGGAAATACATTTTCTACATTACTGTTTTCAAGAAACCTGCCTGACTTTTTTACACGCGGACAAAAATTGTTTAAGAGTTTATCGGGCCACATGAACCATTTCAGACTCGCTGCTGTCGCTACAATTATTCTTTAAACAGAACCACTGTATGACATAGTTACGCATTGTCTGCTGTTGACTCATGTTGACATGTTAAAACAGTGAAAAATAACGAACTGAATTGTAAAGACAGCAACTTTGCTCGTAACGATTTTGAACAAACACAACAACCCAGCAGAAGATTTATGAGCAAGGATGTGCGCTGTTATCGTAGCAAGTATGAAAGGCAAACACTTGTTAGCTTCTTCTCTGTCAGGAAGATAATGTCGCTTCGTGGTGAAAGCATTGGCTCGTCACACTGAAGACCCGGGTTCGATTCTTCCATGGGTACAACATGTTTAATCGTGATATCGCACGAATATTGCCTAAGGGGCGTACGTAACCGTCAAAGTGAATTACCTTGAATAACAAGCCCAAACAATTGGCGACAGGGTTTTTGTGTTAATTTGGTATCTCAGAAGCACCATGTGTCATGTTGTGCTGACTGTCTGTTTGTCCTTCATCAATAATACACTTAAAGATCGAAAACTCTGGGGACGTATGGCAGAACCATTGACTGTTCGTTGTGTTCTATCGCCAATACAGTGAGATAACTGCAGTCTGATGGATGAGTACTGATATATGTATGGCGTTATTCCACCCTGGCTCAGTAACCGTGGTGATGGATTAATAAGCTGTCATGCGTCCAACTGCGAGGTCTTACATGCCATAGCTCATACACCCAGCTATTGGCAAACTGGCATCATAACCTCGGGCGGACTGTTAGTTGTGATCCGTAAAGGATTGACTATTTTTGTTTGCTCCGACACTTGAAACGTTAACGTCCTCCGAGTAGTGTCTGTCGGATTGCTTTCCGGTTGTTTTCCGTTCTCAAAGGGTGCCTCCATTGGAGCAGAATCTGCTTACCTTTTCGCGGACAGCGGATTTAATACTTTAGCAAAGATGTCATGGTGATTATGAAAATGTTTTATAGCTATTTGTTTACATGTATATGTTTCCACGATACGTGAACCTCATAATAATTTTTAACAACTAAATTTTCCCTTACACAAATTGTAAATTTATCTATGATCTGCAGCCAAGGATTACACATGACGAATTTGCGCTGAAGAGAAGGTTAACGAGGAAATGATTACTGCTGTTTATGACTGGGTTTGTGCGCCTAAGAGAAGGCTAACGAGGTGATGATTACCGCTGTGTATGACTGGGCTTGTGCGGTGTCACTGATAACGCCAAATGTGTGATCGATGTCCCAGCTCTTTATCACAATAATTAAACTTCTCATTTGTGTCCAGGAATTCTGTTTTTATACAACCGCTTTATCTGTTCTCTTTCTTCATAATCTGAACTTGAACCGATATGTTCCAACACCCGGTGTTCCTGAGTGTTGTTAGAAGTAGTATCAACTCTTCAATAGATAATAACTGTTTGTACTGGTAAGTGAGTGAGTGAGTGAATGAGTTTAGTTTTACTCCGCACTCAGCAATATTCCAGCTATATGGCGGCGGTCTGTAAATAATCGAGTCTGGACTATACAATCCAGTGATCAATAGCATGAGCATCGATTCAAGCAATTGGGAACCGATGACATGTCAACCAAGTCAGCTAACCTGACCACCCGATCCCGTTACTCGCCTCTAGCATCGGTTACTGAAGATCAATTCTAACCCGGATCTTGACGGGTCTGCACTGGTAGGTACCAGAGACGATGATATACTTTCTTAAAGCTAGTGGAGAGGTACAATTATCCTTGCAGAGTTGCTTCCCTTTGATGTCTCCGAATCCTATGGTCGAGTGTGGTAATTCAATCTCGGTAATGATTAATATGATTCCTGGTTTGATGGCACTATGCCTGCTCTCGTTGGTCACTGGGGACAAATGGCCTTTGCACAAAGAGCGTCAACAACAATAAAAAAGAATAAGCATAAGGAAAAGCACAGAACAAAAACTCAACAATAAACAACAATAATCACTTTAAGGGTGACTAGATATCAGACTATTAATGGAGATACAGAAACTGTTCTGATAGTGTATGTAGTTCAGCTTGATGACTGAATCCTGTGGCTGACATTGATACACAGGTGATGTTCGACGAACATTGCTGGCATATGCTCCTGAGAACTTTAGCTTCATTTTCAAATTCGAGGTAACCAGCAGTTTATTTATACAAGATGCAGGAACTACTTCATCACGCATGATCCTCTTCCATAACATAAATGCACACTACATAAAGACATTTCAGAGAGGTTAGACAAGCGCTGTTAAAGGGCTAAACAACACTGCAGATTATAAAAATAGGAATGACGTTTTATCACACCCCTTACAGTTGTTTCCTGAAGTTTGCACAGCAATACGCTCTGTGTTCGTTGTCTGTGAGATCTGACGTATTTCTGATGAAGGCTGTCGTGTTTATTGGTAAACCCAGCATGCCATCTGATGCCTCTACTGCTAGGCTTTACCTCCTCCTTGTCTCTGTCTTTCATACAAACTAACTCGAACAATGCCCTATGCAATATAATCATGACATGCCGTAGGCGGCCATAAGAGGAACATTGTGCAATGAATTCAACACAATTTTTACTAACGTTTTCAAAATCACTGATCCTTGAGATAGCTATTTACAGAGATGCACACATCATGCAGTACATCTGTGTCACTACACACATGAGGATGGTCACCTACAAGCTGACACATGCAGTATATCTGTGTCACTACACACATGAGGATGGTCACCTAGAAGCTGACACATCATGCAGTGCATCTGTGTCACTACACTCATGAAGATGGTCACCTAGAAGCTGACACATCATGCAGTACATCTGTGTCACTACACACATGAAGATGGTCACCTAGAAGCTGACACATCATGCAGTACATATGTGTCACTACACATATGAAGATGGCCACCTAGAAGCTGGCAAGCAAGTATATCTTCGATGATGAAAGTGTCATCAAATGGCCGTAGTGTACTAACTTATATGTATCTTAAAGGATTACATTTATAACAATAATAAACTCAAACAGACCTCGGCTCACTTCTTGATGCTGATTAAGTACACAAACGTTATAAACTAGTGTTCAAGAGAAAGTATGGCAGTGTGCTGACCAAATTTGAAGAGAAAGAAAAAGCATATAGGAATGAAAATCTGTTTAATTTCAATAGAGTATTCGATTCTAGGCAAATGTACACAATTTCATTTCGAACAAAGTCAAAAGTTACGTTTGACTGACACTGAAAGACGCGCGGTATCATATGCTGAATCAATAGTGAGTGTGACCACCATTGGCTTCAACACACGCCAAAACACGTTGACGCATTGACGATGACAAATGACGATAGGCGTGATCCTGTTGGAGTTGTTGTTCTAGTTGTTGAGAGGTGACAAGTGGCGCTGGTAGTCTTCTGATATGTCGATCCAGGTAGTCCCATAAGTGTTCTATCGGATTCATGTCGGTAAAACATCCTGGCCACGGCAAAATAACGATGTTAACGTTATACAGATAGTCGTTTGTCAGTCTTGCTGTTTGAGGCCTTGCGGTATCGTATTGGTAGACATTGTCACATGGTTGGCAACGCAAGTAGTCGCAAAACTTCATCCCTGTATTCGAGCATTCGTTTTGAGATCGCCGCAGATCCCTCCCTACACCATCACGCTATCGGATCGAAACGGTCGGACTTACTGAACGCAAGTCAGCGCTAAACGTTCACCAACTCGTCTGTAAACAGGAGCTCGGCCGTCATTACTGTGCAGGCAAAACAAACTCTCGTCGGTGAACATCACACTTTGCCAATCACGCATGTGCAAACTCGCCTGGCCCATGTCAATCAACGACGTCGGTTTTGAAGAGTCGGTGATACGGTGTCCGAGTGCTTTGCTTTCGCTGCCGTTGACGTCGCCGTTACAAAACGATTTCTCAGATGAATTTTCCGGACGTGGCGATTGTCACCGTTTGTCACACGTGGTCGACCACTCCTAGGACGTCTGTTTGTGTTTGCATCAGTCTGATGACGGTTGCTCGGTTCGGCCGAGGGTTCTGGCAATGACGGTGTCATTAGTTCTTTGTTGGGCCATTCCGACATCTCTCTCTCTCTCTTTCGATTGGCGGAGTCTACTAATGCCTACAGGGAATAACACCTACAGTCTTAAATAAACAATTTTACGCACCAGTGCTTACAAATTGTACTGCCACTACCCTTTCACTAAAGTGGTAGGTCCCACTTCATTGTGCACTAATGCCTACAGGGAATACAAAACAGACTTTTAAATGACATTTTATAAGATTTTTGCATATCATCATTTTCATTTCTTCACACAAAATTACATTTCATTACATTACATATTATTGAATTATTTACTTGAGATGACATTACATTACATTCTAAATCATATATTACATCATTAATCAACATGAATTATTTACATATGTACAAATATACAAACATACAAATATACAAATATACACTTCTGATGACAACTGAAGTCATTCAAACTGTTTGAGTCATTAACGCCAACTTAATCAGATGTCCGGCAGCTGAGAGGAACTCCAGGGGGGTCGTGATTCCAGTTGTCAGTTGGTCCTTCAGTCTTGTGAGTCTGTGGTCGATCTCTGTGTAGATCCTCTTACGGGGTGGGGGACGGGCGCCGTGTGACATCTGCACCAACTTGTTGAGTCTGTATCTGTAGCCATCTAGTAGTATCTGCTGTCCTCCTTTCTGTGATGTTAAGTACTCGACATTCTTTTGATTTGCCATGGTTAGCAAAGAAGACTTTGGTTACAAGCATTTTAAAGCAATACATTTCCTCCCCAATAAGAAAAATCTCTCTCAATAAATTAAACATTTCCTTCTCACTTTGTTTTATCCCTCAAAATGTTTTTCTATCCTTCAACCGTGTTAGATGGAGCATAGCCTCTGCTAATTGCTCTTTGCCCTCTACTCCCCTAATCCCATTGTAGGCATTAGTGCACACTAACCGGTACAGTCCACTTGTGTGCAGGTTAAGCGTATCGATGTCACAACAAACTTTGTAGCTATTATTCCCTGCAGCTATTTTTCCCTGTAGGCATTAGTAGACCAAACCTTTCGATTTGCCTCAAACGTGCCATATTTTTGTGTTCTTTTTAACGCGTAGTCTGTTTCATACCGTCAGTATCCACGTGCATTTCGTGTTACATCGTTTTGAATTTTTTCGATGGTTAGGCGATTCGTTAAGTTTTGCCGTTTGTTCCCGGATTAAGGATGATTGTGTGACATGGCTTTGTATGGTTTTATAACTTTATTTTTATTTTGTGAATTTTTATGCAATATTTTACGGTGTGTAGTTTCTTTTGAGCACTATTTTAGTTTCAATAAGTTAAAATGCAAGCAATGGGTCTTTTCAATACTTTCAGCAATACCTCTTCTGTGATGTGATCTATTATGTAAATGTTTTGCCTTTTTTGCCAGTTGGGATCTGTTGGCAAATACTCGGCAGTGTCGGTGTCATTTATTATATACGTACATACAAACCCCGATTTCCTTGCTGCGCGAGCCCCACAACAATAATTGCTGGTCACACACTTTCTTCACCGTCCTTATTCGTGTTACTTTCCGCACACCAGAAACACGTCCCAGACACGCATCGGATCCTTTGCTAATTTACCACAGACTTCTTGGTCTTTACCATTCATGACAGTTCATTCGTTATGTGTTTGCATGGTTTTTTTCACGTGTGGTTATGCTTTCACTGAGAGCCATCATGGATAAGTTACGTGTGCCATTTTTACGTTGTCTGGCCATGTTTTATAATTTTTGTGTCACCGACACCAGCGTTTGTGAGCAAATGGAGTAATCAGGCCAGGCGCTCCTGTCAAGATGCTAAACTGATTACTTGTACCGAGTTTTACCGTTGTACGCTTGTTCATACACATTCCAACAGATTCAAGGAAATGTACTTATAACCTTTGGCTTTCAACCGAACAACCTAAAGATCAAAGGTTGAGTTAAAACATCCGATGTGTTATTACAATTGCTTCTCTTCTATTTTATGCAAGCGTGCCACGTATATGTACTGCACTTTTCAACTAATAGTCCAAACAATCATAATTCACAATTCAGCAGGAACCCATTTTGCTTCACTCAATCTGGCCACAGTCAGATGACACATTACACATGTCTGTATACACTAATCTCGCCTTATGTCAAGTGATTTGAAACACTTTCGTTAATGTAGTGTTGGTTTGTGTGACTCACAAATGTGCCATGGTAAATACGTCTATCATAAATAGAAGAAGTGTGCAAGCAAGTAAAATACATGCACACTGAACACTGTTTTGAGTGAAGGGTATACAAAAGCCCAATGGTCTGTAAGCCAATAAGTAAATGGGAGCAGCTATTAAAAGGATCCTTCACAGATATGATCTTGAAAAAGACATGCCATCTCTTTTTGATAGTGATGGTTTTAATGTTAAATACTGGTGTCAGGCACAATCATAATTTGAAAGTAAATTCAAGGGTCCCTGATTGGCAGTAGCTGTTGGTGAACACCTGATATCAGCCGCTTTCAAAAGTTGAGATAATAAGTAACGCTCTGTGAATGCTAATGATTCTCAACAATGATTCGTTACTGAACAAGGTGGAACATGCATTAACTGCGGGCTGGGAAAAAACCGTGTGCCAGTGTATTGTTTTCCTCATCCGGGTGACTTCATGATGGCGTCATACTAGAAACGATGTCACAGCTGAAGATAATTGACGTCATTTGATAACAGAGGTGTCCATAGACGGTGGTCGTGATCAGTGCATTTTCCTACAGAATATTTCAAAAGGATTAAGTTATTTCCTGTTCGATGGTCAGTGGCGCAATAAAGAATTTTTGACACTTGCATATGAGTCATAAACTACATTACCCTCTGTCGTTCCGAAACTCGTTTCGTAAATAATCTGTATACGATACATGTTCGTACAATAATCCTATTTCTGAACTTGATATTTATTTTATCTGTCTTGAGACAGAGAAGGAATTACATTAATTTTAATGGTGGAAGATGTATGGTTAACAAAAGTCAGCACAAACACATTGTAAGGGCAGGTGTATGTAACATACTCCTCATCCGGTATAATGACAGTAACTGACATCTGTCATGCCCTAAAGGTGTATTTCCATATCACACAACCACGATTAACAATGTAAACACGACTTTGACAAGATCAGATCTGGAGGCAAAGGAAAATATTTGTTCAAGGCATCATCTGTATATAAAAACAAGTGGACATGAGGTGCATTACGTTTCAACACCTGCAAATGCACTGCTCACGCGTTCCTGATCGTTTACTTTATCACAGAGTGCAACAAAAAAGTTACAGTTCGTAAAACATTCATGTACAATAGCAACTAATATTATCATCACATGATATACATAATCGTAACTTTAATATAACAAGAGTTATTGAAAAACGAACCTGTGATGCGGCAACCTAAAGCCCACTTTTCGCATAAGAATATATTTTGCATGTTTTAAGCATAGCGCAGGTTTTGAACTATGCCACTGCGTTTAGCATCTTATAAACGTGAATGGATGATAAAGGAGACTTGATGCGCATTCAAAATACTAAAAATGTCAAAACGTCTAAATAATATGAACATTGTTAAGATTTATAGTCTGCAGCTATTACAGTTAACCTCTTAAAGTGAGAAATACCACTTTTCCCTACACAGATTAAAAGAAGATAAACATAAAACATATCATTCTTGATCCCATATCACTGAAGTATGACTCGAATACATTTACAGTGATGCGCCAGACCATCTCCCCCAGTGTGTAAGCTGTACACTTCAACGTTTTGATTAGTGTGACACGGTGGCAATTGCTCCTAAGCAGGGTTTTTTACAACCGTTGTCTTGATGCAAGTAGAGGCTGTATGTGTCTCCCGTGGAGGTTACAGTTGTAGGCAGTTGTTTTTCACGAGGATTAGACGCGAGTAAATACACGTGTGTCGTAAGGTTCCGATACCAACACTGGTTAGTGGAAGCCTGGGAATGAAACTCTCGTTGTTCAAATGAAATGTTTCGTCTAAAAGATAATGCCGAGACAACAAGATTCTCGTTTCCTATTTGATCGTTCTTTCGACATCTATGTTCTGAAAACAGCATTACATCTCTAATTTGTTGCAGGAAGAGCAAAGGTATCTATACTAATACACCTAGAAGTGCAACACATTTCCGATATGAACATCATTTGTTTCATTGACAGGGTTGGGTTCGTGCCTTCAAAGCGGATATTCACAATTCCGAAGATATGAATGGTACACATTGCCTCATGAGTCGATTGATATGTAAGTCAGTGCAATATATATATTCACTACACTTTCGTTCATGTAACTAGATGAAGCTGAGAAAAAACCCACAAGAACCATATTAGAATGGTAATACATACTTACAAAATCCATGTAGCGAAATATAAAATACTAACTAAATGCAGTTTTGTGTCCATTGACCCTCCATAACGACATCACCTGTTATGTGTGAAAGGCTAAATACTATTTCATTGTGTCGGTTTCCTTTGCTATGTCTATGTAAACAGGGTAATGATTAATTGTTAGATTGACATAAATGTGAAACTAGCAAATGAGGGGGTGATTGAGGGAATTGCATTAAATGTGCTGGGACTGCTATTTATACCAAATATAATCCACCTTTAAAATTCAGTCCGATAGAATATTTTTTTTTCTCCCGCTTTATAATTATCACGGATTGGGGCAGCGATAAAAAAAACCAAATAGAGTGTTTAAATTGTTGACCTCAACAAATTTGAATGAGAGTAATGTTTGATTATGAATGCAACGCTCTGCTTCAAATGAAAATGAATTCCCTTATGGGGGGAAACATTTATCGATGATAATCACGAAAATATTCTTTAGGATGCTGCTCCGTATGTGGAAGCATCGTTACAGAAATTGCAAAGGGCCTTTGGCACCTCCAAGGGGTTAATACGTTTGGTGTGGAATTTGTGGATTGAAATATGTGGAATTATGAATAAATCCAAGGTTGCGTTTTGAAAGCTCATTATTTTGTATTTGATTTAGATCTTTGTGAGTATTTTAACTGTAGAATCAATAAACGCCAAGATGCAAGCACATGTTTCAGAACTCGTTTGAGATGTGGCAAACCGCAAATGTGAGTGTGTGTGGCTGTGTGAGAGAGTGAAATTATTTTTGTATACATATATACACTGGTCATATTGTAACTGTAGTAATTATTCACCAGATACAAAATAATCTAGGAGTATAATACTGATATTACCACAGAGAGACTGGTTACACCAACTGGGACAGTTAATCGCCGCTTGGACAAACATTCCAGTGATGAGAGAGATGTGGGAGAGTGAGAGGTCTGAAAGGTAGAGAGAGAGAGAGAGAGAGAGTTTCGACACTGGAAAGAGAGAGAGAGACTCTCTCTCACGCACATTCACACACACACACACACACATGCTCGTTCGCTAGCACGCCACACAAATACACACACATACATGCAGGCTCACAACCACACAAACATACATATATGTAATACAAGCAAGAACGTGTCAGATACGAGTCTATACGTAATCCCCATTCTATTTGAACTTTCTCCTCCTTTATCTTAGCTTGTTGGATTTGCAACCTTATGTAATGGATCATTCTTTTGACACCATGTAACCCGTAACCCGTGACATTTTCTCTTAGTTTTATAGATCATTATAGAGCGTCATTAAGCAGAATTACAAATTCGACATTCCACTATTATAGTATGAACATTATACCATATAAAGGTTTACATGTCTGTTTTACTGTTCACATAACATCAACACTTTCCTCTCACATACACACTCTCGCTGCTGGGGATATTGCTAACCATCATGGGGGCGTTGTTGCGCTCTGTATCCGCACAAAATTAATATCGTTCTCTCAGAAACCCCAAACAGGTGTACTAAAACGAAGAAAACATTTACACTAATTCGTCGTTCCTGTGCTCTGGGCGGTGTTGTCTGCACTGCCATATGCCAGATGGATGCATCTGGTGCATACTCCAGGTACTATGACGACGCGGAGCTCCATACAAGAAGGTTAGATTCGTTTTCTGTGATAACGGTGCCATTTGCTTGCTTGATGTTTGTCTACAGTTACAATGAGGATCAGCTGCGTTACATGAGAGTTGTGACCACGACAGGGTGGGTGATAGCCACCAATGACCTTCAACAGACTTACCTGGCCAGAATACGATTACTGACATGTTACCATGAGATATTGCAACGTATAATAGAAACCCTTCACCGACACCAGGACGGATCTGAAGCAGCTTAAGACATTCTGCGTGCTTAAGACAACTGGTTCATGGGGGTTCAAATTTCAGCCCTTGATCCGGCCGTCACGATTAAACCTATATGTCTTCATATATGCTATACATGCGTACAGCTGAAAATGTCATGAAGCACAATGATGCGCTCGCCTTTGGAACATAATGCACATTTGGACATGAACTGGTTACTGTGAAAATATGTCAGTATCCTGCACTGTGCATGCAACAATGCTGCCTATTTATTGGATCGTTGAGTTAGGATTTGCATGTTCGCATATCGTCTGAAAAAGCCTTAGCTGTGATGGACTGCTTTGATGTAGA
This sequence comes from Haliotis rubra, assembly GCF_003918875.1. Classification (NCBI taxonomy): domain Eukaryota; kingdom Metazoa; phylum Mollusca; class Gastropoda; order Lepetellida; family Haliotidae; genus Haliotis; species Haliotis rubra. Next base: position 304,353 of record NW_025767224.1, on the reverse strand, counting down.
CGGATGTAATTATGTTTCGATACATGCGCCTAGAGGCTCCATACACACACGCCAACTCTGCGTGAGTTCCTGGATCCCACTGATGTAAAAGGCTTCCTCAAGGTGGTCTGAAGCGTCATCCACAGCAGGTATGAAGTCATCATCATTTGGACAATGACTGCCAGACTTTTACTTCATCTTCAAAGGTTGTTGTTTTAAAGTTTTGAATAAGGTGGCAAGTCTTCGCCTTGCTTACAAATTCTGATGTCCTGTGCGGAAGGAACGTTAATTGTTCACCCACAATCGTATCTGGCGTTGTATCAACATTTTCCTCTGCCTTGCTCTCTTGAACTTCGCTTTTCACCTCTACACGGTAACGGAAAAAATCTGGACCCATGTCTGAATGTATCTATCGGTCAAATGGCAGTTTTGTTACTTTTGTCATCCCGGACTAATTTGTCACACAGATGCCAGCAGAAACTAGCTTTGTTGTTGTGTTTTGGTTCAAAAAGAGTTGTAACCTAACCAAAGCAGCACTGTACGTAAGATGAACATATAAGAGTGTAAACATCATGCACGATAGACCCTTCATTCTGAAGGTCAGCACATCCCTCGTACAAAGGCGTCGCACAAGGAGAAGGAGTGTAAGAAAAGTTTTAAAATGTTAGAAATGTGTCTTAATTATCTCGCGATCAGTCCCCGCAGAATAGCAAACACTTGTATGCAGTGTCAGTTGAAAAAGGCGTTAAGTCAATCGATTCTAATGATATCTATCAATAAATTGCCTTGCTCAGATTCGATTATTTGCAGATTTCTGTAGTATTGCAGCAAGATTGCTAAGTGCAGCCTTAAACAAAAACAAATAAAAGTAGGTAAACCAATACACTTTATTACTCAAAGGAACCACCAACGGTGGTACATGAGTTACATTTTACACACAGTTATATAGAAATTACAGCAAGATGGCATACACAACATTAAGAAATCTTGACAGATTTTTCAGGACATGTATCTTATTAGTCCCAACAAGTTGCTTATATTTTGACATGTTAGGCCATTTATAATAATAATCACTGATAAAGAAGAACGTTTATTCGCCAATGCTTTACATCTAAATAAATAGTGGAATTCGTCGCCAGTTTGTTGAGAGTTACACAATGTACAAAATCTCTCTTCACGAGGAATGTTCGACCAACGACCCTGATCTATAGGCAATTTGTGATTACTTGTTCTAAAATATAGTAAAGGTTTATCCGTGAGTAATACATATATTTGAAAGCTTGGTCTATCTTTAATAATGAAATAATAGAAACCTTTCGGGGAATCCTGAGTGAAACTTCTCCAAGACTGCAAAAACTGGTCCTTTAAAGTTCGAACCACTTTTGCAGTTAACCATTCTTATGAAAAAAAAAATGTGGATATTCAAAACAATGCGGGATACCACAAGTTTTGAAAATATCTTTGATGTAATTTAACCAAGGATAAGAATAACCCTGTGTACGTTTACTTATCATGTAATTTAGCATAAATGAGGCAATTTTATTGGTAGGATTAGGACATGATAACTTGCACCAGTATGCTATAGCAGGTTTATCTATTTGTATGCGTAACGGTTCTCTCCCAAATTCACCGTAAACCATATAGTTGGGTGTTGACATCCTCATACCTGCCGCAAGCTTTAGGATTTCAAGTCTACACGTTCAATTACATAAGTGTTTTCCAAACCCCAGATTTCACAACCGTAAAGAAGGACCGGAAGAACAACTTTATCGAAAAAAGAGATAAGACAATTCAAAGGTAAATGTAAATTTTCGCTCGTTTTAATAAAGACATTGAGGCTTTATTACCCATATCTGCAGCATGTTTGATAGCGGTAATCATTCTTCCGTTTCTATGAAATGTTATTCAGAGGTACTTAAAGGCATCAACAATTTCCAGGTGGCAATGATTATACAGGAATTTGTTGTTATTTTTGCCCTCTCAACCCGATCCCAAATATAAGTATTTTAGTTTTATCTGAGTTAACTTCAAGTTTCCAGAAATCACAATAACGTGAAAACCAATCAAGTGCAGTCTGCAGATGGTAGTTACTTTCGGCTGAAAGAAAGTGTCATCAGTATATAGCAACACTAAAAGTTTAAGGTAGATGGTCAAGTGATCATTATCGTATTCTAGCTTCAAACCATCACACCGATTACAAGTTAGATATTCTTCAAGGTCATTAAGATACAATGAGAAAAGAAGAGGAGATAGGTTTTCTCCTTGACGGACCCCCGATAGACATGGAAGGCAGCTTGATTTCATCTTATTTATCATAACACATGATTTAATGTCATTATACATATTTCGGATAAGATTAAATATTTTACCTTTCACCCCCACAGCATAATAATTTTGTCCAAAGTCCAGCCCGCCACACCTTGTCAAAAGCCTTAGAGAAATCGATGAAAGCACAATATAACTTCTTGTGTCTATATTGTAATACGACTCTGTATAATAAAAACATTATCTGCTGTTTAAAATCCTTAGCGAAAGCCCGATTGATAATGGGAAATGATTTCAAAGTTTTCACAGAATTTCGTCAGTCGTTCATTGAGAATGGAAGAAAATACTTTGCCGAAACAGCTAAGTATCGAAATTGGACGGTATGAAATTGGATGATCGGCGTTTCCTTTTTTCCTATAAAATGGCTTAATAATACCTGTAAGCCATGCCTCGGGTAAAATACCAGTATTTAGTATCAAATTGAAATAGTCAGTACATACAGCTAATAATGTAGGTGATGATGTAATCAGGTATTCATTTCGTATCATATCTAAGCCAGGGGTTTTGTTTTTCTTGAGTTTGTTTAAAGCCGACAGTACCTCATAATCTGCAATAACTCCATTTAAAATCAAATCATCATATTCTGGGGTATCATCGATATCAGTTTCACCATTCACATTTCCACTTATCTCCGTTTGGTTTATTTTCTGAAAGTAATCATGACATTCTTCAAGAGATATTTGATCAGTACTGGGCATATGTTTAGGGTTCAACATTTTCCAATAATGTCTATGTGACGCTTTAATATTGTCTCGAAAACATTTTCTGAGAAAATGCACGTTCTGCTTTACATATTTATTTATTTATACACCGCTTATATTCCCTACTTTTAAGACGTAACATGCTTCTATTTCTGTCACTTTTGTTTCTTGAATATGCATTCTTTGCCCGAAAGAACTGATGTCGCTTTTGTTTACAGTCTTTACCAAACCACGATTTGTTGACACGCTTTGCCTTACGTTTGATAATTGCGTTTTCCTTATCAGGAGCATGCCCAAACGAAGTCCGTGCTGAATCAAGAAACACGTGCGTAATTTCATTGGCTAACGAGTTTATGACCTCAGCCAGATCACCTTGACCTGGCTGTGTTGACCTCATTTTACCAATGACTTTGTTTACACTATGCTGCTGCAGTTCTTTCTTAAATATTGGCACTTTGCTATTGTGAAACTTGCCTGGTTCTTGTATAGTAGCTTCGTTGTTAATGTTTACACACTGTACACTATCACAATCAACTTGATCTTGAAACTGATTAATACCAAAACTGAAGCTAAGAGGGCAATGTACATCAGAGAGTATGGGACAAAAATCATTCACACTAAAATGTGAAAATAATGGCAAAGATCTTGCAGAGGACAAAACGTAATCCACAATACTTGTATCTTTACAAGTTGTATTGCCTTCCAGTCTATCACAGCCAATTCGGCCATTACATATAAACAAATTATGACTTATGCATAAATCGATAAGTTTATGTCCATAATTGTTTGGGTTACCTCTGTCCTTTGTAGCTCTTTGCCTTGGTAAATTGAGATCAAATAATACAGATTCAGGATCTAGCTCTAGTCTTATCTCATCTATGTCCAGTTCTAAATCATTTATTATGTGCTTACTAAATGAACAATAATCCTGTAGTTGTTTGGTCCTTGCATTAAAATCCCCAGTGAGTATAACAAAGTCAGACTCTGACTCAAAATGACATAAACTATTTTCAATATCTTGGAACATGTCTTCTCTGTAATATCTAGAGCTTTCAGGTGGAATGCATACTACACCTATAAACACGTCCTGGTGTAAATGAAGCAGTTTACCTGATAGTCTCAGCCACAACACAGTATCAATATCAAAATCAACAATGGACACATTATCACTATATTCTTCATTGACAGCCGCACCTATCCCACCGGATTTTATAGCGAATGATTTTCTATTTTTCAGGTATACTTTATAACCACTTATAGCAATGTCATCTAAAGAGTCTTAGTTTCCTGTAGTCCTACTATATCATATTTGCCTATAAAATCAACAAACTCCGGGTAATCTAGCCTGTTTCTCACACCACACACATTCAAGCTGACACATTCCAGGTCATCAGGATTGTTCACAACTCCAGTTCTACATCTTGGTGCAGGATTGAAGAAATTAGCTGTTGTTTGATGAGGATCATGCTCAGTACCACCTTCTTCCCTCTAGGTCGCTTGTCTGGGGGTTGTTCTGGGGCAGGCCTGTATGGAGGAGGGGTGGGCACAGGATACAGGGTGTTGTCCACGTATAGCTTGTCCACGACGACATTAGCTTTCTTGTTTTTTTTCCTGACTTCCTTCATAAGTGGGAATAAGACATCTCTCCTATATTCACTCACTTCATCAGGGAACTGCTGCACCATTCGGTATGGTTTACCCTGGAGTTCCCTGCCTGCCCTTTTCACTCTATCCCTTTCCGCAGTTATGTTGAACTTAGCTATAATGGACCTAGGTCTGGTAGAGCCGCCGATAGCTTTCACTCGGGGTCCTATTCTATGGACTCTATGGAAGTTTATCTGATCAGCATCAACCGTAAGTTCATCCTTATTAAATGTTCTCAGTATCTGCTCAGTATCTTCGGGGACTTGTGGTGTGTCTTGTTCTTCGATTCCAGTGAATATAAGATTATCTCTCATTGATCTACAACGTAGTTCTATCATATATTCCTTGGTTCGAAGATGTTGTGCCTGTAGATCAGCAATCAACTTGGGTTGCTCTGAGACTTGCTTCTGAAGCACCTGTAAATCGCTCTCCAGCTTGAGTTTATCAACAGACCAGTCATCAAACTTAGAACTGACGATTTCTACACTTCCTTTCAGTATCTACTTTTGACTTTAGATCCTCTAGCTCCGCTACTTTGTTCCCTAGGCGAAAAACTTTACTTTGGATATCAGAGACAGATTTTTCGATACTGTCAAGCTTGGAGAGTTTACTCTCTATATTACTGAGTGAAGCAAGTATCGGTGACAAATAAGCAGATTGAGGACTTACAGAAAGTGGATGGAGATTCTGTCCAAGATTAGTTTGGGCAGGCGGTGATTGGAAGTAGAGGGCTGAGTGTGGTGTCATGAAGAGTGACAACATTGCCTCTCTCACTGCCGCACCTATGTTTACTTGTGACGTGTCACTCCCGGTGTTGTCCACGTTTCCATAGGTTTCGGGAGTATTAGCAGGCCTTATCTTCTTTGATTTGGGCTGGTTGGGGTTTTATTTGTGGAACTCATTTTGTTGTCTTGATTGGGACAGATAGGTTGATTTCTGGGTGAAAAGAAACAAGTAAGCTTCGGGGCTTTTCAAAACACAACCTACCCGTCCATCTTGCTGACGTCTTTTGAACATATCAGCTTAAGATTCTTTCATGTGAAGATCAGGTGTCATAATTTTATCTTTTGTGGATTTGCTTGCAATTAGGAACTGTTTAGGAACTCGATTTCCTTTTGGTAAATTGTGCGGGGACGTTTTAGACATTTTGAAATGATACCAGAAATTATGTTTTTCTGTTAGTCATAGAAGAAATAGGTTTCCACATGGCAGTTCGACCACTGGAAAGTTAGCATCTTGAAACAAGTATTCCAGTGTTAATCTGTCCTGGACCAAAGATTCCGATATTCCGATATACCAAGGTACGAGGTAACGGTGTCCTGGACCAAAGATTCCGATATTCCGATGAACAGGGTACGAGGTTACGGTGTCCTGGACCAAAGATTCCGATATTCCGAGGAACAAGGTACGAGGTTACGGTGTCCTGGACCAAAGATACCGATATTCCGATGAACAGGATACGAGGTAACTGTGTCCTGGACTAAAGATGCCGATATTCCAATGAACAAGGTACGAGGTAACGGTATCCTGGACCAAAGATACCGATATTCCGATGAACAAGTTACGAGGTAACGGTGTCCTCGACCAAAGATACCGATATTCCGATGAACTAGGTACGAGGTAACGGTATCCTGGACCAAAGATACCGATATTCCGATGAACAAGGTACGAGGTAACGGTGTCCTCGACCAAAGATACCGATATTCCGATGAACTAGGTACGAGGTAACGGTATCCTGGACCAAAGATGCCGATATTCCGATGAACAAGGTACGAGGTAACGGTATCCTGGACCAAAGATACCGATAATCTGATGAACAAAGTACGAGGTAACAGTGTCCTGGACCAAAGATACCGATATTCCGATGAATAAGGTACGAGGTAACAGTGTCCTTGACCAAAGATACCGATATTCCGATGAACAAGGTTCGAGGTAACAGTGTCCTGGACCAAAGATACCGATATTCCGATGAACAAGGTACGAGGTAAAGGTGTCCTGGTCCAAAGATACCGATATTCCGATGAACAAGGTACGATGTAACAGTGGCGAATGTATGTTGTAATGTTAGGTGCCACATGGTCAGATTTATGTGTCGCAAAGCCAGGTAAATAAGAAAAAGAAGATGTCTGTTTCTCGTGAAACAACGTGGAGTCCTGGAGATATATTATGCAGTGATGAGAAAATAATTAGGGTAACATACGCAATTCACCTAGAGCGTTTGTTCAGTATTTATGTATCTACTTTAATATGACAGAATATGTATGCATATAAAATGACCCAAGTCACGACACTTGACACGTCAGTTGAGTAAATTCGACACGGAAAACAATTTGCAAAGATCAATGTGTAATTAATTATCTTCATACAGCCAACCAGTAGATAACCACGACACAGAAATATTGTGAACCATAATCATATTGTAATATGTCTTCAAAGATAACCTTAAAATTATTCATTTAACATAATTTCGCTTCTTTTAAACGCACCTGCTTTTGGCTTTGACCCTGCACGAAGAATGCAATGGAATAAGTTCGTATTGGACATCTGATTAGGTTGCTGTGGCCGTCCACCTAACTCAATCAATGGCCATCTGACGTGGCCATCTGACGTCCCATCTGACGTTCAACGACCTCTGTCAGATGTTACTCTGTTATACTATTTATCTCATAAACGACACGAACTAACAATAGTTGTGACACCTATTTATTGAATATATCCTACTTTTGTAATCGTATATATTCATAAAGTGTTCCCCTTTTCTGCTGTGTCATTTGAATGCATACTAAAATGTTATTCCAAATGCTTTATCAATTAAATATATTCACAAACAGATTTCATGATGGTATCTGATGATATTACAATGCGTTACCTTGAGACAAAGATGAATAAATCGTGTAAATCCAGCCCCTTTTATTTGATACCTAGAAAACAAGATCTTTGTGTTCAGAGCAAGATCAAATGAAACATGCCGGCCACGCGTGGACGACTTAAGTCTCCATCTTGAAGGGACGATGTGGTCATTGTCATTTGATGACCTGAAACCTTCACCTTGGAATACTGATTGAAGTCTCACTACCGTGCCATCAGATGCACTTGTAAAGCATTTTTCACAAAACTTTCACACACAACATCTTTCCCAGTTTGTCTGTCAGCTTTCATGAGAGAGGTTAGTCGAAATGAGTGTCTTGCTCTTTACCTGAGAATTTATTACTTTCCAGATTTCGCTGTAATGTTATGAGCATATCTTGCATATTAAACTCATACAGAATTTGTGGAATGTTCCATACAGTTGATGATGCTATACAGCTGTGTGTGTGTACTGTTTTCACGATAAATCAAAGGTGTAACTGTTACTGATAATTAGTTGCCTCTTTCAGAGATTCATAAACTATATAAGTATGTTTTATATTTAAACAACAGCTGACAAGGCGTAAGTATAACACATATGTTAGAACATCAGGAAAAATCATCAAAAGAGGTATGCAGCAAAGAGTACGTGGGAAAATACGAATACATTTATATTGTAGGTAAACGTAAGAAATTTAATTTTCTACATACATATCTATGTATGCATGTTTTGCGAGGTTCGGGGTTTGCTCATTTTGGTATTTCACTGTTAAAACTTAACATTTAGATATACCCCAAATATTAAACTATCCTCGAGGGTACTTGTAACTGATAAAATATATACAATAAATATGTTGTAGAAACATCACGCTCCCTATAGTTCATGTTTCGTCTGACGTGTTTCACCGTTTGGGCACCATGATCAAACACCCGGTAGCGCCGCTGTTGTACAGTGATGCGTGAATACATGTTTCTGATATTGTCCACATCGCACAACAGACTGCTATTAGGGTATTGCATAGTGATGCGTGAATACATGATTCTGGAACTGTCCACATCGTATAATAGACTGACTGACTGACTGATTTTGGTTTTACCCCGCTTTTAGCAATATTCCAGCAACATCACGGCGGGGGACAACAGAAATGGGCTTCATACTCGTACAATAGAGTACATTTAGGGTATTGCATAGTGATGCGTGAATACATGCTTCTGATATTGTCCACATCGTACAATAAAGTGCTGTTAGACTATTGCATAGTGATGCGTGAATACATGCTTCTGATATTGTCCACATCGTACAATAGAGTGCTTTTAGACTATTGCATAGTGATGCGTGAATACATGCTTCTGATATTGTCCACATCGTACAATAGAGTGCTTTTAGACTATTGCATAGTGATGCGTGAATACATGCTTCTGATATTGTCCACATCATTACAATAGAGTGCTTTTAGACTATTGCATAGTGATGCGTGAATACTTGCTTCTGATATTGTCCACATCGTACAATAGAGTGCTTTTAGACTATTGCATAGTGATGCGTGAATACATGCTTCTGATATTGTCCACATCGTACAATAGAGTGCTTTTAGACTATTGCATAGTGATGCGTGAATACTTTGCTTCTGATATTGTCCACATCGTACAATAGAGTGCTTTTAGACTATTGCATAGTGATGCGTGAATACTTGCTTCTGATATTGTCCACATCGTACAATAGAGTGCTTGTTAGACTATTGCATAGTGATGCGTGAATACTTGCTTCTGATATTGTCCACATCGTACAATAGAGTGCTGTTAGACTATTGCATAGTGATGCTTGAATACATGCTTCTGGTATTGTCCACATCGTACAATAGAGTGCTTTTAGACTATTGCATAGTGATGCTTGAATACATGCTTCTGATATTGTCCACATCGTACAATAGAGTGCTGTTAGACTATTGCATAGTGATGCGTGAATACTTGCTTCTGATATTGTCCACATCGTACAATAGAGTGCTGTTAGACTATTGCATAGTGATGCTTGAATACATGCTTCTGATATTGTCCACATCGTACAATAGAGTGCTGTTAGACTATTGCATAGTGATGCGTGAATACATGCTTCTGATATTGTCCACATCGTACAATAGAGTGCTGTTAGACTATTGCATAGTGATGCGTGAATACATGCTTCTGATATTGTCCACATCGTACAATGGGAGTGCTGTTAGACTATTGCATAGTGATGCGTGAATACTTGCTTCTGATATTGTCCACATCGTACAATAGAGTGCTGTTAGACTATTGCATAGTGATGCGTGAATACTTGCTTCTGATATTGTCCACATCGTACAATAGAGTGCTTTTAGACTATTGCATAGTGATGCGTGAATACATGCTTCTGATATTGTCCACATCGTACAATAGAGTGCTGTTAGACTATTGCATAGTGATGCGTGAATACTTGCTTCTGATATTGTCCACATCGTACAATAAAGTGCTTTTAGACTATTGCATAGTGATGCGTGAATACTTGCTTCTGATATTGTCCACATCGTACAATAGAGTGCTTTTAGACTATTGCATAGTGATGCGTGAATACATGCTTCTGATATTGTCCACATCGTACAATAGAGTGCTGTTAGACTATTGCATAGTGATGCGTGAATACTTGCTTCTGATATTGTCCACATCGTACAATAGAGTGCTTTTTAGACTATTGCATAGTGATGCGTGAATACTTGCTTCTGATATTGTCCACATCGTACAATAGAGTGCTTTTAGACTATTGCATAGTGATGCGTGAATACATGCTTCTGATATTGTCCACATCGTACAATAGAGTGCTTTTAGACTATTGCATAGTGATGCGTGAATACTTGCTTCTGATATTGTCCACATCGTACAATAGAGTGCTTTTAGACTATTGCATAGTGATGCGTGAATACTTGCTTCTGATATTGTCCACATCGTACAATAGAGTGCTGTTAGACTATTGCATAGTGATGCGTGAATACTTGCTTCTGATATTGTCCACATCGTACAATAGAGTGCTGTTAGACTATTGCATAGTGATGCTTGAATACATGCTTCTGGTATTGTCCACATCGTACAATAGAGTGCTTTTAGACTATTGCATAGTGATGCTTGAATACATGCTTCTGATATTGTCCACATCGTACAATAGAGTGCTGTTAGACTATTGCATAGTGATGCGTGAATATTTGCTTCTGATATTGTCCACATCATCGTACAATAGAGTGCTGTTAGACTATTGCATAGTGATGCTTGAATACATGCTTCTGATATTGTCCACATCGTACAATAGAGTGCTGTTAGACTATTGCATAGTGATGCGTGAATACATGCTTCTGATATTGTCCACATCGTACAATAGAGTGCTGTTAGACTATTGCATAGTGATGCGTGAATACATGCTTCTGATATTGTCCACATCGTACAATAGAGTGCTGTTAGACTATTGCATAGTGATGCGTGAATACTTGCTTCTGATATTGTCCACATCGTATGCAATAGAGTGCTGTTAGACTATTGCATAGTGATGCGTGAATACTTGCTTCTGATATTGTCCACATCGTACAATAGAGTGCTTTTAGACTATTGCATAGTGATGCGTGAATACATGCTTCTGATATTGTCCACATCGTACAATAGAGTGCTGTTAGACTATTGCATAGTGATGCGTGAATACTTGCTTCTGATATTGTCCACATCGTACAATAGAGTGCTGTTAGACTATTGCATAGTGATGCTTGAATACATGCTTCTGATATTGTCCACATCGTACAATAGAGTGCTGTTAGACTATTGCATAGTGATGCGTGAATACTTGCTTCTGATATTGTCCACATCGTACAATAGAGTGCTTTTAGACTATTGCATAGTGATGCGTGAATACATGCTTCTGATATTGTCCACATCGTACAATAGAGTGCTGTTAGACTATTGCATAGTGATGCGTGAATACATGCTTCTGATATTGTCCACATCGTACAATAGAGAGCTGTTAGAAATGGGTTGTTGGGATTGTGGAAATGGTTTTCATACTTTTAAGTGAAAGTGGGATCATATACTTTTAAACGAATAGAGCCGAAAGTACTATGTACCATAAATATAGTATGGCAATAAGTGAACACCACTTTGACTTGAATGCAATGCTGTTATGCTGACACCTATATAAAAACCACGTCGACCTAAACTCTCACTATGACATATCCCAGAAACAAATGCAACGCCGAAATGTAAATACCTATATAAACAATGATTGAACCATCCATCTGACTGAAATATACTCTGGTATCTCTGTTCTGTAGACATCTTTCATCATACATGTAACACCGCATCGACTGAAACTTTCTAAATCACCTAAATATATTCTAGTTGTAGCTGTAGCTCTAACACTTGTGTGTGCGTTACCCCTGTTGTAGATCAGAGCTGATACGCGATGATATGTGCTTCTCTAACCTGCCTTTGGTCGTCTGAGATTTAAGAATGTGACAGGCCTACTTCGTGTAAATGATAATAATTTGCCATCTGGGATGAGTGTGCATACAAACTGAGTACTATCTTCATAAAACAACAGCCTTTAACAGTCGTTGACATGCTTTCATAAACACGCTGACATCTTATAACATATATGCCAGATGATCAGGTTACTGTTCACTGTGTGTACATATGTACGCTCGCATTACACCAGATTCGTATTGTACAGTTGATTATAACTGTTTCATACTATCACACGTTGTGCTAATGTTCGTGTTTCCATGCTTTCTGTGCGTATATTTGGAACATGGCTCGATTCATGCAAAGAGACAGCTGACGGCTGGACCGAGAATTGTTGTACAGTAATATATCCATACTTCCAAAGACACGATGCCAGGCAAGTATTATGCCAGATATGCCAGGTTATAATTCTGTCGAGGTCGAGGGCGATGAGGTTAACATTATAGCAAGACCAACCTTTTTGAACATACTTATGCTGATTCTAAACGTGATCTCATATCAAATTAATGGGAGTGTGAGGGACATTGGCTGACAAAATGTTGTATTCGGTTTGTGTCCCGTGCAATATGTGTACACTGATGTTAAACTGACATAAAGTTAAATACGGCAGTTGGTTGATTATTCACTGCTCAGTAACATGTAAGCTTTACCAAGGATCCTTGTGAATAATCGAACATGGACAAACCAAGGACAAAGTCACCACTGTCGATCCAAGTCACTCAATTCACGCGTGTGTTATGTGTTAGATGGTGGGCGGTACCTGATGTATGCTTCTGTTCGTGAATATATGACGTCGTGACAGAAGCATATCCATGTGTATATCAGCTACATGCCTTAGTGTCCTTGTCCTGATAGTGACGTAGTCACTACATGATAAGGTGTCATGAACATTGGTATGCTAAAACAGTGGCACACTATACATAAGCCTTAGACAGAACAGGATTTTCCTGCTTTCCAGTTTCCTCTATGTCTATGAAATACACGATGCCATTCCTCTATGTCCTCCTATTTTGATTATTATATTTACGATTAAAGAACAATATAAAAATATAACAAAAACTTAATTTATTCGCATTGTCAAAATGAAACACATCATAAACTATAACCTCCATGAAAACCACGTGACCTTGTATAAAACTGACCAACTGCAAGCACCGCATCTGGGCAGTGCTATTTTCATGGATGTGTACATATATATGTAGCTTACCATTGAATAATGGTCCTCGTTTAACGCACACAAAGGGTTCTCTTAATGAATGCCCCTTGGTATAGATAAGGTGATAGGCTTGATGTCAACGCCAGGGAAAACCGAGTCTCGACTGCCTACCGGAACAGACTCCTTTGGGTGATCATGGGGTCAACGTGATGTAACTGGCAATCAGTGATGACAATTATCTGTTCGCGAGACTACATGATGTTAAACAATCGTTCGAAATAATAGTGTGTTTGCTCCATTGTCTTTACCACTATCTCACATTATTCCAGTTTTGTCTGAGAGACAAAACATGTTATACGTTCACACGCGTGCACATTCACTGTCAGTTCGTTCGTTGGACAAGTCCAAGATGCTCATATCACCGTTGTCATGGAGGCATTGCGATCTCAGGTATATCCTCAGTTTGTGAAGAAAGAAAACAACTAAATACAAACAGGGTAGAGCCACAAATGTACTCAGAAACACAAGAGGTAGAGTCCGCTTCAGTTTGGACCAATCAAGAATCTTGTAGACATACGGTTCTCCCTTTTCATTGGTCCCACCAAGTATGTGATACACGACACTGAAAACTGTGTAGATGACGCCATAGATAATGGGGTAGATCACGTGATACACACGAACTGGCATGGCAGTGATGAAGAGATTGCACAAGACGTAGATGGAGTTCATACCGTGGAGGATGAATCTCAACACAGTAAGATTTTGATCTGAAAACGTAAATGTCCAGTTTGTCCAATAAAGGTATGAGACTTTGGAATGCAATGGGCATAGGATTCACGCAAAAAGACTACATTATGTTTCAACCATTAAATAGCATGTTAACGACTCTTCAAGTAATGCAACAACATTAAGGATAGCCCAATAAACAACACAAAAACAAAACAACAGCAAAACAAAACAAAACTAAAATATGAAATTGTAAAGGTTGAGGTGCTAAATGACAGCATTGGATAACGTTTGTGTATATATGTTGCGGGGCACTTGAAGAACGTACCTGTGAAAACAAAAATCCAATAGATGGCGCTGATGTGTAAACTCCCTTCAGTGACGACACTGTTGAGGAGCCAGGATACCTGCAGGTACCAGGGTAGATAGGATGTAAAACCTGAAAAAAGTAATTCAACATTAAGCCTTCTGTAACAATGATCAGAATCATTTACTGTTGAATGTTCCTTCAGTTGCAAGTTGGGTTGCGTTCCTTAGACACGCCAGAAATCCGTGATTGTGGGTTCGAAATCAAGCTCACCTAATTTTATATCAAGGTGAGTGAGTGAGTTGAGTTTTACGCCACACTCAACAATATTCCAGCTATATGGCGGCGGTCTGTAAATAATCGAGTCTGGACCAGACAATCCAGTGATCAACAGCATGAACATCGATCTGCGCAATTGGGAACCGATGACATGTGTCTACCAAGTCAGCGAGTCTGACCACCCGATCCCGTTAGTCGCCTCTTACGACAAGCATGGGTTACTGAAGATCAATATTCTAACCCGGACCTTCAAGGGTTTTATGTAAAGGTTGTCCTCACCATACCAGTGACCGTTTGACCAAAATGGTATATCTGAAACCTGCATTCTTTCAGACTTACCTTCCAAAACGCAGTGTTATATACGCAGTGTTATATAAGCAGTGTTAAAAGCGGCGTTAAACTAAGCTCACCCAGTACATCTGCTACCCCAACTGGATTTATGTTTTGAAGTAACAAGTTTAAACAGTGTGTCGTTAAATTTTACAGTGTGTCGACGATTAGAGGATGACGAGAGTAAACAAAGTCTGATCAGGACATTAACCTTGTTTTGGGTCACTTATGAGAAAGGATACTGGTCATAGATTGATATTTGTGGCTGACGTTCACGTGTATCATTTGTGCAACCACCAGTAACGACAAAAAGGAGCCGTGCTGACAGTTGTATGGTGTTGCTTAAGAGATTCCTTTCGCTGCAGTTTGAGATGACATTAGTATTATTTGTGCAACCACCAGTACCGACAAAAAGGAGCCCTGTTGACAACTGTATGGTATGAAATCCTGGCAGGGACATTGTTGCATTGTCGCATTGTCGCGTTGTCGCCCTCTCAAATACAAGCAAAATAAGGCAAAATTAACCAAAACGCGAAATTTCGCCCATTTGTCGCATTGTCGCGATGTCTCGTGTTGCGTTTTAAATAAAAAAAAATTTTTATTCCTCCAAAGGGCGACGCGCGACATAGCGATTTTTAAAGTTCAAAATATGTCGCGTTGTTGCATTGTCGCGTGTCGCGTTTTATTAGTTACGGCGGATTTAATAAACTATCACAAGCATGATTACTTTTCGATGTTTGGAGTGGAGCGGAGTGAGTGAGTGAGTGAGTGAGTGAGTGAGTGAGTGAGTGAGTGAGTGAGTGAGTGGAGCGGGGACCGGAGTGGAGTGGAGTGAAGTGGAGTGGAGTGGAGTGGAGTGGAGGGGAGCGGAGCGGAGCGGAGTGGAGTGGAGTGGAGTGGAGTGGAGTGGAGTGGAGTGGAGTGAGTGAGTGAGGGAGCGAGCGAGGGTTGATTTCTGGCACTCCAAGGGTACGCAACTCTGATTTCATCGGTTTTAATATCATAATGATAACAGTCCATTTGTATGGCGTTTTCCCAAGAAGAATATTACGTTCAAAGCCGACCTAAACTGTCTTTGAGGTGCTGGATGGTTAAGTGATACTACCATCTCATTCTACCTGGTATCCATCCACTGCTGGCTGAACAGAGGCAGATGTCGGACAAATTCATCAGCGTCGGACAGGACTGTACCAAGCAACTCTGTCAGGAGCTAAACTGTGGAACATAGTGACCCATTCGTGGATACACTTGATTGATGTTTCTGCTGATGTGGCCTGAATTTTAACAATATTTCAGTTTTTTCACAACCTGTCAGCTTGATATCGGTGAAATGTCCAAAGTGATGAGTGTGTATGGTGCTGGCATTAGAACCTATGATCATAGTTTTCTGGTGTGACTAAGAGACACAACTCTGCATAGCAAATTGCCCCGCCTTGAATGACAGGGCCACCGTGTGCCGTCATTACAATGAATAGTAGCGCTAATGATTTGTCTTGCTGCTAAAACACACTTGATTGGCCAAATACGTTTACAATATATACAATAATTTTCAAAGCATCAATGAAAGATTTGCATTAAGTTCCAGAAAAGCAGCCCCCATTATCATTACGCGTACTACTTCATTGTAAAAACCATTGGAGGTTACAAAAGACCACTGAAGTGTGAAATAGAGTATAACTTTTCCTGCGTATGCGTAGACTAATGGACTTTCTACGCATGCGCACCGGTAATCGAAAAGGGCGAATATGTCGCATTGTCGCGTGTCGCGTTTTAGTCAATTTTTAGGCTTCTTTTTACACATCATAATTTTTACGACATATTTTGACCTTGAAAATTGTCGCTATGTCGCGTGTCGCCGTTTGGAGGAATAGAGAAATATTATTCAAAACGCGACACGCGACATCGCGACGATGCGACAAATGGGCGAAATGTCGCGTTGTCGCGTGTCGCATTTTGGTTTATTTTGCCTCATTTTACTTGTTTTTGAGAGGGCGACAATGCGACAACGCGACAATGTCCCTTCTCGATTTCCATAGTATGGTGTTGCTTAAGAGATTCCTTTCGCTGCAGTTTGAGATGACATTAACGTGACTGCGGGGTCAATTTGCATTGTACATTTGACGTTGATTGTACCATCAACAATATCCTGTCTGTTGATCCTGACGAACACGACGATGACTGCGTCCAGGACAGCACTGATGGTCAGCAGGAGGTAGGTCCAGTTGGTGAGGTAGATGAACCACACAGCGCCACCTAGTGGTGACACCATGCTACTGACCAGCCAGGATGTATGAAACAGAGCCCAGAATATCCTCCAGGACAGGTAGAGACGGGGGTGGCCCCACTGAAATAACACACAATCATTGTAATCAATAAAACAGTGACCCGCGGCCTCCAATATTTCACAGATTTCGTGAAGGCTAGACCAAATTATAAGCATAGTCAAGTTGCTGTAACTTAGCACGGGGGCACAGCGAGTTTACTTGATCAGAATTGCTACCGAGATGGGGTGGGAAGGTCATTACCATTATATATTGCTCCGACAGATACAGCAGGAACAGTTCTTCATTGCAATATCTCTTACAATCACCAAAAGCAACGACGTCGACGGAGAGCTTTTCGACAATGGAAAGTTCGTTGTTCGCTATTCTTGACATATACTTGACAGTAAATAATATAATATGGACCCAGCAATCCAGTGATTGATATTATGACCCACGGTCCACGGCCTGGGGACACGCAGTTAACAGGTTACGAAAGAGTGACAACATTATCCATTAAGTCCCCTTGTACAGGTCTTAATTGGTACCTCTCCCGACCAACAGAGGTCACTGGGTACCTCTCCTGACCAACAGAGGACACTGGTACCTCTCCTGACCTCCAATCCCGGCGTCGTTCACAGGTCAAAGAGTACATTTAATAGGGTATCAGTAGCGAGAAGTCAGCTTCATAGTCATTGTTATCTACCAACAAGATTTCCGGCTATTAGCTATGTTCTGTCAATTGGGCATACTGGGTTTCTAGTCTATTACAGTTGCCCCATCGACGGCCCCAGCAGATAATGGCTACATTAACCACCAACGACAAGAATGTGACTGCTCTGTTCATTATCAGTTTCATTGAAAGTTCTTAATTTCGACGACCACTTTTCCAGTTAATAAAAGCTACAAAACCCTTTTCACGTTCATTAGAAACTGCGGCTATAATTATCATGTGCATCTGTGTGTTAACCACTATCAAAAGGTGTTCCCGAAAAGGTGAGAGTATCCTGCCCAACCGGTTCCAACTGTCATAAACAAATGCAAAGTCTGGTCAACTGTTCAACGGAAAAATCCCGGAAGGTATAGTTCAAGACAATAACGGGGAATTATTTCACACATCATTTTTGTCAGTTATGCTTCGACTTTGGAAATTACACGACATGTCAACCATATATGACATTTTAAGCGTTACAATACAAGCTATTTTAATCACAATTCCTAACTTGTTTCACTGCATATAACTGATAAACAAAAGGGTAATAAAACAATCTATTTCGAATACTTACCTGAGATGAAACGAACAGGTGAGGTTCACTGTGAGCTAATCCAAAATTACACATCCGGAATTCACCTTCGATGATCATTGTTAAATTTCTGTTATTCAAAGTTGAAACTACAGAAACAACGAATAGTTATTTGAATGAAACTTTTTGTGTAATCCCTGCTAGTGATTTCTTTACACAGACCTTAAAAGATTCCTCAAAGGCAGAGAAACATTCTTTCTACAGCGTGAATAGATATTTGAAAGGCCGAAAACCCCTCTTGGCACTGTAATCCACAATAAAGCAAATATTACACATCCGTACACACATTTCTACTACGAGGTCGTGAATTCATTCAGCAGGAGTGGATGTTACATCGACGTAGCTTCCATCTAACTGACGGGGGTGCTTGCAGCCGGCGATATACCCCCGGGATCGCGTGCAGGCAGAGGGCGCTGCGCGGAAGCCAGGAGTGTGAAGGAGTCGTGCTTACGGCGGCGGCTACAAAAGCTGGAATGAGGTAACCAGAGGATGACGCTATGCGGTTAGGGGTATCAGAGTGAGCGTTGATGAGAATTGGGATCTATATGCCTTGTAGTTTAGTTTCTCTGTTCGTGGCAATGTATGAGCTGTTGTAATAGACTAACATGGTTGAACAGGTATGGCCAGCATCAGGAGAGATCAAAGACTGGTTGCTTCTAGTTGCGCATGCATTGCATTCATTTTCTCAGATGTTTTGCTGAATTGGTCTCTATTTTTTTCATTTCATATCACCGTTCTCAATGACGATGACAGGTAGGGTAAATTGTCCCCTAGCAAGTTTACAGTATCATCCTGCTACGGCGTTTACAGTAACATGTTTCACTCTATAACCATCCTTTCATAAATGTGAAAACACGTGAGAAATTTTAAAGTTATGCACCTATTAAGTGCGAAAGAATTGGCTTCTTCTGAGAGAGGTACTGCTGTACGAGTGTTGGTCCAATAACGATTATGAGTTGTGCTGTAACCTTTGTAAACGCTAGTCGGGCTTGACCAGAAAATCAAGTCTCTGAAAATCCAGTTGTTGAATATAGTGATACTTACATTTTATCAGATAATATATCTTAATGGGTTCACGGTTCATGGGTTCTTTGTGTTTCACTCGCAAGTCAGAACCATTTCATCTATCTAGCCATAAATACTCACACCAGTGAGTAAGAAACATTTGACTTTATGGATAGTAATTTTAGGTTCATTTGAGATTATTACACTGTTATGAAGCTATAGTGCCTATCCAAAATTTACTCAAATTGGCTGTTGACATTATTACTAACACCAGAGGTCGCTGGGCACTACATGCAATCAGACAGTCATCCGATTCACCAGCGGTCCGACAATCAGGAGGTATTCCTACACCATGAACGGTACACATTCCTATTAGAAGGGACATGGTGGCACAGAGCCTCCCAGTATACGGTGCAGCCATACTGATCATGGGTTGTAATCTCAGATAAGAGGAGCCTATAGACACACATGTATCCATACGGAGCCTGAATCGCGATATTGTTTGTTGTTTCTCGTGGGAGATTTTGCCGTCAGTCCATACCTCTGTCAAACACAAATAATCCTAAACGTTGTGACACCTTTGTCAGATTCAGTGCAACCTTGGACCTCTATACAGAAGTTGATCTGTGAAAGGTGCTGTCAGTACATACACGTTAAAGTTGCATACGAGGTAGGTGCACTGACCTAAATCTTCGAAACCTACAATAATGTAACTTGTTGAACATATACATTAATTTCGAACTTAGCCAGTGATAAATGACCAAATGAAACTAAAACCTGTGAACATCACCTGGAATATGTACAACTTCTTCTTATTCTGTTAAAAACTGGTTTTGTTTACAGTCTAATTAACCTCATGGCTCATCAGCATGTACAACCCAAACCAGGGCTTGATCTCATTTTGACATAGAATTTCAATGACGTTGAAACTACGTCAAACGAGTTTGGAAAAGCACCATATTGATTCTAACGGGGAGTTCCGACGTCATTTGAATAACCTTGAAGCCATAACGACAAACACATAAGTGAAACTTTTTTAAACACAAAACTGAAATGAATTCTTTTGCAAAAAATTTATATAAAACAATTAACTGAAGCGCTTTTTCCACCAACAAGCCAACATGGATTGATATGAATGAACGTGTAAAAGGACAGAACACCATGAAGAATTGATGACGTGTATTACCACAGATCGGTGTGAAATGGATTTGATCATGTATCGAATCGAACCCGGGTCTTCGGCGTGATCAGTGAACGCGTTTACCAGTAGCCTACCCCACCGCCCAACCGAGTTAGCGAAGTTTTGAGTCAGGTAGCTGTTTTATAACGGAGGATTTGTGTCCTCCAAAATATCATCAATGGTCTTTTATTGGGGATTTCAATAATGTTGACTCTCATCAAAGGACGCTGTGAACATGGTTATGTGTGTCCTGTTTCTTGTAGCGGTGGGGTAGCCTAGTGGTCAAAGCGTTCGTTTACATCGTACTTTTCAATATATCAGCTACATGTGTATTACGACGGACTCTATATAATCGGGCCTTGACAAAACGAACTAGACACTACGAACAACGTCCGCCTCTGTTGGGAAGACTGTGCCATGCAATCCACCAAGTCAATGAGCCTGACCAACTGATCCCCTTACGATAAGCTAGTTTGCTGAGTACTAATTCTAACCTGATTTCGACACGAGAATGAGAACAAATCCAGATAGAAGCATGCCTCGCTGTCGTTTTGCAGAACGTTTGTTTAAAGTTTTGCTGTATCTATGTAACCCCGCATCATTCACAAACTATTCACATCTACCAACGTCTTTAATCGCAGAATATTTGTATATTTTAGATATACTGCAAACATTATGTACAATCACTTGCATCTGAACGGGTGGCATAAATCCTACTGGTAACAGTGCAATAACAGAAGCATAATCTAGTTATTTTATACGGTTTATACATATTAGTTATTTAGGTATAAATGTGTCTTGTCACGATATGGCTACAAATTTGCCGATGTGACGTACAATTGTAAGTTACTCGCTTGGGGTATACGTAGACATATTTGTCGATACTATACAAATATAATGCATATACTATCCTCCATATAAATGCCTTCTTGCAATTTACCGCCGTGCGTAATCTCACATCGTATAGCCTGTGGAGAAAGCCGACGCTTGTCAGCAGAACTCAACGTCGTAGTTTCTTCTCCTGTGACGTGTTGGCTGCTATAGAGGAGAAGCATCAACACGTTACTATCTTTCAACAATAACTGTTAAACAATCCCACCAAGGAGGCTGTGATCTGTTTACTCAACCTGCGTGATACGTTATGCAATAACAGCCTATTTACTTTTCACACTCTCTGGTTTTGATTATCTTGTTTCTCCAAGTCAATAATCTCCTTTGCATGCATATTACAGTTTACGTCCAAACCTGCTGATAATGTGGTTCCGCTCCCGAAAACAAATGGATGCTGTTCCAAAGGAGATATGAACTGACGAATGCACTCAAAGGGCTACTCAGCACACATAAACATTCTCCGAAATATGTCTGACAAGAATGTGCGATATACTCTCCTTTTCTTTCTCGTCTGTTCATACAAAGTAGTTTTAGTTTGGCATGTTCATATGACAGAATATGTTTTTGGTTTCAAAAACGGTACTCATGTGGGGAATCGAACGTTTCAGGCGCTAGGTTAACCCAGGGACTCCACTATAATGTTTCGAGTTATACGAGGTTAGAAAAGGATGTCAAAACGATTGATTCAATGACCAGGCTTTATTTCGAGACATCCATACGATCTACACATCAGTTCTGTCCAAATGATTGGTAAATGTCCGCAAAAAACAGTACAGGTGCATCTCGACTGACTTGCCTTTGTGACGAGTGCCAGATTACGCTCACCATTTCGTGAACATCTTGTGCTACCACACGAATCCTACAAATATTTATCATACAGTCGTGTATTGAAGCTTGATTTTGGAAGATATTGGTTTTGATTGTAAAATGGTTTTCTCACTCTGATTTGTCATATTTCACATACAAACACAGGAACTATTTCTGTCTGATAGAATTTAGCAGTTATGTAACATTTCACGACCACATTGTGTGGACTAACAAATCAGCGGAAAGTGCTGTCTCATTTGCATTCTCCTACCAGATGCTGTAATGGTGATGTTAAAGGTTACGAGTAAGTGAGTGATTGATTGAATGAATGAATGAATGAATAAATAAATAGCATGGAATTAACGACAAATTCTATTTTTAATTTTTTGCGTTATATTAGTTAAAATAAGACGTTAAAACAACAATACAGCCTTCAATTTGCTGTCTACATATAATGGAACTGTTGACCTTTCTAGGTGATAACATGAACGAGAAACAGTGACATAAATGAATTCTGCTAATGTTTGGTTGACAAAGAGCTTCACAGCTGCTATGTAGATTTTGATCTTGTATATTTCTTTTTCACTTAAAATAATGATGCAAATAGCTGCAATGTTACACGCTCTTCAGTTTCACATCGTGCGTGTGTTCCTCAAACAAACAGTGATGATTTTATTGTACTTGAGCAATGATGTTATGTTTGAATCAGTAAACTCCAAAGCAGCATGTCAAGTTTATTTATTTCTGAAGTATATATAATTATATACCTGTAATAAATATGTGTTCCTGAGAGTAATGCCTCTAGTATTCACCTTGTGTGCCCCAACATGTTTGTCATTCTTTACACGTTTTGGCCCAGTTGCCATAAGTTGTTTGTTTGAACCTTTCTATTCGATGACCCTCTTCAATGAAACTTTGTACATTGATGTATGACACAATATCAATCTTTAGTGAAACTTTATAGGTTGAATGACAGTATATAATTTGCTGTACAACACAAAAAGTGGAATAATATATACAAACAAAAGTCTCGTAAAAAGGCAAACCGATGTAAAACACCTGAGGTGGATATGAAATGGATTGTGCAAGATGGCACGATGTGTGTCTGTGGCAGAGGAACTGTGGGTAGGAGTGTGGTTCAGTCCTACCTACACAGTTTTGCGCTCTGTGTACCTCTGAGTTCAACAACATAGGTACGATCCCTTGACACACTTACATGATAGAATGCCATCCGTATATATACTATTTGTGTTCTTGGGGTCGGCCATCCCTCCATAAACTGCGAGTAATGGGAGTGTTACACACATGCATCATGTGTTCAGTCTCACGGGGACTTTCAGATGAGTGCATGTGGTATGATGTTGGTTGATATAGTTGGTCGCCATATGATATGACGGATCAGGGCATTACAGAACAACGCCCCCATATTCAGGGTGTTTATCGGGCTTGTACATGTGTATATCAGTGGTTTAAAAGTCACACAGAGATAAAATATACACACACGTTTTGGTTGATTTTGACAAATGTTAATTTAACGTTTTTCGATGCTTTTGTTGGACGTTGAAACCGTACATATGTTCAATACAATGGCAGTGTGTCGAGTTCATGGCGTGGAAAGAACATGTCAATAAGCTTTCTTTAGTTCCTATTGTACAGTGTTTAAGTCAAGACCCCACCAATAATCTTGCATCTACAGTATTTGCACATACGTTGAGGAGCCTCTACAAAGTATCCTACATGAATGTAGACTTTCAAGCAAAAAAAGAGAACACTGTATATTCTTGTAAAGTCGTTTCAGGGCATTTCATCTGGATACGAATATTTTTCGGATATTATGGGCATTTTGCCTTTTAAATGTTCATTTACCATCTTTCAAAAATTGAAGAGACATCTGTTGGTATTGATTTGTTCTGGTTGCTCTCATCCCCATATGACGGCGGCCTCTAATAATCTGGTGTCTGGACCATATAATCCAGTGACTGCCAACTTCGCTATTTCGATATATCAACCGAGTTAGCAACAAGCACCGGTGTTTGAAAACCAATCTAAAACTTATCTGTTTTAAATACAAACGCGAACATAATTTAATCACATTCCATGATGCAAAGACTGCTATTTCAGTAGGGTTGATTAAATGTGTTAACGTCGTATCAGCTTTATTCAACCATGTAGCGACAAGTAACACAAGCTCACACATATAAACAAGTCCATTATAAACATGACATATTCGAAAGCAATTATATATGGACATTTAGCAATACAGTAGTTTTATATAATTTAAAACATGGGTTATAACAATTTAACTTACAATCTAAAAGACTTGCTCTAATTCAAAAACACACAATATTGGGTATAAGGAGTTACAGATGTGCACTTATACAAAAAGTAGGGAAATATTATCTACTTATCTCACACAGTTTGAAACAAAAACATCCTGATTTAATAATGTAAATTGTAAAGAGTTGCAATTTGAAGACAGGCAAACGTGCATGTACATGCATATGCCAACTTCTGTGTTTCGTATTCGTTATTGCATTTCACTACAACTCAACAAGTGATCAGGTTTACATTTAACATCACATCGGTATTTCAGGAATAGAACAGTAACATAAATATCTGTCACAGGTCACAGTAAAACATGAACAGCATATAAAAAGATATTAGACAAATTAAAAAACAAGTAAACAAATACAGCGACAATTTTTTAACGTTTCCGTTGCTAAAGCTATACGTAGTTGTAGATGAAAACGCTTCTCTTCTTCAATCTGCCCAGCTGAGCTATCACATGGCCCACATCCCACACGGTGTCGTGAGAACATACGCTGTATCTCCGCTGTAGTAAACATCCTCCCTCATACTCCACCTATGCGGAATAACGAGACTCTTGTCTCACGTTATAAATACCTAACATCTTATCCACGGAAAAGTCAATATGTCACCAAGCAAACCGTTCATTATGTACGTCAAACGTGTAGTTATATTGCGCCTTCTTTGTCATAACCTTCTTGTCGTAAAATGAGACTGCCAGGATCGATGACTTGGGTCATGCATGTCGTCGTATCCAAATTTACGTAGACGGATGCTCACAGTATCAATCACTTGATTGTCTGGTCCCAACTTGAATATTCACAGATCTTCTTTGTCATCACTTGCTTGATAACGGCGTTAGTATCTACACCGAAACGTCGCACCCATTGCAATAAAGAAGTTGACTATCCATAGAACTTGGTTTTCCTTCATCTAACTTCTAAAATGCCTCTCAAAGAAGTCTTCTTCTTCTGTCAGGAATCATGATGAGTGAGGGGTTAAGCAATATAAACTGACGTACAAAAGAAAGTACACACCTGATGCTTTGGTAAAATGTTTTCCTGAAAACAGCGTCATATTTAGAAATGTGTTTTGATTGCGACTCACAGGTGACATACATTGTGTACGTGTTGCAATAACACCATGGATATCGTACCAAATTGGAACATTGCTAGCAAAATATTTACGTTGTTTTAATAGTCTCAAAACACCAGGTTTGTACTTTCTTTTGTACATCAGTATACAAATAAGAATTACTACCAATTGATTCTTCAGTACGTTTCTTGCCAGTGATTACTTTAATATACTACGTGTCAAATATGTCAAATACATGTACATGAAGTATAACGATCAATGCTAAATTAAGGTGTACATTTCAGTTTCCTTAAATACACAGTTTTACGCCGTAGTAACAGATGTAAGTAGGTGTATCATTTTTATCCAGTTCGTACAACTATTTATGCCGTCTATTGGAACATTTGATGTCAGTACTAAACTTAATGTATATGTGTATATATTGGTTAGACAGAATGGATAAACATCCCTGGAAAAGGTATTTCAAGACCTTATTATCAGAGACATTCGGATATGGCGTTTAACGCAAATCTCAGGTATAAGCTAATGTGATATTGTTCAATAACATTTAAAGAACATGTTCTCTTTTTGGGCTAGACATAAAGGAGACACTCCCTCACCTGTTTCAGATTTAGATCTATGCCGAAAGGAAAGCAAAACAAATTTCCCGAAACTGTTTGAGAAATGGGATGACTTTAACTGTCCATTTTGGACGAGCAGTATTACATATTAAAACATTTAATACCAACTGCTTTAACCCTTGTTGTGTGTAACTTGGTTACACGGTGAAGCAAGCTCTCAGCACGCAGATGTCAATGGCGACCATAACGACTACTATATTCTGTTCTGCATGCCCCTTGTCACATGCCGTAAGTTCAGGTGTGTTTGTGCTGGTGATCAATTGACTTGTCCTTGCATGTTTTAAGTGTTACACATTGAGCCTGTAGATTCAGTAAGAGACAGTGTGTGCTATATTTAGACTTATTTCTTTAATTAGAACCGGTATGATGAAGGGGAACACTTTTTATTGATAGAAGACTATATAGCAATAGATTCGACGTTTCGTTATATATTCTAACACCGTTATCATTTGCTTGAAAAATTAATTGCAAATGATAACAGTGTTAGGATCTACACCGAAACATCGAATCTATTGCAAGATGCAAGATGCTGTTCATTCATAAAATAATATTTAGACTTGTACTGGATTTAGACAGGAAGATCTGGAAAGTACTGCATGGTGGTTCTGAAGTCTAGTGAGTCAGAGAGTACTGTAGATTGTTGTCCTGTGTAAACAAGGGAGCTGGCTTCTTCTTCTAACCTCACAAGACATCTGAAGATACAAAGAGACCACCACTCTGTGATCAATTTGCCCTGCTTTGGCCTATTTTAATTGCAACTCAGATTACTGTTACTGAGAGGTGACTAGTACTATCACGGCCTTTATTGCTATAACCGCTGCTCTTCTAATATTCAGGTACATTTTGATACACTTAGAATGGTGTAGTCTTCTTCACCATCTCATGGTGACAATAAACTTACATTTCGTTAACCCTCACCACGGTCATAGCCACTAACAAGCCGAAGCGGCTGAGTAGGTTGGATCGCTAAAACTGTGTGCCTTACTTTGAGTGTATGGGTGCTAATCCTGGATGTGACGTAACAAAAACAAGAACTTAAGTCTGTACTGAGTAGTGCAATCCTAACTATAAGCACGTATACCATGCTTTGACGTCTTTTTCCTTCACAAACCTTAGGATCGAATCACCGACGCTTAGCCGACGCGCTATCTACTACACCATGGAAGCGTGGTGCATTTGTCCAAGAAGACGTTGTTGATGTAGCTGCCAGGAACATGTCAGGGTTTATGTTTTTCTCTGGTACATGTTTTAACATTGGGAGTAGTGCACGTAGGGAATCACAATTAATTGTGTATGTAAACACTACGGCTGCTTCATACGACCACGGAGTACAGAACAATACACAGCTATTCCTTGTAAATACACACACTGTATAAATATAGGCGTGCTATGTTTGACATAGGCTCACATGGGGAATGTGTTCCATATTACACTTGTGCTTGCGTGTACGTTATCGCCCTTAGCGCTCATGACCACTGCAGATTATTGCCGTCATGTCCTCGAAAGACCTGAATTCGACATGAACTAATACAGAGTTTCATTAAATATGGAAGGTAATTTACTACAGGTGGTGTATATTCTGTTTTGTTCCAGGTGACACACTGGAATCACAATATTAAACCCAAACCGGTTAATGAAATACATTCCCAAAACTTTGCAGAGTACAGTAATGAGAATCACTAATAATTGCATACGTCATCAGTTTGTTAGTTTCCAGTGTTATGATTTTGAACACTGCCTGGAAGCGTAAGTGGAGTCCTTCAAGACATAAGTTGTGTTATCAGTGTGTCAATATATTAACATACGTCACATAAACACACATATATCATTCCAAAACCAGTTGGTAGTGACAAATATTGAGGTATATAAGGCTTAAGTAAACATAAGGCATTATTCGGGAGTTAGATTGGATGAATACGGAATCTCAATATTTTTACTTATGCCACATTTAAGCATGGAAACCAGGTGATGTAGTGGACAACAATTGTTTGAAACCATTGACATAAGGATTCATAAACTTATGGAGCATCATTTTGAAAAGAGAGTTGAAAAGAAAGGTATCTATTTTACGTCATCATATTGATATGATGCAAAACTATGATGTAAGGAATAATATTGTTCCGTTCAGTGGATTTGGACATGCTCTTCGACATGCATTTGGTCATTACATACAACTTAGAAGTTGATCATTTATTATGTTGGTCTCTTTTATCAAGTCTTAGCAAGGAATCCATAGTCCCAAACATAGGGAGAATAAATTCTTATAACACAATTCATAAAAGGATTATTGAAAGCTAAAAAAACCTAGATTGGATGGACTTTTGACTGAAGTTACATTTCAGATCTGAATAAATATCAACTATCTACATATTTACTCTCTACATAGATACAATAGCATATGAATGGTACTGTAATCCTCTTGGAATACATCCAAAGTACATCCATTCTCCGTTGACTTAAAAGAGAAAGATGAAAGGATATTGTACAGGGAGATGTAGTACAGTCTTGAAAACTACTGAAAATGGAGGGTACGATTCCGTTTTGCATATGTATACCTCGCCTGTCCGCACGTTCAGAATGTTGCTATTAATAAAGCTGTCGCCCTCAGTCAGTTGACACGCCGTCAAGACAATGGTACTGAGGGAAAACCAAGTTCTATGGATAGTGATAACTTGTTTGATAACAGTGTTAGTACCTATACCCAAACGTTGCACTCATTGCAACGAAGAAGTTGACTATCCATGGAACTTGGTTTTCCTTCATTATAACAACGTCTAAAATGTCTCTTAAAGACTGACTGACTGACTGAGTTTAGTTTTACGCCGCTTTTAGCAATATTCCAGCAATATCACGGCGGGGGACACCAGAAATGGGCTTAACACATTGTGCCCATGTGGGGAATCGAACCCGGGTCTTCGGCGTGACGAGCCAACGCTTTAACCACTAGGCTACCCCACCGCCCCTCTCTTAAAGAAATGATACTGAGTATGACATTTAGCTTGAGTATGACATGAACCGTTGAACATCCAACCACTCCACCCCACCCCAAACCCTCACGGATTGAAACGTTTACCAAACCCCCACCCGCACCCCCCAACCCTATACTCAAGGGCGTTCTTACGCCTATGGCACATCAATCAATAATTGTCCTTTGAACAATTAATCCTTTCTCGGTAAGCTTTTACTCAACGACAATTTTATACCCGTGAAGATCCGTGTTAGAATGGATCTTCAGCAACCCATGCTTGTCGATGGACTTCCCTGTTTCCGCAGATAATCAAGACTGGTTGTTCTCTTGCGTTGACGGTGTATGTTTACACGTGCGGAACCTGGGACTTGTCTTTGGCCTGATCAACCAACACTTCCACAGCTGTGTACGACAAGACAAGGCTGCTTCAGTGAGTGTCTTGTATTCTTAAAGCACGATTCCAAAACCTAGGTAATCCAGCCCTAAAGATGGTATTTGTGAACTTTGAGATGTTAAGGTAATTAGTTCCCACGTGATGTTGAAATGTACATGTAGCTTAGGGTCTGACAGTTTTAAGTTTTCGTGAAAAAATAAAATGTTGTCATTTAAGAGATATTTCATGATACCAGCCTAAGATAACGTCGTCGTCCTTTCTACATATTAGATTATATATTAGATGTGACACTTGCTGCTCACTATATCAACTCCTTCAGCGCAACGCCCACGGCTAGCCTGATTAGAACCAGTGGAATCTCATTGTGACAA
Source organism: Haliotis rubra (assembly GCF_003918875.1). Classification (NCBI taxonomy): domain Eukaryota; kingdom Metazoa; phylum Mollusca; class Gastropoda; order Lepetellida; family Haliotidae; genus Haliotis; species Haliotis rubra. The sequence goes on along the minus strand of NW_025767224.1, from coordinate 274,344 downwards.
ATTGTTCATATCATCAAATTGAAATAATAGTTGCAGGCGAGTCACTTAGTTCAGAGTGACAATAAGACATTGTATGACGAACGGGGGGACTTCGACTTTAGAATTATTTTAAAAAATCCTCATAGCGGCCCCAGCCTTAGCGGTCTATATTTCGCAAATTTTGAGGTAAATTTACCACGAAGGTTTAAAAAATTGTTTGATCAGGGTTACAGAAATCTGAGTAGCCAATACGCCGTGAACTCATCATGCCATGACTGATAACCCAAGTAGGTATATTTGACCGATTAATGATACATATGGAAGTTTATTGATTCCTTCCTGAATGCCCCGCCTATATGCATAAAATCGTTCGACAGTTGGTTTGAAATCCTTGTATAAGACAAGCATCGGACATAAAGGTTTGTTAAGAGCTACAAAGGTAATGCCGAAATGATCTGGTAACCAGCAAAAGACGGCGTTGCATTGTCTATCGATACCGTTGTGAAGTTCTGACATTTCAGGAACTATTCAGTGACTGAGGAGGAGACACTTAAAGTACCTGAGGCTAGACAAGGCATCTGTCAAGTAAATGAAACTTTTACAATGGGTTAGATGTTTAAATAGTAATGACACATTTTTATTCAGCATATAAGGCCATGGCCCACATTACAGAATAATTTTACATTTTATTTGATGCTTGTAAACCAGTAACAGTCATACATTATTGCCTTTGTGAACTATGAAAACATTTTTCACAATGTACAGGCATAATATACCCTTCTAAAGATAACATGTGAATCTTATGTGCAGAATATTGACTGAAATTTATGCATTTCTAATTTCACAAGCCTTTATAAAAAACGTATCAATACTGATCAAAACATTGTCATCCTTATATGACAGAAGTCTTACAAAACTTTTCCTACATGGATTACTCATATAAGTATGGTGGAAAACATTCAATTCTCGCATCGTTATAACATTGACCAACCATCAGTAAGTGGTATTCATCTTCAACTATTGATATGCCCTTGCTATGGCGATATAAACAGAGTCTATTACAGCACATTGTATTATGCCTCCCTGTTACAGTTGGAAGTTGAAAGGTATAATATCTGGATTGTCTTAAAACATGTTTGTAATACTGTAGAATATGACTAATGAAAAATATCTTTCAATTTGCACCACTGTCTTAAAGTGACATTATGTTGTAACACTCATACAATTTAACATCCATATTGTTATTCCAATATACTGACCGTGACGTAAAACGTTGGGCGCCGTGATTCTTTGTATGGGTGACCGCGCGTGACAGATTGACTCCTGAGAGTTTCTAAGACTTTAATCCTGCCCCACAACAAAGCACATGTGATACATGTGGTCTCACCTTAGGTAAGTTTGTTCCATATTGCCTCTGGTCACCCAGAAGAAAATGGGTACCCGGTGAAATACGTCGTGAGACTATTATGGCGATTATCAGGCAGCTTGGGTTATCCGGGGTAATAATGATCAGAGTGTGCTATTTGAGCAGCATATCTAGCCTGGAAAAGTCGCGTTATAAATATTCTCATTATAATAGTAAAATAGTACCCACACTAAAAGGAGCTGCGTCATATTTCATAATACCGAATCTGAGCGTGTAAATACACATGACCGTCACTCACACCATTGCCTGGCCTGGTGACGCAGCGATGACTTGGAACGATGACCACGGAATGTGAAGTTTCTTACAAAAATATAGACGTTACTGTTGTCACATGTTTACATATCCTCTCATGCCATTTATTCAGTTGATTTACTAGGATAAGCTTTGGATCTGTGTGGATGTTTCCAAAACGTAACTACGTGATTATAAGCTGGTTCAACATCATGACGAATTAATTTTTTTGCGCGAAGATGGAAACGTGGATAGCTACACTGATTATATGTCCGCATCTCCAACATTTCCTTCCTCTGGGCTAAATGTTTTTGTCAGTCTATTTACATGGAAAGACATATTGGGTCGCATGGCAGAATCATATCCTGAAACGACAATAATGAAGATTCTTCTCTCTTAAATACACAGCAGGATATAACGTAATGTAACGATGGAGATTGGACAGAAGCCTTCGCTATACAAATGTGTGTTACATAGTCGTACAGACATGGTATTTGACAGACTGCGATTCTAAAAATTCTTAAAATTACAGTAAATAACTTACCGTGCTGCGAAAGGCATGCATGAAGAAAACAGAGTAGCCAAAGATGTAGCATGCACGGAGCATCAGTCGTCGCCATGTCTCCGACCAACACACACACACACACACATACACAAGGAAGTAGATTTTCAAGGACTGAGAAAGTGGTATGCATATATATATGTTACAGATGCATACAGTGTTGCCAGTCACACGGAATCTGTGATAACTAACTCCTCGGGAGAAATGAATCGTGTTGATTTCTGATAATATGAACGTGTTCGAATCCCGTTTGCTCCCAGGTTTCTAGCTTTCCGTTTCATACCTGTGCTTGCTCGTGGGTATCCCATAAGGCGTACACGTCTGTTATCTGCTAGAATACGGGTTTCCTCCCAAATTTAGCTGACACCCCGTGATATAAATGGAACACTGTTCAAAATGGCGTTAAACCCAAGTCAAGACAAGTAAGGAACACATTTCGACCTGATGTAGAATCACAACTAAGGTATGTTGTACACAAAACAGTTAAAATCTGATTTCCTGATTCACAGCATACCATCTGAATTAATAGCAACTATAAAGATATGGTACGTCAGCAGTGTTTGATTTCTACGTAATGGTACGTCTACATTTATTTAATATCTACGTTATGGTACGTCTACACTATACGTTATCGTACGTCTGTATTATTTGATTTCTACGTTATGGTACGTCCGCACTATTTGATATTCACCATATAGAATGTCCGCACTATTTGATTTCTACGTTATTGCACGTCCGCACTACTTATTTCTACGTTATGGTACGTCTGCATTGTTCCATGTCTACCTTATGGTACGTCTGCATTGTTCGATGTCTAGCTTATGGTACGTCTGCATTATTTGATGTCTAGCTTATGGTACGTCCGCACTATTTGATGTTCGCCTTATTGGATGTCAGCTCTATACGTTATGGTATGTCTGCTTTATTTGATGTCTGCGTTATGGTACGTCTCATTATTTCATGTCTGCGTTATGGTACGTTTGCATTATTTGATGTCTGCGTTATGGTACGTCTGCTTTATTTGACGTCTGCGTTATGGTACGTCTGCATTATTTGATGTTCGCCTTATTGGACGTCAGCACTATACGTTATGGAACGTCTGCATTATTTGATGTCTGCGTTATGGTACGTCTGCATTATTTGATGTCTGCGTTATGGTATATCTGCATTATTTGATGTCTGCGTTATGGTACGTCTGCATTATTTGATGTCTGCGTTATGGTACGTTTGCATTATTTGATGTCTGCGTTATGGTACGTCTGCATTATTTGACGTCTGCGTTATGGTACGTCTCATTATTTGATGTCTACCTTATGGTACGTCTGCATTATTCGATGTCTACCTTATGGTATGTTCGCACTATTTGATGTTCGCCTTATGGTACGTCAGCACTATACGTTATGGTACGTCTGCATTATTTGATGTCCATGATACGTCTCATTATTTGACGTTTGCATTATGGTACGTCTGCATTATTTGATTTCTGCGTTATGGTACGCCTGCATTTTTTATGTCTGCGGTATGGTACGTCTGCTTTATTTGACGTCTGCGTTATGGTACGTCTGTATTATTTGATATCTAGCTTATGGTACATGTGCATTATTTGATGTCTACCTTATAGTACGTCTGCATTATTTGACGTCTGCGTTATGGTACGTCTGCATTATTTGATTTCTACATTATGGTACGTCTGCTTTATTTGACGTCTGCGTTATGGTACGTTTGCATTATTTTATGTCTACCTTATGGTACGTCTGCGTTATGATACGTCTGCATTATTTGATTTCTACATTATGGTACGTTTGCATTATTCGATGTCTACCTTATGGTACGTCTGCATTATTTGATGTCTCCCTTATGGTACGTCTGCATTATTTGCCGACTGCATTGTGAAATGCAACGCTATTTGACGTCCGCGTTATGGTACGTCTGCATTATTTGCCGACTGCATTGTGGAATGCCACGCTATTTGACGTCCGCGTTATGGTACGTCTGCATTATTTGATGTCTACCTTATGGTACGTCTGCATTATTTGATGTCTCCCTTATGGTACGTCTGCATTATTTGCCGACTGCATTGTGAAATGCCACGCTATTTGACGTCCGCGTTATGGTACGTCTGCATTATTTGCCGACTGCATTGTGGAATGCCACGCTATTTGACGTCCGCGTTATGGTACGTCTGCAGTATTGGCAGACTGCGTTGTGGAGTGGCACGCTATTTGACGTCTGTGTTCAAGGAACACTACCTTCCTGTTCGAAATAATGATAGCATGTTTCGAACAATGTCCTGACAAACGATGCAGTGTGCACCTGTTCATGTCTAATAAACTATGGAGCGGGGATTCGATTGTACATGGACCATACATATATGCTAATATACGTTATATTACAGCACCGATTGGCCCCATGACGACTCTGTGATACTATAGACTAATGCGACTGAATCCCGATATGTGGAAACGCCCAGATTGTAATATCCCTTGTCGGCTAGAATGACCTCAGCAAGGCAGAAGTGTGTATATGAGTTCCTCTGGTAGAAGGTACGTTCAGTATAAGGTTGGACAACTGATCAACACTGTTGATGGGGATTAGCTGCGGTGGTTGTGGGAGCTAGGGATGGGGATGGGGATGGATGTTTGCCCTAATGTTCTGTTCATCCTTTTGGTGTGCCAGGAAACTTACAATAAGGTCTTGAGCTGGAATGCATTACTCGGTGTTGTTTATTCCAGGTGCTTGATGGTTACCTCAATGGATATACTTCAGATTCCAGTCCATGTCACACCGAATACAGTTCCAGCCATTGTATGTCTTCATACATTCTGAGTCAGCTTGGGGCCAAGTGACTGTACTCACAGGGATAATGCCAGAAGCAATGTTTCCTTATATCATAATACTGAGATGCCGCGTTATGTTTTATATTAAGCAGTGTCCAAGCGTCAGCAGAACGTTCAACCGGAAATACATGCATTTCTCGTGAATATCGGTCATTCGTGAGCAATGGAACCTCAGCCATTTTCACTCAACATCAAGTCGTTATTCTTTAAAACAAACACTGCTTGTGACGATGCAACGTGATGTTACAGTCTGACTTTGTGAACCAGAGCCGGATATTGCCCATTGTTACACGTCCTGGTTAAAGTGTTGGGTTGAACGCACAGAACGTCCTGGTCTAATTAAAGACTAACTAACTTATTTAAGACAACTTCATCCACGTCTCGATATGATCGAGAATGTTCCTTGTCATTTTATCTACCTTGTACTATCTAGTGTAGATGTAGGTGGATGGGTCTTATTAAAACAACTTTGACATAATTTCAGTTGTATTTGGAAGGGGCAGCATCAGAGGAAACCTGTTGTCTACTAAATTTCGTACACATTTCTAATTGCCTGTTTCCTGATAAATTCGAGAAAAGGTATGGGGTTACAAGACAAGAATCACTGGGCACTCAACTAAAAGTCGAAGCAAATTCCTGCGCCCCTGCAGTGGATTTTCTCTGAGCAGTTGTCCACGAGTTTACCCGACAGTGGAGTAGAACTCATTCGTGCATGCACCATGGCAGCGCAGAACTGGCTTTATAGTCTCAGTAACCTATCTCCATCAAAATCATGTACACGTCTCATCTGCAGTGATATGATAACAGCTCACCATTGCCTCCTAACGGTGCATGGCTGAGATGAGAACCAGATAGACGAACTTCGTTTCACATCCCTCTGCATCAGTGGTGGGTATGGCAGACAATCACATCGCACGCTTAAAGCTCGACATTGATTATTAGCAATAACAGCAACCCCTTTGTTCCTTGTTCCACTGTTCATGGTGGTGGATACAGGATGTGGGTAAATGTTTGTCTAAAACTAATGTATTTAGTTGTACGACACTAAAACTCAATCTGATTCTTTATCGGATGACGGGGTAGAAAAACGCGTTTGTGTGTGTTCACCGACACTGAGTTCTTTTCCTTTATGCCTGGTCACACCATGACATGTGGTCAGCATAGAGAGTCCAGGACACTAAGGGGAGTTTGGGGATTGAAGGGAGTAGAGAGTGAAAAGAGAAGGAATGTTTCGAGAATCCTGGTTACTGAATGGAATCTTGGGATGGGATGAGAGTGCATGGTAAAGAGAGTCCGGATGGTAAAATGAGAGTAAAAGGGTTTGAAGTGAGACCAGACAAGTGAAGACAGTCTTGTGATGCGAAGAGACTGCAGAACAATAAAGGGAGTCTGCGGTTGTAAGGAGAGTTCGGGGGTGTAAGGAGAGCGTTGGACAACCAGGAAATAAAGAGAGTCTGGGATGTGAAGTGAGTCTCAGATGTAAAGAGGATTCAGGAACCTTTGAATGTGATGAAAGTCTAGGACAGCAAAGAAAGTCTGGGGATGTAAGGAGATTTCAGGAGCCTGTGAATGTGATAAGTGTCTGGGACAACAACAAAATTACATAGTTCTCACAAATTATTCCAAATACAAAAAATAATCAGAATTATTCAGATTGTTCGATCAACACAGACACATTCAGAAGAAACAAATGATTTTAGCTGAGATCAGTTGTTGCTTCAGTGTGTCCCTCTGATTAATAAGACATTGTCAAATTTGCCTCAAATGCAGTTACCCCCTACTGATTTCATTTACACGGTTTGAACATCGTTGAGGAATTTAAGAATTTCATTAAAAACAGAACTGAACAAACAACAACATAACGGTAATGTGTAAAACACATAATATGAACATCAATTACCATTAGGATTGTTGATAAAATCGAAAATGTATAAAGTTCCAAAACAACTACCAATGATCCATCATGTACCCACAGACGTCTCACAGAACTATTACAAATATACTCGGTGGAATGGCAGAAAGGATCGTCCAACAGGAACGTGTTCTGTTGCCACACAAATTTAAGACAAACAAGGACAATTTATGTAACGAAATATTTATTGAAAGATCGTGTGGGCACAGATCGAGAGGAGCGTATACATACGAAGAAAAAGCAATAGTATTCCTGGATACCTAGTTATTTGTCATGTTGTGCAAGAGAATCGCGCTCACGCGACACTGTATCTTCGTGGATCAAAAATATTGTATTAGGATTTTAGCTATTGATTTAAATGGTATTAATTGATAAAAATGCTGAACATTGTCGAAACGTATATTTCAGTCATGTTCATAGCAAGGACGTTTGACGTATCAGCGTGGATAATGAGTCGACAGGAGAACTACTGACGGTCATAGCTTGGTGTGGCTTTGCGCTAGTCATGGCGCCTCGGTAAAATTCAACCATTCCTTAATTATTTCAGTTGCACGTACCAAATGTATGATGTCATGATTACGTACTTGTTTCAACCAATGTGATCAACGGTTATTTTCCGCTAATATTCATTTCGCTTTGTTGACGTTTTCAGACGTGTACGATCACAGCGTTTGTCGTGACACCCAATATGTTTCGCCTGAACCATTTCTACTTTGAGATAGACATTTGTTTTCTGACAAATACGAACATTATTCATTGATAGTTTCCATTACTGGCATAGACAAAATATCATTTCGGTAACAGTATCGATTTCATGTTATGTTATAAACTTATAAAACAAATCCCCCATTCAAGACTATGATCAGAAAATCTTACATACCGGATATTTAGAAAATGAATTCTTCTTGTTGTAAATCTGCTTTCTCACTACAAACCTCTGCATTGTCCACGAAGTGACCAGTCATTACTGAATAAAGGGATGTATTGGTGTGTAGATTAGTTAAGTTTCACTTAACTTCCAAATGATGATTCAACAGGAGGGCTTAGCGACATTGGTCATATAGGGGTTAGGGGTTAATTGGAAAACATTCAGTATAAGCGATATGTATAGTTATGAAAAACAGTTTAAAAAATGGTAACATAAAATAGTGCAATGTATTTGACACAGTTGTGCGAGCAGCATGCTGGATGAGGTGGAACTCTCAGCATCAACTCCAGGATACAAGGATCTGATCCAACATATTGATGTTTCTTAACGTCAGCACCAGCATGAAGGAAGTCCATGCAGTCGCTGTCATCAGAAGTACTTCAGTGCTTCTCTCAAAATGTGTTGACCAAAACGTGTGTCCTTATTTGATGATATATAGGTGTATCCTGTTTATGAGAATTTACATCAGGATGCTATTTTGTACTTTTGAGCAGAGGATCATAATTCTGCTGTCATCAACGGGAGCTGACATGGAAATATTTTAGCTTCAATAAGTTGTTTAAAGTTCCATGCTTGGGGAAGCGCTTACACATTGTGTTTGTATATAATAATAATATGCATGCACATACTGACACAGGGTGTCCACAATAACATGGGGTGATAATATATTCGACTCAAAATGACTATAAAACATTCATGGCATGATGACTAATTTACGCAGTGTTATCTGTGTGAATGTAAACTATGAATTACTATTACGTGGCAATGCAGATATGATTGTTCACATAAATCAAAATATATCTAAACCTGTGCAAACATATCTATGTCAATCAAAAATGATTTTCTTAAGTATTGCAATTGTTCCTCTTTTTCCTCTTTCTGTTATTGTCTGTCCATCTTGTATAATTAATGTAAATAATATTAATATGTAAATACTACAAGGAGGGTGTTCTAAGTCGTATAACTTGTACCCAAACCTTTTCTTATGAATAAACAAAAAACAAACTATAAAACATTAAAAAACATAGCACATAAAGCATAAGCTCCAACTATAGCCAACTGTCAATCAGACGAAAAGAAAGCTGTAGGTTAGAATTCTAACCAAATATTCTCGTATCCATCCAAGGTTTGGTAATGCTATGTGTCCAAGAAACATGTTTCATTTAAAACAAGCGTTCTGTGACATATTACATTAACTCTTTGTTTCGTAATTCTGTCTGCTCAGTTAGCGTTGATGAAATCCTAATCAATGATGTACTCGTACACATTGTTCAAAGTCTTCTGGTATTCTTTAATCACCCTGTAGCAGAACTGGTACTGGGCCTGTAGACAGAGGGACGTACATATTAGCTTCACGTTCTTCTTTCTTGAGGTCTGACTAGCAGGTAAAATGTAACCCAGGTCTGATTGCAACAATCTGACTGTCAAGTACTAAATATAACAACGGAAATCTAGAAGCTGGGTCCGATCATTGCAACAATCTGACTGTCAAGTACTAAATATAACAACGGAAGTCTAGAAGCTGGGTCCGATCATTGCAACAATCTGACTGTCAAGTACTAACAACGGAAGTCTAGAAGCTGGGTCCGATCATTGCAACAATCTGACTGTCAAGTACTAACAACGGAAGTCATGAAATTGGATCTGATCACGTACAGCAATCCAACTATCACGTATTCACACAGGAAATCACGGCGTAACACAACAGGAATACTGTTCAACAGGACCATAAAACCTACCAACCCCCTCACTAACTCGGCTGGTTGTTTGAGGCAATCTCACAATTCAATACTTACAAAGGAAGTCACGAAGTTCGGCTTGACTGTCTGCAGCAATCTGACTGCCAGATACACGTCTATCTCCTGGTCTTGCTTCAGACGTTGGATGATATTCAGCACAGCACACAACAGTCCGCACTTGCTGGCACCATCCCTGGAAGACGAGGCAACATCAACAGCCAGTGCATTAATCTTCTATAACACATTAACCAACAGTTATGAAGTCGTGTTTGGTTTATCACCAAACTACTAGAATTGGCGAAGGGGGGGAGGGGGTTTTGGTGGTGGTTGTGTCAGACTCTTTTATTCCAGGGTCAGACTCTTATATTAATATATGGATTCAATGTCATACAAAATCATTCAACCACAATGATATACATGTCAGTGATGCACTTGAGAAGGGTAGAATAAACATATAAACATTACTATATAGTACATCATTATCAATTAAGTTAAACTCAATACAAGGTACCTTTACCGTTACGAAGGTTTAAAACAAACATTTAAAAAAGTTATAATTAACAACTGCATGTCTGTACTAATAATATCTGACTTAACATGATCTGTATTCATTTATCATGAATATTTACTCATAAAACATTGCACCTTTCTTGAACAGCGACCATGTTTCAATATAGGGGCGCCCTTTACATCAAATACGGTACGCCCGTACAGTGTTACTTAACAAGTACTGTTAATACCCGATGTACGGTAAATTTAACATAACAGTTACTGATGAGCAATGATATATTTGACAAATAAATATCTTTGAACCAGTTCAAAATATGGAGTGATATACAGCTACTCCATGGATGTAAATGAAAGACTATGTGACTGATCGTTAGAACGCACTGAGATTAACTACGGTACGTTAGGTCACAAGTAAGCAATCGATGTGTGGACTAGCTGTACTGACCAGCGTGGCGGCATGCTAATGAACCGTTACCGATGCATTGCTGCACAGTTTCTACAGCGTTAGCATTTATTCGTTAAACTGATGTGCTTTAAACTGATAATGTAAACAAACTCACTACATGTATTATAACTGAAGTAGCTGTTAACGGGCTCAATATAGAAAGTTATGTAGAATATGTCTGTCAGTTTGGGAATCTGAAAATCCCCGGTTCTTTACGAACTAACCTACAATACACTTACACTAAATTTCGTAGCTTTCAAATGATTGCTATTTACAGGATATTTTCCGACTTAATAATTCACGATAATGAACGACAGCAGCGTATATCAAGTGGAAAGTATATATTCACTTAGGCGTTGCTAATGATGTACGCATTTAGTCAGAATAACTTAACGTTTAAGTATTTCTTCTAAACATATGCAGAGGTGAGGTGAAATTGGGTTCAATCGTCGTGCTTGAGAATATTTCGCTCATATGACGACGTGAATGCGTGTGTATGTGTATGTGCGGCTGCTTGTACTAGCCCAGGCTGAAGCTGGTTTTATAGTGCTAGCCCACTAAGATACCATGCCGCAGTGAAGCATGAATACCCCACTCAGACACATTATACTGACTCCGAGCCGACCAGTCCTTGTTGTACCCATTAATGCCGAGCGCCAGGCAGGGACCAACAAGTACCATATTTTAACGTCTTTTGGTATGACGCGGTCGGGGATCGAACCCGCGACCTTCCGCTCTCCGGGTGGACGCTCTAACCACTACACCACGGAGGCGGTTAGTTACCTAAGAATACAATATCTACGAAAACATGTAGTCACAATATAAAACATATACTTGCACTGAATTGGTTTTGGTTTTCGACAATATGTGATGGTAAAACAACTGATTTGAAGTATACTGATAAGTCTGTCCGTGTGGCAGGAATTGTACATGAACTGAACAGTGTATTGACACCGGATATAGCTAATGCTTCATATTATTTAACATATTGCATTATATTTGAAAATCATTTTACTAACGGCGCACTGCGACGAATTTTACACATATGCACTTTACAGTCAGTGACAAATTAGCGACTTAAAACATATTCTCGCAGAGTGTAACATGTACATATTCTAAATTACAGAACGTACGTATATACATTGTTAACGGAAAACTTCCAGGACACATATTACGAAAGTTAAGGTCGTTGATGAGGCACAGGATTTGTGATGTATTTGTAGGCGTGTCCTCACCCTCCTCCTAGTCTCTCAGAAACAGCAACATCTTGGACATGAGCCTACTTCAGCTGGCCCAAAGATCTGACGAGCCAATTGCTGCCTTTATCACGAGAGTTCAGGCAGCAATTGTTTGTAATATTACATACAAACAAAGCCTTAACAACAAAATGCATTCGCTAAAATTACATGAAAATGTAAACCAAAGTAGTTTGGACTTATGTGATAGTGACGGGCAGAACCTACATGCACATGACAGCGATGTTGCCGGCGGCGATTCTGGAGTCGAGGTCGTTGATGAGGCACAGGAACTGTGATGTGTTTGTAGGCGTGTCCTCACCCTCCTCCCAGTCACTCACAAACAGCAACATGACTTCCTTGTTGGTGCTCTCATCAGAGTCCTGTGATGAGAACGAGTTGTATGTCAGAACAACGTGTAAAATGTAACGTGGCAGAGGTGACATTTCAACCATATATAGAGTCGTGGTTTATCTATGCATGTGTGCCTATTTGTTTCCTAAACTTCCACTTACTGACGACAGCAGTAGCGATACGGCCCGTAGAGATGTTCTGCATACCTTTAACAAGACTTTCAGTGCCATAGCCTTGTTCATTGATTCCAACTTCTTGACACGAAAGGGTCCACACTCCAAAACCTCATTTGTCTTCGGCCAAAATAGGGCCTCGTCAGCCTATCAGATACATGATAAGCGTTTAGTGAGGATACATGTACACATGAGGGATGGTATTGTCATGCACCCACGTTAACGTGTATACGTTTAAAACATGTTGATACAGTTTAACACAACTTATGAGCATAAAGCTATATGTAATTAAGAGTTTAATTATTAAACTAAGTCCTTATCTGCTGTAACATTTGGTGCACTGATGTTACACAATAAAAGCATTATTTGAGAATTGAAAGTCACAGCTTGAGCTGCCCGTGATTTGTCACGTTGCCTCCATGTCTTTGGTGATCAACACACTAAGCGAATCCCTTCTTCATTATCTGTACATTCTTCTGGTCGATGCCTACGTGTGTTCGCTTAAGTAACCCATTGGGTCACAGAATAATCCCCCCCCAGCCCATTATTATCCCTGTTTCTCCAAGTCCTTTCAAAACGAGGACGATATTATAGTTTGCTTCACAACTGTAATACCAAACCAGTCAATAGACATTCAGACGGTCACGAGACACCGTGGCCCAAGTTATATTACCTGTGCTGAGCATTCCTCTGAGACGAGAGACACAATGGTCTGGACATTGTGGTCAAACACCATCCTCCAGAAGTCCACCACAGTCGACGACAGAGGCAGCTGTGTTGCCAGTAGACATTTCTGGCGGGTCTCCGTCTACACATTGAGACTTGACGTTGAGATACTTGTTGGAGTTAGAAGGTGATTAAATGTGTTTCGGGTAAGGCGACTTTGAAATACTTGTTTGAGTAAGGTGATGACGTAATAAGTGAAAGGCATGAACTGGAGAATGTTTTCCAAGATGCACGTGTTAGAGTTAGGTTGCAGTTAGATTGAGCATTGTGTTTGGGTGAGTGGATGAGTGAATCTTGCTTGACGCCGCACCAGCAATTTTGCAGCTATTCGCGTCATGTAGTATATGAGTATGTTTTGACATGTTTGAGACATATGAGATGTCCGAGACACCCAGGCATCTGTCTCAAAGACGAAAGTGAAAGTAAGGAGACATGGAGACCTCTGATATAGCTGGAATTCACCGAGACAGGCGTTTGTAAAATCATGAAATGAGACATGCGGTATAGTAGGGGGCATTGAGACATCAGATATCGGGAGATATCATCCCGCCTGTTTGAGAACGGAAACATCAAGGTACGTGTGACAAAGTAGTATCGTAATAACATCAGTATTAAACAATACAAATTCATATCTTGAATGGCTATTTTATTACAAATTCATATCTTGAATGGCTATTTTATAACAGTCTACATTTTTACTTCTTGAATTATCAACGAGATTCGTATAGTCGTATAACCATCTAACAATATTATATAAATCCATATAGACCTTTGCAATACCGTACAAGATACGAAATGAATCTATGTGTTTGAACTGAATCTTTGACAAGTACATCGTACTTACAGGCACGAATACACCGTTGATATAATCGTTACTTTCAGCAACCGGCAGAGTTAAGAGCGGTCTGTATTTATCAGCTGAAAGAACACTTAGTTATCACATTTGAACAAAAAAATAGTTTGTGGTTTTCCGAAAAACGCTGCAGCAAACGCAGCAGAAGTAGCAGCAGCGGCAGCGGCAGCGGCAGCAGCATGCATGCATACATAACATATGTACTGACAGTGCACATCTGTGTTGATGTAACGACAACCATACTCTGGTATCGTCCTGATATCCCTCAATTAATGAAATCATATAATCGGATACTAAACACAAATCAACAATATCCAGTATACAAATGGAACATCAGAGGTGCAGAAGGTCACCTAACACCTCTTAAGAAACACAAAAATAAAAAATCCCAACAAAATTAAAAAGAAAAGAGAACGAATAAAGTTATGGCATGTTCAAAATTTGGTATCTGGGCTGATTGGTATCACAATATCTTCCACAACATGATACACAGTTGGAGTAGGAGAAATGGTACCTGGCAGAATGTCCTTGCTACGATTTTTCCTCCGGTTTTCTGGCAGGAGAGCTCCTTTGGTTTCTGAAGCATTCCATTCGTCCTTCAGTTCGTTGAGTTTCTGGAATAATGTGGGCATGGTGAACTAGATTGTATATAATTTCTCTTTGTAAGGAATTGGTAATTTTCATTTGTCGCAGGCTTTTATTATCCAGACACAGTCTAGAAAACACACCAATCCAAATGGGGTTATATCTGCGTATCCTGCGGTTCATACGCGGCATCAAGCTGATCTCCTGGCACGAGCTATGAGCCGCGTATATTGGACGTATACACGCACGCTGAACGACCTTTTTGCAAATCCAATGTATTGCACGAATCAGTACCTTTTGTCCTGAGATGGGCAGTGCATTGCACATATTTGTAAGTTATAACAACGCACAGATGGCGTACAGATAGCATACTAGCCGAACATCCAGGATACACTCAAGCTTTCGGCGGCCCATGAAGACAAAAGGTTGATGCTCACATTATGGAATCTGCACTGGTAACGGAAACAACCGCCTTTTTAATACATCGGGAATATGCTCGGAATATGCTTGACATTCGTCGGATTGTGGTCAGCAGAAAATGGGTGTGTCCGAAATACGCATGGCATGCGCATTTCATATGAAGCAATTTGCAGCAAGAAAAATAGTGTTACGCAATTCATACAAAATGCTTGCCTCGAATTCGTTATCTATAAGCTAACTGTGCGTCACACATTAGTGAAAGTAATCCAAAAAAATTCAACTTTGAGTGTACGGCTGCATATTGATTTGTTTTATAAAGAACTCATAAGCACTTGATATACGCAAAAGTGTGACGGGGGCTGTAGGGACGTAGCAGGGCCCTAAAATCAAGACACTGACAGACTGCCATAGGCCACACGATGGATCAAACACAGATGTCAACTGCTTGATTCAGTAAATGTAAATGTAAACCTACATTGTAAACCACCCACGGTAGGATCAGTGTAGCGTAAAGGCAGCACTTTACCTCCCATTCTTTTTTCAAGATGGCTTCCTCTGAAGCCGAAGCAATTTCGAGGTTGTCGGCGCTGAACTGGCTCTCAAACGTGGCGAGCGTCATTTGCGTCATGTCGCTGTATAGAGCCTCCAGCACCACCTGGTGGAGAAACAGGTACTGCTCCTGGTGAAGACAAATAAACGTGAGTGGGAACTATCATTGATGAAGACATATTCAGGGGAAGTAGGATCCTATAATGTTATGTTTAGAATAGTTATAGAGCAGCCACGGCTTTGCTGTGTTGGGGTCACTGCTTCCGTTGTTAAATTGGGGCATAGACCCAGAACATAATTAATCATGTTGGAGCCGACTGCGTTGACTTTGAACTTCAAACAAAAGTGTATCTTTCAACGGTGTCTGTATGAAAAATGTTACTTTACTGGCACCGTTTGACAACTGACATGCATGGGGTGATAGACAATATTACTTTATGAAGCTTGACTAATACTTTGAACTCGTTTTTTTCACTGACTATCAACAATAAAACCACAATTTCTGTCTCACCTTTGTTTGCACCATGCTGACCCGGTCAGCACACATCTTGAGGACGAAGTCATTGACGTCCACCACCCCCTCCTGTCGAGCTCGCTCCACTAGGGCCTCCAAAGCAATGAAGGTCCCTGTCCTCCCAACACCAGTACTGGAAATATGAGGGAGACTATGACGATGACATCACGTGACTACAATTACAAATGACTAACAATTGAAATCTGAAATAATGACACGGAACGATTCCCCTACGGACCAATACAACGCTGTTCATCAGACACACGTCTTCTGTTGTTGTCTTCATAGGCTGTTGTCAGTTGTCACATGTAATTATTGGGAATGACCCCCCAACAGCAGTGACACAGTCTGGACAACCGCGCCTCACTGACGACACAAGATGGTTGAGGAAGGAAAGGTGGATGTCAGTCCAGGCCTATCGTAGTCTAACGACGTTTATTCATATCACAGTTTTGCAAAAGACAACAGATTTCGCGCTCAGCAAGCCAAGGAAATATAGGGAAGTAGTATAGGAAATGACAGCCCGACGACAGGTCCCCTATAAGTCATATTTTACGATCCATTGCCCCAGTGGGAGTAATAATATGGTTGGAATGATGGTGGACCACCGGTATGAGGTTGCTTTCCACGGTGTTTTCCAGTTGAAGATGCGTTCCGACGGACTTCTCGACCCTGTAGGCCAATTTTTTGGAAAGTGATTTCTATCGCCATCCGTTGCAAATTTGTTATACTACTATTCGTAGTGGTATATAGTCCTACCATATCTCTAATTGATTGTCAAAGCTGTCGAAAAAAAAGTAGTACCAATCTTTGGTAGTCCTGGCGAATTTTACACTCTGGAAACCATCACACTATGAAGCCCGCTGATAGTGATTAGCGATTGAGAGCTACTGATCGATCTGCACACTCAAGCGAGAGACAACCAGCTGTGATTACCTCGTACTTTCACTTATAATTTTACAGACGTCGAATGATGTCCACCATCATTCCAACCATATTATTACTCCCACTGGGGCAATGGATCGTAAAAATATGACTTTTTCGGGGATCGGAGTGTCATTTCCTATACTATATATTTGGGATGTGCTGCTGTCCGATGAAGTTTGTGACACAGCATTAGCAATTCTGAAAAATCCATATCAGTAATATTTTCCAATGAGACTATTTTAGGGTGCACATTATATACAGTCCACCCCAGGGAATTATCAGTCACGAGTACCTGCAGAGTGTAAACAGCCGCCGTACGCCCAAATTTTCTCAGCTATCAGCTGATAATACACACCCACACACACACAACAACAACAACAAACAAACAAACAAACAAACACAAACAACAACAAACTCAGTAACTCACACATGCACTCACACCGAGATAATTTTTAATATGATCACGTTTTCAAAAGGCCACTCTGATAAGAAGAGGTAGGCTAAATTGTCAACCTGCAGTGGACGACGACGGGAGTCTTGCTGTCATCCGCCATGGCGCTGAACACCTTCCAGAATCGGACGAACGCAGGGGTTGATGGGACGTCATGGTCAGGCCACGAGACATAGTGCAGGTGCATCACTTGACGGCGTTCATTCAGCTGTAATGTAAAGTATGTTCTTTTTTCAGAGTACATAGTTAAATATCCCCTGAGAGAGAGAGAGAGAGAGAGAGAGAGAGAGAGAGAGAGAGACAGAGAGAGAGAGAGAGAGAGTAAGAGAGACAGAGGGGAGGGAGAGAGAGAGAAGAGAGAGAGAGAGAGGAGAGGAGAGAGAGAGAGAGAGAGAAAGAGAGAGAGAGAGAGAGAGAGAGAGAGACACAGAGAGAAAGAGAGGAGACAGAGAGAGGTCTAGAGGAGAGAGAGAGACAGAGAGAGAGGGAGAGAGAGAGTAAGAGAGAGATACAGAGAGGGAGACAGACATGAGTAGAGGCCCTGATCTACAGGTGTGGGGTGATGTATAACATGATACACAGTCAGGTCACACATGAGGTACAAGGACCTGGTCTACAGGTGTGGGGTAATGTATAACATGATACACAGTCAGGTCACACATGAGGTACAAGGACCTGGTCTACAGGTGTGGGGTAATGTATAACATACACAGACACACAGTACAGGTCACACATGAGGTACAAGGACCTGGTCTACAGGTGTGGGGTAATGTATAACATGATACACAGTCAGGTCACACATGAGGTACAAGGACCTGGTCTACAGGGGTGGGGTAATGTATAACATGATACACAGTCAGGTCACACATGAGGTACAAGGACCTGGTCTACAGGGGTGGGGTAATGTATAACACGATACACAGTCAGGTCACACATGAGGTACAAGGACCTGGTCTACAGGGGTTGGGTAATGTATAACATGATACACAGCCAGGTCACACATGAGGTACAAGGACCTGGTCTACAGGTGTGGGGTAATGTATAACATGATACACAGTCAGGTCACACATGAGGTACAAGGACCTGGTCTACAGGTGTGGGGTAATGTATAACATGATACACAGTCAGGTCACACATGAGGTACAAGGACCTGGTCTACAGGGTTGGGGTAATGTATAACATGATACACAGTCAGGTCACACATGAGGTACAAGGACCTGGTCTACAGAGGTGGGGTAATGTATAACATGATACACAGTCAGGTCACACATGAGGTACAAGGACCTGGTCTACAGGGGTGTGGGGTAATGTATAACATGATACACAGTCAGGTCACACATGAGGTACAAGGACCTGGTCTACAGGGGTGGGGGTAATGTATAACATGATACACAGTCAGGTCACACATGAGGTACAAGGACCTGGTCTACAGGTGTGGGGTAATGTATAACATGATACACAGTCAGGTCACACATGAGGTACAAGGACCTGGTCTACAGGGGTGGGGTAATGTATAACATGATACACAGCCAGGTCACACATGAGGTACAAGGACCTGGTCTACAGGTGTGGGGTAATGTATAACATGATACACAGTCAGGTCACACATGAGGTACAAGGACCTGGTCTACAGGTGTGGGGTAATGTATAACATGATACACAGTCAGGTCACACATGAGGTACAAGGACCTGGTCTACAGGGGTGGGGTAATGTATAACATGATACACAGTCAGGTCACACATGAGGTACAAGGACCTGGTCTACAGGGGTGGGGTAATGTATTACATGATACACAGTCAGGTCACACATGAGGTACAAGGACCTGATCTACAGGGGTGGGGTAATGCATACGATAATACACAGGCGGGTCAGATGTTGCAAACATCCACCACGTCCTGAGTAGTCATTTTGAGAAGTATATAAGAACCTTCTTGTGGTCTATGGTAATCCGTCTGATGCAGTAGTCCGGTCTCTCAGTGACCCCGTCGTTTGTGATGGTCAGGTATCCAAGTGTCAGCCGCTTCTTCTCCTCCGGCCAGTACTTCTCGCACTTCACCTGGAACCCCCATGTACACCTACTTTCAGATAAACATATTCACTATCTTTCACAACAACATACACATTTCACTGACATTCACAACAACATACACATTTCACTGTCATTCACAACAACATACACATTTCACTGTCATTCACAACAACATACACATTTCACTGACATTCAGCAACACAACAAGACACACGTTTCACTGACATTCACAACAACACATTTCACTGACATTCACAACAACATACACATTTCACTGACATTCACAACAACATACACATTTCACTGACATTCACAACAACATACACATTTCACTGACATTCACAACAACACACACATTTCACTGACATTCACAACAACACACACATTTCACTGACATTCACAACAACACACACATTTCACTGACATTCACAACAACACATCACTGACACAACAACACACACATTTCACTGACATTCACAACAACATACACATTTCACTGACATTCACAACAACATACACATTTCACTGACATTCACAACAACATACACATTTCACTGACATTCACAACAACACACACATTTCACTGACATTCACAACAACATACACATTTCACTGACATTCACAACAACACACACATTTCACTGACATTCACAACAACATACACATTTCACTGACATTCACAACAACATACACATTTCACTGACATTCACAACAACATACACATTTCACTGACATTCACAACAACATACACATTTCACTGACATTCACAACAACATACACATTTCACTGACATTCACAAACAACATACACATTTCACTGACATTCACAACAACATGCACACATTTCACTGGCATTCACACAACAACACACACATTTCACTGACATTCACAACAACACACACATTTCACTGACATTCACAACAACATACACATTTCACTGACATTCACAACAACATACATTTCACATTTCACTGACATTTTACAACACATGCACATTTCACAGACATTCATGCACATTTCACAACAACATGCACATTTCACTGACATTCACAACATACACATTTCACTGACATTCACAACAACATGCACATTTCACTGACATTCACAACAACATACACATTTCACTGACATTCACAACAACATACACATTTCACTGACATTCACAACAACATACACATTTCACTGACATTCACAACAACATACACATTTCACAGACAGTCACAAAAACACACGCATTTCACTGGCATTCAAAGCAACATACACATTTCACTGACATTCACAGCATCACATACATTTCACTGACATTCACAACAACATACACATTTCACTGACATTCACAACATCACACAACACATTTCACTGACATTCACAAACAACATACACATTTCACTGACATTTCACAACAACACACATTTCACTGACATTTCAACAACACACATTTCACAACATACACACACATTTCACTGACATTCAAAACATACACATTTCACTGACATTCATATCAACACACACATCTCACAGACATTCAAATCAACACACACATAGGCATAGACATTCACATCAACACACACATAGGCATAGACATTCACATCAACACACACATAGGCATAGACATTCACATCAACACACACATAGGCATAGACATTCACATCAACACACACATAGGCATAGACATTCACATCAACACACACATAGGCATAGACATTCACATCAACACACACATAGGCATAGACATTCACATCAACACACACATAGGCATAGACATTCACAGGCATACATAGGCATAGACATTCACATCATCAGCACACATAGGCATAGACATTCACATCAACACACACATAGGCATAGACATTCAACGTACACATCAACACACACATAGGCATAGACATTCACATCAACACACACATAGGCATAGACATTCACATCAACACACACATAGGCATAGACATTCACATCAACACACACATAGGCATAGACATTCACATCAACACACACATAGGCATAGACATTCACATCAACACACATATAGGCATAGACATTCACATCAACACACACATAGGCATAGACATTCACATCAACACACACATAGTCATAGACATTCTCAGCAACACACACATAGGCACAGACATTCTCAGTGACACTCACACATTTCACATCAAGGCCCACATACACACAGACATTCACAGGAACACACACATACACACTGACATTTACATCAAGACACACATAGACACAAACATTCACAGCAACACATATATAGACACTGACAATCACAGCAACACACAGATATATACCCCAACCTTCACAGTTGGTAACTTAGCTTTACAGCTCCTGCAGAACACAATACAAGACTTGCAACTGTTTCCAGTGTATCCCAGATGCTGCCTTTCGATAGGAAAGGTTCGCCGTTACATAATTAAATATAATATGATTAATCAATTATGTTTGAAATATTAAAGATGAGCAGACAGTGAAATTGAATGTTTGAGGAGCAGCATTACCTCTATTCCCTCCTTGAGTCTTGTGAGCATGACGATGATGTCGGTCTCCTCCTGCCAGACCATCCTCCAGAAGTCGCCCACAGTCTTGGGCATTGGGCCTTGTGAACATACACAACACTGTTACTGTCGACACTGCCACAGCCACTTGAAACAGGACATTCTAACTGTCCTGTCATAGTGAATTATATCCCAGGACATTGTCATCACTGAAGAGACAGGGTTCGTGATTTGCTTTTTAGAGTTAACTTTGGATTATGATAATAGAATATATTTTAAACGTATCTGAAATGTAGGTGAATTAACTCGAAAGCAGCGACATATCTACAATATTATGATCATAATGCAAATCAGTGTGTAAGGACAGGTTGGTTTAAACCTTACCTTGGGTTGCAATAAAGGCCTTCTTCCTCGTGTAGGTCTGTTGACAAGTGTGCAAACATTATAATTTATACCATACTTTCAGCCCTCTAAGTGACTCTATTGAGCAGCATTGGTGTTATCGACTTTTGGGTTTCAGGTTATAAAGATAGAAACGACTCACAAAGTAAACATCATATATCAGCTCAGTACTCGATAGTCATCTGATGAAGGGACATGAACTAGACCGTCAAGGTCGTTACAAACAATAACGAGACTGTCAATACTTCTAATAAATATCCAAACACGGCCAACTGTATGTCCATACCACATCACAAACCAGGTCACTTATTCCTTATAACTTCTTACAGTGTAACTATGTAAAGCGTTAATGATAAGAAAGACATACGTCGATGTAGTTGGCGTTGATGTAGTCGGAGTGCTTGTTCCCAGGCGTCTTCTGTAGGACAACCCGAGAGTGGTCATCTGGAACAAATCAACAGAAAGAGATCTAAACTTACTAAACTGTACAGCAGCCATACAGGTGATATGCCACAGCGTTCTAAGAAATAGATCTTACAGAATTAGCGTTGATGTGATATAATAGACAACACGCTGAGTATGTTACAGGTGACTAAATATAAAGTCGGATTATGCATCATACGATATGCAGCTTGGGACAGTTATTCATCTGAATAAAGAAGTAGAGAAAGGATTACTTAGCTTAGATGTACACGTAATTGTATATTCTATTTCACCGATGAATTGTCAATATTTATTTTCGTGGTATGTCGCAGTATATACTATTCTATGTTAAAGGCATGAAAAGCAGAGCTCGTACATGGATATAAGGATTTGAATCTGTTCTTGGGCCTGTGTTCTGGGGAGGCGGCGACTGCGTGGGGGTGAAGCAGACCCACAGGCACTCTCTGGAAATACAGACGCATATAACTATTTCTTCACTAAGAGTTGAGTTAAGGTATATGAAATACATACAGATGTTCGATATAAGAGTCTTAATGGAGGGCACAATGTGCATATGCAACTTCAATCATCAGAGTCATCAGAGTGTACACTACATCAATTGTTATCTTATCTCACATAGAAACGTCGTTTTTGACTCTCTGAACGCTCTTCTATTGTTTTCAATGTATCCTGCTTACAAGCGAGTAACATTTTCTATGTTACCCGTTGGAAATACTGAACTGTGGAAATCCATTTGGTACTTTGTGTTAGTAATTCTTTATCTCGAATAACCGAGTCACGTATGATGTACGGAAATGTTTGGGAATGCAAATTGATGGAAGGGAGAGAACTCTAAATTTGTTTTTCTTATCGTCTGTCGTTGTCGGTATTGGGTACTTGCCTAATTATGTTATTCCTTATTATGATCCAATACCCGTGCTGCAAATATACTAGCCACATAAAGAAACTGTATAGTTCAAATATATTGCGATGTACGGTTAGATACATACGTTTGTTCACTGGTCTCTCGGGGCCTATGGGTTGATGTACCCTCTATGGCTGTTTAGGTTAGAACCAAACATAAAGGGTGCATTAAGCCACGTCCCCCTCGTGACCAGTGAACGACTTATAATATTCCATCAATATTTGAGATTTGGTTTGGACACTGTCTGCGGCATGGCAGACGCAGCATGTAAGATACCCTATGGAACGCATAATGCATTCCTCGAAAGCTCTTCGAATATTTTTGACTCATCAGTTCTATTTCATGCAGCCACATATGGGATTACTACTTTGTAATGACACAAATCTGCAGTAATATCTGTTTTGGAGCAAAGCAAACGTCAGTTATTTGACGGAAATGTACGGCCCTATTGGGTTTGGAAGGAGAGATAAAAGAAATATTAATAGGCACAGTGTAACAGAATAAAGTAGGTACACTTTTACGTACCTCATGCTCGGACACAAACTTATCCTTTCCCTTCGTGATGTATTCTCGAAGCTCAGATACCTTCACCATGGTCGATTCCACATTGACGTAAACGTCATCAGCAGCCATCTCTTCAACTTAAGAATCATAGATATTCACTGTTGCAGACATCCCAATTTTGGATACTACACTCTTCAAAACAAAAGAAACGCACAGGCGTTTTCAGCTGTTCATTTCGATATAGTTTTACAGCAATCGTCATAACAACTCCGTTAATCATGTCGTGGTTGTTGTGTATTGCGCGCAAACGCATCGTAAAATTTGTTTGTAAACGGACAAAACGTTTTCCACGTAATGCACATGTAATGCGTGTGACACATGAGTAGAAACATCAACTACATAAAGGGAAACCAAATTCATCATTTTATTACAAAGTTTATGACGTAAACGAAGGTTGAACGCTACTGACCAAAATATCGCCATTGGACGTTTGGAATCAGGGAACTCCCATTCTGTCGTTGAAAGACACTTTAACGTCTAGTAAAGCAGCATATCTCGATTATGGCATCAAGTTACCCGCTTCAATTCCACCCAAGATCGTCACAGAAGCGGAAGACCAAGAGTGAGTGCTCCTGCTCAGGACCGATTCATCCGGGTATTTCACCCATTTGCTACAGCAACGGACACTGCAGGACAGGTGCCTGGTCTTCGAAGAATTTCCAGTCAAACCAAGTCGCCTGAGAGAAGTGAGAATTCGAGCATATCGACCAAGAGTTGGACCTGTCCTGATACGACTATACTGACAACGATGCGTCCAATGGCACAACATGGATACAGACATGGAACCTGGGGTACTGACAACGATGCGTCCAATGGTACAACATGGATACAGGCATGGAACCTGGGTTACTGACGCGTTTGGTTCAGCAATAAATCGTGTTTCCTCCTCCAACAACGAAATGGGAAACATCGTCCCTATCGACGTCGACACGAACGTTTTGCACCGAACTGCGTTCGACAGGTGGACAGGTTTGGTAGAGGTTGCATCATGGTGTGTGTGTTTGTGTGTGTTAGTGTGTGTGTGTGTGTGGGGGGGGGGGGAGGGGGGTCCTACACGGGTAGATCAGAACTAGTGGTGGTTCACGCCAATCTTACAGCAAATCCTGCGACCTCACCTCCTCTCACTTTTTAACCGCCAGAGGGAGCTGTTTTAATACGACAACGCTCTACAACAACAGCTCGTGTTACAGGTGCCTCTCTAGCCAATGCAAACGTCAATGGCATTGGCTTCCAAATCACTTGATCCGAACCCGATCTAGCATCTGGAGGACGAACTTGATCGACGCGGCCGTAAACGTCACTATCGTCCTCAGACACTTGCACAACTTGCCAACGCGTTGCAGGAGGAATGGCGAAGATATCCCCAAGCAAATATCCAAAGACTTGTGCAATCCCTTCCAAGGCGGTGTCGAGCAGTGACGACTGCAAGGGGTGGTGTCACATGGTACTGATCTGAACGCCCCCTTGTGTCCACATATGAGCAGTGAGTGAACTGAAGTAATGCTGACTATAACAACAATAACATGTTCATCCGTATGTCCAGTTTCATTCATCTATGTTCAAATATAATCGACTTATGTACACTTAACTGCGTAATAATATTTCCTTATTTTTGGCCAGTACGTTTCTGTTTTTTAAGAGTATGTGAGGAACATCTGCTCGGACTAGGAGCAATGCAATTAAACAAAAAACGTTTCACTAAAGGCTGTAAAGATAACCTGATGTGATAAAGATCGTGTAGCCAGTTGCTTTCCGCTGATCGCGATATCAAGGTTAGCATTGAGAGGACTCACATATTCCATTCCATATTTTGATCACTGCCTTAAGGTTCAGAGTGACGAACTATTCACTGTGATACTGAAGAACGAAAAGCATCGTGAACAGTCTTGTTCATATGTTAAAAGTTGCAACAATAAATACCTCAGTAAAACTTTCAAAAATGTTGTTACATATACTGAGTCAAAAAGAAACTTCACAAAATGTAATTTGAAAAATAATGAATAATTTTTCTCTGATGATACATCTATGTATCCGAAATGGGATCCCTATCTTTCGACTCTAGAAAAACGTTAGCAAAACCCACTCAAACCCATCCATTCGTCGTGCAAATGACGTTAGTGCTAAATCAGGTTTTGCACGTGCAGTCGATCACGTGATCTTCGAATCGAAGTTTTCTTCATATGCACGTGTTTGCATTGGCCTAAAGAATTGAAAAAAAACACTTTTAAACCACAGTTCTAACGGTACTTGAAATGCCACGATTGTCAAATGTGCAACGTGAACGTGCCGTTGGCATGTTGCAAGCGGGAAGATCATTTATTGACGTCGCAAGAGCAATGAGATGCAGCCGTACTGTGTATGACTTGCGAAGTCGTCTACAACAAACTGGCACCACTTCTGATCGCCCAAGGTCGGGTCGTCCACGTGTGACGTCACGAGCAGAAGACCGTCAAATCGTCCTACGTCACCTACGTGACAGATTTCTGCCGGCTACACGAACCAGGGCTGAGATGTTTAGAGGTCGACTTTCCTCACAGGCCATTCGAAATCGGATGCGGGCTGCCAATCTCCATTCTCGACGTCCATATCGTGGGCCAATATTGACGCCGTTTCATCAACGTCAACGTCTGCTGTGGGCCCAACGTCACCTCCGATGGACCCAGAGAGACTGGAATCGAGTCGTCTTTAGCGATGAATCCAGGTTTACCCTCAGATTCGCGGACGGCAGGCATAGAGTCTGGAGACGACGTCATGAACGGTATGCCCAATGTTGTGTACAGGAAGTCGACAGATTCGGGGGCGGAAGTTGCATGGTGTGAGGTGCTTTCTGTGGGAACAACCGTTCCCGACTTCTGGTCATCCGTGGAAACCTCACAGCTGCTGCTTACCGCGACCAGGTGCTCACCCCTGAACTCGTTCCTTTCATGGCGGCTCATGGCCCAGGTCTACAGTTCCAGCATGATAATACTCGGCCGCATACCGCGATGTTGACACGAAATTTCCTTCAAAACGCTGGAATCAACGTCATGGACTGGCCATCGAGGTCCCCTGACCTGAATCCAATAGAGCACGTTTGGGATGCACTTGGGAGAAGGCTTCGTGGTCTTAGGAACCAACCTCAGAATTTGCAGGAACTTGGCGCTGCCTTGCAAGAGCAATGGGGCAGAATCCCCAACCACGTGTTCACAAGCATCAGGCAGTCGATGAGGAGATGGTGTTTGGCAGTGGTGAATGCGCGGGGCCGTCATACACGATATTGAACTGAGAAATTTCGCATTTTTATTCTTGTGACTTGACATTCTGTATACCCATGTTTTGGAACGGCGGTGTAGCCTAATGGAACTGATTATGGCACTGTCAGTGTATCGAGTACATCACACAGATCTCAGCAATGAAATAATAACAATTTAACCATCTTACCATCTCTTGTTCTTTTATAGTGCCCTGAAGAAAGAATGTGAAGTTTCTTTTTTGACTCAATATACTTTATGTTCAAAACAATTTCCCTTTTTGACTTGTACCATATGTTTTCACTTACAATAGAAGGTCATACTACCCCTACTCGGAATGGGGTGAACACATCTAAGGCTTTCGTAATTATTCCAAAACAAAATCGTATACATATATAAATGTACAAAGCTGTTTATGAATAGAGAGAGAGTTTTTCTCGTTTTCAAATTTCAATGCACTTATACTTACCCAGAAATGCTGGATTAATAATGGCATCGGGCGAAGTTGTGGCGACTTCAACATTCGTCATTCGTTGTTTCCGTCTGTGAAATGTGGTCAAAGTGCATTACAAACACAATGTAACCTCAGTTATCAACTAAAAAGGCAACATAGTTATCTTAGTAATTTAAGGAAATAGCTTTCAACTGTAGCAATATATAAATAAGACCAGACTATCTATAAAATGTGTGCAATGCTTTGTACAGTTGTAAACTGTTATACTTCGTAATGGTATTTTGTAATGCAGTAAACTGTCGTGTTTTGTAATGCAGTAAACTGTCGTGTTTTGTAATGCAGTAAACTGTCGTGTTTTGTAATGCAGTTAACTCTTATGTTTCGTAATACGTCAACAGTAAACTGACGTGTTCTGTCATGCAGTAAATTCTTATGTTTTGTAATACAGTAAACGGTTGTTTTGTAATATTGTAACGGTAAACTGTTGTGTTTTGCAATGCAGTAAACGGTTATGTTTTGTAATGCAGTAAACGGTCGTGTTTTGTAATGCAGTAAACTGATGTGTTTCCAAATACAGTATAAATATACCCCGCAGCCAAAGATTATGTGAAATGTGCACAACTATTAATTCAAACTTGATTACCATGTTCTCCTGTGTTGTGCCAAGTATCATCATCTAAGGGAAACGTATATCAGCCAACATTTCTTTGAAAATCCATCATTCCATAGATTCGCTCAGCTTATGCAATCCACTTAAATGAAACAGCTATGTTCCTGTACAAAGTGTTCAACGCACGTCGTGTAACTTCATGAACTTTAAAACTAAAATTCATGCAATATGTAATTTTCTGAATAAAACTGATATTTTATACTTATCCTGAGTTATGATTATATGCTTGTCTCCCTTTTCTATCCGAAAGATAATGGAACACTTGAAATCCCTTGAAGTTCCCTTCAAAGAGGTGGACGTCAAATCATTACTCACCCACGAGTAGCCTCCCCTGCCTTCCTAAATTGGCGCCCTTATAGGTCACATGACCGGCCATGTTTGTCACTCTCTCCGAATTTAAAGCCCAAAAGGTCTATCAGAGGGGATCCTATTGTCTGCATGATGAGCCGAAATGCTCCTGGGTGTAACATCCATACCGTCGGGGATGGTTGTAGTGGACGAGATAGAGCGTCTGCCATAACATTCTTTGCTCCTGGGATGTGACTCGCCTTTATGTAGATGTTCAGATCGTCTACGATGTTGAACAGATAAAAAGTGAGGTTTAACAAACTTATTGATCTTGTTGATCCCTATTTGTTGATGTAAAACGATACTGTGGAGTTGTCCATGTGGACCGTAATCATTGCGTTCCTCAGTATCCTCGACCAGTGTTGTAAGGCGTTGATCACTGCTTTCATCTCCAATTGGTTGATGTGGAGAAGTTGATCCTGACTCGTCCACTTCCCTGCTGCCACCTCGTTGTCGAGGCGAGCACTCCATCCCTGAAGTGACGCATCTACGTAAAGGTGAGTGTTGCAGGTCGGGGCTGTTAAAAAGGTTCCTCCGCAAACATTCGACTTCTGAGTCAACCATAGTAGGTATGGGTTCAGGTTGTCCGGTAATATCAGCGGATCCAAACTGTTCAGATGGGCGTTCACAAATCTTTGTAGTGGGCGCAATTGTAACTTCCCTCTGCAAGTCATGTCTTGAGCTGAGGTCAGTAGACCGAGTAGACATTGCCCGTCGTCCAGGTAGAAAACACTGCATAGACCTCGACGATGTAGATAAATGACGATGGGTTTGGTCACCCGAGTAAACAACCAGGGGGCTGACGATATTCCAGACGGTAGCACCTTCCACTGGAAGTGAGGACCTTTGAATAGGAATCTTTGATATTTCCTTGAGTCTGGATGTATAGGGATGTGTAGATAACCATCCTGTAGATCTATGCAGACGAGGTAGTCTAACGGACGAACAAGATGTCGGAGCTGAGGAAGATGAATCATCTTGAACTTCTGCGAAGATAATCCTGGTTGACTGACTGAGTTTGGTTTTGCACCGCTTTTAGCAATATTCCAGCAATATCACGGCGGGGACACCAGAAATGGGCTTCACTCATTGTACCCATGTGGGGATTTGAACCCGGATCTTCAGCGTGACAAGCCAACACTTTAATCACTAGACTACCCCTAATCCTGGTTGAAATTTCTCATGTTGTAAATGAGTCGGAATTTCTCCTTGGAATTCTTTTCCGCTACTAGGAAAGTAGAAGCCGGGCGTGAGATGCTCTTGAATTATGTCTTCGACTGCAGCCTTGTCAAGCAGTGTATTGATAGCGTCGTCCAGTTTCTCTCTCTGTTCGGTCGCGTAATTGGAGATAAGTGGATTGCTTGTGAGTTGTGGGATGGCTTCTAACTGTACCTTGTATCCTCTGCGTAATATCTGAGACACGTAGTCGTCCTCTAGTATTCCCCAATTTTCCCAGTACCGTTGCAGATGTCCACCCACTGTCAACGGTTGTACAGGAACAGCTGGGGATGGAAGTGTCCAGTCGTTCCAAACCTGACCTTCAGCGTCTTGCTCCTCTTTTACCTCTGGGAGCACGTCCTCTTCCAGAGGTGATCCTATGAATCCTGGTTGAGCGACGAAAAGAGCCTCTTCCGCCTCTAGAGCTGGAATATTCCTTTTCTCTGGCCTTCTGGACTCCCGAGAATTTAGACTTGTATGAGTAGCGCTGAGACGTCTGACGAATAACGTTTGTCAAGGTATCTATGGATTGGATCATCATAACCTCTCTTGAATCGTGTGTAACATTCCTGGCAATTTCTTCAATTTTTCCTCCAAAGAGAGATGATGCTGACCATGGGACTCTGAGTAATGGTTTAGTAAACCGTTCGCTGCAGGTACACGCCGATAATAAACCCTGTCTTCTCAAGAGCGTTAGGCCCGCTGATGTAGATGCCAGATGTTCCGAGATAAATTGCTGATCCTTTTTGTAAATCAGTAGAGCAGAAAAGATCATCCGGTGCTCTTCGAAAGTCGAGGTTCCTGAATTCGAGATAAGCGCCTCGTTGATAGCTCTAGATCTGGCTAATCCAAAAAAGATACGTCTTATAGTCGTATCCAATTGTGCTATCTTCTTATCCTCTATTTTGTAGGATTTATTGCGGGACTCATTGATGATCTTGTAATCCTCGTCGATCTCAGGTGCCTTGAAGAAAGGTTCCATATGATGCAAAGGAAATCTCCTGCTGTTAAACGACAGGACATGCTGACCTTGGCTTTTAGTGGCGTTATCGAAGGCTGCCTTGAGATTATCAGTTATCTTAGAGACCAGGTCGATAGGTGGAAAGGTGAGCGTGTCGAAGTCGTTATTATACATCTTTTAGGTGAATGCTTCATTCGTATACTTAGATGGCGACTCTAGTTCCAGACCGTTTGCAATCCATGAGGCTACTTCATCCATCATTTCCCGATCCGATGAGTCATATCTGCACGCAAGCCTGAGTGCGGGTGAGTGATCTCGGTGCGTGTCCCTCCTAGAGTCTTCAGGACGAGGATACTGCAAACGGGAATCCTACCTAGTGTCTTGTGTAGACTCTCTGCATCTTCGCACAGGTTGATTTCTTGACGTAGGGTCTTCCCTCTGAAGTGAAGATTGCCTGCGCGCAGGCTCTGAGTCTGATGGTGACAACGATCCGTAATCTGTGAAGATGGTAGGATCTAGGAGAATGACTTGATGCGATTCTGCGTGAAGCGTCTCTCCTGATGTTAGCAGTGTTGTTTAAACTTCTAACTTCGGACGGTGAAGATCTCCGGGAGTGTGAGCCTTCGCGCAGGCCTTCCTCTTCATCCAATACAGCTGTAACAGCTGTTGTGCCTTCGTGCAGGCTGGTAGATCTAGGAGGTGTCTTAGTAGCAGGTTTCTCCTGTGCAAATCTGCGCTCCATCAGAGACATCACCTGTTCCGTGAATTGTTTCATGAACAATCCCGGGTCGAAATTCTGCGACGTATGTTGCGACTGCTGCAGGGTAGATGATGCTTGAGAGCATGCTGATGCCTCTTCTTGATGTAGTTGAGAAGAGTTGACGCTCTTAGCGTGTCTGGTACCGGATGTCTGCGTCGACAGAAGGTCCTCATTCATAATCTGCGCTGACGTAGTTGCTGATCTCGCTGATGTATGTGAAGCAGCAGGCTGCGATGTTCTACCGATGATTGTTATTTCAGGTGACAGTATCGGAGGGTCATCAAAGACGTCCGCTTCCTCCGGAGGTACAATCTCCTGAGAGAAAGACCTGGTCTTCGAAGTATATCTAAGTAGAGACTTCCACAAAGTTTGTGATGATCTGTGCATCTTTGTCTGCGATGACAGCTCTGCTGACGCCGATCTCTTCTTGGAGGAACCGGAGACCAAGGCTGGAACGGACGTCTGCCCAGTGGAACGCTTGGCGATTCAAAGAAACAGTGAACATCAATATCAGTAACCAGCACAAGGTTAATAGCGCAATCATTTGATTTACCAGACATGACTTTAGAATACCTTCTTACCCAGTCCTTTGCTCATCTATGAACAGAAACAATTTAATTATTAATTTCAAAATTCAATAATTTCTGACAAACATTACAGCGAGAGCAAAATGGACATAATCAATCAGAAAATACGTTGTCATCAAATGTAAATAACAACAACGTACAAAATACGTAATATTATGATATAATTTCATAACATTTTGATACTATATAAGCCCAAAACCGTATACAGCTGAAATTTAGATGTAAAAAGGTCAAAATATCCTAGAAAAAGTGGCGTATAGGGACCCAGGTGCCTTCACAACCATCCTCCAGGGCGATGAAGGAGAGAGTGACAAACATGGCCGGTCATGTGACCTATAAGGGCGCCAATTTGGGAAGGCAAGGAAGGCTATTCGTGGGTGAGTAATGATGTTACGTCCTCCTCTTTGAATGGAACTTCAAGGGATTTCAAGTGCTCCACTATCTTTCGGATAGAAGAGGGAGACATGCATATGGTCGATTCCAACGAAAAGTGTACACAGCTAGGTACACGGGGTCCACAATAGAATTGCTTGCACCTTGTAATTATATATGTATAGTTGGAAAACCAACTGCAAACCTTATGCAGATAAATTGCACAAGGATCATGCATCAAATTGCTGAAAAGCTTGTGCAAATATCGTACATGTGAACAGCTGCATTTTGGTGTAAAGTTTTGTTCGGAATTCGCCAATTTTCACAGATTGTTATCATTTATTGAACTCATGACAATAATGTTTTCAACGTTACGAATTTGTTTTACAATACATCAGTTCATGTGTAAACAGTTCCTTTAAACAGTATGGAATATTTTGCAAATTTAGTTTAAAACAGTCGCCTGAAGTAAGTCGCTATATTTACACTAGTGAGTCTAAACGTCTGATGAGAAGTACAGAAATTGAACTAAAATCAATACATCTGAAATTGTATTTACCAAATGTTTCAACTGACTTTTGTATCCAAAGAAAGCACATCACAAATGTTTAAAACGCTTGAACTATTACCGTATACCATATACCATTATGTACAGATAAACATCTCACTAAAACAATCAATACATTATGCGTCTTACTGAACTACAACACTGCTTTAATTACCCATATTTTGCAATGAAAATTGCTATTAGATAGACATTTACAGAACGTTTCAACTACAAAAACGAGCTACCTACGAATACGACATACCTTTGACAAATCTAATTACTAAACCCATGCAACTAACTTCTACTAAAGTCTCAATTCTCCTATGTTCGCAAGTGCATCGGTGACAGTCCTGAACAAGATATACAACTTCAAACACACTGACTGATGTTACCTACAAATACACATGTTACCAACGAATACACATGTTACCAACGAATCTACCGTTTATCGCGTGATATCAAGCAAACGTTTACTTTTATCACCAAGATCAACTTGTTTTCTGACTTTTCAATCAAAGAGAATTCATTATATCACTATAATAAAGTCTAAACCACGAACTGAAGTGCATCACTGAATAGAACATTTTTATTGAACGCTCAGTTATGTAGCCATTTGAAATTCCAAGGAACCATTTCAATCTACTAATATGCAGTACTGCGTACCTTATCAGTTTTATGATCTGCAATAATTGTTTTCAGTATGAATTATGTTATAGCAGCGTATTGTGTTCTCTATTTCATTTTGTTAACAACGAATACATGTTACGTACAAATACCGTGAGCCACAACCCAGCGGGACACCATGTCTTACCAGTTTGAGCCCCCATGTCAATTTCACTTGCAGTCTGTGGCCTTATTTTACAATAACAAGACTTAAAACCTCACTAAAATTAAATTTGGTTAGTTGTAACAGGTGTCATATGCATCCTATCTTATTGTGACATGGGTTTATTTATATAACATTCTTACAGAAAATGTAAAATACACTTACTAATCACCAATATGTTGTCTGGTCACATCTATGATGACTTCCAAATGGAACACATGTCACGTATTGCCATTCTATCAATCTATTTGAATGTGATCAGTTGTTGATACTTGTAGGTAACATTTGGGAGTTAAAATTTACCTTCAAATACCGGTTATTTTGTGTGATATCTTCGTAAAAACAGCACAGAAAATTTTCAGATGTGGCACACGTATAACTTGTGGGCCTTTACACTTGAACTTAGGATATCATTCACTAATGTGTTCATCTGTGGAAACAACACCATGTTTCACTAGGTAAATGTGTTCATCTGTGGAAACAACACCATGTTTAATGGTATTTGTAGGTAACGTGATTTATGTACCAAATTATTTAAACTTTGATTTTCGTAACATTTTTTTCAGATTATTGCTATCAAGTTGTACTTGTAAGAAATATTAGTATAACGCCATTGCATTTCCGAGTACTTTACATATTAATGCTTAGTAAACTGTCAATGAAAATTAATACAAAACATAACCTTGTGTTGAAAATGATTTACATAAATTGACATTGAGCTAAATCTTATCATTGACAACTGTATTCGTAGGTAACGCAAAAACCCACTTGAAATCAAAATTACCAAAATTACGAATTAAGCCCTAGACAAAATCATTTCAGGGGATTTATTCTCGAACTATTTGGCAAACAGATTAATAAACTTCTGTTCATCCAGTTTGACTAGTATTTAACACATAACATGTTTTCAACAAAACATTTGTAAAATATAAGTCAAAATGAATATAAATGACCTGTTTTTGTCTCCCAGAAGCTTAAGTTTTAATTAAAAATAGTCATGTTAAAAATGTCCCGAATCGTCTCACTTTTGCCGATGTGATGGGCACCCCCGAAATAAGTGAAAATAGTAATGGTAAATTGTTATGGGCCCAAACATGCTGTGTACACTTTTCGTTGGAATAAGGGTCCGAGGCCTTATACTGTAATAAATCTGTCTGTCTGTCTGTCAAACTCTTATGCTTTGTAACACTGTCACCTAACGATTGCACAGTAAAGTAATGTCTTATTCCCGTGTAACGTAATGTTTTCTAAAGGTCTTAATTGTCTGTAGTACATTGATGGCATTCTCTGTCGTGCTGTAAAATGTTTGTTACCGTCTGAAAAATGAAAATCTTGAACGTTTTGAAATGTTTTGAACTATTATATTTTTTGATGGTATGAGGATTTATAACACTGTTGATTGCAATGCATTGTAATCTTACTGATTGTAATGGTTGTATCGTTGACCAGTGGTTTTAATATTGCATTCTGTTATGTTTTGTACTGTGATGTGCACAGTGTTGTCATGTTACACACCATAATGCTTTTTAGAGTGTTTGCAGTGTTTTGTAAGCGTGTTATATGTGAGCTTAATTACCTCTTCAGGAGATATACAGCTATAATCAGCAGCACGGCGAGGACACAGACAAGCGTGTACGCCACACCCACACTGGCTAGACAGCCCACGTTCGGGAGTTCTAAAAATGTTGATTAGCAATATTTACTGTCGCAAAATGTAATTTTCTGAATAAAATTGATATTTTATACTTATCCTGACTCATTGTTGTCTCCCTCTTCTATCCGAAAGATAGTGGAACACTTGAAATCCCTTGAAGTTCCATTCAAAGAGGAGGACGTAGAATCATTACTCACCCACGAGTAGCCTCCCTTGCCTTCCCAAATTAGCGCCCTTATAGGTCACATGACCGGCTATGTTTGTCACTCTCTCCGAATTAGGATTTGCAGTGAAATTCAGAGTGCCATGAGAGGGGAGGTTGGGTGGAGTTGACCTCATGAGTCAGAATAAGTATAAAATATCAATTTTATTCAGACAAATACATATATTTCCTTATCCTGACTCATGGTTATATGCTAACAGAATCCAACGGTGGTGGGTCAGACCACCTCTTGAATTCACTGGCTGTTGTTTTATGTCCTGAATTCCCTCACCAACACCCCCAACCCACCCCCACCAACCCCCACCCCCACACACACACACACACACACACACACACACACACACACACACACACACACACACACACACACACACACACACACACACACACACACACACACACACACACACACACCACCACCACCACCATGGGAACTATGACAGCACTATGACAATCCTGTTCTTCACACTATCCTCTGATTTATCAGGGGGACCACAATTTGTCAGACTTTCTTATGAAAGGTTCTTCTGACTTTATAGTGTGGATATAGATATACTAGTGTCTTACTAGTTATCTTTCACAACTCGGTGTCTTGAT
The DNA here is from genome assembly GCF_003918875.1 of Haliotis rubra. Lineage (NCBI taxonomy): Eukaryota > Metazoa > Mollusca > Gastropoda > Lepetellida > Haliotidae > Haliotis > Haliotis rubra. The sequence goes on along the minus strand of NW_025767224.1, from coordinate 237,700 downwards.
GCGTACATCAAGTGGAGATGTGACCCTTTTAATTTTATGTACGAGTAATTCCTATACAAGTACAGGGTCTTAATCACTCATGCTAGCCTGTCTTAGACGTTCACATGGACTTTCAACTATTTAATTCTCGGAGCGATGGTATCAATAAGTCATGTGATAAAAAGGGTGAGATTTTCTCAGCGCCTTTGTGGAACCATTAGCTGTTGTGCTACAACAAGTGGCCCGAATTGATGAATGTCTGAGACGTCCTCGGTGGCGATGTCTCTGAGATAATAGTTGGCAAACACCATATCAGATTTCCAAAAGCAGCTCTCAATTATAGTTGTAATCGAGCAATTTCCATGTAGAGCGAGTGTAGACGCCAGAGTTCTAACTTCGTGTGGATTGGAGGCTCGTGGAGGTTCAAGTCCTGCTGCTTTATAGGCCCTTAGTATAACGATTCTCATCCAAACTGATATGGTTGTTCGTTAGACTTCTGTGGGAGTTTCCGTAGATAAGGGAATGAAAAGGTGCTTGAAATTTCGTCTCCTTGTTTATGTTCGATTTAAATAGATTTTCAAAGCTCTGACTGGACAGAAGGATAAATCTTGTGTATCCTCTGGACAAAGGACATTGGATAATGCTGGTATATGGAATTGTCTGTCAGGCTGGCCGGGCAGTTGATTCTTTGCAATAAAATCCCATCTTAGTCCTAAATGTACAATATTACGATGACCTGTTTCAAATCGTGTCCGCTCAGTTCAAAGGATGTCCGCTCTAGAGGCTCGTAGTCGTCGCTTGTAAGATGTTGCAACACTATGTTGAGATCCCAAGCAGGAGCCTTAAATTTCTTTTGTTGGTCTACTAACTTGAACAAGCGTAATAAGGCCAGTAATTCTGGTACTCTGGTCAATTTAACACTTGTTTTCATGGTGATAACTGTACTGAGCGCAGCTAAGTAGGTTGAGCGTGTAGAACCTTTTAAACGTCTCGTCTGTCGTAGATAACAGAAATATTCCGCCACTTGAGGATGAGATACTCTAGAAGCAGAACATCCTTTCCGTCTTGCATATAACTCAAATCTCTTCCATTTGTCATCATAAAACGAGCGAGTTCAACAACGTTGAGCAAGTGTTACTGCTTTTGCCGCTCTGGTGGAGTACCAGCTTTGATACAGGGTTCCCGTGAGCGTGCTTGGTGTGCGGATGGACGAGAAGGTTCGACCACTCTGGTAGTTTCAGGCTTGGATTTCCTAGTTCTTGAATGAGGACGGGAAATCATACCTTCGCTGGCCAATAGGGTGCGACCATAATCAGTTGTAGCGCTGTCGTGTGTTTGATTTTCTTTAGTACTTGTGGTATTAATACTGGAGGTGGTAACGTGTACGTATTTGGTCCCTCCCATGAGATGCTTAGAGCGTCTGTTGTCCATGCCTGAGGATCCGGTACTGGTGAGGCGAATGTTGGTAACAGTTTCTTGAACAGATAAAAGGTGACGTTTGACAAACTTATGGATCTTGTTGATCCCTGTTTGTTGATGTAAAATGCTACTGTGGAGTCACTTCGGTGTCGAGGTGAGCGCCCCATCCCTGAAGTGACGCATCTACGTAAAGATGAGTGTTGCAGGCAGGATCTGTGAAAACGGTTCCTCCGCAAACATTCGACTTCTGAGTCCACCATAGTAGGTATGGGTTCAGGTCGTCCGGTAATATCAGCGGATCCAAACTGTTCAGATGAGCGGTCACAAATCTTTGTAGTGGGCGCAATTGTAACCTCCCTCTGCGAGTCATGTCTTGAGCTGAGGTAAGTAGACCGAGTAGACATTGCCAAGTGGTGGCGCGTGGTCCTGTGCTTAAAGCTCAGGTCACAAATCGGTGAAGTTAAGCAGCGTCGAGCTCGGAGAGTCCTTGGATGGGTGACCGTGTTTGGCAGCTTGACTCCTGAGAGTTTCTAGGACTTGAGTCCTGCCCCACAACGAAGCACATGTGATACATGTGGTCTCACCTTAGGCAAGTGAGTTTGTTCAAAATTGCCTCTGTTCACCCAGCAGGAAAATGGGTACCCGGTGGAAAAAAGTCATATGACTATAACCTTCTAGCGCCTAACAGGCACTGGAAAAAAAATCCATCTTTCCAAGCTTGGAAATGTCTTGGAAAGATGATGTTTCCAAGACATTTCCAATTTTTGGAAAGATGATGTTTCCAAGACTTTCCAATTTTGGAAAGATGATGTTTCCAAAAATTTCCAATCTTGGAAATATCCGCAAGGGGAGATAACTGGTGGGTGATGGTAAATTATTGTTCTGCATGGGCTAATTGCAATAGTGGCATGGGGCGGCATGAGTCTTTCATGGGGTCGTTAAGGCGACTGGCGGTAGTCTTTGATGTTTGGTGTTGTTTTAGTAATGATTGTTTAAGGGGTTAACGAAAGGATAATCGACTTGACTAGTCGAAATTGCAGTGGTGAACACATTTTAAATGTTCAATGTTTTAGGTGAAAAGTGAATTTTGTCACGTTTAGTTTAGGTATGTGTCATCGTAAGCTTATATCTAGTGAGTGAGAGTTAATTTCGTACAAGGGCCACCGACCCGTTATACAATTATGAAGATAACAATACAATCCAGCGCCATATATAATATTAAGCTGTATGTTTACATGTACAATGTCTTATTTAACCTTATACTCTATATTCGACAACTTCGCTCTTTTTGTCAATGCAAAAAATATAAACTTAGCAAGATTGTTAACAGTTGTAGAATTGGAAGACAATAATAAGTTGATAAATTTAGTTTCACATGGATTATTTATGTAGTATTGTTGTAGCAGGCTGTTTCTCAGATCACAGTAAAATGAACATTTAATAAAGAATTGGTACTCTGATTCAATGGTAAGTACAATACACAGAGGGCAGAATCGCTCATGTTGTTTTATATTTACTTTTCGCCCATATTCCAACATTAAAGGATGGTCTGAACAACGAAACCTACTCGAGGCAAAACGAATCGTTGCGTTGCCATCAATCGTTGCGTTGCCATCAGTCGTTGCGTTGCCCTCCTAGGGGGTCGAGTGATGGTGTCACCATGCACTAACTTCCACCGGACCCCGTAGTTCGTGCTAGATGGGTTATGTTTGTGAGTGCGAAGCGAGCGTTTGTGGAAGCTTGGAACGATATCTTAAATATGTTCAGATCGCTTCGCGGCAGTTAAAGAATCAAAACAACCTACTAGTATTAGTACAATAAATATATGATTGATGACCAAAAAGATTTCCCATGACACAACTTGAAGCATAACGATTTCTTTCTCGGAAGCGAGGTTGTGGTGGAAGTGGCAATAATATTGTAAGTAGTATTATATTGACATTCCACCTCGCTTCCACGAGAGAAATTGTTATGTTATAAGATATGTCATTCAAAAATCCTATTTGACATCAATCAAATATAGATTTTACTAGTAGTAGAAAGTAGTTTTGATTTTGTAACTCGGTGAAAACCAACCTAAATAGCATTTATTCTCAGACTGGCGGATGTTTTTAATAATCGTAACATCACGGGCTAAAGTCTGTTAAAGAATTAATGAGATTATGGTTTGTTTTCACAAGTTAGAAAATCGAAACTACTTTCTACTCGTAGTTAAACATGTATTTGAGAAATGGCCAACAGGATTTGGCATGACACAACTTGTAACATAACGATTTCTTCCTCGGAAGCGAGGAAGTGACAATACTGCCCAATAAATTTCTTGCTACATTCACGTGGTAAACGTCCACTCACCAGTATGTAGCTACTAGTCAACGTGCGTCTTTATATTTGGTCTTATTATCCTAATTAGTTTATTATCATACTTGTATGCATTTTGAAACTAAATAAAAATCTGTAGGCGATCTGCCTATACTTATAACTGGAATATCTAGACATTTTATAGTTTGCCAATGTAAATCATAATTCGCACACGCCCTAGTGTATGTTGTCATTACTTCACGACGAAAACAATGATTCTGTGGAATGCTACGAAAAATGAAAAAAAACCAAAATGCAATTATTAAAATTAAAACAGATTAGAGTTATAAGAACAATGTCAGGCGATTACTTTGTTCAAGGAATGTATCCATCAATATCCACAAAAATGAGTGATATACCATTCACTTGCAGCAGTTCCAAATGATGTGTCTTTTAACAGTCTAATACATGTTTACGAAAAGTGATATATCGTTTCAGGTATCTCACATTGGTATATAGTCTCATTGGTCACCAAAGATAGCATACCTGGGAACTAATTGCATAATGTCCGCCATTCTTTACAAAAAATTAATTTAGTTAGCCAATAATGAGAATCTATGTCTTGGCGGTTAATCCTTGGAAAGAAGGAAGTTGTTTTACGCAGACACGACAGAGTGTATTCAGTATAGATTAGTAAATCTACATACACAAACACTACCTTTTGACAAATCCGCTGTGTAAGATAAAAGTATGGGTTAATCGTTTGATCGATGTTTATAATGTTGAGTATTTACTCCAGACACAAGAAATGCAAAATGGGAACATTTGTCGGGTTATCTAAGTGGTGTTACCACCAATTATACCTGTTATAAATTCATTAACTGACCATCAAGTGAATGATGACAAATGACATGTGTAGGTTTATACCACCTAACACGGGTTACAACAAGGGAGTATTAATTGCTGTATTGCATGTGAAAACCTATGGGCCGACACTATTTTGAGAATACGGACAGAACTTCATTGTTGCATAAGAAATACATATAAGCATTTGCTGTGTGCTAAAACTGTATTTACCTATTTACCTAAGTAAATTTTCAGAGTCTTCTAGCAATAGCAAAGTGCAAGGATGTGTTAAAAAGTAGAAACGCAGTCAAACAGTTACTGTTCGAATTGCATGAAATATGCAAGAAGCATGACATATTCAAGAACAATGTTTCCAATTTTGGAAATATGAGATTCCCAAAAATGTACAATTTTGGAATATATCTACAAGGGGAGATAACTGGTGGGTGATGGTAAATTATTGTTCTTTGCACGCCCCAGGACCTAATCCCTTGTTGATTGATGAGTGAATCAAGGCAGTTAATAGTCACCAATTAACAAGGCCTACCGCCTTCTTAATTAACACGTTTTTATGCCTCTTAAAGAAGCCTCTGGAAGTAAGTTAAATCTTTGATGGGCATTAAGAAGTGGAATGCATTACTGTGACCTGATTTTCACCTAATGAAGGAGCAAGCATATGCTCGAAACTTCGTGTTATTCTCAATAAAGAAGTAGACATCCATAACTCTTATTTTTCTGATTAAAAAGGTAAGTTATTAAAATCTGCTGAGCTGTAGGTTTGTTAATCATGTAGCGATGTGATTATTGCTCTAACACACCTGAGAGATTCGTCAACAGTGCGGTATGCACAGGCGGTGAAAATTGTATTGTATTACATTGGGTTGGTTGCATATTGTTTTGTTTTATGCTGTCAGTTTGTATGTATGTGTGAATGAGGAACCTCACATATTATGACATTGAAAACAGACTAAACTTAACATTATTCCATGGTCAATATCGCAATGTTTGTGAAATGGTAGTATACGGAAGTTTGTTTCACATTTTTGATAATACCTTCTTTTATGCAGATAAATTTATTAAAAAATGAATGAATAATGCCATGCTTCTCTCAGAGTAAGGGAAGATAATTTATAGAGTGATTCTCATCAAATTAGATATGTCTTTATCGTCCGAACAGAATTCACAAATTACGGATGTTTTGTGTGGGTGTGTGTGCATGCACGCGTGTATAACATCTAACTTGATAGGTATTAATTAAAAATCAGGCCGATTGTAACCATAATGACTTTATTGGTTGGAACACTCCAAAACAAAAATAATTTCACTCTTCAAAAGGAACTGGAACAGTAACATTTTTCATGTTTTCATATGAGCTTCAAAACATTGAATGAAATAAATGCTGTATGATGAAATGGATCAGAGAACATTAGAATGGCATACATGACGTGTGAATGACACATGTAATGGTCAAAAATATATAATCACTATGTTAGTTAACTCATGACCAGACACGTCAAACTGGTACCGATAGATTTATGTCTAATATGTAAAAATGCAGTATTTTTAGAACCTGAAATAGAAAACACGACTTTGGAATGAGATGTTTTAATCTGAGATGAATCTGTTAGGTAGCAGTTTACTTAAGTAGAACTTAAATCAACTTCAAAAGATTGGTCATTCGCAAAGTGAAGCAGTTTCCACTTATACTGCAGTAAACAGTATGGCGATACACAACGAAACATACCACTTATGTGATAACAACTCCATGTTTATTGCATAGAGCGGCATTCCGATGTACAACGTTCAGGATAGACAAGCTGATTGAATGTTCATTGATTCCATCACTTGGACAAAGGAGTGGATTTAGACTTGTTGATCTTACTCTCCTGTTGGCCCCAACGATGTGCTAGTTGCTGAATTACCTGGTGTTAATTTGCTGCTAGTCACTATGCATATATACTTCTGTTCACCTGGTTGTAGTAACTGTTATCTTGATAACGGCGTGAGAATATACATGGAAACTCCCCTCTATCGACCTTTGGTCCAAACAGATGAGTTAAGAGAAATGTTGATGTCCCGTCCGTTACCAAATTAACATTGGATTATAGAGACAATGACAGGCCTACGTGTTGATAGAAGAGGATATTCCGGATTATGCGAATGACAGCACACCAAATGAGAAAACGAGCCAAATATATGTATAAAGATAGTGTTTCATTTCAGTCTCAGCATATAAACATTGAAATATAAAACACATAAAAAACATAGAAGGCGTAAGCCACGAGTGGTAACGGGAGACTATATGGACAGATTCTATTTAATCGAAATCGAATGTACACTTTCATGCTTCTTCTCATTACATGTATATATCCCCATGTAATAAGAGGGAACTGATCCAGAGCGATTAATGTTTCTCGCCAACAGTCTAATTACCAAACCAAACTGCACGCTTGTCGGTATCTGCTCCCTCAACCATGACGGACACAGGGACTGGGCTTCTGGCCACCTTGACAAAATTTCTTCAACCCAAACAGCGGGACATTAGGAAGGGTGGATGCTCATCAGATGTTGTTACATGTATTTGAGAATACCCCCAGTAGTTCCTGTCTGATTGCAATAAAGTATACAAGCAGTGTATATGCTTTTCGGATTTTTTAATGCATAGATGGCATAGTGACTGATCCAATTTTCCAATTTGATCTTATTTCTGTGTTTTTTTACCTCGATATTTAATCATGCAAGGTAAACATATGATGTCTATTACATATTGTATTAATAACAAATGAAACTGTACTCAGGTATATACAATTTTAACTTCAGTACACATCCAATGCTTATATGTATTTCTTATGCGTTCCGTTAAGTTCCGTTCATATCCTCCAAACAGTGTCGGCCGATAACTTTTTTCAGGCAATTAACATTGCATGCAATTCAGCGATTACTACCCCTTTGCTGTAACCAGCTGAGTGTTTGGTGGTATAAACTTACACATGTTATTTGTCATCATTCACTTGATGGTCAGTTAATGAATTTATAACAGGTATGATGGTAATACCAATCAAGTTACCCGCCAAAGGTTCCCATTTCGCATTTCATGTGTCTGGAGTAAATACATCTACTCAGCATTATGAATTAAGGTCTGATGTGACAAATGTATTACATGTTATGCAATATGCTCATGGAACTGCAGCAAGACGAATTATCAGCTGAGATACAAAACAAACATTGATCAAAGGGTTAACCGATAACACGCTGATTGATTAATTACTTTTTCTTTCACAGCGGATTTGTCAAAAGGTAGTGTTTATGTATGTAGATTTACTAATCTATAGTGATTACTACCTGTCCTGTACCCTGTACCTGTAAAACCTGTAAAACAACATCTTTCCTTCAATGTATTAACCGCCAGTAAGTTGATGGGGTGTTCCTCTTTACCAGTCGGGCAAGTTGTTTATTTAAGGCGTAAGAGGATCACCAGACCATGTTAATTAGCAAGACAATGGTATGGGTGGGTGGGGAGGGTGGGGAGGAGATGACCAAGCCAAGAAAAACACAAGTGGATTAAATGCTCATTATTGGCTAATTAAATTACCTTTACCAATGAGATTATACACCAATGTGAAAACTGAATCAATGTATCCCTTTTTCGGGTATTAGACTGTTAAAAGACACTTGACATGGAACAGGATTCTTTGTCAGCTGCAGATCAATGGCATATTGTTCCTTTATGTGGAGGTAGTGTCCCATTTTTGACAGCGTCTTGGTCACTGATTCGCGAAGTTTCGCTCTCAAACATGGGATAACTAGCTGCACCAATTAAGGGTAGTTATGTTAATGCAATCACCTGAGAGAAGTACAGAACAAGTAAAATCGGAGATTCTACCAGATCACAGTCTCTACCCTGACACATACATTGACTTCGTTATTTTTCAGTCCTGACATTTTTTACCACTGGCAGATGATTAAACTTCAAACTGTTTTCATTTGTTATAATCAAAATGATGGAAATATTATCGAGTAAAACAAGATTTTATTTTTGTTGATCAATCTACACCTATACGATCAATTGCGCATGCGGGTTGCGCAGCAAAGGTCACGAACCAATCGAAAATACTGGGATATCATCCGGGTGTTCAGGGGAGAAAAGCAATAACAAAAGCAACAACCAGTGCGCGGAAATTGCTCTGGATCAGTGCCCTTTTAAATGTGTTTACCATATGATTGTTTTGATCATGTTTTTACACGGTCGGCTTCAGTGTGCGATGTGTTCACTTCCATCAACCACCAGCTTGTAATAACACGTCACATGAGATTAACCATGTGCTAAAATAACACCCAAACTTTAAAGCGTACCCCTTGTCAATGTCCTGAGCCATATAAGAATCGAAAGGTCGGCTTCCTGAGTCGACATCTCAAACTATGGTATGTAAGTGGTAATAATTCCTGAGCATTAGAGAACAGATTGGTTTGTTTGGAATTTAATGCTTTTCATAAACTAGAATCTGATAAACTATTTGTCTCTGGAATCACCTGTGATATGAACTTGTGTAGTGATTTCTCTAGAAATTATTTAACGTTATCTAAAATAGCGACATTTAGTCACCTTTTATTGTATATGACCAAATTAATTAGTTACAGTATGAAGTTTTAAGAAGGAATTCATTTGGGTTCTTTTGCCCCAGTCCGCCTGTGTGTGGACAATATAACCAATTATCTATTATTAAGTTCATGATATTTCGTGAATACACCAACTGCATAACACTGTCTCTGACCACAAACCCAAACGGGTTGCTCTCTATTCGCCTACAGTCTTAAAACAACATTTCATGGTCTGTTGACTGTTGATTTCGCAATGATAAACCACCCAAACGGTCCATCCCTTGTGTCAGGTGTTAATTAGAGGGTACCATTAAAGAATGTATTCTACTACAATAAGCCTATTATTCCCTGGCAAGGGTTCACTTTTATGACATGTAATAAACCCTGGCCAGTCAGTCAGTGGGTCCGGTAAACTTTTATTTAATCAATGATGTAACGTAGGTCTATGTAATTTGTGTTTATGCAAACCGTGACAGGTCAAAAACTATTTGCGCTTTTGTGGATAATAAGTAAACCATGCACTTAAAACTGTATTTTGGAAAATGCTAGCCATATCAGGGCAATATGACAGTTAATGTCAATTTTTGACACATAGAACAACAAGGATGCAGACGAGAGAAGTTATACCAGGAATAATCTACAACGTCTTATAGTCTCCCTGGTTATAGTTGCTCGCATAGGAGGACGAATACACTCCTAGGAGGACGAATACACAGTCTATACACTCACGGGGATCCTTGGGAAAAGGATAAACTGAAAGAAGTAGTGGTAAAATCCTTCCTAAATTTCCAAAAATTTCCAAGCCTTGGAAATATCATCTTTCCAATTTTGGAAATTTTTGGAAAGATGATATTTCCAAATTGGAAATTTTTGGAAATCACCATTTTTTTTCTTGTGAGGCAGCTTGGGTTATCCGGGGTAATAATGGCCTTGATTGTTAGCGCTATGAGCATACCTAGTGTGGAGTTTGGCGCTATATAAATGGACACATTAATTAAAAGTGCGAAGTGTCAACGGAGAGAGCATTGCTTGAGATATCATGGCTTGTATTTTGACTCAACGATCCTCTGGTACGACTATGTGATTTAGCGTCGTGATGAATCCTATTCCCAAAAATTGAAGATCCTGCTTTGGTTCTAACTCCGACTTGAGAAGATTTACTAACCAACCTAGTTGAGTGAGTAGTCTGATGGTGAAATCTAGTTGCAGTCTGAGTTGACTGGCACCTTGATGAACTTAAATCCCGTCGTCCAGGGAAATAACACTGCGTAGACCTCGACGATGTAGATAAATGACGATGGGTTTGGTCACCCAAGTAAACAACCAGGGGGCCGACGATATTCCAGACGGTAGCACCTTCCACTGGAAGTGAGGACCTTTGAATAGGAATCTTTGATACTTCCTTGAGTCTGGATGTATAGGGATGTGTAGATAATCATCCTGTAGATCTATGCAGGCGAGGTAGTCTAACGGACGAACAAGATGTCGGAGCTGAGGAAGATGAATCATCTTGAATTTTGAAGGTCTGTGAATATAGTCCTGGTTGAAATTTCCAGGGTTGTAAATGAGTTGGATTTTCCCCTTGGAATTCTTTTTCGGTACTAGGAAAATCGGGGAGTAGAAGCCAAGCATGAGATGCTCTTGAATTATCTCTTCAACAGCATCCTTTTTGAGCAGTGTATTGATAGAGTCGTCCAGTTTCTCTATCTGGTCGGTCGCGTAATTGAAGATAAGTGGGTTGCTTGTGAGCGGTTGGATGGCTTCTAACTGTAGCTTGTATCCTCTGCGTAATATCTGAGACACGTAGTCGTCCTCTAGTATTCCCCAATTTTCCCAGTACCGTTGCAGATGTCCATCCACTGTCAACGGTTGTACGGGAACGACTAGGGTTGGAAGCGTCCAGTCTCTCCAAACCTGACCTTCAGCGTCTTGCTCCTCTTTTACCTCTGGGAGCAAGTCCTCTTCCAGAAGTCGTCCTATGAATCCTGGTTGAGCGACGAAAAGAGCCTTTTCCGCCTCTAGAGCTGGAATATTTCCTTTCTCTGGCCTTCTGGACTCCCGAGAATTTAAACTTGTTACAGCAGCGCTGAGAATAACGTTTGCAAAGGTATCTATGGATTTGATCATCATAACCTCTCTTGAATCGTGTGTAACATTCCTGGCAATTTCTTCAATTTCTCATCCAAAGAGAGATAATGCTGACCATGGGACTCTGAGTAATGGTAAAGTACACACCGATAATAAACCCTGTCTTTTCAAGAGAGTAAAGTCCGCTGATGTAGATGCCAGATATTCCGAGATAAATTGCTGATCCTTTTTGTGAATCAGTAGAGCAGAAAAGATCAACCGGTCCTCTTCGGAAGTCGAGTTCCTGAATTTCGAGATAAGCTCTAGATCTGGCTAATCCAAAGAGATACGTCTTGTAGTGGTATCCAATTGTGCTATCTTCTTATCCTCTACTTTGTAGGATTTATTGCGGGACTCATTGATGATCTTGTAATCCTCGTCGATCTCAGGTGCCTTGAAGAAAGGTTCCATATGATGCAAAGGAAATCTCCTGCTGTTAAACGACGGGACATGCTGACCTTGGCTTTTAGTGGCCTTCTCAAAGGCTGAGTTGAGATTATCAGGTAATTTAGAGACCAGGTCGATAGGTGGAAAGGTGAGTGTGTCGAAGTCGCTGTTATGCATCTTATAGGTGAATGCTTCATTCGTATACTTAGATGGCGACTCTAGTTCCAGACCGTTTGCAATCCATGAGGTTACTTCCGTATCAGAGAATACTACGTCACCTTCTTCATCCATCATCTCCCGATCCGATGAGTCATATCTGCACGCAAGCCTGAGTGCAGGTGAGTGATCTCGGTGCGTCTCCCTCCTAGAGTCGAGGATACTGCAAACGGGGATCCCTCCTAGTGTCTTGTGTAGACTCTCTGCATCTTTGCACAGGTTGATTCCTTGACGTAGGGTCTTACCTCTGAGGTGAAGATTGCCTGCGCGCAGGCTCTGAGTCTGATGTTAGTAGTGTTGTTTAAACTTCTAACTTCGGACGGTGAAGATCTCCAGGAGTGTGAGCCTTCGCGCAGGCTTTCCTCTTCATCCAACACAGCTGTAGAAGCTGTTGTGCCTTCGCAGGCTAGTACATCTAGGAGGTGTCTTAGTAGCAGGTTTCTCCTGTGCAAATCTGCGCTCCATCTGCGCTCCATCAGATTGTTTCATGAACAATCTCGGGTCGAAATTCTGCGACGTAAGTTGGGACTGTTGTGGTGTAGATGATGCTTGAGAGTATGCTGATGCCTCTTCTTGACGTAGTTGAGAAGAGTTGACGCTGTTTGCGTCTCTGGTACCAGATGTCTACGTCGACAGAAGGTCCTCATTCATAATCTGAGCTGACGTAGTTGCTGATCTCGCTAATGTATGTGTAGCAGCAGGCTGCGATGTTCTACCGATGATTGTTTCCTCAGGTGACAGTATGGGAGGGTCATCAAAGACGTCCGCTTCCTCCAGAGGTACAATCTCCTGAGAGAAAGACCTGGTCTTCGAAGTAGATCTAAGTAGAGACTTCCACAAAGTCTTAGGAACTGCTGACTTTTTTTTCTGTGACGATGGTGATCTGTGCATCTTTGTCTGCGATGACAGCTCTGCTGACGCCGATCTCTTCTTGGAGGAACCGGAGACCAAGGCTGGAACGGACGTCTGCCCCGGTGGAACGCTCGGCGATTCAAAGCAAAAAGTGAACAGTAACCAGCACAATGTTAATAGCGCAATCATTCCATTTACCAGACATGACTTTAGAATACCTTCTTATCCAGTCATTTGCACGTCTATGAACAGAAACAATGTAATTATTTATTTCAAAATTCAATAATTTCTGACAAAAATTACAGCGAGCGCTGGAAGAACATGTAATTGTCTAAAATGGACATAATCAATGCGGGTCAGCCGCAGACAGCTGGTACCTACAACAGAAAATACGTTGTCATCAGCAAAATACGTAATATTATGATATCATTTTACAACACTTTGATAATATATAAGCCGAAAACCGTATACAGCTGAAATTTAGATGTAAAAAGGTCAAAATATCCTAAAAAAAGTTCTGTATAGGGACCAAGGTGCCTTCACAACCATCCTCCAGGGCGATGAAGGAGAGAGTGACAAACATGGCCGGTCATGTGACCTATAAGGGCGCCAATTGGGAAGGCAAGGGAGGCTATTCGTGGGTGAGTAATGATCTTACGTCCTCCTCTTTGAATGGAACTTCAAGGGATTTCAAGTGTTCCACTATATTTCGGATAGAAGAGGGAGACAAGCATATAATCATGAGTCAGGATAAGGAAAAATTATAATAATACATTATGACACAGGCTTCTTCTTTCTTTTCCTTGACACATGAATTTGATAAAATACACCCGTTTTTGGTTGGTGTCTTGGGCGCCATGCACTTACGTTCCTGACAGCCCGTCCCAGTGTATCCATCACGGCACCCACTCTTACAGTGTCCAGTGGTTTTGTCACACAACTCAGATGTGTTCTTACAGAAACACCAGGAACTGCAGCCAGGCCCGAAGCGTTCGTCAGCGCACACTATTGTTCAGAGAAAACACATACGTTTCTTGAAATAAATGACAAACATCGAAAGTAGGTCCATTCCAACATTACAGGAAGTGGACTTGGTCAAGTGAGTATCAAGGACAGCATATTCACGGACATAAAGCATTTGTGACAGGTATACAACTGTTTCCGAAGCGTGATAGATCGGATGACATTTTTACAGTCAAGACAACCTGTAATCTATTTTTTACACTAAACAGTGAGATTATGACGTCACACCGTACCACTGTGTTCAAACAAATATGACGTCATATTTGGAAATATGGAGCGCAATATTAATGCTCTCCGCGTTCCTAAACACGAAAATAATCATGTATAAACAGACTGCGTTCTTAATAGACCTCACTTTAGGTTTGACTGTTGACGTTCTGAATGAAGGAAACATTGGACACAAGATGTAGATAATCCACAGTTGTTTTGCATATCAAAATACTTCACTTTCGTACATGAGAGACGCGACTTGTTAAACAACTATTTCCCGGATTACTAGATCTAAAGAACTGGACTGACGCATATCAATGATATGACGTCACATTGCACATTTTAAGATGGCAGATATAACGTCACAGTCAGACATTCAGGGGCGCCTTGTATTTAGGTCCATTCCGTTCTTTATGATCTCATAATGTGTCATCTCCCCCGTCCCCGTTCAGGTGTCTGCAGCACACCACTTGTAACCTATAGCTACACAACATACGTGTATAATAAGTGGGTCTGACAGCTGACGTGATCACAATGACCACACTACTCACGCGTATGACAGTCCAGTCCTGTCCATCCGTCTTCGCATCCAGAATCACATTGACCTGTCCTCTTGTCACACACTTCATGCCTGTCCTTACATCTACACTCCATGTCACACTGGTCACCGAACCAGTAGTCAATGCACTCTGGAATAACACACAACAGTCAACAATCCACGCCAGTACCTTTGACCTCATGAAGCGTATGTTCAAGTACATTCAACCAAACAAACTACAAAAACGTTGTGCATTTGGCAATAACTATCCGTCTATTAACCCATGCTTCCATCTACTTGATCCAAACCTTTGCAAAATGTTCCTCTCCAGTTGTCTTGGCAGCCACGTGTACAGTTCCCGTCTACCTTGTGACAGTTCTGATTTCCTTCAGCACAATGTCCACACGTCTCCTTGCAGCCAGAACCATAGCGTCCCAGAGGACAAACTGTAACGATATTGTATAGGCTGGGCCATTTTGTTGAGAGCGCGGTGAAAAGGAAAACATGGATACATTGTCACAATGTAATATGATAATACATTTCATTCTTGACACATGAATCTAACAGAATTCACCCGTGTTTGGTTGGTGTCTTGGGCACTTACTTTCCTGACAGCCCGTCCCAGTGTATCCATCACGGCACCCACTCTCACAGTGTCCAGTGGTTTTGTCACACACCTCAGATGTGTTCCTACAGTAGCACCAGGAACTGCAGCCAGGCCCGAAGCGTCCGCCAGTGCACACTAGTTTTCAGAAAACAAATATATTTCTTGAAATAAATGACAAACATCGAAAGTAGGTCCATTCCAACATTACAGGAAGTGGACGTGGTCAAGTGAGTATCAAGGACAGCATATTCACGGACATAAAGCATTTGTGACAGGTATACAACTGTTTCCGAAGCGTGATAGATCGGATGACATTTTTACAGTCAAGACAACCTGTTATCTATTTTTTACACTAAAGAGTGAGATTATGACGTCACACCGTACCACTGTGTTCAAACAAATATGACGTCATATTTGGAAATATGGAGCGCAATATTAATGCTCTCCGCGTTCCTAAACACGAAAATAATCATGTATAAACAGACTGCGTTCTTAATAGACCTCACTTTAGGTTTGACTGTTGACGTTCTGAATGAAGGAAACATTGGACACAAGATGTAGATAATCCACAGTTGTTTTGCATATCAAAATACTTCACTTTCGTACATGAGAGACGCGACTTGTTAAACAACTATTTCCCGGATTACTAGATCTAAAGAACTGGACTGACGCATATCAATGATATGACGTCACATTGCACATTTTAAGAAAGCAGATATAACGTCACAGTCAGACATTCAGGGGCGCCTTGTATTTAGGTCCATTCCGTTCTTTATGATCTCATAATGTGTCATCTCCCCCGTCCCCGTTCAGGTGTCTGCAGCACACCACTTGTAACCTATAGCTACACAACATACGTGTATAATAAGTGGGTCTGACAGCTGACGTGATCACAATGACCACACTACTCACGTGTATGACAGTCCAGTCCTGTCCATCCGTCTTCGCATCCAGAATCACACTGACCTGTCCTCTTGTCACACACTTCATGCCTGTCCTTACATCTACACTCCATGTCACACTGGTCACCGAACCAGTAGTCAATGCACTCTGGAATAACACACAACAGTCAACAATCCACGCCAGTACCTTTGACCTCATGAAGCATATGTTCAAGTACATTCAACCAAACAAACTACAAAAACGTTTTGCATTTGGCAATAACTATCCGTCTATTAACCCATGCTTCCATCTACTTGATCCAAACCTTTGCAAAATGTTCCTCTCCAGTTGTCTTGGCAGCCACGTGTACAGTTCCCGTCTACCTTGTGACAGTTCTGATTTCCTTCAGCACAATGTCCACACGTCTCCTTGCAGCCAGAACCATAGCGTCCCAGAGGACAAACTGTAACGATATTGTATAGGCTGGGCCATTTTGTTGAGAGCGCGGTGAAATGAAAACATGGATACATTGTCACAATGTAATATGATAATACATTTCATTCTTGACACACGAATCTAATAGAATACACTCGTGTTTGGTTGGTGTCTTGGGCACTTACTTTCCTGACAGCCCGTCCCAGTGTATCCATCACGGCACCCACTCTCACAGTGTCCAGTGGTTTTGTCACACACCTCAGATGTGTTCCTACAGTAGCACCAGGAACTGCAGCCAGGCCCGAAGCGTCCATCAGCGCAAACTAGTTTTCAGAGAAAACAAATATATTACTAGAAATAAATGACAAACATTGAAAGTAGGTCCATTCCAACATTACAGGAAGTGGACTTGGTCAAGTGAGTGAGTGAGTTTCGTTTTGCGCCGCACTCTTCAATATCCCAGCTATATGGCGGTGGTCTGTAAATAATCGAGTCTGGACCAGCCAATCCAGTGATCAACAGCATGAGCATCGATCTGCGCAATTGGGAACCGATGACATGTGTCAACCAAGTCAGCGAAACTGACCACCCGATCCCATTAGTCGCCTCTTACGACAAGCATAGTAGCCTTTATGGCAAGCACATGGGTTGCTGAAAACCTGTTCTACCCCGGATCTTCACGGGTATGGTCAAGTGAGTATCAAGGACAGCATATTCACGGACATAAAGCATTTGTGACAGGTATACAACTGTTCCGATGAGTGACAGATCGGATGACATTTTTTCAGTCAAGACAACCTGTTATCTAGTTCTTACACTAAAGAGTGAGATTATGACGTCACACCGTACCACTGTGTTCAAACAAATATGACGTCATATTTGGAAATATGGAGCGCAATATTAATGCTCTCCGCGTTCCTAAACACGAAAATAATCATGTATAAACAGACTGCGTTCTTAATAGACCTCACTTTAGGTTTGACTGTTGACGTTCTGAATGAAGGAAACATTGGACACAAGATGTAGATAATCCACAGTTGTTTTGCATATCAAAATACTTCACTTTTGTACATGAGAGACGCGACTTGTTAAACAACTATTTCCCGGATTACTAGATCTAAAGAACTGGACTGACGCATATCAGTGATATGGCGTCACATTGCACATTTTAAGAAAGCAGATATAGCGTCACAGTCAAACATTCAGGGGTGAATCTAATAGAATGGTTGGTGTCTTGGGCACTTACTTCCCTGACAGCCCGTCCCAGTGTATCCATCACGGCACCCACTCTCACAGTGTCCAGTGGTTTTGTCACACACCTCAGATGTGTTCCTACAGTAGCACCAGGAACTGCAGCCAGGCCCGAAGCGTCCGTCAGCGCACACTAGTTTTCAGAGAAAACAAATTATACATTTCTAGCAATAAATGACAAACATCGAAAGTAGGTCCATTCCAACATTACAGGAAGTGGACTTGGTCAAGTGAGTATCAAGGACAGCATATTCATGGACATAAAGCATTTGTGACAGGTATGCAACTGTTTCCGAAGAGTGATAGATCGGATGAGATTTTGTCAGCAAAGTCAAACAGTTATCCATCAAGTTTTTATACAGGTGAATTGTCTATCCTCTAAAATACTATCTAACCAATGGCATGGTTAATTGTAATAAATTTTCTAATTTGATATGTTACTTTCAAATGACAAATATTAATACGATTTATTGAGCATTCTATGCGAAACAGTATTTTGAGGTGCGTATATTGGTAAAGAGTTTCGTTAGGTTTCCATGTGTTCCTCTTTCCACGGCTTGCGGCTATGGTTTTGTGTGTGATGATTATTATATTCTACCAAGGCCTATATTTGCAAGTTTGGTCACCGTTGCTGAGAGGTGAATATCGCCATCACTATCTTTATCGATATAACCACTGCTCTGGTATTCTATCAGCTATGAATTTGTGCAGCCACACCATTTTGCACTGCAATAGCGATACCGTTGTACTGAAATGCAGTGATTTGTTAACTCAGATTACAGCTGTTAATTGCATCACATTTCTTCACGTTTGTTGGTTTCACCCCTAGTTATCTTACTGACGGATCCCCGATGAACCTGTTGAAGTTGGGACTCAGTTCGTAACAACATCAATCAAACAATCACCATTTACCCAACTTACGGGTAAAGTCCGGAAATACGACCTGGACCACTGTGCAGTCTTAGACTTTACCGAAAATAATGGACAGTCTGTTTAGAATAGCATTCTTAAGAATACTCCCAGCACATGATTGAATGACGTCACAATGACTATGGAGGTTACCTTCGTGTTACTAGATTATAAGAGATGAATCGTATGGAAAACTGTGTGCCTTCTTTTGAGAGCAATGGCCTCGAAAAGCCGCAATACTGCTGCATTTAAGTTAAACCACATTCACAGCACATCAAAGAGATTCAGCATGGGAAGAACTAATTCCCTTGACGAATTATTGATACAACAGGTGTTCGGTCCATGTCGAACGCGCCGTTCGTGAAGGTCGACATCTATATATTTCCAAACTTACGTATCTATATATTACAAACTCAAGTGATAACGCAAAGCCTGGAACTGCAATGTTCCACTGCACCATTAGAGAGAGGTATCGTCGAGCCGAAGTTAATGTTCAAGGATAAAACAAAGTATTGAATGAAATATTCAGAAAGTTCAATGTCATCACACTTGGCACAACCTCCGAAGTATCTACATTTACAAAGAGTATTTGATACATATATTCGGGTATGTTAGTGACAATCAGTACATTAGCCTGTCTGCCAACACGGAAGCCTTCAAATCCATGCGTTTTCACGGAAACCTGTAAGTGTTGAGAAGAAACATCTTCCAAGAATCAAAAAGACCTAATTTTTGTACAGTACACGATTGATGTATATATAATTATTCATTTGACACTGAAGAGATATCTACTCACGTCCCTGGCAGTCAGCCCCGACACGACCGTCAGTACAACCACTCTCACAGTGTCCAGAGGTTTTGTCACACACCTCAGATGTGTTCCTACAGAAACACCAGGAACTGCAGTCAGGTCCGAAACTTCCGTCAGTACACTCTGGAGAGAAACAAAGATACATTTGTTGGTATTTGTTGGTACCTGAATAGTAAACACAATCAGGTATAACAACAATGTTGTGATTATCATAGGAGCAATCACCGTATCATGAAATGGGTTATCAAACTAATAAATATTTAGCATAGGTCTATTGTAGTCGACAATATAAACAGATAGAAAATATAAGCATGCATTATTTACCAAATATTTCCACTTCACAGAGATTGAGGATGTATTCCGAGTCGGCCAGTGTTGGCAGCTGGACAGTGACATGTTGTCCACGTGTGGGCGTGTCACAGCTGATGTTGATGGGGGAGCTGGGGCGGTAGGACAGGCTCTGCTGATAGCAGAGACGATCGTCAACCCGTACCAAGAAACCTCTCATTCGTCCTAGAATTAAACAGAAACACACATCAATATGAGCATTTAACATGGTCAGTGATGTCCGTTGAACTGGAAAATGTGTTTTATTTGGGTTTACACTTTCTAAGTAAAGTACAAATTCTAGTACTTTTTGAGTTGAGCCCCATCCGGGATTCGAACTCACACCGTCAGAGTCAGAAACCTAATCGCCAGCACACAAAGTCAGCCGCCTAACCCTCTCAGCTACCGCGACTTCCACAAAAATGGACGTCAGACAACTGGTAGTCTAGACTGCGCGCTTTGGAAAATAACTGTTTTAATAATATTGCATATACAATGTACCTGTCTGTTGGAGAAGTACATGTATTTCGGGTCAGATCAAAGACGGTAAACGAATGATCTGGGGGTACAGTCACGACACTGCAGTATTTGGCTTGTTTGTGCGATTCTCATACAAACGTCTTTCCCAAGACTTGGGAAGCGTTATAGTCACGCTGCCTATATTCAATCTGACCTATATTTACTATATTTATCAGATCTGAATGATCCACGGAAATCCAGAGAGATGGGATGGGGTGTATTTACACAAGCATGACATTAGTGAAAATATTTCAAAGGCGAATTGTATTGTGGATGGATTGACTGACCACATGGTATTACCTGAGGAGGTATTGTAACATTGTATTGTGTTACCTGGATGGATTGACTGACCGCATGGTATTACCTGAGGAGGTATTGTAACATTGTATTGTGTTAGCTGATGGATTGACTGACCACATGGTATTACCTGAGGAGGTATTGTAACATTAACATTCGTATTGTGTTACCTGATGGATTGACTGACCACATGGTATTACCTGAGGAGGTATTGTAACATTGTATTGTGTTACCTGATGGATTGACTGACCACATGGTATTACCTGAGGAGGTATTGTAACATTGTATTGTGTTACCTGATGGATTGACTGACCACATGGTATTACCTGAGGAGGTATTGTAACATTGTATTGTGTTACCTGATGGATTGACTGACCACATGGTATTACCTGAGGAGGTATTGTAACATTGTATTGTGTTACCTGATGGATTGACTGACCACATGGTATTACCTGAGGAGGTATTGTAACATTGTATTGTGTTACCTGATGGATTGACTGACCACATGGTATTACCTGAGGAGGTATTGTAACATTGTATTGTGTTACCTGATGGATTGACTGACCACATGGTATTACCTGAGGAGGTATTGTAACATTGTATTGTGTTACCTGATGGATTGACTGACCACATGGTATTACCTGAGGAGGTATTGTAACATTGTATTGTGTTACCTGATGGATTGACTGACCACATGGTATTACCTGAGGAGGTATTGTAACATTGTATTGTCACTGCTATGAACAATGTGTGTCATAACACTGGCTTAGAATTTATAACTCTTATCCTACTGGTACCCGGCTAGATTGACAGGTGGGTCAGTCGGTCGGTCCACAGGCAAATTGTAGCGCACTTAGGGTTGCGCAACAAAGAGAAAAATGATCAGTCTTTCCATATGCGAGCGAAGCGAGCAAAGGTTTGCAACGTGCTTCCGTCGCTTCGGTTCGAAAAATATTTTTTTAATATCAAAATAAAATATCGCTTCGCTCGCATATGAGAAGACTGGTCATTTTCTCTTTGTTGCGCAACCCTATTTACGCTACAATTTGCCTGTGGTCGGTCGGACGATTCGTTGATTGATCATACCTTCTGTTACAATCGTAAGCCTAAACGTATTCTCGGGCAGATCATTATTTGCCAATATTCTAATCATACATTCCGAAAATCTTCAAATCAATTAGTAACACATTGAAACAGTCCTTATTTCAGTACACTCTGTGACACACAGACGAATATAGTATTTCTATTCAACTTTGATTACATATAACACTCAGTTGATGCGTTCCTCGAGTAGTGAGTAGTGATGCATTACTGTACAGTGTGTATATAATACTTGCGTGTATAAGAGGAGAATATTCTCAGATTGGTGATGAGGTGTGTCTCTCCCAGATCCACTCTCCACTCGGCGGATGTCCGGCCTGGTGCCGTGTGTGTACATGTCCCTGACCAGTGGCTGCTGCTGACCACACCGTCCACAGCCAGGGAGGAATTCTTGTCTCCACACACGTCTCTCTTGGCGGATGTGTCCGCCCACCGACAGTCATTGACAGTGCTGCTTTGTTGCGTGGGTTTGTTCAGAGCAATGTTCCCTTTAAAAAAAAATGAAACACAAAAGTGTATAATTATTCATACACTTTATTTATTTTGTTAAATGACTACTAACGGCTAGTATTGCTTGGCAATACATGTTTGGTAGACAATAGCATGCTAAAAGACAAAGAGAGGGTTCGTGTTTTGCGTGTCACATATATTAAGCAGCAAAAGAAACGTCAGTTTGGAATTTTCCTTCGCAGAAACGTATAACTGTGAACTTATTTAATGTTTTGATTGTATATTTCTGACATCACCAACTTTACCTGAGCAAAGACATTCCTCAAACTCAGAATGGAACCCAAGAAATAGTGTCAAAAACGCAACCCGATCTCGGAGATGGTATGGTGTTCTCCATGTTTTTGATGCAACTGATGCTGCACGTGTTGTTTACAATGACCATCCCTATAAAATACACCCCCAAACCTGGTTGAAACATTCACATTACAACGTCAGTAGGATGTCGTGACTCACCACTGCTCAGAGGAACCAGGCGCTAGGAAGGCTTGAAGCTGACCACACTGCACAAGCCGTTGCCAGGTCAATGTTTCCGGGCCACCAACACCACAAATGATCGCCCCCGTACTGGCAGGCCAAGGGTGACCACAAGACGACAAGACCGCCATGTAGTGCGACAGCATGTACAGAATTCCTTCATGCAGGCATCCGAAACAGCACACCAGACAGTGGGAACACAAAGAAGACCAATCACTACTGTTACAGTACGCCGACGTCTTAACCGCGGGAACCTCGATTGCCGTGAACCTATCCTCCCGCCCCCCTAATCATCGGCGTGAACGTCTACAGTTTGCTCTACAACACCAAAACTGGCGATGCAGGCAATGGAGAACTGTTCTGTTTACAGATGAGAGTCGATACTGCGAATCGACTGCAGATGGCAGAACAAGAATATGGTGACGACGTGGCCAGCGTTACTCAGACCAATGTGTTATGGAAAGAAACTCATGGGGAGGTGCCAGCATCATGGTATGGGATGGAATGGGCCTTAACCAGGGACTGGGTCCAGTGGTGTTCCAGAACCTTGGTCTAGGCAGAGGAGGCGGCATCACAGCGGTGCGCTACATCGACCAAGCTCTCTCAGACTCCACGTCATACCAATTCCGCACATCACCGGAACAACATTTTCCAGCATGATAACGCACGGGCCCATACTGCCAGAGCTACACGGGACTTCCTACAGCAGAACGGTGTCAACATTATGCAGTGGCTAGCCCTTAGTCTTGGTTTAAACCCAATTGAACATCTTTGGGATGAAATTCAGGCGAGACTGAATAATGTCCTACCAAGGCCGAAAACAGCCGATTTATTGCGCCAGGCTTTTCTCAGATTGTGGTTCCAGGTGCCAGTGGCCTTCATCAATCCATTGGTGTATTCCATGCATAGACGCTGTGCTGCAGTTAATTCCGCTCGTGGTAGATACAGAAGTCAAGAGTCTGAATGGACTGCAAACGTTCACGTAATGTCTTGAAATTGTGTTGAGTTATTCATTCAAATATTGTACACAAAAAATGTTTTTGATCCGCTTATTATGTCAATTTCTGTGATGATTTGATTACAGTGCCTATCTAATTTTGAATTCGTACTGACGTTGTTTTGCTTCTGAGTATACAAATTAAAAGTGAGAGCTTTTCTGCATCCGATTTGAAATAATTCCATGGGCAACAAAGTATGGGTGTGCGTGTATATTTATGTGAGTGTGTTACTATTCTCGTTCTTAGCACTTTCCAGTTTTATGACAGCGGCCTGTAAATAATAGACGAGACAATCCCCTGATTGAGATTGTTGGCAATGATACACGACTTCCGCTTGATCACTCGATCTCTTGCATATAGCACAGGTTGCCTGGTAGCAACTGTTATCCGAAATCTCCACTGGGGTCTCACAATAAGCTGTGTGACGTTATATTAGTTTTGGGGGTTTTCTTGGTTACTGGAAGTGCTGAATCCCTTACAAATCAATCCTTTTGCCGTCTTCAAGGTATCCGGGGAGAGACAAAAAATGTCGCTCGTCCCCGGAACGGTTCACTTTCAGCAGAATGTTTACGTAGGCAACAGTCAGTCTATCTGCTGGGACTACAACAGTTTGTAAACATCCAGGCTGTTGTCTCTAGATATAACTCTGTACACTTGTAGAGGTATTATTAGATACAGGGCCACTGTCTCTCAGATATGACAGAGATGAGATTGACACAACCAGGAAAATGCCTAACATTGATTCAGTTCCAGCTACACAGAGATGTTGAAAAGCCTTTTCCTTCAATACCTCCTGTTCTGGTTCAAAATCTATTTGAATGGCTTGACATTCTCCGATCTTCAGAGGTGAGGTGAGGTGATATGGGGTTTAACGTCGTCCTTGAGAATATTTCGCTCATATGACGACGTGCCTGCGTTTTTTCTGCGGCTGCTTGTACTAGCCCAGACTTAAGCTGGTTTTATAGTGCTAACCCACTGAGATACCATGCCGCAGTGAAGCATGAATACCCCACTCAGACACATTATACTGACTCCTAGCCGACCAGTCCTTGTTGTACCCATTTTGGTATGACGCGGTTGGGGATCGAACCCGCGACCTTCCGCTCTCCGGGCGGACGCTCTAACCACTACACCACGAAGGCGGTCCCGATCTTCAGAAACTGTTTGACCAGCTCTCTAGACCTTGTATCATTATGGTTGATCTAAACGGGCATTACCTTCTATCGGGAAGTACTCATGCCAATGTTAGGGGGAAATCATTACAGAGTTCATTGCAGATAATAATTTAGGCATATTCAGTGATGGATCAGCCATATTTGCAACCGGGTATGGGGACGTATTCCGAATTTGATTTGTCAATCCCAGGTTCAAAAAGAAAATATTTTTTCAGCAATTCATTTCGATATATTTTTACAGCAATCGTCATTAAGACAATTCCTATGTTTGTATGCCGGTAATCGTGACGCGATTGTTGTGTATTGCAAGCATTTGGTTTAAAAATGAAAATGTTACGTGAAAAGGTCACACCGAGAAAATTCACTTGCAATGTGTCGGAAACATGAGTTCGGACGTCGACTATAAAAAGCCAAACCAAATTCGTCAGTTTATTACGAAATTTACCACTTAAATGGATATAAAAAAGTTTGCTACTGACAGAAACATCACCATTGGACGTTCTTAAGCAAGGAAGTCCAAGTCTGCCGCTGCAAGATACTTCAACGTCCACCACAGCACCATAGGTCGATTATGACATCGATATCCGGCCGGGTGTTTCACCTACGTCAACAATTTGCTACAATAACGGACACTGCAGGACAGGTGCCTGGTCTTCGAAGAATTTCCGAACAAACCATAAGAAATCGTCTGAAAAAAGTAGGAATTCGAGCATATCGACCAAAAGTTGGATCTGTCCTGACAAGACTGCAATGACAACGACGTGTCCAATAGTGGAATATGGTACAGTCATGGAACCTGGGAATCTAATGAAGAGTTTGGTTCAGCGATGAATCACGTTTCCTCCTGCAACGATGGGATGGGAGACCACATGTCTATTGAAGTCGACACGAACGTTTTCGCCGAACTGTGTCCGACAGGTGGACAGGTTTGGTGGAGAAAACTTCATGGTGTGTGGAGCCATGTCTTACACGGGTAGATCTAGGCTAGTGATGGTTCAAAACAGCAAATCGCCACATCGTCCAAATCCTGCGACATCACCTCCTCTCACTTTTTAACCGCCAGAGGGAGCTGTTTCAACACGACAACGCTCGCAAGTCAAAACATTGATTACACAACAGTCTCCTTTCCTGCTGACTGGGTTCCGTCCTATTGCGCAACTTAGTACAATAACCAGTCCAGAAGTTAGAGACCAATTCATTCAACTGGATAGATAAATATTTATTTGATACCTCTAAGCATTTGTATATTGCAACAATACGCGCCTTCTAATCCTTGCAAACAAGTCGTGCAGTGTGCTCTGTCGTACAGCGCACTCTGACAAATCGAAATCTGAAAATCGTGGAAATCTCAAAACGAGGCTCTGCCGCTAGAAAGGTTTGGCGGTCTGGTACGGACTTGCTATTATATCAATCACACTGTGAGTTACAAAACTACACCGAATAAGCGCAAAGAATACATATCCGATGTAACCAGTGAGCCAGATGACTTGTGAATCATTTTACGACTTCATCAAACAGGGGCGTCTTAGTTAAGGTCATGCTGTCTACACCTCGCCATGAAATAGGAAATAAAAATAACTTGTAAATGCCATTTTCTTATGAAACAAGAAATTGAAATTCAGTGTAACCATAGTTGTTTGTGGTGTCTCTTTTCACTTCCACGCGGGAAAATTCGGATCGGCTGAAAAGTAGGTCATTGTCTGAATAGGTTAATGAGACTCATGTTTCGGTTTGCCTCGCATAGCTCGCGTAACAGGTGCCTATCTCTCCAATGCAAACGTCAATGTCCTTCACTGTCCTTCCAAAGCAGTGTCGTCCAATGACAATGATAACAATACAATGTCACCCGTGTGTCAAATTTCTTTCACTTCTGTCCAAGATTAATTGACTTTAGTCCACTTTAATACATTTTCCTATTTTGGGACTGTGCATTTCTTCTTTTGAAGAATTAATGTGTAATGAGCTTGAAAGGTCGGTCCATGCTGCCCCTTTGTGGAAGTGGCCAAAATGTACTTTGTTGATTGGCGTGGCCTTTTCGCATAACTGCGGTCAACAATATCACCAAGATTTTATTGTTGTCTTGAGTATTCCGTCTTAATGGTTGAATACAGACTGGGAAGCTATTATTTTATTCTTTAAGAGAATTGATGTGTGTATGTCTTGGAGTTCTAAACATAAAAGCGGTGTGCATGGTTTGCGTAAACAACGTGCGTACATGCGCCCATATACACTTCCGTGAGCGAGTAAGGTATAGCACGACTCTGAACAGAAATCAAGTTATATCAGGGCCTGTCAGCATGATACTGTAGGAGAGCACGGCATTAGTGGATTTGTCTTAGGTTAGAATCTTACGGGCAGTGTTTCAGATGTATATCAGTGTGTCAACAATGTGATTCGAACTATGCAACTTCTCACTGCAGATGTAGTGTTCTACTCACGTATCTGACACGTGGGACCCGACCAGCCCTGGAGACAGCCACTAGCGCACCGGAAACCGACGTCACATCCACTTGTACAGTGACACTCCCGCAACGCTGATGCTGAAATATGACCTTCTGTTACAGCTTGGCTTAAGGCAGTCTGCACTTCCAAAACACCGAATTGCACATTTCAGACGTTGTTAAAATATGTCGCGTATTTATAGGCAACTGAAAATATCCATGATCCAAGTATGAACAAAATACGCGGCATGATGGGATATGAGCAATCTCTATAGATGATATCGCAGATGTCCCCAGGGGCTCGAGAACATCACGACTGGAAGCCCGAGATCAGCTGACCTACATATGCCAATGAGCATATTAGTAGTTATATAATGATGGTTCTATTACAGGGTACCTTATAGGCTTATTTCTACGTAATTCCGCTCCCAGCGCCTAGTGATTTTCAAGCAAAGATATCATTCGATGTACAACCGAGCTTGCCAGTCTAGACCCGTTAAACTCGCAAAGTGTCTATCATTTTTTCAGCAACCACTGACTAGACCACGACATGCCGAGTGGAGTTTCCTTTATAGGGGGTCTTAGAAACTCCCAAGCGTCGAGGTCTAATCAGTGGTTTATGCGCGTGTGTCCGTACGCGTAAGTCGTGACGCCCAGTTTTTTGGAATACAGAACTAGTTTGCCTAGGTTCTGCCTAGTGCGCACCTAGTTTGTACCTAGTTTGCACCTAGTTTGTACCTAGTTTGCCTAGTCCGCCGAGGTTCTGCCTAGTTATCCATATAGACAATTGTGCGAATGCAGATATATAGTACAAATAAAATGCCTCCGGAAAGACAACTATCGCAAGACCAAGTGGATAATATTCGCAAGATGCGTGGACAAATCTCTGCACAAGAAACGAAACAACGATTTGGAATCGGTTCCAATCGACTACGCAAAATATGGAATACAGAGGAAGATATGCAAATACCTACAAAGCCCATTTCTTCCTCCCCCGCTACAAATCCGAACTCTAGGACATCCGTATTGCCAACCGCAGAACCGTCCACCAACACCCTCTTGCCCACTGGCGAGATAGCTCCAAATCCGACGTCTACCTCCAGCACAACCGTATTGCCTGCTGCAGAACCGTCGACTGCGCCCACCGTCCAGGACTTCTACGACCGCTTGGGGAGGCTCGAGGCTCGTGTGGAACAAAACACGACGATGTAGTCGGCTCGTGCAGAGCAAATTTGTTGTCGAGGCTAGACAAGGACGACAACGACGAAGAACTCCGGGAGGAAATAGAAAGCGTCGAGGAGGAACAAGAAGAGACCAGTCTGGATATCGAGAAGGTGCGGCAGATGGTAGAATCGGCCCAAAGGTGGACCACCCTTTCGCTAGCCACTGTGATTCTCTTGAAGGTCGTCTACAAGACCTGGAAGCACAGCACGCCGGCTAGCACGCTGGCCCACATACCGGTCGACTAGAAGACGGAAACGCCAACACCAGTTTCCACGCCCAAAATTGAGGACCCCCACTATATGGAGAAGAGAAATCGATGTGTGGAATGCAGCCTTTTTGGAAAATAAAGTATTGTAGTAGGGTATACGAACCATGCGTTTGTTTTTTTCGTCCAGGCATGCGCCCTACTTTCCGTACCACGAATTCCTTGAAAAGCAGTTGGAATACGAAAACGTTGTGCGAATGGGGCCTAGACTACACAGAGCTGGGCTTTGTTTTGTCAACAGATCCATATCCGCCACGGCACAGCCCATCCAATGTCCGTGTACGGGAATGTCTACATCGTCTTTTGGCGCTCCATTTTCGTCCAGCGCTTGTAGATACAGGATAGTTCGCTTGTTCCCACGATACATCTGTTTTGCAAACCTATGGATGGCATAGACCCCTACTGGAAAGTCAACACATTTCTGGATGGCGAGCAAACAGACAGGTCGACGAGAAAACGCAGACACCAGTTTCCAAGGTATACCCCATCCTCATGCAGTAACATTCATTTAGACATTTGACTTTCATAAGGTATACAACATGTGGTACACAACCAATTAGAGAAACAGCTTTCATATGGTATACAACCATGGCTACCGTCAGAGAACTGAAAGCGTTGGCTAGGAAGCGTGGTGTGACTGGTTATTTTTGCATGAGGAAAGCCGAATTGCTGGCCTCGCTCGACATGACCTATGACAAGCCCCCAACTGTATGAGAGCTCAAAGCTCAAGCTAAAGAACGTGGATTGACTGGTTATTCTCGCATGAGAACAGCCGAGCTGATCGAACTCCTGGAGGACACCGAGCCGGTCGAGTTGAGGTTCGTGCCGACGGACCATGCCGTGGCTAAGTATCTCCGAGGTTGGAAAATGGTTGTCGATTCTAATATCGATACTGATAAAATCAAACCCTTAATCGACAGTAAACTTCCCGAAGAATTAAACGATTTGAAAAGCATCAAATACCAGTTGACCCTTAAAATGTCGCTCCAAAACCTCAGTCGGATGGCAGTACCGATTCCATTGCTCCCTATTTCAGAGGCAAACAGGAAGTCCTAACTCAACCAGAATCGATTGAATCCTCCATCGAGACGTCGTTCCAAAAAATGCAAGAATCGTTGGAAAAATATACCCACATGGGCTCTGGATGGGTGGTAGATTTACAAAATGCAAGAACACCAAGCCTGCGGGTTTGGGTGGTCGTCCGATGCGATGGAAAATCGGAACCACCGGTGATTTACCGAGGTCGCGACGCGGCCGAAACGTTTCTCACGTTCTTACAACGCGAAGAAAAAACATAAGGGAAGCGTTGTTGGATCCTGCTCCCATGAATATGACGCCGGAGGATGAGTTCGCTCATCGACGAGCTAGATATTGTCACGTATGTAGAGGACACCTGAACGGTGATTCGGTGAGAGATCATTGTCACATCACCGGTCAATACCGAGGCGCTGCTCACTACGTGTGCAACTTAAAACTTAGAATCAACCCCCCAAAATCAACATCCCCATGGTCTTCCACAATTTGAGAGGGTACGATACTGATTTGCTCATGCAGGCCATCTCGAAAGTCGGCGGTGATATCAAATGCATCCCAAACAACATGGAGAAATACATCTCCTTCTCGCTCAACGGTCTGAGATTTATTGATAGTGCCCAGTTCCTCCTCTCGTCGCTCAACAGTTTGGTCAAGGCCAACGGTACCTTCGCCATCACCCATCGATACACAGATGAGTCAACAAGGCCTCTGCTGCGTGAACCCGTACGAGTACATGGACGACTGGACTAAGTTCGACGAGACGCGATTACCTCCCCTCGACCGATTTTACAGCAACTTAACCGAATCCCATATCACCCAGAATGTATAGAACAAACTGGGTTGCAAAAATCTGGGCGACTACCACGACCTGTACTTGAAGACGGACGTGCTGCTGCTGGCCGACGTGTTCGAGACATTCAGAAAAACATGTTTGGAACAGTATCAACTCGACCCCGTGTGGTACTACACCAGCCCCGGTTTCTCGTGGGATGCGCTCTTGAACGGGTGTCAAACTGGAATTGTTAACGGATTACGACATGCACTTGTTCGTGGAAAAAAGCTTGCGAGGCGGGATTTCCATGTCCTCCAATAGGTACGCGAAAGCCAACAACCCGTACGTGAAAAACTATCATTCGAACAAGCCCACCAATCATCTCCTCTATCTCGATGCCAACAACCTGTACGGCTGGGCCATGAGTCAGTTTTTGCCTAAATAGTGAATAGTGGGTTAATAGCGAGCATTTTAATCTGAAAAACATTATGGCCATCCCCGACAACTTCGACATAGGCTACCTGTTCGAAGTGGATTTGGACTATCCCGAAGCGTTGCACGAATTGCACTACAGTTATCCGCTGGCTCCAGAACGATTAATGGTCGATCGAGACTGGATGTCAGACTATCAACGAGGCTTGTTGGGCGAGAAGACACTGGCCAACGTGGAAAAACTCGTCCCGAACTTGATGAACAAAACCAAGTACGTTGTGCACTATGGAAACCAGCAGCTGTACCTGTCGCTGGGTATGAAGCTGACCAAAATACACCGAGTGCTCAAATTCGATCAAAACCCCTGGATCGAACCGTACATTCGGTTGAACACCGAATTGAGAAAACGAGCCACAAGGGAATTCGAGAAAACACTACCAACTCATGAACAATTCGGTGTTCGGCAAAACCATGGCAAACCTGAGGAAACGCGTCAACGTGAGGCTCGTGCGATCGCACCAGGAGGAAAAACTCAGAAAACTGATCGCCAGCCCGGCATTCAACCGAAGCAAGTTATTCGATAATGACTTGGCAGCCCTCCACATGAACAAAGCCATATCAAGCTCAACCAACCCGTCTACGTGGGGATGAGCATCCTCGACCTCTCCAAACATCTCATGTACGATTTCTACTACAGCCGACTCAAACAACAGTACGGCGATCGGTGCGAACTGCTATACACGCGTACACGGACACCGATTCCTTGTTGTTGACCAAGGACGAGTACGAGGACATGGCGAAACACAGCCACTTGTACGATACCAGCGATTACCCCCCAGACCACGCCCTTCACAGCAAGACCAATGAAAAGGTCCTCGGCAAGATGAAGGGTGAATGTGCGGGAACACCCATCGCCGAATACGTCGGATTGAGACCCAAGATGTATTCCATCCTAACAGCCGACAACGGCGAGACCCGAAAGGCGAAAGGGGGTCAAGAAATACGCGGTGAAACAACACATCAAACACGCCCTCTTCAAACAAGCTCTGTTCAAGAATAAAACGTTCAAACACCGAATGAATGCGTTGAGAAGCGACAAACACAACATCTATGGCATCACCCTGAATAAAACCTCCTTGTCGCCCATGGATACCAAACGGTGGATCGCCGTCGACGGCGTCACGACTTACGCGTACTGACACACGCACATAAACCACTGATTAGACCTCGACGCTTGGGAGTTTCTAAGACCCCCTATGTGGGAAACTCCACTCGGCATGTCGTGGTCTAGTCAGTGGTTGCTGAAAAAAATGATAGACACTTTGCGAGTTTAACGGGTCTAGGCTGGCGAACTCGCCTGGACATCGAATGATGTCGAAAATCACTAGGCGCTGGGAGCGGAATTACGTAGAAATAAGCCTATAAGGTACCCTGTAATAGAACCATCATTATATAACTACTATATTCGTGTATGCGAGGTAGCAGTGTATCATGGCCAAATTTTATCATTGTTATAGTGGGCGACTTTGTAAAGCAGGTATTCTATTAATTAACCATCCTCAGCAGCTTGTGTTCAAATATTTAAATGTATAATTGGGCTTAAAATGTGGACATTCCTCATAAATGCTCACCACATTCATATTTATAGATCATATGATCTGTATTTCAAATACCTCTCAGAATGGCTTTATATATACACTGCAGGACATAACGTAATGTAACGATGAAGATTGGACAGAAGCTTTCGCTATACAAATGTTACATAGTCGTACAGACATAGTATTTGACAGGCTATGATTCTTAAAATTACAGTAAATAACTTACCGTGCTGCAAAAGGCATGCATGAAGAAAACAGAGTAGCCAAAGATGTAGCATCCAGGGATGCGTCGCCATGTCTCCGACCAACACACACACACACACACATACACAAGGAAGTAGATTTTCAAGGACTGAGAAAGTGGTATGCTATATATATATGTTACAGGATGCATACAGTGTTGCCAGTCAGTCGGGATCTGTAATAACTAACTCCTCAAGAGAAATGAATCGTGTTGTTTTCTGATAATATGAACGTGTTCGAATCCCGTTTGCTCCCATTAGGTTTCTAGCTTCGTCCGTGCCATACCTGTGCTTGCTCGTGGGGTTTCCCGTGTAAACGTCTGTTATCTGTCTGAATACGGGGTTTCCTCCCACATTTAGCTGACACCCTGTGATATAAATGGAACACTGTTCAAAGTGGCGTTTAACCCAAGTCAAGACAAATAAGGAACGTGTATTTAGAAACGAGGAACAAAAGGCACAAATTCTGAAACAGTTTCAGAGTCAACTGAAAGTGATTCCAGTACATACATGTAGTTTTATTACAAACGATGAAGTACATTTCGACCGACTGTAATGTCACGACTGAGGTATGGAGTCTATATGTCCGCATGTTGTACACAAAATAGTTAGAATCCGATTTGCAGACTCACAACATCTACGCCAAAGCCGAAATAATACCAAACTTTAGAGAGGGTTATTTTGTAATCGAAACAAGGAAGGGTAGAGCAGTTAAATACCACAAGCCAAATAGTAATGGTTGGAAGACGCATGACTCTAACAGAATGTTTAACACTTCAAGCCTAATGCTTCAAATGCCAAAGGTGCTTGATGGTTACCTCAATTGATAAAGATGCTTGATGTTACCTCAGTTTATAAACGTGCTTGATGGTTATCTCAATTGCTAACGGTGCTTGATGGTTACCTCAACTGCTAAAGGTGCTTGATGGTTCCTCAATTGATAAAGGTGCTTTATCTTTACGTCAGCTGATAAGGTGCTTGACGGTTACCTCAACTGTTAAAGGTGCTTGATGATTTCTCAACTGATAAAGATGCTTGATGTTACCTCAGTCTATAAACGTGCTTGATTGTTACCTCAACTGATAAAGGTGCTTGATGGCTACCTCATTGGATAAAGGTGCTTGATGGTTCCTCAACTGATAAATGTGCTTGATGGTTACCTCAAGTCATAAAGGTGCTTGATGGGTTTATTTGAATTGATAAAGGTGCTTCATGGTTAATACAATTTCTAAAAGGAGTTGATGTTTACCTCAACTGATAAAGGTGCTTGGTGGTTACATCAAATGATAAAGGTACTTAATGGTTACCTCAATGGATAAAGGTATTTGATGACTCCTCAGATGATAAAGGTGATTCATAGTTACCTGAATTGTTAAAGGTCTAACAACTGACATACTTCAGACTACAGACCATTTCACGCCGAATACAGTTCCAGTCAACGTTTGGCATTCAAGCAACTTACTTACAACTTCATACAGTCTGAGTCAGCTTGTGGCCCATTGACTGTACCCAACAGGGTTTCCTTATATCTCAACAATTACCTGCAGTATTCTGTTTCATATGAAACAGCGTCAAATGCAATACTGTACGCGAACATGATGTCAGCAGAACGTTCAATCGGAAGGACATGCACTTCACGTGAATATATAGATATCAGCCATTCGTGAGCAATGGAACTTCAGCCATCATTCTGAAGATTGTGTCGTTATTCTTCAAGCCAAACTCTGCTTGTGACGATCCAGTATGACATTGTGAAGCAGAGCCGGATATTGCAGATCATTACATTACTGGTTGAAGTATTGTGTTGAACTCACAGGACGTCCTGGTCTGATTAAAGAAACGATGCATCCATGTCTCGATATGATCGAGAATATTCCTTGTCATTTTATCTTCGTGGTATTATCTACAAGTCCGTTTGAGTCAGAAACGGACCAATGAATTGCAAATATTATCATTGTACAAAATTGCCACATCAATATAAATAGTACACATGTTTATCATTTACTTATACCCAACAGCTTTCTTATATTTGACAATTTTCCGGACTCTACCAAAAAAGTTGTTTAAGAAACTATCATCATTGAACACGCAAAAGTTGTTATCTGTCGCGGCGGGGTGAAACTGCAGAAACGGAACAGCCACTATCTCGTCGTGCACGGGATACACAAACCTGATGAAAAATGAAGTTGAATGTTGACGTGAAACAGCTGATGAGTAAAGGCTTTCTCCCAGGCTGCAACTTGGTATTCAGGGTAAAGTCCACAGATAACAGAGACTACCATTCCGAGATGAATTGTGCAGTTTTCCTCGATTGGGTTAAAAACAAGTTGGTACCAGCTCTACCAGAGAAGTATTTATCGTAATGGACAATGCCCCATACCACAGCGTGCAGGACCCCGACAGTAAAGCCCCGACATCGAACAGTCGAAAAGGTGATATGATATCATGGCTCGACAAATTTCAGATCGCACGGCCTTCAAAGGCAACGAAGCCTTAGCTATATGAGATCATAAAACCCCACAAAGGTGAACCTTTCTACAAAGTTGACAGTTACATAAAAAGTAAGGGTCACGATATTCTGCGACTTCCACCCTATCACTGTGACCTTAACCCCATTGAAATGATATGGGATATTGTCAAAGGAGATGTTGCCAGATCAAACACAACTTTTAGATTACGTGACGTAGAGGTTTTGGTTAAGGAATCCCTTAACAAAATCACGAGTAAAACTTGGCACAACTGTGTCAACAAGGTAGCTAACGTCATTGAACAGGGTTACTGGTCTCGGGATGGCTTACAACAGGCAACTGTGGCACCACTTATCGTCCCTTTAAGTCTTGACTATGACACTACGACGGACAAGGAACCGACAGGTCTCCCGGCATAGATTTTGAGATGTCCCCCCGCCATGACTGGCTGTTCTGTTTCTGCAGTTTCACCCCGCCGCGACAGATAACAACTTTTGCGTGTTCAATGATGATAGTTTCTTAAACAACCTTTTTTGATGGAGTCCGGAAAATTTTCCAATATAAGAAAGCTGTTGGGTATTAGTAAATGATAAACATGTGTACAATTTATATTTGTGTGGCAAATTTGTACAATGATAATATTTGCAATTCATTGGTCCGTTTCTGACTCAAACGGACTGTAGTGTAGATGCAGGTGGAAGGGTCTGATTAAAACAACTTTGACATAATTTTAGTTGTATTTGGAAGGGGTAGCATCAGAGGAAACCTGTTGTCAACTTAATTTCTTACACATTTCTAATTGTCTATTTTGTGCAACAAAGGTCTGGGTTCCAAGACAAGAATCATCGGGGAACTCAACTGAAAATAGAACCAAATTCCTACACCCTTGGAACGGATATTCTCTGGACAGTTGTCCATGACTTTACCCGACAGTGGAGTATGACTGATTCGTGCCTGCACTATTGCAGCGTGGAACGGGCGTTACAGTGTCAGTATCTCCATAATGTTTGTTTTGCATACACAATTTACGTTGCATATTATCTACGCCATAACCAAAGCAGCAAAATCCATGCATACTTCTGATCTGCAGTGATATGATAACAGTTCACCATTGTCTGTTTGACGGTGCATGGCTGAGATGAGAACCGGATAGACGAGCTTTGTTTCACATCCTCCTGCCTCAGTGGTGGGTGTGGCAGACAAACACATCACACGCCAGATGTTACTAACAATAACACCAATTTCTTTGTTCCTTGTTTCAATTTTCACGATTGTGGATTAAGGATGTGAGTAAATGTTTGGTTTGAAGGAAATGTATTTCAAAAATAAATATCATTCTGAATCGGACGACAGGGTAGAAAAACGAGTTGTTTGTGTTGACCGACACTGAGTACGGTTTTTATGCCTGGTCACACCACGACATGGGAGCAACATAGACAGTCCAGGACCCGGTTGTATGAAACTTTAATGAAGCATTAACGTGCCATTAAACCTTCATTAAGTAATGTATCATTAAAATCTGTTGTACTAACGTTTTAATGATGCGCCCTGTCATTAGTGCGTCATTAACTTAATGAAGGTCCTGGGGTATCATTAGAGCGTCATTAAACTTCCTGGAAAAGGGAGCATTGCGCCAGAATTTCGCCGCACTGGATCTACCTACAGCTATAAAATCACACAGAAATGTAGAGTATTAAATGTCATATCTCATGGTATAAACTCAGTTGGAAAAGTAGACACTGCTGAATGTAAGTCCGAATTTTGTTATGCGTTAAAAACAGTACATTTCTCTGCTTTTTATCGTGCACTGATAAAAGTACTGTGCTACTATATTTTCAATTTGGCATCTTTACGGAAAGTGTGAGCGACCAAAAATCAACCATGCCGCCATTTCAACCGCTAGGACGACAAGAATTAGGTCAAGGGAGATAACTCTAATTAACATGAAGAGCGGTAACTTAAGGCCGTTGGCTTGCCGCTAAAATAAGGAACTAACATCATTAAAAACTATTTAAATAATAAAATATTACTTTAATTCCAATCTCATTCCGTGAAAAACTGTGAAATAATAACTAGACCGAAGCGATGGGAATATTTAATGCAACAAGTGTAATTACACGTTCTTATTCCCTGCCAACATGCGGTGGCTCAGAGAAATAAGAAAAAACTTCCAGCCCAGAAGAGATTGGACTAACGTAATAAACATGAAGTGAAGTAGATACAATGACATAAAAAAAACCTTCTCAATAAGTATCTAACAACTGGGGAGAGATGTTCCAAACTTTTGTGAAGCTTCTAATTTTGTTACTGATTGAATGTTAATGTATCTCAAGTAAGCTGGGCTTTTCCAAAAGCCTGTCTTGAATTATCTCTCCCGGCATCTCCTGCTTGAATGCCCAGCTTGCTCCACCCCTTCGAAATGAATGTCCAGTGATTCGCATCGAAGGGTCGGTCTCGTGCAGTATGTGATTGACAGTCTCTAAAAACACACTCTCTTTCAATGCCTCACGTTGATTGTTACACAACAAAGGTCCCGCTCCATCATCAAGACCATGTAGCTGTAGGAGGTTGACCATAGCTGAAACCGGGTCTAATGGATGGGATTCAGTCGCCGGCAGTATTACCTGCAGACGATTCTCACGAAATTGTAATGTCTTAGACCAGCGTAGAGTCACGCACATACCCCCCTCTATTGTTGATACATCACACAGTCTTATGTCTCTATCCACACTAAACACAGTTTTGCATAAGAAATTGCTCGGTCGGAGCATACCGTAAAATCCCAGCAGGCAACCCATTAATATTGATGCCCCAGGCAGTGTGTCCAGTTTCAATCTTGAACGGACTGAGAGCAGCATCTCTGGTGTCACGGGTACAGCCCCTGCTTGTGAATCTCCTAGTGCACGTCTGGCGCCTCGCAAGGCTTGTCTAATTTGCAAACTATCTTTGACGGGGTCATTGTAGCCATGCCAGAGATGAACATTTGTGACTATACACAAATATTGGCGAACACTTTCATATTTGAAACATTTCACATCAACGAGATACATAATATACTGCAACAAATGAGCTTCCAACACGGGAACTGGTTCTATCTGTAGTAATCTACAGAAGTCTAGAAAACACTTGAGTTGACTGGAGTACGTTTTTGACGTTGTCTGTGCCCATCCGTTCATAAGTAGTCTATTAGACGACACCTTCAGCATGGTCTGCAGACTTTCCCCACCAATTTCTCCAGTTGTTTCTTGCTGGCCTGCTTGCGCTCTTTGTAACTCTGCAACACTTCGGTTAAACCACACACCTTCTCGTCTGGTAATCTCAACACACACTGCACTGTATCAATTTCAACTCCAAGGAAAGTGAGTCTCTTGGTTGGCCCTTCTACCTTATTCCAATTGATATTGAAACCTAACCGACGTAATAGTTGCTCAAGTAATGATAGTGCTTGTACACAAGTATTCATATCATCACACACTATCAGAAAATCACCCAAGTAAGCGATGACATCCAATCCATACCGGTTTTTCATGATTGTACACACAGCTGCTGTTAATGACTGAAAGATCTTGGGACTTTTAGATGCTCCAAAGGGTAATTTTGCATCATAGAAATAAGTAAGTTCTGTGTCCCCCTTAAACCGCCAGGCCAAACCAGTGTACTGATAATTAGAAGGATGAATTCTAACTGACCTGTAAGCACTTTTCAAGTCAAGTTTTGCAATATAACTCCCTTCCTTGATTAATTTGGTTGCGTGTCGAAGGTCCATATAATCACAGTCACATGAAGTCATGAAGCTGTTCATTCCTTTACCAGCCGGCAAACTGCCATCATGAATTAATCTCACTTTTCCATTGGATTTTGGGATTGCACCAATGGCACTTACAATTTTTGGTTTAGATGATACTTTAACATAATTCCCTAAACTCATTTCTTCTAAAATTTGTTGTTCAACCAACAACTTGCTTTCCATTGCTGATCTATGATTCTTAGAAATACAATGTTCAGTCTCACCACTCACATCATCATCATCAATAAGTTTAAAACCATTTGCAATCCCATCAAGTATATAGTCTCTATCTGGATCTGTGAGTGGTAGCAGCTCCTCCCAAGCAGCAAAATTTAATGAGTTGAATTCCCTTGTGACATCGACTGGCCGGTTTTTTTTTATAAAAACGGTCTTCTCTAGGTGATCCACGAAAGGATCCCTGGTCAGCAGTAAGGTCATGGTCTAACTTGCTGTGCCTTCCAAAACAAACACTACAGACATGCCTCAGTTTGCACAGTTCATCTCGACAAAATGTGAAATTGTACCGCCTACATATTTCTTGACCATCAGGTGTGAAAGGTCCTCGTGGTCTATACAGACGCCTGTTGTTGCGTGATTGCTCATTCTGCCTCAACAGTTCTTTAGTTGTACCATCATTAGTTGTACCAATTAAAACAAAAACGTTTAACTAAGTTTTTTGTTTTTAGTGAAACAGGTCCGCGTGGTGGGTAACAACTTGTTTCATTTTAAGCTGCGATTTCAAACAGGTACCGGAACAGTGAATGACATTGAAAAAGCATCAGTGATGTGTATTGTCATCCACTTTCCATGGACGTGGAAATCATTGACATTTAGTGGCTTGTAGATTCCCTATTGACAATTTGAATAAAAATATCTGCCATTTGTAACAGCATGTATGGGACGTTAAAGAACGTAATAATGACATTTTTAACGGCCTGATGTGTTTTTCCTTATTGTTAAGAAAGGTTTTAAAACATTCATTTGTGTACATTTCAAACAATAACGAAGATTTTACAACTGTTAAGAAATGGTGTTACCAATAGTTTAACCGTTCATTACCGTTGAACCGGAAGCTGACAGGGACAATGGAGGCGAAGAACGATTTGACATTCCACAATTTGCGCTTAAAATGTTGAATTAAAAATATTGTACGTGAGTAATTATTAAAAGTCAAAGTCAGTATTTTGTGTGGCCTCGATGAAAGCGTTGGATGACATGTTGTCTAAGGAAGTCCAATGTTGCTCCGGCAGTGTGGGCACGAGCGTTCTCTTGCTGGAAGATGTGATTTTATGTAACGTCCAAAATATGGTACACGGTGGGGTTCAGATCGACTCTCTTTCAACAATACACTCATTGGAAAACAGTTCCCCACGCTTTCACCATACTCTCACTCTGCCATCGACTGTCGAAACACAATATCGGCGTCCATGAGATAAAAAGTTCTGTTCTCCATTGTCAATAACGCCAATTTTGATGCTGAGCTGCCCACGCAGTCGGTTTTGGCAGGTCTACGATATGGTTCCTGAATTCTCCTAACATAAGGTACTCACTTCATATCCCAGACTCTCTTTATTTCCTGGTTGTCCAGCACTTTCCTCACATCACCGGACTCTCCTTACAACCTAGACTCCTCTTATTTGTCTGCATATTCCTCACAACACAAGACTTTCTTCACTGGTCTGCTTTCACGTCACATCCTCCAACTCTTATTTTCCATCCTGGACTCTCTGTACCTTACACTCTCTTCCAATCCCAAGATTCCCTTCACTAACCAGGAATTTCGTTGCACACATTTTACTCAGTACTCCCTTCAATCCTCGAACTCTCCTTAGTGTCCTGAGTGTCTAAGTTGCTCCCATGTCGTGGTGAGACCAGGCATAAAAGAAACGAACTCAGTGTCGGTTAAGACACACGCAAACCTATTTTTGTACCCCGTCGTCCGATTCAAAATGATATTTATTTTTAGAAACTAAAGTCATTTGCCTCAAACCAAACATTATCCCAAAAAACTGAATCCACAATCGTGAAAATTGAATCAAGGAACAAAAAAGTGAGTGTTATTGTTAGTTACCGATGTCGATCTCCTGGCGTATGATGTGTTTGTCTGCCACACCCACCACTGAGGCAGATGGGTTGGTGTTATTGTTAGTAACCGATGTCGAGCTCCTGGCGTATGATGTGTTTGTCTGTCACACCCACCACTGAGGCAGAGGGGTTGGTGTTATTGTTAGTAACCGATGTGGAGCTCCTGGCGTGTGATGTGTTTGTCTGCCACACCCACCACTGAAGTAGAGGGGTTGGTGTTATTGTAAGTAACAGATGTCGAGCTCCTGGCGTGTGGTGTGTTTGTCTGACACACCCACCACTGAGGCAGATGGGTTGGTGTTATTGTAACTAACCGATGTCGAGCTGCTGGCGTGTGATGTGTTTATCTGCCACACCCACCACTGAGGCTGAGGGGTTAGTGTTAGTGTTAGTAACCGATGTCGAGCTCATGGCGTGTGATGTCTTTGTCTGCCACACCCACCACTGATGCAGAGGGGTTAGTGTTATTGTTAGTAGTCGATGTCGAGCTCCTGGTGTGTGGTGTGTTTGTCTGCCACACCCACCACTGAGGCAGAGTGGTTGGTGTTATTGTAAGTAACCGATGTCGAGCTGCTGGCGTGTGATGTGTTTATCTGCCACACCCACCACTGAGGCAGAGGGGTTAGTGTTAGTGATAGTAACCGATGTCGAGCTGCTGGAGTGTGATGTGTTTGTCTGCCACACCCACCACTGAGGCAGAGTGGTTGGGGTTATTGTTAGTAACCGATGTCGAGTTCCTGGAGTGTGGTGTGTTTGTCTGCCACACCCACCACTGAGGCAGATGGGCTGGTGTTATTGTAAGTAACCGATGTCGAGCTGCTGGCGTGTGATGTGTTAATCTGCCACACCCACCACTGAGGCAGAGGGCTTAGTGTTAGTGATAGTAACCGATGTCGAGCTGCTAGCGTGTGATGTGTTTATCTGCCACACCCACCACTGAGGCAGAGTGGTTGGGGTTATTGTTAGTAACCGATGTCGAGTTCCTGGAGTGTGGTGTGCTTGTCTGCCACACCCAGCACTGAGGCAGATGGGCTGGTGTTATTGTAAGTAACCGATGTCGAGCTGATGGCGTGTGATGTGTTTATCTACCACACCCACCACTGAGGCAGAGGGGTTAGTGTTAGTGATAGTAACCGATGTCGAGCTCCTGGCGCGTGATGTGTTTGTCTACCACACCCACCACTGAGGCAGAGTGGTTGGGGTTATTGTAAGTAACCGATGTCGAGTTCCTGGAGTGTGGTGTGTTTTTCTGCCACACCCACCACTGAGGCAGATGGGTTGGTGTTATTGTAAGTAACCGATGTCGAGCTGCTGGCGTGTGATGTGTTTATCTGCCACACCCACCACTGAGGCAGATGGGTTAGTGTTATTGATAGTAACCGATGTCGAGCTCCTGGCGTGTGATGTGTTTATCTGCCACACCAACCACTGAGGCAGAGTGGTTGGGGTTATTGTTAGTAACCGATGTCGAGTTCCTGGAATGTGGTGTGCTTGTCTGCCACACCCACCACTGAGGCAGATGGGCTGGTGTTATTGTAAGTAACCGATGTCGAGCTGATGGCGTGTGATGTGTTTATCTGCCACACCCACCACTGAGGCAGAAGGGTTGGTGTTATTGTTAGTAACCGATGTCGAGCTCCTGGTGTGTGGTGTGTTTGTCTGCCACACCCACCACCGAGGCAGATGGGTTGGTGTAATTGTTAGTAACTGATGTCGAGCTCCTGGCGTGTGATGTGTTTATCTGCCACACCCACCACTGAGGCAGACGGGTTGGTGTTATTGTAAGTAACCGATGTCGAGCTGCTGGTGTGTGATGTGTTTATCTACCACACCCACCACTGAGGCAGATGGGTTGGTGTTAGTGATAGTAACCGATGTCGAGATCCTGGCGTGTGATGTGTTTGTCTGCCACACCCACCACTGAGGCAGAGGGGTTGGGGTTATTGTTAGTAGCCGATGTCGAGCTCCTGGAGTGTGGTGTGTTTGTCTGCCACACCCACCACTGAGGCAGATGGGCTGGGGTTATTGTTAGTAACCGATGTCGAGCTCCTGGAGTTTGGTGTGTTTGTCTGCCACACCCACCACTGAGGCATATGGGTTGGTGTTATTGTAAGTAACCGATGTCGAGCTGCCGGCGTGTGGTGTGATGTGTTTATCTGCCACACCCACCACTGAGGCATAGGGGTTAGTGTTATTGTAACTAACCGATGTCGAGCTCTTGGCATGTGATGAAATTTGTTTGCCTGCCACACCCACCACTAAGTTATAGTGGTTGGTGTTATTGTAACTAACTGATGTCGAGCTCCTGGCGTGTGATGTGTTTGACTGCCACACCCACCACTGATGCAGAGGGGTTAGTGTTATTGTTAGTAGCCGATGTCGAGCTCCTGGTGTGGTTTGTGTTTGTCTGCCACACCCACCACTGAGGCAGAGGGGTTGTAGTTATTGTAAGTAACCGATGTCGAGCTGCTACCGTGTGATGTGTTTATCTGCCACACCCACCACTGAGGCAGAGTGGTTGGTGTTATTGTAAGTAACCGATGTAGAGCTGCCGGCGTGTGGTGTGATATGTTTTTCTGCCACACCCACCACTGAGGCAGAGGGGTTAGTGTTAGTGTTAGTAACCGATGTCGAGCTCCTGGCGTGTGATGTCTTTGTCTGCCACACCCACCACTGAGGCATAGGGGATAGTGTTATTGTAGCTAACCGATGTCGAGCTCTTG
Source organism: Haliotis rubra (assembly GCF_003918875.1). Taxonomy (NCBI): domain Eukaryota; kingdom Metazoa; phylum Mollusca; class Gastropoda; order Lepetellida; family Haliotidae; genus Haliotis; species Haliotis rubra. Next base: position 193,838 of record NW_025767224.1, on the reverse strand, counting down.
GCATGTGATGTGTTTGACTGCCACACCCACCACTAAGGTATAGGGGTTGGTGTTATTGTAACTAACCGAGGTCGAGCTCCTGAAGTGTGATGTGTTTGACTGCCACACCCACCACTGATGCAGAGGGGTTAGTGTTATTGTTAGTAGCCGATGTCGAGCTCCTGGTGTGGTTTGTGTTTGTCTGCCACACCCACCACTGAGGCAGAGGGGTTGGGGTTATTGTAAGTAACCGATGTCGAGCTCCTGGTGTGTGATGTGTTTTTCTGCCACACCCACCACTGAGGCAGAGGGGTTGGTGTTATTGATAGTAACCGATGTCGAGCTCCTGGTGTGTGGTGTGTTTGTCTGCCACACTCACCACTGAGGTATAGCGGTTGGGGTTAATGTGAGTAACCGATGTCGAGCTCCTGGCGTGTGGTGTGTTTGTCTGCCACACCCACCACTGAGGCAGAGGGGTTGGTGTTATTGTAAGTAACCGATGTCGAGCTGCTGGCGTGTGATGTGTTTGACTGCCACACCCACCACTGAGGCAGAGGGGTTGGTGTTAGTGTTAGTAACCGATGTCGAGCTCCTTGCGTATGACTTGTTTGTCTGCCACACCCACCACTGAGGCAGAGGGGTTGGGGTTATTGATAGTAACCGATGTCGAGCTCCTGGCGTGTGATGTGTTTGACTGTCACACCCACCACTGAGGCAGAGGGGTTGGTGTTATTGATAGTAACCGATGTCGAGCTCCTGGTGTGTGGTGTGTTTGTCTGCCACACTCACCACTGAGGTATAGCGGTTGGGGTTACTGTGAGTAACCGATGTCGAGCTCCTGGCGTGTGGTGTGTTTGTCTGCCACACCCACCACTGAGGCAGAGGGGTTGGTGTTATTGTAAGTAACCGATGTCGAGCTGCTGGCGTGTGATGTGTTTGACTGCCACACCCACCACTGAGGCAGAGGGGTTGGTGTTAGTGTTAGTAACCGATGTCGAGCTCCTTGCGTATGATGTGTTTGTCTGCCACACCCACCACTGAGGCAGAGGGGTTGGGGTTATTGTTAGTAGCCGATGTCGAGCTCCTGGCGTGTGATGTGTTTGACTGCCACACCCACCACTGAGGCAGAGGGGTTGGGGTTATTGTTAGTAACTGATGTCGAGCTCCTGGAGTGTGGTGTGTTTGTCTGCCACACCCACCACTGAGGCATATGGGTTCGTGTTATTGTAAGTAACCGATGTCGAGCTGCCGGCGTGTGGTGTGATGTGTTTATCTGCCACACCCACCACTGAGGCATAGAGGTTAGTGTTATTGTAACTAACCGATGTCGAGCTCTTGGCATGTGATGTGTTTGACTGCCACACCCACCACTAAGTTATAGTGGTTGGTGTTATTGTAACTAACCGATGTCGAGCTCCTGGCATGTGATGTGTTTGACTGCCACACCCACCACTGATGCAGAGGGGTTAGTGTTATTGTTAGTAGCCGATGTCGAGCTCCTGGTGTGGTTTGTGTTTGTCTGCCACACCCACCACTGAGGCAGAAGGGTTGTAGTTATTGTAAGTAACCGATGTCGAGCTGCTACCGTGTGATGTGTTTATCTGCCACACCCACCACTGAGGCAGAGTGGTTGGGGTTATTGTTAGTAACCGATGTCGAGTTCCTGGAGTGTGGTGTGCTTGTCTGCCACACCCACCACTGAGGCAGATGGGCTGGTGTTATTGTAAGTAACCGATGTCGAGCTGATGGCGTGTGATGTGTTGATCTACCAAACCCACCACTGGGGCAGAGGGCTTAGTGTTAGTGATAGTAACCGATGTCGAGCTCCTGGCGTGTGATGTGTTTATCTGCCACACCCACCACTGAGGCAGAGTGGTTGGTGTTATTGTTAGTAACCGATGTCGAGTTCCTGGAAGTGGCGTGCTTGTCTGCCACACCCACCACTGAGGCAGATGGGCTGGTGTTACTGTAAGTAACCGATGTCGAGCTGATGGCGTGTGATGTGTTTATCTGCCACACCCACCACTGATGCAGAGGGGTTAGTGTTAGAGTTAGCAACCGATGTCTAGCTCCTGGCTTGTGATGTGTTTTCTGCCACACCCACCACTGAGGCAGAGGGTTGGTGTTATTGTTAGTAACCGATGTCGAGCTCCTGGTGTGTGGTGTGTTTGTTCGCCACACCCACCACTGAGGCAGATGGGTTGGTGTTGTTGTAAGTAACCGATGTCGAGCTGATGGCGTGTGATGTGTTTATCTGCCACACCCACCACTGAGGCAGAGGGGTTAGTGTTAGAGTTAGCAACCGATGTCTAGCTCCTGGCTTGTGATGTGTTTTTCTGCCACACCCACCACTGAGGCAGAGTGGTTGATGTTATTGTTAGTAACCGATGTCGAGCTCCTGGTGTGTGGTGTGTTTGTCTGCCACACCCACCACTGAGGCAGATGGGTTGGTGGTATTGTTAGTAACCGATGTCGAGCTCCTGGCGTGTGATGTGTTTATCTGCCACACCCACCACTGAGGCATAGCGGTTAGTGTTATTGTGAGTAACCAATGTCGAGCTCCTTGCGTGTGATGTGTTTATCTGCCACACCCACCACTGAGGCAGAGGGGTTGGTATTATTGTAAGTAACCGATGTCGAGCTGCTAGCGTGTGATGTGTTTGTCTTAGACGCCACACCCACCACTAAGGTATAGGGGTTGGTGTTATTGTTAGTAACCGATGTCGAGTTCCTGGAGTGTGGTGTGCTTGTCTGCCACACCCACCACTGAGGCATATGGGTTGGTGTTATTGTAAGTAACCGATGTCGAGCTGCCGGCGTGTGGTGTGATGTGTTTATCTGCCACACCCACCACTGAGGCATAGGGGTTAGTGTTAGTGTTAGTAACCGATGTCGAGCTCTTGGCATGTGATGTGTTTGACTGCCACACCCACCACTAAGGTATAGGGGTTGGTGTTATTGATAGTAGCCGATGTCGAGCTCCTGGTGTGGTTTGTGTTTGTCTGCCACACCCACCACTGAGGCAGAGGAGTTGTAGTTATTGTAAGTAACCGATGTCGAGCTCCTGGCGTGTGATGTGTTTCTCTGCCACACCCACCACTGAGGCAGAGGGGTTGGTGTTATTGATAGTAACCGATGTCGAGCTCCTGGTGTGTGGTGTGTTTGTCTGCCACACTCACCACTGAGGTATAGCGGTTGGGGTTACTGTGAGTAACCGATGTCGAGCTCCTGGCGTCTGGTGTGTTTGTCTGCCACACCCACCACTGAGGCAGAGTGGTAGGTGTTATTGTAAGTAACCGATGTCGAGCTGCTGGCGTGTGATGTGTTTGACTGCCGCACCAACCACTGAGGCAGAGGGGTTGGTGTAAGTGTTAGTAACCGATGTCGAGCCCCTTGCGTATGATGTGTTTGTCTGCCACACCCACCACTGAGGCAGAGGGGTTGGGGTTACTGTCAGTAACCGATGTCGAGCTCCTGGTGTGTGATGTGTTTGACTGCCACACCCACCACTGGGGCAGAGGGGTTGGGGTTATTGTTAGTAGCCGATGTCGAGCTCCTGGAGTGTGGTGTGTTTGTCTGCCACACCCACCACTGAGGCATATGGGTTCGTGTTATTGTAAGTAACCGATGTCGAGCTCCTGGCGTGTGATGTGTTTGAGTACCACACCCACCACTGATGAAGAGGGGTTAGTGTTATTGTAAGTAACCGATGTCGAGCTCCTGGCGTGTGATGTGTTTGAGTACCACACCCACCACTGATGAAGAGGGGTTGGTGTAAGTGTTAGTAACCGATGTCGAGCCCCTTGCGTATGATGTGTTTGTCTGCCACACCCACCACTGAGGCAGAGGGGTTGGGGTTACTGTCAGTAACCGATGTCGAGCTCCTGGTGTGTGATGTGTTTGTCTGCCACACCCACCACTGAGGCAGAGGGGTTGTAGTTATTGTAAGTAACCGATGTCTAGCTCCTGGCGTGTGATGTGTTTTTCTGCCACACCCACCACTGAGGCAGAGGGGCTGGTTTTATTGTTAGTAACCGATGTCGAGCTCCTGGTGTGTGGTGTGTTTGTCTGCCACACCCACCACTGTGGTAGATGGGTTGGTGTTATTGTTAGTAACCGATGTCGAGCTCCTGGCGTGTGATGTGTTTATCTGCCACACCCACCACTGAGGCAGATGGGTTAGTGTTATTGTGAGTAACCGATGTCGAGCTGCTGGAGTGTGGTGTGTTTATCTGCCACACCCACCTCTGATGCAGAGGCGTTAATGTTATTATTAGTAGCCGATGTCGAGCTGCTGGCGTGTGATGTGTTTATCTGCCACACCCACCACTGAGACAGAGGGGTTGGTGTGATTGTTAGTAACCGATGTCGAGCTGCTGGCGTGTGATGTGTTTATCTGCCACACCCACCACTGAGGCTGAGGGGTTGGTGTTATTGTAAGTAATCGATGTCGAGCTCCTACCGTGTGATGTGTTTGTCTGCCACACCCACCACTAAGGTATAGGGGTTGGGGTTATTGTTAGTAACCGATGTCGAACTCCTGGCGTGTGATGTGTTTGACTGCCACACCCACCACTGAGGCAGAGGGGTTGGGGTTATTGTTAGTAACCGATGTCGAGCTCCTGGAATGTGGTGTGTTTGTCTGCCACACCCACCACTGAGGCAGAGGGGTTGGGGTTATTGTTAGTAACCGATGTCGAGCTCCTGGAGTGTGGTGTGTTTGTCTGCCACACCCACCACTGAGGCAGATGGGCTGGGGTTATTGTTAGTAACCGATGTCGAGCTCCTGGAGTGTGGTGTGTTTGTCTGCTACACCCACCACTGAGGCATATGGGTTGGTGTTATTGTAAGTAACCGATGTCGAGCTGCTGGCGTGTGATGTGTTTATCTGCCACACCCACCACTGAGGCAGAGGGGTTAGTGTTAGTGTTAGTAACCGATGTCGAGCTCTTGGCATGTGATGTGTTTGACTGCCACACCCACCACTAAGGTATAGGGGTTGGTGTTATTGTAACTAACCGATGTCGAGCTCCTGGTGTGTGATGTGTTTGACTGCCACACCCACCACTGATGCAGAAGCGTTAGTGTTATTGTTAGTAGCCGATGTCGAGCTCCTGGTGTGGTTTGTGTTTGTCTGCCACACCCACCACTGAGGCAGAGGGGTTGTAGTTATTGTAAGTAACCGATGTCGAGCTCCTGGCGTGTGATGTGTTTTTCTGCCACACCCACCACTGAGGCAGAGGGGTTGGTGTTATTGATAGTAACCGATGTCGAGCTCCTGGTGTGTGGTGTGTTTGTCTGCCACACTCACCACTGAGGTATAGCGGTTGGGGTTACTGTGAGTAACCGATGTCGAGCTCCTGGCGTGTGGTGTGTTTGTCTGCCACACCCAACACTGAGGCAGAGGGGTTGGTGTTATTGTAAGTAACCGATGTCGAGCTCCTGGCGTGTGATGTGTTTGACTGCCACACCCACCACTGAGGCAGAGGGGTTGCTGTTAGTGTTAGTAACCGATGTCGAGCTCCTTGCGTATGATGTGTTTGTCTGCCACACCCACCACTGAGGCAGAGGGGTTGGGGTTATTGTTACTAACCGATGTCGAGCTGCTGGCGTGTGATGTGTTTGACTGCCACACCCACCACTGAGGCAGAGGGGTTGGGGTTATTGTTAGTAACCGATGTCGAGCTCCTGGAGTGTGGTGTGTTTGTCTGCCACACCCACCACTGAGGCAGATGGGTTGGTGTTATTGTACGTAACCGATGTCGAGCTGCCGGCGTGTGTTGTGTGATGTGTTTATCTGCCACACCCACCACTGAGGCAGAGGGGTTAGTGTTAGTGTTAGTAACCGATGTCGAGCTCCTGGCGTGTGATGTGTTTGACTGCCACACCCACCACTGAGGCAGAGGGGTTAGTGTTATTGTAAGTAACCGATGTCGAGCTCTTGGCATGTGATGTGTTTGACTGCCACACCCACCACTAAGGTAAAGGGGTTGGTGTTATGGTAACTAACCGATGTCGAGCTCCTGGCGTGTGATGTGTTTGACTGCCACACCCACCACTGAGGCAGAGGGGTTAGTGTTATTGTTAGTAGCCGATGTCGAGCTCCTGGTGTGGTTTGTGTTTGTCTGCCACACCCACCACTGAGGCAGAGGGGTTGTAGTTATTGTAAGTAACCGATGTCTAGCTCCTGGCGTGTGATGTGTTTGACTGCCACACCCACCACTGAGGCAGAGGGGTTGGTTTTATTGTTAGTAACTGATGTCGAGCTCCTGGTGTGTGGTGTGTTTGTCTGCCACACCCACCACTGAGGCAGATGGGTTGGTGTTATTGTAAGTAACCGATGTCGAGCTGATGGCGTGTGATGTGTTGATCTACCAAACCCACCACTGGGGCAGAGGGCTTAGTGTTAGTGATAGTAACCGATGTCGAGCTCCTGGCGTGTGATGTGTTTATCTGCCACACCCACCACTGAGGCAGAGTGGTTGGTGTTATTGTTAGTAACCGATGTCGAGTTCCTGGAAGTGGCGTGCTTGTCTGCCACACCCACCACTGAGGCAGATGGGTTGGTGTTACTGTAAGTAACCGATGTCGAGCTGATGGCGTGTGATGTGTTTATCTGCCACACCCACCACTGATGCAGAGGGGTTAGTGTTAGAGTTAGCAACCGATGTCTAGCTCCTGGCTTGTGATGTGTTTTTCTGCCACACCCACCACTGAGGCAGAGGGGTTGGTGTTATTGTTAGTAACCGATGTCGAGCTCCTGGTGTGTGGTGTGTTTGTCTGCCACACCCACCACTGAGGCAGATGGGTTGGTGTTGTTGTAAGTAACCGATGTCGAGCTGATGGCGTGTGATGTGTTTATCTGCCACACCCACCACTGAGGCAGAGGGGTTAGTGTTAGAGTTAGCAACCGATGTCGAGCTGCTGGCGTGTGATGTGTTTTTCTGCCACACCCACCACTGAGGCAGAGTGGTTGGTGTTATTGTTAGTAACCGATGTCGAGCTCCTGGTGTGTGGTGTGTTTGTCTGCCACACCCACCACTGAGGCAGATGGGTTGGTGGTATTGTTAGTAACCGATGTCGAGCTCCTGGCGTGTGATGTGTTTATCTGCCACACCCACCACTGAGGCATAGCGGTTAGTGTTATTGTGAGTAACCAATGTCGAGCTCCTTGCGTGTGATGTGTTTATCTGCCACACCCACCACTGAGGCAGAGGGGTTGGTATTATTGTAAGTAACCGATGTCGAGCTGCTAGCGTGTGATGTGTTTGTCTGCCACACCCACCACTAAGGTATAGGGGTTGGTGTTATTGTTAGTAACCGATGTCGAGTTCCTGGAGTGTGGTGTGCTTGTCTGCCACACCCACCACTGAGGCATATGGGTTGGTGTTATTGTAAGTAACCGATGTCGAGCTGCCGGCGTGTGGTGTGATGTGTTTATCTGCCACACCCACCACTGAGGCATAGGGGTTAGTGTTAGTGTTAGTAACCGATGTCGAGCTCTTGGCATGTGATGTGTTTGACTGCCACACCCACCACTAAGGTAAAGGGGTTGGTGTTATGGTAACTAACCGATGTCGAGCTCCTGGCGTGTGATGTGTTTGACTGCCACACCCACCACTGAGGCAGAGGGGTTAGTGTTATTGTTAGCAGCCGATGTCGAGCTCCTGGTGTGGTTTGTGTTTGTCTGCCACACCCACCACTGAGGCAGAGGGGTTGGTGTTATTGTAAGTAACCGATGTCTAGCTCCTGGCATGTGATGTGTTTGTCTGCCACACCCACCACTGAGGCAGAGGGGTTGGTGTTATTGTTAGTAACCGATGTCGAGCTCCTGGTGTGTGGTGTGTTTGTCTGCCACACCCACCACTGAGGCAGATGGGTTGGTGTTATTGTTAGTAACCGATGTCGAGCTCCTGGCGTGTGATGTGTTTGTCTGCCACACCCACCACTGAGGTATAGGGGTTGGTGTTATTGTGAGTAACCGATGTCGAGCTCCTGGCGTGTGATGTGTTTATCTGCCACACCCACCACTGAGGCAGAGGGTTGGTGTTATTGTGAGTAACCGATGTCGAGCTCCTGGCGTGTGATGTGTTTATCTGCCACACCCACCACTGAGGCAGAGGGGTTGGTGTTATTGTAAGTAACCGATGTCGAGCTGCTGGCGTGTGATGTGTTTATCTGCTACACCCACCACTGAGGCTGAGGGGTTGGTGTTATTGTAAGTAACCGATGTAGAGCTGCTAGCGTGTGATGTTTTTATCTGCCACACCTACCACTGAGGCAGAGGGGTTAGTGTTAGTGATAGTGACCGATGTCGAGCTCCTGGCGTGTGTTGTGTTTGTCTGCCACACCCACCACTGAGGCAGAGGGGTTGGGGTTATTGTTAGTAACCGATGTCGAGCTCCTGGCGTGTGATGTGTTTGACTGCCACACCCACCACTGAGGCAGAGGGGTTGGGGTTATTGTTAGTAACCGATGTCGAGCTCCTGGAGTGTGGTGTGTTTGTCTGCCACACCCACCACTAAGGCAGAGGGGTTGGGGTTATTGTGAGTAACCGATGTCGAGCTCCTGGAGTGTGGTGTGTTTGTCTGCCACACCCACCACTGAGGCAGAGGGGTTGGGGTTATTGTTAGTAACCGATGTCGAGCTCCTGGAGTGTGGTGTGTTTGTCTGCTACACCCACCGCTGAGGCATATGGGTTGGTGTTATTGTAAGTAACCGATGTCGAGCTGCTGGCGTGTGATGTGTTTATCTGCCACACCCACCACTGAGGCAGAGGGGTTAGTGTTAGTGTTAGTAACCGATGTCGAGCTCTTGGCATGTGATGTGTTTGACTGCCACACCCACCACTAAGGTATAGGGGTTGGTGTTATTGTAACTAACCGATGTCGAGCTCCTGGTGTGTGATGTGTTTGACTGCCACACCCACCACTGATGCAGAGGCGTTAGTGTTATTGTTAGTAGCCGATGTCGAGCTCCTGGTGTGGTTTGTGTTTGTCTGCCACACCCACCACTGAGGCAGAGGGGTTGTAGTTATTGTAAGTAACCGATGTCGAGCTCCTGGCGTGTGATGTGTTTTTCTGCCACACCCACCACTGAGGCAGAGGGGTTGGTGTTATTGTAAGTAACCGATGTCGAGCTCCTGGCGTGTGATGTGTTTGACTGCCACACCCACCACTGAGGCAGAGGGGTTGCTGTTAGTGTTAGTAACCGATGTCGAGCTCCTTGCGTATGATGTGTTTGTCTGCCACACCCACCACTGGGGCAGAGGGGTTGGGGTTATTGTTACTAACCGATGTCGAGCTCCTGGCGTGTGATGTGTTTGACTGCCACACCCACCACTGAGGCAGAGGGGTTGGTGTTATTGTTAGTAACCGATGTCGAGCTCCTGGAGTGTGGTGTGTTTGTCTGCCACACCCACCACTGAGGCAGATGGGTTGGTGTTATTGTAAGTAACCGATGTCGAGCTGCCGGCGTGTGTTGTGTGATGTGTTTATCTGCCACACCCACCACTGAGGCAGAGGGGTTAGTGTTAGTGTTAGTAACCGATGTCGAGCTCCTGGCGTGTGATGTCTTTGTCTGCCACACCCACCACTGAGGCAGAGGGGTTAGTGTTATTGTAAGTAACCGATGTCGAGCTCTTGGCATGTGATGTGTTTGACTGCCACACCCACCACTAAGGTATAGGGGTTGGTGTTATTGTAACTAACCGATGTCGAGCTCCTGGCGTGTGATGTGTTTGACTGCCACACCCACCACTGATGCAGAGGGGTTAGTGTTATTGTTAGTAGCCGATGTCGAGCTCCTGGTGTGGTTTGTGTTTGTTTGCCACACCCACCACTGAGGCAGAGGGGTTGTAGTTATTGTAAGTAACCGATGTCTAGCTCCTGGCGTGTGATGTGTTTTTCTGCCACACCCACCACTGAGGCAGAGGGGTTGGTTTTATTGTTAGTAACCGATGTCGAGCTCCTGGTGTGTGATGTGTTTGTCTGCCACACCCACCACTGAAGCAGATGGGTTGGTGTTATTGTTAGTAACCGATGTCGAGCTCCTGGCGTGTGATGTGTTTGTCTTCCACACCCACTACTGAGGTATAGGGGTTGGGGTTATTGTGAGTAACCGATGTCGAGCTCCTGGCGTGTGATGTGTTTATCTGCCACACCCACCACTGAGGTATAGGGGTTGGGGTTATTGTGAGTAACCGATGTGGAGCTCCTGGCGTGTGATGTGTTTATCTGCCACACCCACCACTGAGGCAGAGGGGTTGGTGTTATTGTGAGTAACCGATGTCGAGCTCCTGGCGTGTGATGTGTTTGACTGCCACACCCACCACTGAGGCAGAGGGGTTGGGGTTATTGTTAGTAACCGATGTCGAGCTCCTGGAGTGTGGTGTGTTTGTCTGCCACACCCACCACTGAGGCAGATGGGTTGGTGTTATTGTAAGTAACCGATGTCGAGCTGCCGGCGTGTGTTGTGTGATGTGTTTATCTGCCACACCCACCACTGAGGCAGAGGGGTTAGTGTTAGTGTTAGTAACCGATGTCGAGCTCCTGGCGTGTGATGTCTTTGTCTGCCACAGCCACCACTGAGGCAGAGGGGTTAGTGTTATTGTAAGTAACCGATGTCGAGCTCTTGGCATGTGATGTGTTTGACTGCCACACCCACCACTAAGGTATAGGGGTTGGGTGTTATTGACTGCCACACCCACCACTAAACTAACCGATGTCGAGCTCCTGGCGTGTGATGTGTTTGACTGCCACACCCACCACTGATGCAGAGGGGTTAGTGTTATTGTTAGTAGCCGATGTCGAGCTCCTGGTGTGGTTTGTGTTTGTTTGCCACACCCACCACTGAGGCAGAGGGGTTGGTTTTATTGTTAGTAACCGATGTCGAGCTCCTGGCCCGTGATGTCTTTGTCTGCCACACCCACCACTGAGGCAGAGGGGTTGGTGTTATTGTAAATAACCAATGTCGAGCTCCTAGCATGTGATATGTTTGACTGCCACACCCACCACTGAGGCAGAGGGGTTAATGTTATTGTTAGTAGCCGATGTCGAGCTCCTGGTGTTGTTTGTGTTTGTCTGCCACACCCACCACTGAGGCAGAGGGGTTGGGGTTATTGTTAGTAACCAATGTCGAGCTTCTGGTTTGTAGTGTGTTTTTCTGCCACACCCACCACTGAGGCAGATGGGTTGGTGTTATTGTTAGTAACCGATGTCGAGCTCTTGGTGTGTGGTGTGTTTGTCTGCCACACCCAACACTGAGGTAGATGGGTTGGTGTTATTGTGAGTAACCGATGTCGAGCTCCTGGCGTGTGGTGTGTTTATCTGCCACACCCACCTCTGATGCAGAGGCGTTAATGTTATTATTAGTAGCCGATGTCGAGCTGCTGGCGTGTGATGTGTTTATCTGCCACACCCATCACTGAGACAGAGGGGTTGGTGTGATTGTTAGTAACCGATGTCGAGCTGCTGCCGAGTGGTGCGTTTATCTGCCGCACCCCCCTCTGAGGCAGAGGGGTTAGCGTTCATGTTAGTAACCGATGTCTAGCTCCTGGCGTGTGATGTGTTTGTCTGCCACACCCACCACTGAGGTATAGGGGTTGGTGTTATTGTAAGTAACCGATGTCTAGCTCCTGGCGTGTGGTGTGTTTGTCTGCCACACCCACCACTGAGGCGGGGGAATGTGAAACAAAGCTTGTCTGTCCGGTTATCTTCTCAGCCATGCACCGTCAACAGGCAATGGTGAGCTGTTATCATATCACTGCTGATCAGAAGTATACATGATTTTGGTAGGATTGAAAAGCTTGGCTGTTGTGGTTATGGCGTGTCTTGGCAAGTAATATACAAGATAAATCGTGTATGCAAAACAAACATTATGGAGATAGCCTACTGACACTGTAACGCCAGTTCTACGGTGCCATAGAGCATGCACGAACATGCATGCATGGACAACTGTCCAGAGAAAATCAGTTAAGTGCCCAAATGATTCTTGTTTTCTAAACCCAGACCTTTGCTTGGATATTTCAGGAAACAGGCAATTAGACTTGTGTCCGAAATTTAGTTGACAACAGGTTTCTGCTGATGCTGCCCCTTCCCAAAACAGCTGAAATAATGTCAAAGTTGTTTTAATCAGACCCATCCACCTACATCTACACTATATAGTACAAAGAAGATAAAATGGCAAGGAATATTCTCGATCATATCGAGACATCTATGCATGGTTTCTTTAATCAGACCAGGACGTCCTGTGAGTTCAACACAACACTTTAACCAGTAATGTAATGATCTGCGATATCCGGCTCTGCTTCACAATGTCAAACTGGATCGTCACAAGCAGAGTTTGGCTTGAAGAATAACGACATAATGTTCAGAATGATGGCTGACGTTCCATTGCTCACAAATGACTGACATCTATTCACTTGAAATGCATGTCTTTCCAATTGAACGTTCTGCTGGCACTCTGTTTGCGTTCAGAATGGCATTTGACGCTGCTTCAGACTATATCAGGTTATAAGTGAGTTGTTTGAATGCAAAACGCTAACTGCAACTGCATTCGTCGTGAAATGGTCTGTGGTCTGAAGTATGTCAGTTGTTTGACCTTTAACAATTGAGTTAACCATGAATCACCTTCAGCAATTGCGGTAACCATGAAGCACCATTAGCAATTGAGGTAACCATGAAGCACCATTAGCAATTGATGTAACCATCAAGCACCTGCTTTAAATTGAACGTACTTTCTGCAAGATGAGCTCATATACACACATCTGTCTTGCTGAGGTCATTCCAGCCGACAAGGGATAGTACAATCTGCGAGTTTCCACATGTCGGAATTCAGTCCCCATTGCTAGATAGTTTTAAACATCAGCCTGTAAAAGTGACCAAATGGTAGTATTATACACGTGTCACACCGAGTCATAATGGTGTCTTACCGCAGCTATAATATAGCGGACATTAGCATATATACCTGGTCGATGTAAATAGAATCCCTCTCCAAAGTCCAAAGCGATAAACATGAACAGATACACATTGCATCATTATGTCAGTACCTTGTTCGAAACATGCTAACATTATTTCGAAAAGGAAGGTAGTGTTCCTTGAAGGCAGAAGTCAAATAACGTAGTAATCCACAATGCAGTCGGCAGATAAAACCGACGTACCGTAACGCAGGCGACGAATGGTACAAACATCAAATGGTACAGACATCAAACGGTACAGACATCAAATGGTGCAGACATCATGTGGTACAGACATCAAATGGTGCAGACATCAAGTGGTACAGACATCAAATGGTGCATACATCAAATGGTAATGATATCAAATGGTACTGACATCATATGGTAAAAATATCAAATGGTACAAACATCAAGTGGTACAGACATCAAATGGTACAGACATCAAGTGGTACTGATATCAAATGGTAATGATATCAAACGGTACAAACTTCAAGTGGTGCAGACATCAAACGGCACTGACATCAAATGGTACAGACATCAAGTGGTAAAGACATCAATGGTATTAACATCAAATGGTACTGACACGAAGTGGTACAGACATCAAATTGTACAGACATGAAGTAGTACAGACATCAAATGGCATTGACATCAAATGGTACAGACATCAAATGGCACTGACATCAAATAGTATTGACATCAAATGATACAGACATCAAATGGTACTGATACCAAATGGTAATGATATCAAATGGTACAAACATCAAGTGGTATAGACATCAAATGGTACTGACATCAAATGGTACAGACATCAAACGGGACAGACATCAAATGGTACTGACATCAAGTGGTATTGACATCAAATGTTCAGACATCAAATGGTACTGACAGCAAGTGGTACAGGCAT